>NC_058381.1:22023767-23230017 GCF_018350175.1 Felis catus | reverse complement strand
ACTTAAGCTGCCTCGTGGCCCTGGCTGAGGGTGAGGAACGTGGTTCCCATCCTGCCGGCTTCAGTTGATGTTGTGCTGAGGTATGGCTCGTGTTGCCTTGCCCCTGAGCCCTCCTGACTGCCACAGTGCCACAGCTGGGGGAACCTGTGGTCTGTTGTTTGGGTGTGGCAGGGCCCGTGGCTCCTCCCTTGCTGCCTCGGCCCCATCTAGCCCACATGTGCCTGCATCCCAGCATGTCCTCCACCTTCTTTAAGCATCCATGTGGCAGCCTCTACTATGGGACCATCCGGAGCCTCACCGGAATATCAGAAACCTTTGTTCCATCCCCCACCTCAGATGCTGCAAGCAGTCACGAGTCAGACCCCATCCACACTCCAAGGAGAACCGAAGTCTCATGTTCTAACCTGGCACCCCTTTCTCCAACTTCCACCTCCACTGACCCTCCATTTCCTCACCTGCTGTTTCTCCCCACATGGGCCGGCGCCCTCGTTCCTTCATTCTCCCAGAACAGCACTGATGTAAGGCTATTGGATATCAAAAGATGTTTACTGGACATTTGGAAATAGGATGGGTTCAGAATATGATGTAGCATGAATGTAGCCCAGAATAATTTAGGTGAGAATTTGAACTAGGATATTAGCCATAAAGATCCCTGCCTTAAAATTCCTTGGCCATTCCCTGCCAGAAAGACTTCATCTCCCTCTGGCCTGATTTTTCTTCCCAAGGCTGGGGCCCTGCACATCTCCCCTCTTCTCCCTCAAAACCCCACAACGGCTCTCACACTGACCAGGAGCAACTCCCAATCCTATTTCCTTCTTGTGCAGAACAATTTAGCCCTCTCTAAGCAATGCAGGGAGGGTGGGGTGAAGTAGGGGGTCTCCCGCATCTTTCCTTTTACAATGAAACATGCATCTGAACATTCTTCCCCCGAAGCCAAAGAGTCATTTCCTCACTAAGATTTTTGCCCTCATTTTAGACCAGCCAGCTCTACTAAAACAGCATTGTTGGTGACACCTCACATGTTTCTTTGAGTCCTCAAAGTGAAGTGGGTAATATTATTATCCCCATTTCACAAACAAGGAAACCAAGGCCTAGCAAAGTTCAATAACAGTCGCTGAGTGAATCAACAACCAGGCGAGAATTCAGCTCCTCACCACTGCTCATCCTAGGAGAAGGAACTGTGTTTCCACAGCTAGGAGGTGAATCCATTTCTCGGACAACTCCTATGTGGCAGGAGAGAACAATCCCCACACTGTGAGGTCATCTCTGGAGACAGAAGATAAGAACCCCTGCTTCCAGGGTCCCTACTGGTCCCAGATCCCATCCTCCAGGACCTTTGCTCCTTCCCAAGTCAGCCTCTTCTCTGACAAGAGAGCCTCCACAGAGAACCCCAGTGCCAAATCCATCCTGCAAAACAGTCACCTTGGGGCTACCCTCACTGTCTCCAGACCCCAGACCTGCAGAGAGGTTCTCTCTCTCTTTCTCTCTCTCTCTCTCTCTCTCTCTCTCTCTCTCTCTCTCTCTCTCTCTCTCTAACTGCAAACTTGAGGCCCTCCCAGACCATCTGATTGACAGGCACCCCTGGCACGGTGCCTTTTCCACCATTACTGGGCAAGGGGCCAAGCCCAGAGGGGCCATCAGTGTTTGCCCAGCTGGGTGCGGTTCCAATCACTACTATTTCTTCCCTCCTTCATGGTAAGGGGCCCAGCTGGCTGAAATGACCTCAGTGACAGTGAGACACAACTGCTACCATTTCCTGAGCACTCATAACGTGCCAGACATTGTATACAATGACTTCATCTCGTGGTGCCCCCTGCCCCACCTTGAGTTCAGTAGCAGAGGAGGGAACCATCTAGCAAGATCGTGGCAATCTCTTGAACTTTCACAGTGTAAGCAGCAGAAGCTGGAATTTGGACTGAAGCTTGAGCAACTCCAAGGCTCGTGAGTTTCCACTATGAAACACCCTCTGTCAGAGGAGATAATGATCAAATGTCACTCTTCTTTGGGGAAGGCACCTAAGTGTCAAAATGTGATTCTAAAACCCACTTCCCTCATGGGGTGAAGGGTGTCATTAGGGGTGGGGTAAGGGAGGTGCCAAGATGAGCCCCTGGGTGAGTCAACCCATCTCAGAGAACCCCACGGACTGGTTCTCTCACTGGACTGAGGGATAAAAGAGACTAAGACTGGGAAGGACACTCCATGGTAATTCTCCCCCAGACATCTGGGCACAGCCTGCCAGATGACTCTCTAGAAATACATCAGAAATGAACGTGATATAAAATTCTAAAGATACAAAAAAATATACAATGAAAATAAGGTCTCCCTCCTACTCCTGTCCCTCCTCCCACTACCCTTCCTAGCCAGGAAGGAAAGTAACTGTTACCAATTTCTTAGGAGCCTCCAAAAGAGAATCTATGCATTTATAAGCATAGTTGACTCTATTTTTTTTTTATATATGTGTAACACACTACACAAGCCATTCTGTCCCTTGCTTCTTAGTGTATCTTACAGATCATTCCATAGCTGCATGTAGGGACCAGCTTCACTCTTTTTAGTAGCTGCCTGATACTCCAGTATATGGAAGTGCCAGGATTACTTAATCAGTCCCTTAAACATGTGAGTATATGTGTAAGGTAAATTCCTAGATGTAGGATTGCTAGGGCTTATTAAATACTATATGTGTTTTTAGGTTTTTAATAGATTTTGCCAAACTGCCCTCCCTCCATTGAGGTTGCAGCAACGTGTCATCCACCACCAATGACAGGCAGCACAGGGAGTGCTTTTTAAATGAGGAAAGGTCTTTAGCTGGAAGAGATTGGCTGAGGGGCAGACAGGCAGGCCCGCCCAACAGGCGGCTCCCTGCGGGCAAGCCACCCATTTCACAGATGAGAAAACAGGCTCAGAGAGCTGACATGCCTCACCCAGGGTCACGGCCTGGAACCCTGTCAATCTGGAGCCAATTCCCTTAGACCATGCATGCTTCACCCTCTGGTTTCAGCTGTAGCCTCCTGCACTGACTCCGCCACACTTGGAGAACCCAGCTCCTTCCTATTGTGAGCCGAAAATAATTGGGCCACCCACATGGTTTGGGCTTCCACTTGTCATTTCATTCCCACCCACAGGAAACCAGGACCTGTTCCCACACATACACACTCACCAGCTGCTCTTTCCAGCCTACTTGGGGCCCATGGAGCCTTGATCTTCCACTTCTCTGGGGTGGACATTCATCCACCAGCCTAAGGAACTGAAAAACTCAACAGACCCTCTCCATGGTTACCGCTCGGTGGTGGACAGTGAGGGCGTGAACACAGTGAGGATAACACATGAGCCGTGGGTGTTATCATCAGCCACTCTGGAAATAGAAGCAAGCATGGTGAAAACTGTTCTCTGTCTTTGTACTTAGAAAGTCCTTTCACATCCATTAATTCATTTTACCTCCACAGCAGTGCTCTGAGTTAGGCAAGGTAGGGACTCTTACATTAATTCCTCCCACTACATAGATAAGGAAAAGGAGGTATGACTTGCCCACTGCTCCAGAGGAGCAGAGACTAGAGGTTGATCCAGGTTCTCTGGTGTCTAATCTGGCCACAGTCTGTTCTGCCCCCATGATAAGCAATCTCCTGGCAGGATGAAGCACCCACAAAAACCATCCCTTCTCTGCCCACATCTAGACTGAGTCACCCTGTCCCTAGCAATGTTGTTCGGGACCCTGTGATACATGGATATACATAAATTCCTTTCCCTAGATCCTTAGCTTTGTTTCAGCTCCACAGAGAAGTCTTTTTAAGGAGACTCTTGGGGTGTTTCAGATGGGTGGCTTTGTAGTATATCTAAGTGCCTGGCATGACCTCGGGAATGCTCAATAAAGGTGGCTGAAAGGATGGATGGGTGGATGGATGGGGAGATGGGAGAAGAGTGATGGATAGGTAGGTGGATGGATGAGTAGATGGATGGATGAATAGATGGGTGAATGGGTAGATGGAGTATTGGTTTAGTTTGTTTCTTTGATTATTTGTTTTATGTTTTAATTTTTCTACACAGCATCCATTACGCCTTCCAAATATCACCTTTAGCAGAACTGCTTCTCCCCCACGGTATACAGTCTCAATGGTACTGAAGACCAGGTGCCCTATCCTCCCCCAGCCAAAAAGCAAGCAAATGACACAAGACTGGCTGGTCATCTGCCTCCCCAGGACTGTGAATCCTTAGTAGGTTGAGAAGTGGGTAGGAAGAATGGCTGGAGTACGATGATTTCAACCGTGGTACCCTGATGAGACTGGCAGGTATTACCTGCTGCCCCAACACCCAGAGCTTCTCTGGTTTCTTACCACTCTTGTTCCCAGTCAGGTTCTCCAATGTCTTATCCACTCCACAAGCTACTCAACTTCCCCCCCAGTACATTACCTTCCTGCTTACTTTAGTCAAAGTTGTTTTCTGTATTTATAAACAATGAATCTTAAATGGCACAGACACCAAGATGAATGAGTGGATGAACAACAGATGGATGGTGGAGGAACAGTAGGGTGGAACAGAAGTGGATAAATGCAGCTCTGCCTCAGGAAGGACTTTATGAACTAAGTATTGAGTCCCGGGCCTTGGAAGGATGGGAGGGAGAGAAGGCATGATAACCCTTCAGTTTCACCGCGAGAGGAGTGATGTGAACTGAATTAGGGGCAACAGGACACCCACCCCCAAATCTCCTCCGGTACACTAGAATTCCTTTAGCCTTGTATATTTTAACTGAGAAAGCCTTCCATTTCCTACATGAGGAAACTGAGGCCCACAAAGGGCAAATGATTCCCAAAAATCTCACTAGGTTTCAAGTGAGCTAGGACTAACACTCGAGGTCCTAATTCCCAGTCCCTTCTGTTTTCACTGCTGAAAACTGCCTCTACAAGGAATGACTAAGGTGCAGAATTTCCAAATTCCATTTCAAGGAAATTCCCCAAGGGAACTTCCTCACCCAGGCTGGAGGTCCTCAAAAATGCCGATGCCTCAGGAAGTTCTCAGGTCCCTATAGTAACCTGAATGTTCTGCAGGCATCTGTTCTGAGGGGGGCCGGTGGAGGGACTGGGGGAAGTGGCACACAGGAGAAGCAAGAGACTGGGGACCCCCATCCCTGAGAATGGATGCAGCAGGCAAGAAGGGGCTTCCCAAGGCCAGCTCAAAAAAGGGACAGAATTCAGACCACAACCACAAGAGTCCTGTAAGATTCTGAAACTTGTGTCACTTCCTTTGTAAGCCTGTCTGTGACACTCTTTGAACAAAGGGTCTGCATGATGGCTGCGGACACAGCCAGCAAGGGAAAAGGAGGGGAGTGGGGCGTATCTCACTCCACAGCCAAGCCCGGCGCAAGAAAGAGTTCCAGTGAGGGACAGACTGTGGAGGCGAAGTCTCTGAAGTCCAATGCACAGAAGGTGGGAAAGCTTAGGGCAGGCCTGAGTCATCACCGTTTTCTACACGTTTTCTTCCTAATAAGTGAAATAATGCCTACAGTGTCCAGCACGGTGCCTAATGACTAACGGAAAACACCGTCAACTCCCCCTCACCCACCCCCATGTCCCTTAACGCTGAACTGAGCTGAACACCCCTACTGGGAGGGGGAGACGTGGAGGGGAGAAGCACTGGAGACTGGACATTTGGAGGAAGAAACAGAAGGAACGGTTACCCCCGTTCTTCTTGTGCCAGGAACGGTGCTGGACAGTTTACTGACTGGCACGTTTAATCCTCTGAGGTGTCCCTGGAGCTGGGCATTCTTTGCCCCACTTCCAGAGAGGAAACCAAGGTTGTAGAACAGTTAATAGCTTGTCCAAAGCCATACAGAGAGGAGGTGATCTGTCTGACTTCTACCCCAGGTTTGTCCTTCTCCACCAGGCTTTCCCCTGGAGGTGGGGACAGTGGAAAGGAGGGGTCAGTTATACTCTGGGAGTAGGCGCAAAGAAAGGGGCCGCTTCTGACAAACGAGCAGAGGAAGACAAAAACAAAAAGCCGACTTGAAAGCATCAGGAGGAGTAGGACCTGAGATCACCTGTCACTCAGAAACTCTGTAAGAACCAGTGTTTCTCCCTGGCCCCCACTCCCCGGGCTGCCCCATCCCCGAGGCATCTTGCGGTGGGCTCCTCCAGTGACCTGAGGCGATGAGCACATCAACGATCACACCACACGCGCTCTCCGTCTCGCGGAAAACAAGCGGGTGCACACAGACACTGTTCTGTGTGGTGGAGGTGAGAAGCACAGGGGGAGGCCAAGCTGCAGCCCTCCAGCCTGAATGTGGTTGAAACTATAAAACAGTTGTCACGGTTAGTACCCCTGACCTGGTGAAATGCACAGGAGGTGACGGGGAGAGGAGGGGGAGGCGTAGAATAGAATCACACAGAACCAACCAGAGCCAGACCCAAAGCAAGGGCAAGGTGCAGCAGAAAGAGTCCTGGATAGGGGCTGGAATCCAGCCTGCAGCTGGGCAAGTCCTCCGTGTTGCCCTACAGACCCTCCAACAGCACTGCCGGAGCAGCTCCCCCAGGCAGCGCCCTGTGGAGACAGGGCTGAGGGAGCAGCTACCTGGCTCCTGTGAGGAAACCGGGATTTGTATTTGTAAACAAGGACACAGGAGGGATGCAGCCAGGGAGCAACTCTCCAATTCGCAGATGGAAATAATCAAAGGAAATGACTTGGCCTCAGGCTTCCCTGGGATTCCCTGCTTTGGACATTTTTTTTTTTAAAGCAGCCAGAAAAACCAGAGCTGCGCCTCCCCCCCCGCCCCCCCCCCCGCCCCCCGACACACACACATGGTTGTGTTGTGAGGGGAATTCCAGGTCTGAGAAAAACTTTGGAATCCAGAGGGAATGAGGTTTCACTTTCTTTGCCTGCCTTTGGTTTCCTAACGTCACCGTCACCGTGTGAAGCTGGGCAAGCAGCCAGCTGAGCTCAGGGAAAGAGGGAATGAAGGAGGAAAAGGGAGACTGGGCCAGGAGGGGGAGGGAGGGCTTGCTAGGCGGAAGACAGCGTGTGTCTAGCTGTAGCGAGGAATGTGCTCACGTGCAGGAGGAGTGGGGGCTGATGACAACCAGCTCCGTGGACTCGAGAGGCCCGTCAATGAGCCTGCTGGGTCTGTGAACCTCATTCATGCAAAATCAGGTGTGTGTGTCTGCGTAGGCCTCCACATGTTTATGGAAAGCATTCACAGCTCTCACCAGATTCTTTGAACATTTTTTTAAATGTTGATTCATTTTTTTTAAATGTTTGTTTATTTTTAAGAGAGAGACAGAGCACGAGCTGGGGAGGGGCAGAGAGAGGGAGGGAGACAGAATCCAAAGCAGACTCCAGGCTCTGAGCTGTCAGCACAGAGCCCGATGCGGGGCTCAAACCCATGAACCATGAGATCATGACCTGAGCCGAAGTTGGACACAACCGACTGAGCCACCCAGGCGCCCCTAATGTTTATGTTTATTCATTTTTGAGAGAGAGAGAGAGCACACATACACACACACACATTCACAAGAGTGGGGGAGGGGCAGAGAGAGAGGGAGACAGAATACGAAGCAGGCTCCGGGCTCTGAGCCATCAGCACAGAGCCTGAAGCAGGGCTCCAACCCATGAACCATGAGATCATGACCTGAGCTGAAGTCGGACACTTAACCGACTGAGCCACCCCGGCGCCCCACTCACCAGATTCTTAAAGGGCTCCATCGCCCAACACAGGTTGGAACCAATCTCTCACTTCACACATGAAGAAACTGAGGCCCAGAGAAGGTAAGCAATCTGCTCGAGGTCGGCCCTGATTAGCAATAGCACTGTGTGTGAATCTAGCAATCCGACTCTAAAGAGCACAGGTACTCACTTAAGATGCTACAAGAAGTTATTAAGACTAAACCAGCATGAATTCAGCGTCTATCATGTCCTAGAGTTTGGTGGAAAGCAGGGGGAGAATACAAAAAATGACTAGAAATCAAAAATCGGAAGATGTTACTATGTCCAGGGAGTTAAGAAAAGACCAGTGCCAAGGTGACTTACAATAAAGGAAGATATTTTTACTTGTTATTTTCACACACACAGACACACACACACAGACACACACACACACACACACACACACACACACACTCCAGAGGGCAGGTGTTTGACTTGCTCACCATGCTGTCTGCAGCATCTACAACAGTGCCTGGCTCACAGCAGTTCACAGGAACAGTTTACAGGTGAAGAAGGACTGACTGAGCAGGTGTAGACCAGACATACCGGCAGAAGGTGGGGGAAGGGCAGAGAGGGCTTTGTGATGTTTGTATCTCACCTTACAGTCTCCTAAGCATGTCCACAGTCATTACTCTCCTTGATCCTCTCAACCACCCGTGTGTGGGTTACACAGACAGGCGTCCCTAGTTTTCAGGAACATAAAATGCTGGGTGAATCATAAGGATAGTTGCCATTCATTGAATACGCACCCTGCACCAGGTACCACACCATTTACTTTCCATAGGCACTTTGATTTCCTCATGGAATCAGTACCTCAGAACCAAAGAATATACTGATTCCATGAGTCCAGATGTGATTTTGCACAGGAGGCAGTGAGGGGTAGAAATAGAATTGTAATTAAGGTCTTCCCCCTCTCTGGTCCCCACAATCCACTGGAACCACCAAAAGGAAACATACTCCTGACATACACATTGCCTATTCCTGCTCAGCAACACAACACCCTACCCACCCACCCACCCATTCCCACTACCTTTTACACACACACACACACACACACACACACACACACACACAACCAGAAAGGGTCATCAGGATGTAAAGATGAGGATCATACTAGTCCATCTCTGGTTTCCCCTCACTTCTTACCTCAGCTAGTGTCCCAACTCAGCATATTTGGTATCCAGGAAAATACTTTGCTTTCTTCCTCAAAGAGGGAAACTGAGATCAGAAAAAGGAAACAGAAATGGAACTCACATGGAAAAACTGAACCTTAGCAGAAGTTTAGGATTTCTCTAGAAATAGTGCAGTGTGATAGAAAGTCTAAGACTTGGGTTCAATGTCGAGTTCTACCACTTCAGACTATGTGACCTTAAGCACGTCACTTAACCTCTCTAAGCCTCCATTGACCCATCTGCTTCAAAATACACAGTTTCTGTGATAAAGCTCACTAATCATATCACTTGGGAGCCTGGTCTACACTTTAAAAAGCCTAAAGTATAGAATATCCCAAAGGGACTGCCATTTTCTTACTCTTAATAATAACCTGATAATAATAGCTAATGTTATTAAGTACTTAATGTGTCAGGCATTGTACTAAGAGCTTTACAAGCATGAGCACATTTATGGGAACTTAACTGTCTCAACAGCTGTGGAAGGGACCATAATTATCCTCCCTGGTTTATAGATGAGGAAACTAAAACCAGAGAGATAACGTAATTTGCCAAAGACTGTCTAAAAAATGGGAAAAATACCAAAGCCCCTGCTCTTGGCCACCAGGCTACACAGCCCCCCCCCCACATGTTTGGTAACTAAGGGAACTATGTGAGGGGAACAATTAAAACAGGCAGACCAGGGGCTCCTGGGTGGCTTGGTCGGTTAAGCGTCCGACTTTGGCTCAGGTCATGATCTCACGGTCCGTGAGTTCGAGCCCTGCGTCGGGCTCTGTGCTGACAGCTCAGAGCCTGGAGCCTGTTTCAGATTCTGTGTCTCCCTCTCTCTCTGCTCCTCCCATGTTCATGCTCTGTCTCTCTCTGTCTCAAAAATAAATAAACGTTAAAAAAATAAAAAAAAAAACAGGCAGACCATTTGTATGTAGATAGATGAATGTTTCCAAAGTACTTGCAATGGGTTTCTTTAAATGAGATGGCCACATTTTTCAAAGCTGTGTTTCTATTATAACCTAGTTCATGAGTCATGAGGAAGGAAGGAGAGGCTTCCTATGACAAGCTTAGAGTAGCACCTGGCACCAACTTGGGATGCAGTAACTGTTAGTGGCCTGATATGAGTCAGTGGAAAAGACTGGAGTCTGGTCATCAGAAGCACCCAGGTTCAATCCCACTAATCAGCCATGTGACTTTGAGGACCTTACTGACCTCTTCTATAAAATGAGAATAACCACCCTTCCTCAAAGTCACGGTGAGGAAGAAACAAGGTAAGGTCGTTCCCTTTTGGGTGATTCAGTCACCCTCAGATACCAAGTTACATATGTCACAAGAGCTAGCAAGAAAACATTCTAGAAGGTTGCATTTCTTAAGTTACACTTTTTTAAAATGTGTTTGCTTTTGTCATTGTTTATAGACAATTTTCTCTTAGATAATTCAGATGTCAACTTGTCACTATTCTGAATTATCCAAATTAGGAATTGATGAAGATTTACTCTACCCAAGTCTTTGGAATGGAGTAAGGACCCTGTCTCTAATCAAGACCATTTCATGGATTCAGTTCAAGAATGCCCCCCCCCAACCACTAAGATTTTCATGTAAGCAGTACTGAGTAGGCAGAGCACTGAAGCAGGAACCAGGGCACCCAGGTTCTGATCCCATCGTTCATTGGCTGTGTGTTCTTAGCAAGTTACTTCTCCTCCCCTCTGCAATTGAAGAACATGGAAGAAATAATCCCTAGGGTCCTCTGCAGCTTTCAAATTCTGTAACTTTTGTACTGAAGACGACCTTAGGAACGAGATGGGATCCCAGAATTTACAGATGAATGTCTTCATCTGTAAAATGGGGGAAATGGGCACAATGAGAGTAAATGAGTTGACACCTGTAAAGTCTTTAGAATAGTGGCTAGCTTCCTTTGGGGCTATATGTCAGAGAACCCTCCCCTTCCCAATCAAGCACTTTATAAATAACACCCTTCCATGGATGAGAGGGGAAATACAGATCTGTAATGCAAGAGCAATTAACTTTGAAAGCAACCAAATAAACACCCAGTTGTTTCAAATCCGTCCTAACTGCCCTCTTCTGACCCCTCGTCCTGACCTCTGATGAGGATCCCTTCCCTAGAAGAGGAAGCTGAGGATGCCATCAAAGAAAGAGGTTTTCCACCACAAATGCCTATACTAACTCTTCTGGACGGCAAATGGAGGTTTGCCCTGGAGGGCGGTTCTGGAGGAACCGATGAGCTCACTCTGGATCAGAGACAGTGAGAAGACAGAGCGAGCCTCAAATTTCCGGAGCCTATTTCAGTTTTCTTTTCCGTTTTGTGCAATTTCACTTATGATATCAACCAGTGTGTGGCTACTGTTTTGGAAACTCCCCGTGGGGTGGTGCCCCCTCTACTGGCCTGACTATAAAGGGCCAGTCTGAGCTGCAGAGAATCCCTGCAGAGGATTCTGAGACAGCAGGTGGATCTCCCGCAGCCTCCACCCAAAAGGAATCATGAAGGTCTCCACAGCTGCCTTTGCAGTCCTCCTCACTGCTGCCGCTTTCTGCACTCCTGCCTCTGCATCCCCATGTAAGTCAAGTCCTGACCACTGCAGCCCCGGGGGCCAGACCTTCAGATTGGCCCAGACTTTGCCCTCTTTTCAACTGCAGTATTTATGCTGTCTGAACCCTATGATTTACATCCCTATATACTGCTTTACACAGTAAAGGATCTATTGTCCCTGATAGATCTCTAAGCCACTTCATGGCAGGGACCCTCTGCTCAACTTTTCTGTCCTCAAGGTCTACATCCAAGACCTTCGGGTGCTGAGTGTGGACTGATGCCAGAGGTATAAGCAGTCAGAGGTAGCCTAAACTGACCTCAAAACACAGCTAACTCATGCCTATCACCAGCAGGGTTTCTAAGAAACTTCTAAGCATTAGTAAAACCTTCCTGGGACAGTCATATTGTCCCCATTTCATAGATGGAAAAAGTGGGACTTGGGAGAGGATTTTTTAAAAATCTGGATCAATTATTAGGCTGATTGTTTTATATACCACATCATTTAATATTTGAGGCTACTATTTGAGTGGCTGAGCTTGACTTACAGATGGGGAAACAGAGGCCCAGAGGAGTTAAGTAACTTGCCTGAGGTCACACAGCTAGGAAGTGGGGAAACTGGTGTTCAAATCCAGTTCTACCTGGCCCTTAAACACTCCTACTCTACTGGGAAATGGCAACTGACCCTTTCCAGGGTCATCCTGAATTAACGGACCAAGAAAAACTCCTCCTTCTCTGTTCAGAGCCCTTTTTACCATGCCTCAGCCAGAAGCTCCCAGGATGCAATACATATGTTCAGGCCCCTCTTAGGGGTTGAGGCTGAGCCATGAAGTGTGAGTTTTGGAAACCTCCCTCTACCCCACCGTAGCTCTCAAAGAAAGCAACTTGTGAATCCATTGAGGATCCCAGGAGGGCAAGAATAAGGCAAAGTTCCCAAGACAAGCCAGGAGGAAGCCCAGCATGTCCGCAGAACTGAAGGCAGGGGGTTATGGTGCAGAGGGAGGGGTCCAAGCAAGACTCAAGGATTAGATAAGGGATTGTAGAGATCTTCTCAGTTCTCTGTTGGAATCCCCACTCTGCTACTATGTGCCCATGGCCAAGTGACCGTAGCTCTCCGAGCCTCAGTTTCAGCCAAAGGAGGGTAAAAGTCTATCCAAGATAACGTACCCAGCACAATACCCCATGTGCAACAGCAATGAACACAAGGGTCTCCTTTCTTTCTCCTCCCAGATGCCTCGGACACCACCCCCTGCTGCTTTGCCTACCTCTCCCACCCACTGCCGCTCACCCACCTCCAGGAGTATTTCTACACCAGCAGCAAGTGTTCCATGCCAGCGGTCGTGTGAGTCTCAGCCCTGTGGACCCTCTGGGGGGAGTGGGGGGTGAGGAAGGGACACCTTTTGTCCCACAGCCAGTCCCCCACAGGAGCCCTCTAAGAGGATGCCCTATCCGCTCCCACCCATCCTCCAGCTGCCCAAATAGCCATAGCTCCTCCCTCTGAGGCTTCAGACCCCCCTCTGCTGTCACACAGAATTAGACAAGGGGTCCCCAGGGGGTCCTCCCCACTCTGATGCCCTGGATCAGGTCTCTGATCCTTAGAGACGTGAATTTTACTTTAACGTGATCTACAATGTTCCTGCGTGGAGAAAAGATCAATGTGGCCATCCCTCTCCAATTAAGAACCCCACATTCCCCCATATCTCACACCCAATCAAATCCACCTACAACCTCAGAGGATCTAGGGAGGAGAGGTCAGAGGTCAGGATCCTAGTTAGAGTGTATTTAAAAAAAAATTATCAGTTGGTGAAGAAATAATGACATGAGATTTTCTTTTTTTTTAATTTTTTTTAAAAAAATTTTTTAATGTTTATTTTTGAGACAGAGAGAGACAGAGCATGAACAGGGCAGGGTCAGAGAGAGAGGGAGACACAGAATCTGAAACAGGCTCCGGGCTCCGAGCTGTCAGCACAGAGCCCGACGCAGGGCTCGAACTCACGGACGGCGAGATCATGACCTGGGCTGAAGTTAGATGCTCAACCGACTGAGCCACCCAGGCGCCCCGAGATTTTCCTTTAAATGAAAACTAATACATTTAAAAAAAATTAATCCCTACTACCTAGAAGTGCCTGCTGTGTATCAAATGTCTTTGTGTGTTCTCTCTCAATTTCATGGTAACAAAATTTCATGCATAACAATTAGGTATGCATAATTTTCTCCATGTTTCAGACAATGAAACTGAGACCCAGGGAGGTTTGGGGACTTGCCCAAGGTTGCAAAGTAAGTGAGGGATAGAGACTGTCTTTGGAGCCTCCTCTTTCTACTATAGAAAGGTCAATAGTTGCTTTTGAAATTTAAGATGAGGGGCGCCTGGGTGGCTCAGTCAGTTAAGTGTCTGACCTTGATCTCGGCTCCAGTCATGATATCACAGTTCGTAAGTTCGAGCCCCACATCAGGCTCTGTGCTGACCGTGCAAAGGCTGCTTGGGATTCTCTCTCTCCCTCTCTCTCTGCCCTTCCCCCACTTGTACCTTCTCTCTCTCTCTCTCTCTCAACATAAATACATAAAGTTAAAAAAAAGAGATTTAAGATAATAGAGACTTAAAGAACGCAAATGGGGCAATCAAGAACTTTCCTATATAAAGGTGAAGTTTTTTAATCCAAAAACTCTTGGGACACTTGCAAAGCTATAGGTATTCAGCATTGCCTTTAGTTCTGGTGCATCCTTTGAAGTCAGTGGTAATATTTAGCACTACTAATTTTATTTCTGAAGGCAAATATTTTTCAAAAGAAAACAATCCTTCTTTGAGCACCTGTTATGGGCAGCTAGAGATTAATAAAGCACCATCGCTGCCCTCATGGGACTCAGTCTAATCCGAGGCAAAGACAGATGTAAAATGACTAGAGCAACCCTGAATAAAAACATTACAAAAGGAGAGCAGGAGCACATCCCACCTTGGGGTTGGAAGAAGGGACAAGTTTGCTGCAGAAGGTGCTGTTTGAGAAAAGCCTGAGGGACTGGGTACACTAGGCAGAGCGAATGTCGCCAAGACTCTCCTTTGGTTGACGCAGCATCCCTGTGTAGGAAAGCACTGGGACCTTGAGTGTCAGCACAACTACGCCAAAGCATCAGATCGAGTGTGAAGTGAGCTGGAAAGTCAGGTCCAGATAAGAAGCTGTTATGCTCATCCACACGAGCGGTACTGAGGCTGAACGGGACATGAAGGGAAGGGAAGGAGACAAGGGCCGAGTCGGCAAGCCCCGCCAGGTGATGTAAGGTCAGGAGCAAGGATGACAGGGGGGTTAAGGGTGACATGAAGGTTTTGACCCAGATGGCTGGAGAAGTGTGGAGCCCCCTGAAGTCTCAAGGAAGAGCTGTTTAAAGAGGAAAGAGCCAAGGTGGCAGCACAAAAACCCTGTGGCAATGTCCAGCACGGAGTGTGAGAAGGGGGGTTGGGAGCTAGGAAACAGTGCTGGCGCTAGAGATAGGGCTTTTTTTTTTTTTAATTTTTAAAAAATGTTTATTTTTGAGAGAGAGAGAGTGCAAGTGGGGGAGGGGCAGAGAAAGATGGAGACACATGGGGCCTGAACCCATGAACCTTGAAATTATGACCTGAGCTGAAGTCGGACACTCAACCGACTGAGCCACCCAGTCACCCCGGAATTTTTTTATATAGGAGGAAAGGGTCTCTTGATACTAGAGTGGCAATCTATAGCAGAGTCTTGGTGAGCACTGGCTCCAGAGCTAGTCAGTCTTTGTTAGAGTCCCAGCTCTGCCCCTAGGCAGTTGCAGGAGCTTGCATCCATCAGTTAACCTCTCTGAGCCTCCATTTCTTCATCTGCAAAATGGAGTGAAATAGGAGTTCTTCCCTCACTGGGTCAAAGTGAGAATAATGAAATGAAAAACAATATTAGAATATTCCCTGGCACACAGTTGTACCTGATATGTGTTAACTGCTCTTCCTCCTCCAAATATATGATTATATACATAGAAGTGACAAGTAAAACTTGATGAGTGAATGCAATCCGTTCACTAACTCATTCAATAAACATCCATTAAGTCCTAGGCCCAGCGACTTGGGGCAGAAAAAACCTAGAGGGGCACCAGGGTGGCTCAGTTGGTTAAGCGTCTGACTCTTGACTTCAACTCAAATCATGATCTCAAGGTTTGTGGCGTTCAGGCCCCATATTGGACTCTGTGATGATGGTGCAGAGCCTGCTTTGGGATTCCCTCTCTCTCCCTCCCTCTCTGCCCCTCCCCTACTCATGTTTGCTCTCTCTCTCTCAAAATAAATAAACATTAAAAAAAAAAAAACACAGGACACCTGGGTGGCTCAGTCAGTTAAGTGTCGGATGCCAGCTCAGGTCATGTGCTCACAGTTCGTGAGTTCGAGCCCTGCATTGGGCTCTCCACTGTCAGCACAGAGCCCACCTCAGATCCTCTGTCTCCCTCTCTCTCTCTGTCCCTCCCCCACTCTCTCTCAAAAATAAATAAAAACATTAAACACACACACAGAAAAGGGTAGCAATTTTGAGAACACCTGTTCTCAAGGGGCAGGTGAAGGTGGTTGCTCCCAAGAGAACAAGCAGAAAGGCAGGAGGGAAATCAGGCAAGTAGGGGGTCCCCAAAATGGGGGCAGGGAGAGAAGCTTGGCCAGGAGGAGTTGTTCTTCAGTCTCACATTCTTTAGGAGGAAACGGAGGCCTGAGAAACAAACCCTCACCCCAGATATTTGTTTCCTGCCCTTTTGATTTCCTGGCCACAGGCTAAGGGGGCTGAGGCCAGAGGATAGCAAGTCTACAGGATTTCCTGTCTGACTTCTGGCTGAACAACGGCAGGGTCTTGGTCTGGCTCCCTCAGCACCCAAATCAGAAAACAAACACTAGGAGGCACGAGAGCCCACAGTATTCTGTCTCCCCACCCCCTCCCTCTGCACACTAGAGCGGAAGAAAGAGAGATGGTCAAGGGGCTCTGAGTCTCAGAAAAGGAGAGGCAGCTTCCTTGAGAGCAAGCACTATTCAGGACAGAACCTAAAAAGAAACCAAGAAATCCTCATTCTCACCAGACAACCTAAGCCTTCACTTTGAAAACATTTGGCCTCATAATGTTTGGAGAAAGGTCCAAGTAGACAGGGCTGGCCCAAAAGGAACATGTTAATTGGCACAGCACTGCTATCCAGGCCATGGTTTCCACCCCTGCACCCCTCCCCTGCTCCCCATAGAACCAGTATCCCAGCAAACAGATGAGACAGGCAGCTGGACCAAGCCCCAGCCCCACAGGCTTTGATACCTCCAACACATGCTGTCAACACCTGTAGAGATAAGACCTCTCGCATGCTATCAACACCTGTAGAGATAAGGCCTCTCGCTCTCAGAGGCCTCTGCATTCTGGCCAGTTAACTGGTAGAAGTGCTTTGACGCTGGCAATATCTGGGGACCTTCAACCTCTGTGAGCACGATGCCCAGTACAAGGACCTTTGGTGTCATGTTGGTCTGATCCATCCTAAAGAAGAGGTCCCATAACATTCCAATAATAATACATGTGTGGTATTCCAAAACTCCCACATACTAAGTTTCACGACAACAGTGCAAAGTAGGAATTATCTCTACTTATATATTTTTAAGTTTATTTATTTATTTGGCGGCGGGGAGGGAGAGAGAGGATCCCAAGCAGGCTCTGCGCTATCAGCACAGAACCCAACTCAGGGTTCAATCTCATAAACTGTGAGATCATGACCTGAGCCAATATCAAGAGTCTGACGCTTAACTGACTGTGCCACCCAGGTGCCCCTCTCTATGTATTTTAGAGGTAAACAAATAGATTCAGAGGCCTTAAGTTATTTGCCAGGTTAAGTGGTAAAATCCAGACTCAGGTTCATGTCCTTTCATTCACCCCCACATGCGGAGATGTACTCATTTGTTGAGTATCTACCCTGTGCCAGACACTGTTATCTAAAGAAAAATCACATGTTTACCACTTCTTATGTCTCACCTACTCAACCATCACTCAGTTCCTAGAAGACACCTCTTTGCTCTACATCTAGAGCACCCAGCACAGGGTCTGAGACAAAGAAGTTCAGAGAAAAGGCTAGTGGTTGACCAGCTCAACCCTGGACCCCTCAGACTCCATATCCCCTTAGCTCTCCAGGCTGCATATGTTTGTGTGGGAGTTAAAATGCACACAGATCTGCTTCTGGCTTGGAGCCATATGACCCAAGAGAAGAGGAAACATCCTTTCCTTAAAAGCTACAAATCCAATCTCATGGAGCTTCAAGAATGCTCCACCCCAGTACCATTATCCCCAAACCTGGCTGTCTGGGTGCTGACCAGGTTTCATCCTGTTCTCTTCTCCCACAGCTTTGTCACCCGGAGGAAGCGCCAGGTGTGTGCCAACCCACAGAAGAAATGGGTGCGGGACTACATCAACTCTTTGGAGATGAATTAGGATGGAGGGCGCCTAGAACCTGAACTTGTGCAAAGTTTCCTGCTGCTTCTTGTTTATGTCCTAACTAGCTTGGGGAAGTCCCCACCCAGCCCTACTCCCACTCCCTCCTGGGAGGGTGCATATTCCACCACTAAGCAGCAGTTATAAAAGCCTCCTCCATCTAAAGCTTCCAAGAGTTCCTGAGGCTCTGCCTTATGCGCAGAAAGTCTCTTGGCTCTGAGCTTCAGGCTGCAGCTCTGCCATCAGAAAGGAAGTCAGTATGTCTCTGGAGGCAAAGAAGGGAGAAAGACTGGGCTTCCTGTGGCCAAATCTCCCCTCGCAGCCCCTTCGCTGCGAAGGGCTGACTGGCAAATGTGAGAAATCAGCTTTCCATTAAAATTCTCGTCGCAGTTACCAAGCAGGCTCCTGGTTTGATTTTCAATATTTGACACTGAATTTAGTGGCCATGTCTTTTAGTGACTTTTAACACACTTTTTTTGTCTTCAAGTATTTCTTTCTTAGGAGTTCAGATCAAATCTTTGTAGAATATTTCACAGTTTGGATCTGCCTGATCGTTTCCTCATAATTAGATCCAGGTTAAACATTTTGAGCAGGGACACCGCATGGGTGCTGCTGTCTTAGTGCAGCACATCAGGGTACATGTCAGCTTACTGGTGGTCATGTGGAGTCTCATGGGCTTACTGGTGGTGATGTTGAGTCTGATGGCCTGGCGGCTCATGTTTTCTTGCCACAGCCAGCTCCCTGCTGTGTGCCAGGCACTATGCCAGGCATGGGGGGGTTGCGGAGGGGTGGAGAGTGGAGAGGTGAATGAGCCACAAGCCACAATCTTTACCTTTAGGCAGATTAAATGTATGATACACACCTAAAAGGAAGCAATTGTTCAAAAGGCTGTGGTCACGCTGGGGTGGCGGTGGTGGAGGGGAAGGATACCACTGAAGGAGGTGAGGAGGGGGACCCAGGCAGACAAAAGAGACTTCAGAGATGAGATAACCTTTAAATGAAATTGGAAAGATTGGAGAAACAGTTTAGCAGGTAGGAAAGGAAAGGACTTGCAGGTAGAGCGAACAACATATGCAAAAGTAGGAGGTCTGGAAGGCAGCTCGTCATGACACAGACAAAAGCCCAGTCTCTTGCTGCCAAGGAGGGAGGTGCGTATATAAAAGGGGCTTTCCCGTTCCTGCCATTTTCCTGGTGACTAATCCTAAGAACCACCCCTGCCCCTCACATGGGCTGATATGAGCTTGACAGTTCACCAAATGCTTTGACTCTCCTTCACATTTATGCCTCACCTCAGCCCCTCTGACTCCCAGATGGACATGACTTTCCAGCTTTTCAGATGAGGAAACTGAAGCTCCTAGAGGTAAAGCGACTGGCTCAAGGCCACAGCCGTTAGATGCCAAGAGTTGGGGGCGGAGCTGGAGAATGGAAACGGAGAGGGGTTGGGGGCGGAGCTGGAGAATGGAACCGGAGTCTTCCATTTACCTAGGAGACCTGGTTGCTCAAAACATTCAGAAGCTTCTACCCACAGAAGCCCCGACTCCTCACCAATCCCTCTTGTGCCACAGAGGACAGGTCTCCCCCAGCTGTTCCCCCACATTCTCAACAGCCCTATACTGCCCTGTCTGGGCTCCCTCTGGCCCCGCCAGGAGAAGAAGACGATGGCCTACGAAATATCAGCTGACATCCTTGACATCGCCACATCGATGTTCAAGTACCCATGGCTGGAGTACCCAGAGAGGACCAAAGGTGAGGCTGGAATACAGACAGGAACAGAGTCAAGGTGGGGCCTGAAAAGAAAAGCTCTCTGGCTCCCTCTCCCAGACACAGGTCTGGTGAGTTCAACAAATCCACAGGAAGGGTCAGGGCAGGCCATTGGACACTTTGATGGCTCCCCACAGCCTTCAAAGTAAGTCACCAGGGCCCTCGAAGATGGGACATCTGTGTGTCCCCCCAGCTTCTGCTCACCTCTCTGCACCCTGCTCTCTGCCCAATTCCCCACCTCCCAGTCTTTGAAAGAATTTGTTCCCTGAACCTAACACTCTTCCCCCTTATCTATCTGGCTACCCCCTATGTGGATTAAAGACTGAGCCTGTGTATGATCGCCTCTGGAAAACCTTCCCTGATCCCCACAGCCAGAGTAGGGGGGGCCTTCATCTGTACCACCTGTGCCTGTATCTTCATATTTTTCTCCCTTTGTTAGTTACTAGTAAACAGTTGTCTCACCAGCTAGACCAGTGGTTCTCAAAGTGTGTTCCCAGGACAAACAGCATCAGTATCTTGTTAGAAATGCAAATTCCCAGCCCCCACTCCAGATCTACTGAATCTATACTCAGACTGAGTGCCAGAAATCGATTTTAACAAGCTTCCCAGATGATTCTATGGCACACTCAAGGTTGAGAACCACTGAATAAGACCGCTGTTTTTCACCATCAGCTGTACATTAGAATCCTCTGGAGAGGGGTACCTGGGTGGCTCAGTCAGTTAAGCTCCAACTCTTGGTTTCGGCTCAGTTCATGATCTCACAGTTCATGAGTTTGAGCCCTGCATCAGGCTCTGCACTGTTGGGATTCTCTCTCTCTCTCTCTCTCTCTCTCTCTCTCTCTCTCTCTCTCTCTCCCTCCCTCCCTCCCTCTCTCTCTGCCCCTCTGCAACTTGTGCTCTCTCCCTCTCAAAATAAATAAATAAATATTAAAGGAAAAAACAATCCTCTGGGGAACTCTCTAAAATACCTAAGCCCTATCCCCAGAGAATCAAATTCAATTAGTCTAGCACAGGGCCAAAGCAGGTTAAAAGTTCCCCCCAATAATTCTAATACACAGTGTTCACTAAATGCTGAATAAGTGAATGCCTAAAAGGGTGATTCCTAGCCCACCATTTGTACCACAGAACTCAGAAAAGCCATGGCTCCCGTTCGCCTGCCCTTGTCCCGCTACCAGGTAAGACCCCTAACTTTTGCCACCCTGGGAACTTTGTTGAAGTAGGAGCGTCAGCAGATGGTCCCTTTTCATTAAGGTCAGTTCACAGAACCCTTACACACTCACCCCTGGGGCTTCCACTAACTCTGTGTGACCTTGGACAAGTCACTTTCCCTCCCTGAGTCTCAGGAGCTTCCTCTGTCACAGGCTCCCTGTCCTGCTCCATTTGTAGAGTTGCTACAACATATTATCTGTAAGGCCTGGGCTATGCAGGCAGTGCTTAATAATGAGTCATCATTATTCATTAACACAGGGATCCTCATAGTTATAGTTGCCAAATAAAATACAGGATGCCCAACTAAATTTGCATTTCAGATAAACAATGAATACTTTTTTAGTATAAATATGTCCCAAATAGGGTATCCAATACCTGAAATCTAAATTTAACTGGACGTCCTGTTTTTCACTTGCTTGGTTTTCACTAAATCTGACAACCCTGCTCATTGTGAATCAATACTACACTTTCTGAAAAAAATGGCAAAGATTTGACAATCTTCACTATGATCTTCTCAATCACCAAAATGAAAACCACTGGCTGAAGCCCCTCTTTTTTGTTGCTCAAAGAACTGACTCTGAGGAAGACTGGAGAAGAAACAGGAATGAATCCAAGCCAAATCTGCAGAGAAAGCCCCTGACCTACACACAACCCTTCACTACAATCAGAGCTACAGTTTCACAACCATTTAAGAGATAGATTTTTTTAAGTTTATTTATTTTGTGAGAGAACATGTGCATGAGTGGGGGAAGGGCATAGAGAGGGAGAAAGAGAGAGAATCCCAAGCAGGCTCCATGCTGTCAGCGTGGAGTCCAACACGGGGCTCGATCTCATGAACCCTAAGATCATGACCTGAGCCAAAACTAAGAATCGGGTACTTAACTAACTGAGCCACCCAGGCGCCCCTAAGAGATAGAGTATTTAAAGAAATTCTGCTTTTCCAATGACACTGTTAAATTCCATGAGAGCAGGGTAACACCTGCCTCCCCAGCACCTAGGACAATGCTTGGCACTTAGCAGGTGCTCAGTAAGTACCTGCTGCATGCCTGAATGAAGGAGCAGTAGCCTGTCTTTTCCCCTCTTTACTCCACATCTGCCTCGCCCCTTGCCTTTCCCATCTCCTTGCCCTGATGGCCTTCTCAAAGCGCTCTGAGATCCTCAAATAACCAAACTGTGTACTAAGACTGGTTTACAGATCAACAATGGCTTCACAATCTTTATTCCATTTGTCCTTTGCAACAACGGGTACAGAGAGAACAAGGATTATTAGCTCCACTCTGCAGATGAGAAGACTGAGATCTTGGTGGGTGAAGTAACTTGCCCAAGTCACACAGGGTAGGGGTAGAAGTCCCGGACTCTAGCTCAGATGAGAGACTGAAGGGTGTCTCTCTTACCTAGTCCCTTTTTTTTTTTAATGTTTATATATTTTAAGAGAACGAGAAGGGGAGGGGCAGTGAGAGAGGGAGAGAATCCCAAGCAGACCCCTGACTGTCAGCACAGAGGCCTACATGCGGCTTGATCCCACGAACCATGAGATCATGACCTGAGCCGAAATCAAGAGTCGGGATGCTTAACTGACTGAGCCACCCAGGCATCCCACCTAGTCCCTTCTTATCCTGGTCCTTTTCCTGGCTGAGGAACACCCCCCTGCCACTGTTGTGCCACTCACACCCCCCAGATGCCAAAGGAGGAGTTTCCCCCTAGCCCAGAGTGCTGGAGGCAGCACCCAAGCAAGCCACTTTCAGTGCCTTACTGCTACTTCAAGAAGCCTGAGGTCTACACACACTGGCACACCCTATATGATAAGCGACAAAAACGGGAGGCCGAGAAGATGCTGCGGAAAATGAGAGATCACCCTAGGTGTGTTTTGACCTTTCCTATTCTCCACACCCTCCACACTTTCTGGGAAAGAGAAGAAGGAGAAGGTAGGAGTGGGAGAGGGGGTGGGGCAAGCCCAGCTTATAGATCCCAGAGAGGACCCTGGGGTAGGAGGAGGCTCATCCGTCTTCCTCTGGTCCCATCTCTGAGCTGGGCTGAGGATCAAGGGCAGAGGAGAGTTTGTGAAGTAGGAGGGAGGGAACAAGGGGTCCAAGGCCAGCCTGTGCAATTTCTCACACAGGCAACTCAAAGAGGGCACCCCCATCCAAAAATTCCATCTCCCTATGAGCAAGCTGACTATACAATCTCAGATGGGATCCAAGCCCTCAGACCCTGCTGGGGACCCCCTGAAGTGGCAAAGATT
Source organism: Felis catus (assembly GCF_018350175.1). Classification (NCBI taxonomy): domain Eukaryota; kingdom Metazoa; phylum Chordata; class Mammalia; order Carnivora; family Felidae; genus Felis; species Felis catus. The sequence goes on along the minus strand of NC_058381.1, from coordinate 23,206,974 downwards.
AAAGGTCAGGGACCATGGTGGGAGAGAGAATGGGGAGACTCCCTTTGTGGGTGTCCTTACCTTGGGCTCACATTATCCTTCAGCCCTCAGTCCCTGCCTGCAAAATGGAGGGAGGAAAGGAAAAGGGACTGGATTGGATGAGCACCTGTTTGAAGTTCTACAACTATATTTATCCCTTTCTTCCTTTCCACTGGCTCCCTTGGATGGGCAGGAACTCACAAAAAGCCTGGAATCTCCCAGAGAGCCTGAGCAATTCTATGCAGCACAGGTGAGAGGTGGCAAGGGTGGTGGAACGTAGTCACAGGAGCTAGCTGAGCTGGGGAGGAGAAAGATGCTTGGGGGGAGAAGTGAGGGAGGGAGGAGGTATTCCAAGGCAAAACTCCAGCTGTATCCAAAGGACAGTAACTCATAGGGGTGCTGCCTGAGGGCTCTTCCCTTTCCTCCACCCCTGTTCCTGCAGGCTCTGGGGTGCCTGGGCGTCAGTGAGCAGTTTGTCATGGAAGCACTATGGCAGGTGGTGAGTCTGAGGCCACATGAAGCTCATGAGAGGAGGAACAGGGTCTGAGGTGTGTAGAGCATGGGCACATGGGCACAGACAAGGCTTGCCAGGGTGCAACGATGCTGGGTCAGATGCAGTGAGGAGAGCTGCCAGTGTGCAGCACGCACTATCTCATGCCCTTGGCTCCTCTGAAGGACAGCTTGATGGGGATGGAGGAATGTGAAGGTCCCCTTTGTCTAACAAAGACCCTCAACTGAAAAGCCAGGAAAGAACTTGGACTGAGTTCATTCTCTACCTTAACTGATTTAATCCCCCGTGTTTATATGCCAATTTATAATGGGGAACATGCTTTCTTGTCCATATTCTCATTTAAATCTTACAAACTAGGAATAGGTGGTAGTATCTGCACTTTTCTAAAGATAAACGGAAGCTCTGAGAGGCCAGGTGACTTGCCCAAGGCCACATGGCTACTAGATACCAGATAGGGATTTGAACGAAAGTCTTACTCCCAAGTTGTGTTCCTTCCATTGCACCGCCCTGCCTGTACTCTATGTTTGAGCATAGACAGGTCACTCTCTAGACTTGGTCTCCTCATTTGTAAATGAAAAGTTGAGATGATTCTGAAAGCTCTGACATTCCATCAACTTATGGCATGTTTCCACCACCTGCCTCTTAAATCAGGCCCAAACCGGTTCAGAGAAAGTGAAGTCTGAGGCCTGTCGAAGCCTGGCCCTCCTGGGTGAGTATGTCCTCTCCCTGGGGCGGGTGGGGGGGTGGGGAGAAGTAGGGAAAGGTGAGAAAGGAAGCAGAGGAGCTCCTTTCCCCTTTGAGTAAGGAAAGTCACTTCAGCCTAGCACTGTGGGCAGAGAGAGGAAAGTGGGGTGAAAAGAGAGAAGAGACTGGAGGGAGAGAGAGGGCCCCTGGAACTGCAGCCATGCATGAGTGTCCTGAGAAGATGGGTAACACCTCAGGACCTAGTACTGAGAACTTCTGTCTTGAGGGCACAGTCGAGTCAAATGAATCCTGGCAGAGAAGAACAGTCCCTGAGGCTCTGCCCTGACCTGAGGACCCTCCCTGTCCAAGGTTGCCTGAATAAGCACGTGATCCAGGTTCTCATCACACAGTTGAAGGGGCAAAATGAGGAGGAAAGGATGGATTCTCTGACACGGCTACGAGTGGCTCTCAACTCCCAGGCTGCTGTCCCCAAAGACAAGGTGACTGGGAGGAGAGTCAGTAACTGGGGAAAGGTAATTGACGGTGTTGGCTGGGGTTAGGTCAGAGAGAAGGTAACCCGGCTCCTAGCCTTGATGGGAGAAGACACTGTCTTTGTGGAGTTCCCTGTGGAATAGCTTCCCTGCACAGAAGCACTGGCATAGCCACTTCGTGGTCACACGAGCTCTGACAAGCCAGCTTTCAGAGCCGCAGTTTGTCCATTTCTAAACTCTTGACAGTAACTACACTCATCGTGGTGAGCACTGAGTAATGTACAGAATTGGTGAATCACTATATTGTACACCTGAAACCAACATAAAAATTAATGGATTAGGGGCGCCTGGGTGGCTCAGTCAGTTGAGCATCTGACTCTTGATTTTGGCTCAGATCATGATCCCGGGGTCGTGGGATGGAGCCCTGTGTCCTGCTCTGTGCTGAGTGTGGAGCCTGCTTGGGATTCTCCCTCTCTCCCTCTGCCCCTCTCCCTAGCTTGCACTCTCACCCTCTTTCTAAAACTAAAAACCAATAATGGATTAAACCAATAAATAAAATGAAGATAGTAATTATAGCAATGTTGGGAAGACTAAATGCAATAATGTAGGTGAAGCATCTAGTTCAACGCCTGTGCTTTTTTTTTTTTTTTTTATTTTTTTTTCAACGTTTATTTATTTTTGGGACAGAGAGAGACAGAGCATGAACGGGGGAGGGGCAGAGAGAGAGGGAGACACAGAATCGGAAGCAGGCTCCAGGCTCTGAGCCATCAGCCCAGAGCCTGACGTGGGGCTCGAACTCACGGACTGCAAGATCATGACCTGGCTGAAGCCGGACGCTTAACCGGCTGCGCCACCCAGGCGTCCCACAACGCCTGTGCTTTTTAAGTGGTAATCATTATCATCCTTAAAAACCTACTAAAGAAAAAACCTCTCTCAAGAGGGGAAAGGGATCAAGAGTCTGCTGACACTAATCAAAAATTTTCCCCTTTTAGGATCCTCTTACTTTGATCCCATCACTGTTCCACGTGAAGTAGAATTCGTCATCCATCCATTTACTCAACAAATATATATTAAACAGCTATCACATGCCAGGCACTGTCCTAGGCCCTTGAGATACATCAGTGAACTAAACAGGCTAAGATCCCCTGCTCTTGTGGAGCTTACCTTCTAGTCGAGGAGATATTTAATAACCAATAAACTTAATTATATAGTATATTACAGGTAACCAGTGCAGTGCAAAAATTACATAGCAGGGTAAGGATGATCAGGAATGCCAAATGGGGACAGGAACAGGTCGTAGTTTTAAACCCAGAAGGGAGGGAAGGCCTCATTTAGAAGGGGTCATCTGAGCAAAGACATAAAGAGGGTCAGGGCATTAGCCTTGCAGGTTATCTGAAAGAAGGCATTCCCGGCAGAAGGACCAATCAATGCAGAGACCCTGAGGCAGGAGCGTGCTTGGATGGTCAAGGGACAGCAAGGAGGCCAGTGTGGCTGAAGCAGAGTGGGAATAGAGAAAGCAGTAGGAAATGAAGATATGTCAAAGTAGTAAACAGGAGACTCAATTATACTAGATCTAGATCTACTAGATCCACTAGACTAGATCATACTAGGTCACTGCTTTCTGGACGACTTTAGTATTTGGGCTTTTCACTCTGAGTGAAGTAAGAAGCCATTACACATTTTGAGCAAAGCAGTGACATGATCTAGCTTACATTTCAAAAGGTTCACTATGACTGCTGTTCTGAGAAATATGGGGAGGTGGGGGTGGGGTGTCAGGTGTAAGCAGAAAGACCAATTAGGGGCTACTAAAGCAATCCTGGTGAGATATAATGGTGGCGTGGACCACGGTGGTTGCAGTGGGGCTAGTAAAATTCTGACAGGTAGAATGTGAACTATAAAAGACAATGAGGAAACAAGGATGAAGCCAAGGTTTTAGGCCTAGCAGCTGAAGGATGGAGTTGTTATCGACTAAGATGGAGAAAGCTGCAGGTGGAACAGGTTTGAAGGTAATATCGGAAGTCCTGTTTTGGACAAGTTATGTTTGAGATGTCTATTGGACCTCCAAGGGAGACAGCAGGTAAACAGTTGTATGTACAATTTGGAGTTTAGAAGTCTGAACTAGAGAAAGGAATTTGTAAGTTGTTGGCATACAGACAGCATTTAATGTCATTCAATTAGATGAGGTCAGTAGAACCAAGAATCAAGTCTAGGGGCATCCCAACATTAAGAGCTCAGGGAGAAGAGGAAGAACCAGGAAATAATGATAGGTGGCCAATAGGTAGGAAGACAACTCAAGAGTCTTGAGATTCTGAAAATCAAGTGAAAAACATATATCAAGGAAACAAATCAACTGTATCAAATAATATAAGGACTGAGAATCAATACACAGATTATGCAGGAATCCTTGAATATCTTAACAAGAACAATTTTGGTGGGGGTGGGTATAGGTCTGACATAATGAGTTTAAGAGTGAACGGGAGGAAAGAAATTAGAGATGGCAAGAATGGACAATTTTCCAAGTGTTGTTGGAAAGGGCTGTAGTTGGTACTGGGGGTGGATTTTAGAAAAAAGAAAAATAACAGCATGTTTCTATTCTAAGGGATAATGATCCAGTAGTCAGAAAAATGATAATTTTGAAGGGAGAAGAAAGAGTTGTGCACAAATGTTCTTGATTTGGTGAGAAGAGATGAAATCTAACACACAAGTAGAGAGATTGACTTTAGATAGATGGTCAGAGTACCCAGTAGTAAGAGGAAGAGAAGAACATATAGGTGCAGGTGTTGAAAGTTGGATAGAAATGGTGGTTAGGTGTCTTTGGAACTTCTTTTCTAGTTGCTTTTATTTGCTCAGTAAAGAAGCAAGGTCATCAGCTGAGAATAAGAACAGAGGAAGAAGTGTTAGAGGTTCCAAAAGGACAGGGTGTGAATCAGGAGAGGGAAAAAGACTTGCCCAAGGAAAAACAGTATGGTTACTAGGTAGGACTAAGGGTCTACGTGAGGTTTGTGTTCATACGTTTAAAGCAAGATCAGCCATCATGACTGTGGGCTTTTCTCCAGAAAGTACAGGCACAAAGTGGGAAGTTGACTACAATGAAGCAAGAAGAGGTAAAGGAGTTGAGTGAGGCAGAGAAGTGACTATAGTAGGACCATGAAGTTTAAGCTGGGTAGAGAGTGAAGAAAATGAGCAATAAAAAGGTGCTCAGTGAATTGTTAATCCTTGTGGAGTCCAACAATTACTGGCATCAGGAAGTTAGCTGGAAAGATAAGCGGTGATGGTCAGAGAATGGGATCCATAGAATGGAGATCATGGAGAAGCCGTAGTAATGGGTAATGATAAAAACCTGAGAATTAGGGGCTGACACAGAATGAAGGACAAGGTTATTGGATAGCAGGAGTGGGATCAATGGCATGTATATTTTTTAAATGTCAGGAATTAAGACAGCAGAAGTGTTAGAGAATGACACCCATCCATCCAGGATGGATGTCATAGAGAAATGAAGGGATATGACCTAGGAGCATGTGGATGACAGCAAAAATAAGGGGACATGGGTAAATTAATCTGATGACATGAGATTCATTTTAGGGAGGAAGAAGAATGCTCTGGAAGTAAGAGTGAACTGCCCTCTTAACAATGTCTGGATGAAGATATAGTTCCCCTGGCTATTTCACTTCTTGTCTCCCTCAGAGAACTCAAGTCGGGGATGAAGAGAAGTTGGTGCCTGTTCTGCAGATGCTGATAAAGAAGTCATCGAATGAAGCAGCTGTGGAGGCAGCCTTGTGCTTGGGTTTCCTGAGGCCCTGCAGCAAAATAGCCCAAGAGTTCTTGCTGCAATGCCTAAGCCAAGGGTCCAAAACCCAGCGGATGAAGGTGTGAGGGGCAGAAGGCTGGACTCCCTGGGGAGTGCTGGGGAACCAAAGGCCAGTGCTGACTTTGGTACAGTTTGGACCCCGTCATACTCAACCAAAGAAGCTTCAGCAGGGAACACTGTGGGGTCCTCTGTATGTCTGTGAATATGTATATACATGAGTATGGGGTCACGTAGACATAAGCGTACATGCACATGTCTGTGTATGTTTGATTTGAAATAGTGTTCATTTTAAATGTGCACATATGTGGGGCTCCTGGGTGGCTCAGTCGGTTAAGCGTCCGACTTCGGCTCAGGTCATGATCTCACAGTTCATGAGTTTGAGCCCCGTGTCGGGCTCTGTGCTGGAGCCTGCTTCACATTCTGTGTCTCCCTCTCTCTCTGCCCCTTCCCTGCTCATGCTCTGCCTCTGTCTCAAAAATAAATAAAAACATTAAAAAAAAATGTGCACATATGTGCACACATGAACTCATGCTCTCACTCAAGAGGCCAAGAGGCAGGAGAATGGACCCCAACTGTTCCCTGTGAGTTTTAGGCTCAGCCCTCAAGCCTACCTGGCCATCCAGATGCCTCTTGGCCCTGTACACCCCATCCCACCTGCCTGCCCCCCACAGGCACTTAGGATGCTGGTCAAGATGATGCATGTACACTCAGCCACAGTCATCAGGGCCATCCTAGACCAGCTGTGCTCTTCTAGTGTCCTGGAGGTAAGGCCTAAGGCTACCTAGCACCCTTCCTTCTCCAGCAATAGGATGGGAATGATGAAGAGGGATGATGAAGAGTCTATCCTTCATACCTCCCCACCTCTGCCCTTAGCACCGCTTTGAAGCCACCCAGATGCTCAAGACCATTGGACTGGAAAAGATCCAGGCACAAGGGCTGGAGGGATTCACATTTGACCTGCTCTGGAGGAAGACTTACAATGAACCTTTCCTTGTGAGACCAAAGCTCCCAAACCCAGGCAACCCAAACCCATCTCCTCTCCCTTCTCTGAAGACCTCCCTGACTTGGCTCCCATCACACTGCCCCAAAATGTATCACATTCACTCTAACGCATTCCCTGTTCCCCTAATGCAGCCAATGTTTTCAAGCCACCTTGCCTTTGCAAGGGAGGCAGTTCTCTCAGCACAATGACAAGTCAACCCTCCCTCCCTCTGCAAGGTGAAAACTATCTCATGCTATTATTCACTCCCTCCCTCCTTCTGCCTGTTATAATACCATTGCTGCTACAAGGCCAGTCCAAACACCTCCTATGGAAAGCTTTCCCAAATCACCTCCACCAGAATCAACCCTGCATTCCTCTGTGTTCCTTTGCTTTTATCTCTATTCTACCTTGTTACAGAACCAGCCACAGAACTTCCAAAGCCATTTTTCTGAAATGTAAATCAGATTGTGTCTCACCTCTGCATAAAATTTTTCAGTAGCTCCCCAGTGCCCTCAGAATGGCTTACATTGCCCTTCACCACCCAAGGCCTGCTCACCTCTCTAGCTTCAGCTTTCCCCACTCCCACTCACGGCCACACACCAGCTATGCTTAAGATCACCCTGTCCTGGTTTATACCTGCTATCTCCGTGTAACTCCTCAGAATGCCCCACTCTGAAGAGTCTCGGTGTGGTCACCTAGCTACACTGAACTCCTTTTTGTTTCCTAACCTCTCTGTGCTCTCTTGCCTCTAAGCTTTTGTACATGCCCTCCTCTCTGCCCCAAAATCTCCCACCCCCACCCTTCTACTGGTTAACTCCCATTCACCTTTCAGGCTGCAGCTGAGGCATTGCTTCCTCCAGAACATCTTGCTGGTACCCAGACTGAGGAGGCCCTATTTTCACACTATACTTAGCTCATTTGTAACACTTACCACAGTAGTGTACATGTCTACTCACCTGCACGCTTCCCCTACCAGACCTCAAGGCAAGGACCATACATAGCACAAGGTAAAGGTTTGTGAGCACTTAAAGGCACACTCCTGCATTCCTTTTCTCTACTGTCCCACCTTAATCCTTCTTCAGGCTATGAGGCAGGCTGTGGCTGAAACTGTGGAAGAGCTGAAGATGAAGCCTACGATGATGAACCTGGTGGAGGCGTGAGTGGCTCAGGCTGGCAGAAAGGGGCACAGGGTCAGAGAGAGCTGAGAATCTGATCCCAGTTCTCTTGCCTGTGCCCCTGGCCAAGTTACTTTGACCCCTGGGATTTTCATTGGCAAAAGGGTACTGCTAATACCTACCACTCAGGGATGCTATAAAATATAAAACATAAAAGCTCGAATTAAGATGAGGACATGAAAGGGACCTGTAAAAGGTAGAGTTCTGGGGGCACCTGAGTGGCTCAGTCGGTTGAGCTTCCGACTTCAGCTCAGGTCATGATCTCATGGTCCGTGAGTTTGAGCCCTGCGTCGGGCTCTGTGCTGACAGCTCAGAGCCTGGAGCCTGCTTCAGATTCTGTGTCTCCCTCTCTCTCTGACCCTCCCCCACTCATGCTCTGTCTCTGTCTCAAAAATAAATAAACATTAAAAAATAAAAATAAAAAAATAAAAAGGTAGAATTCTGGACAGATGCAAGTCCTAATTGTCATTTGGTACCTTTTGGCAAATTGTAGTATCTGCCTTTCCCTTCCCAGCCCCTTTCCTAACCCAAGAAAAAAGAGGGAGAAATTGATGTAATCAGCATCACTCTCTGGCCTTGTGCTCGATTCACTCTGGGCTGTCAGAAGAAACAACCAGCCCTTCTCCTCCTTCCCTCTAACTGGATAACACATTCACTTCCTTCCACACAGGCAACTAATGAACTCAAATGCCACTGCGCGCCAGGAAGCAGTCATCTCTTTGGTAAGGCCAGCCCTGCTTCTCTGACCAGATGTATTGATGGCAAGGGGAGTAGGCAATTGAGGGCAATTACTTCAGGGAAGAAAGGACTGTAAAGTTTGGGGAGGTTTGGTGGTTTATATTAGAATTCCAGCCCTACCACGAATTCAGCAATGACCTTTTCTTCAGGATTGGAAGTAGGTGGGATAAGGGACAGGAGATGGGTATGAGAGGCATTGCTTAGGTATTGCAGAAATTGTCTTGACTCTTTCTGGTGAACAGTATGTACTGGAACCCAATGCGGTGGCCCCAAAAGGGAAGGAAAGGGATACACCTCAGCTGGGAAGCCACAGCTCCCCCTCTCTCCAGGCCAGATGACAGGGTCATCATGGAGACTAGAATGGAAAAGAGCACAGATGGGGCATCTTCCTAGGCTGACTACTTAGGCACATTCTGCCTCTGCCAGGGCGTCCTGGGGATCCACAGCCCACAAGTGTTCCACTTGCTGTTGGACATGCTAGATGCGGAAAAGAGCCAGGCTGTGAAGAACAGTGTAAGGCATTTCTGCCCACCTCTTCCTCTTCTCTACCCTTCCTCCAAGCCTCCCCCATCCATCCTTACCACTTGCTCTTTGTCAGGAGGGAGGAAAGGGAATAAGCCCTCACACACTTGACTTCATTCCATGGGACGCCTGTGGCCAGGGCACCCCCTCACTGGGACACCCCCTCCCCTCCCAGCCTTAGCCTGAAGTAAACCAGCCATAGGACCTTTGTTTCAATGCAGCTACAAGAAACATTAACTCTCCTGGCCTCAACTGATCCTTGGATCCAAAACAAGCTAAAGAACAAGGTTATCTTTGTATATGAAGCACCTAAGACCAATGAGGAGGCAGAGCCTACAAGGTTCCGGAAAGACCCTGAGAACCCAGAAGAGTTAAATATCCAAGACTTTCAACTAGCACAGCTGAACCCCTTGTTTATTGCAAAGTCCAGAGCCACATCAGACCAACAGAAAAAGCTGAGTGCCCAGAGAGAGTCTGCCTTCTATCTCACTTCTACCTTCCCAACATGTTTCTCTAAACCAAAACACAAGGCACAGGCCACAGGGCCCTGGGTGCCAGGGATCAGGAAGCAGCTCCAGATCCTTGCTAAAACCTCTAAATAGGTCAGTTCTTTGGGCCTAGCCCCCATTCTCTTCCTGATGTTACTTCTCAGGTTCCCCTGGGAAAACAACCTATGCTTATCTTCCATGAATAAATGAGTGTCACTCTACCTACCACTGCTGTTCCTTTTGTCAGAGGCTGCATTGAAACTCCTGTCTCCACACTCTTGGTTAAGTGTTATTTATTTTTCATTTGTTTCAACCGTTTATTTATTTTTGAGACAGAGCATCAGCCAGGGAGGGGCAGAGGGAGGAGAGACAGAATCCAAAGCAGGCTCCAGGCTCTGAGCTGTCAGCACAGAGCCCGACCCGGAGCTCGAACCCATGAACCGTGAGATCATGATCTGAGCCAAATGATCTCAGACGCTCAACCGACTGAGCCACCCAGGCGCCCTGAGTATTAATTCACTCAGTCACATGTCCTTCTCAAAAAGGGAAAGAGAAGAAGAGACAGAGCTGTTCCAATGGCCAGTCTGCCTCCCTAAATCAAGCCCTTGTCTATACCCAGAATTTGATGAGCTTCTGCCTAGAATGGGCTGCAAACAGGAAAAAGAGAAAATCCTGCAAAGCTGGACTCTTGGGCCATTTCCTCTTACTAAATTGCCCCCTAACCATTTCCCAGTGGTTAGGAGATAATGAGGCTGTAATCAAGACCAGCCATCTTCTCTGTCTCTTCTCCTACACTTGCTTTCTGCCTTCCTCAGAGCCATTCCCTGTGACAGACTCTCTCTACTCTTGAAAACTGCTTCAGTTTCTCCCTTATTTGTACTAAAGGCTTCAGTTTCCCTTTACCAATAGGACCTGCCACACCAATCCCAACAACCTACAAAAGGAAAAGCCCAGGAGTGAGTGGGTGGCTCAGTTGGTTAAGCATCCGACTTGATTTCAGTTCACGTCATGATCCCGGGATCTGTCAGCGCAGAACCTGCTTGGGATTCTTTCTCCCTCTCCCTCAAAATAAATAAATTAACGTAAAAAAAACAAAACAAAAACAAAAACAAAAAAAGGAAAGTTCAGGCTTTGGAGTCAGACAAATCTGAAATTGAATCCTAGGGTCCAGGGTCCATCACTTACTTGATCTTTGACTTTGGACAAGTTAATCTATTTCTTCGCCTATAATAAAATGAGAATAATCCATACTACTTGAGAGAGCTCCTATGATGAGCAAAACAATAATATAAAGCCCAATAGAGTGCTTAGCATCACACAGTAAGCACTCAAATTGAGTGTTTCTCTCTTCTCCTCTCTTCAGTGTTATCATGTGTGCCTGTGACCACTGGAGGTTAAAAATGTCATGCCACCCCTATATTCTCCCCAATCTTATTGAAGTGACCTAATGTGAGGTCAAGTTCTTCCCATCAAGCAGAGAAAGGTCGAAGTAAAACAGATGCTCCTTTCCATTCCCCACACTCCAGGTTTTAGAGTGGTCTGGTTATTCTGAATAAAACATGGTATGTTTCATTCAGCTGTTATCTCCCTACCTACCCCAGTACTTTCAGATGCACGTTTTGCCTTACAGAGTTGTAAGTAAAAACACACAGACCAAAGATGGCAAAAATGGATCTTCCTTTCTCTTACCCACTCTGCACCTTTGGGCCAATGAGTAACCTAACACAAATTTCCGTGCACCTTAACAGCCTGTGGGTACAAACAAGCACTTATTACCTAATTTAGGCTCTCAACTACTATAAAATCCTGCCCACAGATCTCTAACCCCTCCTCCTACTCTTCCATATTTCTGGCTTTCTAGAGGATATCTTGTTACTCAACCAGGTAATAGTCTCTGCTCAGCAGTACCTCAATCCTAATTTCACCAATCCTCATCAGAAGACTTAAGACAGCCTTGAGCATAAAGCCCTGCAGAGAGGACCCACCATCCAGTACACCACCAATGTAGCAAAGCCTTCCCAATAAGTACCTAAACTACCTAGATGCAATACTCTGACAAACACGCTTAATCCTAGCTATGGCCAGTTTCTCTCTGAGGCCTGAAATGCCCACTTCTCTCAGTCGCCAGCATCTGTTGCTATTGCTCTTTGGACACCATCCAAAATGTATGTTCCCTCCTCTTTTCCCTCTTTCTAATGAAACCTCTGAATATACCCTCTAATTCTGAAGGCAGAAAAAAAAAAAAAAAGCAATAAACACGCTCCACCTCTTCTTCCAACATTCTCATCCATCTCTGTGCCATAACTGAAATCTAGCTCTCTCTCCTGAATGCCATCTCTTCCCAAAATCCTAGGTGTTGCTCATCCTTCTCCATTCCTTCCAATGTCATCATTGTCCTGTGCCTTTATATAAAACTCAAGTGTCTTGGCTCTCTAGTTACACCATCCTCTGGTTCACTTCTGTTTTCTTATTCGTTGCCTGAACCTCGGTCTTCCTATCACCATGATGTAACAACCACCCAACACCCAGCTCCTCAGTTCTTGATCTCAAATACAAAGGCCTTTCCCTTCCACTCACTTTAGCCATCCACTTCCATGGCCACACCCAGCCCTTATCATCCCCAGGAATTGCTCCATCTCCCAAATCCTGAATATCTACTTTCTGACCCAAACCTTCTATCCAGCTTATCCTCAATATCAGTTCTCTGAATCTCATCAGTAACACCATTCTTGACATCCCTACATTCTCCATTAACTTGTTTTTTTCTTCATACTCAGCCTAGACTCCATCCATCAACCACTATCTCTACTCTTCTCATACCTCCAACAGGTATGAAACAAATCTGAAATTTTTATTCAGATTACTAGTATCTAACTAGTAAAATCTCTAACCCTGAATCAAACTGCCTCTGTTCCTATAACCAGGTTGCTAATTAAATATGGGGAAAAATCTGGGGCACCTGGGTGGCTCAGTCAGTTAAGCACCTGACTTTGGCTCAGTTTTGTGAGTTCAAGCCTGCTGTTGGCCTCAGATCCTCTGCCTCCCTCTCTCTCTGCCCCTCCCGTTACGTCCTCTCTCTCTGCCATCCAAGTACTAACGAGGCCCGACTCTGCTTAGCTTCCAAGATCAGACAAGATCAGGTGCATTCAGGGTGTTATGGCTATAGACACACTCTCAAAAATAAATAAAAACACCTAAAATAAGTAAATAAAAATATATTTAAAAAATTTTAAGATAGAGAAAAATCACACATCCATAGACTACCCATAAAACACTTGCCTCCTATGTTAACTGGGCTCTCATCATTGTCTGGCAACTTTACAGGTTCCTAGTCACAATACTTTCCTATTTCCTACAATGGTTATCTTAAGTCTTCTCTGCTATCTCTACTATCCTCACATTTACTACAGTCTCTTCAAACTATCATATTCCCCAACTCTCAGCAGACTATTATATTTTACTATACTCAGGGGATAAAAAGACATCACATGGAATTACTTCAACTTCCTGGCACCTCTGTTACAAGCATCCTTGTGCACAGTAAAGAGCACAGGCTCTAAGGCTAAATCCCTGGATTAGAATCCAGACTCTGCCACTTACTAGAGATGTGATCCTGGGCAAGTTGCTTAGCCTCTCAGTGCCTCTGTTCCTCACTGTACCCTCTGAAGCCCCTTTCAAGCAGCAATCAAAATCACACCATTTATCTCTTCTCTGAAGTGTTTCCTATACCTCCTTGGTTCACAGCATTGCTGTGAGAATTAGTTAACACAGAGTGCTTGTTAACAGTGCCTGGCACATAGGAAGCCCCCAATAAATGTTAATCATCTGTTACCATCATTATCAGCATCTGCAACTATCCTTACCTCCAGAAACAACACAAGAGGCATTCTCCTGTTCTACTGTAAATCCTTCACCAGTGTTCTGGTCACCATTCCTTCAAGGGATTTGAACATCAATTATCCCCCATTTCCTTGCACATAGTGTATAAACATGCTTATTTCTCACCCATCTTAAAAAATAACCTCCCACAAACCCATATCCCTGTCCAGATACTTCTTCTTACCTCAACCCCATCTCTAACCACCCTTCATAATCAAGATTTTTACTTGTCCACATTACCTGTCTCCATTTCTCCAATATCTATTAGTCATCATCCCACTTCAGTTTGGGTTCAGAATTCAATGCTCTACCAAAATGGCTTTTGCTAAGGCAGTGGTCCTCAAAAGGGGCAATCATGCACCCCAAACTGTGTCCCCAAAGGACATTTGGCAGTGTCAGACATTCTGATTGTCACAACTGGGGGCCGCTCCTGGAGTCTTGTGGTAGAAGCCAGGGATGCTGCTAAACATCCTGCAACAAAAAGGGCAACCCCCCATACCAAAGACTTCTCCAACCCAAACGTCAGTAGTCCCAAGGTTGAGACACCCTGTGCTAAGGTAATTTAGAGCCTCCATATTGCTAAATACGAGTGCTTTCTATATGCACTCTGTATGACTTGGCCTGGCTTGAGCACTTGACACCACTAGCTTCTCCCTCTTTTAAATCCATGCTTTCTTTGGGTTCCACCAACACCTCACTGGCCATTTCTAGTCTCTATTTCAGGATCCTCTTCTATGATCTCTTAAGTATTAGTATTTCTCAGGGTCCTATCCTAGGCTCTTCTCTCTATATATACTGTCTCCCCAAACCATTAAAATCAACTGAGGCTCTTATTAAATGGCCAGGCCAAAGAGATTTCATTGTTTTGGAATAGAACCCAGCATCCTTGTGTTTAAAAAAAACATCCTTGCTAATTCTAATATAGAGCTTGGATGGTGAAGAACTACTCTAGACAGTCTTATTATATCCACTCAGCACTTTAATTACCATTTATATATTAGTGGCTCATTAATCTCAAATCTGTACCTATAATAGATTCATTCATTTAGCCAATATTCATTGAGTTACCTACTCTGTGCCTGACACTGTTCTAAGCACTGGGGTAGAACAGTCAACAACAGACAAGGTTCCCTACTCTCCTGGAGCTTATATTCTTTTTTTTTTTTTTTTTTTAACATTTTATTTATTTTTGAGACAGAGAGAGACAGAGCATGAATGGGGGAGGGGCAGAGAGAGAGGGAGACAGAATCGGAAGCAGGCTCCAGGCTCTGAGCCATCAGCCCAGAGCCCGACGCGGGGCTCGAACTCACAGACCGTGAGATCGTGACCTGAGCTGAAGTCGGACGCTTAACCGACTGAGCCACCCAGGCGCCCCCTGGAGCTTATATTCTAATGAAGAGAGAAACTGACAACCACAAAAAGATCATTTCAAATAATGATAGATACTGTGATGACATCATAAGAGGTGACAGGAGTCACTGAGGAGAGGCAGTATTTTAGATAGAAGGCCAGGGAGGAGGGTGGAATCTGACCCAACATTGCAATGAAAAGGAATCAGCCATCTGAATATTTGAGGAAGGTGAATCCGAAACAAAGCATATAAAGATACTACAGCAAAAGCATATTGGTACCATGAAGAATTAACACCAATGTGGTTAAAGCAAGGTTAGTATGGATAAATGTTACACAGTAAAGTTGGAGAGGGAGACAGAGGCCAGTTCATAAGCATTCCGCAAGTCAGGGTAAGGAATTTATAGCCTACATGTAACAAAAGTCAATGGGGCACCTGGCTGGCTCAGTCATTAGAGCACGTGACTCTCAATCTAAGGGTCATAAGTTTAAGCCCCACGTTGGGTATGAAGCTTCCCTAAAATAAAAATAAAAGTCATTGAAAGCCTTTAAAAAGGCATGACATAGTCTGATTCACATCTTTACGGTATCATTTGGCTACTATGGGAAAAATAGACTTTACAGGAAAAAGAATGTATAGGAGAGAAAGTGATCTGGAAAGGGAATCAAAAGTTCTGTTTAGTCCCGTCAGAGTTACGAAAACAGAAAAGAAAGGAAAAGAAAAGTTCTGTTCAGTACATCTTAATAAAAAGGTCAAGTAGGAAGCTGAATATAATCCAGAGTGAAGGAAGGCAAGAGGTCAAGACTAGAGGCTTAAATTTGGTAATCATCAGTGTATTAGATGGTATTTAAAGCCACAGCCTGAATGAGTTCTTCCAGGATGAAAATGAGTGTAAGTTGAAAAGGAAAAGGTGATTCAGAACAAGCTCTGAGAAACCTCCTACATCTGAAGGTCAGGCAGAGAAGCAGCAAAGGAAGCAGAAGTCAGTACAGAAAAAAAAAAAATCAGCATGCATAATGTTGAATGCCAACTTTCTAAGCTGCAGATTTGCACAACCCAGCTACCTACTCATTTCCCCTAATCTTGCTCCCAAACCTGTTCCTTTCCCAGTGTTTTCTATTTAAATGAATAGCACATCTACCCAATCACCAGGCTAGAAACCTGACTTCTCTCCCCATAATTTCTGACATCCAGCCAAATCCTGTTCAGTGTCCCTCCCTCATTTCTCAAATCAATTTAGTTATCTCCTCCTTGTCCAGTCACTATCTGAGCTCAGACCAGTATCATCTCTCACCTGGCTTACCATTCTGTCTCCAGTCCAGCCTCTCCACAAGGCAGCCATCATCATCTTTCAGTTGATGCCACTCAGGTCAGGCTACTGCCCTGGTTAAAATCTTTTAATGACTCCCTATTTGGAGGCAGGGGAAAAATGAAATGCAAGAAGGACCTTCTCACCAAGCATGTTTACCTCTCCAGTCTTACCTTTTGCAGGGTCATCCTTGAACTCCTCCCTCTAACCACAATGTACTATATACAATTCTCAAATGCAGAGCCTGTTCTTCACTCTCTTAACTCCTGATTTGTTCATGTCATTAGTTTTCTGCTGGGAATACCTTTCCTCACCCAGCCTTCTTACTTAGCCAACTCCTACTCTTCCCTCAAGACTTACCAAGCCTTCTCGACTGTACATGACTGGATCATGTCCTTCCAACCAGCCTTCAAAGTACCTTGTACTTAATTCTTATTGGAGTACTTGTCAGACTGTATATTGTCTGTTTGCTTGAGGGGCAACATATCTAGCATCTGGTGCAATGCCTTACCCCTGATAAGTGTAGGAGAAATAGTTCTTTAATGAATGCCAAGTAACATACCCAGCACACTGGTATCTTCACCCTGGCTTGTCATCAAATCCTTACTCTTCCTACATAACCCTTAGACTTCCACATTCCCAGCATCTAGAACACTGCCCTAAATAAATGGCTCACAGCTCTAAACTGCCATTAAAGTGACTGTATCAAAACCATCTGGTGAGCCTGATATAGATTCCTAGGTCTAGCTCCCCACACTTAACAAGTTTTGACCAAGTAGACCTGGGGTGAGGCCTAGAAATCTAATCTTGATAACCTCCTCAGGTAATTCTGACATGCAGTCATTCTTGCAAATTACTACTCTAAACAGAGCAGGAGCTCAGTATTGTTGAAAGTAACGTTTTAAGTTAATGAAACAGAATAAATTTCCTAATTCTTTAAGGTTACAGTCTGCTGTAACTGAATCCTGAGTGTGATAGAACAATGCACTAATGTACAAAAGTCCACAAAACAAGCAGCCTTTATTGCAGTAATACAAAACACTTTCCATTTTGGCAATATTTTACAACGCACTTAGCTTCAAGGGTTGGAAAGGAGAGGTGGAAAACTAAATGGGGAAATTTCAATGGACATTTCTAAAAGAAAAACTGTCCCAGCCCTCCCACCCAAATAAAAATCCAAATGTCACTTAATTTCACTACCCAAGAAGAGGCCACGAGGAAAGCAGCAGGCAAAACTCTGGCAATTTCACTATGGATCATGTCAGAGACAAAGGAACATTCAAAACAGTCATCAGTATGGTCGGTTGCGCTGATCATTTCTGTAGTCGTTTCTAGGAATGAAAAATAAAGAGCCAGACTAAATTCTAATTTTCTACCAAGGGGGAGCATCAGACACTTCCTCAGGGTGCTGGTGACTGGCATCAGCTTGACAATTTCTGTAAGAATGACACCATACCTAATTTATTTCTCTACTCCTAGAAGTGGTTAATGAATATCTAATTTATCAGCTTTAAGACCCACAAAGTTCCTGGAAGATTTTGCTATCACTGAGTCTTAAAAACTTTCCATCTACAGTAAGGACTCTAAACCGCTGTCAAGCACTCTTAACAGACGAGTGGCATAACAGAAAAAGGAAAGCACACATTTTCATGTAAGAATTCTGGGTCTGCCACTTACTATGTGACCTTGGAAAAGTTACACAACGTTTCCTACTTCACAAAATGGGAAATACATCTACCTCATGGAGCTGAGGACTAAACTAAAGAATAGAAAGACTTCCACAGGATTTGCTATACAGTAAGACATGTTCAGTAGATAACTACTAGTATCTAACAATTATATAGCACTTACTGTGGGCCAGGAACTGTCATTACATGATCTAATACAACTCCATGAAGGAGGTATTACTGGCCCCATTTTATAGATGGAAATGCTAATGCTCCAAAGGGTTAAGTAACTTGCCTAACATCACACAGCTAGTAAGTGGTGAAGCCAGAATTTGAAACCAGAGACTTCTTATCTCTGAACTTCATGCTCTTAACCATATGCTATACTAATTCTCACTACCCTATACTGCATCTGGCATACAGATGCTTAGTATGATAATCGAAGTTGTTTTTCATCAACTTTTCTGCCTCTACACCATTCATGTGCACAACACACTCCCATCAGTACCATCAGGAATTTTCATCTGGAAAAGGGATTACCAGACTCTCCAGAGAAACAACTACAGGGTGGCACGTGTCACATGTGATGTCAGAAAATGCCCCTATGAAAGGTGTGCTCCCCTCACTTAACATTAAGAACCTCTGATTTACATACAGTTTCAAATTACCTCTCAATCTCAATTAACTTTAGCCATGAGAAAATACCACAGCCATATACACACCCTCATACAAATATAGATTTATGAAACAATTTCCAAAACAAAATGAGTTTTAGAAATTTCTAAGCAGGAAAACTAAATGAATCTTCTCCATCCTAATTGAGAGTTTCCAATGAAAAATTCAAGTTCCAAACAACTGGACATTAAGAAAATCGGACAAAAAGGGCTCGGATCCTAAACCCTAGGAGCAGTAAAATAAAAAGATTAACAAGTACACTGTAATACTCACCTTCCTCCCATTTTGCCTCCATAGCCACCTCGGTCTCCTCCATAGCCACCACCACTCCTGTCTCCTCCATAGCCTCCACTTCGGTCTCCACCATAGCCACCGCCGCCACGGTCTCCTCCATAGCCCCCCCCACTTCGATCTCCTCCATAGCCGCCTCGGTCTCCACCATAGCCGCCTCGGTCTCCACCATAGCCACCTCGGTCTCCGCCATAGCCACCTCCTCGGTCTCCTCCATAGCCTCCGCCTCGGTCTCCCCCATAGCCTCCGCCTCGGTCTCCTCCATAGCCACCGCCTCGGTCCCCACCATAACCGCCGCCTCGGTCCCCACCATAGCCGCCCCCACTTCTGTCTCCACCATAGCCACCCCCACTTCTATCTCCTCCGTAGCCGCCGCCACCACTTCTGTCTCCTCCATAGCCACCTCCACTTCTGTCTGCACCATAGCCGCCTCGGTCTCCACCTCTTCCCCCACGACCTCTATAGCCCCTCTCTCCACCATAGCCTCTTCCTCGGAAATCTGCAAGGTAAAAATGCAAATCAGCAAGGCCAGCAGAATAATGTAAAGCACCCTTAATGCTAGTCAGAAGATAAATGCCATGGAATTGCTGTTAAAAAGCTGACCCACCTCCTCCTGAGGGACGAGAATCCTCTGGTCTGGGCTCATTACACTGGTTGCAGGAATTCCTTCGAGCAAAGTTCATATTTCCACATGATCTGAGAAAGGAGGAAAATAAAAATGTTCAATAGTTTCCAATTGATTCAGAACCCCCTCTTGCATCCTCTGACCCCAATCCCAACCCTATTACTGACAAAATAAATGAGATACTTACGGATTAGGGCAAACCCAGTCCCCACTTTTGGGGTCTCCACCTCTCCCCTGAAAGCCTCCACGACCTCTGTATCCTCCACGGCCTGGGGGAAAGAGGAGTAGGGGAGAAAAACTAGCAGTAGACATTAATGAAACAGAGGAAAAGCCAGAGCAAGTACCCGTCAATAACTGGGCGGCCACCCCCAAAATGAACCCCTTATGGTAGGACCCTGATTCTTTTCATTTGAGGCTTTACTTAGTAAATCCAAGAAATGTGGGAAAAGACCACAAGCACATAATACAGTGCATTATTTAATGCACTAAAAAACTTCAAAGTCCACTTTCTATAATACCCTCCTTAGTCTGAGAATCTCAGTGATAAAGGCAGAGAAAACATATTCGAAATTTAAGAAATTAAACACAATAGAAATGAATTAAGGTGACGGCAACTGTATCAGGGAATTTATAAACTGGTCAGATTACCTAATTAAGTATCATTTAAGCAACTGTCTCCTGATCTCCAGGTGAATAAAAAACTGCTACACAGCTTTCCAAAGGGATTTCTAGAACCTTCTTTCAACTACTTTCTTAGCTATTATGACACCTTATTTACCCAATCTCCTTTCAGTACCCACTCTCACTTTAAGATATAAGGAAAAAGATGGAGTGCCTGGGTGGCTCAGTTGGTTGGAGTGTCCAAGTCCTCATTTCAGCTCAGGTCATGATCCCAGGGTCGTGGGATTGAGCCCTGTGCTGAGCATGAAGCGAGCCTGTTTGGGATTCTCTCTCTCTCTCCCCTTCTCCCGTGTGCCTGCACCCTCTCTAATAAATAAAAATTTCTTTTAAAAGAATTACAAACTAAGGGGTGCCTGGGTGGCTCAGTTGGCTAAATGTCCGACTTGGGCTCAGATCATGATCTCATAGCTCATGGGTTCAAACCTCACGACGGGCTCTGTGCTGGGAGCTTGGAGGCTGAAGCTGTGTCTCCCTCTCTCTCTGCCCCTCCCCAGCTTGTGCGCTCTCTCTCTCTCTCTCTCTCTCTCTCAAAAATAAATATTATAAAAAATAATAATTAAAAACTAAAATAAAATTTTTAAAAACTAAAAAAAAAAAAAGATTTAAGTAAAAAAACTTAGGGAGAGAAAGAAGTAGTAATTCACACAATAGAGACAGACCATGGACTCAAATTCAAACCCTCTGTACAATATCCAGGCCTGTGAGCAACAAGTATCTTACCTCGCCGCCCACCTCCACTTCCACCTCCTCTCATGAATTCAGGTCTTCTGGTAGCAAAGGACACTTTAATGATGTTGCCATGGAATTCTTTTCCTAAGAAAAAAGAACATAATTTTAAAGAAGTGCTACTCCACATCTTACCTCTCAACAAAAATATAAAACTGTCTTGGAAACTTTTAGTTTCAGAGTAATAACAGACATATCCTCACAGAAATTCAAACACACTAGTATTCCAAAGAATCAAGGTAACAGTGTTAAAACATGATTATCATCTATTGAATAGAGCAGATCTGTCACTGGGACCCAGTTACTTTTTACTGAGTAAAAAACCCACATCTGGGGCGCCTGGGTGGCGCAGTCGGTTAAGCGTCCGACTTCAGCCAGGTCACGATCTCGCGGTCCGTGAGTTCGAGCCCCACGTCGGCTCTGGGCTGATGGCTCAGAGCCTGGAGCCTGTTTCCGATTCTGTGTCTCCCTCTCTCTCTGCCCCTCCCCCGTTCATGCTCTGTCTCTCTCTGTCCCAAAAATAAATAAACGTTGAAAAAAAAAATTAAAAAAAAAAAACAAAAAAAAAACAAACCCACATCTAATATTTTTTTTATGGAAAGAGCCAAATGCAAAACCATGTGTGTAGTATGCTACCACTTCTTTTTTTTTTAATTTTTTTTTTTTTTTTTTTACATTTATTCATTTTTGAGAGACAGAGGCAGAGCACAAGCGGGGGAGGGGCAGAGAGAGAGGGAGACACAGAATCTGAGGCAGGCTCCAGGCTCTGAGCTATCAGCACAGAGCCCGATGCAGGGCTCAAACTCACAAATCATGGGATCATGACCTGAGCCGAAGTCAGACGCTCAACCGACTGAGCCACACACAGGCGTCCCAACTACCACTTCTACTTTTTAAAGGGAATTAGTGTGTGGGTGTACACATATACATGTGTACACATACCTTTACAAATACACATACGCTATATATTCACTGCCTATTATGCCTCACTCTCAGCAGGGGAAAGATCACTGGGGATCAAAGGTGGAAAGAAAGCTCATTTTTCACTATACACTTCTGGTACAGTTTGAAACTTTTTTACCATATGCAAGAATTAGCTTTAAAAATAATACATGCAAAAAACTGCATACATATGTAATTACATACATGCACACATACATATATTCTGCAGCCTCACAGCCTTAGAGACAGGAATTAATCTTTTTATTTTGTATTAAACAAGAGAACTGACATATAAGGAAAAGGTACCCAAGGATTTTATAAAATGGTTAGAATTGCAGGAGCCTTAGCTCCCTGACCAAAGCACTCATCATTGCGGCTGGCAACTTTTCACAGTACCAGACAGTATAATATAAGAAGCCACTCACAGATCAGTATTTTCAAAGCTGTAGAATGAATGACCTGAACTATGGAGTTAGGTTTAAGAGGCTCATATGCCCTGTGGGCAACAGGCACAATAATTTTTGAATATGTATGAGCAAAAGAGATTGCTTTTTAATTCACCAAAAGTATGGCAAACACAGAAAAGTGAGGAAAAATGGACCTAGCCTTCAATAGCAAGGTGTTAGTCCTGACAGATTAATGCAAAAAGGTAAACAATATTAAGGTGAGGACAGATAGAGAATCCAATCTCATTTTTGAAGAGGAAATGCAATTATGTTTTTGAAAGACACAGGTACAATAATCTCAGAAGTGGAAGGGACCTCAGGTGTCTGTCAATCTAATTAGCACGGTTAAGTCCTTTAGAGACAGTGGAGCCAGATTGCCTCAGTTTGAATCCTGACTCTGTCAATTATGCTATGATCCTGGAAATTATAGAGCTTCTTTGTGCTTTAGTTTCCACATCTATAAAATAATAATACAGGGTTTGTCTCATAGGGTTACTGTGAGGATCAAACTGAGGATCATGTAAAGCTTTTAGAATTATGCCTAGACTATAAACCACAGTTAACATGCAGTGTTACTTCTTATTAGGGTACAAAACAATGAATTTCTAATAACATGGGGAAATGACTATTAAAATGTTAAGTGAAAGAAGCATGAAACAAAACTACATTTGGAATATAATGATAAACTATTTTTAAAATACATTTTAAAAGTGGAAGGAAATGTAAGTAAAAAATATTAGCCAGGGGTGCCTGGGTGGCTCAGTTGGTTAACCGTCCGATTTCGGCTGAGGTCACGATCTCGCGGTTTGTAAGTTTGAGTCCCGTGTCAGGGGGGTGCTGACATCTGACATCTGACATCTCAGAGTCTGGAGCCTGCTTTGGATTCTGTGTCTCCCTCTCTCTCTCTGCCCCTCCCCTGCTCATGCTCTGTCTCTGTCTCTCAAAAATAAATAAATGTTTTTAAAAATTTTTAAAAATACATATTATCAGGGCACTTGAGCATCTGACTTTGGCTCAGGTCATATTCTCACATTTCATGAGTTCCAGCCCTGTGTCAGGCTCTGTGCTGACAGCTCAGAGCCTGGAGCTTGCTTTGGATTCTGTGTCTCCCTCTCTCTCTCTGTCCCTCTCCTGTTTGCTCTCTGTTCCCCCCCCAACTCTAAAAAATAAACAAACATTAAAAAAAAAATTCTTTTTTAAATATTATCAACGGTTATCTCTGAATAGAAAGGACTGGGTACTTTACTGCTTTCTTCTACTTTCCCATAGTTTATTTTCAGGGGAAAAATGTCTATTTCTTCCAAATATGTATTAACTTTATATTTGAAGGGAAATTAATCTAAATTTACAAAGAACAGATTTAAGCAGGCCAACCCTCTAAATCTCCATCAGAGTGGCTTCAAGCACGAGGCATGATAATAAGGAAATATTTGAGACAAACAAGGAGAGAGCTCATCTATCTCATTTCTAAAGGTATATAAAAACTCTGGCCTGTTTTTTTAATAGAATACCCACAAAAGTAAACATGAAAATAACCAGTCTACCAGAATATAGTTTGACTTCAAGACTGGACAACATTTATCCAAACTGCATATTGAAACTGTATGAATGAGGTATATACCATCAAACCAGTCAATGGCTGCCTTAGCTGAAGGAGGGTCATCGAATGACACTGTTGCCTCTCCTTTGGGCTTCCCTGTGTCCTTGTCTGTATACAGATTTATCATTGGTTTTCCAGTCTTCTTATTTGTCTGAGAAACAAACAAGTTGGTATTAGTGTTTTAAGAAAAAGTGATCATAAACCAGATAAAGATTTTTTAAAAAGGAATTCACATATACATACTACAAATACTATGTACCTAATATAAAAATGAGGTTATCTATAGGTTCTGAAAAGGAAAATTCTCTTAAGATACATTAAGTAAAACCCAAGCTATGAAAACAATACATAATATACTGTTTTACCTATGTATAATTTCTTTAAACCCACACAAAAAAATGTAGATAATGCTTCAGGTAGATATATACCTTATAAAACATTAAAAAAAAGGTCAGAAAGAATGTACACCAGGCAAATTTAACAGACTGCCACTAATGTATACACACTGAAGCTGGCTGGGATGGGAGTGGAAGACAAAGAATGTTTACTCTTCAGAACTGTGTGAATGTTTTACATGTCATGAGTAAAAAATTTCTTAAGAAATTTTAACTCCCAAAGAAAGAAAAAACATGAGTATTACACAGAAACCAAACAATTGCAAACTGATTTCAGGCAATTGCTACAATCTACTAACACTATTCTAACTGCTGCTTTCTAGTTGAAAACATGAAAATTACATGCATGAAACAAATAGTACACAAGACACAAGTAAACAATGAATAACATAGTTATGGAATAAAGCATTATATATTGGGCTAATGTACAGCTCAGTTCGCATAAATTGGCATTTCAGAATCCATAAAATGTTCTCACAATCTCATTTCGTTCTCACAATTTTAGGACCTAGGCAGAGACTATTTTTAGAGCCCAAGATTGAAAGCTAAAGCTGTGGCAGGCTGTGGAAAGACAAACACAAGGAATAAAATTTTCATGTATTTAGCAAATTTAGCAAAAGGCCTACAGACATGGGTGAGCATGTGTATAAGGGAATTTTAAGAAACAAACCTTGGGCTTACAACGTAATCTATGTATCTTAACTAGAATTTGTTAATAATTATGAGATTTTCAACATAAGCTATACTTTCTACTCACCTTAATAATTCCTATTTGCTTAAAGAACTCCCCTACTTGATCTGTAGACACACCCTCCCCAAGTCCTTGCACAAAGATTGTGTTGTTATCTGAATTATCAGATTCTGAATCTAAGGGGAAAAAAATTATGGTTAATTTTACATATCCTTGGTTTTACTGCATCCTGTTTAGTAATCAAGAGCAATAATTCATTGTCCAAAATTCAACTGTTTCTATGACCAAAAGGAAAAAGAACCAATATACAAAAAAATCTTGTATCAACAGGCAAAGTGGTCACCAGTTTTTTGGTAGCAGGTCAATTCTTACAACTAAACTGCAGCTAAAGTGGATCAAGTCCACACTATGTGAAATACGGACCAATTAAGCGAGATCTTAGAAATCTTGCTCTTTAGATTCAGATACAGGGCTAAAGTTCATGAAGAGATGAAGAAAGTTAGTATAAATCAGCATTCCTTTCTCTGGAAAGCTTTAACTCTTTATAGCTAATCAATACTTGTAAGGCTCTCTAGTAGAAAATTCTCCAAATCTGACACTTTGGAGTTCCAAGCAAGGCAACCACAACTGCTGGTTTCTTGTCCATTGCAATAAACTTTGTAGATACCAGAGCGTAAGGGCACCTTGACACACACCTTACCTTACACGCACACTTTTGGATTAATACAACAAAGTAAGAAAGGAGTACAAAAATTCGTCCATCAAGGGATAATTCAGAAATTGCCTTCCATATAAAATACTCTGGCATCTTAATAAAAACAAAAGTTCTGATTTCAATATATATTAAAAGTTTTTGCCTCAAATAGATTTTTAATAACTAAATCATAACTCCCAAAAGGCTGCAGGTGGCCTTGAATTTCATTCAAAAATAAAAGCTACATGAAATGAGTGACTTCTGCCTAGAGTAAGACAATTCTCTCAGGTAGGAACTTCGGTTTCTTAAGCCCACTAGGCAGACTACCAATCCAATGCAGTATTTTCTTAAACATGGTTTTTCTACTTCTAATTCCCCAATGATACCAACTCTCTCGTCTGACATGTAGTATTTAAATAAATGTTAATTAGCAATAAAAAATCAAGTTTTTTCTTCACAAAAGAAAAAGCAGAACATGGGAAACCACAAACACAGCAATTTTCCCCAGCAAACTTTCCAATCAATTTCCCTGAAGTTTTCCTTCTGGTATATTTTTAGAAGTGAAGCTCCCCAATTCCGGAAGCACTGTCAAATTAAATCTTCCTCCTGTCTTAACTCCTCCAACTTTTTTTCCTTGAAAAATTGGAAAACTAACAGTCTCTTAATGGCAAAGTCACAAACTACCATAAACCTTACCAGCATCTGGTCTGGGTCCATAATCCCTGTGACCTAAGGGAAAAGAAAAGAAAAAGAAAAAAAAAGCTATTTAAAGCAACTCATTAGAAATCATGAAAAAATAGTAATAAAAACCAAGGCATGAAAAGTCAAAACTTCCAAAATCCTTGAAAGTCAACCATCACAGATTTACAAAGTAAATATATAAATTAAGTTTTATTAAGTTTAAGAAATCAAGATGAAAGTCACTATTTCCTTAAACTTGTCCCAGACAGTACCCGCCACTTTGGCATTATGCTAGTTATCACTTTTGTTAAGCTCTGGTTGTGAAGGCTGATTGGAAAACCCTAATAATTTAAAAACACCATGTCAGCTACCTTTATTAAAAAATGTATTGTCAAAATCCACTGAAAGTCTCATTCATTGGTCACCACAGACTCTTTCATGCAAATTCACTGCGTAGAAACCCACTGGACTGTTTGAGATCAACTTTGACTTTTTAATGTTTTCTTTGACATATATATATGTATATATATTTAATTTTTTTAAAGCACACAACACACACCAGCCTCAACAGAGTAAGAAAGGGCTTAGACTGCGTCTGCGGGATATTGGTGGCTTTTAGATTTATATAGCATTTCCACTGAAACATTTTGGGATACTCAGCACTTACCACCAAAATTTTTGAAGCCACCGCGGTCACCACCACTGCAGAGGAAAAATTGAAGAAATGATTTCTTCCTTAAGTCTCTAATGTGCTGAGCCCTGGGCTCAATCTACACTTAACTGTCATAAGTAGAGCGCCTAGGGAAACAGTAGCACCTCTAACTTTCCAGTAAATTCTATTTCATAGACTCCAAAATGTTTTCACCTAAGTGTTTTCCCAAGAATCTATTTCCACAAGGGTTCCTTTTCAAGTTTACTACAGAATGTATCTAATCTACTTTTAAAATCTTCCCAACCCCACGCCAAAGGGATTCTATTCATATCATAATTTAAATGCTGGAGGCACAGAATGAAGAATGATAAACTAGAGCAAACATTCTTTCCAAGGGGATATTTTTTAAAATATGAGAATAAAGGAAAAAGACTGGAAGAACAATATAAAGCTAGGTTAAGATTTTGACAGCAGAATAGGTGAGGTAAAAACTTTAGTATGTTCTACTGTGAAACCAAATTATGAGTTTTATGAGATTAAAAAAAGGTATAAATATACACAAAAGTGAGCCTGAAAGTAGTCTTAAAAAATCTCAAATCATTCAGAAATCTGATAAAATGAGCACTAAAAGAAAGCATAACTTAAAACGGCTCTCCTATACCCAATATAATATACTAGATCTCCTCATATCAGAGCTACTGAGATTCATGCTGCCAAATGCTCTGTAACACCAATCAGTAGACCAGATCAGAGACAGAATGCAACATACTCCAATATCCCAGCTACCTACAAGAAAATGACTCTATCTGGCATATTTCCGCTACCAGATAAGTCAATAGTCCTTGTGTGTATAAATTTATATAAAAAAAATCAAGACACTGTCTAAATACTCATACATTAAAAGCTTTTCTCTTGACTGAAGTAACCCTCTAGAATTCATGTGCTGTCATGGAAATAAAAACACCCAGTTTTCAGATGGTGATATCTACTATTCTACTACAATTAATCTTCTACTATAATCCAAAAAATTAACCCAATACACTAACGTCTCTTCACTGCTTAAAGCCTCTCCTGTAATACCAACACGGCCCCTTCTAGTCTCTAGGTAGATGGCTTTTCTGAGCCATCCTGAAAAAATCACCCCAACTAAATGAGAAAGCATTCTTCTTTTATAAATCTCTTCTGCTACCTTGATGTAAAAAATATCCCCTTGCAACCAGCTTAGTATAGACACATGCATCTTGATCTGCTATTAATTTTACTTGTTTTCCAGGAAAACCATAAAAAAAAATAAGGCTATTTCAAGGCTATACAGACAATATAAAGCTCAAGTCTTTTATATACATATAGCTTCCCATTGAGTCTCTAAAGACCCCTCTTTCAGAACAGTACCCAAGCTCTCCCTACACTTCTAAACGACCTGTGTATCACCACTTAACTCTTTTAAGAAAGGAGAGCCAACAGAGAATAAACTGCCAAAAATCTTATTATTAGACACCAAAATATCTCTGGTTTCTTCAAAGATGATCATGAGAACTCAAAAAAAATTTTAAAAAGTGAGGAATGAACTAGTGAAAATATCAAGCCCATATTCCTGTCAGGAGGTTAAAGTCCCCAAGATAAAGTAGGTTCTTTAAATAGGAAATTTTCAAGTAAGTGCTAGAAGAGACCCCTTTTAATTATTTTGCAGTCATGTTAACCAAATACCAAACTGTTCATCTGGCCACAGTGGAAAGAAATTTTGCAACTGTATACATCAGCTAATTCCTGTCATTTCTATTCTGGCCAGCAACATAACTTTGAACAATAAAAAAAAGCAGTATCACTGCAAAATAGAAGTGCTATAAAACAAATGACATTTGGGCACCTGGGTGGCCCGGTCAGTCAAGCAACTGACTTCAACTCAGGTCATGATCTCATGGTTTGTGAATTTGAGCCCCGCATCAGGCTCTCTGGTGTCAACAGAGCCTGCTTCAGACCCTCTGACCTCCTCTCTCTCTCTCAAAACTAAATAAAAACATTAAAAAAGTGATATTTGAATAGGTTTATTATTTCCTGTTTCTCCAGAGAATGACATTTTAACTTAAGTCACATATACTGAGCATTTCCTTTGAAAATACAGCAGCTGCTTAAGATTTCAACACAATGGCCATAAATATGAAAACACCATAATCCGTTTGAGAAAGTACTAGTCTTCAAACTAAGAGACTCAGGATATAGTCTTTACTATCACTGATCAATCTTGAAAAATTAGACAAATCCGTAATTCTCCTAGGCTTCAGTATCCTCCTTCACAAAATAAGAGTTTTTACATCCTTGCTGCTACTCAAAGGGTGTTCCAGGGAAGAACAGTATAGGCAGAGCCTGGGAACATCTTAGAAGAGCAGCATCTCAGGCCTCACCTCATACCTACTGAATTATAATCTGCATTTTAATAAGATCCCCAAGGAATTCACATGTAAAGTTTGAGAAGCAGCAGTCTAGATGATCTAAAACTCTAGGTGAAGCTTTCTTTCAAGTTCAAATGTTTCAATCATTTTTCTCTTCACTTATTAAGAAATTCCATATTAACATATTCTATTACAATCCCTTATAAAGAAATTTATTATATTAAATATACTAAATAAACCTCAAATAGCACTAGAAGATGGGCCTGTGGTTAAGAATCTTTCAAACCTGTAGTCAAGTTTCAAGTCCCTTTTCCATATACTAAGTTAAGGCTTCACTAACCAATTAGGCCAATGAAGTTATGTGAAAATCTAAGCCAAGATGTTACCACAACAATTTTTCTTCCCAGAAAAAGCAGCAAACTTGTACACATAAAGAATTCCTAAAGTAAAGATATATTAAGGTGAAGTAGTAGACGTATTTAATGTAGAGTTTAGACACTCAAATTTATGGCTGAGCCCCCTGCATAAGAAAACCAACTGTATATTCTTGACCAACTACAGAAATTGTCCCAAGTTCAAAACCACAATGAGCAGCCTACCCTAAGGTAGACTCTGAGGGTTCTTCCATTGTTACGGTATTACATATTTAGAGAAAATGGTCATTTAATTTCAGATGCTAGTCAAGAAAAAGTTCTTTAACAGAATCTCTACTCCAAATCTTTAATTTAAAAAAAATCTAGGGGCGCCCGGGTGGCTCAGTCAGTTAAACGTCTGACTTTGACTCAGATCATGATCTCGCAGTCCATGAGTTCAAGCCCCACCTCAGGCTCTGTGCTGACAGCTCAGAGCCTGAAGCCTGCTTCAGATTCTGTGTTTCCCTTTCTGTCTGCCCCTCCCCCACTCACACTGTGTGTCTCTCTCTCTCAAAAATAAACATTAAAAAAAAAATCTAAATATATCTATTCAAAGACTTAAACAGCCAAAAAGTAAAAGGACAATACAGAAAATTCTGTTCCCAGAAAATCCATTATCTAGAGAGAAAAAGGGACTTAGCTAAAATTTTTAAAAGATCAGTTAAAAACAAACAAACAAAAAAAACAACCACTGTGCTTATACTTTCATAGTAGTAAATCCAAAGTACAATTTTTTAGGTGTGAAGAAGACTAACACTAATTCCAAATGTAAATGATTGGATGGATTTAAATACCATTCTCAACACTAGATATATTTATGTTTTATTTCCTCCCATATCTTGTATTATGTGGTAAAAAGGCTCTCTGAATTCAACATTTACCCACATTTCAGAAAGCCAATATATCTATCATTCTAGAGCTACACTGTCCAATACAGTATTCAATAGCCACCTGTGGCTAATAATCATTTGAAATGTGGACAGTCTAAACTGAAATGTAAATATAAAAAAAATAAACATTTAGATGCACTCTAAATATAAAAATACAAAATGGATTTCAAAGTCTTAGTATGAAAAAAGCAATGTATAACCTCCATAATTTTTGTACTGATTACATGATAAAATATTTTGGGTATGTTAGACTAAGTAAAATATATTATTAAAATTAATTACACCTGCTTACATTCTTTTAACATGCCTACTAAAAAATTTTAAATTACACAGGGCACCTGGATGGCTCAGTCAGTTAAGCGTCCAACTCCTGATTTCAGGTCAGGTCATGATATCATGATCCGTGAGATCAAGCCCCATGCCAGGCTCTGCGCTGATAGTGCAGAGCTGGCTTGAGATTCTATCTCTCTCAAAATAAATAAACTTAAAAAAATTACATATGTGGCTCACATTTGTGACCCATATTGCATTTCTATTGGGCACTGCTATTCTAGACTATCACCTGAACATTTTAAAGGGAATTAATCAAAAATTCCTGTAAGACACTCAAAATTCAAGATGACTTTTTTTAAGCTTAAGATATTAAAGCCTGAAAAGAGTTACTTAATTTGATGACTTAATCATGAAAAATGGCAATCTATAAAGTTCTGGCAATTTTGCAATGCATTCATCACAATGCTGAAGTTAAAAACACATAGAGATCTTACAGCCTTAAGCTTCTAGTCCACTAAGTGATCAATTTTAAATGACAATTAGATATTCATTCCTTTTTTTTGCTGCAACTGCTTTTTCAAGAAAAACACTGTTTCCTATAGTCCCTATAATTTTCACACATTTTCTTTCATATTTGGAAAGCTGACAGCTTTTTTGGTTTGTATTCTTCCTCTAGCCAAGCAATCATACAACCTGAGTCTAAGAATACCCCATCCTTTACAACATATCCCACACTCACCCACAAACCATGCCCCTTCTTCTTTAAATATAAACCTAACTAATGCCAGATATTCTTCAAACAGCCCTGAAAGGACTGTATTTTCAACCTTGATGTAATTTTTTAAGTAAGATGATTAGAAACACAAATGGGAGTGTTGATGACGACTAACAAAAAATGTTTGGATATTTTTGGTACTTAAATATAAAACCAAGTGTGAAAAAAAAATCCTGAAACTGGGCATTTTTACTCTAATTCAAAATACTTTATCCCTATAAATAAGCTAAAAAGCACATCTTGAGCAAGATATTGTAACACATGAAAATCACATGAACTTCAAATTTCCATATCCGTACATGAAGTTTTACTGGAACACAACCATGTTTATTTATATATTGTCTATGGCAGCTTTGGTGCTACAAGGGCAGAGGTAAGCAGTTACAACAGAAACCATATGGCCCAAAAAGCCTAAAATATTTACTACGTGGCCTTTCATATAAAAAATTTACCAACCCAATACAAAGAATAATCATCATCCACGTGGATTTCTAAAAAAGGCCCTTCATGAACATGCCATCTACTGGCTTGGGGGGGCGGGGGGGGGTATAGGTAACAACTGGACAAGACCCCCTCCCCCAATCCTACCATAAACTAGATCAGTATCATTTTACCTAAGATATAGTGGGCTTCTACATAAGATACTGTATGAAGAGATTCTAAGCCTAAATACAATTTGAAAATCAAAAACTTAGTTCATGATCAAGTCTGGACGAAAAATTATACTGAAATATGTTGCCAAGGAAATTATAAAGGTGATTAAAAATAGGACTCTCAAGTTGGTTATGGTATGGAGCTTCCCTTTTCTATTAAGAGGTTCATTCAAGGCCCTTTCAAATCTCTGATTCTAAGATGAGTCATCTCTCAAGATGAAAATGTATTTTTAAAGATTTCCCTACCTGCCTCCTCCTGAAAAGTGGGATTCTACCATTTGCAGACACTGTCATAGTTTAATAATTTATAGCATACAGCTTCCTTATGAAGAAAATTAAACCTATGATATCCTGCAAAACATGTAGCATTCCAAAGAAGCCAATTATCTAAAACATATTAGCTGGAAAATTAAATATACCTGTTGGTTATCTTGTTTGGGATTCTGTCTGAGGTGAAAGGGAGGCTATTAGGTAGAAAGTAAGCACCATGTCACTTAACACTGTTCACTTACATCCACATGATGGCAGGCTGCTCACTTTGATAATGAAGAGCACACAATAACATATTTGTATATTGTAAACTGACTTTGGTTATCAATCAAAAGACTTAATATTCAGTCTTATAAACGTTTACCAAGTAAGTTTAGGCTTTAGTTTTTCCATAATATCAATACACTGAATACTAAACACAGAGAAATACAAGTCAGTGACCAAACTCCTGGCTCACTTGAAGAAATAACAGTGCTGTATGTCTCTCAGGTCAGCTGAGGGGACAGACAGTCCCTAAGATGCAAAAGAGTGAACTGGTACGGATATATTATTAAGTGTCAGTTAACAGGCTACTAACAATTTCAATTCCCAAGGAACACAGTTATCTTTTAAGGCCTGTGTACTTTACACATGAATTTGCAACCTGAAAACCTCACCTGAGTGTCCTCAACAAATGTCAGTTATTTTTTCATTCTTGTTTTTAGGGCCAAAGTGCCAAATTTATAGATATATTTAAAAGTAATTTTAAAACCAACTTCATAACATATACCAAAATTAAATACCAAAACCTGATAAAACTAGCAATAGGGAAAAGGGAAGCTGGAAAAGAAAAGCTGAATTTACAAGTCGTCTTTTCCACAGCTTAGTCTAAACAAAATACATAATGACAGGGAATGCTGCACTAATTATTCCAGTAATTATTTACTAAAGAAGGGAGACCAAATAGTTTAATTACAAAAATCTTTCTCATTTGCCAACCCCACATTTATATTCTATCACCTAATATTTTCTCTTCCCAAGGGGATTCAAGATTAAGGAACAGCTTCTCTGCACTCCAATCTAAAATTAACTTACCTTTTATTTTTTACATATATTATACTTGGATTTCCCAGAGTCATCATTTAAAGGAGTTTAGACTCTATAGCTCTGGCAGGAAAAACATATTAAGTGGTTTAATCACAACCAAAATGGGAATGTTCTCCACTGGTGTTTAATATACACCACATAAACGAACTACTAACACAGCCTATCCTCATAATTTATGTGACATCTGAAGACTGAAAATCAATTTTGAATTTCTGCCTTCTTCTCTAAAACATAATCTACTTAAGCCTCTTAAATCAGATGCTGGAATCAAACCAGCTAAGTAAAGCCACAAAAATTTTAAAAAATTAAAGAGAGAAAGAATGTAGGCACCTATACCTAAATACTTACCTTGATCCTGTCATAGGACCTCTTCCATCCTTGTCATATCCCCCACGCCCTCTACCTCCTCCCTGTGACCCGCCATATCCTCTATTATCTTCTCCATACCTACTCACATCACGACGGTCATCTACAAAAAAAAAATAATAATAATATACACATGAATAAATAACCATGGGTCATTTCTGACAAAGGCTTCCCATAACATAATCTTGAATGGCTCTTTAGGTTATACATTATATTCTTTGGAATATGGCACATATATACAGAATTCAAATGCAAGCCATCAAAAAAACATCTGGAATTAAATGTGTTTGGGAATTGTATCTGTGTCAAATTCCGTCCTGCTACGTAGTCAGATAACAAAATGGTGACATGGATATCACCATTTGATGTGATGGTGATGAGGAATAGCTAAAGTGCAACATTAGGTACAGAATCTTAATAAATTAGATGAAAAGCATAACCCTAATCTTAAAAAGTTATTTCTTCACCTCAAAAATACTTAAATGTAAATCAAGCAGGGACAAGAAAAAACGATTTTAAAACTGAGACATATTCAGTGAATATGTTCACTGAAGATATTCAGTGAATAAGCTTCCACTTTTACTCATTCGCTTATTTATTCAATTATTCAACAAATATTTATTAAGCACTTACTATGAACCAGGCTCTATAGTAGGTAATGAAGGTACAAATGAGTAAGACAGGACTTGTGCCCTTGAAACATGGGACAAATTCCTAAATATCAGTGGTATAGTCTAAGTGCTACAGGAAAACAAGTGAAAGAAGGGCTGGTCCTTCTTAGATGAGGTGATAGAAGGTTAATTACTGGTGATTAGTTTTTCTATATCAGGTATACCTAATAGGTAGTTTCTCTGTATCAGGTATACCACCACTACCAAAACAATGGTAGCAGCAACACTGTCAAATGATCAAAGTTAACTGACACAACAAAGGAAATTCAGGTAATCAATCATCAAAAAGTCATATGACCATTTGGGAGCTTCTGAGAAATTCAGAAATGGAAATCCAATAAACTAGTTTCAATGGCCATAAGAAAGAAGAACATATATTCAAGGTCACTCTGAATTTATACAAACAACTAAAACCCTGTAGGTCTTTTAATCCAGAACTCAATGTAATTCTGAGAGGAAAAAAGAAAAATAATATATCATACCTTGTGTGTGGTGGCTGTAATTCTCTCTTTGTGAATGATAGGACTGCTGGTTTTGATTATAGGAATCATGCTGCTGACCATAATTTGACTGCTCATCATATGAACCTTGATGTTGATCATAACCTGACTGCTGGTCATACGAATCTTGTTGACCATAGTCTGACTGGTCATACGGAGGTGCTCTTCCACCTTGGCTAAACAGAAATCAAGAATTGGAAATTTATAGAAGGATTATGTTCACTGTAGCAAGTTGACTGAGACTGACAGAAGGGGCCTGACCAGCTAGACCTCAACCATATTTAATACTACTTTCTGATGCAAAGGATTTAGTTCTTTTATCTACAAACTCTCCTTATCACCAGTGGAATGGCCTTCAAACCAATTGCACTATCACTGAAGAAATCCCACATTATGAGGAAAACCACATGCACCTCTGAAAACACTAGTAAAGCAAAAAATCACTATGCCTCTTACCATCTCCTTGAATTTAAAAAAATTAAAGGTGCCACAAAGTACAGCAATATGTCTCTAACAAATATATCACAAGTGCTGAGTCCTTTTAACAGTTACACTAAAAAGCTCTGTCATTTAACAACGTTATCTCATAATATTTGGGGGACTATTCTCTTCACTTGATCTTAGCCAAAAGGCCAAGAAGCGATGGGGGGGGGGGGTACTATTCTCTTATAATTATCTTTACAACCTCTATTACATTCTCCTAAATATCTTCAATGATAGCTTTCAGATTTTTAGAGGAAGGAACTTGCTTTGTGATGCCATTTTTTTTTTTTTTTACACCTGAAAATAGTCTACCAAATAATGAGACTACTTTCTTATTATCTCTGGCAATTCAAAAAGAAATTTCTAGGTATGTTCTGAGCAACAGGACTATTAATTACCTGTTCTCAGGATGGGGATGTTAAAAGGAACGTTTAAATTGGATTTGAGTTCTAATGTTTACTTTTACAAAAAGGGAACAAAAAAATCTCATAACTTAATAGTCACATCTTATTCTGCATCAGATGAGAAGAATCTAATAAAGATCAGTATGTTCCCCCAACTCTGTACCCAAAGCACATCACATCAACAGTCAGAACCCTAGTGCTTCATCTTTTTTTTTTTAATTTATTGATTTTGAGAGAGAGTGAACGGGAAAGGCAGAGAGGAGAGAGAGAATCCGAAGCAGCCTCCATGCTGTGAGCAAAGCACCCGACGTGGGGCTTGACCCCCCAAACCGTGAGATCATGAACTGAGCCAAATTCAAGACACTTATCTGACTGAGCCACCCCGGTGCACCTAGCACTTCCCATTAAAATGGTGGTCAGACCAAATCTAACACGTTTCTTTGGTTTGCATTTACATGTTATGCTTCCAAAAATGCATCCTTATAAAAGGATTCTTCTAAATTTAAAACTAACCAACAGGGGTTGAAGAGATCTTCCTTCTACTCTATTTTTCTACTTTTCAAAACACTTTCATATCTATGACACTGACAATGCAACCTCATAAATCTTTCCCCAATGTTTTTACTTAACTGAATTTCACTTAGAATAATTTTTTTCACTGCAGAGAGAATACTAGTAAGCTCAGTTTTTGCCTCATTTTTCAGCTATGTAACTTAACAGGTTACATAATCTTAATAACTTCTCTTTACCTCTGCAAAATGGGGATAATTACTGACACTATGTCATAGTGGCTAAGGATAAATTAAGGAATGCAAAAGCATTTTAGAAAATGTAAAGCACAATAAAAAAAATTACGTTGCTATCACTAAAATTAGTAATAAGAACAGCCTCCTCTCATCTGAAACTTAAAAACTATAAAACCAACCCCCCCCAAAAAAAATACTTAAACCTGTAAACTTGCTGGTATGTATTTACCTACCTATATTAATAAAATATATTTAGAGTATCTGAAATATGTGGATAGGTTTTAGCACTTTTTAAATATTTTTGTCCCTAAAAAGGTAATAAAGGTAATACATTAAAATGGCTAAAAAATAAAATGGAAATAAAAGTAAGCACTGAGAAGTGTCCTTTTATAGCTGGGTTTTTATTTAATCTCAGGTATAAAGCAGAGGTCAAAATTTTCCTTTTTAACATTTAAATCATGTGCATTTACATACACCTCAACAGTAATTTTACAAATAACCACATCATAAGAATCAAATGACATTGGTGACAATTTCCACATTTATAACACAAAACTATGAAATTCATACTTCCATCAAAACTTTTCTGAAAAAATGTTTAAAGCTAGGAATTTGATGGCGAAGTCTATTTAATACCCGAAGTGTTATTTCCACTGCCCGACATAATCTCAGTGCCTTTACTGTTTCCTTACCCTCCTGATGATTCCGTGTTTTGCTGTCCCTGGTTATTATAAGACTGCTGGCCATATGAGCTCTGCTTTTGATTCTCATAACCACTGTAGGACTGTGAATAACCTAAGGTTGGATGGATATACCATTTAGTAAATGATCTGATTTTTAAATTTCTAAAATAGCAAATTTAACAAACAAGTCTAACCTGATTGGCTTTGTCCATAGCTGGAGTAGCCGCCATAGTTCTGTCCATATGAGGTATCAGTAGTTTGTCCATAGCCAGAATAGCTCTGAAATTTAGGTAAATACAAGTTTCATCACCTACTTAAGATAAGAATAATTATTTATGAAACACATTAATTTATATTTTAACCTACTTGTGGTGCTTGTCCATAACCTTGGTTGCCTTGATTTCCATAGGAAGAATAACTGTAAAAGAAAAATGTACTATTTGAAAGAGATGTGCTAGAATTTTAAAAGCTTAAAAACAAAACCAAAAAAAGCGCTATCTTCATTTTCAACTTTCAACTCCATACAAGCTTTTCTTCTGAGAAATTGTCAATCTGCCTCCAAGAGTCTAAATTTAAAGGTGGTGACCAAAGAGTGTAAAGACATAAATGAAGTCACTCCCAGACCTCCTGAATGCCAAACAAGCACCAAAAGTTTCACTCTAACAATATCCCACAAATAAAACTTCACTAGAGCTAGAAAATCTCAAGAGAATTATACCTGCATGTGGGAGTGACTACATGGAAGCAAAACCCATAATATCTGAAGCAGAAAAATGAGGACTTTTTAAGTTAGTGCTTTCATCAAATTAGCTATGTTTTTACAGGTTAATTTCTTCCCACCATCTGCTTTAAATCTGCCTTTATCTTCCTAGAAAAGGCACCATAGGCACTAAAAGTCCAATTTTTGTGTCTCGGTAGAGACATGTGTATCTTCTGAGTCTTATCACTGAATGAAATTATATTGTGTCATTGCACAGCCTAGCATATAGTTCGTTGACTGAATAAATGTACCTTCCTCAGAACTGAATTTTCTTCAATTTTATAGCACGTAAACCCTAACAAGTCAGAAACAAACTTTCTGAATATATGCCTGCCAAAATAAGATAAAATATTTGCAAAAAAAAACCTTATTATTCTAGAACTATCAAGTACTAACACAATTTTACTTTATAAAATACATTTCAGTGAATAAACATTTGCTAGTTGCCTATTATAAGGTTAGCACTATCTTAGGAGAATAAAAAAGTCAAACTAGTTTTGTTTTCATGGAGCTTAAAACCTGACGACAGAAGATACCTGAGATGCTATTCTGAGTATCTCACATTGAGCTGCAAAACATTTATAGTGCAAGATGAAGACTGTGTTCCTGGCACGTAAAAGAACCCTACTGCATGTATATGGTCACATAAAAACAGACTTTTCTTTTTACTGTGAGCATGGTAAGAAGTCTTTTTAAAATGCTAAGCATTTCTATTATAGTGCTTCAAGAAAATCTGCTCTGAAAAAAATATTAGCATTTTATACAACCAAAAACTGAAATGCTTTCTCTAAAAACTTGTAATATTGGTTGAATTGTTTAAATCCTTTTAAGGACTTAAGAAACTACTTTTTTAAAATTTCCTAAAGAAAACAATCTTTAAAATACCTATGAGATTTGTCTTAATTTCTAGGGGGTATCTGAATTTACTGATTCAAGCAGGCTTTTTTTTTTAAAAAAAGGAAAAATTGTTTTAGTATGTATGTACACAGTCCGACTCTTTTCCTTGACAAGCTAATATTTAACTCTTTTAGAAATCCAGATACCAAATCTCAAAAGGAAACCCTAACTAAATTCATCTTTTTTTTCTCAGTTCTACTCTTACATGGTATTATTAAAATATACGTATACTTTACCTTTGCTGCTCACCCCCAGACTGCCCGTAACTTCCAGAATCTAAAACACATAAAAAGAATTTTAAATCTTATTTAAAATTACGCTTCCCTCAAAGGCTGAGTTTAGCTCTTATAGATGAAATGTGATAAGAAAATGTCATAAATATTAACTACAGAAGGAAAACTAGTTAAAAATACTGTGGAAAAATTTGTTTACATCTTTGAAAACAACTACTCTACAAATGTGTCCTGACGGTCACAAGAACCAAGCAAACAAATGTAAATCAGTGAAAAATCCATCCTTTTAACAAAAACTCAAAGCTCAAGCTATCTTTGTGTACAAAAAGACATCTACTGAAACTAACCAAGACCAAATGGGGGCAGGGGAAGACATACACTCTGACGAGATAAATCCCCAGGATTACACTGACTTGCATATCCTCACCAGCCCAACATATATACCTTTCCCCTGTACTAGACTGCTCTGGCTGTCAGCAGCAACAAACAGCTCTCCGACAAAAGCAGCTAAGTTAGTTATTTATCCTCAACTTTACCAAGCTTTCAGGGACTTGGCCAATCAGTATACCAACTCAGCAATACCTACTTCCAGCTTCCTTTTTGGCAACAAAAGATACCAAGGAAGGCATGAATTAAGTATGGCAAAAAAAATTTTTTTGAACTATGAGCTTTTTCTTCATACTTCAAAATGTCAATTATATCATAAACTTTTGAAGAGGCTCTCTCCTTTAGGTTTCTACTCAGTGTCAAATTAATGACCTAAGTTTATTAGCGATGAATAAGAGTAATATTATATGAAATACTCTTTCAGCTGCAAAAAATGACTGTCTGAAACTGCTGACCATTAGGCACAACCTCATCTGATATGAAACAAAATCATTTGCTGTCAAACAGTTCTGAAAACCATCAGAAATCAAATCAGTGACTTTTTCATTCAATTCACATTAAGCTACAATATGAAAACATTGCCAATGGCAGTTTAAGGTGACATCAGATCTGCCACTTTTCTGTAGTAGAGATCTGCAATCAGGCTGAACAAATTACTTTTAAAATATTTATTGCTTTTAAATATTAATAGTTAATATTTTCATTTCAAGAATATTGAATGAAATCTTAACTACTTCTATGAATGTAAAAGACAGAAGGCTGAGATGAAAAAGAAAAAAACTGCATCACTACCACACCCATAAT
This sequence comes from Felis catus, assembly GCF_018350175.1. NCBI lineage: Eukaryota > Metazoa > Chordata > Mammalia > Carnivora > Felidae > Felis > Felis catus. The sequence goes on along the minus strand of NC_058381.1, from coordinate 23,166,568 downwards.
AAAATTATCAGACTTCTAGCTAATGACCAAATAAAATGCGAAAAGGACACAGAATCTAAATGGACCATAAAGAGATTAGATGCATCTACCAAATGAGAAATTAGCTTCAACCAAGTCAGAAACTGGAAAGGATTATGAAGGTGGTGGAAATATATGAGTAAAACTGAAGTTACTCCAGGCATAAATGAAGCTTTAGCTTCAATTATATCCTAAGGCATGGATGTGGGTTCTCTCAATGACAGACCTGTTTATTATATTAGCCTTTGGCTCAAGCAAAATTATAGAAGTACACAGCATATAGGTCATGTGACCCTGGTTCAAATCTAATGAGTCTATAATTTTAACCCAATCATTTCATTCCTCTGAAACTACAAATCTGACTTCTTTAGCTAGCTGACTTTAAAACTCTGGAAGATATAACATATTGACAAATAAACACAGCCTTTAGTATAAATACTTGAGTGAGAAAGTACAGATGTTTTACACTCATCAGAGAAAATGAGTTTCTTTATAGCATTTCAAACCACTACTGAGTACTTGACACTTGAGCCCTGTGTCTAAATCCATGAATTATTTAGAAATGCTTTCATTTCCAAATGTATAGGGTTTTGATTCTCTTTGTTTTTGTCTAATTATATTCCATTGTGGCTAAAAAAGTATTTTCTGTTACTATTCTTGGTACTTATTAGGATTTGCTGTTTGTTTTTCCCCTTGGTAAATACTTACTTGCATAAATGGCCCTCATGTGCTTGAAAAGAACTGTGTATTAGCTAAATGTTGAATAAATTCTCTAAGTCTAGATATTTGTTCATTGTATCATTCATACCCTTCTTAACATTTGGTCTGCCTAATCTATTACAGAGAAAGGTATGCTAGAAAACTTGCATCTGACCATAGATTTGTTAGGGTTTTTTTTGCTTTCTATATTTTGAGGTTATATTGTTAGCCACATAAAAGTACAAATTTATATATTCCTGATAAATTCCGTTTTAACACTGCATGAAGAGCATAATTAAAAATGTCCAAACTTTATTTTGACTGGTAACATACCTAAACAGCATCTTGCTTTTGGTGGGTGTTTGCCTGGTTAATCTTTTTCTGTCTCTATACCTCCAACTTTCGTGTTTTAGGTGTATCATTTCTGAACATAACAAATCTTTTTTTCCCCCAATGTGAAATCTTTCTTTCAACTGGTGTTTTCATACTTTTACTATTTATTCCTACACACCTATATTGGATTTTTCTACCTACTGGGGTTTTCTTTCTCCTTTAACTCCTTTCCTGCCTCCTACTGGATTTTCTTTACTCCTTTTTCCGCTACTGCTTTAAAAGTTAAACATTCAATTTGTTCTCTCAATAAGTTACCGTTCATAATTTAATGTTCAATTTTTAACATACATTCTGGACAAAATTCACAATCTCCAACCTCTACTAGAACCTTAATACTATAATGGCAATCACAGACTTCACTTTTGCTTCCATTTTTTAACGTCCAAATGTAATCATTTTAATCTTTGATGTTCCATACCATCAATATTTGCTTTTTATTTACTGTGTTTGCTTCTTGTATACTGTTTTTTGCATCCTGTTTCCCTTTACTGGATTCACTAGTCCTTGGATCAGTTCATTTTCTGGCTTAAAACTTTTAAGTCTACTACCATTTTCCTATTTATTGATATTTCATAATCTGCAATTTCACATCAACATATATCGTTATTAATTGGTTTTTATGTTCCATGCTTGGGGCTACTGCTTTTTGACCCAAAATATTCACCAATCTTGGAAAATTCCCAACTATAATAGTGATTCCTCGCCATGTTCTTAGCAGACACATTATACGCATATTAAATGACAGGACTTCTCAATCTGTTTCTTAATATTGTTTTTCATCTCTTCCTTCTGAACTGAATTGTGGGTAATTAGAGGTCTTCCACTTCACTAATTAGTTCTTCTGCTAGATCTGCAATTCAACTTATGCATTATTTCTATTTCTAGAAGATATACATGGTTCTTTTCGTATCAGCATGGCCTTTCTTCAGAACGTCTTGGTCTTAAAGTTGACTCCTTTAGGTTTTTAATAATTTTAAGCATATTTGCTTTCAGATTACCTGTAGGGGTTCTAATTCCATTTGTCACAAACCATCATTTTGGTGAACTGTTTCAAGTTCTACAATTTTTTACTGTGAATTCATCTTTTGCAAGGCTTATTTTTTATAGAAGATTCCTGTGACCTATGCTGTGAAGTTTCCACCAAAAAAAAGCTTTTCGTTTGTTTCTACGAGGACCCCCAAAGTTATTACCAGCCCAGAACCAATTTTTGTTAATTTCTTGGCTTAAGTTTTCCTGGAGTCCCATACCTAGCTTAAACGTACACCCAAATTGTATGAAGCAGTTCCCAGGTTACAAGCTATCAGGACAGACTTTTTTTCATTCAGGGCCCAAACTCTGCTATCCGTTATGCTGATAAAAAGTTTTTTTCTAGTTAATCCTTTCACTGAAGTCTTTCAAACATATACGTTATATGTAAGGTCTCAGTTCCCATTACTTGGCTCTAATAGTCTCAAGGCTCCATCTCCTACCCTTAGTCACTTGGGTAATAAAACCCAAGTCTCTAAATGATGAGACCTACACCCTCCTCCTCTTCAGGGCAACCATCAAGTTAGCCATATTCGGCTTCTACTTCATTTCTGGCAGCTAGGTCTTGCCCTTTCTTTTTTTGTAAATTCTTGCATCTTTAAGTGTTTGTAGATAGAGGATTTTCAATTTATTTTGGTCTGCCATATACCAAAATAAGTACACTAACTTTGTAATTTTTGTATAAGTGATATTAGATTCGATTCTAACTTGAAGATGTCAGATAATTCACACTTGTAAACAATATCCGAATGTCTGAGAGTCAGACTTACAGTATTTACAATTTTGACTTATTTATTAACTATGTAAGCACTTTTATTTAATTTATAGGTCTGTCCTGTCAGGCACCTGGAGTGGTTGAGTTTGAAATGTTTAAAGGATTTAACTAAACTTAAAACAATTAGCTGGTTAGGGGGAATTTACTGTTAAATTTATTAACTGAAACGTTCACCAAAAAACAAGTCAAAAGCATTATTCTCATTTTTATACAAAGTCAAAAGTATTTTTGTACATGTTTTACAAAATGTATAAACAGCATAGAACACTAAGTAGAACTTAAAGATTCTAGCTTTAATGGACTTAAAAACAATTATTATAAAGTTTTCACATGTGAAAGCCAATCTTGTATTTAAAAAAACTTAAATTACACAGTGACAAATGTCTAGTGTCTTGGTACTTTGAAGATCAGTACTAATGGATAAACTAGCTCACACACTAATATGACACACTTAAATCCTGGATTTTACAGATGGTAAGTAACCTCTAAAATTTAATTTTCCACAAAAGCTACCCAGTCCTATAAAAATGTCATTGTTTTATACCAATAAAAATGTTAAAAATCAAGACACACCATTAGTTTTTAATGTTCATTGAAATGGTAAATTTCCCCATGAGGGTAGGAGAATCTTTTTATTTATTTTTTAATCATACATGGGTTACACATCTCCTAGGGGTATACTTCTACATACTTCTGTGGAGCTTTACCAGATTTCATCCCAAATTCTGCACCTGGTAAAAGACGTACTTACTTTGCAGTAAGAAATTCTTGTTTGAGCAAGGATTAAATAGAAATTGAAAGAGGCAAGAATCCTGTGCAGTTAACAGCCTCTTCCATCAGATAGGCGCCCCTTTCCACAAAAGCTCAATATTCAGGCTTAATGTCAATGTCAATCTAAGGAATGTTTCTTATCCTGTCCAACCATTCTTGCAAATTTGGTCTCCTCTCCACCTACTCGCTTTTTGTCACACGTTTCCATCCTTTTGCAAAACTGTGTTACTGGGGGATTTCGTGTATGTTTTAAGGCTCTCCCTTAGACAATCAATGTAAAAGACTGCGCCAGCAGTCACTTTCATCCCAATCAGATGGCTTCAAAGAAATGTTCTGCTTTTCCATGTGAAACGTGAGCTCTCCTGATGGTTTCTAGCAAGTGGATGGCTGGGTCTTTGCAGCCTGTAAGGTACCCTAACAGAGGACCTTGTGTGGTGAGCCAAGACTGCTACATCTAGAGAACATTCGTGTTCCAGACTTTATAGCAGGATCTCAACGGACTATCCCGAAGAGATCAGTGCCTTTTTCTTTCTCTTCCACACAACGATGGGGGCGGGGAGGGAGGGGGGCGGGGTGCTCTATCAATTTAAATGCTTCGTGTAAGACTGCCTTTCCTCTGGTCTGCATGTGTTAAGGTAAATGCCACATGTACCTACAGGAGTCTATCCAGAATAGAAAAGGCTCACTTTCAGGCTCTTGCAGGAGATAAACAACTGGAGAAGGGAGAAGAACGACAGCAGGGTGAGGAGGAAGCTGAATTATATGCAAACACCCCCGTTCGAATCCGGGTGGTTACGGTAGAGGGAATGACGAGAAGGAGGATTTCGTGCAAGGCAACGTCCTTTGAAAGGGCTCCCAGAGCGTCAAGAACCCCACCTGATGAATGGGTGAGTCAGGAAGGCCCAGCTCCACTTCACAGATGGGGAAACTGAGGTACGAGGCGGCGAGACGACTGGCCCGAGGCCTCGCTGAAAGATCTGAGGCGGAGCGGAGAACCAGAAGCACCGATTCTCTCAGGCGGATGCTCTAATCACGGGCTCCCCCCGCCCCTGTGATGGCGTAGACGGCCTCCGCCCCCCCAACTCACACACCCTCCCCGGGAGGGGCACGTCTCCTCAGCTTCCAAGGACAGGGTCAAAAAAGAGGGGCCCGAAGCGCTCCCGCCGTGATTTGCAGACGGAGAGCGTTGGGAGCGTGCGTCCCTTCAGTCCAACATGGCGGCGGCCGCGGCCACCCCCCCACCCCAAGCCTCCCTCAGGGCCGGAGGCTCTCCCTCGGGGCCCTCCGGTGGGCGGGAAGACGTCCCAACCCCGCCAGGCCCCTTCTCGCCGCTGCCGCTGCTCGCTGAAGGAGTCACCTACCCGACATGACTAACGGCCGCAGCGCGGAGCCCCCAGAGCCCGCCGAGAACAAGGAATACGAGAGCCAGGCGGCGCGGCGGCCGGAGCTGTACTGAGGGCGGCGCGGCGGGCTGAGCCTGACTGCGGGGCCTCGGCAGCCAATCAGAGGGCAGTGGGCGGTACCACAGCGCCAGGGCGCGAGGGGTGGTTCTGTACGAGTACCAGCCTCCTAGCCCTGAGGACTTCACAATGCCTCTCCGTCCTCCCCTCCGCGAACGGTACCATTATTGAGAGGGAATTGAGAAGAGAAAGTACCAATGCCGCGAATAGCATGGGGGAGGAAGTTGGACCTTGTCTCTCCCTCCCACCTATAGTGCCGTTTCTCACTTTGAATGCACCCGACAGAATTCGAGGTTAGGAAGCGAAAGAGGGGAGACTTTATAAACACAGACTATTTGGTTAGAGAAAGCCTTTCTTCCCCTAAGATTTCGAATGGTATGCCCTAGTTCGCTCCTCTTTGGTTGCAGGCAGCTGGAGCCACCTCGGGGCGTTCTGTGTCGCCGAGCTCGGGGACGGAAAGTCGTGAGCGCCTCCAGGTCTAACTACCTTGTCAAGTAAAACACGGACTACAAGGCTGATACTGGAACAAACGTGTGCATTAAAACGAAAGCACACACACAACTGGTCCTGAGAATGTGGCGGGGTGGGAGGTAGATAGAGCCTTACTATTCGGGGCTGTTATAATTGGCTAACTCTATCAGGCACCTTACATCATCTCATTTAATTCTCACAACACACTGATGAAATAGTATCCTGACGTTACAGACGTGATTATTCACTTGCCCTAGGTCGCACAACTAGTAAATGGCCAACGTGGAATTCGAATCCTAGTAACCAGACACCAATGCCTGTGGGTTTAACCATTACGCTGTACTGCCTAGTAGGGATTTGAGTTTTAGAGTATTAAATGAGGTGAAAGAACATTTTCCCTGCAGGCTACGCAACATCTGAGTCAAGCCGTAGATGATGAGAAGTGGGGTAAAGTGCCTTACACTAGTTGTAAAACAAGTAATTCCATACGTTTGGAGTTTACCTTCCAGGGATGAATGAGGATGATAGGTGAGGCCAGAAAAGTAGAGGGCTAAATAGCTGATACCTTGTAAAATATGGTATGTTAGGGTTTGTGCTTTATCTTGAAGGCAGTGGGGAGCCAGAGGATTTTAAAGGAAGGTCCCAGTTGCATCTTCAGGCTGCAGTATGAAGAACGTATACAGGTGAATGTTTATAGCAGCGCTATTGACAATAGCCAACGTATGGAAAGAGCCCAAATGTCCATTGACCTATGAATGGATAAAGAAGATGTGGGGGGTGTGTACACACACACACATACACACACACACACACAATGGAATGTTATTCAGCAATCAAAAAGAATGAAATCTTGCCATTTGCAACTACATGGATGGAACTGGTAGGTATTATGCTAAGTGAAATTAGCCAGTCAGAGAAAGAACAATACCATATGACCTCACTTATATGAGGAATTTAAGATACTAAACAGATGAACATAAGGGAAGGGAAGCAAAAATAATATAAAAACAGGGAGGGGGACAAAACATAAGAGACAAATATAGAGAACAGAGGGTTGCTGGAGGGTTGTGGCGGGGCGGGGGGGGTTGCTAAATGGGTAAGGGGCATTAGGGAATCCACTCCTGAAATCAGTTGTACTATATGCTAACTAACCTGGATGTAAATTAAACAATAAATTAATTAATTTTAAAAAAGAATGTATGGAGGTGAGAGGTGCCTAAAAGCAGGGAGACCAATTAGGTGACCAATGCAATAATTCTGGTGAGAAATCACAGTGGCCTAGACTTAGGTTGTAGTTGTGGAGATGAAGGTAAGTTAAGAGATCCCAGAGATACTTACTTACATGATAGACAGGACAAGATCTAGTGACCAACTTAGGAGGGAGCAGCTAAGGGAGAGTAAAAATCTGGGCATGAATTCTGAGTTTTCCACTTGGACAAGTGGTCAGATGGTGGTATCATTCACTGTGATAGGGAACAGGAAGAGGAGCCAGTTGGGGGTGGAAATAGAGGGGTAAGTTCAGAATAACACCTCAGACCAGAAAAGAAAAAGACATGAGGTCATCTCTCTTAATTATACTAGCAGTAATTGTACACTCCACTTTTGATATAGAGGGTCACAGAGCTCTCTCGATTGCGCCAAACAAGCAGGGTTAAAGGAATAAAAAGTCCTTCATGACTAAAAATGATTCAGTCATTCAGCATATACGATGAGGAAGGCAACCCAGAGGAGGAGATGATGGGCATGTGCAATAGCAGGAGAGAATTGGGTGAGAAATGGGGGAAACTTCTAGATTGTTCTTCCACTTTTTAAAATTTTACTTGCAGTTGGGTGTTCTTTTTTTTTAAGATGGAAATTCAAAAAGTGTTGCTCATCACTGACCCTTTAAGTTTGTATCTCCATCCATTCATTCATGCATGCATTCATTCTTCTTCACTCAGCTGCCACTCCTGAGGTCTACTAGATGTCAAGCCCTACAGGTTGGGAAATAGGAAGCACAATGGCCACTGCCCCCCAGGAACTGCAGTCTCATAAAGAGGAACAGTACAAATCTTTAATTCCAATAACTACTGCACGTGCTAGAATTGGACAATGCAGAGTGTCCTCTGAAAAGAGAGTAATGGCCCAGCCCACATGAAGGGCAGATGGGGTATTAAGGAAGGCTTCCTGGAGGAGATGCCTCCTAAACTGAGCCTTGAAGAAAGAACAGGAATTAGACAAGGGATGTGTATCAGGAATAGCATGCTGTGGGCGGAAAGGACTGTATTTGCAAAGACTATGAGAAAGCAAAATTCTGGGAATTGCAAATGGTTCTGTCTGTCTGGTCTGTGGAGTTGCACGGGTAGAGATTGGTGATAAATGATAAATGGGTGAAAGAAGTAGATAGAAGCCACATCTTGAAGAGTCTTATGTGCTTTGCAGAAGAGCTTGGATATTAAATTAAAAACAATGATGGGGGGCACCTGGGTGGTTCAGTCAGTTAAGCATCTGACTCTTGGTGTAGGCTCAGGTTATGATCTCAAGGTACATGAGATCAAGCCCCATGTGGGGCTCTGCACTGACAATGCAGAGCCTGCTTGGGATTCTCTCTCCCTCTCTCTCTCTCTCTCCAACTAAATAAATAAACTTTATTATTTTTTTTAACGTTTATTTATTTTTGGGACAGAGAGAGACAGAGCATGAACGGGGGAGGGGCAGAGAGAGAGGGAGACACAGAATCGGAAACAGGCTCCAGGCTCTGAGCCATCAGCCCAGAACCTGTTGCGGGGCTCGAACTCCCGGACCGCGAGATCGTGACCTGGCTGAAGTCGGACGCTTAACCGACTGCGCCACCCAGGCGCCCCGATAAATAAACTTAAAAAAAAAAAAAAACTATAGGGAAGGAGAGCCTGGCTGGCTCAGTCGGTGGAGCATGAAATTCTTGATCCCGGGGTGGTGTTCGAGTCCCACATTGGGCAGAGAGATTACTTAAAAATATAGAGTCCTTCACAAAACAGAAGAGACTCATAAATATGGAGCACAAACTGAGGGTTACTGGAGGGGTTGTGAAAGGGAGGATGGGCTAAATGGGTAAGGGGCACTAAGGAATCTACTCCTAAAATCATTGTCGCACTATATGCTAACTAATTTGGATGTCAATTTTAAAAAATAAAAAATAAAATTTTTTTAATGTTTATTTATTTTTGAGAAAGAGAGCTCACGAGCATGAGTGGGGGAGGGGCAGAAACAGAAGGAGACACAGAATCTGAAGCAGGCTCCAGGTTCTGAGCTGTCAGCACAGAGCCTGACCTGAGGCTCGAACTCACCAACCACAAGATCATGACCTGAGTGGAAGTTGTATGCTTAACTGACTGAGCCACCCAGGCGCCCCTAAATAAAAAATAAAATTAAAAAAATAGAGAGAGAGTCCTTCAAGGGGTTGGTTTCAGTTCAGGTCACGATCTCGCAGTTTCATGGGTTCAAGTACAACCTTGGGCTCTGTACTGATGGTGCTGAGCCATGGGAATTCTCTCTTTCTCCTTCTCTCTCTACCCCTCCCCCATTTGCATTGTCTCTGTCTCTCTCAAAATAATAAACTTCTATAAAAAAGTAGAACCCCTTAAAATAAAATAAAATCCTTTAAACAAACAAACAATAGGACACTTCTGAGGGATCTAATCAAAGGAGTGACATTTAGTTTTTTATATTCATTATTTCTTTTAACATTCTGGACATCCCTGTGAAATAGGTCTTGCTGTTATCCACATTTTGTCGATGAGAACACTGGAGCTCAGGGAGGTGAAACTCTACCAAGTTCACACAGAAAATTAGGGACAGAAGCAGAGCTCATATCCAGGCCTTTGGACTAAGCGCAAGGTTCTTTTTACAGTGTCCCTGGTGTCTCAAACGTGAAACCGAGAACTCCTTCCAAGTCTGTATTTCTCTGGAGCTTCTTTCCAAGGGCGCTTCTCTACCACAAACTGACTCACAGATTGAGTTCTGTGCCCCCCGTCTTCCAGGCTTTTGCCTGGGGATGATTGTCTGTAACCACCTTCGACCTTCACGCAGTCATTTTTCAAGCTACAGGATCTTGCTCCCTCTGTATCCACTATCCTGGACTCACTCTGCATAGTCATAGAAGACAGCAGATACATTGCACACACCAGCTTTAGCAGAATGTACCAGGGAAGGTCTTAGTACTGGGCCTGTTTGCCCCTGATGCATTCCTCAGATCCTCACTTGGAGAGCTAACCCCTCTAAGCTACATTCCGGTTTCAGAGAGTCCCTCAGGCAGTAGCTTCCAGCTAGAATCAGCCCCTGGGCATCCTGGTGGGAAATCAGATAGTAGAAAAAAGGGAAGAGCCAGGGTTATGTCTACCCCTCCTTCTCTGCTACAGGGGTGTCTTGGGCAGCAACTGTCTTCTCGAGAGATCATTTCTTTATAATAATAATATTATTATTAGAGAGAGAGAGAGAGAGAGAGAGAGAGAGTCGAGGAGAGGGGCAGAGAGAAAGGAAGAGAGAAAATCTTAAGCAGCCTCCACACCCAGTGAGGAAACCGACACGGGGCTCCAACCCACGAGCCTGGGCCAAAATCAAGAGTCGGACATTCAACCAACTGAGTCACCCAGGTGCCCCCAGAGATCATTTCTATTCATGGCCTTGGCTCCTGGGATCCTGTAGCCCCAATCCTCCCTTCATCCCTCTGTCCTATAGCTGGTAGAATCTTAGTGATGTTGATTAATTTTGGAGTTGCCTCCACCCCTCTTTGGCTTTCCAACCTTCCACCACCTGTGTAAGGTCTTGTAGGCCCCTGTAGACTGTGAACTTTCCTAGAGTGAGAAGGGAAGCCAGGAGAGGGAGCCACTTAGCAGAGCCACCATAGGACAGTCTGACCTGTTTTACTGTGGTTGCTCCGGCTGCTGTCATGAGAGTGGACCGTAGGGGGCAAGAGAGAAAGCAGTAAGACTACTGCTCCCACCAGAGAAAAAAAACAATGATCTTTTGTCTCTTTTGAAACCCTATGGAACTCTCAGTTGCACCACATTATCCCAGGCTTGCCTACCTGATAACAGGCTGATTTGTTCTCTAGCTGGGTTGCCTGGTTCCCCTCTGAACTCCACAGTGCCCCACACAGTGCCTGAAACAGCAGGCACTAAAAAAAAAAAAAAAAAAAAAAAAAAATTTAAGAGAAGGAAGACAACCTTGTGTTTAATGAACGAATAAATAAATGGGGTGGGGGGATGGCATGACTTGTCTTTCTGACTTGTCTGTAAGTTCTTCAAGCTCAAAGACCTTCTCTAGAACTTGGGCACAGAGTAAGTGTTCGTGAGTGTTGTTCAGAGACGGACAGCCTGTTGTGTGCCAGGTGTCACAGGCAGTAAGTAGTCCTAACCATCATCACCACCTTCGCACCGCTATCCCAGGAGGTGTCACTGGAATCCTGCTCTTCCAGCCTTCCTAGAGAGCAAGCATCCCATGAAGATTATCCCAAGGCTCTGCAAGGCAAGGGTTGATTTCTTGTAAATGACCAGCTACCCCATCCTCTGGACAGTGGCAGGCACTTCCTGTTTGGGGTGGAAAGGAACCAGACACTTTCCTGTTAGCAGGTCTTTTAAGCAAAGCAACAGATGCTGAGCAGGTCCTGGCCAGCCTTTCAGGCCAGATGCCTGGTGGTTAGACAGCCTTTATGTGGAAGGGAAGTGGGGCACAATGCCAGATTGGCTAGGCTTTTATTGTGCTCCTTGTAAGTCCCCTGGGTCCTGGTGTGAGTAAAAAACAAACCAGAAGAGGCTGCCGCCCTGCAAATCATGATGAGGGTTAGGAAAGACGGGCCTGCTCTGAGCCAGAGAGCTGTGGCTGGCAAGGAGGTGCTTGTGTGATTGTTCCGGGGCAGGCTTGTGTATGTCATCTGGATGTGAGTGTACCCCAGGGTGAACCTGTGTGGAGTATATACATGCATGTATGCTGGTGTCTGTGCACCCAGAATCCAGCACTTGACGGGATTATAAGTTATTGTCTAGCTTGCTCCCTATAGCAAATCAGGATAACAGAAAAGTTAGGACTTATTGTTGTCCCATTTTATTTTTTTAATTTTTTAAACATTTCGTACAGTCTATTTACTTTGAGAGAGACAGAGTGGAGAGGGTCAGAGAGAGAGAAAGAGAGAGAGAGAGAGAGAGAGAGAGAGAGAGAGAATCCCAAGAAGGCTCCGCACTGTCAGCACAGAGCCCCAGTGCGGGACTTGAACCGTGAGATCATAACCTGAGCCAAAACCTAGAGTCAGATGCTTAACCGACTGAGCCACCAAGGGGCCCCATTGTTGTCCCATTTTAAAATAGCAGAAACTCAGAGAGGTTATTTGACTTGCAAGGGATAACAGAGTATGAAAAAGTCAAGATTCAAACCCAGTTTTGTCTCACTCCATATCTCTTGCTTTTTCCAGTCCTCTGGAGCATGTGTGTGTGTGTGTGTGTGTGTGTGTGTGTGTGTGTGTGTGTACTGGGAGGTAGATAGACAGGTACACTTGTGAGTGTGACCCAGACTCATGAGACCACATCCACATGTTAGAGAGGAAATTTCTCTTCCAGAGGGAGAAGTGGTTGCTAGGACTTCAGGGCTTCTAAAATTGAATCACAGCTAAGAATGCACAGAGGTTATGGTCAATAATGAATCCAAATTATCACAGCTAACATCCTCACAACTCTGGGGCATGCCTCCTCTTCAGGTCTCCCAAGCTGATCCCATGTCCTCATTCTTCTTCTTGTTCCTATCATTGTGATTTGGGGAGGTTGGTCGTTCTGTTAGTGTCTTTCTCCAGAGCCCAGAATTCCTTTTGATAAAATCTACTTTGTGCTCTGCACACTTCCTGGGAAGGAGGAAGGAGCACAGACAAAGCTAATTGTTCCTCATATTATGAAGAGAGAAACTGAGGCCTTGTCCACATCCATATATCCATATATCCTGCCTGATTCAAGGGGTCCTGGTCAGGAAGACGACTCATTGGCCAGCTGTTGCCTTCTGTCAGAGAAGAAGGAATGGCCCAGGCAGCTGCCAGCCGCTCCCCGGAGCATGCAACAGACCCGAGCTCTGGCATGAGTTTCAGAGAAGTCTGTCCACTCTGGGAGAGTCAGGAAGCACTTTGGACCTGAAGTGAGCCCCAGTGCAGAGAGAGAGGGAGAGGAAGCAGCTCTCTTTGAAGAGGAGGAAAGGAGAGGACTGCCAGCCTAGCTGGGTCAGGAACTTGCTCAACCACAATGGAGAGGCAGGGAAGGAGAGACACAGGCCTTTGGAAAACCTAGTCCTATCTTCCCCTTGAACATCGGTATCTAGTATTTAGTGATTCAGTAGGCCTGGAGTAGAGCTCAGGAATCTGAATTTTTTTATACTTTTTTTGAAGTTTATTTATTTTTGAGAGAGACAGAGCGTGAGTGGGGGAGGAGCAGAGAGAGAGGGTGACTCAGAATCTGAAGCAGGCTCCAGTCCCTGAGCTGTCAGCACAGAGCCCAGTGTGGGGCTTGAACTCACAAACCGCGAGATCATGACCTGAGCTGAAGTCGGCGCTTAACTGACTGAGCCTCCCAAGCACCCCAGGAATCTGAATTTTTAACAAGTTTCTCCATGCAGGTGATCCACTGATCCTTTGACTTGAAATGAGACAGCATAGTGTTTAAGAGCTATCTGAGTTTGAACCCTGGCTCCATTACCAGATTCATGACCTTGGACAAATTATATAAACTTTTTTTTTTTTTTTTTTGGAGAGAGAGGGAGAGAGAGAGCACTAACAGGGAAGGGTTAGAGGTAGAGAGAAAGAGAGAGAGAGAGAGAGAGAGAGAGAGAGAGAGAGAATCTTAAGCAGATTCCACACTGAGCCTGACACAGGGCTTGATCTCACAATCATGAGATCATGACCTAAGCCGAAATCAAGAGTCGGACACTTAACTGACTGAGCCACTCAGGCACCCCTAGTTTTCTCATCTTTAAAATAAGGATGCTTGTAGGGTGGCTCAATCGGTTGAGTGTCCAACTGTGGCTCAGGTCATGATCTCACAGTTCACGGGTTCGAGCCCCACTTTGGGCTCTGTGCGGACAGTTCGGAGCCTGGAGCCCACTTCAGATCCTGTGTCTCCCTCTCTCTGCCCCTCCCCCGCTCACGTTCTCTCTCTCTCTCTCTCTCTCTCTCTCTCTCTCTCTCTCTTTCTCCCCCCACCCCCACTCTCTCTCTTTCAAAAACAAATAAACATTTAAAAAAAAATTTAATCAGGATGCTTATAATAGTAGCTTTCTCCCAAGGAAGCTGCAAAGATTCAGTGACATGATTTACATAAAGCACATAGCACATACAGGGCACATGTTAATTTCTCAACAAGTATCAACCACTATTATTTGTTCCAACTCTTCATTCCCATCCCCACCCCCACTCCCACCGAAGGAGAAAATGAAGGTATTAGATTCACATAGGGACTTGTCATCACAGTATTGTTTTGCATGTGGCTGATCCATAACTATTCTCCCCCAGAAGAGTATCCCCGTCACTCTTCTGATGCCCTTGCTGTGGACTGAGCTTCTTCCAATAAACTACCCTCCCTTTCCCATTTTCCTTTCTTCCTCAGTGTCCCTCTACATAGCAGGCCACCCTCCTCCACCCCATCAAAGTGATTTGGCTCAGGATGTGTCCTGGAAAGTAAAAACATACGGCAGGTAAGTTGTGGAGCTGCGTAGGCCCCTGGATTCCTGAAGAAGATCAGAGAATCTGGTGCTCTGGGGCTTAGGAGTAAGCTTTGGAGGCAGAAGGGAACTGAAATTCCTGCTTACCCAGGCTCTAACTATGGAAACATGCTGTCTTTCTGGGAAATGGAGACATTCTGTCCCAAGATATGGTTGAAGCCCAGAATAAGTGGGCAAACAAGGCTCTGTTGTGCATAAATTCTTGCAGGCACTTTCAAGTCTGGATGGCATCTCCAAGTGACCACAAACAGGCAGACTGGGGACAAGTGAGGATGGGATGAAATAATCTAGCCAAGAATACAAGAGGAAAGTGGAGGAAGTCAACGTTCAAACAAAGCAGTGGTGCTAGTTTTCAAGGTCCAGGGACGATGGCTAGCCTGAGATGCAGAGAAAGGCCAGAGGGCCAGCTCTCTGAGTGGCTGAATCCTCCCAGTCACTCAGCCCTCCAGGGAAGCATTGCTTCCTACCCTTCCCTCCCCTCCCCTCCCAGTGCAGCTGAAATGGAGACCCTCTGGGATGTACTGGAGGGAGGGATGGAGAAATTCTGCCTGGAGAAAGAACTGGAAAACCTGGGATAGACTCCAACTTGGCCCACAATGTCCTTACCAACTGGTGTTCCTCAGAGCTCACTGCTCCAAAACAGAGTAGTATCTGGCCTTTCAAAATCCACTCATTGATGGGAAGAAAGTGGAATCCCCATCCACTGTTGGTGGGAATGCAAATTGGTGCAGCCACGCAGGCAAACAGTATTGAGGTTCCTCAAAAAGTTGAAAATTGGGGCACCTGGCTGGCTCAGTCAGTAGAGCATGAGACTCTTGATCTCGGGACTGTGAGTTTGAGCCCCACATTGGGTGTAGAGATTACTTAAAAATAAAATATTTTGGGGGTGCCTAGGTGGCTCAGTTGGTTAAGTGGCCGACTTCGGCTCAGGTCATGATCTCATGGTTTGTGGGTTCAAGCCCCGTGTCGGGCTCTGTGCTGACAGCTCAGAGCCTGGGGCCTGCTTTGGATTCTATGTCTCCCTCTCTCTCTGCCCCTCCCCTGCTCATGTGCTCTCTCTCTCTCTCTCAAAAATAAACATTTAAAATGTTTTTAAATAATATCTTTTTAAAAAATACTTTTAAAAAGTTAAAAATAGAACTATCCTATGATCCAGCAATCACACTACTAGGTATTTACCCAAAGAATACAAAAATACAATTCAAAGGGATACATGCACCCCAATGTTTATAGAAGCATTATCCACAATAGCCAAATTATGGAAACAGCCCAGTGTCCGTTAATTGATAAACAACCACCTCTTCTTTAGAGGTGGTTATATGCAATGGAATATTACTCAGCCATAAAAAAGAATGAAGTCTTGCCATTTGCAATGACATGGATGGAGCTAGAGAGTACTGAGTGAAATAAGTCAGAAAAAGACAAATACCGTATGAGTTCACTCATATGTGGAATTTAAGAGACAAAATGAATGAGCAAAGGGGAAAAGAGAGAGAGAGGCAAACCAAGAAGTAGACTTTTAACTATAGAGAACAAACTGATGGTTACCAGAGAGGAGGTAGGTGGGAGGATGGGTGAAATAGGTGAGACAATTAAGGAGTGCACTTGTGATGAGCACTGGGTATTGTATGTGTTAAACCACTAAATTGTACACCTGAAACTAATATTACACTGTATGTTAACTAACTGGAATTTAAATAAAAACTGAAAAATAATCCACCTATTGGTCAAGGGCACTATATACCACATCATACCTGCAACCTTCAGACAACACACACACATACACACACACTCTGGGGTTACCGGATAAAGTAGGGGCCACCAAGTTAAACTTGAATTTCAGATCCTGGTGAATGTTTTAGTATAAGATGTCCCAAACATTGCACTGGCACATACTTATCCTAAAAAAGATTACTTGTCGTTAACCCGATACTCAAATTTAACAGGACATCCTGTATTTTTATTTGCTAAATCTAGCAACCCTACCCTACTCGCCTTCAGAATCTCCATCCTGTAAGCTCACCACGGGACTCTGCTTAAACCTGTAGGCTGTGTCACAGTTGTCCTGATCTGAGAGCCTTCCTTCCAAGCTGCCCCGCTAGACTGAAAACTCTCTGAGGGGAAGGCCCAGGCCTTGACGACCACCTCTGGGCCTCCGTTACAGGCAAGGACGCTCCTTATGAATGTACACAACGGCATCAGTGGAGAAGGGGCACCTACAGGATAAAACATACGTTATAACTCTATGCCCGAATGGAGGCCCTGGCGGAGGGTTGGCAAAGGTCGCCTTTTATTCACTGGCCTGCGCAAAGGTGCGCCTGTTTCTAATTGGCTCGCCTGAGAGGACTGCCCCCTTTTCATTGGTTGGGTGGGGAAGTGGCCGTGGCCTGTTCCAATTTTTTAGCTCACGGAACCTCTCTCTCTAAGTCCACTGAAAGAGGTGCCTTTTTAAAATTTTAAAACTCTGATGGAGAGTGCCACCTTTTTTTGAAGTAACACAAAAACCTTCTGTGTACTACTAAGGCTTTAAGTCTTAGGATAAGAAGTCATTACATTTGCTTAGCACTGTAGACATTCCAAATTACACATATCAACTCCTGGAATCGCTACAACAGTCCCCTTGGTGGTGGGTAACATTGGGCCATTTGCATTTCACAGATTAGCAAATTGAGACTAGAAGAGCAGCAACCTGCTCGCTGTTACTCAGGCAGATAATAAAGACAGTTTATTTGTGTTTAGTGCGAGTTTAGCGAAGGCTCTCCACAAATCGCTTTGCTCCACCTTCAATACAGACTATGTGAAATATAAAGAGCAAAGCACTTTACTCTTGTTTTTTAAAATCTTCATGCGACTCTGGGAACTAAACATCACTTTGCTCTCATTTTATTGATGAGGAAACTGGCACTCGAAAGTAGTTAAATCCTTTGCCAAAAGTCACAAAGCTGCACTCTGCTATTTATTTATCGGGTACTGCACGATGTCAGGCAGTGCTCAGTTACTTACAGATCTTATTCGCTCATTAAATGCTCCCTACAACCACATGACATTGGTATTCTCATTATCGCCATTTACTGATGAGAAAAATATGTTCAGAGAGGGTGAGTGACTTGCCCATGACCACGCAGACAGCAAGTTAGTTGAGGCAGGATTCACACGACTAGCAAAGAATCAGATCTGGAACTCAAACCCAATTATTCTGATCCCAGCCCAGGGCTCCTTCTCTCCTAGCCCAGAATCTCGCTCCCTGCCAGCCTGACTGAAATAATCAGTGACCCTCTGGTAGGCCAGGACACCACCGCCCCGCCCCCGCTTGATCGAAGTCTCAGGGTAGCTACAGTCTCCAGAAGACCCCTCTTCCCCCGCCCTCCCCGGAGAGTTCGGATCAACTGGAGGTGGCTGGAGAGAGAACGGGTGGGCAGGGCGGCGGCGGGCACCGGGCCAGGCTCTGCAGCCGGAGGAAGAGGCTCCGGGACTGCGGCGCGTTCCAGCGGCGGAGCGGAGTGGGTGGGGCTGGAGTGCCCGGCCCCCGCCCCTCCTCCCTCCCTTCCTCCCTTGCCTTCCAGGTCCCCCGCCGGCGACCCGCCGGCAGGCACTGCCTGGTCTGCACCACTTGGGGCCGGATCCCCGCGAAGCGGCCAGAGGGGCGGCCCGGCGCACCGAGCCGGGGCCCCAGCGCACCCCTAGGCCCTCCCTCCTCCGGGCAGGGGCGGCGCAGAGCTGGAGCATCCGCGGGGTCCCGGGCACCACTGACCGCCTCGGGCAGCCGCGCGATCAGCGGCTCCCCACGTGCCCGCGCCCCGTGGCGGGGGCGGCGGCGAGATGGCGGCGCGTGTCGGCCTCCTGCTGCGCGCCCTGCCGCTGCTGCTGTGGGGCGGCCTGGACGCCCAGCTCGCCGAGCGCGGAGGCCAGGAGCTGCGCAGGGAAGCGGAGGTAAAGGATGTGTGCAGAGCGGAAAGGGAGCCGCGGGCTAGAGAACCCCCAGAACTTTGCAGTCAGGTCACCCAGCCGTCCTATCGGAGCCGGCAATCTGCACTACCCTCCCGGTGTCCGCGCTCTACACACTTGCACACAAAGAGTCTGGGGAACATTCTCCCCCGTGCCAGGGCTGGGACCACCCAGGCACGCGGATCTGCATTGATTTTCCCGGACGGGGGAAGGAGGGAGCGACAAGATGGGACAGGCGGGCAACAACAGAGAGAGAAGTGGCCTCTGCACCCTAGTTTGACACGGACCTACTGCCCCTCACCGCCTAGGCTGGGGAGACTTGGCCATTCATTCATCCGATGCCCCGAGCCTTCCCCGAGCCCCCCAGATTGGTGAGGTGGAGAGAGTACCGCCGACTGGCCAGGGACACAGGAGACAACACTGGCTTCCTGAGCTGGTGCTGCCACTGAGCTAGCGGCTTGTCAGCGCCCAAGCTCGGGACTAGTTTCATAACCTGTAAAATGGGTAAGAATATTATATATAGTCTCAAGGATTGCTTCTAAGGAGCTTTGGAACAGTGCTTCAGGACCGAATTTGACGAAGAGGGCAGAGAGTTGGAGGTGAACCTTAAACACTTCCCATTTCACTTTCCTCCTTTTGGAATTCAGCTGCTTGCTGTAGATTGCACAAGGGGAACTTTTGAAGGCAGGGGTGGGGCTCCACTTGGGGTATCTATTTTCCAGATAAAGGTGATTGTAATAATACATCAGTATCCATCTCTGTCTGTATTCGCAAGATTAGAACTGGGGTCTCCACTATTTTAAGAAGGTCTAATTTTTTTTTTTTTTTTTTTTTTTGAGAGAGAGAGAACGTGCCTAACACAAGCGAGGGAGGGGGAGGGGGAGGGGCAGAAGGAGAGAGAGAGATCTCAAGCAGGGTCCACTCGGGGCTTGATCTCATGAACCCAAGATCATGACCTGAACCAAAACCAAGAGTCCATCGCTTAACGGACTGAGCCACCCAGGCACCCCAAGGAGAAGTTCTAAGTTCTTGAGCCCAGTGCTCTGCCCTGAGACTCTTGCTCCCTAAGAGCTTCTTTCCTGTTCTGAAACTGCCAGCCAAGAAATTCTCAGTACCTCCCATTCCTCTTCCTAAGAAAAGGCATGCTGAATCTAGTAAACCTACAGAATGAAGAGGCCCCCATTGAATGGCTCTTCATCCCATCAGCCAGCTCCCATCACTATTCTGGAATATTTGGAAATTACCTTATTTCAACAAGGGGGTCCTGTGTCAAACTCCTTCACCTGCTCCCCTTCCAAGCACTGGTCTCTTGTTCTGTGCTCTCTGCTTTTGCATGTTTGGGAATCACTGTGTTTCACTGAATTTTGAAACTTACAACATCAAGTGCACAGTTCTCATGGCCCCCGGAGAAGGCTTCTGTCTACCAAGCCAAGTCCTATTAAGAGTCCCGCCCCACCTCCCCCAAAGTCTGGGTCCCAGACAATCCTTGGCAGGAGAACAGAGACAATATCTCTGCCGCCCATGCCTGTGGTGGCCCCAGATGGAGAGAATTTTATCTTGGGGTGTGCTTGGGAAGCATAATACTAAGCAGATTGGGTCTCTTGCAGTCTATTTAACATAAATTGGGGGAAGGGGATTTTTACCTCGGAGAACAAGAAATATTTTAAATGTATAAAAAATCCTGGAAAAGTGTAATGGGTGTGTATGCATCTTTATATGCCTAGGCATGTACATATGTATGTATATATAATGCAGATTGGGGGGTGTGAGTGTGTCTGTATGAGCTTCTGTATATGGTCAATTGCATCAGCTTCAGTGTCAGACAGACCTGTGTGCAAACCATAAGTGAATCATTTAATCTCTATGAAGTTTTCTTCTCTGTACAGAGGAGGTTAATAATAAATGCCTATTTCGTAAGACTGCTATGCGGCTTCGTTGAGATAATGTATATAAAATGCTCCACACAATGCCCAGTCCATAGAAAGCAGTCTATAAAAGGAAGTTGCTTTCAATATTGTTGCTGTTATTATTTATCTTTATCATTATTTTAGAGAACAGATTAAAGTCCTGGCTTGGTGACTTAGCTCTCCTAGAACAATAACACAGGGCAAAATATGTGAGGCAACTATTTTCAGCATCGGACAAGAGGCAGCACAGGGCTATAATTCCTAAGAGATGGTGTTGCAGTTACTATGGCTACATTATAAATGACCCCAGAACTTAGTAAAGTCAAACAAACATTTATTATGTTCATAGATACTGTGGGTCAGAATTTCAAACAGGGCACATAAGAGCAGCTTGTCTCTGCTCTACAATGTCTGAGGATGGGATCATCTGAAGGCTCGCTGGCTGTCAACTGGGGGCCACGATTTTCTCCTATGGGCCCATCCACATGGTTTCTCCATGTGGGCTGGTTTGGGCCCAGATGTGGTGGCTGGGTCTCCAGGATGAGTGTGCTGAGAGACAGAGAGAGGGCAGAAGTCCTATCCTCTTTATGACTGAGACTAGGCAGTTGCACAGCATTGCTTCTGCTGCACCCCATCGATCGGCTGGAGCAGTCACAAGCTCCAGATCAAGGGGAAGGAACACAGACCCCACAACTGGTGGCAGGAGTGTTGAAGTCATTGTAAGAAGAGCATGGGAATGTTCTTATTGTTGTGGTCACTTGGGGAAATACAACCATCCACAGAAGGGAACCACACAAAGTGAGCCCCGTGATCACCCTGGCTCTTTGCTCAGGTATTATAATTCCCTGACTGCGGTACAGAGCTAGACCCCCAAGCAAAGCACAGCACTCCTGCTGAGCTTGTGGGCAAAGTTCAGAATTCAGGACAGAGAAGGAAAGAAAGAATAAAAACCAGCTGTGTGATCTTGAGCTAGTCCCCTCACTTCTCCAGGCTACAGTTTCCTCCTTTGTTAAAATGGGGGAGTAAAATTTCTTAAATGACTCTCCCAGAGCTAACATTCTTTGGCTTTGGTGTGTTTGTGTGCCAGTGCCTGTATGGGTGCACGAGTGTGTGTCCATTTCATCTGCCTGTGTGTCCGTGTCTGTCTGTGTGCATGTGTCTGCATTCCCATTCCCATGTCTCCGTGTTTATCCCTGCGTCCTGTGTGCATGGCTGTATGTGTCCCTTGTATGCATACAAAGTAATAAAGTCGAGGGTTTTCCAAAGTGGGCTTTGCCTAAGAGGAGACTGACCTCTCACAAAGCTACATTATGAACAAGTTCATTGTTGCCCACTTGGGAAAACTAGGGCTGCTTACGAAACACTAGTGAGCAGGAAGGGCCTCCACTGCTGAGTTGCAGGATTGAGAGTTAATGAATGACCTCATCACCTCGGACCCCCTCCTGATCCCAATCAGGCGCTACTCTGTTTTTGGGTGACACAGACTGTCCCAAGGGATCTACCTACTGTGCTGTGCTTGGACCTTCTTTAAAACACCCAGGTGGTATGTCCAAGACCTGCCTTCCCCTTGGTGGTCTATGCATATCTGCATAGCTACTCCCACTGTGTCAGTACAATAAGGGGCTGGCTAGTTCATTTCTCCAGGGAAACATTGGAGCTTCTGTGGAGTCTCCACCCCCAGATGCAGTGTCTGTTTCTCATACCCCAGAGCTATTCATTTGGCTTTTTGTGAGTCAGAAGCCCAGAAGCCCGGGCGTGGAAGCCATTCCTCAGCTCAGCTCAGTGACTCATGGGTGCAGGGTAAATAGAGCCTCTCAAGGGTCCCAGAGAACCATGAGTTGGTGGAAAAGCAGTAGTCAAAACAGTAGAAAACCAAGAAATCTAGCAAAAGCTGGGTGGTGGAAGCAGGAACATAGCAGCAAGATAGGTGGACAACTCTGGTTAGAGCATGATTTCATGCCCTAAATTTAGCCCTGCAATCCTAGTGAGGACCATTCAGTATGATTATTTGGCGTTAGAAGAAGTACAAGAGGGGTCTGGGTGGAGACTGACCAGCTAATTTTTTCCAACTTCCTTAAGGATGCAAAATGAAAGAAGCGGGGAATACAGCAAGAGGTATCAAAGCTACTCCCAGACAGAACTTTGTGAATATGAGACTAGGGACAAGGGAAAGGGAGGGGGGGAGAGGCAGGGAGTCAGAGGGAAGGGGAGACTTTGCCCAAAATAAAGGGAAAGGGTCTGAGCTGGTCATACTGCCCTGGGGCCTTCCGTAGATTCCAGGAGCCAGAGAAAAAAGGCAAAGCATCCCAGAAACATGTTTGTCTTTGGGAAGGAACATGCTTGAGTCCTGATGAATGAATACCTGTAGCTTGTCAGAAGACCTGTTTGGGGTGTGATGGGAGATGTGATCCCAGCTTCTACTGAAAGCCAGAGTCCACCACCTAAACATCTTCTTTCCTCTGCTCTGCCCCTGAACCTGCTTGCAGAAGAGGTGGGAGGAATCCAGCTAGAAACATCCGCAGCTTTGCCTTTTTCTCATTTAAGAATTGTCTCCCCAGTGGAGAGAGCAGGTTGGAAGCTTTGCCTTCAGTTTTAAAGCTTCTGAGTCCCTTGTTTGAATGTCAAATAAGACATCCAGGGATAGGTAGAGAGGATCTGAACTCACTTAGGATCCTTTAGCAAGGCACTGCTTGCTCTCCTGAGACTTTCTTTCCCCATCTTTAACATGGGATTAGCAACACCCATCCTGCCTATGTTCTTGCAAGGTGATTCTGAAACTCAAAGGTGGAAACCCCTTAAAAGCTCTGCACTAGTCAAGGACTCACTGTGTTCCTGATTACCAGAAAATATTTTTATTTCTAGAACATGCCAAGGCAGAACACCAACTATCATCCCTTGCATCTTGACTTGGTTAATAGTGCTCAAGATGTATTGAATGACAAAGACAATCACAGAGTCACTCTGGAAAGAATGAAATCACAATGAAAGGTGATACGAGATGAAATAAGTCACAGGTAAAGCAACATGGTTTCTGCATAAGCTTGCCATTTTGCAATTTAAAAAGTCTTGGTCTCAGTTTTGCTCCTGCAGTTCTTTGATACTGAGGGTATCACAGCCACTCTTTAGATGTAAGACTGGGCCCTGCCCTTCCTAGACTTACCTAACACAGTTCCTTTCTAGCAATAACTCTCTGTGACTATAGCGGGGAACACAACGTTTTTAATGGGGCAACTACCATAAAGCTCTCCCAAAGCATCTACTTACTGGATTTTTACCACACTCCTGTGAGAAACCTAAAGCATTCTTACCCCCATGTCACACTTTGAGTCACAGAGAGGTTAAGTAACGTTGTCATAGTTCACGTAGCTAATCAGTTACAGAGGCAAGGTCATGATGGTAGATTAAGGTGGAGTACATTTTAGCTCTAATTCAACTCTCTCATTCTATAGAAGAAGAAACTGAGGCCCAGAGAGGCACAGAACTTGCCTAAGGACACACAGTTCTTAGTAGCAAAGGAATAAAACTCAAGACACAGCCCAGTGCTGTTGCCCTGCCAGGCCAGTGACTCAGAATTCTCGACTCAGGCCTTAATTCATTTTGCTACACCTCGTTGCTAGTCTTGCCTTGATACAAAATGACCAGAATTTCCCCATCCCTCAAGCACTAAAGGGGCTGGGCTCTACACACCCTCCCACGGCAAGTCAGGACAGACGCAAGGCTAGAACCCCAGAGTTCCAATTCCACTCAGTTTCCTGGGTCCCAGGGAGAATCATTTTCATTTTACCCAGACACCACAGCCCCTCCCAGGACTTCTTAGAGACGACTCCCCGGGGAAGCGGCCCCAGCCCTGAGCAAGTGGGTGAGGCAGGTTGTCACAAGCTTCTAGGTCTGGGCAGGGTGAATCACGGAAGGGCACAGTCCTCCGCCTTCCTCTCTGCTCAGTTCAAGCGTTGGGATCTGCAGGAGAGAGGATGGGTGGAGAACAGGGAAAAGAGAAAACGTGGTGTCTGGAACTGCAAGGCTGAGAGGAGCTGCCAGGACACAGCCTCCATGGGGGTGACCCCAAGTGGAGCTCAGGGGGTCCCTAAGAGATCCCAGGAAAAGCCCTAGGAAAATGACAGCCCAGAAGGGAAATGACACCTCCAAGGTGTTAGTGATCAAGCTGGAATGAGAACAGGAGCTCCACCTCCTAGTCCTGTGTCTCTTCCTGGGATCCCTTGGCCACACTGTCACCTGCCCCACACCCCTGCTCTTTATCCCATGCAGACAGGGCATTTCTGTCACCTTGGCAGGCAAAAACTGAGGCTTGGCAAATGGGCTCACAGAAGAGAGTTAGGGGACAACACCCAGGGATGTGGCTCTGCCTCCTCTCTGCAGGACTTTAGAGCCCTCAGCACTGAGGACATGAAGGGGCCCCTTCCTATATGTAATTTTAAAATGTTCATATTAAAAATATGAATGTTCATGGGGTGCCTGGGTGGCTCAGTTAGTTAAGTGTACAACGTGGGCTCAGGTCGTGGGCTCAGGGTTCGTGAGTTTGAGCCCCATGTCAAACTCTGTGCTGGCAGCTCAGAACCTGGAGCCGCCCCCCTCTGCCCCTCCTCCCTCGCTTGTGCACTCGCTCTCCCTCCCCCCCCTCTCTCTCTCTCGTAAATAAACATTAAAAAATTAATGTTCATATTAAAAATAAAATAAGTATAAGGGAATCCTTAAGTTCTGATCATTGCTATTATAATATTTTAGTGCTTTTATGGAAATATAGAATGTCAAATTCTTAAAATTTATTTTTCTCATTCTTTGGTGTCTCTTGGCCTGGTCACGTGCTCACACAGCCTCCTGGGAATTCAGCTCTGGCTTGCAACCTGCAGGGTCCCAGAGACCAGTCAGGAAGAGAGGCCCAGGATTTCCTCTCTGAAGGACCCCTAAAAAAAAAAAAAAAAGGCCTCCACCCCCATCCTGCCCTCCACACCACCGTGCCTGCCAAAGTACCAGGCGCGGCAGCCCAGCCAGGAAACAGGAGACGCCGCTAGTCAGTACCCCCTCCCTTCTCCTGCACTGTCCAAGGCCTCATAGTTCCAGAACCAGAGCCAACTTTCTGATAAGGGCTGGGCGGGTTTGCGGGGAGGAGCACAGGGAGTGCCAGCTTGTTAGCCTGTGACCCAGCCTCTCCCAAGTCACTCGGCAAATCTGCTTCTAAGGGACATTGATTTCCTGGCTTCCTTTAGAAAGCCTGGCTGGGCACCTGGGCACCTGGGTGGCTCAGTCAGTTAAGCATTGAACTTCAGCTCAGGTCATGATCTCATGGTTTGTGGGTTCGAGCCCCGCATCGGGCTCTGTGCTGACAGCTCAGAGCCTGGAGCCTGCTTCAGTTTCTGTCTCCCTCTCTGTCTGCCCCTCCCCACTCGTACTCTGTCTCTCTCTATATATAAAAAATAAACATAAAAAAATTTTTTTTAAAGCCACTCTATCCATCCTCACCAAGGGAAAGGGAGGAGGCAAGGAAGAGAACAAGGTACCTGGCTGGGGTGAGGCAAGTCTAAGATAGAGCACCTGAATGGAGAACAGAGGTGTAACTGCCTTGTTCAGAGCGTTCGTTTCCCATCTTGTTAGATGGGTTACATTCCAAAAGTCTGTTAGGTTTCTACTAAGGTAAATCAACTAGATCAACTGTTCATTGAGTATTTACTATGCACGCTAGATGTCCGTTGCTTTACTTCATCCTTCTGAGAATCCTTTGAGGCTATTCTTGTTTTCACATTGTGGGTAAAGAAGCAGAGGCTCAGAGATGTTAAGTAGTTTGTCCCCGGCCACCCAAAGTCAGGGTCAGGAACAGATGCTTGATTCCAAGCCTGGTGGCTAGTCCATGATGCCACACTATTTTAGGCAATACATAGTCTCCAGATTAAGCCACTAGAACCCCTTTAATCCATTATGCATCCCCAAATAGTATACATTTGGAAAGAGAAAAAAGAAAATAGTACTGAAATTCTAATAAATTAGTGCAGAAAAATAATCAAATGGACTTGGGGAGTATTCTTTTGTCTAGAATAAGGGTTCCTTATGGGAACCCTTTATTGAGAAGAGGATGTGGAGGTCGCTGAAGGCGGGTATAATGAAATTCACAAAACAGAGGCTGGATACTTGCAAAGGCTTAGGAACTTGCCCATCCTGGCTGGCTCTTAGTGTCTCGTTTCATTCTCTGTTTGCACTTTTTCCTTGAAACAGCAGCTGTGATTGGAATTGATTTAAGAAATACAGCAGGAGCGCCTGGGTGGCTCAGTCAGTTAAGTGCCAACTTTGGCTCAGGTCATGATCTCGAGGTTCATGAGTTCAAGCCCCATCAGGCTCTGTGCTGATAGCTCGGAGCCTAGAGCCTGCTTCAGATTCTGTGTCTCCCTCTCTCTCTGCTCCTCCCCCTCCCCCGCTCATGAGAGCACATGCGCACTCTCTCTCTTAAAATAAATATTTAAAAAATTAATAACAATAAAAAAAGAAATACAGCAAAGAGGAGCACCTGGGTGGCTCAGTCCGTTAAGCATCCAACTCTTGGTTTCAGCTCAGGTCATGACCTTGCAGTTCGTGAAATTGAGCCCCACATTGGGCTCTGTGCTGACAGCACACAGTCTGCTTGGGATGTTCTCTCTCCCTCTCTCTCTGTCCCTCCTCCCCTGCTCACTTTCTCTCTCTCTCTCTCTCTCTCTCTCTCTCTCTCTCTCAGAATAAATAAACCTAAAAAAAAAAGAAATATAGCAAAGAAAAGTGAGTGAGAGAACAAGGAAGACAGAAAATTATTTCCATATAGGTAACACAGCAAGGAGGGTAAAATTGGAGACACAATGTGTGTCTGCATAAGAATTAAGCAGCTGGGGGCGCCTGGGTGGCGCAGTCGGCTAAGCGGCCGACTTCAGCCAGGTCACGATCTCGCGGTCCGTGAGTTCGAGCCCCGCGTCAGGCTCTGGGCTGATGGCTCAGAGCCTGGAGCCTGTTTCCGATTCTGTGTCTCCCTCTCTCTCTGCCCCTCCCCCGTTCATGCTCTGTCTCTCTCTGTCCCAAAAATAAATAAACGTTGAAAAAAAAATTTTTTTAAAAAGAATTAAGCAGCTGAGGTGACATTTCTTTTAATCCATTGATGAGGCTTTAGCAGTGACAAGGGCAAGCAGGGAGCCAAGTGCATCGTTTCCCAGAAGGGTAGGGCTGGTGATAGGTAAGGACAGTGAGTCACACGCTTCTCTCCACTGGCCTCCAAACACGTGGCTGTGGGGAGAGCAACTTCCAGGTGTGTGAGGACAGGCAGTGGGTAACAGGCATTTGGGCCACAAGATGTTCTCCAGTTACACTAATTTCCCCAAAGGATCACATCCAGCTGTGGTATCATAGTGGTCACATCATCTACATGCTGGAAGATTCTAGCTTCTCCCCTGAGCTTCAGGATCATACAACCAGGGCCGCCTGACATCTGAGTGTTCATCTTTGTCCCAACCACCCCCATCTGTTCCCCACCTTGGTTTCCTCGTACAGTCTATAGCATCGCCATCCAAGGCAAAACTTGAAGAGCCATCCTGGATTCCTCTCTTTCTTTAAAAAAAAAAAAATTTTTTATGTTTCTTCATTTTTGAAAGAGAGACAGAGCGCAAGCAGGGGTGGGGCGGAGAGAGAGGGGGACACAGAATCCGAAGCAGGCTCCAGGCTCTGAGCGGTCAACACAGAGCCCAACGCAGGGCTCGAACTCATGAACCATGAGATCATGACCTGAGCCAAAGTCGGACGCTCAACCGACTGAGCCACCCAGGCGCCCCCAGGATTCCTCTCTTTCTTTCATTCCCCACAATTAACCCATCATCAAGACCCAAATAAAACTCCCATTTCCTACCTTGGTGACAGTCCTGCCTCTCCCTGTGGCCTCATCCCACATCCTGCTTCTTCACACTTCTGTGTTCCAGCCTTCCTTCCGCTCCTTGGACACAGCAACATCGTTCCTAGCTCAGGGCTCTGCATTGGCTGTTCCTCTGCCTGGAATACCCTTTCCTACCTCATTGCATGGCCAGCGACTTCTCATTCTTTAGGGCTCACATCAACTGTCAGCTCTTCAGGTGGTCCTTCTCTGACCTGGTGGTCCTTCTCTGACCTGGTCCTTCTTCCTCTTGGTGGAAAGTTTCTATTTAAGTTATTCTCCATCACATCGCCCAGTTTCTTTTCTTTATAGCACCAAAAGTGCCCCCTTTACTTGTTATCTGGGTTTCTATTGTCTGTTTCTATCCACAAGTGTATAAGCTCCTTTTAGGGGTATCTCGCTGACCATTGCAGGGTACCTAGTACATTGTGTGAATTAACAAATGAATGCATGAAAACAGAGTGTTGCAGGTTCCCTTTTTTTTTTTTTTTAGTGTTTATTTATTTTTGAGAGAGAGCGCGTGCACAAGCGGGGGAGGGGCAGAGAGAGAGGGGAACAGAAGATCTGAAGCAGGCTCTGTGCTGACAGCAGAGTGCCCGATGTGGGATTCGAGCCCACGATCCACGAGATCATGACCTGAGCCAAAGTCCAATGCTTAACCGACTGAGCCACCCAGGCACCCCATGTTGTAGGTTTCTAATTCAAAAAGATGTATTTAAATCATCTCTACACCCAGTGAGAGACTCAAACCCACAACCCTGAGATCAAGAGTAGCATGCTTCTCTACCTGCACCAGCCAGGCACCCCCTAAAACGACTTTCCTAAGGAGCCAAATTTTTAGACAAACCGTAGAATTGAGAGCAAGTGCATTTGTTGTTCATAGGGCCTTAAATATATATGGCGGGGGGGGGGGGATGGGATTGTTTAGGAAGAAGCCAGAATTAGAAAGGGAATTAATTCCCAATCCAGGCATGACAAAGCCCACAGGTGACCAGCCCAACTTCTGATCAATACAGGGCAACTCCCTGAGCATCTGGGTGGCTCAGTCGGTTGAGCATCCAACTCTTGATATGGGCTCAGGTCATGATCCCAGGGTCATGGGGTATAGCCCCGCATCGGGCTCCATGCTGAGAATGGAGCCTGCCTGGGATTCTCTCTCTCCCTCTCTCCCTTGCCCCTCCCCACCTCTCAAAAAAAAATAATAATAATAATACGGGGCAGCTCCCTAGAGAGGAGAGATGCTTCAGGAGCAGAGTTGAGGCATATGAACAGTGTATATTTATATTTATAACAGCTACTCTGTATGGACCCCTCCTAGGTGACAGGCACCGTGTTGAGTACTTTGTATTCACTATTGTGATTAAGCCTCACCAAAAAGCCTGTAAGTTATGTACTATTTCTAAGCCCCTTTTACAGATAAGAAACCTGTGATTTACAGAAATAGCTTGCTAACTGAGATTAAAACCCAGGCCGATGTGACTCCAGAGCCCCTAACTCCACTGTGCCGCATGCCCTGCTGTGATTGCTGACCATGCGGTAAAATATGCTGGGTGGGGACTGCTTGGCCAGTTTGAGAATGAAGGACACTAATGTTCAGAAATATTGAGTGACTTGCCCAAGACCGTCAAGTTAGTCAGTGGTGGCCAGGAACTGAGTCTATATCCTTCTGACTTTGGTCCCAGGACTCCTTCCCCTTTGTTGAGATGAAGGTGAGATTGGGCATGATATATGTGCCACCGAGTCTCAGAGACCAAGGGAGGGGAAAGGGTGCCACACCATGGGAAGGCTGACACTCCTCTCTCCCCCAGGCATTCCTGGAGAAGTACGGATATCTCAAGGACCAGGTCCCCCAAGACATCACCTCGACAAGATTCAGCAATGCCCTCAGGTAGGATGGAGGGATGTGGGGAACTTGGGGGTGCTGGAGGGCAAAGCTTGGGTAGCCTCCTCCATCTTCCTGGGAGGCTGGCCTCCCACCTGTGTCCAAGGGCCACACTCCATGGCTCCCTCCCTTCTCTGTCCCCAGGGAAAGCTCCCTGCCCTCACCTCCACCCCCCACCCTTGCTCTGTGACCCTTTATCTCAATTCCTCCTGACAGAGAGTTCCAGTGGGTGTCCCAGCTGCCCATCAGTGGCGTGCTGGATACTGCCACCTTGCGCCAGATGACACGGCCCCGCTGTGGGGTTGCAGACACAGACAGTCAGGCGGCCTGGACGGAGAGGATCAGTGCCTTGTTTGCTGGACGCCTGGCCAGAATGAGGCGGAAGAAACGCTTTGCAAAGCAAGGTGAGTGAGCCCTGTTTAAATCTAGCTGAGCTGGGATTCCTCAATACCCGGAAGCCCCGTGGCTGGAGAAAAACCCAGTTCAGCCTCCAAGGGGCTTTGTCTGTAAACTCTTCCCTAGGGCGAGAGAGGGGTGAGCAGTGGGTAAGCAGTGGGTGAGCAGGACCCCTCAACTAGAGGGCCGTGTTTGTGAACACAGACATTTAAATCAGAATTACACCCACGTCGATGAATTTTCCTTGGGCACATATTTTCCAGAGCAAACCCCATCAAGCCCTCCATCAGTTTGTGATGCAGGGCAGTTCAACTGTTGCCAACATTTTGCTTTATAGTGTCCCAAAGTTATTTTCGTCAGATTCCGTGCCTTTTTCACAAGAATTCTTCAACAAAGACGTGACTTATTGATCAGTTTTATTTTGTCTACAGCACATTTTAACAGCTTTATTGAAATATAATTCACATACCATAAAGTTTACCCGTTTAACAAGTACAATTCAGTGGGTTTTAGTATATTCGCAGAATTGTGCAACCATTACCACCATCTAATTCCAGAACATGTTCATCACCTCAAAGAGAAACCCCATGCTCAGTAGCAGTCACTCCTCCTCCCCCTCCCCTCCCCCCTACCTCCTATCCCCTCCCCACAGCCCCTGGCCACAGGAAATCTCTCTGTTTCTTTTTTTTTTTTTTTAATTTTTTTTTCAACGTTTATTTATTTTTGGGACAGAGAGAGACAGAGCATGAACAGGGAGAGAGAGAGGGAGACACAGAATCAGAAACAGGCTCCAGGCTCTGAGCCATCAGCCCAGAGCCTGACGCGGGGCTCGAACCCACGGACCACGAGATCGTGACCTGGCTGAAGTCGGACGCTTAGCCGACTGTGCCACCCAGGCGCCCCCCTTTTGTAGTTTTGTTTTTATCTTTCCTTCTCCTCCTCTTTATCCTTTTTGTCCAAATGCAATCTTCCAGGGTCAAAAGTTACAGATCTAAGATTTATGAAGATTTGATTACCTCTAGCAATTCTTCATCGATAACAGGTTTTACTGTGTGTGGTTTTAACATCTTGTTTGTACTAATTTTCTCTGATCGATGTTGGCAGTTCTTAAGATTTCCAACAAGATAGGCTTGTTCAGTCAGGCTTTCATCTACAATTGAGTTTACCATGAGCACTTTGGGTCATTGCCTTTTTTAATTTGCATTAACCACTTTCGCCGACGATACCTGTTATGAGCAGATCAGGAGGCACATAGGTCGTTTTTATTTCTTAGCTAATCCAGAAGGAAGTCGTGGGCGGCTCCCCTTAGCTACTGGAGGATGGCAGCGATGGGGGCCAGACTCTGGGCTCCAGACATCCTTGGTGTCGACCTGTTCTGCATCCCACTGTGTTTCTGGACAGGCAAGGTGGAACGGAGGCGCAGCCTTCCTGGAGCTGGGGCTCTGGGTTCAGCAGTGTGTCACTGCTCCATTTCCTCACCCAAGACCCAGGCCCTTTCTGCCTGCAGAGTAGAGATGGGCCCTGACCACCCAGGGGAAGGGGCTTGCAGTGGAGGGTGGGGGCAGCCCCAGACACAGTCTCAGCATGCCACCACCAGGCTAAAGGTGGTCTCCCAGAGAACTGGGACGATGCCTCCTGGGCATCCAGGAGCAGTAGGGAGACTTCCTTCTGGCAACATCTTCTCATGCCTTCTCAAGGGAGTATCTGAATCCGATGGAGTCCATTTGTCGCTGTTTAATTTGGAGCCTCCATCTGGGACAGAGATTCAAGCTAAGGCATCTCCCAGGCAGGTGGCCTTGCCCTGCCAGCCTGGCCCCATGCCACTGTCTGACACTGACCCCTGGTCCAGACAGCAGTGGCCAAGTTAGGCAGGGACTGTCCCTCTTGCTCACAGCGTGACCCGAAGAAGCTTGACATCCTTTATCCCCTAGGGGAAGAGGTTCCCTAGAAAGGAGCTGTATGCTTGGTAGGCACTGAACACTTCCTATGTTTTCCTTAGGAAAGAAAATGTAATAATAACAGTTGACCCTTACTGAGCATTTATGATGCGCCAAGCATGGTTCTAAATGGATTAACTCACTTAATCCCATAACAACCCTATGAGATGGGTGCCATTTATCCTCATTTTACAGTTAGGCAAACTAAGGGACAATGAGCTTGGGGAACTTCCCCAGGGCCACATAGCCAGGGTGTGGCCAAGCCTTCTTGTCATTGGGAGGACTGAGTGAGATTCCACATGTGAAAACCCCAGAACATGGGTAGGTGCTTTAAAAATGATGTGGATTTCCAGGCCTATGACTGTCTATTCTGTGGAGAATGCTATACTGACAAAGTCGGGTTCAAGGGTACGGTTGCCGGACAAAATATAGGATGTCCAGTTAAATTTGAATGTCAGATGGACAAAAAAATAATTGTTTTGTTCTCACTTTTTATTAAAAGAATTATTTGTTGTTTATCTGACATTCAAATTTAACTAGGTGTTCCATATTTTTAATTGCTAAATCTGGCAACCTCATTCTGAATGTCTGGTCCGCTCTGTGCCTGCAGGGGAGATTTTCAATCCCCCTTGGTCCTTCATGGAGCTGGTGAGGGGTTGGGGCTGGTGGAGGTTGGGGGGCGGGGCACAGGGGTGAATCTGGTGGAGGTGGAGGGGATACAAGGGTGAATCTGGTGGGGGCTGGGGAGGCATAGGGGTGGATCTGATGGGAGTTGGGGGACATAGGGGTGAATCTGGTGGGTTTGGGGGACACAGGGGTGAATCTGGGGTGGAAAAGGAAGGAGAAGTGAATGGATATTTACTGAGCACCTACCATACGCCCAGCAGCTATATGTTGCCATTTCATTTGCCATTTCATTTTTACCAGAAACAAGTCTTATAAATTGCACTTTGCAAATAAGGAAACTAAGGTTTGGAGAGATTCCATAATTTTCTATGTAAGGTTATAAGTAGAAGTACTAGGATTCCAACCCATGCTCTTTCCTCAGTATCCATTGACTGTTGGACGTCAGGACTCCAGGGTCCTCCCCCAACGAGGTGTCTGCACTCCTGGTGTCCTTCACTTTTCCTCTTCCCTTTTGGATTTTGGAGCAAGGGTGTGGGGGATGCACTGCCAGGTGCTTCTGTGGCCTAGAAGTTGCTACAGAATCCAGCCTTGCCTGGCCTGGAGTTCAGGATGGGGCCGGAGGCGGCCAGCCTGCTCTAGGATGGACAGAGGCCTCAGGCTGCTGGCCAGGGCATTCCTTCCTTCCTGGCGGGCACACCAACAAGCCCTCCCAAGAAAAATTAGCCATTTTCTTCTCTCAGTCCTGCTCCTGTTTGTCTTCCCCATCCTCCCCAAAACACATGCACACACACACACACACACACACACACACACACACACACAGATTCAGAGGATTTTTATCCTGTGAGCTGTCACCTTCCCTGGCTACCTACAGTGAGAGAAGTGCCCACCCTCTCCCTTTCTTGTCCAGGGAGTAAGCCCCCCCCCTCCCCCACCATTGGCAAAGAGGCAGAAGGAGCTGCCTCACACTTCTAGAAGCTTGAAGGTGGGTGGGGAGAGTCTGGGGGTCAGTCATCCACAGCGAGGTGTGGAAGTGCCCAGCGCCAGCCAGTCCAGAGCCCTCTGAGGCACCTCTGCACCCCAGACCTTCCCTCTGCCTTTCTTTTCTCCCTCCCTTCCTAAGAATCCCTCCCTCTTCCCTCCCAGAGGCTGGGTCACTGGCTGGGAGGGGTTGGGTGGCCGCCAGGCCAAACAGGCCCAGGGAGGCAGCATTGCCTTGAATGGAGCTTGGCTCAGGGTGGGAGAAAAGATCCGCC
Organism: Felis catus; assembly: GCF_018350175.1. Classification (NCBI taxonomy): domain Eukaryota; kingdom Metazoa; phylum Chordata; class Mammalia; order Carnivora; family Felidae; genus Felis; species Felis catus. The sequence continues at coordinate 23,132,408 of NC_058381.1, read as the reverse complement.
CCTCCCCCACTTCCATGGGGGATGAAGGGGGGTGCGGGGGAGGGAAAGGGCATTCAGCTCCTCTGCTCTCTACCACCCTCCCTTCCATCTGGAGAATTTCAGCTCATGCAGAGCCCCTGTTTTGACTGAAAGGAGCCATGTTTACACAAATGTACAAGCCCTGAGTCTTAGCAAATGTGCCTGCTTACCTGTGTAGTATAGTGGAAAGTGCACAGTGTCAGATGTCAGGGCCTGGGCTCAGGGCCTAGCTTGGCTACTCACTCATTCTGTGACCCTGGACAGGTCCCTTCCCCCTGGTCTCAGTTTCCCGAGAACACAGCAGAGAGGTTGGTAAGGAGATGGCCAACCTTCCACGACTTTAGCCCTCTTCCCCAGTTTGGGCAAGGACTTCCCCAAGACAGAAGGGCAGCAGGTCTGAATCTTCAATTGTTCCTCCAAGGAAAGAGAGGGCTGTGCTCACTGGCCTGGCCACCTCCTTGTCACCCATACATCAGGAATTCTAGTCCATTTGGGAAACTGGGGCCCCCAAAATAGCATGATACCTGTGCACTCCCTGGGCCCATGAGGTCTGCCTCTGAGCTGTGAATCTTCCACCACCTGGGGTCACCGTCTCAGCCCCTGAGCTTACAAGGCTCAGAAATAGTCTGTGAAAAACTCGGGTTCTGGACCTTCTAAGCACCCTGGTCCTGGGTGTGTGGTGAGCTGTAGGGGGACTCTGTTGACCTGAGGCTTGGGCAAGAGTCCAGAGTCTTAGGCCTAAGGGAGGAATTACAATTCTGGGCAAAGGAATAGAAACTCATAACTAAGTGGAGATGGAAAAATTTCTCTCTGTCAGTGAGTGACAAAACACACCCTTTGTTCTTATTTGTTTTCACCTCCGAGCTCTTGAGAGTCCCTGAGGAAGTGGGGGGTGGGGGCTAGGGGTCAGGGAAAGACGCTAATAAATGGGTCTTGGTAGCTTCTCTGGCAGCAGGCCTGAGGCACTGGAACGGGAGGGGCAGGTAGGCCTGAAGAGTAGAGAGGAAGAAGGGGTGAGAGGGGGTCACAGCTGTGGCCCCGGTGGCCCCATCTTTCCTCCAGCCCCTGACACAGTAGGCAGGGGTAGGGATTTGCCGCCAGCAAGAGGTGCAGACTTGTTTTCAGGCTCAGCCCAGGCTGTGGGGAAGAAAAAGACCCCAGACCAGAGAGTCCTTCAGGTTTTGGGGGCTCTTCCTGGGCAGAGATCATATTTTCCCCAGGGACCTCCCCCGACTAAGCCACTAGACCGGGGACTCTCCAGGACAAAGGTAGTCCTGTGTGCAGGAGAGCAGTGTCTCCCCAGCCAGATGGGATCTTCCCAGGGCAAGGGCTGTGCCTTTCTTGCCTTCACATCCAGGACTCCCTGGACGAGGGCCTGTCTCCCCATCATACGGGTCCCCGGGGACCAGCACCAGGTTCTGCAGGCAGGTATGACTGACTGATGTGGCCTCTCTGGCTGGCAGGCAGCAAGTGGTACAAGCAGCACCTCTCCTACCGCCTGGTGAACTGGCCACAGCACCTACCCGAGCCAGCAGTTCGCGGGGCTGTTCGAGCTGCCTTCCAGCTGTGGAGCAATGTCTCGGCGCTGGAGTTCTGGGAGGCCCCAGCCACAGTCCCCGCTGACATCCGCCTCACCTTCTTCCAAGGGGACCACAACGACGGACTGGGCAACGCCTTTGATGGCCCAGGTGCTGACACAGAGGCTCTCTCTCCCATGGCAGGAGGGGAACCCGGTAGAAAAGGCTGTCTGGGGAGGGCAATGGAGCCTAAACTCTCGCTTTGGCCTTGACCAAGCTGCATTCCCTTTTAAAGAGCTCTCAGGCTCCTCATCTATAGAATGGGAACAATGGTTTCTGTCCAGTTGTGTGCCAGATGGCTGAAAGGACAGCCAGATGAGCTTCTGCGTGGAAAGTGCTTTGCAAATTCCAGAGTATTTTCTGGGAGAATCTTCTGAGGTCCCGTCATCCATCCTCTGCTTCTAGAGAGCCCCATGCCTCTCCTGTCCTCCAAACATGGATATTCTCCAGACCAACACCCTGAAAACACCCAGAGGCCACCGCTACCCCATTCCTACCCTTCCGGCACCCACTACCACAGTCACTGCCACAGGGCAAGAGGCATTCTACCCCCTACCTGTCACGGAAGTGCTTCCCATTCCCACAGCCCAGACAGTTCTCCTGTTTGCCCCCAACCTAAAGGCAGTTTAAACTGCTCTCCTCCCATTCTGCCCAACACTGGCCTTCAGAACCTGAACGCAGGCTCCCTGTGCATCTCCTCCTGCTGATGAGGGAAGGGGACCTGATCAGATCCCTTCATGGTGGGGACTTGAGACCTTGGGTGGCCTGGGCAATAGGGCCCACACCTCCCTTACACTCCTCTGCTTTCCAACAAGCCCACTCAGAGCAAAGCCAACATCCAGGCCCTGCTGGTGGTACCCAGGGCAGGACTGGGAGAAATCTAAGCTTTTCAGGAATCCACATGTAACACATACGTATTCTTACATGTGAGTCACTTCACCCATGATATCTACATGAGATGTTTATGCCCACACCCAGGTGGGGTCCGGTGGCTAAGAGGGTTCTGGACTGGGAGAAAGCTCTCTGATTTAGAACAGGTGCTTTGTCTTCTTGAGTTTAGGCCTTCTCCCTCTGAAACCTGCCATCTGTCTCCCAGGATTACTGGGAGAATTGAATGGAAAGGGCTAACATTGCTCAAGGCATATTCAAAACAGGAGGCATGTATTCCTCGTACACACGGCCCATTCCCCACACTCCCTGCGGTTCTCCTTTAATGGCAGGCATTCCCCGTTGGCCTGGGCCCCAAGAAGGCAACGCTGGAAGCCCCCTCAGCAGGCTTCTAGGCCAACATCATCACTGCGCAGTTCACTGACCCCTGCCCCTGCAGAAAGTGAACTGTGATCCGTGAGGTCCTGGGAACTGCATGACTGATAAGCTCCCTCTGGGGCATGTCACAAGCTTGAACATCACTGATCCAGCTCACTCCCTCTGCTCACTCCTACTACAACCTGGCAGGTAGAGACCCACAAAGGGGCCCCGGCAGAAGAAGGCAAGAACACAAAAATATATATACTTTTAATTAAAGATACTATACACACCCATACACATATCCAGCACCCAGATCAAGAAACAGTACCAACATCCGTAAGGTCTCATCATGCCCACCTCTGGGATAACCACTACACCTATTCCCATATCTTTTTGAAAATAATTCCTATGCAGCATTTATTACGGGCGAGGCACTAGATATTATACGTAACACACACATATACCACATCCCTCTTTAATCCTCAGCATAACCCCGTGAGGAAGAAGCTCATTATCATCATTCCCATTTCAGATCAGAGGGGGTGCTACTTGCCCAAGGTCACACAGCTAGAAAATAGTGAAACCAGGATAGAAGACCAGGCAGTTTGGTCTCATGCTGTGTGTATACCACGCTGCCTCTTAGGCGCCTCCACCCCATAGCCTCGCCATCAGTTCACCGCTCCACGGTTCAGCCTCTGACAGACGTCGTTAGGAGGGGAATTATGCAGCAGAAGGCAGCCACACCCACCCTTTGGCCCCTGCGCGGGACGGTGGAATTTGGGGGTGTCGCGGGCGGGTAGCTCCCCCTGACCCTCTGCGCCGCCTGCAGGGGGCGCCCTGGCGCACGCCTTCCTGCCCCGCCGTGGCGAAGCGCACTTCGACCGCGACGAGCGCTGGTCCCTGAGCCGCCGCCGCGGGCGCAACCTGTTCGTGGTGCTGGCGCACGAGATCGGCCACACGCTCGGCCTGGCCCACTCGCCCGCGCCGCGCGCGCTCATGGCGCCCTACTACAAGAGGCTGGGCCGCGACGCGCTGCTCAGCTGGGACGACGTGCTGGCGGTGCAGGACCTGTATGGTGAGCCCCCGCCGCCCCGCCTCCGGGGCCTGGACGCCCGCGCTGCAAGCCGGCCTCCCCGCCACCGGTCCCTCCCGATCCGGAAGCCGCAGGCTCCCCTCAAATCCCAAAACCTTCGCCCTCCTGCTGTCCCCCATGCCTGGCCTCTCGATCCCGACTAGATCCCGCGCCGCACGGCCTTCCCTTCCATGCAATTCCGGATTCCCGCCCAGCCCCGGTCTTGGCAGTTCCTCTCGCATCCCTGCCCAGTCACCTAGACCCAGCCAGGGGTCCCGCGTCTTCCCCCATGCCAGCCCTCGCTCCCGCTCCGCTTGCTCCCCCCCCCCCCCCAGCCTCCCGCGTCGCTGACGCTGGTGCCCACTTCCCTCCAAGCCTGGGCCTCTGCCTGGAGGTAGACTCAGACGAGGTCTGCTCCCCAGGATGAACTGACCAGTGCTGCCGCCCAACCAGGGCCGTCCTCCCTCAGAGTGCACGGTGCGTGGGCAGGGCCGAGAGCCCATGCCATTCGTGCTAAGCAGCTGCTCTTGGGCAGAGCATTTACCCCCTGGGAGCCCTCAGTTTCACCTTCTGCGAGATAATAACTGCTTACCTCACAGGGCGGTAGTACTAGTGGCCATGAACTTCTCTTGCACCCTAAGAAACCTACACAAATAGCTGCTATTTCATGGATGTATATTACCGGCCAGTCACTTAACATGCAATACACTCACGACATAAGTATCCTTTTGTACACTGAGGAGGAGAATGGGGCTCAGAGAGGTTAGAACACTTGTCCAAGGTCACACAGCTAGAAAGCTGTAGACCCAGACGCAGGAGCTGGTGCCAAATTCTAAGCTTGTTGGACTCTGCCTCAGTCTCCTAAGGGAAATAGTGTTGTAATTATTATAATTGCTGTAACTATCACAGCCTGGGCCCCCGAACCATGTCCTCATGCCATCTGTGTTGCCCAGGACTCAGGGAAGAGAACCTTCTGCCCTTCTTAGTGCCAAACTCTTGTTTGGTCCCCCACTCCAACGGGTCCCTCTCTCCCAGACTGTTGAGCAGAAGAGAGGACTTTTGAGTTTAGTACTGTGGTTAATACCAACAACCAAGGACCATTCTTAACCCACCCCCACCCCCACTCTCCTTCCCTGCCTCTCATACCAGATAAAGATGAAAGGAGCCAAAGGGGAGGTCTTGAGCCCTCAACACCCGCCCCAACCCGTGTGTGTTCTCTCCCTCTTCTCTCCTTCCCTGTGAAGGGAAGCCCCAGGGGGGCTCAGTGGCCATCCAGCTCCCAGGAAAGCTGTTCACTGACTTCGAGGCCTGGGACCCCCACAGAACACAGGGAAGGCGCCCTGAAATTCAGGGTCCTAAATATTGCCATGCTTCCTTCGATGCCATCACTGTAGGTAAGATGGTCCCACGTGTGCCTCACTTCCTTTTTCCTTCCTCCCTCACATCTCCAGGGGTCTCCAGAGCTGGAATATAAGGTGGGGTTATGAATAATAAAATCCAGAAATCCCAAGCCACAAGCATCCTGCAGGGTAGCAAGCCCACGCCAAGCAAAACCCTGCTTCGTCCTGTGCACTTCCCTCTGTCCCAGCTGAGCAGGCCACATCTTCTCTCCTCTGCCTGGGAAGCACCTTCCCTGGAAGGAAGGCAGGAGGCCAATGGTCACTCCTCAACTCTCTTGTCTCCGGACAGATGGGCAACAGCGACTGTACGTTTTTCAAGGAAGCCACTTCTGGGAGGTGACACCGAATGGCAATGTCTCTGAGCCACACCCACTACAGGAGAGGTGGGCAGGGCTGCCCCCCCACATTGAGGCTGCTGCAGTGTCACTGGATGATGGGGACTTCTACTTCTTCAAAGGTACCAGCCCTGGGGCAGATGAGAAAATTGAGGCCTAGAGAAGGGAGGTGTTCTGTCTAAGGTCAACAGAAGGGAGGAGTCTCAATTCCAATCTGAACCTGTGACCCCAGGGACCTCTACTAGGAGGTTCCTTCAGTGATGGGTTGGGGGGCGTGGGTGTGGAGGTTGTCCCAGAGAGAGAGGGTGGGAGAGCTGCAGAGAAGAGTCTAGAAGGGGAACAGAGAACCACTCCCAAGCTCTGCGATCCAGCAGAAAGTCCTACCTCCTTGGCATCCTGGCTGTGTAAGGTTGGGCCTGTCACTTAACTCTCGGACTTGAATTTCTTGAATGAGGAAAATAATCCCTCAGGTTTCTTGGGGAAGGAGAACTCAAACAGCATGATGTCTGAGGAGTGTGCAGTATATTGAGTAGTTTCATTCATCCAACAAATATTGAATGTCTTGTATGCATTAGACACTGTTGGAGGTGTTACAGCTACAGTAGTGAACAAAACAGAAATCCCTGCCTTCATAGAACTCTGTAGAAAAGATGGTGACTGGCCTTCCTGATAGTCCACTCCCTACCCAGGGAGGGGCCTGCTTCCCGCCTCCCAGGGATGGGTTCCCACAGTGCCCTCTGCCCTCTGCTGACACCTGCTGGAGATCTAGGCCACAACAGTCCCTCCGTACTGGGTGTAACGAATTATTAGTGCTGTGTGATCCATTTTGATTATCACAAATACTAACCACCTTGGGCTCTAGGATGAGGGGGAGCAGGGGAATGGGAGGACACAGGTGAGGTGGAGGACCAAAGGGTGAGAGCCACCCGCTCACCCTGGCTCTCCCGATGCCCTACAGGGAGCCGATGCTGGAGGTTCCGGGGCCCTAAACCAGTGTGGAGTTTACCACAGCTGTGCCGGGCAGGAGGCCTGCCCCGCCACCCAGACGCGGCCCTCTTCTTCCCTCCTCTGGGTCGACTGATACTCTTCAAGGGTGCCCGCTACTACGTGCTGGCCCGAGGTGGACTGCAGGTGGAGCCCTACTACCCCCGAGGCCTGCAGGACTGGGACGGTGTCCCTGAGGAGGTCAGTGGCGCCCTGCCCCGGCCCGACGGTTCTATCATCTTCTTCAGGGATGACCGCTACTGGCGCCTTGACCAGACCAAACTGCAGGTGACGGACTCGGGCCGCTGGGCCACAGAGCTGCCCTGGATGGGCTGCTGGCACGCCAACTCAGGGGGTGCCCTATTTTGAAGACGTCCCCACCTCTTAGTGAATTGATGCCCTATGGCCAACGTGTGTCCCCTGCCCCAGGGGCAAGCCCTGTCTTGGAAGCCTCTGAGCCTCCCTGCAGAAGACCAGACCACGTCTGCATCTGTTCCCTGAAGAATGTGCTCTCAAGACATTGAACTTTGTGGGATCAATCCAAGCAGAAGCCGAAAAGGGTCTCAAACCTTTCCCCAAAGGACTTTCCTCCCTAAGCCTTGGGGATTTTGTTCCTTCTGCTAAAGGTGCACTTCCTGTCCATGAGGCCGTGGCACTGGGCAACCGGGGAGGATGTAAAACTCCATGGAGAGGTTGCAACCACTTGGCAACCTCTCCTTCCCCTCAGGACCTCCTGGCTCAGTTCTTGGAGAATTGTCTTAAATGAGAGGCCTCACCTCCAGGAAGCTTGGGTGGGTTGGGTACAAGGATTTCCAACCTCAGAGAGCCTTGGGTGGGAGGGAAGGGGGTGGTTAGGACCCAGAGCAAGAGGGAGACTGATGCAGGCCTGCTGGGCCTGACTTTTGGTGGGGGGTGGGGAGGCTGGAATAAAGAGGTGCCCCCCCAGCTTCTGGGCCTGGAGGCGGGCATCAATCTTCCTTGGGATGGTTGCCAGTGAAGAACAGGTGGGGCACGAATGCTGGAGAAGCTGGAACCATGTTCTTTCATCCAAGCCAAGACTTGTGTGTGAGTAGTTGCGATGCGGAGAGGGGGCCTGAAAAAGCAACATGTCCCTGCCCTCCCTTACCCCCCAGGCCAGATGGAGAGTCATGGGTGGCAAGGAGAGGACAGGGGCCTCTCTGGAGGGCTGCTCTGCTGCAGGCGCTGGGGTCTCTGCAGGCTGGGGGAGGCCTGGTACTCACAATGGCCCCATTCTTCGGGCCACACACGCAGCATTCCAGGAGCTCCTGCTGGCTGGCCAAGAATAGCTGGGATTCCTGGAGAAGGAACCAGCTCCCCAGCCTGTCTTCTGCCTCAGGCAGTCTCCGTCTTAGCATCTGGGTCTCTTGTCCTCCCCCCTCCACACCTGCCAGTGCCTCATTTGCACACACATTGACCTTGGCAAGACCAGGCTTCCAGCAGAAGGGGAGAAAGATCTGGCAAGATTCAGCCCTCAGCTCCCCACGGGCATTTCTGGCCCTGCGCCTTCATTTTCTTCTCTGTGCAGTGGGGGGAAATGGCCTTTGACTGCCCTTGGATGCAACTGCTTTGTTCCGCCCAGTCCTGGTGGGGATAGAGGGAGGAGGTTCTTGGCCTGCCCTTTTCTCTCTGGCTTGAACCCTGTGGAGGGGAAATGAGGGTCTTTATCACCCTCAAGGGAGCCGCCTGGCCCCCACCTCAAGGCACTGACACTTTGATTAGAGGCTTTATTGAATGAGGGGCAGGGGCAGGTTTCTCAGCGGTGAGGGAACCCAGGGGTTAGTTTCTCGAGGCAATGCCTCTGCCCACTGGGTCAGACGGACCTGAAATACCCAAGGGATGAATGTGAGGCTGTGCCAGGGGACGTGAGTCAGGTGGGCGGTAGGCACTGTGTGCCCCCCGGGGCGGAAGCCCTCGGGAGGCGCTAACGGAGGCATGGAGCTCCGGTGATGCTGGGCTCAGCCTTGGGTGGACGCTCGGTGACAGGTGGGCCCACTTGCAGGCTCAGGGGAGGCGCTCCGGGCAGGGCGGCTCTGGGAAGGGGCTGTTCTGTGGAATGTGCTGGAGAACGCCCCGCGTCAGAGGAGAGGAGAAGGTGGCGGGGAGGCTGGGGTCAGGCGAGGACGGAGGGCACAAAGGCTGGCAGTGGGGGCGCTCAGGGGCCCCCGGCGGCCCCCGCGCCCCCCGAAGCCCGCGCCTCACGCAGATCCGGGTGTTCCAGAAGGCAGTGCGCCACGTAGGCCGGGTGGCTGTGCAGGTTCCTGCACTTCTTGCAGAAAAGGATCTCGCAGCGCGCACAGCCCCCGGCGCGCGGCGGCCGGCGCCGCGTCTCCAGCACGCACGGCGGCTCCGGGAGGCTCCGCTTCCTGCGCGGGACCCGGGACGCTCAGTGCCCGCGCGGTCCCCGCCCACCGCGGCCTCGCGCGTGCGGCCCGCCCCGGCCAGGGCGCGCCCTCACCTGTCCGCGGGAGCCGCCAGGCCGCCGAGCAGCACGAAAGGGCTGAGCCAGCCCCAGAAGCCGCTGTCCGCGCGCCGCAGCAGCGCCACCTGCTGGGTGCTGGACTCCTGGCGCAGCGGGCAGTAGGACACGGAGTCCCGCTCGCGACCCTCGCCGCCCTCCGCCTCCCGGCACTGCGCCTCGCCCTCGGCCGCCGTCTGCTCCCGCGGCCTCTCCTCCTCGTCCTCGTCGTCGTCCTCCTCTTCCTCCAACCCCTCCTCCTCTTCCTCCGCCGCCGCAGCCTCTCTGGCCTGCGGCTCTACCAGTTCCTTCTTCCACAAGGGAGTCTTCACTCCTGCGGGAGGGAGGAGGTCAGCGCGGGCCCGCTGTCCCCGGGGAAGAGCCGGGTACCCTGACTGTTGTCCACAACCCGACCCCCCAAAAAGACAGGCGCCTGAAGGACGGTGTGCACGAGACGCACCAGGCTAGTAGGATTTCGAAGAGAGTGTTACGGAGTGTGCAGGATTTTCCTGGGCGAGACAAAGCCTGCAGGGCTGTCCCCCCACCCCCCGCCATTTCCTAGGTTTCTACTCTTCCTTGCTGAGGATTCGGGGCAAGTCATGTCAAGCTCTGTGTCCCCATCTGTCAAAAGTGGTGCCCATCGTGAGGCAGGTATCAGGTCGCATCTCTGTAAAGTGCCCAGCCCAGGGCTTGCTGGGAGGCAATCATCAAGGCGCAGCAACCAGGGCTGCGAACCCGAACCCGAACCCGGAGGCTGTGCTGGCTCATCACCACCTTCCTTCTCATTGGCTCTAGGGTGGGAACTGATCTCTGTGTAGGCTGTCAATAAACATTGAAGTGCAGCTTTTCTAGAGAGTTGTTTAGATTTTGTTTTCTGGGTAGGATTTCCTTCTTCAAAGTGGACCTTGCTTTAAGGAAGCCCAGCTGTGATGAGGAAAATAATTGAAAAAAGTGCCCCCTCTGGGCAGACTAAAAACCCCACTATAGGGGCGCCCGGGTGGCTCAGTCGGTTAACCGGCCGACTTCGGCTCAGGTCATGATCTCATAGTCCGTGAGTTCGAGCCCCGCGTCGGGCTCTGTGCTGACACCTCGGAGCCTGGAGCCTGCTTCTGATTCTGTGTCTCCCTCTCTCTGACCCTCCCCCATTCATGCTCTGTCTCTCTCTGTCTCAAAAATAAATAAACGTTAAAAAAATTTTTTAAAAAACCCCACTATATACACACACCATCAGCACCACCACCTACAACAACAACATGGACAGGCCAGTTAAGAAAAGGAGTGGTGCTGGGAGTGAGCCAATTAGGAAAAGCCTCCTTCCGGGCTTGACCCCAATTGCCAGCTGGATTTCAGCCACCACTGTCCCTCCCTTGTTGAGAGCACAGACTTCATAACTCATCACAGTAGTCTTGGCAGGCAGGAAGTTCCCCCACCCGGGGCGGGGGGGTGGTGGGGGGCATTGAAAGTAACCTGGCCTCTACTGGGAGGTGTCCACTACTCAGCAGCCTCCCTCTCTTCCCCTGGCACCACCGTGTGCCCTGCTATCCGCTGGATCTGGGGAGCTAGACTTCTAACAAAAAGCAGGGGGAGGAGGGCAGGGAGGATACAACCGTGGTTTGCCCTGAAAAGGTCAAGAAAATTGCAATTGACCCCTGCCTGTCCTGTTTAAAGAGGTTGGGAACAAAGGAGAATGATAAAATTAGTGTTCCAGCTCACATGTAATGAGCACCAACTCATTACGACTCACAGTATGCAATCACTGTGCTAAACTCTCCATACATTGTGCCCCTTCTTCTTCACAACCGTCTCAGGCAGGGACGAGGTAGGTAACAGAGGGGCCTCTGAATTTCATCCAAGCCTTCTGAAATCTTTCCCCAAAAAAGTTGTTTCAAAGATTCTGCCAGTTCTTGATGTTGCTGAAGCTGGAAAGCCAGGGACCACTGCACTTTTCTTTAGGAAAACACACTAAGGAGCTTTTTGGTCGTAAAAGGCCAGACTTAGCGCGCAGCCAGAAAGGGGTGCTGGAACTTTTTGAAATGGGAATAGGAAACGACGTTAGACAGGAAGGTTGGGACTTTGGGTGACAGGCTGTGGAGTTTGGACTTTGTCGTTCCAGGGTGGAGCCACTGGACATTCTGATGGAGGGACATGCTCAGAGCTGTGTTTTAGGATGGCCTCTCTGCAGGACAAGGGAGACCCACTTAGGCATTGTCACCGTGGTTCGGGCAGAGAAGACAAAGGTCCCGAAAACAGCAGGTGAAGATGAGGGAGCAGATGTCGAGAATATTCAGGAAAGAGAGAGGAGAGGGCTTGTACAAGTAACTGAGAAAAGGCTGGACTTCTACTCTGGTGTTGCTATGGTGATGGGTGAGTTGGTCCACACTGGGTTTGCATCCACACTTAACAGGAGTCAATGGCCCTGTCCTCAGTCCCCACCCTGCCTCCAGCCCCACTCACCGTGCTTATCCATTCTTGCCAAGGCTGGGCTGTCCTCTTCCCCTGATCAGGGACTGGGATGAGAGGGAAGTCCCAGGACACATAGAACTTTGATCTCCAGGGCCTCTGTTGGATCACAGGGGATGGGGCTAGAATTTTACCTGCCCAAAGGGTCCCACCAAGGAATAGCTGCCTTTTCTAGAGCCTCCAAGAGCACTGAAACCTTGGCGTCCCCTCCCCTCCCCTCTTGGCAAGGCATTATAAGAGAGAAAGGAGTGGCTTTGGCCTGCTGCAGGCTGGGTTCAAATCCCAGCTCAACCACATAAGCGTAAGATCTATCTGACCTTCAGCATGTTGTCTGTGACCCTCAGTCTCTTCATCTGTAAATCAGAGATAGTCACACAGCACCAGACTTTACCTGGCCTACAGAAAGCATTCAAAGCATTATGTTTATTTGTATCATTATGTTCTCTCCTCCCTTTTCTGTCTTTATCCTTCCTCACTCTGGCTCCCCCCTCAACTTACTTCCAGCTCATTGCCTTAGCTCCAAGAAGCAGAGGACACGCCTCCAAGTCCAGTAGGAAGCAGGGCCCAGGCAAGAGCTGGGTGTAGCTCCAGAATGCGGTGTAGGTGTGTGTGAGAACTGGAGCTGGGGGAGGGGACAAAATCATGGAGCCTGGAAATGAGTTTTCCTGGCCTTCACAGCGGCATGTGTTGGCAGAGACAGGAGTATGCAGAGGGGTCAGAGGATGCAAACCCAGCTCTGGAGAGCCTCAGTCTGACGGGGAAGAATGATTTGGTTTCCCTTCAAGTCTGAGGGTGGAGGAGAATGGGGTCACTCCCTCGGGCATCTCCCAGTTTGGTGGAGGCAGGTGGGTGGGACGGAGGACAAGGAGAACAGAACGGCTCCCAGGAATGTCCTAGTCACATGGGGACAATTCTGTCAGGAACTGTGGAGGGTCTGAAGTTTTGCTCTCAAATGCTAACGAGTTAACTTGCCCGAGTGTCATGGGTGTGCCAAAAAACACGAGGCTCCTGGGTCAGAGACAAGGACTTGATTCCTCATGGCACAGCAACATCAGCATATGTGTGTCAGCACCTCTTGCTGACATGGGTGTCACAGGGATGGGTGTCAGTGAATGCCTGCATGTGCACTGGCTTGCATTACAAGAGAAACTCTGAGCTTAGGAACACAAATCTTTTTATTAACTTTTTTTGAGGGAGAAAGGGGCAGAGAGAGACAGAGAATCTTAAGTAGGCTCCACGGGAGCCTGACACGGGTCTCAGTCTCACAACCAAGAGTTCATGACCTGAGCTGAAATCAAGAGTCAGACGCTTAACCAACTGAGCCTCCCAGGGGCCCTGGAACACAAGTCTTTTCTAATGGGCAGCAAGCAAACCTGCTCTCTGCTCCAGAGAGAGACACGGTCACTATCTTCCAAAGGTTGTTCACTATATAAACATCCTTGAAACGTCCGTGCCTCTATTTGTGAGACAGGCAGAAATGCAAAAGACCCATGGAGAACTGTCTCCCAACAAACCTGTTCTCCTTACATTTCCTAAAAGAGCTTAGAGCCACGAGGATTCCTCATTGCAAAATTCAAAAGCTCACTCTGGCTAATTTATTTATTTATTTTTAATGTTTATTTTTTGAGAGAGAGAGAGAGAGAGAGACAGAGCATGAGTGGGGGAGGGGCAGAGAGAGAGGGAGACACAGGATCCATAGCAGGCTCCAGGCCCTGAGCTGTCAGCACAGAGCCCGACAGGGGGCTTGAACCCACACACTGGGAGATCATAACTCTAGCCAAAGTCAGACACTTAACTGCTCACCTGACTGAGCCACCCAGACACCCCTACTCTGGCTAATTTAAAGAGACAGAGCAGCGGGAGCTCACAGAGTGGCCAATTTGGCAATCGGACAGGAACTATAGAAGGCTGGTGAGGGCGAGCACAGCTGAGAGTACACCACAGGAATAATACAGTTCAGAAGCCACTGCGGGGGACACCTCTGGTCACTGGCGCCATGAACAACCTTCTTGAGTCACTCCCTAAGATTTAATGTCCCTGGCCAGGCACATCCAAACCACTGAGTCTGTGCCGTGGCTTTTTGGGAGCATCCCACGAACAACCATGACAGGGTGTCCCTCATGTCTGGTCATTCACCTCATCCCGCCTCACCCACTTCAACTTGCCCAGAGGTCCTTTGTCATCCTTAGGGTGTTCATTCACTTTCTCAGGGATATTCTGGGTTTTGTGGGACCTTCATAAAAAGCGGGATTGTCAAAACAAACAATATCAGCATAAAACCCCATTGGAAACTGATCACAGAGTAGTAATAGAGTCAGCAGGGAAAGCACGAGAACAGAGAGGTAATCCCACTCCACCAGGGACATAAGCATGCCTCCTGGACTCAGATGCCAAGCTGGGAAGGCCCCTTGAAAGGGGAGAAACTGCACTGGTGTGTGAACTCAAAATTGGAATCTCTATCCAGAAGAAACTTCTTAAAACCGGAAGAGAAGGAGCTACATTTTATCGGCAAGCATTATTTCCTGCCATTCCCAGAAATCTGGAGAACAAGATGAGGTTGAGTGTCCAAAGTAAAGCTATCATTTTTGTACTTTTTAAGATTTTAGTATGTAAATTAATGGCACATATAGCACATTAACTTGTAATGACCAGGTATAACATGGAGATTCCACGTTCATTTTAGTTGAGCAATAAAGGTAAGTTGTAAGAAGAAATATCCAATAAGGTGGTATGTAATGGTTACCCAAGTGGGAATATATATATATATATATATATATATAATATATATATATACACATGTATATACACGTATATATATACATACATACATATATTCCCATATATGTATATATAACAAGATTTATAATATATTTTTTAAATATATATTATACATATTAAATATATAACAATATTTTATATTTAAGAGGTTGGAGCCTCTTACCCTTTGAACATCATGTCAGTGAGGCCCTCCCTTGACCACCTCCCATAAAATTCCACCCACTGCTCCATCTCCCTTAGTGCTTTATTTTTCTCCCTGGTATTTATCACCATCGGACTTACTCTTGATTCATTTGTCACCTGTCATCCATCCCCCACTAACATGTATGTAGCCTCCATGAGGTCAGGCACCTACCTCATTTACTGCTCTGTCTTCAGGCCTATAATAGTGCCTGGCACACGGGAGGTACTTGATATTTATTGAAGGGATGTGCTGCTGTGGCCAGGGTGAGGTACTGCGGTTGACAGCCCCAACCTGCTCTAGAAGAATCAGTGGTGGGAGGGGAGGATGGAGCAGGTTCTCAGAGAAAGTGGAGATCACCGTGCATAGACGGGGCTGCTGGGAGAATCAGCGAGAGCTGGTACCCACCCAGTCCTGTGTGTGCGTGTGTCCTGAAACTTTCCACCTACATAATTCCTTTAATCCTCACAACACCCAACAGAGGTAGACATTCCCATTTTACAGTAGAGGAAACTAAGGCACAGAGAGGTTAGGTAGCATATGAAGGTCCCAGGAGGATAAAGGAAAGGGGCCAGGGCCGAGTCCTGTCTTTAGCTCCTATCACTGTCTCTTTCATCCCCACCTTACAGTGCTCACTAACACTGAGGGCCTCGGCAACCCCTGGCCCTGCTTTTCTCCCACAATTCCCAGAATCCCCCATGCTTCCAACAAGGGAGAGAAGCCCGCCCCAGCCTCTCCTCCCTGCTCCGTTGGATCCCAGGGCGGGCTCTGCAGGGCAGTCCTCGGCTGGCTGCCAGGAAGGGTTAACAAGGAGTGTTTGTAGCAGCCGCTGTCTCCAAGGAGAGGAGGGGAAAGCAGAGTGGAGAGGCGGACAGCCGGACAGCCGGGCTCCGCCAGCCGCTGGGGGGTGGGAGGCAGCCAGTGGACCTGTCTAGTCCTGGGGGGAGAGAGCAGTGTCCTCACCTCCACCTGTCCCGGGAGGTGGCAAACTCTGAGAGAACTGGGCAGCCCAAGAGTGAGGTCACGGCAGGGCCACCAAGTAGGGAAAGTTCCGGCAGGGACTGAGGAATGTGGGGGGGCGGGGGACCAGGCTGAAGCCAGCAGCAAGTAGCAGAGCCGGAAGTTCTGGGCTCTTGGAGGGTAGACAGGGAACCCCTGAGTCAGGGTCAGCCACGACCCAGCAGGTAGTAGTGAAGACACAACAGCGGCAGAGAGGAGGCACCCACCTCCTCCCTGTTGAGGGTCCAACCATGTCCAAGCCTAGGGGACGTGGGAGGAGGCCTGGGACTGTTGGGCCACCAGTGCGTAGCATCCGGCCCTTTAAGTCCAGCGAGCAGTACCTGGAAGCCATGAAGGAGGACCTGGCCGAGTGGCTTCGGGATCTCTATGGGCTGGACATCGACGCGGCCAACTTCCTGCAGGTCCTGGAGACAGGCCTGGTGCTGTGCCGGCACGCCAACGCCATCACGGAGGCTGCCCTGGCCTTCCTGGCTGAAGCACCTGCTCGAGCCCAAAGGATGCCCCTGCCTCGGGCTGGGGTTTCCTGCAACGGGGCTGCCCAGCCGGGCACCTTCCAGGCCCGGGACAATGTCTCCAACTTCATCCATTGGTGTCGAAAGGAGATGGGCATCCAAGGTAACCACCCTGCACCTTCTCCCCAGACCCTTATCTTGCCAGGCATCCACCTACTCTCTGACTCTCGGGCTGCAGCTGGAGTCAGGAGCCAGGGTCCTCTTTCCTCATTTGGGCCAGCTCATCCCTTCTCGTGCCTCAGTTTCCCCATCTCATAGTAAATCTTCAAAAAATAAACGTGTTGAATGATTCATTCATTCAACAAATATATAGTTAGTCCCTATCTTTGTGCCCAGCACAAAGGACCAAGAGGACTAAGACTCAGTGTCCAAAGAGCTCATGGTCTTAGAGAGACAGATGCATAGATACACAGATTACAGTCCAATGTGATAAAAGCCCAAAATAGAGGTGTGTGTGCTGGGCAACCAGGAGAGGAAACAGCTACCTGATGAGGTGGAAAGTGGGGGCCAAGAAAGGCCACTCAGAGGAGGGAGACTTGAGCTGAGTCTTGGGGAACAAATAGAAGTTTGGAGGAAAGGGAATTCTAGGCAGGGGACCACAGGGGCACAGGCACAGAGATGCTGTGTTCGGATGACTGGCAGAAGCCAGTGTGGGTAAGGGCACAGGGCTGGCAGAGGGGTGGGGGAGGACAAGGGGGGCAGCCAAGTGGACATTAGGGAGAGGCAGTCATGCTGAGGCTTGTGAGTCGCAGAGGCGTAACCTGCCAGGATCCCTCATCTCCTAGGGCTTGGATCCGGCAGTGGGATGAAGCTGGATATTGGGCCATCCTCCAGGTCAAAGGCAGAGTGGGGTGAGACAGAGGGAAGAGTCAGGCCAGCTGCTGGCTGGTGGCAAGGCAGGGCGGCTCAGGATTGGAGGGCTGAGAAAAGTTAGTGTCTCACTGAGCAGTTCCCATGTAGCCAGATTTCGTCTGCAGACACTTAACAACTGTCTTTACAACAACCCCATGGTATAGTCTATGCCCCATCTGACAGAGGAGGAGACTGAGGCTCAGGTTCTAGCCCAAGGATACACAGCTGCTGGGTGGGAGAACTGGGACGCCAACCCTGACAGTCAGGCTCCAGAGCCTGCACTCAGCCCTGCCTGGTTAGATGTGGGCTGAAGGTTGAGTTCCAGATGTCTGCTGGATATTGGAGGTGGGCTGCGTGGGTGGGAAGCAGAAGTGCTCCTTGCTCCTACCCATTTTGTCAAACTGAATAGGAAGAAGGGCAAGGTGGAGTTAACCCACAGCTGGGCTCCGGGCTCCTGGCTTGGCTGTGTCACCTCCTTCCCACCCCAGCCTCTCTTGTGAGGCGGGCCACCTAGTCTGCACTCAGTGCCTGTGCAGTTCTTCTCAGACCCCTCCTAGGGGGCTGGCCTGACTCCAAGATCCTGCCATCCGAGTCACCCCCTCGGGCCTCCACCCGGGGCCAGGGATGGCCCCAGGGCTCTCCCAGCTGCCTGCCCCCTTCCCCCACCTCCGCTTGCCAGAGGTGGTGATGTTCGAGACCGAGGACCTGGTGCTACGCAAGAACGTGAAGAACGTGGTGCTGTGCTTGCTGGAGCTGGGCCGCCGAGCCTGGCGCTTCGGTGTGGCGGCACCGACCCTGGTGCGGCTGGAGGAGGAGATCGACGAGGAGCTGCGGCAGGAGCTGGCCCTGCCCCCGCCGGACCCCCCGCCGCCCGAGCCCCCTGCGCGTCGGCCCTGCCACTTCAGCAACCTGGACCAGATGGTGAGGGGCTGGGGCACGCCCGCCAGGCCCCGCCTCCCTCTGCCACGCCCCTCCCCCAACCCCGCCTGCCGGATCCGATCCACGCCCTTCTCGAGCTCCAGCCCCCACCCCGTCTGAATTCACAGCGCGGCTTTAAGTCCTGTTCCACTCTGAGCCTCAAGCCTCATCGCATATAGTAGCAGCTAAATCGCTTATTACGTTTTTATTACAATCCGGCGCTCTAGACCTCTCTGAGTCTCTGCGGGACGGCTTTTAAGAACTTTCTGACACCTTGGTTCAAATCTTAGTTCCACTGCTCCCCGGCTGTGTGACTTGGGGCAAATTATTTAACCTCTCTGTGCCTCAATTCTGTAGCGTGGAGGTGTAACAGTACCTTATATGACTGCTGAATATTAAATGAGCCAGTGCGTATGAAGTGCTGGGAACAGTGTCCGGCACAGAGGGGGCGCTTCATAGGAGCTAGCTCTTACTGGGATGAACCCATTTCTGCTATCCAGGAATCGAGCTCAGGGAGGCTCCTTAACTTGCCCAATGCCTGTGGTGCGGTGGAGACAGGACTCCAGCCGAAGCCTGTCAAATTCCAATGTCCATCTTCTTCACCATTACATTCCACTGCCTCTGTCAGCTGACCCACAGACCACTGGACTATAGGTGACTGGACTATAGGTCTTGTTTTCACTGGGTCATTAAAAGTCTTCTGCACTTGCTTCTCAGTCCCCAGCCCTGACCTCAGCAGAAGCCAAGGTGCTGGCTCTGGGGACAGACCAGCTCCCTCTCCCGGGGCTTGACCCAGGGTGGGGAGTAGGGAGCTTGGGCACCTGTGCAGAGGGAGGGCTGAGCCCATCGTCACTGCTCACAGGTACAGAGCCTCGTCAGCCACTGCACGTGCCCAGTTCAGTTCTCCATGGTCAAGGTGTCTGAGGGGAAGTACCGCGTGGGGGACTCCAACACTCTCATCTTCATCCGGGTAAGTCTGGGACAGGGGTGGGGGTGTCCCCCAGGATCCACAGAATAGAGTTTCCTTTCATGGGAACATACCCAGGACTGAGGGCAAGGACAGGAACTCATCATTCACTCCAACTTATCGGGCCTTAGGGCTTTCTTTCTCTCCCTTGCAGAATTCCGAAGATTGTTGGCAGAGTTGGCAATCCTATCCCCTCCTCCCATTACAGCAGCCAGAACCCTGTCCCCGTCTGCTCCACCTTAGCTGAGTGCAGAGGGGTGTCCAGGCAGAAGTGCAGTGTGAAGGGTACTGCTGAATTTCCTTTGCCTCCACACCATCCATATGCCTTGTCAGAGAAGGGGGCCTGAGAACCCCAAGTTTGTGTTCAGCGCATGGCCCGGCCACATGGGCCCCATAGTCCACCCTTCACATGCCTGGCTTGGTACATTCTGCGGAGTGAGCAGTAGTACAGGTCTGAAACGTACCTCCCATACCCACACCCTCATACCTGGCAATGCCTTACCAGAAACAGATCGTACCCAGAGGCTTGGCCAGCAGCTCATAGGTATGCACGCCCTTTCCTTGATCATGGGTCATGCCTGGGGGCAGAGCCAGCTCCCTGGGGCTCTCACCCAGACCCTGGGCCAATATAGCTCTGTGAAGTAGGTAAGGACAAGGGATTGTGTTCCTCAGTTGAAAACTGAGTTGAAAAATGGAAGCCTGGAGAGACTGTGACTTCCCCCAGAATGGGGTAAGACCGGGATTCCCAGGGATTCCTCGACACACACACACACTATAGAGCAAAGCCAGGGCCACGTTTCTGACATAGGCATGTGCAGGTGAAGGGGGAGAGGAGAGTGTTCTGGGGCCAGGCTGCCCAGTGCTTGGGAGATCCTTTGTCCAGCTGTGGGGCAACTCTCTGTCAGCCTGGTCACCATCCTTAACAACACATGCTATCCAATGCTAGTTGTGGAGAGGCAGGCTGCAAAATACACACCTGTGCGGAGTACCTGCGTGTGCATATGTACATGGATGGGAGTGTATGCTGGAAAACTGTGGGCCGCTCCAGGAAGAGGGAAAACCCTCCATCCTGTCCTCAACCTCATCATTGTCCTCTACAGATCCTCCGGAACCATGTGATGGTGCGTGTTGGGGGCGGCTGGGACACACTCGGCCATTATCTGGACAAACATGACCCCTGCCGGTGCACGTCCCTCTGTGAGTCCTCCGAGAGTCCCTGTGGCTCTGGGTCGGGAGGCTGGGAGCAGAGGTGGGAGGTAGGTCTGATCTCCAGGGCCAGGAAGTATGCAGGGGATGGAGAAAGGAAGATACTATAGAAGGTACTGGTGGAAGGAGAAGGAGGAGAAAGAGAAAAAGAAGAAGAAAGAAAAAAAGAAAGAGGAAAGGGGAAGGAAAGGAAGAAAGAAGAAAGAGAGAAGGAAAGGAGAAGGAGGAGAAGGAGAAGGAGGAGAAGGAGAAGAAGGAGGAGGAGGAGGAGAAGAAGAAAGAAGAAAAAGATAAAGATACTGGTGGGATGCCTTCAGACATGGGAAGGAAGCTGGGCAGCCAAATTGCAATACCAATTATACCCACAAGATGACGCCAAACACACATAATCAACATTTGGTCAGGGTGTCTCTAGGCAGAGCGTGGGTCAGCCTCCAAAGTACCGAGTATGACTTGGAGGGGTCTTCAGTCCTTCCATAATTTCTATTAGCACCTCAAGCTACCTCATATAAACATGCAATCTAAGTAAAAGATTTGAACTTGCAGTATAAATGCAGCTTTAAACAAGTCCCCCAGCTGGGCCTTCTGACCGGATTTCATCCCCTGAACCCCTAAAAGGAAGCTCTGGCACCAGCACTGGTACTGTAGGTCCCACTGTCTCTAATGTGGGTTGTGGGCGGGGGGAGGTAGGACAGTTGGGGGAGGAGAACAGTGGGCTCCATCAGCAGGAATTTAACCCCTTCTTCCTCTCTTCTCTCTGGGGGCCTGTGTTGGTAGCACACAAGACGGGCAGTTTCCAGAAGCCCCCTGTCCCACCGGTGCAGCATGAAGTGAGGGTGCAGGATGGGCCCTCGCTGCCTCAACCTACGATGACTATCAGCCGTTCCCAGAGCCCGCTGCCCCCGGTGGACTGGAAGACATACACCTCTTCAGGCCGAAAGCTGAGGGCCCTCACCTCCTCCTCCCCTAGAGCCCACAGTAAAAGAGGAGCAGAGGCGGGACTCCCCAGAGAGACAGCATCACTCCTGAGGTACAAGGGAGAAGGACAGAGCAGGGTCTCTTTCCCCTACAGAGTCCATATTCTCAGGGGGCCACCCCACCCCAAGATAAGGGAAGCAGGTGTCCTGGCAGTGTCCTTATCCCAGGTGTTCAGAACCAAAAAGGCATCCAGTCGGCACCATTGGAATCATGTAGCTTTTTCATATGCTCTCCCATTTCACAGATGAAGAAGCTGAGGCCCATAAAGGGAACAGATTTCTCAAGGTCCTTCTGCCACTTCACAGTAGAATAGATAGACACTCCCTCCCCCAAGACTGGTGACCTTTAGTTGTGGGACCTGAAGTAATTCGGGGTCCAAACCAGGCTTCTTTCTATCTGCTACACAGGGAATGAGGGAGAATAAGTCATAAGGAAGACTCGGGCAGGCACAGAGGGAGAGAGAGCATCGGTGTCATTCAACATGAAGTCTGGTCCCCTTGGTGTTCTGGCTGGGGAAAGTTCCTCCCTTCCCAGAGCCAGGGGAATGGACTAGATGATCCTGTCAACCTTGTGATTCTCCCTTTCAGGTGCCAGGAGAGGTCACCTACCCCATCTCGGAGGCAGTTGCCAGCTCGGGACAGCCCACCTGGCCCCCAATCCTCATCCCCCCGTAGGAGCCAAGACCCACAGGGCACCTCCTCAGGGAAAAAGGAGGAGAGATACTCCCCTGAACACCCCAGAGGAAGGACTCCCACATCTTGGGTTCATGACGGGATAGACAGCCAGGGAACTCATGCCAGAGCCCCCACCTCCCAGAGATTCCGAGCCCCTGAAGCCACAGCCAAAAAGACACCAGTGAGAGGACCATCCCCACTGCCTCGTTCCTCCAGCCCAGCCAAGCCCGTGAGCCTCAAGCCACCACCCAGGGGTGAGGCTGAGGGTGCTTCTGCCCAGCTCAGGGAGCCAGCAGCTGTCCGCTCTCCAACCCCTGTTAAAGGGCCCACCAAGATCCCTGTCCGATTGCCCCCTGCCCGCCCCCCAACTCCAGGAAGTAGCTTCCCAGGTCCTGCAAGTGTAGGTACCATGACAGAATTGGGGAGCGGATCCATCCCAGTAAGGGCTGTCACTGGGGACCCGGCTGGGTGGAGACATGAGGACTCCTTTGTGGATGAGAAGCAAGGGGACCAGAAGCTGGACATCCAGGTGACAGCAAAGGCTGGGGAGCCTCGGGGCTTGGGCCCACACGAGTGGGAGGGGCGATATCCTCCCCTGCTCCTGGGTGGGACCAAGGATCAGGCCATGTACCACACGCTCGAGGAAGAGCTTTTGACCAACATGAAGCTGCTAGAGGTGGGAGTTGCCTGCCCCCAGGGCACAGGGTCTGGGGTCATCCCTCGAAGTGGAGTCTATGTCCCCAGCCTATGTGGGCGATGGCCTGAGCCTGGGGGTCCTTATGACAAAGTCATCCAAGAACTGGCTCAGGGTCCCCCAGCCCTCCTTAAAGTGGACCTGGGAGCCTGGAAGGCAACCCCTACAGGTTCCCCTAAACTAGCTGCTACCACAGGCCCAGGAAGCCCTAAAGGGAAACTGGGAGCCCTTAAGAGTGAGCCAAAGGTAAAGGCAAGCCTGAGTGCCAAGGTCACCAGAGTGAAGAAGGTCCCAGCTCAAGGAGGGCAGGACTGCTCAGCCCCTACTGTGTCTGCCAGCCTGGAAGCCCCCTCACCTTCATCCTCGGACCCCAATTCTGACAAAACCAAGGTATGTCTGGGCAAGGCCAAGAGAACACTCCGAAAGCCCCAGAGAGTTCCATCCATCTACAAGCTGAAGCTGAGGCCCAGGATCCGGCCCCGGAGAGACCACAGGCCCGAGAAGCAGCCTTCACGCATCCCGAAGCCACTGGCCTACCTCCACCTGGGTTCAGCCAGGGCACTCCCCAGAGGCAGGCTGGTGAGAGCAGTGCTGGACAGCAAGGGAGTGGAGTCCCACCCAGTGGATGGCGCCTCAGCAGGGGAGGAGGAAGAAGGAAAGAAGCGGAAAGAACCAGTTGCTCCACTGAAGAGCAGCCTCCAGGCTTTGGAGGGTGGGGGTCTCCAGCAGATTGATCAAGACCCACTCCAACCTGAGGAGGAGTCCTGGGTCTGAGGAGGGGCCTTCTCAGACCTGAAGCTGTGGTTCTGGGGAAGAAGGGAAGTGAAAAGGATGCCATGTAGCTGCTGGACCCCAGTTTTGAACAGAAAGTTAGGTCCCTCACCTCCATCCAGGGCCTTTGTCGCGGTGGGGGGGGGGGGGGGTGAGGATATGGGTGGGGTCAGAAGACAAACATAGACTCAGTCTGCTTGTTGACCAAAGGGACCACTCCAACTCCAGGGGCACTGGGGCCACCCAATGTCTTCTTGCCTTCCCCCAGAACAGCTCCCCAAACTCCTGGCCTCTGGCCATGCCTACCATTTCCACAACTCTTATAAGTTATTAAACACTTGTGGGTCTGTTCCTGAGCCCCCAGCTTCTTGACTCCCCCACTCTAGCATTGTGGTGGTGCAGGAAGGTAAAGCTTCAAGTGTTACCCACTGGAGTGGAAGGGGATGAGGCGCAGGGAACTGGGGGTGAGAGCCGCTTCCTCTCTTGAGGTTTAGTCAACCTAGCCAGACAGCCAATCTCTCCAGGAAGCTGCTTGTGTGTCAGCACCATGGACAGGGGCAGAGCACTTCAGGACTTCAAAACTTTGCTCTGGGGTTTGGGAACGGAGATCACTTAGTCAAGAGGGATGGTTGAGATTGTTCTTATCCCATTCACAGCCACAAAAGGGCTGCAGAAGCTTGGTCACGAGTGGGAACAAAGACACAGCAGCAGGAGCTGGGATTGAGTCCAGTTATGAAAGTTTTCCCGAGAGTGGGGCGGAGGGTGAGACCTTTCGCTTTCCCTCAGGATGGTTTTGATCAGTTGGAGGGCTAGGGGGCTAGGGAGAGAAGATGAGTCCCAAACTCTTCCTCTTAATTCTCCTGGTTGCTCCAGGCTCTGGGACTCAGAGCCACCTCATTACCCTGGCAGTCCTTCCACAGCAGATCTCAGCAGGCAGGCCCTCTAGGGAACCCTTTCCCTCTCAGGGCAGGAACTGAGCCAACACATTGTACAGAAACGAGGGAAAACACTCCCTGATTTTTAATCTGACTTCCAATCACAGCGCAATGGGCATCACACACACACACACAAACTTCCAGACCCTGTGGTGGGAAACCCTGGGTGGGTGGGGACAGAGACTCAAAATGGGAGTGCAAGGAATCAAAATCAAATACCTGGGGTGCAGTGGAGGGGGTGAGGGGGGTTGGCCAGGCAATACATTCCAATGGCTCCCACAAGGGGTAGCCAGAGGCCTGGGTTCCCCACACCCACCTCAGGTGCCTCAGCTAGGGGTGACAGTGATGGGGCAGGTGAGATGCTGCCATCCCTCACCCCAGCCCCCTGGTGAACCAGGGGGCAGGGATGCAGGGGATAAAAGGGGGCAGGCCCTCTTCCTTACCCTCCCAGCCACTCCCAAGGTGTGGGGAAGGGGAGCCACCTCCTCTGTTTCAGAGGGAGGCTCAGAGAGAGCGGGTCACTTGCCCAAAGTCATGCAGCAGAGCAGGGACTAGAACCCAGGAATATGGGACTGCCCCAGGTCAGGGCAGCCACTGCAGGGCTGCGGATACACCCCATGGGTGGCGGGAGAATCAGCTGGGGAAGTAGAAGGGAGAATCAGATTCCCTCTCACACTAGATCTGGATAAATTCCCCACCCATGACCCCTCCCCCAGACTCCGTTCCATCACCACTCTGGGCTACCTGATTTTTCTGGTCTAGATGCTGCAGCTTGGCTACATCGAGGCTGGGTTGTTCTATCTGCCCGTCTTCTAACAAGGGACCTTCCTATCTTCTCACCACACCAGGGCTCAGGGCTCAGCCTCAAGGAGCACTCAGCTGGGGGCAGGGGACACACGCCATTGGTCCCACCCTCCGAGTACCCCAGTAATCCCTCAGGCCGCTCCTAGTATCTTCAATGGATTTTGTTATTTCTAAATCGGTACAAAACTGACAGTGATCAGCTCCGGTGACGAGAGGTAGAAACCGGCCAGGTGGCCGGAGAAAATGGGGTGGAGTGAGTCAGGGCATAGGGCCAACTGGTGTTGGGACAAGGGGGCATCAGATCCTGAGGGCCTCCATCTAGGGGTGGGTATGTGGGCATATCTCCCCCAAGGACAGGGGTCTCCATAATTCTTATCCTGGCTCTGCCCCTCCCCGGATTTATCAGAGAAATCTGAGATTCAAGGCAGGTAGGGTCTGGGGCAGTCAGATTGGAGTGGGATGGGGAGATAAGAGTCTTCACTAGCACAACCTAACCCCTCCCCCTCACAGGGCACCACCTTGCCCACCACCAGCCCCCCAAACCCAACATCCCCCAATCTTGCAGACCACCCAACGCAAGGGGGAAGAGAGGGCTGGAATCTGGCATCATGGAAATAAATTTATCCTTTGGGGGATTCCCTCTCCACACTGTCAAGGAAAACAAAAAGTTTTAACCCAGGGGGTGATCTGGCTTTGGGGTCAGGAAGGGGATGAGGGGCACCCGGCAGGGATGGACCATCGAGTTAAGGCTGGAAGGTAGGTTGTTGTGTCTCTGGGGGCTGCTGGGCGGGGAGATCTCCCTGGAAGGGGGAGAACTCAGCCTTCTCCCCCTGACTGACCCTTGACCTCAACCCTCGGACCCTGACTATGGTCCTTGGGCCACCCGCATCTCTCTGCCCTGTGCCCGTGGTGCTGACGGTCCAAAGGCTGGCCTCACAGAGAAGCTGCCAGGATCTGCGACAAGGGGGTGAACGAAGTGAGAGCCCTGTGAACGGAGCCGGGGGCGGGAAGGTGGACCGGAGGGTGGATAAGACAGCTAAGGGCCAACAGACGCTTGGGCAGACAGACACAGGAGTAGACGACGCAGGGCAATGACAGACACACTCTCTGGAGAAGACGGGTGGGGGCCCCGGCCAAGGCAGCACCTCCCCACCCCCACCCCCATACCCCGCGCTCACCGCCAATCCCCAAAGGCTGAGGCGCCCCTTGGGGGCCTGGCCGGGCACTGCGCTAACTCCAGCACTAAGGCCAGCGGGCCCAGGAAGACCGCTGGCCCAGGAGAGGGCTTGGACTGGGCAGTTACCGGAGGCTCTCTCGTCCTCCGCCCCTCACCGGGAGGCGCGCGGCTGCGGGGCCGTCGCAGGCCCGGACCGTCAGAGTCCTACCCCGCCCCTCCGCGCCCGAGCCCGGCAGTCCCCGGGGAGGTCCCCGCCCGTCGGGATGCGGCCGCGGGCGGGCGCGTTGTCACATGATGGCGCAGCGGTTGCGGCGCAGCGCGCCCTGGAAGCGCAGGGCGGCGTGCACGTGCTTGCAGCGGGCGCAGCCGACGCTCTTGAGCAGCTCGCTGAAGAGCAGCAGGATGTGCCAGTTGTACTTGGCCGAGCACTCCACGTAGCCGCACTTCCAGGTCTTGCGCACCAGGTGTGACACGTTCCAGCGCGGGATCACGCGCCCGCGCTGCAGGTCCCGCTTGTTGCCCACGATGATGATGGGCGTCTCCGAGGTGCCGATCACCCTGCGGGGGTGAGGGGGGAATCTCAGAACTCCACAGTCCGGTCTCACAACCACTGGACTTCGAGAAGGGCAGGCTGTGCCTGGTCAATACTGCTACTACCATACTTGTGTTCCGCCTGCAGCGCTAAGCCCTCGGGATACCTTATATTGTCCAATCAGAGCAACTGATCTGAAAGGTAGGTACTATTGTTATCCCCATTTTACAGATGAGGAACCTGAGTCTAACCTGTTAAGTGGCTTAAAGTCATGCAGAAGAGTGACCCTGACACTTTTTTTTCCCTCCCCAGAGCCCCTGCTCTTAAGCACTGCACTAGACTAGCCACCCCCTGGTAAGAATCCCAAAGTGAGTTATTAGAAATGGGGACATAACATAGTGTGTGTGTGTGTGTGTGTGTGTGTGAGAGAGAGAGAGAGAGAGAGAGAGAGAGAGAGAGAGAGAGAGAGAGAGAGAATGTGCGGGAACCAGAGGATATTTCATCTAGCAACTCTGTGCGCACCCCACTGTTGCACCCTTAAACAGGAAGTAGCCAGCATTGGTATCCCAGCCCCTCACCTCGTCTCTAGGATCTGCTGGCGGATGGTCTTGACGTACTCAAAGCTGTCAAAGCAGCAGATGTCGTAGACCAGGATGTAGGCATGGACGCTCCGGAGTCCCCTGCAACAGGCATCTGCCCACTCCTGCAACACCCAAGGTCAGGGCCACTCGGAGACCTCCCCTTGCCCCCAGCCACCTCTAGCCAAACACTGACAGCACTCTCACTGGCCACTGCACCCCAGACCTTCCACACCCACCCATCCCAGGAAGCCTGGCCCAGGAAAATGGACAAGCTCGGTATTGGGGCTCCCCCACCTCCAAGCCACGATAGGGAAGGTCACACTATCTGACCTCCAGAGCCAATGCCCTCACTGTCCTGTGCACATCTGGAGCTGAGATCAGCCTTGTCCCATTCTTATTGCCCAACCTGTCCATCCATCCATCCGTCCATTTGGACCTTTGTTCCAGTACATTTACTAAGTGCCCCTAAGAGCCCAGCCCTCTGAGCTAGTTGATGGATCCTGTGAAATCCTGCATCTTCCAAGGCTCAGCTTAAATGCTTCCTCTTCCTCCAGGAAGCCTTCCTGCAAGCAGAAGACTATGCCTTTCATCTCCTGTGTTCTTCTTCTTCCTCTTTTTTTAATGTTTATTTATTTTTGAGAGAGAGAGCATGGGCAGGGGAGGGACAGCGAGGGAGAATCCCAAGCAGGCTCCACGGCACCAGTGCAGAGCCCAATGGGGGGCTCGAACTCACAAACCGTGAGATCTTGACATGAGCCGAAGTTAAGAGTCAGACGCTTAACTGACCGAGCGCCCAGAACATCTCCTGTGTTCTGAGAATCCTTTAGTTATACCTTGGTTAGAGCTGTTTCCATCCCCAGTTCCCTGCTTCTGTTGTGAGCTCTTGAGAGGGTCCTAGCCAGGTCTTCCACATTTTTACACATCTCCTTCTCCTCCCTGCTGAGTGCCTCCCAGCTGTGTTGGCTCTCAGCAGGCTCTTTAATTGCACTACCTAGACTGGTGAGCCCTCTGCAGTCTTGAACCCTAAGTGTTCCATGCTGGAATCAATGCAACGCCCGCCTATAACACTGCCCTTGGATTGCTACCCGAATTGTCCTTTCTGTGTGCTCCACGCTGCCCTCAGGGTCGAGGAGAAAAAGACTGAGACTGGACGCACAGTGGGGGCTGATGTGGAGCAGGGCCCAAAGGTGGCTCCGGGGAGTCAGAGCATCCTGAATGCTTGTCGCAAATTCTCAAGGAGGGGCCGCAGCTCAAGAGGAGTAGGCTCCTGGAAAGGCTGAAGTGTACTAAAGGGAAGGTTCCTTAGGAGACTAATGAGCTGATTAACCTTCCAGCAGATGGCAAATGCAAGAGCAGTTGAAGGCAGCTGGTGTGTGAACAAGAAGGGGGTCCCTGAAGCTGGGGGAGGGGAGGCCTCCGAGGACAAAGAGACCCAGGGTCTTCTGCCTTGAGGGCCCTGGCAAAAGACTCGGAGGAGGTGCAGACATGTCCCCGTGGTGCCAGCTTATGAGCTTCACTGGGGCAGGGGCCAGGCTTGCAGGACTACAGCTGGTCCTCCACCTCAGAGCAGGAAGAAAAGAGGCAGGGGTAGAGAGTTAAGTCCAGCTCCAGAAAAGCACTTCCCAACTCAAAGGCTTAGAAGCTGCTGCAGTGGATTTCCCCAGGGAGATGATGTGGCATCTTTTCTTTGTGCTGAGTTTTAACTCTGGTGCAGGGGGAAGATGCTGAGGACAAATCTAAAACCACAGGGAACCAGGAGCTGGCTTCTCAGGCCAGGGAAGACTGCACTCAGCTGGACACGGTGCCCTCTGGGAGCCTGGGACCCCCATGTGCACACAGTTCCTCCCTCATCTCATGCAAGGGTTGGATATCAGCGGGAAATAGGAGAGACAGGGAGACGGGCAGAGAGGCTCCCACCTTCTTCCAGCCCTTCGCTGGGGAGAGGGAACAGCTGCCGGCCTTTGAGGGTGATAGCCCACCTCTCCCCCAACACGCTGCCTCTTCCAGAGGGCTTCCAGCCTGCCCTCCTGCCCACTGCTCTGGGTGGGGGGGTGCCTAAAAGGGAGAAGAAGAAGTCTCCTGATTGTCTGGGTTGTGCCTTCACTCCTGATTGAAGGGAGGGAGCAAGAAAACTGACCTTTCCTTCCAGCTAGCTCTGTGCGGGGTTTCAGACTGTAGGAAATCATCTTGGGGCTGTGTCAACAAAGAAAGAGCACTGAAAACTGAGTCCAGTTCTAAGGACACCTGGCTGCTGACCATGCATTTGTTGCTCTAACCTCAGCTTCCTCCTCTGATAGGAGGAGAGGGACTACAGAAGGAACGACTGAGGCTCAGAAAATGCCACTCTCTTCTGGGCTGGATCTCATCTGTCATTGGGGAAGAATGTATTTCTCTTTTCTTTTCAGACAGTGGCCACTGGGTTTTTATATTGATCTCTGGGCATGCAGGGTCCTTTCTCTATATTTCTCTGCTCAGGGTCCCTTTCTTGTGTGAAGCCTGGATAGCCTGGAGAGTCTAAAACTCAGGATCAATCAGAAAGAAAGAGGCCAACAATCCAACAGAAAGATGGACAAAGGCATTACTAGTTGTCAAAAAAGAAACGCAAAAGCCCTTACACATATGAAAAGATGCTCAACTTTGGTCACAACCAGAGATGCAAATAAAAACTATTCTGAGAATATCTCATCTCATCCATTAGACTGTCAAAACTCCAGAAGGTGGACAATACATCCTGATGGCAAGGCTTTAGGGAAACTAGCATTCACGTACAGTCCTCGCAACACAAAATGTGCAACTTTCTAGAAGGGGAGAGAAATCTGGCAATACCTTCCAAATATAGCTGCATTCATCCTTTGACCTGGCAATACCATTTTGGGGGCTCGTTTCCACAGAAACACCTCCCTGTGTGCAGAGAGACTACGAACAAGGCTATTTGTGTGGCATTGCTTAAGACAGCAAAAGACTAGAAACAACCCACTCGTCCAACAAGAGGGGACTCCATTGTACATCTCTCCGATAGGGCACAGTGTGGCCATGCTACTGACATTCAGGTACTAACACTCAGGGAAGATCTCCAGGTTAAAACGAAAAGCAAAAAGACAAGGTGTAGAGCAATTTTTTTTTCTGTAAGAAAGGAATAAGAATACATTTTTTTATTTATCTATAGAAACACTGGAAGTGGAAGTAAAAAACCAATTGACAATGGCCATAGAGAGTGGGGCAAGAATCAGGGTGAAGAAGGCAGGGGCGAGATTGAGATTTCTCTGTATGTACCTTTTTACAGTTTGAACTTTTTAAAAAAAAAAGTTTGGACTTTTTTTTTTTTTTTTTTTTTTTTAAGAGAGAGAGGGCATGAGCAGATAAGAGGGCCAGAGGGAAAGAGAGAGAGAATCTTAAGCAGGCTCCAGGCTGAGCATGGAGTCCAATGCAGGGCTTGATCCCATGACCTTGGGATCATGACCTGAGCCGAAATCAAGAGGTGGATACGCAACTGACTGACCCGGTCAGGCACTCCACAAAGTTTGGACTTTTAAACTATGTCTTACCCATTCCAAAGTCGATATTAAATTAAAATTAAATCTACAACAAAATGTGAAAAAAGAAGCCGCTCAATGTGCAAAACTGGCACAAGATCTGAGTATCCACTTGGGCCGCTGTTCAAGTCCACCGTGGAGGAGAACCAGAAGGCCCTGACCCCAGACGCGCTGCCCTGATCTCACTTTTTCCAAGAGGCCCATGTGTGGATCAGGTTTTTGTCTTTGGTGTTAATCCCCCACAGCTGGGGTGGGACAGACAGGTACCCTTGGGCTTGGGCCAAGGTCCTCCTGCCCGGAGTTGCTGAGACAGTGCTGAGACCTAGCCCCTGCCCCAGAGATTGCTGTATTTGTGGTCACAACTGGCCAAGCTGTGGCCCCTGCCTCTCCTTCCAGAGAAACTTCTGAACGCTCTGGTCAGGGGCTTCCTTCGGTGAGCAGATATGTCTTAGAGCTAAGCCTCCACTAGCACCCTATCCCCTCTCAAGCCAGAGGTAGAGAGACGGAAGGGGGGCCTGGTCCCTGCAGGCTGGGGAAAGGGGCACTATAAGCCAGGACACTGGGGGCATCTGAATCCACCCCCTGCAGGAAGGGTGCCCAGTGAGCCAGTCCTGAGGCCATCACTTAAAGAACGGCCTGTAGGCAAAGGACCGGTTGGGGCCTCCAGTCTCGGAGAACATACCTTTCCCAGGCCCTGGCTTTTTCTTCCGCTGTCCTAGATGAGAAGGGTCTGAGGCCACGGTGGGCACAACCCAGAGTATTAATAGCACCTAGTGTTCCTGCCTTTCTCTCCACTGCCCTTTACCTGCCCAATCTCACTGAGCTGATGCCAACCACGGCATTTACTGTACTATGTAATAATTGCCGGTTTGCCTTCTCACCCGACGGTGAGTTAGTTCCTGGAGAGCAAACTGCACGTCTGTTTTGCCCGCCATTCTGCCCTGGTGCCCACCACACGTTATACACTCATTAAAGATGCACTGAATAAAGCCGCACACACGTGATGGCTCGAGACAGGGTGGCCTGTGGTGCTGCATGGAGCCCTCAGAGCCTGAAGGATGGGGACAGGGCCAGAGCCTGGAAAAGGCGGGAGTCCAGCGCCTCCCCCACCCCTCCACTCCCCAGCTGGCCACACCAGCCGGCCCTCCTACCTGCAGTGTGTTGACAGGGAAGGTGCTGATGGGTGGGAAGTCGAGGATCTGGAGGTCGTGCACGTGGCCGTTCATGACGACAGCAGGCAGGTAGAGGCGGCGGGCGGTGGTGGGCACGCAGACCTCGCTGAACTCGTTGTACAGGAACTGGCGCACGATGGCACTTTTGCCCACGCCTCGCGCCCCCAGCACGGCCACCCGGTAGGTGGAGACCATGCCTCCCGCCCCGCTCCGCCACCGCGTCCTCGCCGCTGCCTGGGGCTCCCCCGGGCTGCATATTCCAGGGGCTGGGGGCTCAGCCACCGTCAGGACCCACCATTGCTGCCCCTGTTTTGCCCCGGGCCCTCTGCGGCCTCCACCTGGACTGTGGGGACAAGAGGTGGGCTTGGTGGGCCCGCTTTTCCCTGGACCTGTCCTGTACTTCCCCAGCCCAGGAACTTGGCTGAAGCTGTTACTGCCTCTCAGAAAGCCTTCCCTTTCCCAGAACACCTAGCTCCATCTACCCAGAGCCTCTCCACCCTCCCTTCTCCATTTTTTTTCCTGCCACCCGCCCACCGGTGGGAATCACTCTTTCTTGTGTTATGATCAGACATGTGGCCACTTCCGACCCCCCCAGCCAGGCCAGGCTGCAGAGCAGAGTGGGACGCACCCTAGACTTGCTCCAATCCCCACTTTCCCATAGAGCCCAGAATGAGCCAAGGCCAAGCGTGTCTCATCAGAGACACTCACAGCATTTTGTGGAGAGAGTCCTTTGTTGGGCAGGACGTTTTACATCCTGTTGGGAACCCTGGCCCAGATGACTGCTGTGTGCTCTGGAGCATACTACTTGTTGAACACTTAGTGTTAGCACAGCCACATGGTTATCCATAGTCAAAACAGTAGCCCTCAGGGATGGGTAACCATCCCCCTTTCCAGAAGACTCAGGAGGGAGCGAGAAGCATGCCCAAGGGCACACAGCTGACAGCAACAGCCGCCCCTCCACAAAGTTGCAATACCTCCGACCTCCTCCGAGTTTAGTGCTTCTAGCTGGTCAATCCCTACAGGCCAAGGGCTATGTCTCATTCTCTGGCATCCCCCCAAACTCAGAGGGCCTGGCACATAGCAGGTGCCCAGGAAAGGACTGCTACAGGGTTGGACCTTGCTATGCTCAGTTTCGGTGACTTCGGAGCTTAGGGGTAAACCCCGGCTATGATGTTTCCTAGCTGTGGTCAGAGGGCAAATCACCTGCCCAGTCTGCACACATATAAAGTGGGGTTAACAGGCCCTACTTCTGGGATAATCCAAGCAAACCTCCTAACCAGCTGCCTTCTCCTTCTGTTGGGGATGGTGACCAGGGAGGCTGGTCCACACCTGAGACCTCCTGTCCAGGGACTGTTCACGGGAGGGTGACACCAGTGCCTACTATGTGGGCCCAGGGCAGACGGATTTGCTGGATTCCGACAAGGCCATGCTTTTCAGGTTATGTGCATGTCCTCTCTGTGGATATATGTTCTTTCCATATATGCGCAGTTCACAGCTGAATTGTCCCTCAGTCTGAAAATCCAATC
Organism: Felis catus; assembly: GCF_018350175.1. Taxonomy (NCBI): domain Eukaryota; kingdom Metazoa; phylum Chordata; class Mammalia; order Carnivora; family Felidae; genus Felis; species Felis catus. The sequence goes on along the minus strand of NC_058381.1, from coordinate 23,099,027 downwards.
TATTGGGTATGTGTACAGACAGTAGAGTAAACAGAAGGCAGGATTTGGGGTGAGACCCGCCAAGGTTTGGTTCCCAGCTCTGCCACCTAAAATGTGTCCTTGGGCAAGAAACTTCATAGGGTGTTGTGAGGTCATGAAAGTAAAACCCAGTGCCAGGAACAGCAGGTGTTCAACTAACAGCGGCCACGGTTATGTACGGGGGTCCTTCATTCACCTGAGGTTTACTAAGATCTCAGTGGGACCTCCTAGCAACCCCAGGATGGGTCACTATCCACTGTTGTGCTGTTGTTCACATACATGTTGTATGGTGTGTGTGTGTATGAGAAAGAGAGGGAGGGAGAGAGACTCTTCTCCCTGTTTTATTGAAGGTAAAACCAAAACCAAAAACCAGAGACTCAGGGAAGTGAAAACCATACAGCCAGCTGAGCTATCAACCAAACGAGGATCCTGATCTCCTTTCTGTCCCATGTGGTGTCCTTTGCCCAACAGGTGTTTATCTACTTCTATGGGCTTCCCACTGAGGTACGTACCAGTCCCTCCTCCCCCCAAATCCCTCCAGGCCCTGGGCCCCTCAGGCATCCCTGGACACTGTCAGCTTGGCAGAGAGCCTCGGCTGGGTTAATTACATAACCAGCACAAGCAGGTGAGGAGGGGGGCATACTGGGGGAGGCAGAGAGGACAAGGAATGCAAGAAGAATCCCTGACCTCTCTCTGGGTGTGGCAACTTAGAGGTATCTAGGATGTGTCCTACCTGCAGATTCTCCCGGACGCCACACTCCCTGCACAGAAATCAACCCTTTCTGGAGAATTGCTGGGAAATAAACGGGGCATAGTGCTGGAGCCAGGGAGGGGATGCAAGAGAGGCCCCTAGGCTGGGGCCACCCTCCTGGAACTCACCAGGCCCAAGTGTGGCCCTGTCCCTGACTCAGAGGTGACTAGTGTCCCCTCCCTCTTCCCAGGCGGGGGTCCTGGGTCTAAGTGCCTATTAACCCAACATCCCTAGTTGGGTGGGGACTGAAGAGGGCTGTCCGGAGCATCAGGGCCCAGCTCCCTGAGAGCTCCCTCCCCAAGGCCTGCGCTCCGCAGTGAGTCTGCAGACAGCGCCCGGCAAGAGACCGGGGACACACACAGGGGCCAAAGCCTGCTTCTTGTCCCCTCCCCTAGGCCTGGACACAGGAGTCCTGCTCCAGACTGGCGGCCCTGGCTTTGCGGTCCCATGGGCAGAGTCACACGTCTGCCCGCTGTCTGTCCCCACACGTTCATGTGGGAGTGGGCGGGTGGGGGCGGCAGAGGACGCTGGGCTCCCCATGACCTGATTGGTGGGAGTCTGGGGGGGATGCCGGAGCCCTGCCTGCTCTCCGCCTCCAGCACCTTGCAGGCACCCCCCCTCCCCAGCTCCTGCTCTCACGTGGCCGCCCCGCGCCGCTTCCCCGCCAGCCCGCAGTCCCCCTCCACCCTCCTCGCCCCGGCCCCCGGGCCCGGCCGCCCCGCTCCCACCCGCCCCCCGGCCCTGCCCCGCCCGCCTCCCCTCCTCCCGCCGCTTACCCGGGGCCGTCCTAGCTGCCCCCGGCCCTGGCCGGCCGGCCGGCGGGGCCGCGCTCCCCCCGGGCTCCGGCGCTGCCCCCCGGCTCCCCGGCCCGGGGGGAGAGGGGTGGGGGCGCCCCCGGCTGCCCAGTCGGCGTGGGCTCAGCGGCGGGCGCGGAGGGCAGGTGCGGGCGCCGAGGGGGCAGGAAACCTCCAGCCCAGCTCTCCCTCCGGAGCGCGCCGCCCGCTCGCGCCGGCTGGAGGGAGGCGGAGGGGAGCGCGAGGCCGCGGGGAGGGGGGTGGGGGGGTTCGGGCTGGCGTTCCGCTGGGTCCCTGAGCCTGACAGATTCGCTCGCGCGGCCCTGGACGAATTCTTGAACCCTGCGCCTCTAGACTTGCACCCCCTCCCGACTCCCCCTGGCAGGTTTTTATTTCTCCCCTGGAGGGGTGGGAGGAAGGCGCCAGAGAGGCCCTAGAGCCTTTTGCTTTTTTGCTTCCTTCACTCCAATTCCCGCCCCCCCCCACCCCGCGTCCACCCCAGCTGCTCTCTCTAGGTCCCCCTCTGACCCTTCCCACGCCACAGTCTGCTGCAGGGCGGGCGCACCTGTGTGCCCTGCACCTTGTCCCGCTGGAGGACAGAGTGCAGGATGGTCACTCTCGCCCTTCACCACAGCAGTGCAAGAAGGGCACACCAGGCTGGCCGCAGAGCGCAGCGTATCTCCTGCCAGTGAATGACCTCCACTCCCCTCAACTCACTGCTCCCCTCTCTTCTCCACACCGGGAGATGCCAGCATTTGCAGGGGCTGCATGCAGGCAGAATCACCTATATATTTTTTCTAAAACCAGCGGCCACAGTGTCATTCATCATAGCTAGCATTTGTGGAGTGCGTCCTGTGTGCCAGACAACGGGCTCTAAGTTTTACCTGCGTCCTCAAACTTAATCCTCACAATTCTGTGAGGTCGATTCTTTAAAAAAAATTTTTTTTTCTTAACGTTTATTTATTTTTGAGAGACAGAGAACGAGCAGGGGAGGAACAGAGAGAGAGGGAGACACAGAATCTGAAGCAGGCTCCAGGCTCTGAGCTGTTGGTACAGAGCCTGGCACGGGGCTCAAACCCACGAGCCGTGAGATCATGACCTGAGCTGAAGTCAGTTGCTTAACTGACTGAGCCACCCAGGTGCCCCATGTGAGGTCAATTCTACAGATGGGATAGTTGGGGACTGAGAGGGGTGGAGTGACTTGTCTTACTGAAGGGCAAAATTTGGAATAGAAGATGGGGATCTCTAGTTGGGTGGCCCTCCCCGCCCGAGGGGGAGAACCTGGCTCAGCAGCACTAATTATGTGCTGTGTGAAAAGCCAGGGTTCTGGAGGGAGGGCTGGGAGGGGACCAAATAGTTAGGGGAGTCAGTGGAGGTGTCAGAGGAGGCAAGTTTCAAGGAAGGAGCCTTGAAAGAAATGGATTTGGGGCGTCAGGGTGAGAGGAGGTTGTGGGAGAGGAGGGCTACAGATGAGAGAAGATGGGAGCAAGTACAGAGCTTTGAGAAGGGAGCCCAGGGGGCTGGCAGCTTGGCGAGAGGAGGCAGAGAGGGGGCTTGAGGTGAGGTCTCAAAGGCGGTGGTGATTGCTGGGTAAGGAATTTGGACCTAGCCCTGTGCTGGATGGTAAGGTAATGAAGGGTCTTGAATCAGGGCAGTGACCACCTGGCCAGAGTCACATTGTACTTGCCTGCAGGGCAGAAGAGGAAGGGGAAGCCCAGAGAGCTCACCCGTGTTTTTATCCCTGGGACCCAGCATGCCCCCCTGAGACTTTCTAGACTTCCTATTACTCCTGCGTTCCAGATTCCTCATGGAGCCAGTTTCCTCCTCCCTCTGGGCTCTGCATTTTGGGCATGTTCCCAATTGCTCCTCCTCTCTCTTCTATCCAGACAGAAAGTGTAGCGGTTATGAGCCTGGGCCTCAGAATCGGACAGATCTGGATTTAAATCCTGGCCCTCCACTGACTATGTGACCATGATGGTAACTGAAGGCAAGTAACTTGAACTATCCTAATCCTATTGCGTTATTTGTAATAAGTTTATTTATTTTTGAGGGAGAGAGGGAGAATCCCAAGCAGGCTCCTCACTGTCAGCACAGAGCCTGATGCAGGGCTCGAACTCATGAACCGTGAGATCATGACCTGAGTTGAAACCAAGGGACGCTTAACCGACTAAGCCACCCAGGCGCCCCAGCTATTGCTTTATTTGTAAAGCAGCGGAGATGCGATCAGTTGTCCTTTCAGCATAAAGGACTTACAAGAGTGTAGCGTTCTTTAATTTTTTTTTTTCAACGTTTATTTATTTTTGGGACAGAGAGAGAGACAGAGCATGAACGGGGGAGGGGCAGAGAGAGAGGGAGACACAGAATCGGAAACAGGCTCCAGGCTCCGAGCCATCAGCCCAGAGCCCGACGCGGGGCTCGAACTCACGGACCGCGAGATCGTGACCTGGCTGAAGTCGGACGCTTAACCGACTGCGCCACCCAGGCGCCCCAAGAGTGTAGCGTTCTTAACAGCAGTGCCTGACCTGTAGGAAGTCTCAACATGTAGCCTTTATTTTTTCTTGCCTTTTCATTCTTGTTAATGTTTATTTATTTTTGAGGGAGAGGGAGACAGAGGATCCGAAGCGGCTCCGCACTGACAGCAGAGAGCCCAATGTGGAGCTCAAACTCATGAACCGAACTGTGAGATCATGACCTGAGCCAAAGTCAGACACTTAACTGAGCCATCCAGGTGCCCCCTTTTCTTGCCTTTTTAAAAGACATACAGCCATTCGTATGGGAGGTCGAACATCACCTTGGAAAAGCATTTCCTTTTATTCTAGGTGGGCTTCTAGGGGTTTGGGGTGGTGTATGAGAAGGGCCAGGGCAGCAGCTAGAAACAAATACAGGGTTGAGAAGGATATGGCTTCCTTCGGGAAGAATTCCCAGGGAGAAATCAGATTTTACTGACCCATGGGGTCCTAACAGTGTCACCTAGAGTGACACTTTTCCTAACTTAATTGTCCGGGGCATTGTCCATTCCCCGCGTTGTATCTCAAAATCGTTAATGCTTACTATGACCAAAGATCTCAGGCTTTGTGTCTACTGGCCAACACCTCCATTCTGGTTCTATCTTAGCCCAAGGTAGACTAGAAAGAGAAATTGTGCAGTGCTCATACTCGTAACCTGGCACCAGGCTTCTCAGAAGCTCCTCCTACTAGGGGAACACAAAGCCAAAGGTCCATCATGGAGCCTCACACTTGCCTTCGGTGGTAGGTCATTTAAAACATTTTTATATAAAAAACAAGAAGCCATAGTATTAATATAAAATGCAAAATATGCCTGCGTTTAAGATTCTCCTAAGTCATTTTTTTTTAAGTTTATTTATTTGAGAGAGAGAGCATGAGTGGGGAGGGGCAGAGAGAGAGGGAGAGAGAGAGAATCCTGAGCAGGCTCCATGCTGTCAGCGGGGAGACTTATGTGGGGCTCGAACCCATGAATCGAACCATGAGGTCGTGACTTGAGCCATAACCAAGAGTTGGACGCTTAACTGACTGAACCACCCGGGTGCCCCTACGTCATTTCAGTTTATTGAGAGTCACTTTGGGCTAAGAACTTCTTACACTGTAGAGGCCTGCTCACTCTCCTCTATCATTAGTTACCTTGGTGAAAAAATTTGAGAGGCTCTGTCCTTGGGTCTGACCTTGGGCCTCCTGTGGGGACACCTGAGACGCAAGCACAGACTCTGGGGGAGCAGATGCGTGGGTCCACTTGCAGCATCTGAGGCCCAGGCACCCGAGGGGGACAAAAAAACAGAGACCTGGAGCTGCCTAGTCCACAGGCCCCCAAACCCTCCATCAAAGCTGAAACCCCCACTGAGCTTTCAGAGGCTGTTTGGCCAGACCCTGGAGCCTAAGACCTTAAGTGGAAAGTGAATGAAACAAGGGAGGGGAAGCCCAAGGCTGGATTTGAACATTCTCCTCTAATACCCATATAGTGGGAGAAGGCCCTGAGCCGTTCTCTGGGTCCCAGAGTGCAGGGGCAGTCCTGTTTCCTGAGCCGTTCTCTCGGTCCCAGAGTGCTGGGGCAGTCCCGTTTCAAAGCAATTCTTCTGGAGATTAAGTCCATCTGCGTCCTATCAACCCCCAAATCAGCCTTCCCCTTGTTGGCAGCATCAAGAATGGCAGGGCAAAAGCTAAATGAGAAAACTGAGATGGTAAGTTTGCAGCCAACTCGGAAACTTTTCAAGAAACATCCTTGTTGCTAATAACATGTCTGGGGGCTGGTTGGGATTCTAGGATTAGTGCTCAGGAGATAGAAATGGGTAACAACGGGGGAGGTGTGATCTTTCCCAAGTGCCACACCAGGTATTAAAATAAACAGGCTCTTGCCTCCTGGAGCTGGGGGTGGCGGGGAAAAGAAATCTGGGTCCAAGCAAAATCAGAAAAAGCATCAATGCATGAGGTGGGAGTAGGAAGACTCAATTCTGGGAGTCCTCAACTGTTTCTTAGCTTCAGAAACAATGTACCTGGTATCTCAGAATTTCCTAGTCGCCATTCTGGAGGCTGAGAAGGATGGTAGGATCGAAGGTCAAAGTCTGGGGCCGGCAAGCCCTGCTTATTGTTCCATATCCTGGTAGCTTGGGGTTTTAGCAAGGCCGGCCATTGGCCTGGTGGCTGAGTGTAGAGGGGCTGGAGGGCCTATTACAGAACTTTCAGTGGAACTGTTCCACTCTCTGTCGCACCTCACCTGAAAAATGGGGATAATGCCAGGTTCATGGGGTAGGCAGGTGTCATGCGCATGAAACTACTTTACCATTTTTTTTTCCCCAGTATGATTCCGGGTAACTGGCATTTTATTTGGCAACTTCACTTTTTTCTTATTTTTAAAAACTGAAGTATAGGGGCGCCTGGGTGGCTCAGTCGGTTAAACATCCGACTTCGGCTCAGGTCATGATCTCACGGTCCGTGGGTTCGAGCCCCACGTCGGGCTCTGTGCTGAAAGCTCAGAGCCTGGAGCCTGTTTCAGATTCTGTCTCCCTCTCTCTGACCCTCCCCTGTTCATGCTCTGTCTCTGTCTCAAAAATAAATAAACGTTAAAAAAAATAAATAAATAAAACTGAAGTATAGCTGACATGCGACATATTTGTTTCAGGTGTACAACACAGTGATTTTGCAATTACATACATTAATGAGATGACACCACAGTATGTGTAGCTACCATGCAAATTTTTTACGTTATCGACTACAACGCCCTATGCGGTTCGTCCTCGTGGCTTTTTATAAACCTGAAGTTTGCACCTCTTAATCCCCTTCACCTGTTTCCCTGATTACCGACTCCCCCCCCTCCCCCCCCCATGCCGTCCCAGTGCTTTACCGTTTGTCACCTGTATCCCTTTAAAAGTAGACAAACAGGTGTGTCTTTCTGGAGCTGCACATTAGAAACACTGGAGTCCTTTAAAAATGCAGATTTCCCCAGGGCTGCACGCCAGCCTGGCTGAGCAGAATCATCGGTTTTTGAAACCCGAGACGTGGTGTCAATGTGCACACCAGACTTGAGAGCCTCTGGGGACACCTGGCTTGCTCAGTCGGTGCAGCATGCAACTCTTGGTCTCAGGGTTGTGGGTTCGAGCCCCATGTTGGGTAGAGAGATTACTTAAAAATAGAGTTTTGGCGGGGGCGGGGGCGAAGAGTTGAAACCCTCTGCCCTAAAGATTTTCTTTGCCCAACCTGGTATCATTCTTAGTTGGTAAATCCAGATAGATCTCAGCATAGCCCATCCCTCTTCATTTCTTTGGCCTTGAACATCAACAAAGACCATCCTGACCCCACTGCTTCCCAAGTGTTATTCCTGTTACAGCTTGGGCTAACTGCAAGCCAGCAACAAGGTGACAACCCAAAAGTTGCTGGCTGCCAAAGGCAGTTCACTCATGGAGTTGGGACATCCAAGTCCCAACGCCTAAGTGCTAAGCAGCTTCTCTACATTCGCTCTAGTGGTGAGAGGCTCAGGGCACCTTGGCGCTGGATCCCTCAGCCTCTTTACTGAGCTTCAGGTTAGAAGACTTCAGAGGCTGTTGCTCATCACGATCTAGGGCCTCTATCTTGACAACACCTGGGTCTTGTGCTCCCTGTGACACAAATGCCCGTGACTGGACTTGAACTCCTGGGGAAGCTTGCTTTGAAGCATGAATTCTTTTCACTTGGGAACACGCCGGCCCTGAGTTCAGGTCCCAGTGGCGCTTATACATCGAGAGGAGTCGTCCTGGGTGACAGGAAGCTGGTGAGTAGCTCTGCTGTGCTGCTTCTGCCCCTGTGCCTTGGCTGGCTGGCTGGCTGTCCCTGGGACCATCTGCCTGGGGCCCTAGCAGAGAACCTGCCAGGGGATACAGACTAGCTCCTGTGAGCACTTCCTGGCCATGGTGCTGGTGGTGACAGGGGGCTTGGTTAACAGGAGCCTCCGTGAGATACAGGCTTCTTCCTTACGTAGTCTTAATTTCATCTGACTAAATCCCTGGGACGGTTAGGCAGCCAAAAGAAAAGTTCTAACAGTATGCTTATTAGTGCTCCATCCCTCTCCTGGCCAGCAGTGTTGCATCCTAGAGGGTCGGTTCTGGGAACAAAGTCCACACCACAAACTTCATTTTGTGTAAATGAGTTTATTGACGAAGACACAAGGTCAAGCTTCCCCCCACCCCCACCCTCCCCAAGAACAGATCCCAATAACCAAAGAATGATAAGCATTCTTAGGGCAACATTTCCCCTCCCACTCCCAACTGCTCTCCACAACACAGACACACGAAACAGGCTCGGGCGAGGACAGACACTCAGGGAATCTCTGACCAGCAAGAGTTCTGGGTGTGTGTGTGCTTCCCTGCCCTCTGTAGGATACCAGCTGATGTTACAAAGACATACGGAGGCAGAGGAGAGGAGAATGGAGGGCAAGCTCCACTCCGTTTCCCCGATTCGGCCGAGCTTGACACGGGCCAAAAGGGAAGCTGCAGTGGAGGCGACAGTCTGTCTCTTCAGGAGAGAGGTCCTCTTCCACGGAGCAGGATCCCTCCCTGAACGCTCGGGGCTGCGACAGGAGGCAGCCTCCCCAAGGAGCGAAGGATTCCGGGATTGGCCCAGTCAGGTGAGCTGAGAACAGCAGCTGTTACCCACCACTGCTGGGGAAGGTGAGAGAAGCCTCGTTTCAGAGGCAGAGGGACATACTCTGGTATAAAACTGTGTGCTGTCTGTTTAGCTGACACGTACATTTCCCTGTGCAACCACGGTTTGCTCTGAGATAAGAACTTGGTATTTGTAGTGTGAACCTTCTTCACTGCCTGTGTACATCCGACTCCATGATCTCCCAACAAGGAAACTAATCGACCTGCTTTTCCACCTGACACACAGCCAACCTACCCACCTCCCACATACATCCCCTGTGCTACTTCCTATCCTCCACGTGCCTTGGGTGGTGAGTGCAGGACAAGGGCCCCCGACCCCAGTAATTCTTCTCTTGGAGAGTCTCAAGGTTTAGGAAATTGCTTTGGGGGACCCACCCCCCCAAAGCTTTGTACCTCGTATGAATCAGGGTCACTTCAGACATGACAGGCTGTAGGGTAGTTTCTGCTGTTTTCTAGGATTTCTCCCCTTGGACTCACTCTGAGGTCTGAGTTCAACATGAGGTCTTTGGGCCCCAAAGTGCCTCTGACTTGAACAGGGCATCGGAGAAGAGCGGTCTTGTTCCCGCACCCTGAGCACTGGGCACCAGGCAGTGTGACAAGTGCCCACAGATGTAATAGTGTGAACACAGCTACTAAAGAGTTGGTGCTTTGGGCACAAAGCACTCTTGGACAAAACACGCCCAACGTGTTAGGGGATTTCGTATCTCCCAGTCTTGGGAGAGATGACAGGAACTGACTGACCCTCTGAGGTGGTGTCAACTGCCTGTGGGGCCTAATTAACATAAGTAAAGGGCAGATCAGACTGTTAAAGGATAGAGTGAGTCCACGACCTCTCTAAGCTCACTTCATCTCTGCACCCACCCTGCTGGCCTCAAGAACTGTGGCTCTAGGAGCACGTGTGGGAACACTCAGCTACCCTCTCATTCTGGCATCTGGATTTACCTTCCGGTAACTGAAGAGACACTCTGCTGCCACCTGATGCCAGTGAATGGAGGGCCAAAATCAGCATGGAGTAGGAGAAGAGCCACGAAGAAGCAGGACAGGAAAGGTAAGAGAAAGGCGTTGAGGAAAGAAAAATGAGCGAGCGGCTCTTGCAGTCTCCAACAACACTGATGGGGATTTAGGAGACCCAGTCCTCCCGCTCTGCGACTCAACAGCTAAAAGGCTTCAGGCAGTCTACATCTTTGTCTTTTTCCATTTTAGGAAAAACAGGGTTGGATAAGTTATTATTTAAAGTCTGTTTCAACTCTAAAACTAGGATTTTAGATCTGAATTGGAGCTGAGAATTAAATTAAATCCAGGGCAGGGAGAGGGGGAAGCACAGTTTGGTTCCTGATCCCCATCTCTACTCAAATTCCTTGATCAGTGTTAACGGGTTAGATCGAGGGAAAGGAATGTAGGACGCTCTAACGTCTCTCAGCTTTAGTGCCAACAGGCCCTATTTCCCGCACCCTGAAACACCATTCAAGGAAGACCACCATTCCCAACTGCAGAGCAATCAGATGAGATGATAATAAGGGGTGTGGGGGGGGGAAATCATAAAGAAAGGGAGGGACTTTGGAGAGAGAAGAAAGTGAAAACCCAAATGAGCAGGGGCAAGGTTGCCACAGATAAGAGAACCCCTAACAGGGGGTGCAAATAACTGCATTTCTTCCTCCAGGACTGTGTGGTTAATGGCAGTCAGGTGTTTTAACACTTTCTACCAGGTACACTATGCCCTCCATTTCTCATATGTACAAAAATATAAAACAATAAAGTGCAGTTTATGTTTCAGTGACACTTTTCCTTGCTTTAATATTTTTTGTCTTTTTCTGCTTTTGAAATGAGCTCTCAATTACAAAATATCAAACTACACTCAAAAATGCCAGCCACTGGCACACTATGGAGAAGCTCACAAGTAAGGACAGATAGCGGCGGCGAGTGGCAAGAGGAGGGAAGTGATCGAAGCAGTGGTTACAAATGTTCACAGGAAGCTACAACTATCCAACAGGTTGTGCCCTAATGTTAGCACAGGTTAGACTAGTCACTACCTTGGTGGGTGGCCTCAGTGTGTTTGGGTTCAGATTCTACACGGCAATACAATTTCTTCCAGTTAAGAGTTCTTGGCTTGCACCAATCACAGGATGGCCGGAGGGCGCCGGACCAGTCTATTAGTTTTTCAAAATGCTGTCGTAGACCTGATAGATGTACTGAGAGACTTCAGGAGCTCTGCACTTCAGCGACAGCTGTTAGGAAGAAAAGGAGAAGAGGATTAGCATGGAGGTTGGCATTGGCTTGAAAGGTAGCCAGTACTCAGTTCAAGGAAATCTCTCTTTTTTTTTTTAATTTTTTTTTTTTAACATTTATTTATTTTTGAGACAGAGAGAGACAGAGCATGAATGGGGGAGGGACAGAGAGAGAGAGGGAGACACAGAATCTGAAACAGGCTCCAGGCTCTGAGCTTTCAGCACAGAGCCCGACGCGGGGCTCGAACCCACGGACCGTGAGATCATGACCTGAGCCGAAGTCGGGTGTTTAACTGACTGAGCCACCCAGGCGCCCCAGGAAATCTCTTTCTGATGCAAAGAGACAAAAGCCTCTTTCACTGAGAGGCCAAACCAAGAGAGGTTCTGTTAAGTTCTGTGGGTTTTAAAATTTCAATTTAATCAATGTCAACTTGTGCTGTGTTTCCACCTACATTCTCTGTGGGTCTGTGAGGTTAGGAATCATCCATACTAAAAACATCAAAACCTCTGACTGTGGGGGAACAGCTACTCCAACGCTCTGCTAAGGGTCACAGGGATTATTACCAAATGAAAAGGGAGGGGTGAAAGTCTAACTTGTTGGGGTCATTTTGGCTGCCTGCCCCAGTTTCTCACTCAGACAAGGATGGTTATCTCAGTTCCAATTCAAGATGTACGATCAAGCAAAATAAAAGCATAAGAGAGGGACATCCAAGGTACTAGTCCTTTTTGTATTACACCGAGGACAGCAAAAACACTGTTATGGAAGGCAAATGTGAACACCGAGAGACACTGACTTAGTATAACCAGACAGCAATTTACGGCACCAGTTTCCTCATTTGCTGCCTCCCTAAACAGGCAAAGACACTCCTGATGCCACTCGTCTACCACTTCTCTTCTTCTAGTCTCACAATCATCAAATTAAAACAAAAACTTTAATAAAACAATTTCAATGTTGAACACTGAGATTTTCATTTTGTGGGTCAATAAGCACAAAACTTAAAGCCAGATTAGGGCGTCTGGGTGACTCAGTCGGTTGAGCGTCTGACTGTTGGTTTCGGCTCAGGTCATGGGATCGAGCCCCATGTCGGACTCTGTGCTGAGCATGGGGCCTGCTGAAGATTCTCTCTCCCTCCCTCTCAGATTTGAAATCCTTGACTGTATCAGAGTAACCAAAATATTATTAACAGTAATATAACAGAAGCATGCAAATTGCATTTAGAACCAGAAAATTGAACATTTGCTTTTTGCATTACCGACACCATTGTTTTCATCTATTAGGGTATGTAAGCAAAACCTGTCTTTAATCATATAGCACTATGAGATTTTACATTCCTTTACGTCTTTATTCTCAGAGACACTGGGCAATTTCACATAGTACAAAAGGTGACAATATATTTAGCAAAAATATCAGGAAGATATTGGTCAACCCTGAATTTCTTTTTTTTTTTTTTTTTTTTAATTTAAACTCAAGTTAGTTGACATACAGTGTAGTATTAGTTTCAGGAGTAGAATCCAGTGATTCATCACTTACATATAACACACAGTGCTCATCCCAACAAGTGCCCTCCTTAATGCCCATCACCCAGTCAACCCATCATCCCCCATCCACCTCCCCTCCAGCAACCCTGTTTGTTCTCTGTATTTACAAGTCTCTTATGGTTTGCCTCCCTCTCTGTTTTTATCTTATTTTTCCTTCCCTTCCCCTGGGTTCACCTGTTTTGTTTCTTAAATTTCATATGTGAGTGAAATCAGATAGTATTTGTCTTTCTCTGACTTATTTTGCTCAGGCTAATACACTCTAGTTCCATCCATGTTGTTGCAACCCTGAATTTCTTGAAAAAAACGTACATCCTCAAAAGTTTAAAAATGCAAATTAAAAAAATGCAAAAACCAGGGCACCTGGCTGACTCAGTCAGTAGAGCATGTGACTCTTGATCTCAGGGTTGTGAGTTTGAGGCCCACCTTGGGCATAGAGATTACTTTAAAAAAAAAAAAAAAAAAAAAAAAAGGTAAAACCCAAAAACCAGCCAAACAAAAGAACATCAAAAGAGGCTCTATTTATTTACAGCTTTAATATTTGGTCTCTAAGGCACTTTCAAAGTTGCTGTTTGACATTAATCAGGAAGGCAATTCTGACAAATGTAAAAACAAAAACAAAAACAAAAAACAACCCAAAACCAAAAAACAACCCCGACTAATTTAAGAATGTCATTATGCATAGAAAACAGCTCCCTACTTTGGTCAAAGTTGCAGCTCTAGGCATTTCCCTGACTATACAGGCAATTCTCTACCTCCTCCTCCACAGCCTCTCCACTGCCAGTGTCGTGGAAAATTCTCGTGGGAAAGTATGTGGGTTCAGAAGAGGAGGAGAGGAAGCTAAAAAGAGGACGACCAGCCTAAGGGAGTTAACTCTCAGACTACAGAGGGGTGGTTCCTCTCCCCCAAAATATTTTTTCCACACCTTTGTAAGATGTACCATTTGGAGACTCTTTTTTTGTTGTTGTTGTTCATGACTGGTAAGGAAATGTTGCCTTCCTCTACAAAAGCCCGATCTGCCAAGCTAGCACTGGGGAGAGGGGAGTAGTCATGGACAGATCAGGCCTGGACTCTAAGTTTCAGCTGCTCTTTGCAGAGGGGGTTGGATGAGGAAGAATCAGTCTTTCTCTCCTTATATCATACTCCCCTCTCCAAGCCATGCCAACCTCTAACAAAGGGTCAGGTTTAGGCTTAAACTTATCTTTTGCTTTCCAACTAAGACAAGCTAGAATGAATTTAAAAAAAAAAAAAAAAAAAAAAGATTTTCCTAAATCCTGAAGAAAGTACAAGGGAAACATACATTAAAAAAAACAATTAATAAAACCAAATAATTTGACTTATAAAATAAAGGTGCGACTCTGGGTCTTGTTTTGCATGGTTACTAAGGGAAAAGAGACCTTACCAGGGTTTTAACTTTTGAACTGCTGGCCTACTTATGTGACACATCTTTAATACCAACCACTCTGGAATGTCACACATCCAGACCCACTGAGGAAAGAAGAATCGCCTCTTATGCCTAAGTTAAGCCAAGGATTTAACACATCTACTTCTGGTTTACAGTCTGGAACACATACTTTTTCACCAGGGACAAGTTACCTTTCCCGATAAGATGTAGCTGCTTAGAGTGACAGGGCCTCATCCTTACAGGATAAACATCTTTCCTAATGAAATACAGTAAGGGGTAGGGGGGAGGGAGTGATTTATCCACCTCTTAGGAGGCTTAGGGACCACCGGTCCTCTAGCATCAGTACTGGCTCAACCAGATTTTCTTCCTCCTTAATACCTTGCTGAGACAGATCAATAGTGTAATAGGTGTTAGGGTGATGGAAGGAAGAAAACAGACCCCAGGGACTTTGAAGTCTGCAGCACCATTTAGGGGAATGGATTAGGTCTGTGTCACATGTTGTGATGGAAAATTTGGATTGTTCTGTGGGCAGAAGGAACCTAGACACCAGATGGATGGAAAACAGGAAAGAGGGCAAGGAAGTATAAACAAATTTACCATTTATAAATACAAGGAAAGAAGGGAGGTGGGTGTGGCTATAAAAAGGCACAATGAGGACAAAATCCCACTGGATTATTTCTTACAACCGCACATAAATCTGTATCTTAAAAATTAAAAAATATATATAGGAGGCTCTTCCCTTCTGTGGCCACTGCTGAAGCTCCAGTGGCCTAAACGAAGTTCAATCCCTTTGTGACTTCTGACCGGAGGAAGAACCGTAAAAGGCATGTCAATGCACCCTCCTGCATTTGCAGGAAGATTTTGTCTTCCCCTCTTTCCAAACAGCTGAGACAGAAGTACAATGTTCGATCCACGCCCATCGAAAAGGATGAGGAAGTAAGTACAGGTTGTGCGAGGGCACTACAGAGGTCAGTAAGTTGGCAACGTAGTCCAGGTTTACAGGAAGAAATACGTCATCTACACTGAACGAGTACAGCGAGAGAGGGCGAAAGGCACAACTGTCCATGTGGGCATCCAGCCTGGCAAGGTGGTTATTACTAGACTAAAACTGCAAAGACCGCAAGAAGATCCTTGAACATAAAGCCAAATCTTGCAAGTAGGAAAGGAAAAGGGCAAATATAAAAAAGAAATAATTGGGAAGATGTAGGAATAAAATAATCTTATATATGACTTTAAATAAAAACTGTTAAAATGAAAAAATAGGGGAGGAAATGTCCTTCAACAGGTGAATGGATAAGCAGTGGTACATCCATATGGTGGACTACTACTTGGTCATAACAAACAAACTACTGTTACACATTAACAACCTGGATGAATGTCAAGGGTATTGTGCTAACCGAAAAGCAAAACAAACAAACAAACAAACAAACAAAACGTCAAAAGATTTCATATTTTAAGAATTTAAATTTATAGTACACTCTCAAAATGACAAAATTACAGTAATGGAGAGAACATCAGTGGTTGCCAGGGCACAGGGCTGGATGAGAATCTGGCTATAAAGGGAGAGCAAGAATGGAACTTCTTTGCAGTGACACAACAGTTCGATGTCCTGCCTGTGGTGATGACTATACCAATCTACACACATGTAGTAAGAGTGCACAGTGCTGTACACTTGCCAACCACCCCCATCAACAGTAACAGAATAATGTATGACCTGGTGAAATCTGAGCAAGGGCTAAGTTTAGTTAATAGTATTGTACCAATATCAATAACCTGTTTGAGAATGTACTATGGGCATATAAGATGTTACCAATAGGGAAAACTGGGTGAAAGACATGTGGGAACCCAGTACCGTTTTCACAGTTTGTCAGTCTCAACTTATTTCAAAATAAAAAAGTTAGAAAATTTTAAACAAGCAATGTTTAAGACAGTGACATTAAGAGGTCCTTCTCCAAATTCTCACTATCCTCACAGTGAAGATGGTGTAAGGGTCAAGATATAACCTGAATTCTAAGCATAACACAACTACCTACAAATTACATGATCTTGGACAAGTTGATAAACACTCTTAACTTTGGTTTCCTTATCTGCAAACAAGGAGTGACCACGCTTCTTTAACATAGCTGAGATGAAAGCCTGTACACAATAAAATAGATAAACAAAACACACACTCTCTCTCTGAGCACATTATTATTTTTCAATGCTTAGTTATTTGTTTTGAGAGACTGAGTGAGAGCAGGGGAGGGGCAGACAGAGACAGGAAGAGACAGAATCCCAAGCAGGCTCTGCAATGTCAGCACACAGCCCCATGTGGGACTTAATCCCACGAACCAGGAGATCATGACCTGAGCTGAAATCAAGTCAGACGCTTAACCAACTGAGCCACCTAGGCGCCCCTCTCTTAAGAGCACATTTCTAAGGAAGAAAATAGAGTTATTTTACAAGACCCGATTCGACAGTTTAGACCTGCCCTTTCAGCAACAGCACAGAAGGGTTTTTTCCTTTCTTAGGGAACTCAAAGTAAACGATGGGGTAGTTTCTTTCCAAAAAAGATGAGACTGGTGGAGGAGAAGGTGGGTGGAAGGAGTGTCTAGTTCATGGAGGAAGCCTGAAGTTTCCCACTCACAAAAATCTAGCTTGATAGAACTGAGGAGTGTGTGCGTGCGTGTGTGCGTGCGTGCATGCACACGCGTGCGCGCACACACACACACACACACACACACACACAGACAGTAACACACGTGTGCTTCCAGCTGCTTCAAAGGAGGGAACTAGTAGGGAAAACACAAGAATTCTCAGTTCCGGGTGGTGCTATTCCCTTGATGTATGCTAATGAAAACAGACTTGGCTGTTAAAATTAAGGAGTGCGGTCACAGACTTTTCTCACTCAGTGGCTAAAATGGCCTCTTAATCTCCTATTCAGTATTGAACCATATTCTCTTCTGTCACTTTCCTGTCCCTTCCTTCAAAACAGCCTACAGAAACCTCAAAGACAACATAAGATTAAGATATTTTCCCCATCCCAGGAGCTTTCATTTTACAAAATGCAGATGACAAGCAGCATCCTGTTGGGAGATCACATGTCATAACAGCAAACAATGTCCAGTGCCTGAGGGGTCAGTCTTTGTTGTTCAAGGCAATCACTCCTGCTCTAAAAATACTGCCAGAATTTTAATTTTAGTCCAGTTATGGAACCAAAGGAGTTTTCCAAACTAAAGTCCCCTTGCAGTCTTCCAAAGGTGTGCCCCAGTTTCGCCTCACCTTTCTCAGCGGGCATTTCAGGACACACGGTGCTGTGAAAACAAAGGCTTATAAGGCTCATGTGTCTATGACTCTGACAGTCTTAAGTCATGAACTCCAAGGGCAGGAAAGAAGGCCTTCTTGAAATGAGCTATGTAAACAGCCCTCTTAGCAGCTTGTGACAGCACCACATGCACAGAAATGCTAGAGAAGTATCGTGAGGAACCCTGCACGTTCCAGAGCAAGTCCACACACTCCCTGCTGCCAGAGCCACCGTGCCTACTGGATGGGGCAGACAGACACTGAAGAGACAAGGTCCTCCAACGAGGTGAATGAGGGCTTCTTGACTGACTGCTTGTTTTGGATGTCTGGGGTCTGCAGCACCTCCTCCAGGTCTTTCCGTGGTGCTAAGAAGAAATGAAAGGGCTCTTACCTCCCTCCTTGAACCCATCTCACCTATTTTGAGAAAGGCCTTACCGTATAATTTGGGTTTCCTGGCTGGATACGTAGCTCAGCCAAAATCCAAATGCCATTAGTGAGCTTCAGGGATTGGTACAGCATGTCCTGCCCTTCCACATTCCTCTTGGCAATAGTATAAACGTTGTTGTTTTGCAATTTGCTGGAAACAGTGTCTAGAAACACAGATTAAAAATTCAAAATGTTAACCTTCAGTTAAAATAACAAATGCATGCTAACTTTTCTGACATCCTCATGAGCCACACGTATAGTCTCCTGAGAAGCACGGTCATACTCACGCAGGCACACATTTCAGAAAGCCCTTCACCCACAACAGCAGTGCGTGAGGAAGAGGCTCTTGAAGTGCCTAACAGATTCCAGGAGAGAAAAACAGAGTAAGGTGCACCTAAACATTAGTGTAAAGATTACCTGTGGAGATTATGGTGGGTCAGAGAGTTGGTAATCTGAAACTAGGGGCTGGACGGATAAAAACGCTCTGAAGAGGACAAAGACAGCAGCAGGTGTAAAGGTACTGCTATAGTGCCTGCCATGTTGGTATCCACTTCTGGAACACTGATCCCAGATCTACAGGGATACACAGACTGATGATCAAATCCACACTTACTTCCCAAATCGCTACTACTTCACTGTGAGCCACTCTGGCCTCAACTGCCAGGATCAGAAAAGGGCCCAGAGTTGTAGAAATCCTGCAAGTCAAATGTATTAACCTGGATGTTTCAGAATTTTTTTTTTAAGCCGGCAAATGATTTCTCAAGCCTCCAATTATATCATAATACCATGCCTCCAAATTAATAAAGAAAAAGTCTCAACCAAAGACTGTGAGAAAGACTGAAGTCATGCTAAGAGGACGGCCGCCTGGCCCTATACCCGGGACTGTGGCTGCTCAGCACAGCAGAGGCATCTGTGGCCCCCGGCCCAGGGTAAGACCTGGTTGGTGTTTGTGGTCTTTCCTGTGACTGCCACATCCCAGAGACATGAAGGTCCAGAATTAAAGGTCATTTCAGTCTCCTTGTTCTCTGACTGCCAAAAGGAGAGATGGTGAAGCATCAGAGAAAGAAACTCCTAAGAACAGAGACGAATAAATGCTGCTTCTTTGTTGAGAGTTTATTACGTTTGTTTCTGATGAGAATTCAAATTACTCATGCTGACTTCAGGAATTCTCCACATAAACATCTGTCCTATTCTGTTGTGCTCTCTAGGAAAAAAATGCAATGATGGCTGGCCTCTCTGCTCTCCCTAGAGAAGAAGCTCTCTGAGCACAGGGATCCTGGAGTTTCTCATCATTGTCCCATGGTACCTGGGGCACAATGGGTACTTGCCATCAATACCGGCGAATGAGCCTCTGACTGGTGCTAGAGAGGCCGATTTACACACACACACACACACACACACACACACACACACACACACACACACACACTGCCATAGGCATTAAAAACCACCTACTTAGATGTGGGCTAATCTTGGAAGTAGTTCTTACTCTCATGTCTTTCTCCCACATTCAAACCAATGAGAGCTCAGCGAAGGAGGCATTAAAGCCCATTCATTAAACATTTGCACCATATTTAGCTGTTACTTAACTCTTCCCCTTTTACCTCCAAGTTTTCACTAACACCAAGCAGAGCAGTTATAACTTAAGAACCGGCTACCTCTGGGGAGCTAAAAAGTGTATCTCATGGTAATTATGTGCAATACTGTTGGAGGAGGGGGCCTCAACGTGCTTTTTAATCACCTTCTTGAGGGTCAGGCAGTTCTGCCACCTTGGTTCCCATAATGAAGGGCTCTTGCAGCTTACACTGAGTTGCTAGGCAACATCACCAGCTGGAGTTTGGCTAATGTATTTTGACAGAAATGTCCTGTTTTAAGACAGGGGGGCTTGTTTTAAGTTGTAAAAGCTATTCCTAACTTTCAAGGCTCTTGCCCATTTCCAAGGAAACAGAAAACACACACAGGAGCTTTTACTGAAGAGGCACTTTGCTGCATGGGCAAAAATGTGTTCTAGACTGTATATATAGCAAGGCCCAGGTTCCTACAGACTTCTCATGATTTCACCACTTACGTAAGAGATGACAGGGTAAGAAATGGAAGCACACAAATACACAAACACACTCAGCCTTCCAGAATTAAAAAATGTGGCAAACAGCCAGGCAGAATAAACAAGTTGAATGAAGGTAACGTTAATACATTTAGGAAACATTCTGGCCAGAAACCTGGCTCTGCTCCTACTGAATGGCTGTATATAATTTTATAATTTCTACCAGAAGACCAACTGCAGGGAGGGGTTTAGAACATAGGTATGCGTGAGTCAAGTTTTATAAATCTTACATATTAGGTTTGAGCTTGAAGACAGATAGAGGAAAGAATAATCGGGCTGTACTAAATGTACTTATTAAGAATAGCAACGGGAGGGGCGCCTGGGTGGCTCAGTCGGTTGAGCATCCGACTTCGGCTCAGGTCATGATCTCACAGTTTGTGGGTTCGAGCCCCGCATCAGGCTCTGTGCTGACAGCTTTCTCAGAGCCTGCAGCCTGCTTTGGATTGTGTCTCCTCTCTCTCTGCCCCTCCCTGGCTCATGCTCTGTCTCTCTCTGTCTCTCAAAAATAAATACATGTTAAAAAAAAAAAAAAAAAAAAGAATAGCAATGGGAGCCAGATGTGAAGAGGCTTCCCAGCCAGACTGGGATACATTTCTTGACAAGGTATCATTTATGTGTGTGTGTGTGTGTGTGTGTGTGTGTGTGTGTGTGTGTGTGTGTGTTAACACACCTGAACTTCTGGGAAATAAGATGTAATCTTACCACCACTCTGAGAGTCTGAGAATGTTAGGAGGGGTTGTAAAGACAAGGAGATCTGCCCTAAAGGACCGACTAAAAAAGATATCAAATAGGTTTATACTTGCTTTCAGATGTGGTTTCTTCTTGTTCATTTGTCTTCTTCCCCAAAGTTGGCTGGGTCTGGGGCCTAAAATCTGAGGAGGTGTGGATATGGTCTTCATTTTCCTACTTTAGCTAAGGTCACATCTCTTCCAGCACCAGGAAGAGTGGAGATGGTACTTATATTTGAGAGTGGGAAGGGGAAATTTACATTTGGGGCCAACTGAGTCCCAAACTACTACGACTGCTGAAAAAAACACATTTTACCATTTGAGCAACCAAACTCTACTTAAGTGATGGCCAGTGAAGCATTTCCATTTCTGACATGTTCCAAAGGACAGGGAGAGCGACAACAAAACAGAGAAACAGAACTCACCCCTACCTAAGTATCCCACCAGAAGAAAGATCTGTCCCCTACTGTAGTGCCTAACTAGTGAATACAGATACAATATGCCGCTGAGCTTTTAAAAATATAATAAACAATTAAAAAAAACAGGTTTGTAGACTGCTTGCCAGAAAGGCTCCTTTCTCGAAGCATTGCAACTAGTTCTTGTGCAATTAAGATAGTGATCCCAGACATACACTAACCCTGACATGTAGCTAATGGTAAGCTGCAGAACAGATTCATGCAAACTCTTGACACCAGGAGAGATGACAAGTGCTAGGAAGCAGGGAAACCCATACATTAGTGCCTTCGTGATTTAACATTTTCTAGTATTTACACAACTAGTGGTCCCACAAGCCCCTTATCATATATACCTTTCTATTAAGATCCGATTATAATTTTTAAGGCTTAGGAAGGGAAGAGGGTTTCCTGTTTATTTTCTATGGAAAGAAATGGAAGAGCAAAAGTGAAGGCTGAAGGCCAGGTTGCTAAGTCCTTTAAGCCTGTGACTTCCTGTAGCCCTCAGAGTGTTAGTTCCATCTGTCAAATGTCTACTCTGGCACAGAAAAGCTATTTAAAGTGTTGGTGCTATTGTGATTAGGGCAGATCAGCTGGAAAGGATGGTATTTTTAGCTCCCAGCTAGACCCAGGGTGTTGAATCAGAAGGCACTAAACCTGGAAACATACTGTTAATAGAGCCCTCAGGACTGGAGGGAAATGTAAAGGCCAGGCCACTCCAGACTTTGGGGTGGATGCAGAGGAAAAGCTAGAAAGGATTAGTTGCAGGAAGTGGTCTTGCAGATTAGCAGTGATTTAGTGTGGGAAAATGATGGCCTTGGCCTCCTGAAGAAAACAAAAGTGGCTGTTTTTCCTTCCACTCCATATGCTGTGCTGCCATAAGGCAGTATGTCACTGAAAAACCAATCCGCTGGTATTTGGAGCACCCAAGGCAGTGAGGAACTGGCATGAAGCCATGGCAGAATTGATCAAAACTGAATTTGCTCTGAGAAATTGTGCCAGGCTACAGCAGAGGACACAGCCCCACTGGGAGAAAGGCCAGACATCTCTTCCTTGGCAAGATCATAAATGTACACTAAGGTGCAGTAAGGGTTCAGAACTCCAATCTGGATGTAGGGGGATCTTTTATTTTGGCAGGCCAGACTAAAACCATCAGTCATCCAAACTTCTTTTTCTTTTTTTTTTTTGAAAAACCATTTCCCTTTCGTACTGGATGTCTGAAACCAAACCTTTCCAATTACTCTGGCCTTTCTTTGTTCCCTATAGGCCAGTGTTTCCCAGATCATGCTCAAGGAACACTGGTGTTGGGGCGTCTGGCTGGCTCGGTCTGTGGAGCAGGTGACTCTTGATCTCGGGGTTGTGAGTTCGAGCCTCTATACTGGGTGTAGAGATTAAAATTAAATCTCAAAAAAAAAAAAAAAAAAAGGAACACTGGTGTTCCACAGGATGTTAATAAGCGTGTTGTGATTTTAAATTCCATGGTCAATAAATTCAGTTAACCTTGAGTTAAACAGGTTTCCACAATGGTGGGCTCCTCAGCTTTTATGTGTGCTCACATGCAATGGCAACTTCTAATAGAGGCCCATCATGCACTGCCTTTTGCAGCTGTAACCACAGAACCCCCTTTTTTCTTTGAGACACAAATGTTCTCAGGACAATAATATATGAAATGCTGCCATAGGACCAACTACCGCAAGAGGGACTTGAACGAAGGGTGTCTTCTAAGCTGGGTAGGAGTGCTTCTCTAACATGATCTGCTTTGGTTCTCACCATGAGCCACTGTGGATTCTGCACCTGACAGCTTCCTGCAGCACAGCTTCCGCCACGGAAGGCTACCCAAGCTCCTACACTCATGAAACGAGGCTTGTGGTAGCTGACCGTGAGCCTCAGAGAGGATAGGTAACACCGTCATCTACCTAGAATATGGCACCAAAAGCACCTCAACTGGATTATGATTTTTAAAACAATTTTTTTTTTAACATTTATTTATTTCTGAGAGACAGAGCATGAACAGGAGAGGAGGAGAGGAGCAGAGGAGGAGGGAGACACAGAATCCGAAGCAGGCTCCGGACTCTGAGCTGTCTGCACAGAGCCTGATGTGGGGTTCGAATTTGGGAATGGAGAGATCGTGACCTGAAGTCGGACGATTGACCAACTGAGCCACCCAGGTGCCTCTGGATTATGACTTTTTATGAAAATGTAGCAAAAACTTTAGTTTTGTTTAATACATACATAACCAGTCAGGGTGAGAAACCTAGATCAAGACTACATTAGGAAGAAGGCAGATGTTGTGGTGTTCCTGAAGAGAATGAACTACATAGTTATTACAATGGAAATTATAGAAGACTATCTCCTTAGACACTTCTTCAAAGGTTCAGGAGCAGCCCCATAAGAGAAGATCTGTCTGAACACAGAGGATGAATACATATATCATAGAGCCCCAAAAGACAAAAGTTAAAAAGAAAAGGTAGGAATGAGAGAAGACAGTGAGTTTCTCACCCTTCTCTGTACTCCCATACTGCCCCTTTCTCCCACTGCTGTGCTGCAGCTATGGTGGGACAGCCACTGAAAACCCCCTGTGCAAACCACTGACAAATGAGGAGGAAATAGATAAAAGGAGGAGGAGAAGGTACCAAGCACCAAGGCTCATTTTCATTCAAACTTAGAAAGCTTTGTGCTAACCTCAAAAAAGAGCGACTGCCAGGGCGTCTGGGTGGCTCCGTCAATTAAGCATCCGACTCTTGGTTTCGGCTCAGGTCACGATCTCACAGTTCATGAGTTTGAGCCCTGCATCAGGCTCTGTGCTGGCAGCGCGGAGCCTGCTTGGGATTCTCTCTCTCTCCCTCTCTCTGTACCTCCCCTGCTCATTTGTTCTCTCTCTCTCTCTCTCTCAAAATAAATAAACATTAAAAAAAAAAAAAGAGCGCCTGGGACCAAGGCAGGACACTGCAAAGCTCAGGGCCCCTTCCGACTCCTCAGGAAACTTCTGTGAGACAAGCCCTATCAAGACCTAGGGAATAATACAGCTGTATGGTTTCTCCTCTTTGGGTTCCTGCTTTGATGTTCTATTGCAGTAATAAAATTAACTACAGAAGGGCCTGGGGCTTTTTAATGGTGATTACAGAGGTTAGTATCATCATATGAAAGTTGATACAACTCAAGAAAAAAAGCTAATTTAATCAATTATGATGTATTTTTGTTTAATTACAATCACAAGATTCTGCACAAGGATCTTAGAAAGTCACCTTTCTTCCAATACTGAAGGTTGATACAAAAGGAGAAACAGTCCTTTTAATCCTTGGGAGAGTGTATATCCTCAAATGCCACTTCAATTACTTGAGGCTTACAGGGGGATGTGCAAGAGACATGACTAACACATGTTCAACTGCTAAAGAACTGGGTGGATGGGCCCATTCTAGTTTGTGAAATCTGTTAGCTTGTGAATAACGTAGTACCCTGCATAAAAACATCTCAAGTTTTTAAAGAGAAGTTTACAAAGTCAAATACCTAGCATATAGCCACCAGAAACAAGTAGATGTGGAAAGCAGTGGTAATTAAAAACAAATTTTTCAAGTACCTAATTTGATTTACTAAGCTGCACAAGAAATTCAGAGTCATTACTCACCAGCATTTAAATGACATTCCTTAATCTGAAACTGAAGTTCATTTTCGTTGGGAATATCCTTCCATGTTGCGAGGAAGACCTGGCGCTCTGTGTGGGGAAGCAGAGGGAAGGGGAGGATGTGTAGTCTGCCAATATTCCGATTTCTGATGCCTTAACCACTTCTCTTCAGGAGTGCTGGCTCTTACAACACAGCCAGGAGCGGCCAAGACCCAGAGCCAGTCCTCAGCTGTGCAAACACTCCACACCGATCAATCTCACATCACTGGAAAAAGTCTACATCCAGGATTCAGCGCTGGCTCCACTGTTCTCCTGTTTCATGACTTTGGGTAAGTCTTGTGATCTTTCTGACCCTTAATCTCATCATACGTAATTACATCTGTCTTGCCTACCCAAAGAGCCATTTTAAGAATCAAATCAATTAAGTACCAATACAATTAATATGTACCAGTATAAGTGAGTGTTATTAGGTGGTGGTTTCTTAAGTAAGGGAAGACAGAAATGTCAACAACCACATGAGGAGTACTAATGGTTTATTGCAAATTACTGAATTCTTATTTTGAGACAGTAAGAACTTAGTATAGGGCTAAGTGCTAAATCTGCATATATTATCTCATCAAGTCTTTACAATAACTACTTCCGCTTTGCAAACTTGGAAACTGAAACTCAGGAAAGTTAAGCACCTTGCCACAACCACACAGCTAACGAACAGCGAAGGTGAGATTCAAATCCACATCTCCTTGTCACCAAACCACTTACTCTGTGCTGGAGTGACCGGATTATTCAGAAAACCGGCACTATGATAGAGAGAACAACAGCAAGGCAAGATCAACTGTGACTCAGGAGAATAAATATAATTAGTAAGCATTAGGCCTTTAAAACAGGCTTACCCTCCCCCCCCACCTTTTTTTTTTTTTTTTCAATCTTAAAAAAACTTCTGGGCTATACTTTGTCTGACATTCAGAGGAAGGGCAAAGGTATATTTGGCAGAAGGACAGGAGGACGTACTTACCCATTTTGCCATCTTCTACAAAAAGCACATTGAGTGGGATGAGGCAGCTGAAGTAGAAGACATCAATATTGTTTTTCACAGCCACCTGCCAAGAAAGTATCGAGGGAAAATCAGGACATCATAGGAAGCCAGGTAGGAGGGAAAGAACAGTATGTGTCTAGAAATATATCACTCTATTTCCTTCCTCTTACAGACAGTGCAGGACTTCCCAAATCAAGACATACCAGCCCATACACTGCAAAGCACATCCCTTACTCATTCCACTGTCAGAGCCCTGGACAACCCGCAACTCTACCTCTTTCCAGAAGGAGCCCTGGAGGGATAAATTGAAGGCGTTAAGTTCTGCACCCAGAATAAACTATTCAGTTATTGTTTGTTTCCATGGTTATTAACAGTAGTAGCTTCTGCTCCCACTTACTAAGTACTATTAATGATATTATTTCTAATCCTCATTGTTACTATCCCAAAGTAGGTGTCACTCCCCGCTCATCTGACAGATGAGGAGCTGAGGTTCCGAAAGATTAAGTAACATCCAGGGTCACACTGCTAGTGCACAGACGTAGCAGGCTCAAAAGCAAATTTGACTCCAAACCTTTACTTTTTCCTCTTTCCAAAGTAACTGGTGCCAGACAGCACTACCCACCCCCCATCACCTTTCTAGATACAAGTTTTAAAGTTTTTCTTTTATAAAATCTTCTTTCTTAAGCCCTATGGTTGGAAAAAGCTTGCTGGTCAAACACTGCTAAATCTGAGGGCTAGAAGAAGGAAAATACAGCAAGCAAAGAAATGAGTTTTCCTGTCACAATACAAGCTCCTGATTTAGGGAGGCTGTGAATTCTACCACAGCCTGTTGTTCAATTCAGAGCATGCTGTTTATATTTCTAAAAAGCTACAATAAGTACTTTTATTCAGGGGTGACACTGATTGGTGTATATATTCAGAAACAGGCAGGTTCCACTGCAGCAGATGACAAAAACCACATACTGTAAGATGGGAGAGGAGGAGGAGAACTGCTCTAAACCACCACTTCCCACTGGTTTCAGTCACTAGTAACTTTCCCATCTATACTCTTGGCATGGCAGGAAAACAGTTCTCTGGGTAAGTCCTATAATCAGTAACCATGCCTATTTCTCTTTCCTTTTGCTCTAAACAAATAAAGTTAAAAAAAGGGGGGGGCTTATCTAGCACCCCTCCTTCACCCCTTTGGGGCAAATGTCCAAACTTCAACAGCGTATCTAGCTTTTTATCAAACCTTTGGCCACGAGATACAAATATCCTCTTTTCAAGTTTTTCCAGTTCTTTTACGTTTATCATCAACACAACTCCCCCAGCTTAAATAATACCTTTACTTCCTCTCCATAATTTGGTTATGTCTACTTGACACTGTCTTTCTCTTCTCTTTCTCCCAGAAGAACCCATCAAATTACTTTCTTTGTAACTTGTGCTTTTCAATTACCAATCCCCTAGGAGTTTCTGACCTATATCACATAATCTGATGCCCCAAATGCTGAGACAGCAGGATTCTAAAAAAGCTAGAGTCTAGTAAATGTAAGCAGAGTAACTAACCTCAGGAAAGAGGACCACAGACATTTACATGTACTAGAGTACCACTTGAAAAGATTTATACCAGTTGTGGGCTGCTGGGAAAGAGGTATTTTCTAAATCATCCGGTACTCAGCAATGAGAGAACTCTTACTTCAAATAAGGGCATCAAGAAGATCCTGAGGTAGTGCCGGGCTCTGTAAATGGTATTCATTTAGAAGGGAAAACTGAGGTGGGCTAGTGTGGGTTATAGAAAAGTCTTATGAGAAATGTGAGTGATTATCATTACTATCATCTTTGAATATAAAGCAGTCATATTTCACAATGTGCCACTCATTCAAACATTTATTAGTGTTTACTATATCCCAAGCATTTGAAATAGAAGGAAGAATACAGAAAATATAATCTTTGTCCTCCAGGGGATAACATTAGTGGTTCTTAACCAGACATATTAGAATCATCTGGAGAGATTTTTCAAAACAGAAGCCAAGGCTTCATCCTATGTAAATAACAATCTAAATCTGAAGCCTGGCGTGGTCTAGTTTGGAACAAGTTCCTAGGAAGACCAAGCAGAGAAGCAATTAATTTCAAACAGTGTCACCTAAGGAGTCTGAATAAGCTTGCAAGTATCTTATTCTTCTGAGGGAATCCTTCTAATTGGAGCCTTTTAACAATGGAAAAGACATGAAAAGCTCCTCTAGGTCAGTAGTGCTAAACCATTCTACCTCGGGGACCCCCTTGACAACAGATAAAAGTCACGGACCCTCTTCCTGAAAAACATACACGCAACATTTTGACATACAATTTCAGGGATTTCAGGACACCCTGAATACTATCCTGGGACTTCTGCTCTAGAATAATTCTGAGAAGCTGGGACACCCAGATCAGAGGCAGCAGACACAGTGGTGGTTCAGAACGTGGACTTGGGAACCAGACCTGACCACCTGATTTCAAATTCTGACTCTGTCACAGTTTTACTCTCGGCTACTGCATCCATTCAAGAGTATATGGTTCTCTTGGATCTGACCCCTGCCTACCTCCTCTCCAGCCTATTTCCTTAACTTCAACCATATCAAAATTACTTCTTGTTCTCCAAACACTGAAACTCATAGCTCTGTGCCTTTTTACATATTGTTCTTCCTGCTTAATATATTCCCCTGAAGCTTCAGCTGTCTGAAAAATATCTTTTGTTGTTGTTGTTGTTGTTGTTTTGAGAGAGGGCGCAAATGAGGGAGGGGCAGAGAGGGAGAAAGAGAAGTGGGGCCTGTACTAACCTGATTAAGGGCTCAAACTCAAGAACTGTGAGATCATGACCTGAGCAAAGTCCAGCTTAACCAACTGAGCCACCCAGGTGTCCCAATACCTATTTAATCTGAAGATTCAGTTCAAGTTTAAGATTTCTCAGGAAAACTCTAATCCCTCTCCACACACCCAGTGCACACACTTCCACCATAACATAACAGTTTACATCTGCCTCCCTCATAATATAATGAGCTCCTTGAGGGCAGGGGCTCTATCATTGACATGCCCACGGCTCAATAAATATTTGTTGCATGAAATTAAGGGGAAGATGTTGAGCAAATGGAATGAAACATTCATTTCCCAACTTTTTCTACCTCTATTATCATCTGTATGCCTAACATAATCCCATTAACATCTATTGTTAGGTATACTGGTACTCAGTGAGGCAGGGACAGGTGGATGATAGATAAAAGCTCTTTTTGTTTGAAATCACTGAGCTAGAAGAACATCTATATGCTAAGAATAACATAGGAAGTAAATCACAACCCAAATACTAGATTCTCCAAGGATGACATGCCAATCACTCTTTAGGCATTGAGGCCAAAAAGAATCAAGGGAAAAACACAGTATGAAGCCAGCTCAGTTCCAATCCGGATGGCAGCTACTCTTAAATAGAACCTTAAAGAGGATAATACTGATTGCTTTAGAGAGCTTTCTTATTTTGAAATTCACCATCCCAACATATACAGAATAGGAAGGCATAATCCTGACAAGCTGAAGAACTACTTTCTGAGAGCTTTAATATCAATACCTAGCTTGCGTATGGGAAATCAGTTACAACATATATATCCCAACTGCGTTAGTATCTTTACTTGGATAACTATCTCAAACTGAACATGTCTAAAACCAATTTCTTGATCTCCCCTCCCCATCCCTAAACAGTAAATAGAAATACCACAAAGCCTTCTAATAGTCTCCCTGTTTCTGCACCTGCCTCCTCCACCCCCTGTAACACCCCAGTCTATTCTCAACACAGCAGCCAGAGAGTTCTTAAAATGTGGGTCAGCTCATAAATACCTCTCTGCTCAAACCTCCAATGACTTCCCATCTCACTAAGAATAAAAACCAAAGTTACGAATGCCTATAATCTGATGCCTATTACCTCTCTGATATTATGTGCTGTGACTCTCTCCTTGCTAGCTCCATGTCAGCCACAGGGGCCTGCTGTTTTCTCTGGCACAGAACAGGCACTCTCCTATCTTATGGCTTTGTGCATTTGCTGTATCTTCTGTCTGGAATTCTCTTCCTCCAAAAATCTGCATGGCTTATTCCCACCTCCTTTAGGTCTTTGCTTTAATCAAATATTATCTTTCCACGTAGGTCTTCCATGATCAATGTATTTATAAAATTACACCACCAAGGTGTAATTACACCACCCCAGGACTGCCTATCCCAATCTCTGCTTTATTTTTCTCCAATGCCTTCATCTGACATACTATTTTACTTATTTGTTGGTTTACTCACTGCCTGTCCCCGTGCCACACATACCCCGCCCTGCAGCAGAATGGAAATGCTATGAGAGGAAGGGTTTTGTCTTATTTACGAAACTGTTCTCAGTTTCTAGAACAGTGACTGGTACAGAGTGAGTACTCAATAAGAATACCAACTGTAGGGGCGCCTGGGTGGCGCAGTCGGTTAAGCGTCCGACTTCAGCCAGGTCACGATCTCGCGGTCCGTGAGTTCGAGCCCCACGTCAGGCTCTGGGCTGATGGCTCGGAGCCTGGAGCCTGTTTCTGATTCTGTGTCTCCCTCTCTCTCTGCCCCTCCCCCGTTCATGCTCTGTCTCTCTCTGTCCCAAAAATAAATAAACGTTGAAAAAAAAAATTAAAAAAAAAAAAAAAAAGAATACCAACTGTAAAATGTACTACTCAAAGTACCTGAAAACCATTTAGGTTTAGACAAGATATAAACTTGGTCTAAAGTTTCCAAAAGGACAGTACTTCTCAAGTTTTTTATAGTGTATTTCCCTTAACAGAAGAGGAAAGTATGGACATATATACCAGGGTGGAAGTAGAAGGAAGGGTCAGGATTGGGGGTAGATGATGAAGTAGCCCATCATAAGAACAAAATTTCTCTGAGTTCCACACTATTCCATAATGCATCTGTATGTTTTAATATGAAAATGTGTTTTCTCTTCTCCCTTTACTTTTGAGTAAAACTGATGCTCCAGAAAATGTCCCATGTGTATTCTTCACTTCAAGTACCTCCTAGCAGTGTGTTTAAAAATTGTGGATCATGACCAAATGATGCTTCTTAAGATTAAGATAGTGGGTTGAAACTTGTATAAAATAATAAAACAGGGGTGCCTGGATGGCTCAGTCAGTTAAATGTTAGACTCTTGATTTAAGCTCAGGTCATGATTCACAGTTGTGAGATCGAGCCCTGTGTCAGTCTCTGCACTGAGGATGGAGCCTGCCTGAGATCGATTCTCTCTCTCTCTCTCCCTCTCTGCCCCTCCTCCGCTCACACGCTGGCTTTCTCTCTCAAAATAAAAATTTATCTAAAATAAATTAAAAAATAAAACAGGATGGAAAATATTATAGTGCATCTTATGAACAGTTTCCCAAAACTGTTTTGGTTTTACGTATGCAGTGTGTGTGTGTGTGTGTGTGTGTGTGTACAGAAACTGTATTTCTTACTGTAAGTGTCAGTCAAAAAAGTATAAAAGCCATGAATACTCACACGCTATGTAAAAAGCAAGCAGTGAGGAAATGGATTCAACGGACAAAGGAACAGAGTGCATACCTCAAGCTGCTCTGAGGATGCCTAAAGCAGATCACAGATGGCACCAAAGAGCAGATTACCTAATCTTCTGTGCCTCTGCCCTGTCACGTGCAGCGTGTGACCATAACAATATCAACTTGCCTTTCAGGGACATCAACAGGAGGAGCAAAAAGAAATGATTATGAGGCAGTTGGAAAACACAAAAGCGGGCTATAAATGTTTAATAATAATAATGATTTTCAAAAGTTACTTTCAGTGGCTGCCGGGGAAAGTGCAGCCTGTCAGGCTTCGGCCTGTAAGTAGCAATTAGTTTCCTTCCATAGTATAGGAAGCCTGCTGCGGTAGCTGAAGCCTCTTTATGGTGCACAGCTGGAGACAAGCAGGCTAAATTAATATTCTAACCTCGTTCCAGTGTACTCAAAAGTACTATAAAAAGGTACGAGATGAACTCAGTCTGAACTCTGGTAAATGCAGCCTCTCACCAGAGATAACCGCAGGAGGCAGGGCCACAAGAAAAACCTAGGCAAGTGGCACACAGCTCACCTCTGAAGAGTATATCATCTACTCTTTCATGACGTCACTTGTGACCTTTTCCAAGTCTCTGAAGAATATTTTTTTTTCTTTCATTCCTCCTCTCCATTTAGATTTTGGAAAGAGTATTTGCAGGCTGGTCCAAGCTAGGACCAGGCAGTGACGCCAACCATCTCCAGTTCTCTGAGGAATGATGATTCAGATGTGTTTTAAGTGCCACACCACCTAGTCAACAGATCCTGAGGGAATGGCTCTGAGTGACAGGTTTTTAATGGCACATACTCCAACTGTGTGATGTATGTCATCTGAGACTCAATCTGCTAGCTGCTGGACTTCCCACCTGTACTTCTGCATCTCTGGTCAATGCCCCCCAAATATCTACCATCTGTAGTATAAAATATGGTCTTCCATTTCAAATCCTGTGGACCAATAAGTTGAGAATCCTGAGAAATTGAAGTTTAAAGTTTAAAAGAAATTGCAGCTAAAAACAGAGAAGTAATCACGAAACCTGCCACCGAAAGTGTCAATTTACTTTCCTTCTGATGCTAATCATATTTGAACTTGACCAGCATCTTTAGTTTACTTCCAAGACTGAGATACCAATCTTGTTGGAATCTCTATATGTTCTTTCTCACTCCACCAACAAATCAGATGGGATTACACAGCAGCCGAGAAGCCCTCGAACGGTGCCAACCTGCTGCCTATCGTAGATAAAAGCCAGACTTGTTCACTCTCAGACAGTTAGGATTTTCTCATTGTTAAGAGTGCGTGGACAGTGGGACTCTGTACAGAGAAAATTCGACAGGTTCCCCTCCTCCTGATATAAGCAGTGGCTCCATGTCTGTAATTTACTCCTGGGCAACAACATGGCACTTCAGCATTTGAAGGTTCCATGACCAAAGAGCTCTTAGAAGGGAAAGGAAAGCTCTGAACAGACCCCCAGATGATCTCTTAAACTGTAAACCCTCTACTATAAGAGTATTATAATCACTGGGTTTTAGAAAGGCAAGGAGATCCTAAGAGCCAAGCTCTCTTAGTAGGCCGTTTTGAGAGGAGGTGAAAAGAAACCAAAAGGACCCTGACTCCTCCTATGGTCCCCATCCGGTCATGAGATCTGCTTAATTTCCATCTCAAAAAAACTCCCAAAGAGTTTATACCACGAATTAGAATGCAGGCCAACTTAATATCTCTAGAACACCAAAGAGAAGGTTAAGATTGTAAAGTGGCATGTGGGGCGCCTGGGTGGCTCTGTCAGTGGAGT
This sequence comes from Felis catus, assembly GCF_018350175.1. Taxonomy (NCBI): domain Eukaryota; kingdom Metazoa; phylum Chordata; class Mammalia; order Carnivora; family Felidae; genus Felis; species Felis catus. Next base: position 23,066,168 of record NC_058381.1, on the reverse strand, counting down.
GTCTGACTCTTGATTTCGGCTCAGGTCATAATCTCGTGGTCATGAGATTGAGGCCTGGGTCAGGCTCACACTGGGTGTGCAGCCTGCTTGGGATTCTCTCTCTCCCCCTCCCTCTCTCTGCCCCTCAAAATAAATTTAAAAAAAAAGAGGAAAGAAGAAAGAAAGAAAGAAAGAAAGAAAGAAAGAAAGAAAGAAAGAAAGAAAGAAAGAAAGAAAGATTGATTGTAAAGTGGTATGGATAGATCATGAGTTCATGACCTGAGCTAAACTCAGGAGTCCGATGCTCAACTGAGCCACCCCTAACCACCCCTAGACTGTTTTGAGTATTTGAATAAATTGTTACCTCGCAAAGAATTGAGCAATGAGATACAATGAATATCCACTGGCAAAAGATAATCATCTTCCACTCTTAAAATTTGTCTCCTTCTAGCTTTGTGTCTATCACAATTACGAAAAAGACAGGCTTCTTTCTGGTCTTACAGTAAAAAGGGAATTGCTCAGCTCTAATTCTTACCAGGCATCCAAATGATTTTGGTTTTCTCTGAGGCTCTAAGACACTTACAGAGCACCCTTGAGCCTCCAGTTACTCTGAAAATATCCAAAATAGTCTTAGGCAATTAGGATAACAGTTTAATAAATAGTTGCGTAGTGGCAATTTATTTTAAAGTGGCACACAGACATAGGTTAGCAACAGAAAATGTTCTCCAAATATTTGAATAGAAATACGTTCTATTTTCCTAGTTATCTCCAACCTTGGAATTGGGGTCCATTAATGTGCTGTGATTTTGCCCTTTCAAATATTGACGAACAGAGTAAAGAAGCAATAGCTTCTAATGTTTGCTTTGCCTACTTGGAAGAAAATGAATTTGTACTTGTAGTCCTCTGATTAAAATTGAAAGGTGTCCCAGATGCAGTCAATGAGGAAAGGCAGGGCTAGATCACACAGGGCCCTAGAGACAACTGCTGGGCTTTTGGCTTTTCTGCTTAGAAAAAAATATCAACACAAGTTCTTTCAGACAGGTGATGTATCCTTGAGTAGAACAGGGCAATGGTATAGCAAAAATTAAGCCGCTATTGAAACTCTGATAGGACCACACCTATATGGAGAAGGTCACTGGAGAGGGCAGCTGTGCACAAGGAACCTGGATAAGGGAAAATAATGCTAAGATACACTGAAGCTCTGGTACCTTCCTCGTTTTTTTTTTAAGGCTTATTTATTTTTGAGGTGGGGGGAGGGAGGCGCAGAGAGACAGGGGGACAGAAGATCCAAAGAGGGCTCCATGCTGACAGCAGAGACTGATGCGGGGCTTGAACTTGACGAACCATGAGATCATGACCTGAGTTGAATTCAGGACACTCAACCGACTGAACCACCCAGGTGCTCCCTAGCTTCCTTATTTTAAAGAAGTTTTAGATGTCAGGCAAAATAAATCAGAAACTTACAGCAAATGTGTACGCGATCTCTTTCTGCCAACACAGAACTCACCTGCCATACTATACTGACCAATCTGGTTACTATCCAGAAACCTCTATTACAAACCCCAAATTCTCTCTTCCTCCAGCACCCTACAACAGAATGACTCTATACAGTTTCAGTTGCCAGAAACAGCTAGCAACATTCTCACAGGCCTTTCAGCCTGCCTGACAGTTCCCCAAATCCTAAAGTCTTACCTTAAACAGATTCTGCCAGATCTATTATAGGTTCTAGGCACCCATCTCTCTCCCTCCTTTGTTTGCTAGGTCTAGCTGATGTGACCTTGGTTGTAGCTGTCGCATCTCGGAATACTATTTGCTGTAACAGCATGAACTGCTTGCTATGTAGGGCTTACTGTTAAATTTAAAAAATACATTTAATACATATTGTACTGAATCACAAAATGGTGAAAACAGGACTAGTAAACCACCAGTTAAAGTGATTAGATATTCCACACCCCAGTCTGATATGTCATAAGACAGAAGACCCAATGGAAATGCACAGACCTCCATGAATGAACATTAGTCATTAAAAAAAAAATTTTTTTTAATGTTTATCTACTTTATTGAGAGAGAGAGAGAGAGAGAAAGAAAGAGAGAGAGAGAGAGAGAGAGAGAGAGAGAGAGAGAGAATGAGTGGGGGAGGAGCAGAGAGAGAAAGGGAGACACAGAATTCAAAGCAGGCTCCAGGATCTGAGCTGTCAGCCCAGAGCCCCATGTGGGGCTCTAAACCACGGATTGTGAGATCATGACCTGAGCTGAAGTCGGATGCTCAACTCATTGAGCCACGCAGGAGCCCCGAACATTACTCAGTTTTAAATCTTGGGGTAAAACTGATCTAGAATGAAACTAGGTTCTAGATAATAAACATACAGTCTCAGATTAGTTAGCAGCAAGTCAGAAATCAAAGGGGTTCACAGGTGTGCATATGTTCTGCCCTGGTATATTATCTAATCTTAACATGGACAAAAGGAGGGCATATAGTTTTCAAGATGACTGGACACATGGACAGGCCGCCATGCACAGATGCTGGCTCTGAGCAGTTTTACTGGGGAAACAGGTCACACATAGAAGGACAGAAATTATTGTGAAGGCATGAGCTATGGAATTGAGAAGTTTTGTGCTTTCAGCCTTCCAACTCCTTTAATGGCTTCTGGAAAGGAATGTTACCAAACCAAGGACCACCATTTATTCACACACTTTTCAAAAATGGTTAAATACTATTTCCCTTGGTCTCCAAACTGTAACTGATTCTAAGTACATTCACCAGTGTCTCTATTTCTAACCAATTTTTCTACTTAAAATTAGAAGAATAAAACTGGCATCTACTTGCAGTGCACACAAATAAATGTCCTTCCATAAATTTAGGCTTTCCTGAAGTGGACTGAAAGGGAAATGAGTTCAGACTGACAGATTTTCAGGCCCTATGAACCTTGATTCAGACAGAAACTTGTTCTATAAAACCACAAGCTGCAGAACTAGGATCTACGGACAGAATTTAAAGGAAGACATGTTTTAGTCAATATAAATTAACTTTCTAACTTAAGATGGAATGGGCCATTCTAGGGTAGTAAATCACTACTAGTATTCATGTAGATGTTGAGATACCATTACTGCTAATATAGGGTAAAATCCATCAGAAATAGAGTTTGAAGTTTTATTTTCAAGGTACATGGACCTCAATACCATGAAGCCAATGCTTAACTCTGACATAAAAATTGTAAATAAAGCAAATTCTTTTATCTCAATGAACATGATGTTATGGCAAAATATAAGAGAGTAAATATGAATGAGGGCAGGATATGGCTCTTGAGTGGGCTTCAATCCAGCTCAGAAAAATCAGAGTAAACTCTCTTTAATTCCAACCCACAATGTACTGTATGGCTTTGCATACATTATCAGCCATAATGAGAACATAGGGAGTAGAAAGAGGTGCCTACTTTTTACTCAGAATTCAAAGTCCCCTACTGCATAAAGATCACATTGTTAAATCTACTTTCTAATTATTTATCAAACCAAAGCCACAAAATTGATTCCATTTTTCATCATCAACTCCTAACTTACCATCATGATATAAAGATGCCTGGGATTTTAATAGATGAAAACCCACAGATCATTTTTATTACCACTTTAGAACTACCTTATGAGATTCATTTTTTGCTGAAGATCTGCAGCATGGGGTTCAGCTACTTGAGTAATCTGATGAGAGACCCTTCTTTATGAGGAACTAGGTCACAAGCTTGGGTGTTTTCAGAACTGAATTCTGAATTTCAGGAACAACTGTGTCCTGTCACTGATGCCAGATTTATGATGCATTGGACCACCTCTGCTTATCTGGGTACAGAATTCCTGGCTACTGCTTATGGGTGGTTATTCAAGCAGGGCAGTTGCTATTAATAAGTATATCCTAAAAGAGGGTCCCATAAGCCAGTTGTTGAGTGCTGATTATTATAGAAAGACAAAAGATATTGCCTAGTAGAGTCAAGGTACATGGACCAAGGTACATGATTATCTTGATGAAAAGGATAAGGAGTATTCTCAGTAAGGATAACCTAGTAAAAAAGCAATATCTAGTATGTAAGATAGTCTAATTTCTCAGATGAGACATGAAAAATGAATCAAATTTGAAGCAGCAAACGGGCACCTGGGTGACTCAGTCAGTTAAGCATCCGACTTTGGCTCAGGTCATGATCTCACGGTTTGTGAGTTTGACACCCGTGTTGGGCTCTGTGCTGACAGCTCAGAGCCTGGAGCCTGCTTCGGATTCTGTGTCTTCCTCTCTCTCTGTTCCTCCCCCGCTCGCACTCTGTCTCTCTCAAAAATAAATAAAGATTAGAAAAAAAAATTGAAGCAGCAATCACAGAAAGTAATTTTCTCTTCTCTTTGGTAGTAAAATGTTTTCATCTTTCATAACCAAGACTCCATGACCTACATATTGTTAATGGAACATTTCAGGTTCCGTCCTGTCTACAGAGGTTATTTTCAGCATTGGATCTATCTGTCCGGCCTGGGAACCTCTTATAGTTCCCATAAAATCCACCAGTTCAAGGACTCAACAGCTATTCAAGCAGCATGTAGTCCCATAAAAGCAATCAGCGTGCAGAGTCCTCAATTGTGGATCCTGGAAGACCAAAGAAGTTTTTTAACACTGAACTTGTTTGGCTTGCACGACAGTCAAGAAAAATCAGCAAATGCCAAGCTGGTTAGCTTCATTTGATGGAAGCTGCTGAAAAGGTCTTCCATTTGGAAGCATTTACCAGTTTTTTTGGTACAATAGCTACAGCTATGGGCTTTCTGAGTGTGAACTGACATATGTAAGCCATGAAATATCAGGGACAGGCACCATCTGCAACTGATTGTCTCACAGGCTGGAACTGCAATGTAGGAGTAGCAAGGGACAGAATTTTCTCAGGGCCATACACTGGCGCAAAAAAAAAAAAAAACAAAAAAACAAAAAAACAAAAAACAACCCTTTTGGCTGACAAAGATCTTAAAGATATGAATAAATAGGACTGTAAGATTGTGTTCTCTGGAGCTAGGATCTTCAGCACATTCTCCCCTAATCACCCCAAAGGTAAAATGAATAGAAGTTGTTTTAAAAGAGACACTCAAAGAAAAAAAAACAGAGACATTTTCCCTAATTAGTATTCATTCTGCTATCAAACAATGCTTATGTAGGGTTTAAAAGCAATAGGTTGATAACAAAAACCATATATAGGTTTATCTCCAAGGCTCCTAATTGTAACTACTATAGAAAGAAGAATTTTTATAAAGGTGTTATCAGACTTTCAGGTAAAGACAACAGACTGAAAATTACAAATTTTCTTTCTCCTGGAAGAAATTCTGTCATAATTAAAGAAAAAAATTAAAGGTATAAATTATAAAGACTGGGGAGCAATAAAATCTCGGTAGTGTAAAATACATGCATTAGCAACACCACCACAGAATTCTCAAAGGCTCAGGACTGGCAACACCTCTAGAAATGTATGGAGGGGACTGTGGATAGACGGTGTTAAAAGAAACAGGCTTAAGGTGCTGTTGGGAGTCTGACATCCCCACCACCATTCTAAGCTACCTTAGGCTCTCAACCCTTGCGAAAAACTAAAGATTAATTCTTTAATAGGGGTGATGAATTCAGCGAATTTATGCATAATGAATGCTGAGACTCTTCAGCCATCTTTCCTAATTTAGCTTCCAGAATGCTGGCAGAAAGCCTTTCTAGACAAGAGAGTCAAAGATAATTTCTGGAAGAATTAAGCCAGCCCAAGAAAAAAGATATGGAAGTACTGACATAGAGGATTCCAGCTGCCCTCAGTGATGAATAAACTGGTGGTCCAGCCCTGGATCTCCTGGTTTAGAAAGCCATACTCTGATCCTCCTGTGGCCTCCCTGCAACCAATGGATAGAAGAATTCTCAGGACCAAAGAGATATGCGCAGATAGAACACACAGAATTTCCTGGCAGACAGACCCAACACTGTTTCCAGGGCCTGTTTGAGAGACTTCTATCACTTTTGCTGAGGGTCAGTAAGCATACCCTTAGGCCCAAGGGATGGCCAAAGGGTAGAGATGGGATGAAGGAGGGTATGGTGTGAAACAGGCTTCTCCAGTTGTACTTCTGAGTGGACAAATGGGGAATTCTAGCCAAGAACCAAATGGAAATCCTAGAATTAAAAAGTATGTTATCTGAGAAGAAAATTATACTGCATGAAGTAATAGAAGATTGTAGCCTACAGAAGAAAGAGTCAGTAGACTTGAAAACAGATCAATAGGAATTATTCAATCTGAAGAACAGAGAGAAATGATAAAAAGAACAGCCTCAATGATCTGAGGGACGATATTAAGTGGTCTAACATTTGTATAGCTGGAGTGCCAGAGGGAGGAGACACACAATGGGGCAGGAAAACTTTGAAGAAATGATGGCAAATTTGGGAGAAACAATCAACTTACAGACCCAAGACAATCAATTAACCCCTAACCAGATAAATATAAGGAAAACACTTAGGTATGTAATGGTTAAACTGCTGAAAACCAAAGATAAAAGAAAAAGAGAGGGAACCCACAGATCAGCACTGACCAAGAAAACTTTCTGCAAAGATGGGAAAGTTCTGCTTTTGCAATGCCCAACCTAGTAACCACTAGCCACACGTGCATTTGAAATGTGGCTAATCCATCTGAGGAAATGAAAATTTTATTTTATTTAATTTTATTTCAATTTAAAAAGCCACATGTGGCTAGTGGCTACCTTACTGAACACTGTAGCTAAAGAGAGTTATGAGAGGAGGGCCTGGGTGGCTTGGGATGGACTGGGTGGTTAAGCATCCAACTTTGGCTCAAGTCATGATCTCATGGCTTGTAAGTTTGAGCCCCGTGTCAGGCTCTGTGCTGACAGCTCAGAGCCTGGAGCCTGCTTCGGATTCTGTGTCTCCCTCACTCTCTGCCCCTACCCTGTTTGCTCTCCCTCTCTCTCTCAAAATAAGTACACATTAAAGAGAGTTATGAGATATCAAGCCATCATAATATGTGCACTTTACTGATTCAAACAAACAGTAATGAGAAAAACAAAAAGGTTAAGGTGCTGAGATAATTAGAAACCTGAACACTGGGTATTTGATGTTAAGGAATTCTTGTTAATTTTTTAATGTGAACAAGTTACTGTGGTTATATTTTTTAAAAAGAGACTCTTCTTTTTAAAGTTATATACTGAAATATTTACAGATGAAATGCTATGTCGGTATTTTCTCAAAATAATATGGAGTAGGGCTGGGGATAGGGGTATAGATGAAACAATATTAACTGTGGATTGATAATTACTGAATGACAGGTATGGCATACATATCATTACACTATTCTGTTTACTTTTTTGTAATGTTAACAATTTTCCATAAAAAGTTTTTAGAAAGTAAAGCAAAATGAGAAAGAGATGGAAAATAGGAGGGAAAAACAGGGATTTTCCCTGAAGGGTCAACATCTAAATGGCAAGCAAGTAATGGGAGATCTATAAAAGTTAAAAAACAAACAAACAAAAAACCACCCAGAATTTGGGCTTCAAGTTTCCACTTCGAAAAAGTCCAATGAGTACCTGGTACAATGGGTGAAAAGGGACTCATACCTCTTCAGGCACATCACTGTTAACTTTCAGAACATGATGGATAAAGAATAATACAAGTTGTCAATAAGAAACAACAGCGCAGCATTAGAATGGCATCACACTAGGAGGAAAGTGATTTGTAACTTAGAATGTTATACAGTAATTGTCAAAAAGTATAAAAATACCGTAAAACACGTGAAACTTTAAAACCTTTATTCTCCACGTACCATTCTCGGAAGCTACTGGAGGATGTTTTCCATCAAAATGAGGGAGTAAACAAAGAAAAGAAAAATACAGTAAGGAGACCCAACATAGAAGAGAGGTGAAGGCAATGAACCGTGGAATAGTGATGAAGGGAGTTCCCAGGATCACAGCCATGTTTCACACATAAAAGAAAACCAGTTCAGAATGGAACAAGTCAGAAAACTCCAGAAGGGACCCTCAATAAAGTGAAAAGTGATAAACTGTGTTTGAAGGCTCTGACTTCATTGGAAGTTGGGACTGAATTATAGTTAAAAACACAAAAAACTGGGGCACCTGGTTAGCTCAGTCAGTTGAGTATCTGACTCCTGATTTTGGCTCAGGTCATGATCTCAAGGTTTGTGGGATCAAGCCCCACGCTGGGACCTGCTTTGCACAGAGCCTACTTGGGATTCTCTCTCTCCCCCCCCCCCTCTCTCTCCCCCTCTCTCTCTGCCCCTCCCCTGCTCATGCACAGGGCTCTCTCAAAATACATAAACTTAAAAATTAAGCAAACAAGAAGAGACAGGTATTAACAGGTAAGCATGCAACTAACTACTTATAAAAAGTTTTATGGAGAAAAAAATAATTATCCTTTATAGCTCTGCTCTGAAGTACAGCAATAATAATGTAAACACTGGGCTCTGATTAAAGCAAATTCTGAGCTAGCAGAATAGGAGGGAAAATAGAAGGAGAGGAAATTGGCATGAAGATAATGTCAGTGAGTGGGGAAAGATGTACAGGAACACCTAAAACGGAAAAATTCATAAGTCACAATACAAGCATGTTATTCAGACATAGAGAAGTAAATGCAAAAGGTATCAACTGAAAGAGGCGAGAGGGATGGACTCTGTGGAAAGAGAAATTGGGGGTCATGTCGGGGCGAGAAGGCTGGAGACTGGGTTTTTCTTAATTAACTATAGAACCAGTTGACTCTTTAAACTGTTTTTATAACCCTGACAAAATTAAAACTTGAAAGAATGGTGCTACCAATGATCCCATAAGAGTTTATAGCCCAATGGGAAAGGAAGCCAAGCAGCTGTGAGAACTCTGCAGCATCTGTGCAAAGACCAGAATGAATACATGTGACGCTGTAAGTCTATTGTCTTTTTGCAGACACTGACTTGAAGCAGTAGCCTGCCAGGTGTCAAGTTTGAAGACGTATATTGGGAAAATGTTTCTAAGCAACTAACACAGATGAAATGAAGGTCAAGGATGTCAGAGAAGACTCATTTAGAAATAATTCATTTAGACATTTGCTAGTGTTTTGGTTTCATTTAAATAGAGGGAATCAAGTCTCTTTTTCTTTTTTTTTTTAATTTTTTTTTATATATTTATTTATTTTTGAGAGACAGAGTGAGACAAAGTGAGAGTGGGGGAGGGGCAGAGAGAGAGAGGGAGACACAGGATTGGAAACAGGCTCCAGGCTCTGAGCTGTCAGCACGGAGCCCGATGCGGGGCTTGAACGCACAGACCGTGAGATCATGACCAGAGCCGAAGTCAGACACCCAACCGACTGAGCCACCCATGTGCCCCAAAGTCTCTTTTTCAAAGAATATAATTGTATGATATAAATAAATTCAAAAGATCCCAGCAGAGGCAAGCTAAACTTTACTTTGTGTAATACTTATAAGTTGGATTCATGAAGGTTTTAACAACATCAGTGCAGTAGGAGACATTTTCTAGGCTCACACCTCTACACCTCTACTAGGTATTTAATTCTTGTCTCTAAGGTATAATCTATTTTACATTTTAGGAGGGAACAGTGTCTTTTCAACCTTTCAATAGTGTTTCAGACAGGCTGTAAGTAAGTAGTCAGATGAGCATTACAATGAAAAGTTTTTGTACTAAGTGCTACATTACGTTCTGGCAGCTGGGTTTATTTGTCCTATATATTGATATCAAATCAGCCAAAATAGTTAAACCCACACTGCATTCAAAATTTCGTTTCTTCTTTCCGTTTTTTCTTTCCGATTTTATAGTCTAAAGTGTAGAAAAGTACTAATTCTCCTACATGAGTTCTTGAATTTAAACACTTATGCAAATATAATGTTTAAATGTCAATCAATTTTTATCTGGCTTTATCCTAGATCTTCATGATCTAAATTTGTTGGAGTTAATACTGGATTATTTTTGTTCATACTGGGACAAGGGCAGAATGGAAGCTAAAATCTACAGAAACCCACCCACCTTAAAACTAGCCATAACTTTCAACTCCCACCAGCAGACATTAAATAGAGCTGCTCATAGGGAAAAAAGTTTTTCTCTTTTAAGTTTTTACTTATCTTCTCCACTGGGAAATGCCAATTAATGAGAAAACAGCGATAATTATGACATCCGTGAAGGAAGAGAACCATGGAGAAAACTCCAACAGTAAGTACTTGACTACAGATGTAAGTTTTTTTCTTTTCTCCTAGAGAAAGCTGAGATGCTTTGTTATACTCTACTTAGATGGAAACTTTTTAAATGTTTGCTTCTTATAACTTCAGGTTTGCAAAAACAAATACTTATAAGTCCTAATCAACACTTTTGAGGGAGGGATTTGGACTAAGAATCAACTGCTCTTATGAGGTTCGTTATTCCAGATGTTCATTTCACTGAATGAAAAATGGAAATACAAATAGGAAAGTAAACTGGCATTCATTTCTTTATTGTTTCCTTTTTGTTCTAAGAGCAGAAAATTTGCCCTGGTTTCTGTGACCCAAATTCCCTATCCTACTCCTAAAGTAAAGCATTCTTGCCGACTGTCCTCAAATATTATGCTGGAGGCTCTATGGGCCAACAGGAGGTTAGGTCTCAATGGAAAGGGAGCAGATGGAGATTTGGGTTAGTTCCTTACTTCAGGATTCTGTGCTGGAAAAGCCCCTTAACACACTGCTCTCGTCATAGTAACAGCCAGCTCCATCTGCACAGTAAGTCTTGTTTTGTTCTTCTAATCTGAGCCAAGTCTATCATGACTCACTCATCTTTGCTCTGAATCATTATACCCTTTGCTGAGAAAGAGGCATCAACTAACTGTGGCACTGAGGTAGTGAACCTGCGAACAGGCTTGGTGCGCTGGTATTTAAATTACAGAAGAACATGGGTTTTAACTCCAAGTAATTCTGCTGCTGGTGTCTCAGTAGTAGGTCTCACACTGGTGTTTCCAGAAACACTGAGCAATGCTATCTCACCTGTCCTGACTGGGAAGTGGAAGGTTGATATTTTTCTTTCATCATTTCCAACATATTTTATATTTTTAGTTTCATCCAGACTATTCATTTCAAGTTCTTGGTGGAAGAGGAATACTTGTCCTCTGCTTTGTTGTGACTTCTCTCACAGTACACCTTTCCCTCTTTTTATGGTTCAATTTGTGAACTCATTGTCAACAGACAGTTTCTTTTCAGGTGGGAGTCCTGATGGCCCTGAAGTTTAGAGCTCTTGCAAAATGATTGCTTTGTATTTGCTTCTGCCAGGTACCCTGGGTTTCACCAGTCCTGGGCCAATGTTACATTCATTTATTGGTTTGGAGAACACTTCACCAAATAGCTTTTATATTTGGACTACACGCCCGTATATTACGCCATGTATAGCAAAATACTGGCCATGGATTTGTCATAAGAGGGCACCCAGAGATACTTTTCCATCACCTGCCTTAGTGGAAACACTTTTCCCAGTCCCCTTTCACTGAGGGAGTTCCCCTTCCAGGATATCAGCTCTGTGCAGAGATCAGCTAGAGTTCCCTGTCTCCGGTGGGCCTAAGACTGTCTCTCTTGTCCTTGTGGGCATTTACAAATCCCCAACACCTAGGGCTTATATCTGTATTAATAACCCTTCAACAGTGCCACACTTTAGCTTACAAGCTTACTACTGTGCCTTCATGTTTCTTGAACTCCAGAAGGCTTATATTTCAAAGAGAAATTCAAAACAGATGAAAACTGAATGAAACTCTCAGCTAGTACTTAAGCATTCTAAAAAATTCAGTATTTTCAAGATTGAGAGGCTCTTGTAGACCTGATAAAGTTCTGAGCTTCTGTAAGATGCTACTTAGCATAGTTATATGCTAATGGGGGGGGGGGGTGTCTTTAAATCCAGATAACTATATTTGGGTTGTGTGCTCAAAGATAACCTCTATATAAATCTCTACTGAAATTTTTTCTCATAGAAATGACAAATTCACTACAAAAGTCTTAAGAAAAAAAGTTTGTAAATAAGATCTTAAAAAGTTTCTAAATGTTTGTTGAGCAAAATAATGAATAACTTCCTATGTCAATGTAGGACTTTTTACTTTTTTTTTTTTTTCATTTTTTTTTTTTTTTCAACATTTATTTATTTTTGGGACAGAGAGAGACAGAGCATGAACGGGGGAGGGGCAGAGAGAGAGGGAGACACAGAATCGGAAACAGGCTCCAGGCTCTGAGCCATCAGCCCAGAGCCTGACGCGGGGCTCGAACTCAGGGACCGCGAGATCGTGACCTGGCTGAAGTCGGACGCTTAATCGACTGCGCCACCCAGGCGCCCCAATGTAGGACTTTTTAAAAAAAAATCTGTTTTTATGTTTAAACTCCAGGGGTGCCTGGGTAGCTCAGTCGGTTGGGTGGCCAACTTCGGCTCAGGTCATGATCTCGTGGTCCGTGAGTTCGAGCCCCGCGTCGGGCTCTGTGTTGACAGCTGTTTCAGATTCTGTGTCTCCCTCTCTCTGACCCTCCCCCATTCATGCTCTGTCTCTCTCTGTCTCAAAAACAAATAAACGTTAAAAAAAAAAAATTTAAAAAAAAAATAAAACAAAATAAACTCTATGCCCAATGTGGAGCTTGAACTCATGACCCCAAGATCAAGAATTGCATGTTCTACTGACTGAGTCAGCCAGGCACTGCTCTGATGTGTTTTTCTTTTAAATAAAAAATAAAACTCTTCTCCATAGTTATTTCAAACCTGAATATTCCATGACCAAACCTAATATAAGGAAGAGAGAGGAGTTGTGTTATATATAAATGAAATAAAATTGGGAAGATAATCAAGTTCATCCCTGAGTGAAGTAAAACTCTAACCTGGAGGTTATTCAGAGGCTCCATTTTCATGACTGGGCCCAAGGTGTTGAGAGGCAGGGAGACATCAATGCTCTGGTTTGGCATCAGTGGTGTATGGATGGCCAGAGGAGTGCTGGGGATGACACCAAAGCTAGGAAAGAGAATGAAGAAATTCCAGAGGTTAACCAGGAGGCAGGATTTAGGCACATCTTTGTGTTCCAGTGGCTCTTTACTCCATATCAAGAAAACATATTTTTAATTTTTAAGTTTATTTATTTATTTATTTTGAGAGAGAGAGAGAGAGAGAGAGAGAGACAGCAGGGGAAGGGCAGAGAGAATCCCAAGCAGGCTCCATGTTGTCAGCACAGAGCCTGATGTGGGGCTCAATCTCATGAATTATGAGGTCATGACCTGAGACAAAACCAAGAGTCAGACACTTAACCAACTGAGCCACCCAGATGCCCTGAAAACATAATTAAAAAAAAAAAAAAATTAAATGGAAGGAATAGCAGGAACCAAGGTGCTCAATTCTAATTTCCTATAACACTGATTACAATATAACCCTTGTTTCCCATGAAATGGATTTGAGGAAGGAGAAAACATAAGTACAGAATTACTTTGTTAGTTTCTTATGTTTTCACACAACTAGAGGGACAGATTTAATAAGTCTGTTTCTCTTTTTTTTTTTTTTAAATATCTTTTCTTAGATAATTCTTAGGGGAAAGAACACTTAAGATTATATAAAATAAATACAGAGCTTACATTGCTAACATCTTTCAAGAGTCACAGGATGGCAGAAGAAACACTCTCTTTTTCCTAAACTATGCTTTAGAATATCAAAATGTAATAATAAAGTGATCCTGAGAATACACATCACTCATTTTGGTGTAACATTTGTAGATCAAAAAGCCATTCTGCTCTTATGATCTTGCTCTCATGGTCAGCAAACTCTGTCAAGAAAGCAGTATCAGGATAGAAACACGCCATCAGCCTAATCTTCTAAATGCTCTTCTTAGAAATGATATAGAAGAAACAAAGGAGGGAAAAATTCCTTACTAATCTACAGCTTCATCTTCTGCAAAATTATAAGCTAGAGAAAACCTACAAATTCCCAATTATATTAACGTGTGGCCAAAGCACACAAGATGAGCAGAACCAGTGAGAGAGAGAAAGGTGCAGTGCAAAACGCACAACGAGTTCAGAGGCAACTAGTGGTAGGTAGCAGGCCTCACATACTGATGGGAAATACCCATTCTCAGAAGAGAAACCCCCCCCCCCCCCATTCTGGTGCCAAGTGCTGTGAGTAGGCCAAAGATCAAACAGGAAACAACACAGAGGTGAGATGAAGAAAGAAGGTGGAAAATTTCCAGTGGGGCCTGGAGGTGATAGAGCTCAAAAAAGCAACACCTTCAGGGGCACTTGGGTGGCTCAGCTGGTTGAGCTTCCTACTTTGGCTCAGGTCATGATCTCCAGGTTTGTGAGTTCGAGTCCCACACTGGGCTTGCTGCTGTCAGGGCAGAGCCTGCTTCAGATCCTCTGTCCCTTTCTCTCTCTCTCCCCCTTCCCTGCTCATGCTCTCTCCCTCAAAAATGAATAAACATTAAAAAAAAAAAAAAAAAAAAAAAGCACTACCTTCTAAAGGGGAAACAGATACCTTAGAAGACAGAGGTAGAGACCAATAAGGAAATCTGTAGTGCTCAGGATTGAAATAAAAAGTATTCTTTAATAAAGTCAGGTTCTGAGAGGTAAAGGAGTTGTAGCCACACGGCAGTAAAGAGGGAGAGTCTCTGAGCAGCAAAGCCTAAAAAATGACCCTGGCTTATCTTCCTCATCTACAGGAGTCTCCTGCTAAGCTAGTCTTACAAGTTCCAACTCATTAAAAAAGGAGTATCAAAATGGTGTAAGCACAGCACACATTCAAAGACACTATTACATAAAAGTGGAAAAACAGCAGTACAAACTTCCTTATTGACAAACAAAACATACTTGAAAATGATTTGCCGTAAAAACAATGGAAATTATGAAACATTTATACAGGAAGTTAAGGGGAAAATACACTTAATAAAGCAACTGCAGCTACCAAAGGAGGACACAACAGTGAAGGAAGCACCTGGGGAAGAGATGGCCAGACAGCAGGAGAAGGTAAAGGAGAGTCAATAAAACTCAGAAAAGAATAAAAAAAATTATAACAAAGTTGCAAGATATGACTTCAATATACAAAAATCAATTCTACTTCTATATACCAGTAAGAAACAAATATTAAGATGAAAAGAATGCGATTTACGACATCAAAACCATGAAATACTTAAATCTGACAACAGATGTGCAAGAGGTATACATGAGAAATTATAAACAGTGCAGACAGACATTAAAGACGATTTAAGTAAATACATAAAGCAAGCTGATGGATTAGAACTCAATACTGTTTGAAGTCAATTCTCTGCCAAATTGATCTGCATATTTACTGCACTCTCAATCAAAATCCCAGCAGGCAAAGGACCTAGAATAGCCAAAACAGTTTTGAAAAAGAAGACAGTTTATAGTATCTGATTTCAAGGGTTATTATGGAAAACAAAGTTTACTTTGACTCTTACTTTTATACCATTAAAAATTATCTCAAAATGGATAACAGAAGTTAATGTAGAAGCTAAATCTAGAACATTTCTATGAAAAAAAAAAAACACAGAAAGAAACCACCTTTGTAACCATGGATCAGACAAAGATTTCTTAAAAACACAAAGAGCATAAGCAATAAAAAACTTCTGCTTTTTGAAAGACAGTTAAGAAAATAAAGCCACAAAAAGTATATGCAAGACATATATCTGATAAAGGACTTGTATCTAGAATATACAAAGAACTTATACTACTTGATAATAAAACAATTAAAAAAGAAAGATCTGAGCAGATATTTCACTAAAGAAGAATGGTCAATACGCTGATGAAAAAAACTGCTCAATATCATTAGTCATTAGGGGAATGCAAAAAAAAAAAAAAAAAAGAATTTTTTTTTTTTTAAAGTAGGCTTCATGCCCAGCACAGAGCCCAATGTGGGGCTTGAACTCACGACCCTGAGATCAAGACCTGAACTGAGATCAAGAGTCAGACACTCAATCGATGGGGCCAGGGGAATGAAAATTAAAATAAGAAATAAATTATATGCAAGTTACTATAAATCCATAAGAATGTCTAAAATTGGTAAGGATATAGAATAGCTAAAATTCTCACACTTACCATATGACCCTGCAATACCACTGCTAGGTAATTCCCCAGGAAAACTGAAAACATATATCCACCAAAGTCTTGTATATGAAATAGTCAAAGCAACTTTAATCATAAAATATAAAACTGGAAACAACCCTAAATTCCACCAACTGGTAAAAGGTAAACAAATTGTGGTACACTCCTCAATGGATACCACTCAGCAATAAAATGGACAGACTACTGATACATCACAAAGCATTATCCTAAGCAAAAGAAACCAGATGGAGACGACTTCATCACTTATAAAAAATTACAGAAAAAATATAATTACAGTGCTAGGGAGAGTTACAAAGAACAAGAGACACCATGGTAAACACAGTAAGAGACATAGAGAATAAAATCACTGCCACCCATGTAGCAATCTTGCCAGAAGATCAAGTCTAAATCTGATCAAGCCTATATATCTGCCTCCAATTTACAGATGTATCAGCAAAACCTAGATTGTGGAAAACTCCACAAATAAAAATATGTAATTTCTTCTACAAATAGATTCAAGAAAAAAAAGAGAGAAGAGAAACCTATAGGTCTGGAGAGACAAGACACAATCAACCAATTGGCATGTATGGGGACCTTATTAGGAACCCTGTTCAGACAAAGCAAACTGTGCAAGAACATTACACCACCATAAAAACCCACTGATTGGATGTTTAATAATATTAAAGAATTTAATGATATAAAGAAAATTTTGGTATGATAATAGCGTTCGGGTTATGAATGAAAAAAAGTCATGAAATATATATATATATATATATATAATATTTACACAGAAGAAAAAATTAGGAAAAAAGCATTTATAAAAGATAGATAAAAAAGAGTTAATAAAAACATAGTTCTCCCAAAAGGAAAATCTAAACAATGGAACAGTATAAAAATTTAAACATATAACCCTAAAAATTTTCTTGAAGTAAAGGACTTGGATGTACACATGGAATAGGCACACCTTATTCCAGGAAAAACTGACAAAGATTGGTTAATATTGGGAATATCCTAATAAAATTATTGGACCTCAAAATTTTGGGCAGCCAGACAAAATGATGTCATCACTTACACACTAACATGGGAAAAAATGAGGCTGGCCATAGACTTTTCCACAGGAACATTCAATGACAAAAGACAAGGGAGTGAAACAAAGAATTTGAGTCAAGGACTTTCAAGGATAAAGGTCATAGTTTTAACCACAAAAGACTGTCTAATTCACAGGACTGCTGTTTACATGAGCCCCCTTTGAGGAACATACCTCAAGAAAGGACATGTCCTCAAGAAAGGAAAACTTAAATAAAAGGACTGGCAGTAAGCACAAATCCAAGCCAAAACAAAGATGGGGATAAAGGTTAAAACAAAAAAAAAGGGGGGGGGAGTAAGTGTGTAGAAAAAAGAAAAATAAGCTCTTGGCCTCATCTCTCATCTGTCATAAATGGACTTCAAAGATGACAAATCAAGTAGTAGAATTTTAAGTATACTTCAGGTACAAAAGTAAATCCAAAGAGAGATAGTACTATTGACATTAGGCAATGTGGGGGGCAGAATAGATACAAGTTACAGTAGGAAATCAAGAGACTATCTTCACAGAAACAGGGACTAATGGAATTTTATAAAAAAAAAAAAAAAAAAAGCAGAACCATCAACAAAGATATAAGGTTTTCTCAATATCAGACTTAAAAAAAAGGCA
Source organism: Felis catus (assembly GCF_018350175.1). Taxonomy (NCBI): domain Eukaryota; kingdom Metazoa; phylum Chordata; class Mammalia; order Carnivora; family Felidae; genus Felis; species Felis catus. The sequence goes on along the minus strand of NC_058381.1, from coordinate 23,048,426 downwards.
AACACAAATAGATATGAGTATGAAGATAGGCTATGCAGACTGCCATTATTACAACAAATCTGTCCATCAGCCTTGGCTTTTAACCTGGCCAGCTCCCTGAAAATAGCTGGAAACAGAACTAACCTGAGAAAGTCTTCTCTCTAGACACTTAAGTGATTTCTAATGTGCCAACTTTCAAATCTAGGGTATAGAAGTTATTTCCAATTGCTTAGAAGTAAGTAAGACAGTCGCCGATGCAAGCTGTCATCAACAAATTTTATTAAATCTGCTTTATGGGGTCCAATTACTACTTTGTTAGAAACAAGTTTGAATATCTTGTATTTATGAATCTGCCATCAAAGTCTAGCAGGCAGTTTCCTGAACCACAATATTTAATAATGAACAGTGATGCTTCAGAACTACAGGACATCAATATTTTACATTTTCATGTTCTCTTCCTTATTAAGGCAAAGCAGATTGTCACCCTATATATTCAGCTAACAGGTATACTATCTTTCAAATATCTTACATAAATCAAAGTATGTTCATTTTTCCCACCAAAATGTGGGATTTGGACAGACGTTTGTTTTGTTCACTACTTTAGCACCAGCACCTAGGAATGTCTGGCACATAGATGCTAAACAATTATTTGTTGAATGAATAAATGGATTTCAATTAGAATTTTTTTTTTTTTTTTTTTGGTAAATGGTTTATTAAAAACATTCTAGTCCTAGAATCCTTTAAGAAGACAGTAAGTTCTGATTTCCTTATTCCATATGAATAAATGTCTCAAGAAAATTCCTCAGGGCTTCCAGAGTTGAAGCTGACAAGTGAACAGACACACAAGAGCCAGCACTCACTCTACACTCAACCTTTGCCTACATGAGAGTTGGTTTTTTTTTAATGTTTATTTATTTTTGAGAGAGAGAGAGAGAGACAGAGACAGAGACAGAGTACGAGCAGGGAAGGGGCAAAAAGAGCGAGATATAGAATCCAAAGCAGGCTCCAGGCTCCAAGCTATCAGCACAAAGCCTGATGTGGGGCTTGAACCCATGAACCATGAGATCATGACCTGAGCTGGCAGTCAGCTGCTTAACCAACTGAGCCACCCAGGCGCCCTTCTGACATGCATATCTAACGTATTGTTAAATGGAACATTCTCTTGTTGGACACAAGGCACAATGCTGTTTAGTGATTGAGCCAAGGACTCAGACTTCTTACCTATTCTTGTTAAACTGGATTGCAAAATCTGTCATATGCTGCAGAGCTTTGTTGGTGAAGTTCATTTCCATATAGATGTGCCCTTGGCGGTGAGTAAATGTTCCAGAAATCTCCAACCCTTTAGCTTTTACTGCAGGCAGCCAGACCTAAAAGACAGTATAAAGCTCAATGGAACCACACAAGATTTATCTTCATGCTCTTTGTTTTGAATATACAAAGATTAAATTAAGATTTCACTTCTTTAGGAAATTATGGTGATTTTTATACCATAAATATCAAGTTAGATCCAAAAGGCTCCGATAATGTCATATTTTCTGAATTTTGAGATCATCCTCAATTAAAGAACCAAACCAAACACACACACACACACACACACACACACACACACACACACACACACACACACAGTATATGAGTAACCCTGGCTACTTCTCCATTTCTGTTCAACTTGGTCATTTTACTGCTTGAGTACTGCTACCAACTGTATAGACAAGGAAAAGAAAGACTCCAATGAGTATAATGTGTTTGGTTTTTTTAATTGGCACTTTTGGTAACAGGCTTAAAAGTGAAGAAACTGAATCTACTAATGAAAATAGTATGTCTGTATCTTTGAAGACTTTTCTTTTAATCATCACCAAAACTATTATCAGTAATCTTAAGGACAAAGACCATGTCTTATGTAGATTTTTAACTCTTGCTATAGGTTCCAGTAAATAGTACTTAGATGTTGTTTAAATAATTTGAATGTCTATCCTTTCTATATAATTCATCCATAACCCACCCCTGGCCCCAGAAACCCCTGGACTGTAAGAGTTAATTAAGAAAAAAAAAAAAAAAAAATCAGAAAATTCATGAATTGTTCTGACCACCAAAGACTAAATACCAAAGCATCAGTGGGTAGTGAATAAACTTGGGAACATATTTGGCCACACTAAAGAAATAAAGGAGAAGAAAATAAAACAAAACAACCATAAGATATTTTTCATCTATCAGAGGGTCAAAAATCCTAAAAGTCAATAACCCTTAATGGAGAATATAAGCAACCTGGCACTTTGCATTGTGCTGCTGGGAATGTAATTTGAAGTCTCCTTTTAGAAGGTAAGTTGAGAATACTTATTTTATTTTTTAATGTTTATTTATTTTTTGAGAGAGAGGGAGAGAGTGCAAGTGGGGTGGGGCAGAGAGAGAGAGAGAGAGGGCGAGAAAGAATCCTAAGCAAGCTCCACTGTCAAAACAGAGCTGGACAGGGCTCACCCCCACAAACCGTGAGATCACGACCTAAGCTGAAATCAAGAGTCAGATGCTCAATTGACTGAGCCAACCAGGCGCCCCAGAGAATGTCTATTTTGATATTTATATATATACCACACTATACATACACAAAGATGTTTGCTGCAGTGCTATAATGACAAAGAAAGAGGGAGGAGTTGGTAGGACTAAGGGAATAACCTGTATGTCCATCAACAGGGGAATGATTAAATAAATTGTGGTACATCAATACAGTGGATACAGACATTCAAAAGAATACAGCAGAGAAAAAACAAGATGGAAAACAGTATATTCCACTGACATTAGTACTGTTAAAGGACACAGACATAGGTATATGTTCTTATAGAACACACAAAAGTTAATAGGGGCTATCTATGAGAAAGTGGGGGCAGAAAGACTTAATTTTCCATCTGTTATTTCCGCATTATTTACATTTGTCATTTGTATGTATTACTTTAATGTTAGTAAAAAAAAATGCATTAGATAATCTTTTAATCAACAATGAAAAGTCTATGGGATAATATCCAACACAGAAACCTCACAACAAAGCTACTGTATTGCGCCAAAACATTACGGTTCAGTTTTAAATCCTATTTTTGGCTTCTCTCTTCAGCTGCTGTGTAGATCAAGTTATGAACCCTGGAATGGACAACTGGTCTATATTTCTGTAGCAGGGATCCTCCACGAGTCAGGTGAGCAGGTAGAGAATTTAGGAAACAGACAGGCAGGTTGTCCCTCAGAAAGGCAATTACAAGAGACTGAGCCTAGCTGGATGGTACTTCACCAAAGGGTGAAGTAAGCTTCACTTACAGTGAGTTTCCCTTTTTGAATTTCAGTCTGAGCATGACATTAAGCAAGGCTGAGACTAGAAAAGCACCAATGACAGAAACCCAAATCAGCACTCTAAAAAGGTACACTAAAACCCAGGAAGGCTGCATGTGAGCAACAAGTGTAGTAGAATCCATCTGTAATACCAACTGAAACAGGGAATGGAAAGGATGACAAGTAAAAACGTTACCCCTCTAGTGTATATGTACCCCTCTAGTGTATTCTACCCTCCCTGACCCTGCTGTTGCATTGTTAACTGGATTTATACTAGACTGACATCAGCGCTGACAAGCCAGACAACATTTCTACACAAGAACAAAACACAAATATTCAATACTTCTAATTTTAAGTCTAATTATAAAAATGGTTAATGAGGATGCTACAGTGCTTCTTATTGCCAAATTTTAGACCACTTTTTATCTTCCTCTTAAATCCTCTAGGACAAGGGCCCAAACTTCGGATTTATTATCAGTGGAAGTAACAAAAAATGCCAAGTTATTCAGGTCTTGTTCATTACGAAAGTATTGCTTTACTTACAGCCTTAGGAGCCACATATCCACCAGGTGCCATGCCTATCCCTGTGGAGAGTTCAAACAGGTCGTTCAAACCACTGCTGACCACAGCAGGAGTAGGTGAAGGAGCGAAGGTTGCAGGCACTGATGATGGGATGAACGACTGTCCCACCTGCAGGGAAAAAGGGAAGGGGCAGGGGGGACCAGGAAGAACACATTAATAGCCCTTAACCTGTTGCTCTATATTTTAGTAGTATTGATAAAACAACAAGAATACATCATAATTATAATATTCTTAGGAGCTGAATTAGTATATTCTTTATCCTTTTAATCATCACAGTTATTTTTTCATCACTGATGATATACAAACACTCTTTAGAAGTTCTATCAAGAGAGACTAAAACAGTAGGATCAGGAACAGAGTGATCCAAGATCTTTTCTGTTTGTTTCCAATTTTAGCTTCCATGATTCTGTGCAAAAGGCCTACAGGCACCCTAACGAAGGGGGAGGCTGTTTCTATAGAAAGAAGAAGCATCCAACTTAGAAAGCAGTTCTAGTTCCACTTGGGTGCAGACAAGTCTTACTTTCCCATTTAGGCATAAATATCTGGTAGGAAACTCTCCTGGGGGGAGATGGATATTCATACCCCCAAACTCAGTCACTTACGAGGAGAGTCTCCCTCTGAGTCCAGCTGACTCTCTCAAGTTCTTTGTAGATGACGCTAAAGAGTAAGAACATTCTCTAGTCAAGATGGCAGGTTCCATTTCCTTTAGCTCTTTAATGTCAGGAAGACAAAGACCTCTGTAGACACCAGAGCGCCAATCCCTAAAGATGTCCCTACACATGTGGTGTACACCTCCGAAGATTCCAAGTAACCCTACGCCACTTTCTACTCTTCATATGCTTCTACAGAGGTTCTGGTGTACAATGCTAGATAGCAGCGGTGGCTGGCCTGAGAATGTGTGCATAGGAAAGGCATCAAACAGGGGGCAGCGCATCCCATGGTGAAAAAAACGGATGGCACTTACTGCCGGACTTCCTCCAATGCCCCCGCCAAGGTCACTGCCAAGCTGAAAGAGAGAAGGAGAGAGAGGAGAGAGAGGTAGAGTTCATTTAGCTAAGTACTAGATGCCCATTTAGAATCTGTAAATAGCTCTACCAAGTTGCTAGGAATACATGCTATTCAACTTGACTCCCAAAGCCTAAAGAAATTCTAGATTGCAAAGAAAATATGTCCTAGGGGAACCGAGTAGTGGCACTGACGGTGTGTGGGAGTTCTGAGAAAACTTGGAAAGAAGATGGAGCTGGGACATCTCAGCGATGTTTCAGATCCAATCTTCCCACTGGGGTACATAGGCACAAACCGAAACAGGACTTAAAGAATTTACATATTCCAAGAAGCTCTATCTCCAAGGAGTAATGTTTTGAATGTGTTTTATTTTTTCCTTCAAAGGAAATTTAAGGGAGAAAAAAAAAGAAAAGCAAAGAAAAACTAAAATGTGCTTTGATCTATAAAACCTGCTGTTCCACTGAGAAAGTGGGAACCAAACCAGTATTGAGCAATTTCAAGCTTCAAAAATTATAGGTTGAACAAGAGTGATTTTTAGAGTTTAGAACTTTCCTAAGAAAGAAAACAGCTGGGAGAGGAAGATATCCTATCTGGGGAGGAAGTAGGAAGGCATGCAATGCTTCAAATCTCTTTCACAGTTGACACTACTAAGGAGAAATGCTGTGATTTATTTGGAGATCATTTAAAAGGATGCTAACTATTGGAGAATTAGATGGACTTAATTAGCTAGGTGACAGGAAAATAATTCCACATGGTCTTAATCTGGCCTTTTCTCCCCTCAGGGCTCTGATATAATTCACCCTGAAGTCAGTCTTCCACGACAAAAGCATTAAAGAAGAACAGAAGCTGAAAATAGCTGGCATGAAGAAACACACACGCACACGCACGCACACACACGCACACGCACACACACCAGCGCTGTTTAAAAAGCAAACACCACCTTTTTTGGCTACGATTCCACATTTGCCTCTTCCCTAGTTCTCATTGTACATTTGAAGTTCTTCTCTGAATCACCAAATGCCTTGTCTACTCTACAAAACACTGTTTCCTTTATTATCTGTCATTTAGTGGTAGAAACTTGGAAATCTTTGTGTGTGGTTATGTTAAAAAACAAAATTGTACTGGTTTTCAGGACTTGAGAAAGAGTATTTATCTTCGCAGTGAAAAAATACATGAAACAGTGTTGCCAAAATCTAAAAAATACTCTACATTGAAAAACATGGAGACATACGACAAAATTCTGTTTCTACCGTGACAGAAAAGGCAGGTGCTTCAGAACTAGCATTACTAAGCATCCTCTGCACTAAGTTACAGAGCACTCCAAACCTCAAAGAGCCATTTCTAGAACCTGATTCCTGAAAATTACTTAATGGTTGAATACAAGCCAAAAATTAACATGTGTAAATAAATAAAAAGGTCACCACAACTAAGAATTCAAATAACTGGGAAAGTCTAAAGTAAAGAGAAAAGATATTACACACCTGCTTTCTCCCTGGTTCTGGAATAGCACACATCTGTAGCATGACATCTGAAAACCACCTTTTATTCAAACAAACACTCCTATAATGTCAACCGGATACAAGGCACTATGGGGAATGTAAAGATGCCAGGCAGTGAGGGGAATACATAGATGAATAAAACCCAGACGTTGCAAACTGGCAGGAGAAATAGAACATGAATGCAAAACCATACAGAATATACTAAAGCAAAAAAGGTAAGTACTGAAGGGAAGAGCCTCCTTTTGGCTGAAGGATAATGAAAAGCTTCAAAGAGGTGGTAATGTGGGATTATAAAAAGCAAAAATGGGGGAGGTTATTTCCCAAATAGCATGAACAAAGGCTGAAAGAGCATGAATAATAGTAGGATCAAAAAGAATGAGTAGTCCAATTAGACTGAGCACAGGGTAGATATGTGTATATAAAAAAACAAAACAAAACAAAAAAAACAGCCACAGAAAATAAGTTTGCAAAGGCAGGCTGATTACAGGAGGTTTATGGAATAAGATATAAATTTTTCAGGAGTACTTCAGTTGGGTTCTATCAACTATGGCTTTCAACTTTAGATACACAATTCAGTCAACCACCTGTGTGTGTATAGTGGGGAGGCATTTAAAAAAACACTATGCCCGAGTTTCAGCCCCCCAACGTAGTGATTTAATTGTGCTGGGGTGGAGCCCGGGCATCAGAATTTTGAAAGGCTCTCCTAGTGATTCTAATGTATAGACAAGGTTGAAAACCAATGCCTTAAAGAATTAATATTTGGAATCAGAAAAGATTGATCCATTCAAAATTACTTTGGAGCTAACTCCTGAATAAAAAGAAAGTTACAACTTGAGCAGAAAGGAAAAAAAAAACTCTTAATAAGGGTGGGATGAATGTACAGTGTCTCATTTGTCCTGCTGCTTTGATCTGGTTTGACTTTCTGATGGGCTTATTATCCCTTCTTCCCCTCAACCATTCTCCTCCCCTCTGGCCAGGTGTACAATCCAAGCTTAAAAGAGCAAATTCTTTACGGACCTGGTTGGCACTTGGCAAGGAAGAAACCACACACTGGAAGAGAAACAGTGGTTTTATCCAATATGCTAAATTCAATAAAAGACATTGATAAAAGGCACTCACTGGTGGTATTATTTCCAAAGGAAATAAAGCCCATTTACAGCCCTTATTTTCTTAGATTTCATTCTTATTATCTTTGAGTGTTATATGAACATTATCTTAGCCAGATAAGATCTGAATGTACTCTCCCCACCACACTGCTTGTCAATTTTATTCAAAACCATTAAAGAAACTGAAAAGCAATTCCAATACTCCCATGTTTATGTTCAATATATCAGATACAACACAGCTTCAACCCAGAATCAGGAAATCTGATCTTAAGAGACAGGACCCAAAGGGTATCAAGAGACACATAGCCAAATATGTAAAGGTTCACCTATGTCCAGAGAGCAAAGGGAAAGGATAGCTTCAATACGTTTTCTGACTAGCAAAACTGTAACCTACTCAGACTTTATTCAGCATCTTTCCTTTTGACTGAAAAAGTTCCTAGGGGAGGTTATCATCCTCTTCTTGGAAAACATGACAAAGGTGATAGCACAGTCATGGGCAGGAGTGACTAATAAAGAGATGTCAGCAAGGATGGGAGCCAATTACCCAGTGAGTGGCCTCTCTTGTCTACAGTGACAAGCAGGATGATTGCAAATATTAAGAAAAAGAAGCTGGAAAACTGAATAAAACTCAGAAAAGTTCTCATGTTGGCCTCAACTAGCCATCAACCATTTCAGTTCAGTTGTTGGTATTATTTGGAGTCAGACTAGATTCATCTTAGTCCAGCTATACTTATCAGGTAGGGTACAAAATCAGCCAAACTAGGACTTGTAAAAATTTAGTAATATCTGTTATCCAGTGAGCTGGTGGGAGCAGAGTGAAAAGGGTTAGGTGTGCAGGGCATGGCTTTAATCCCCATCTCAGGTGTCTAGATACTGTGTTTTAAGTGTCTCTTGGAGCTAACCACTTCCCACAGTTCCCAGAATTGTCTTACTACAGCTGCCATTTTCTCCATGAAGGAAATAATGCCAGCTAAACCAGGATAGATGAAGATGAAGAAAGGAGAAGTGCCAATGTTGGCAAAACAATATTTCAAATGTTGAAAAGTGAGAATTTTCTGAAAGGTCTGAAGCTGATACCCAAGTCCAAATGGTGGTATGGTTAGTGAACCAAGCCACAGTGGTTTGGTTCCCCCCGTCCCCCATCTAAATCATAGTTGGCGGTAGTCATTAAATGGCACTGAAAATAATATTAACATTTGGCCACTGCTAATACTGGCCACTTTACCATCCCTGAAGTAGTGCTGAACTGGGCTCAGTTCATGCTGAACTATATAATAATGTATCCTTGCAATGTTAACTGGATGGAAAGCAATGAGTTCATGGTGATTTACTGTAACTTATGGGCTAAAGGGATTTCAGCATTGTTATATGATCTCTGCAACAGAACCAGGTTGAGCCAAAAGTTTTAGCTGAGTCTGCCCACAACTCTAGTTCAGCTAGATACCAAAAGAAAACACCCTCATCCAATGGCAAAATGCTAAATAGCAGAAATACAGAGGGAGAAGTCAGGACTAAGGTTCTAAAGGCAACAAGTCTACCCGACTCCAAGAAAAGAAAAGAAGTCTTTTTATAAAAGGGTTATCAGGGGCCCCTGGATGACTTGAGTGTCTGACTTTGGCTCAGGTCATGATCTCATGGTTCATGGGTTCGAGCCCCGCATCGGGCTCTGTGCTAACAACTAGGAGCCTGGAGCCTGCTTCCGATTCTGTCTCCCTCTCTCTCTGCCCCTTCCCTGCTCACACTCTGTCTCTGTCTCTCTCTCAAAAATAAATAAATATTAAAAAAAAAAAAAGGGTTATCAGCTGAGATGGCCACCAAGTAGACGAAAGAAAGAAAGAAAGAAAGAAAGAAAGAAAGAAAGAAAGAAAGAAAGAAAGAAAGGAAAGAAAGAAAGAAAGAAAGAAAGAAAGAAAGAAAGAAAGAAAGAAAGAAAGAAAGAAAGAAAGAAAGAAAAAGAAAAAATTCCACAAATAATGATCACAATGGCCAATCTTGGTTAGCTCCTTTCAGGTACGTGTATCTGGCCAGTCCAAAATATACTGACCTCTTCTAAACCTGTGGTGCTGAGCGTCTCAAGACATTCTCTTAATTAGAAGTGCAGATCTTAAGCTCACAAATTTCTTTGCTTCTGTCTAGAGTTATTACCTTTTTCATGTAATGCTTTTCAGAACTGATTTAATTAAAGGGAGTCTAAAGGAATGCTTACTGATAGCTCTGTTATTATTAAGGAGTCAAAATAGAATGATGTAAAAATAGCATACAGTGATTTCCATCACAAATAATAAAATTTGTACCAAAATCCTATTGGTGTTAAAAACATTAGTCTATGTTTTTCCTATTAGGGTTTTAGATTTTAGAAGGCACACAACATCTCCTAGGTAAAAGTAGGTAAAAGTGTAATTTTCAGCTGTTTGGCTGCAAATATTAATTTGATCTTCAAAAAGCTATTCAGAAAAGTATCATAAAATACAACTAAAACTGGTGAAAAGGATCTGTAACCATGCAAAAGCTATTAAACAAACTGACAGCTAAGAATGGACCAAATGTGAAATAGTGAAAATTAGTTGAGATCCCACAAAATCATCAGATGACTCTTTAGCTTGACAGAAAAAAAGGGCTTTGATTATCAACAGCAAAGTAGGGGGATGTAACAGAACACTTCCTGAGGTGGGACAAGGAACAGAATGTGTCACTAGCAGTCTCTTAGCTCCAACAGAACCCAATGAGGAGTAGAGTAAAACTCCACAGGAGAAGCTCTTCCTCCTGTCTCATTTTCCTTTGCCGTCCTTACTACCTGCCTATAGAGTTGTTTGTCATCTCTCTTCCCCACACCGGAACATATGCTTGCAAGGGCTAGACACAACTATGTTCCCAGTACACAGAATGAAGTCTGATACAGAAACAGCACTCAAATATTTATTCAGGGAATGAATGTTCTACTAACCATATAAACAGGAATACTAGCAATATTACTTCTTGGGAGGACAATTTTGAAATGAATCATTTTATTGGAGAAAATTATCACAAAATGGACAGAAGCCTGACAAAATTGTTTCATCAACTGGCCTAGAGCATCCTATCGGCATCGACATTTCTGACACACAGGAACAGAACCAATTAGGGAAAAAAAGGACCCAGTCCCCATCCTAAGGCCAAAGTCCTTTCTAGAGAGGAAGTGTATTATTGTCGGAGCAGTTCTGACAGCAAGTTTTCAGCAGAATGCCCTGTGCATCATTTATTTGCTTTGATAGCACTAGTGGTTTATATCACAGTTCACTGGCAAAGAGATGAGAAGACAGCATTTTGTGGCTCTGCTTACAAAGAGGGTAAGATGAACAATCTTGTTCCTTTTGCTGCAAAACAGATGTATGAACTTATATGGTCCCTGTTTTCACAAATGAATACACTTCTACAGTCCTTCTCAAGCTTTCATGTGCCTCCTAGTGGCACGCTAGCCCAAACTCAACACCTGGGATGTACAGCGAGAAGAGGCACAGGGCAAACAAGCCTTGTGTTTTATCTTAAACATTCATGCAATTTTACAGTCTAAGCCTTTACACAGCGGTGTTTAGTCTGTGTTTATATTCCTTACCATCAAATAAGAATGACACTGCAAGACGATGAGCCAAGTTTATTCTGCAGCTCATCTGCACTCTGCTGAGTACTCCATAGACCATGTACTCCAGTTTGAAAAGTACCAAAGTTAGGTGAGACCAGACTCTATTTTAGAAGATGACAACAAACTAGAAGAATCACAGGATAGTCTTGGGTTCAAATCTTGACTCTGAGACTTACTTGCTATGACACCTTCAGTTTTCTATAAAATGGGGTTCAATACCAATTTCCCTGCAGAGTTATTCTGAGGTTTAGAAATTACAAGAGTTGCAGCACAGGAAACCAGAACAGAAATTGAACTCAGTATTGAGTAATTATTCCCCCAAATTGCCTGAGGCCAGCCTTGGTCAAATCTACACATTGATAAAAAGACAGTGGGGTTGGGGCGCCTGGGTGGCTCAGTTGGTTAGGTGTCCGACTTCAGCCCAGGGCATGATCCCGTACTTTGTGGGTTCAAGCCCCATGTCGGGCTCTGTGCTGAGAGCTCAGAGCCTGGAGCCTGCTTCAGATAGATTCTGTGTCGACCTCTCTCTCTGACCCTCCCCTGCTTGCACTCTGTCTCCCAAAAATAAATAAATATTAAAAAAAAAAAAAAAAAAGACAATGGGGTTACAGAAGCCACACTGAAGATTTACCAGGCAAAACTGGGCTATAATTCAAAAACCTCTCTCCACAACAGCACCAACTCTAAAACTTAAGCTCTTTAATCACTGCAAATATTTTCCAGAGGAAGAAATAGGAAGATGCAAAGCTAGTATGTAGTGGTTTAGTCCTGTGGGCTAAAAAAAACTAAAATTATCACTAAAATAGTTCCCGACTTAAAATTTCTGAAAGGCAAAAATAAAAGAAAGGGTGGGAGGGCACACTTATCATCATGAGCACCGAGGAATGTAGAGAATTGCTGAGTCACTCTATTGTACACCTGACACTGATATAACGCTGCATGTTAATTATACTGGAAAAAAACAACAGCATAGAGTGGGAGGATTTGAAAAGCATACACTGGAGTTAGGAAAAGGCCATTTCTCCTCTATCCCACAATACTCCAGCTGGGCACACTGAAAGGACATTTCTCTGGCAGGAAAACCTTTGTCAGCAAAGAGAAAGGGCACTCTGGATAATGCTTCCTTTCCGTTCTTCATGTACAATAGCGCTATTTATCTAAACAGAATAGTGCACGGCACCTTGGATGAATAAAAGGCTATAATTTAGCCAAGGTCTATGCTGACAGCCTGAAAGTAAAGGCAACAACAACAAAAATCAAGACTCAATTATTATTACTTTAGTGATCTCACAGATGTCAGACCTATCAGCAAATGCTGTACGTTTATAACACGTATGCAGGAGTTATGAGCATGGGCGTCAGGTCACCTCCCACACTACACCAAACCAAGATTTGGACTGTCAGAAAAATCACACTACCCAGAATGAGCACTTTCTTAGGTTTCGTATTAGAGGCACCAAAAGACCCATACACGATTTCTGAAACTAAGAAACAAAGACTCAAGTAACTACTTTTGTAAGCCTACATTTAGATAGTATACTATCCTGCTTTACATCAACTATGGAAGTTTCAATACAATTCATCCAACATCAAGGTGACAGTTAAGTTTATATTAATGGAAGGAGGAAACTATCTACAGAGTTCAAGCAAAAGAGAATATGCTAAGGCAGGCAGAAACTAAAATGGGGTTATTTCAGTAAGGAGACTGAAAAGAGTATGGAGGAAATCCACTTTGACTCGAGTCCGATGATGAAAAAGCGTTCCATTTTTTAAATCTGCAGCTCTGCCTAAATCAATGATTTTCAAAGATGCCTGTCTCCTAAATAAATAAATAAATAAATAAATAAATAAATAAATATCAACTAGGAGACATGGGGTCTGTGTGTGTTTTGAATGTTTCTTTTTGAGAGAGAGAGTGAGGGCAAGCGGGGGAAGGGCGGGGGTAGTAGCTGTGGGGGGGACAAAGGATCCAAAGTGAGCTCTGCGCTGACAGCAGGAAGCCCATCGTGGGGCTTGAACTCATGAATTGCGAGATCATGACTTAAGCTGAAGCTGGATGCTCAACCGACACCCTGGCACCCCTGTGTATTTTCTCTATATCAGAACAATATCCCCACTCACTCCTTTTTCAGTTTAAAAATCACAGCTGTTAGAAGTCACTGTTATTGATGGAAGAAGGCTGAAGTCTTCAGGTGTTATGGCAAATAAGAATAATAACAATGATAAACAGATAAATATTTCCTTAACAACAATTCTAGAAAAAGCCTCTATTCCCTAAATCTCAAAATTTTATAAACGTGATAATGAAAGAAGGTAAAACAAGATCTAATGGGAGGATCACAAGAATATGAAAAGAGAAGAACATTCTCTAGTGAATATCAAGTTATAAGACAGAAGGACAGAAAAATGGGAGACAATCCAAAATACAAAAACAATTTCCAGTCTCCAATTATGCAAAGTGAGTAAAAGTAAAAAGAATGTTGGGACTGAATAACTAAATCTAAATTGATCAAATTCAACTCCTGGCCAATTTCTGGTAGGCTTGACCACCTAATTGCAAATCACAACAGAAAAATGTCATGGGGGGAAGGAACAGAGGTAAAGTCAGAGAAGTCTGTTTTTGTAGGAGGTACTGAAGAGGCCCACCAGAATATAAATCTTCTATCAAAACCACTGTCTTGGCTTAGAGATCAATTTTAACATCTCTACCTAACTCCATTTGCAACTTCCTTTGGCTCAATGTTCTGAACCTTGGATACAAAATTAAAATAACTTGGGCATCTTTCCAAAATTACCAATGTCTAGGTCCTAACTCCCAGAAATTCTCCTTAATTACTCTAGGATTGAGCCCAAAGACTGATAGTATTTTTTTTAATATGGTACTAATGTGGGACTAATGCAGGTGGAGTTGAGAACCCCAAAGCTAAATGAAAGGTTAGTAACTGTCATGCTTCATAAGCAGCACAGCACTGACCCCTATGGGTAGGGTTTTATTAGTCAGCAATGATAAAAGCGGCAGAAACACTGTAGAGGCCTTGCTAAGGTAACAAGAGCTGCTTGCCAGGTGAACACATAACTCTAACCTAGGCCTAATTTTACACTGGGTCAAATTCTACCACTCCTAGCAACACTATTTGTCCGAGACAGTAAAAGAAGGTCCTTTAAGAAGTTAATTTCAAGAGTTTCTCTCCCTCAATTTGGGGCAGAGTTCTCGAGAAGCCCTCTTTCCAGGAGTGTGTTTACTAATAAAGTCAAGAGCAAAAGGCATCTGGGTTTACCAACAGCTGTGGTTCAAGCACCAAACTGAAGTGGTTCAAAGTGGTTACAGAAATTCTATGGCTTCACTATTCAAAATCTGACTCACGGACCAGGGAGCGTGTTACAAATGCAGACTTCTAGGTCTTACCCCAGACCAACTAAATCGGAATCTACCTTATACAAGATCTCTAGGAGATTTATAAGATTTATACAGATTTACATTATAGTTTGAAAAGCATTACCATAAGGAAAAGATTCATTCAAGAAACAGAACTATCTATACAGATTAAGTAAAAACTCTGAGGACTATTTTCCCTTTAAATTAGATAATTTACACAAGAACAATAAAGCATTTAAAAAATATCATGGCATAGGCTGTCTTGGAAATTTATCTTCCACACAGTTGGGTTTAGGCCTTCTTTGTGATAGTCTCTTAAAAGGATATTAATTCTCTAAGTGAATACATATTTAACCCCATACAGACAAAGCAAAACTTTTACTCCTTAATTTCTGAGATAAATTTATATTACAGAATAAGTTGAAAATCACATGACTTTCTAGGGCTATAACACCAAGTATATACCATTTTGAATACTGAAGTCAGCAAGAGGTAAAATAATAGAGTTACACAGGAACATGACTGGGCCTACATAGCAAAGGCTATGGATTTACAAATCCAAATGGAGAAACATACTCCCCACCCCCAAAAGAACATCCTTTACCAAGAAAAAAAAAAAAAGGCCCATGTGTGACTTCAGCTACTACAACCTAAAAAATGCAACATTTTTTCTATTTGAAGTATACTTGCGGATAGCTAAGCAAAATATAAGGAGAAAACTCACTGGCATTAAGGGCCAGCAACTGCTAATATAAGCCACATGTCTGTGGCTTATATATAAGCACATAACATGTCTGTTTCTTTCTCCACTAAAGTGGGTCAAGAAGAACAGAAAATCCTGAGCCAGAGCCAGACAACATTAAAATTTAGGGCCTCTTTCTCCCTTCTATCCTTCAAGCTTAATTTGTCATTCTTAGGTTCAATGAGTCCATTACGTTGTCACCCATCAGGTAAATTAATAAGTAGGGCTGTAAGGCATACACTTAAGAAGGACATAACACATAACCTGTGGGTGATTTGTCAACAGAACAGGAAAAGCTATTTCAATGTTTATGTGGGATTCCTGGAAGTCTGTTATTATTTCAGTATTCACTGTTCAGTCTCATGAGACTCCATAGACTCTTCTGAGTCTACAGGGAGGCTATACAGCCATGTAGAATGATCACACGAAGAAGCTATTTTTACATAATCAGTCAACTCTCCTCATTAAAAATATGAATTATGAAAAGCAAATGCTTACTTTGCCAAGAAAGACAATAAGGAGTGCTACTTGCATCCCTATGAGCTGGAGTCCAGAGCTTGGTCAGTGTACAGACTCTGAAAGCAGTGACTGTCCATTAGTAAAATGCACAACTCACAGAGATAGGACCGTAACCCTATTTTCTCAGATCCTCTGCCAGCCAAAAATTAAATGCACCTGTACTGGCTGGCATAAATCCCAGACATAATGCATTATGCAATCTCTGAGAACATATATTTTCCTATCTATGGCATGTCTTCCAATTTCTCATGTTGGGAAATAAGTTTGTTTGGATGTCTTTACATACAAATGTGCAAATGTCTGGCTAAAAGAGTCCCTCTAATTCTACCTCAGTTAAAAACCTAGTTTCCAGGGAGCCATGTGATGTGACCTGTTATTTTTCTAGTCTTTGCTACACAGACGGAAGGTTATCCTTAATATTTCTCATTTATCTTGTACAGCAAGAAAAACTAATTTTAGTTCCCACTGGTAGCACATAGTCACAGATACTCTGGACGTTGGAGCCTTTTATTATTAGAATCCTGGAAGCTAATTAAATTGGAAGTATGGGTGGGAGGAAGGGCGGGGTGGGCAAAAAGAACCAATCAAGCAGTACTTCCCAACTGTAATCAAGGTACGTTTTTTTACACAAATGGCTCAAATGGCTGCCTCAAAGCCTTTCAGAATTAGGGCATAAGCCAATAAAATATAAAAAAGCCAAAGGTTTGAAAGACTCAAGATAATCTCTCTGAGATCATTTATATGCTGTTCAGGGAAAAAGGAATTATAGGGGCTATCCAGAGTTAAGAAGCAGGAACAGTAATAAGCTCTGGAAAGGATACTAAATATTAAGATTGCTGAACAACAGGTTGGCTAAACATCACAAGTTCTATTTAGAGGCAGGGCAACAAAACCATCCTGTGCATTTGTAAATGTGCCCCATACCAATTAATTAGTATCAATTAATTCTCTGAAGACAAATAATTCTGTCCTTTATCAAAGGACGTTGCTCTGCTCATCAAGGAAAGGTCTAGTTCTAAAAAGCTGAATAGTCCTAAAGCTTTTTAGCACATCAAGAATTAAAAATAACCAAAAGAAAGACAGAAGAAAGATACTCACCAGACTATCTAGACCTCCTCCCAAGAGATCCACTGCTCCCATCTGCATGGAGGACACCTGTGGCACATTGACGGGGGGACCGAGGTCAAGGTTTAAAAGGTCTCCTAGAAGGTCACCTTGAGAGGGGATAACCTGAGGCTGTTCCAGGTTGGTGGCAGTGGTGGTGCCAACAGGGCTGTCACCCGCATCAGTGCTGCAGTCACACACACAAAGAGGAGGAAAGAGAAAAGTCAGTTTCACCTGGGACATAATAACAAGGCAACGAATGAACGTCAAATCTATAAAACACAAGAGGGGGGAAAAACCTCTTATTTTATAATAATTCGTTAATACACATGAAAAGATGACAGCAATTCTTATTTTATCAAAATATAGCTGCTAAAATGAAACTAAATGTATACTACAGAACCTCATCAGTCAATTTTAATTGAGCACCTACTCTAAGATGTAGCACCGTAATGAGAACCCCAGGGTTTTCCCATTTTTTTTTAAGTTTGCTTATTTGAGAGAGAGAGCACAAGCAGGGTAGGGGCAGAGAAAGAGGGAGACTGAGAGTTCCAAGCAGGCTCTGTGCTGCCAGCGCACAGAGCTCAATGTGGGGATTGAACCCATGAACTATACGATTATGATGTGGGCCGAAATCAAGAGTCAGACACTCAACCGATTGAGTCACCCAGGCGCCCTCCAGGGCAGTATGTTTAAAAAAGGAAAATATATTTCCTGCCCACAAATAACTTACATTCAAACAACAACAAAAAGCAGCATTTACAAAATGACTGAAAAGCACACTTACTGTGTAACAGGTAAAACCGAGTACCACAGGAGTGCCTGCATACTGACAGGATAGAGAGACAAAACCAGGTGCAGCTGATTCTAAAAGCTTCTGAGAATGATGTTATGACTGGCTTTTGAAGAACAGAACAGTTATGGGGAACTACTAGAGAGAGACCTTCCCAAAAGGAAGGAATGGTTAGTGCAAAGGCACAGAAATGAGCAATCTGACAACAGAGGTGGTGAAAAAACTGTACCGGCAGGATAAGAGATTGGGATTAAGATTTTGGGAAAGAGAAAATGAGGGAGATAAAACTTTGGAAACTAGCCTGGGAAGTTAATTTTTTGTGATAGGCAATACAGAATCACTTTGATTTGTTGAACAAAGAACTAAAAATATCATAGAAACACTAACAGCTGTATGGAAAATGGACAGAAGATGGGAGAATGAGCATGGGGATCAGCGAAGAGTAATCTAAACTGCTACAGCCACCACGCACGAAAATAAAAAGTGGCGAGCGCCGAGACTAGGCGATGTTGGGTCAACTGGATAGCCGTGTGAGAAAAAATGAGCCTTGACTCCTATTATCTCACAAAATAAAAATTAAAGAGACATAGCAAACATAAATGTGAAGCGCAAAACTGACGAGAGGACCTTGATGGCCTTGAAGTGGACAAATGTTTCTATAGAAAACACTAAGTATAAAAAGGAAAAAAAAAAGTGATGACCTGGACTTCATTAAAATTGAGAGCATCTTTTCTTCAAACAACACCATTTACAAAAAACGAGTCTTTGTCTCACAGACTACAGAAAGAAGTTTGCAATACATGTGTCTGACAAAAGACATGTATTCAAATCACATAAAAGATTCCTACAAGTCATTCAATCATTACATAAAGAATTCCTACAAAGAGAACTCATTAAAAAATAAGATCAGACATGTCACAAAAGAGGATCTACTACCTAAAGTAGAGGGTCCTCTACCAAAAGCGGATCATGTCTATAAACATGAAGAGGGACTTAAGCCATCTCTACTCAACAGGAAAATGCAAATGAAAACTAAAACAAGGCCTTGCCACACATCTGCCAGAATGGCAAAAATTAAAATAACTGACAATCCCAAGTGCTTCTGAGGATGTGGATCACCCAGAACTCTTATACACTGCTAGAAGGAGTGTATTTCCTGATCACTCAGGAAAACTGGCAGTATCTCGTATAGCCACTGGGTCATCTTCTATGACCCAGCAATTCCATTCCTAGGTATATATACAGGAGAAGTAAGTACATAAGTCTATCAAGACATACATAAGAATGTTCATAGCAGCGTTATCCATAAGAGCCCCAACATACATACAACTGACTTATATCATGTTCAAGAATAAGCAAGGGCTCCAGGGTGGCTCAGTCAGTTAAGCATCCGACTCTTGATTTCAGCTCATGTCATGATCTCATGGTTCATGAGTTTGAGTCCTGTGTCAGACTCCACGCTGACACCACAGAGCCTGCTTGGAACGCTCTCTCTGCCCTGCTCTGTCTCTTGCTCTCAAAGTAAATAAACCTAAAAAAAAAAAAGAAGCAAAACTGTAGTGATATAAGTTAAAACAATGGTTATCTCTGGAGAGTGGGTATTAATGGCAAAGGGGCATGAGAAATCTTCTAAGATGCTGGAAATATCTGATCAGGGTGGTGGTTATGATTGTATACAAATGTAAAAATGTGTTGAGCTATACACTAAAGGTTAGCACAGCATTAAAATTACTATAAATGAGGGGTGCCCGAGTGGCTCAGTCGGTAAAGTGCCCAACTTCAGCTCAGGTCATGATCTCATGGTTCATGAGTTCGAACCCGCATCAGGCTCTGTGTTGACTGCTCAGAGCCTGGAAACTGTTTTGGATTCTGTGTCTCCCTCTCTCTCTGCCCCTCCCCCAATTGCATGTTCTCTCTCTCTCTCTCAAATTAAACATTAAAAAAAAATTTTTTTAAGATTACTATAAATGATTTATCTATTTAAAAAGTGGGGAAAATCCCAGGAAGAAAATTCTAGGCTGAGATGGTTTCACTGTGAATTCTTCCAAACATTTAAGGGAACAATAAAGTCAATCCTAGATAAATTTTAAAAGACAATAGAGAATTACAATTAAGAAAGTCCGAAAGTAGTTCAGACTGCTTATTCAATATTAATTGTACTTTGTGAGGCTTGATAATTTATTGTCATTAAAAAAAAATCCTTATCTATTAGAGCTACCAGTAGTGTACTTATGGGTGAAATGATAGGAGGTCTGGAATTTGACTTAAAATACTCCAGCTCCCTCAAAAAATAAAAAATTGTGGGGGTAATGCATGAAACAAGATTGGCAATACAGTGGTAACTGTGGAGGCTGAGGGACAAGGAGACATGAGTTTGCTATACCACCCTACCTTGCATGTTTTCTGATTTACATAATACAAAGGAAAAAAAAAACACTGTAAAAATTCCTTTAACAATATTTTCTTGAACATACACGAAAGAAGAATGAATAATCAAATTTGGAGAATAAACAAAAACTAAGAAGCAAAAAACTAGTGATGTTCCTCATAATTACAGAGAAATCTGAAGGGATGATGGGAAATATAAATGTGGTTCCATTGTTAAGTTTCAAGTAAGAAAAATAAGTCAAGAAGTCTAACAGACAGCTTAGGAGAAGAGACTGTAAGAGAGTACCACGGGGTGTGGTGTAAAGAGTAGACGGTCTAGATTAAGAAGACGAAGATCAAGTATTGGCTCCAATAATTACCAGCTGTGTGATCTTGGGCAAGTGACAACTTCTCTGAGACAAACTTTCCTCATCAATAAAATGATAACAATGTCATAAAAACACAAGGATCTATTTTAGGGAAGATGAAATGAAAACATGGTGTAAACCGTAAAGCCTTGTAATAGATCAGCGGTACCTACATTTAGATCAGTTTCCTAAGGGAATAAAGAGAAGCACAGAGAAGGTTCAGAATGAGTCTTGCAACACCATCAAGATTAATAATCAGAGAAAAGAATGAACACAGAATGGCAAAGATAAAATACAGAAAACCAATCTAAGAAAGATGACTTAGGAGCAAAAAGTGTCAAGGAAGCCAAGATAAAAAGTATCTAGACTGGGGGAAGAGAGGCAAAAATAGCCAAAAATTAATAAGGAAGTCAAAAAGGGAAGCAATTTCATATACACCTGCCAAGAAATATATAAAATCTCTATAAAATATATTTCTGAACATGAAATTCTATCATCTTATGACATGTGCCATTTAAGAAGTGTTCTGTCATATTATCAGTACCTCTAAATAGAAGGCAGAATAGGTAACAACGCACATAAATTCCTTCCATGAGAAGGTAAAGTGCATTAGATGAAAAGAAGTAAACACTCCTATGGTTTCTACAAGAAAATGGTAAATCATTATGCATTCTAAATGACAAACACAAGAAAATAAACGTGAAAATGTTTCCCATCATGAACTCCTGGGAAATAACTGCTTAACTGTCACCAAAGCAGTATTTTTTAAGGTGAGATTTTTCTAAATTAGACTACTGTTTACCATCTCACATCTCTCCCACAGCCCTGAGAAGCCAAGTTTAATAAGCAATACCCAACTCAAAAGCACTTTTCCCTTTTCCAAGTGAATTTAGTTTAGTAACCATTTTTAGATCTCTAGAAGAGGCAGGATAAGGTTTTACAGTGTAGCTGTATTTCATGTCAGAGGCATATCACTTCTTAACTGCATGATGCAGAAGAGAGCTAAGTAATGTCAGTACTATTATGGATATGCCATTTGCAGCAATATATCATCCCTATTTTAAAAAATGTTTTTAATGTTTATTTATTTTTGAAAGAGAGAGAGACAGGTGAAGTGTGAGTGAGGGAGGGTGAGAGAGAGGGAGAAATGGGACTTGAAGCAGGCTCCAGGCCCTGAGCTGTCAGCACAGAGCCCGATGCAGGGTTCAAACTCAAGAACTGTGAGATCATGACCTGAGCCAAAGTCAGACGCTCAACCAACTAAACCACCCAGGCGCCCTATATCATCCTTATTTATTTCAAAAGGGATTTTTATGCATTTGTGTTTCCTTTAAAAAAAACAATACAAGCACAAATGGACAAAAAAAATTACCTAAAAAGCAACCACATAAGGAATTGTGAAGGTAACAAATTAAAGACTATTAATCAGATAAAGACCTATGTAAGAGATTGTGTTCCTTTTTATGGTTTAAATATTGGTTCTTGTGTTCTAGAAAGGGTTGTTTTTATTTCTTGATTTGTTTCACTTTCCCCATCCAAGGGTCAAAAGTTATCAGGAGAGGGGCCCCTGGGTGGCTCAGTCGGTTAAGCGTCCGACTTTGGCTCAGGTCATGATCTCACAGTTCATGAGTTCATGAGGTAGAGCCCCGCATCAGGTTCTGTGCTGACAGCTCAGAGCTGGAGACTGCTTCGGATTCTGTGTCTCCTTCTCTCTCTGCTCCTCCCCTGCTCATGCTGTCTCTCTCCTTCAAAAATAAATAAAAACATTAAAAAAAAATTTTTTTTAAGTTATCAGGAGACAGGTAATTTAAATGGCATATAAATATGGTTACAGAGGCAAGTTAAAAACAAAATCCCTATTTATTACCCAAAATTAAAGAACAGACTAGGAGACGGATGAGATGGATGAACTTAAAAGCCAAATGATCACATCTAGAGAAGGTTAAATATATTTGCCTACAGGCAAAACACCCTACTGTTACAAGGCCTAATCCTTAGGAAGCTACAGCTCCTCTGGGTGAAAATCATAGCACCTGCCCTAAAACCAAAGAGTCAACTCAAGTAAAGACTAATGAATATTAATTAAAGATTTGCTTGGATGTTGACCTTTCCTTTTTGTTTATCTGTGAGCACAGTCTGTTTAAACAGAGCTGAAAGGGGAGCCTGGGTGGCGCAGTCGGTTAAGCGTCCGACTTCAGCCAGGTCACAATCTCGCGGTCCGTGAGTTCGAGCCCCGCGTCAGGCTCTAGGCTGATGGCTCAGAGCCTGGAGCCTGTTTCTGATTCTGTGTCTCCCTCTCTCTCTGCCCCTCGCCCGTTCATGCTCTGTCTCTCTCTGTCCCAAAAATAAATAAAAACGTTGAAAAAAAAAATTTTAAACAGAGCTGAAAATGTTGACTACGCTAATTTGTAAAACAATAAATCCTACACTCTGGCTACTCTGAACCACTTAAACAACAATATGTATTAGAAAATGGTACAAGACACACATTAATCACTTTAGTCAATCTGGGATCAAACTTAGGTTTAAGGTTTATTATGATTAAGGAAGGAAAGAGATTCTGAAAAAATTCCAAGATACCCATTCTAAGAGTTTATTAAATTTATTAAGTTAAAATTAAAATTTTGAGATCAGTAAAAAGCAAGAAAGAGTTCCATGCTACCAGAGAACCTGTTCATAATAGAATTCCCTTGATATTACGATCAATTTGGCAAAAAAGAGTACAGGTAACTGAGAAACTGTCTACACTGAATCTAGGCTATTATTATTCTTTTAATTCAAGCATAATTAACATACAGTGTTGTACTACTTTTAGGTGTACAATATAATGATTCAACAACTCTATACATTAATCCATTGCTCATCAAGTATATTTTTATTTTGCCCATCCCCCCACCCACCACCCCTCTGGCAATCACCAGATTATTCTCTATATTTAAGAGTCTGTTCTGGGCACCTGAGTGGCTCAGTTGGTTAAGAATCGGACTTTGGCTCAGGTCATGGTGTCATGGTTTGTGGGTTCGAGCCCCGTGTTGGGCTCTGTGCTGACAACTCAGAGCCTGGAGCCTGCTTCAGATTCTGTGTCTCCCTCTCTCTCTGCCTCTCCCCTGCTCATGCTCTCTTTCTCAGTCTCCCAAAAATAAATAAATGTTAAAAAAAAAAAAAAAAGAGTCTGTTCCTTGTTTCTTTTTGGTTTGTTCATTTGTTTGGCTCCTTAAATTCCATATATGAGTGAAATCATTGGTATTTGTCTTTCTCTGAGTGATTTATTTTACTTAGCATTATACCTTCTAGGTCCATCCATATTGTTGCAAATTGCAAGATTTCATTCTTTTTTATGGCTGAATATTATTCCATAGTGTATATATACCACATCTTCTTTATCCATTCATCTATAGATGGACACTTAGGTTGCTTCCATATCACGGCTATTGTAAATAATGCTGCAATAAACATAGGGGTGCATGTGTCTTTTCGAATTACTGTTTTCGTTTTCTTTCGGTAAATACCCAATAGGGAATTAATGGATCATATGGTAATTCTATTAACTTTCTGGGGAGCCTCCACACTGTTTTCCACAGTGGCTGCACCAGTGTGCATCCCCACCAACAATGCACAAGATTTCCTTTTTCTCCACATCCTACCAACACTTGTTATTTCTTACACGTTTTTGATTTTAGCCATTCTGAAAGGTATATAGTAATATCTCATTGTAGTTTTATTATTTTTTTTAATATTATTTTGAGAGAGAGAGAGAGAGAGAGAGACAGAGAGAATCCCAAGTAGGCTCCATGCTGTTAGCATGGAGCTCAATGTGGGGCTCAATCTCACAAACTGTGAGATAACGACCTGAGCCGAAATCAAGAGCAGGAAGTTTAACTGACTGAGCCACCCGGGTGCCCCTCTCACTGTGGTTTTAATTCACATTTCTCTAATTAGTGAAGTTGAGCATCTTTTCATGTGTTTGTTGGCCATCTTTTCTTTGTAGAAATGTCTATTTAAGTCCTGTGTGCATTTTTAAATTGGATTGTGTTTTTTGCTGTTGAGTTGTGTAAGTTCTTTATATACTTTGGATATTAACCCCTTATTGGATATATCATTTGCAAATATCTTCTCACATTTAGTAGGTTCCCTTTTTGTTTTGTTGATGGTTTCCTTTGCTGTCCAGAAGACTTTTATTTTGGTGTAGTCCCCATGGTTTAATTTTGCTTTTGTTTCCCTCACCTGAGGAGACAGATCTAGAAAAATGTTTCCTTTGGTCACAGAAATTACTGCCTATGTTTTCTTCTAGGAATTTTATGGTTTCAGGTCTCATATTTAGATCTTTAATCCATTTTGGGTTTATTTTTGTATAAGAAAGAGGTCGTTTCATTCTTTTGCATGTAGCTGTACAGTTTTCCAACACAAAACCGTGGGTTTATTCCTGGACCATCTAATCAGTTCCATTGATCTATGTGCCTATTTTTGCGCCAGTGCCACACTATCTAATTACTACAGCTGTGTAGTATATTTGGAAATATGGGATTGTGCACCTCCAACTTTGTTCTTATTTTTCAAGACTGCTTTGGCTATTCAGGGTCTTTGGTGGTTCCATACATATTTTAGGATTATTTGTTCAATTCTGTGAAAAATGCAGTTGGTATTCTGATAGGGATTACATTAAATCTGTAGATTGCTTTGGGTGGTATGGACATTTTAATAATATGGGTTCTTCCAATCCAAAAGCATGGAATATCTTCCCATGTTTTTGCTGTCCTTAATTTCTTTCATCAGCATTTTATAGTTTCCAGAGTACAGGTATTTCACCTCCTTGGTTAAGTTTATGCCTAGGTATATTATGGTGTGGTACAATTGTAAATGATATTGTCTTAATTTAACTTTCTGCCACTTACTTATTAGTGTATAGAAACAAAACAGATTTCTATATATTAATTTTATATCCTACAATTTTACTGAGTCCATTTATTCTAGTAGTTTTTTGGTGGAGTCTTTAGTGTTTTCTATATATAGTATGTCAGTTGCAAACACTCAAAGTTTTACTTCTTCCTAACTTGGATGCCTTTCATTTCTTTTTCTTGTCTGACTGCTGTACCCAGGAAAGTGGAGAGAATGGATATCCTTGTCTTGTTCCTAATCTTAGAGGAAAAGCTTTGTTTTTCACCACTGAGTATGATATTAGCCACAGGTTTTTCATATACGGCCTTTATGTTGAAGTATGTTCCCTCTAAACCTACTTTGTTGAGAGTTTTTATTAGGAATGGATATTGTATCTTGTCAAATGCTTCTTCTGTATCTACTGAGGTGATCATATGGTTTTTATCCTTTTTCTTGTTAATGTGATGCATTATGTTAATTCATTTGTATTCAGTATTCACAAATACTGAACTATCCTTGCATCCCTGGAAAAATTCCCGCTTGATCAAGATGAATCATTTTTTAATGTATTGTTGGATTCAGTTTGTTAGTAGGTTGTTGAGGATGTCTACATCTATGTTCATCAGAGATACTGGCCTGTAGTTTTCTTTTTTTGTAGTGTCTTCTTCTGGTTTTGGTATCAGGGTAATGCTAGCCTTATAGAACAAATTTGGAAACTTTCCTTTTTCTTCTATTTTTTGGAATAGTTTAAGAGGAATAAGTATTAACTATTTGGCAGAATTCACCTGTGAATCCATCTGGTTCTGAATTTTTGTTTGTTGGGAATTTTTTGATTACTGTTTCAATTTCATTGCTAGTAAGGGGTCTGTTTAAATTTTTTATTTCTTCCTCATTCAGTTTTGGAAGGTTACAGGTTTCTAGGAACTAATACATTTCTTCTAGATTGTCTAATTTGTTGGCATATAATTTTTCATACTATTCTCTTCTAATGCTTTTTATTTCTGTGGTGTCAGTTATTTCTCCTTCATTCCTGATTTGAGTCCTTTCTCTTCCTTTTCTTGATGAGTCTGACTGAAGGTTTATCGATTTTATTGATTTTTTCAAACAACCATCTCCTAGTTTCCTGGATCGATTCTTTTTTGGTTGTTTTTTTGTTTTTTTTTTTAAGTCTCTATTTCTTTTTGCTCTAATCTTTACTATTTCCTTCCTTCTACCAGCTTTGTGCTTTTTTTTTTTTCCTAGCTCATTTAGGTGTAAGGTTAGGTAGAGATTTTACTTGCTTCCTGAGTTAAGTCTCAGGAAGGTATTGCTATAATTTTCCCTCTTAGAACAGCACTGCTGCATCCAACTCTGTCTAAATGCTCTAATCAAAACAACACAGGGTGACTGAAAGGACAAAAAAAGCAAGAGCCACCTATATGCTGCCCATAAGGGACTCACTTCAGACCTAAAGATGTGCAGCCTGAAAATGAAGGGATGCAAAAACATTTACCATGCAAATGGAAGCAAAAATAAAGATGGGGTAGCAATACTTACAATGGACAAAATAGACATTAAAACAAAGATCATGACAAGAGACAAAAATGGGCACTGGCTAATGATAAAGGAAACTATCCAACAAGAGGATATTACAATTGTAAATATTTATGCACCCAACGTGGCAGCACCTAAATACGTAAAGCAACTATTAACACACATTAAGGAAGGAACTGACAGTAGTTCAGTAACAGCAAGGAACAACACCCTGCTTACATCAGTGGATATATCATCCAGGTAGAAAATCAATCAGGAGCTTTGAATGACACATAGGACCGAATGTTTTTTTTTTGTTTTTTTTTTTTTTAGTATATGAAATTTATTGTCAAACTGGTTTCCATACAACACCCAGCGCTCATCCCAAAAGATGCCCTCGTCAATACCCATTACCTCCCACCCCCCATCAACCCTCAGTTTGTTCTCAGTTTTTAAGAGTCTCTTATGCTTTGGCTCTCTCCCACTCTAACCTCTTTTTTAGACTGAATGCTTTTTAACAGATATATGCAGAACATTCCATTCAGAATATACCAAAACAGCAGAATACACATTTTTGTCAAGTGTTCTCCAGAATATATCACGTTAGGCCTAAATTCAAAAAAAAACTGAAATCATATGCATCTTTTCTGACCACAATGGTATGAAACTAGAAATCAATCACAAGAAAAAAAGCTGGAAAAGAACATAAATACATGGAGGCTACATAACATGCTCCTAAACAATGAATGGGTTAACCAAGTAATCAAAAAGGAAATCAAAAACAAAGTGACAAATGAAAATGAAAACACAGTTATTTTCATTTTGCATACCAAAATCTTGCGGATGCAGCAAAAGCTGTTCTAACAGGAAAGATTATAGCTGTATAGGCCTACCCCAAGAAGTAAGAAAAATCCCAAACCTAACCCTATACCTTAAGGAGCCAGAAAAAGAACAGAGCCCAAAGCCAGTAGAAGGAAGGAATCTAGGCTGCTCTTATAAAACAATCCTGTAAATATTATTTCACTAATAGCTTTAAAGCACAAAAGCAGTATCTGCTAACTTTATCCATAAGCTTCTACCAAAGTTACACTAAAGCAATAAGATAGCTAAAGGTACGTATAGTCTTTTTTTCCAAATTTTCAGCCCTGAAAAGATTTCGAGCCTCATCTGGGGACATAAACAACTTTCAAATTTATCAGTTTAGAAGGTCTTCACCAATGGGGCCCCTGGGTGTCTCAGTTGGTTAAGAGCCCACCTCTTGATTTGGGCTCAGGTCATATCTTGCAGTTTTTCGTGAGTTCGGACCCCACATTGGACTCTCTGCTGACAGTGCGGAACCTGCTTGGGATTCTCTCTCTCTCTTTCTCCCTCTGTCTCTACCCTCTCCCACTCATGCTTATGTCTCCCACTCATGTCTCTCTCTCACAATAAATAAACTAAAAAGTTAAAAAAAAAAAAAAAAAAGGTCATCATTTTCTAAAGCTGTTATCTTACCTACTTCCCAAATTAGAACACAGAAGAGCCCTTCACCTATTATGTATGTGGTCACTGGTATTCCGATGGAGACCCCAGGGCATTATAGTAAGTTTGCAAAATGCATACCAAGTTCTTTTCTAGGCTATAACAACAGGAGGAAGACCAACTCTGTCTAAAAGAGTTACTTCTCACTCAAAACCTAGTTCACCTGCTTACCTCCCATGATGTATTGGCAAGTGTTTGCGATGGATTCCATGACTTCCTTCCACAAAAGCATTGGGAGGCTTATGGTATACCGAGGCCAAGGATCCAATGTGGCATATTAGCTCGTCCAGCAGAGTTGGCTCAATAAGATCTGTCTCCTCAGAGATCAGTGGCTTCTCAGACAAGACTACTTCTTTGGCTGTGACAGGGTCCGTTGAGAGAAGGCGCCAATAAATATAGCCCCGGTCTCGAAGGTCAGGATTATCAGAATCCTAATGAAAGGCAAGGGCAAGAAGGTTTAAATGGAAGTTTTCTCCATACAGAAACCTAACCTGTTAGATTTATATTAAGGCAATGCTGTAGTGATTTATAAAGGTGGCTGTTAAGATATTTAAACTCAACACAGTTTTAATACAGTCATAATTCTGTAATCTCTAATGTTCCAAAGAATTTAAATATAAATCGAGATGGGTTAGTTCTAAGACTAAATTTCAAAGGAAGATGGGAAATGGAAAATAAAAGTTTAATTTGATAGAAATTAACTCCTCGAGGGGCGCCTGGGTGGCGCAGTCGGTTAAGCGTCTGACTTCAGCCAGGTCACGATCTTGCGGTCCGCGAGTTTGAGCCCCACGTCAGGCTCTGGGCTGATGGCTCAGAGCCTGGAGCCTGTTTCCGATTCTGTGTCTCCCTCTCT
Organism: Felis catus; assembly: GCF_018350175.1. Taxonomy (NCBI): domain Eukaryota; kingdom Metazoa; phylum Chordata; class Mammalia; order Carnivora; family Felidae; genus Felis; species Felis catus. The sequence goes on along the minus strand of NC_058381.1, from coordinate 23,019,294 downwards.
CTCTGCCCCTCCCCCGTTCATGCTCTGTCTCTCTCTGTCCCAAAAATAAATAAATGTTGAAAAAAAAATTAAAAAAAAAATAAAAAAAAGAAATTAACTCCTTGAGACAGCCTTAGAACATCAAAATAATTCTTTAAAAAAATGTTTTTTAATGTTTATTTTTGAGAGAGTGAGCAAGGGTACATGGGTGTGAGCAGGGGAGGGGCAGAGATAGAGGGGGAGGGAGACACAGAACCCGAAGCAGGCTCCAGGCTCTGAGCTGTCAGCACAGAGCCTGATGCAGGGCTTGAACTCACGAACCATGATATCATGACCTGAGCCAAAGTTGGACACTTAACTGACTGAGCCACTTGGGTGCCTCCCCCAAAAATGTTTTTTAACTGCTATAAACATCAGCAGGATTATTCACGAAATAGATTTTAAAAATATTTCACCCATACCTTCTTTCTTCATTCAAATATTTATTAAGTATCTCCTATGGAGACACTGGCTAGGCCCTGAAAATAAAGAGATAAGACACATAGTGCCTGACTTTAACAAGTCCAGAATACTAATTATTACAATATAGTATGAGAGGTACTACTATCTAAAATAATAAACGACTGTTAAGGAGAGCGTGGAACTAAACATTTCCCAAAGGGGTGACCTTTTAATTAAGTGGTCTTGTTTTTTCTGTGGTAGTTTTAAAATAATTTTTATTCATACTCATGGCTAAAAAAAAATTCATCAATGCCATATCACAATTAGAAGTTTGTAACATATCAGAGTGCCTGGGTAGCTGCCAGTTGAGCGTCTGACTCTCGATTTCTGCTCAGGTCATAATCCCAGGGTCATGGGATTGAACCCCCTGTCAGGCTCCCCACGAGGTATGAAGCCTGCTTGGGATTCTCTCTCTCTCTCTCTCTCTCTCTCTCTCTCTCTCTCTCCCTCTCCCTCTACCCCTTTCCCCTACTCATGCTTGCTCTCTCAAAAAAAAAAAAAAGTTTGTAATATAAAAATAAGTCTCTGGGGCACCTGACTGACTCAGTTGGTAGAGCACATGACTCTTGATGACGGGGTTGTGCATTCAAGCCCCACACTAGGTGTGTAAAAACAAAATCTTTAAAAAAATAATTTTTTTGTGTGTTAAGGACAAAATCTTTAAAAATATGTATATATTTTAATAAAAATAAATAAAAATTTTAAATCTCCCCAAACATCCAACCCTTCCCCACTTTACATCCCCAGGATAGCCATTTTAACAGTGTGGTTATGTGTCCTTCCAGAGAGCTCCTAAGCATACATATATCCATTTTATATAAAACCAATTTCACATTATGTATACTCCTCTGCAAGGTATTTTCCACACTGGCATATACACCTGCAAACTTCCCCAGTATATACAGCACTGCAACATTATTTACTAGTGCCCTATCAATGGACATTTAGGTTGTTGCCTCTTTCTCCCTCCTTCCTGCCATTCATGCATTCATTTATGTGAACATCACAAAGTAGCTATAAATATCCTGGTATCTACCTCTCAGAGTATGTCTATATGATGGCATTCCAGCTGTTTTAGTGCCACAACAGTAAGTCACTGTTTCAGTATCTGTATTTAAAATACACATACAAAAATATTTTCTTCAAAACTAGGCCAATTTGAGGGTTTCCATGTGAGTTTCTAAGTAAGCAGATAAATTGGTTCATGAGTTAGCCACTTAAGGCACTTAACACCCAGCTTAATAAACACTAGCAGTGACCCCGATGGTTTTGACTACATGGTTTCCTATGGTGTTTCTTAGTCATGTATCGTTTAATTTGTGCCCACAGTGGACCACTGGTTAAAAACAAGAAAGCATAAGGGTGCGCCCCTGGGCTCAGCTGGTTAAGCGTCCAACTTTGGGTCAGGTCATGATCTCATGGTTCTTGAGTTTGAGCCCCACACTGGCCTCTGTGCTAATAGCTCAGAGCCTGGAGCCTGCTTCAGATTCTGTGTCTCCCTCTCTCTGCCCCTCCCCCGCCCACTCACTCTCAAACAAATAAAAATTTTAAAAAGCATAAGGAACACTGCAATACGGCAAGTTAGTTAACAGAATATCAAAATGGTAAATATAACTCAAAAGAATCTTGATCACATTCATAGGTTGTGTTACATAGCATATAAAAATGTTTGTAGTGTTTGAAATGCCAGGGTTAAAAAAGGGAAACAGTGATAATATTCAATTTACATAAGTTGTTTTGTTTTTGAGAAGTCCGGTAATTGGTTTATAAATAGGCTGAAATCTTACTTATTTTACTTGGAAACAAAGTTTGAACATCACAAAACATAAGTTGACTTTTTTTAATGTTTATTTTTAAGAGAGAGTGCCCACACGCGCATGAGCTGGGGAGGGGCAGAGAAATAGACACAAGATCCAAAGCAGGCTCCCCACTGACAGCAGAGAGCCTGATGTGAGGCTTGAACGCACGAACCGAACTGTGAGATCATGACTTGAGCTGAAGTCTGACGCTTTAACCGACTGAGCCACCCAGGCACCCAAAACAAGTTGATTTTTTAAAAGAATAGACTACCAGTTTTTTGACGTATCAGGTCAGGAAAGCAATCCCCACCCCAGCTTTTGTTGATACATAAAAAGTTAAATCTTAATTTATATATTCAATCCCCAAAGCACACCATTTAAAATTTGTATACTAATTATGCTTTTTATTATACACAATTAAAATGAATACTGCACATCACTTGCCCAGGAAAATACAGTCTTCTGTCTTCATAGATTAGTAATATTGTTGAGGTATTAAACTATAATACAATTTAATAATGTATGGATGAAAACTGACTACTTTTTACTTCAAATTATTTCTCTTTTCCATTATGTACATACTTAACCAAATGCAAAATTAATTAATTCATTAATTATTTAATTAATTAATTCCTGTGGGGATTCACAAAACTATGTACATCTATGATAGAAGTTTGGAGTCCCCCTATACTCCACAAATTCAAAACACGGCAATAAGGCAAAATGCTACATACAGAATCCCTGGATTAAAGGGTATATGCACCGTAAATCTTTATAGACACACACTTTAAAAATATGGCCCTGTGAGGGGCGCCTGGGTGGCGCAGTCGGTTAAGCGTCCGACTTCAGCCAGGTCACGATCTCGCGGTCTGTGAGTTCGAGCCCCGCGTCAGGCTCTGGGCTGATGGCTCGGAGCCTGGAGCCTGTTTCCGATTCTGTGTCTCCCTCTCTCTCTCTGCCCCTACCCCGTTCATGCTCTGTCTCTCTCTGTCCCAAAAATAAATAAAAACGTTAAAAAAAAAATAATTTTAAAATATGGTCCTGTGAGAAATGAGTGCAAATTTTCCAAAGCGTGAAGCTAAAGAACAGGCAAGGATCTTCACTGTTCGAACGTCGCTATTCTGAGGGCTGATCTGTTAGGCTTACTGTAAGCTGGTCAACACTGCCTCACTATTTATATGGAGGCCACAAAAAATCAGGCCCAGTCAAGACATGTGACATAAAAATCGAAACTTTTTATGATTTTAAGGTGCCATTCCATGTTTGGTGATTCGGAAAATTTGGTTTTGGATCTGCTTTTCTGTTAGCCCCCCTAGTTCCTGGCCAGGATCTGGGAAAATAGTACATTTCTTTTTTTTTTTTTTTAGTCATCTTTATTGAGATAAAACTGACATATAACATTGTTTAAATTTCAGATGTACAATGTGTTGTTTGGTATGCTTATATATTGCAAAATAATTACTGGTGTAGCATTAACTAATATATTCACCATGTCACTTAATTACCATTTCTTTCTTGTAGTGAGAACATTTAGGATCTATTCTTTTAGCAACTTTCAAGTATATAACACAGTAGTAACCATAATCATTATGATGAGCATTAGATCCCTAGAACTTATCCATCTTCTAACTGGAGGCTTGTATCCTTGACCACTATCTCCCCATTCCCCATCACCCCCCAGCTCCTGGTAACCACCATCCTACTCTGCTTCTATGAATTTGGCATTTTTATGTTGCACGTATAAGTGAAACCAACAGCATTGGCTTTCTTTACCTGACTTATCTTCCTTAGCATAGTGCCTGTAGGGTCCATCCATGTTGTTGCAAACCACAGGATTTCCTTCTTTCTCATGGCAGAGTAACATTCTATTGTGTGTGTGAGTATGTATGTGTGAATACCACATTTTTTATTAACAGGAGTGTGACTGTTTTTTGTTTTTTTTTTTTAATGTTTATTTATTTTTGAGAGACAGAGACAAAGCATGAGTGGGGGAGGGGCAGAGAGAGAGGGAGACAGAATCTGAAGCCGGCTCCAGGCTCTGAGCTGTAAATACAGAGCCTGATGCGGGACTCAAACTCATGAACCGTGAGATCATGACCTGACCCAAAGTTGGATGCTTAACTGACTGAGCCACCCAGGTGCCCCAGAAAAATAGTACATTTCTAAAAATTTAAGAGCTTCCAAAATAATTACCAGGCATGCTCGAAAACAGTAAACTGTACTATGCATCAACATTATAACATACCAGGAAAGTCACTCAGTGGCAGATTCTAGGGCCACATCACAGAAATTTTCATTATGTCAGGATCAGGCCCAGGAATTTACATTTCCAGCAAGCAGCACAGGTGATTTTGATGATGGTGTTCTCTAGCTCATAGAGAAGTCTTCATCTTAATTTTTCTTGAACATACTATACAGGGTAATTATTAAAGTCTGGACACTTCTGTGTGTATTCTTAACTGATTGCTCTATAACTACCAAAGCAGAGAAGACAAACCTTTGAAATGAAGCCTTGGATTCAAGGGTTCATTTCCTTTTCCTGTAATAATATTTCTAATTAACCACCATTTTATTTAAAGTTAGAAGCACAGAGGCACCTGGGTGGCTCAGTCGATTGAGAGGCTGACTTCGGCCGGCTTCGGATCTCATGGTTCTTGAGTTCGAGCCCCACATCGGGCTCTGTGCTAACAGCTCAGAGCCTGGAGCCTGTTTCGAATTCTGTGTCTCCCTCTCTCTGCTCCCTCCCCACTTGCACTCTGCCTCTCTCTCTCTCAAAAATTAACATAAAAATGTTTTTATTTAATAAAAATAAAGTTAGAAGCATAAATATTTCACATTACTTCACTGAATTTTCAGCACAGGTTAAAAAAAAACACAAAAAAAAACCCAGTATTAATTAACTCTATTGTTGAAATGGGAAAGGAACAGTATTAAAAAGAAATTTGCTCAGGCACGTCTCGAACCAGGGATGTAGCAGAAATAGAACTCCCATCACCCAATTCAAATGAACACAACTTAGGGATGCTTGGGTGGCTCAGTTGTTTAAGCATCTGACTTCGGCTCAGATCATGATCTCACGTTTTGTGAGTTCAATCCCAGCATCAGGCTCTGCACTAGAAGTGCAGAGCCTGCCTGGGATTCTCTCTCACCCCCTCTGTCTCTGTCCCTCCTGGACTCAGGCTTTGTCCTTCTCTCAAAATAAATCAACTTAAAAAAAAATTAAAAATAAATAAACTTAATTAACACAACTTAGCAGATCACACTGCCCTCAACTGAAATTGGTACCTAATAAGTTATTAGGTTCCTAATATTGGTACCTAACAAGTTATTAGGTTCGTATTTCACAAACTTGGAGGGTAGGGGTGGGGGGCACAAAACAGAGAAAAAAACTTACAGTAGAAAAGACTTATATACCAATGTGCTCTTCTTTTATGGTAACTCCTCAGATCTCATTAACTGGACAGAAAAGGGTTGGCTAGAAAAACTGCTTAATAATTATTTACAACCAAATATGAAATAATCACCTACAATGATCTTAAAACCACTAAGTTCGCTTGCATGTACTGGCTTATGCACAACAGTGCTTCAGAGAGGGAAAGCAAGGAGTACGCAGTCTCAAAGTCATCCCTGACCTTCAGGCTAGAGAAGCAGCACAGCATGATAGATAATAGCAAAGACTCTGGAGCCAGGCTGCCTGGGTTTGACTCCTCACTCTGCCACATACTAACTGGGCCTATGTCTCAGTTTCCTCATCTATAAAATAGGAATAATAACAGTATCAACCATTACTGAGATTAAATTAACGTGTAAAGTCCTTACAAGAATGCCTGGTACGTAGTAAGCACAACAAAAATGGTTATTATTAAAGATTTTATACTAGTCCTTGTACAAAAAGTCTCAATCAGGAATATCTGATGGTCTACTTATACCCTGCCCTAGTCCCAGAAAAGGACTTAGCAAAGCTTACAAAAATGCATCCAGGACTAGAGAGCATAAATCAGAACTAGAAACAGAAAAATGCATGCCACAATGACCTACACATTTTCTACAAGAGATCCTTAAATTTGACTCTAAAGTTTCCAACTCCTATGAGCATGAAATCTAGTTACATAAGCCATTCAGAGGGTCAGTTAACTACATACCTACCAATGCTTAGGAGAATCCAAAACTGGTTAGGAATTTGTTTGATGGAACCTCATAAAGAGAAAAAAACATATAATGGAATAACAAATGACTTTGACAACAGATCCAAATAGGATAGTTTCTCATGACAACCCTACTATTAGATGAATGTATCGGTATAATTTAGTAAATGTAACTTAATTAAGGGTCAGGTACAATGCAGTCTAGATACCCAGCTCTCTACCAGTCTGGCTTGATTCAGTGGCGAATTTTATCTGTAAGAACAGAGAGTCCTTGTATTATTTAAGCAATCCTCCCTAAACACTTTATCTCAGGCAAATTTTGATAAATAACAGGAGATAATCTGACAAGAATCCAAAATACAGCTCTCTTGTGACGCCTTTGAAATAAAGACCCACAGGCCTTCAACAGACCATGGAGATGTAGATAGGGTTGAGAACCGGTGACTACAATGGAACCTACCAAGGACACTTGCTTGATTTTAAGACTATCCCTATCTAGAGATAAGCAGGGAGAGAGCAAGGCCCAAATTCTCTTTAGAAACTTGTTGTAAATCCACCTTAACACAGATACAAATGGGTGATCAAGGGTCTACACTAAGAAGTCTAGAAGGCTCGGGCACTGGGGTGGCTTTGTTGGCTAAGTGGCTGACTTTGGCTCAGGTCGTAATCTTGAGATCCTTGAGTTGTAGCCCTGCATCGGGCTCTGTGCTGACACCTTAGAGCCTGGAGCCTGCTTTAGCTTCTGTGTTTCCCTCTCTCTCTTTCTGTCTGCCCCTCTCCCATTCACGCTTTCTATTTCTCTCTCTCAAAAATAAAGATTAAAAAATTAAAAAAAAAAGTCTAGAATGCTCAATTCAATACAGGTATTAAATAACCACTGCCTTGATGGTTATAGAAATTGCTTTGCTTCAGGCAAAGGAAGATGTTTAAAAGGGAATTTTTTTTTAAAGAAACATTTCAAAGAATGTTTACAAATACATATTAAAGGATGTAAAATTAATAATAGGAAAGATAACAGATAAAAGTACTATGAAAAGATTTCAAATTTTGATTATCTACCACTATACAGAGATGAATAAGAAAAATGATAAACTGAGTATCTAAATCCGATTCCATGTGTCGACACACACCTGAACTTCTGACGGCCTGCTATAGCCAGCCAGTTTTCAAATTCAATTAAGAACATAACGAAATTATGATGAATTGATGATTGCTATACTAGTTACAGTAGATAAAAGAATTGTTTTGATTTCTATGGACTTAAAATGGTGACAATAAATCTGTGGCCTCCAGTTGCCACATTTCTGAAATCAGAACTCATCCTAAGGAGGACCAAAAATATCGAATAATTAAGGAGGCAGCATAAGCACTTTAAAATTACTTAAAGAGAAAGGCAATCAATTCTAGAAGGTAGAAAGAACAATATCGGAGACCTTTGTTGAGGCATTTACCAATATTAAATCATTGTACTTTCATTTAGAAGGTGAAATTAAGTCACCCAGAAGGAGTGAGACTTAAGTGAGTCACCCAGTACTGTGAGACTCAATGTCATTTTTACACTGTAGGTCATTCATTAAAAGTAAAATATCTAAGTTAAGCCCATCTAAGTTCAACAGAAACTGGAGCCGGTTCATTTAAAAGCCACCGAACTATAATTCAATGTTATATGTATAAGAGGCACTATTTTTATATTTTAACAGGATCTAAAGACTGCGCCCTTTCCAATTAAAATCTTCCCAAATGAGGGGTGCCACACTGGCTTAGTCGGTGGGGCATGTGACTCTTGACCTTGGGGTTGTGAGTTCAAGCCCCAACTTGGGCATAGGGCCTAGTTAAAATAATAAGTGAATAAATAAGTAAAAATAAACAAATCCCCCCAATTGAATCTTCTCAGAGTTTCATGATTTCCTCAATATAAAAGCAGACAAATCAAACCCATGCTTTTTCTAGATTTCATACCTGTGTTGCCAAACTCAAGACTTGCTGTACCAGCTCCTGTGTTTCTGATGGTTTCTTGAGAAACAGCTTCACTATGGCAGTAAGCAGAGTGAGCTGCACCTATGGGGATGTAATTTAACAGATAAAGTGAAAAGCATTTACATTACCCCCTACCATTATTTCCAAAGTAGTGCTTACCCATCTACGAATTACTACCTGGTCTTTCTAAGCCTGGGTGGCTCAGCCAGTGGAGCATCAGACTCTTGGTTTTGGCTCAGGTCATGATCTCAAGGTTGGTGAATTTGAGCCCAGCATCAGGCTCCACACTGGCAGTACGGAGCCTACTTGGGGTTCTCTTTTTCCCTCTCTCTCTCTGCCCCTCTCCTTGCTCATTCTCTCTCTCTCAAAAAAATAATTAAAAAAACAACAACCCAAACTCACTAGCCTCTTGTCCCTAAATTGCATTTTTGGCACAAAAAATTGCTTATTTATTAAATCCTTTATATTCATTTCCACCAAAAGATACAACTTGGGGAGAAATTAGGGAATTATCTGTCATACTAGGGCAAGAGCCAAAAAACAGTAAAACTATGCCAGATCACAGCTAATTAAAAATGGGCTGCTGAAGGGTGCCACGGTGGCTCAGTTGGTTAAGCTCTGGTCATGATCTTGTGGTCCATGAGTTGGAGCCCCGTGTCAGGCTCTGTGCTGCCAGCTCAGAGCCTGGAGCCTGCTTCAGACTGTCTCCCCATCTCTCTGCCCCTCCTCACTCACACTGTTTCTCTCTCTCAAAAATAAATAAACATTAAAAACAATTTTTTTAATGTAAAAAAAAATATGGGCTGCTGAACCATACACAAAGCTATAGGCTTGTATGTGTTCCTTGCATAGGTCTATTAAAATTACTATGGTGGATTACATACATGACCTTCAATGTGCAATGAGTGCAAATGCCAGGGGAAAAGGGTTTTATAATTTATCTGCTTCTCTGTGCCCACAGTTCCAAGGTCAGGTCTCTCCATTTTGGTAGAGGAGAGACAGAAGATGGGAAGAAATCTAGCTATCCAGAGAATCTTTTCAAACTGCACATGCCAACCCTCACCGCAGCTCTAAGCGAAAACACCTGCTGGAATGAGCCACAACCATTACGAACAGGAATAGGTCATCATCTTCCAGTGACAGAAAATTAAAAAGTGCTAATTACTGCTCTCAGCCATTAGTTGTTAAAGTGTGGTTCTGGACCACTAGCAGCAGCAGCACCCTGAACCTGGTAAGAAATGAGAATGCTTAAGCCCATCTCAGACCCACTGAGTCAGAAACTCCAAGGGTGGGGCCAGCAACCTAACCTGTGCTTTAACAAACTCTAGGTTCACTAAAGTTTGAGAACCACTGGTCTAAGGCAGATTTGCTCCCTAAGAAATCAGCACAATTGAAAAGGTCACCAGTTCTCAACACACACACACACACACACACACACACACACACACACACACACACACACACACACACCCCTAAGTGCTCAACCTTTACTTTCCCTGAAAATTTCCCCAAAAGATCTGACACAGGACACAGGTGAGAACTTACCTGGGTGCTTTCATCATGAAAACCTTCCAGGAAGCTCTCCAGTAACTCATCTGCATTGTCAATTCTCTCAGCATATTCTCCCACAATCCAAATCATAGCTGCTCGAGCATCTGGTTCATCCAGCGAGTCTAAGTTCTCACACAGAGTGGCAATGATGCTTTCATACCTGATGTAACAAAATCAACTATAGTTATTGAGGGCACAACTGAGAAGTGTATTTAACAATGAAGGCTAAAAAAAAAAAAAATGACCAACAAGGTACCCTAAACCAAACCACCAAACTATAAAGGCTTTTGGTTAAGAGAATGCACAGGCTCGGGGCGCCTGGGTGGCTCAGTCGGTTAAGCGTCTGACTTCAGATCAGGTCATGATCTCACAGTTTGTGAGTTTGAGCCCTGCGTCGGGCTCTGTGCTGAGCCTGGAGCCTGCTTCAGATTTGGTCTCCCTCTCTCTCTGTCTCTCAAAAATGAACATTAAAAAAATTTTAAATAAACAAAAGTTATTTTTCATAAGGTATCCATTTTAATAGGATTTTTAACAAAATATCCTATTATGACCAGTTACATTACAAAGAATAATTTATACCTAGCCAATTTCAAAGTGCCTTACACATTGCCTATATGGTTGGAAGAAGAGGGTAGAAGTACTTGTACATACTTGTTGGGGTATTTCCGAAAGATGTCCCTGATGACAACAATTGCCTCTTGGACCACATAATTCACTTTGGTCTGGATGAGATCAAGCAATGTGCTCACACAGCGCTCTGCAGATTGCTATGAAGAGGAACACAATAAATGACAAGTCAGACGATCTCTCCAATAATGCAACCTCAATATAAAAATAGCTTTGTGACATACATGTGCACCAACTAAGCTAAACTAAAAGATCAGGCACCTAATTTGACCAAGCTACACTACAGGCTAGGCTATCTGATGGAGATACACAGAATTTCCAGATAAACCCCAAATTTTATTCATTGCAAAAATATACTTGACAAATGAGTTGGATCAAATGATAGTTGTATCATCTTGGATAGCCAAGATAATAGAAATGAGAAGAAAGAATATGTCAAGGTAGGAGGAAAGAATAAGCCAAGGTAGATCTTTATCTGGAGTTCATGGCTTTAAACCTCTTGAAATGAGGGGTGCCTGGCTGGCTCAGCTAGAGGAGGAGCATGCAACTCTTGATCTCAGGGTAATGAGTTCAAGGCCCATGCTGAGTGTACAGATTACTTAAAATTAAAATCAACCAATAAAACAAACTTCCTGAAATGAAACTGCCAAATTGCATATGTGCATATAAGCATATTTTCCAGGGAGAGGATTCATAGCTTTCATTATATTTTCAAAGTTATCTGTGGCTCAAAAAACTCTTAAGGAAAATTTGCCATCTTTTGAACTATATAACTGAAAGTCTATGGCCTCAGATAAACTGCAATTTTCCACAGCCTTTAGTTCATCTATAAAATAGAATTGGATCTATTAACCTTTTATTAATGAAGGGAATATGGGAGAATACAAGTGATAAAACTAATGTACTGAAACTCTAGGTCATAGTTTTTTTTAATTTTTTTTAGCGTTTATTTATTTTTTGATAGAGACAGAGCATGAGTGAGGGAGGGACAGAGAGAGAGGGAGACACAGAATCCGAAGCAGGCTCCAGGCTCTGAACTGACAGCCCAGAGCCCGACGTGGGGCTCGAACCCACGAACTGTGAGATCATGACCTGAGCCGAAGTTGGATGCTTAACCTGCTGAGCCACCCAGGCATCCCTAGGTCATAGTTTTTAAAAAGGGAAAGGTTTCGGACAAGAGACCCTAAAAATCAAAGCCTAATTTATCATATCTCATGATGCACTCTGATGGGTCACTCCATTAGATGCCTCTTGATAAGATGCAATACAAAGTACACAGCATCAAAAGAGATACTTTTGCCTAACACTGAACATGAACATTACCAACCCTCTAGATTTAATTATTTACAGGGAATGACAGAATGAGATAAACAACATCACTAAACTACACCAGCAAAATCCAGACTCTGGAAAACTGTATAAACCTAATGATATAATCACTTCAATACATGGCACCTCAAGGAAGTAAGACTTAAACATAGTAACCAAATGCAACATGTGAATCTTCTTTAGATTTTGATTTGAACAAGCCAACTATAAAAAGACAACTAGGGAAAAGTGAACATGTTCTGGGTATTCAATGAGATAAAGGATTATTGTTAGTTGTTGGGTATAGTAATGGTATCATGACAATGTATTTTTTTAGGGACATACTCTATTAGATACACACATTGGACTACTTTTGTAAGATCATATCTGGGATCTGCATTAAAATACAATAGCACTTGGGGCGCCTGGGTGGCGCAGTCGGTTAAGCATCCGACTTCAGCCAGGTCACGATCTCGCGGTCTGTGAATTTGAGCCCCGCGTCAGGCTCTGGGCTGATGGCTCAGAGCCTGGAGCCTGTTCCCAATTCTGTGTCTCCCTCTCTCTCTGCCCCTCCCCTGTTCATGCTCTGTCTCTCTCTGTCCCAAAAATAAATAAACGTTGATAAAATACAATAGCACTTGGGGCACCTGGGTGGCTCAGTCGGTTGGGCATCCGACTTTGGCTCAGCTTCCTGATCTTTGGGACTCAGTCCCATGGTGGGCTCTGTGCTGACAGCTCAGAGCCTGGATCCCGCTTTGGATTCTGTGTCTCCCTCTCTCTCGGTTCCTCCTCCACTCGCAATCTCTCTCTCAAAAATAAAGAAAGAATAAAAAAATTAAAAAAAAAAAAATACAGTAGCACTGGGGCACCTGAGTGGCTCAGTTGGTTAGGGGCCTATTTTATTATTATTATTATTATTATTTTTAAATGTTTGTTTATTTTTTAGAGAAACAGAGCATGAGTGGGGGAGGAGCACAGGGGGAGGAAGACAGGGTCTGAAGCAGGCTCCAGGTTCCGAGCTGTCAGCACAGAGCCTGACGCAGAGCTCAAACCCACGAACCACAATATCATGACCTAAGCCCAAGTCGGACGCTTAACCGACTGAGCCACCCAGGTGCCCCAGGTGTCTGACTCTTGATCTCAGCTCAGGTCATGATCTCAGGGTTGTGAGTTCAAGGTTGGGCTCTGGGCTGGGCGTGAAGCCTACTTAAAAAACAAAAATACAATAGCACTTCATTCCCTTGAAGAGTAAGGGAGAAGATAAAAACAGCAACATGTTGATACTTGTTCAAAATGGATGATGTGTAAACGACAGCTCATTAATCAATTTCACTTTAGTGTATGCCTGAAAACTTTGGAATATAATCTTTTAAAGGTACGAAGTTAAAACCACTCCAAGCAATTTAATAAAAACAAAACTGCATCTTGAGGCTATATGATGATTCTGTTGCACCATGAAATGATTCTGCCATCTTTTATGTATTTTTTCCATTTTTGGATTCTATTTTATTCCTTTTCAGCCAGTAATTCCTGTGTGGTTACTGCAACAGCAAAATTAGAAAAATTTATCACATATAAGTTGTGATAAATTATAGAGTATGTAGGATATAGACTGCTGTAAGTTCTAAATTATCATAAATAACATTGGGGCGCCTGGATGGCTCAGTTGGTTAAGTGTCTGACTTCGGCTCAGGTCATGATCTCACGGTTCATGGGTTCGATCCCTGAGTCAGGCTCTGTGCTGACAGCTCGGAGCCTGGGGCCTGCTTCAGATTCTGTGTCTCCCTCTCTCTCCGATCCTCCACCACTCATGCTCTCTCTCTCTCTCAAAAATAAACATTAAAAATTTTTTAAATTATCATAAATAACATAAATGAAGTGTTTAACGCAGAGTTTGATATGAAGTTAACATTTAGTGTGCCCTTTGTATCATTATTATAATAAAGACAAAAGGCTATTTCCCATGATGCATCAATATCTGAAAAATAATTTAAGTCTGGAACAGTAATTTTTTTTTAATCTTTATTTCTGAGAGAGAGAGAGAGAGAGAGAGAGAGCGAGCGAGCAGCGGAGGAACAGAGAGAGAGGGAGACACAGAATCTGAAGCAGGCTCCAGGCCCTGAACCATCAGCACAGAGCCCAACGCGGGGCTCAAATCCACAAACTGTAAGATCATGACCTAAGCCAAAGTTGGACACTTAACTGACTGAGCCACCCAGGCGCCTCTGGAACAGTGATTTTTGAGCAAATTGTCATCTCAACCATATTGCTTTTGATTAAAGAGGAAAACACAAAACACCTACCATTAAAGCAGTATGGCAGAAGAACAAGATTAAACATCCAATCACTGTTCAGATAAAAAAAGTCCAGAAACAGAGAAATACAGAATATACACTTATAAAATTTAGTATAAGACAACATTTCCTACCAGTAAGGAAAAGATGGTTTGGTCTGGTGTTTGATCCTCACCCTCATATTTTTCACCAAAATTCTTTGTTTTAATTATTGAAAATATTGTTAAATGTAAAAAATAAAATCTTTGCCATAAAAGTAGAAAATAACAGTGGGTTTTATAGAAGTTTGAGGTGAAGCACAATCTTCTAGGTGTACCACTAAAGAACCCCTGACAACAAAACAGAACTCACTACACAAGGAAACGTAAACTTCTGTGAATCGCAACTTCAAATGAAATCAAAAAGAAAACAAATTGGGAAAACAACTGCTACAAAGTGAAGGATTAATATCTTTAATTATAAGAGATTTTTAAAAAATCACTGTGGAAAAGATAACTCATTGGAAAAAGGTGCACAGGACATGAACAAGTGATTCCAAATGGCTAATACATGAAACAATGTTCACCTCCACTAGAGATCAGAAACTTGGTTATAAGGTCCTCTTTATGTCATTATTTGGAAAAAGAGCAGGAATTTTAAGGTCTTACAATAAGAGAAAGGCTAAATAAATTAGAAGCAATCACACATCATGTCTATAATCCACTAAAAAGGATATAAAATGCTAATAACACAGAAAAATGTCCATGCCTAATTCAATAAAAAAGGCAGACCACAAAAGTAAATAGCATTTTTAGAATCATCTCATTTTTGTAAAAAAGTACACTGGTGTATGAAAGACTATATAGACAAAGATTTAAAATCATGTCCATATCATCTCTGGGAGGGTAGAACAGGGGTAGGAGAAAACAGTGTTTTATTTTCATTTAAATTAGCTTATATAATTTTATGTAGCAAACACATATGGTTTTCCTAGCAGGAAAAATAATTTGTTTTTAAATTAAGGGATGAGACACATATCAGTATCTTACCCTGATCTGTAGTAAATACCACAGAACAGAAGACTGGGAAGTGAGAACTTAGTGCCTTAATCTCTCTGAAACAAATAAAATCAATTGACAAAGAAAGACCAGGGGTTTATCTCTTCCTTGAAGAAACAGGTATACCCTGTAAATACATATAACTTTGTCAATCACACCCCAAAAAAGCTGGGGAAGGAGTGAAGTAAAATCTACTAAAAAATCAGGCAAAAGATAGGCAAAAGTTATGGGAAAAAACAGTACTATTGGACTGCCTTTCTAATGCTATTTATTGATTGAGCAGCTTACTGCTTAATCTTTAACCTAACCAACTTAATAACAAAATTGTACATATTTTTTCACTTCAGAATACTTACAGCAACATAGAAACACTTATCTTTACAGTTATAAAAATACAACTCAAACTCTTAAAGACACCCTAAACTTGCTAGGTAGGCCCTTCTCTCGCAGCTTAGCATTAAACTAATATTCATTTATTTTTCATTTGTCATATCTCTGAAACCAACTACACATTAAAAAAGGTAAGAGGCCCTGAGAGAATGCAGCAGCATTCTTGAATGCAAGCAGCAGCTTGGTTCAGAGGCTATACAGAAAGTCTACTATAATTCCCTCACTGGTTCTTCCCCCTTCCCGTGAATGCTTTATTAGAAACAGACCATCATTTCTTCTCTGGCCCTAATAAGTGTGTTTGGGCTAGGCACCTCTTTCCAACCGATAACCTTCGTGACCGAATCAGGTCTAGAAAAAGTGCTCCAGCAAATCCAGGCAACCTGAGATAAGAGAGCACTTGCTAGAAGGCTAATCTTACGTTTCCAAAGTTCATTCCTCACATGCTCTCATATTCCTACCTGGGCATCCCAAGTCAAAGGAAGAAGTGAAAGCCATCAGAAGTTTATCTCTTCCAGATTATGGACTACTTTCCCATTAGTCACAATACATGGCATTAACAGCCTCTAGGAATACAGATGGAGAACACTTTCTAATAATTTCAGTGATAGAAAATCTCTTTTAACTTTGGAATGAGAGATAATTTTGTATGACTCTAGAGCTTTGCAAAAGAAGTGAATAAGGTGATGACAGACTGGCAATGAAAAGCACAAAATGACTCTTAATGCTACCAAAATCTCCGAAAATTATCTAATAGTAAGTGGGTGGCTATACTTCAGTAAGAAAAGAATGTGAAGAATGGTGACAAAAGAGATGTATCAAGATCCAATAAATAGACTTCCTATTTCTCAGTGGAGTAACAGAGTGTATTAAATATCTGAACTAAGCGATCAGAACCAGAAGTAATTAACTTCTGGTTAAATGATTTATCAATGGTAACTGCACAAAGCAGCACTGTCTTAATAAAAGGAAGGCTAATTAGGAACGTGGCTTTCATAGATGCTTCTCTGACACAGCATCTGTTTCCTTCTGTTCCCATGAAGCACTGGACATACTGTGCAAATTATTTTAGTATCCTTGAGAAATCAGATGGTCCAATCCTCTGACTCTAAGCAGAACTGCATAGAGTCAAGTAGCAAGAACAAATACGGAGTTCTGAATCCACTACATCATAGCAAACAGACGTTTTCATTAATTTCAACAAATTCCTGAATGATGAAAAACAAATGGGAGGACAATATGGAGAGCAATATAAGCTATAGCCCATTAACACCTACTGGAAGGCTGCAACCAAGCTAAAAATTAATCCCCCCTCTCGGGTCACAGAGAGGCTCTTTCAGAGGACTTCCAAGTGAAAATCAACTCCCTGCCCTAAAGCAGAAACCTGTTGGTCAGCAGCCCTGCCTGTGCTCACAGAAGTCCTAATGATCTTTTCTGTTATCTCATTCTTAAACAATTTAAATGGGCTGTAAATTACTATAAGCATGGTATACACCTCAATTAAAAAATTATATATAGACCTGCAACGGTCACCATACAATACTCCAGACAATTAAATTTAAACTGCAGAAACAAAACACTGTAATTCATATTGTCAGAGACTCAAGAAACTATGGCAATCACACAAAAAGGAATGCTATTAAAGAAGACTAATAACAACAAGGAGCTATGAAGAGAAGCTATATGGAATGATGGCTGTGCAAAGGCCAAAAAAGCAGTAAGCCAGACTGGGGCAAGGGAGAGGACAGAGGACTGAAGAGACAAGGGATTAGGACAAAAAAAGGCTTACACACATTTGATACTATGCTTGAAAAGTTTGGATGGAAGAAGATAGGGATGCAATGAAGACATATAATGCAAGAAAAAAAGAAAGGCCATTATAGAAACTCCAGAAAAAATAAAAGTCTCTACAGGAAAGAAAATACAATCATTTGTATTCTACTGGCCCTAAATATTTGGTCATAATATGCACGGTGAGTTTTCTAACTTTTAGTCAATAGAAAAACAAATGAAGGCATATTATCTCAATTTATAAAGATAATCAATACAGGAGCAAAAAACCTCATGATATAAGTATTGGAGAATAGGATGGTTCAAGTAGGAACGGTGGGGTACATGAAGAAAGGTACTTACAGCACAAAGTTAACAGATAATGTGTATAACTGGTAAATCAATAAATACCATTAGCATATTATTTAGAAACATGGGAGTAGTCAAAATAACTGAAACTACAAAGAGATAAAAATGATTCCCTCTGGGAATTTTACCTATGTGCTTTATTATTTTAATAAACTTAAGAAACCCATTTTAAAGAAAGGAGTGAAGAGAACACTCCGAATCCTGTAATGTGATCACAACTACACTAGACACTTGCCTCCACTTTGATGGCACACCGCCCAATGGCCCGCACAGCTTTGCGAACAAAGTCAACATCCACCTCTGTGGCATATTCCTTTAATTCTGCCAGAACCTGTTAAAAATCCAGGAAGTAGAAAATCATTAAGGATTCTCAAAAAGCAATTTCATGGCCTTGCTTTTTCTGAAGGCCAGACCTTAAGAACTACGTGATTTATAAACCTGAGTCTGCTTTACGTCTGACCTGAGCAATGTTGGCTTGGGATGCCAAACGAATCATGATGTCCAATTTCTCTAGTTTAACATAGATGGGATCATTGTACTTCACAAAGAAGACTTTGATTTCCTGCTTCAAGATTTCAGGCCTGCGGTACACAGAAACACAAGATAAGGAAGGCGAGGCATATATTGACATGTCCTTTTAAGTCTGTATTAATATCTAATCTGTGTCTCTCTGCTCTCTATTCACTCCTCCCCATCCCCAAAACCTCACAAACTTCCTGTACATCCCTCTAACCAGTTCCCCTTTTGGTAGAAATTTTTTAAGGGTTAGGGTACATACTGTTAAGAACTGCTGGAAGAACAATCTGGCTCTAAACTACAGCCTGAACTGTATGAAGCAGGCACAAGCTGGTATACTATTAAGAGGCCCTTCAGAAAACAAACTACATTGGAGAGCAGCACTATGTATTACAGGGACACTCCAAAAACAACTATTAGCCTCCTCACCCTGGACAAGCTGCTTGCCATTCAACATTTTCATTTCCATACATTAAAAAGAACTTAGTGGGGGGGGGGGGGGGTGCCTGGGTGGCTCAGCTGGTTAAGCATCCAACTTTGGCCCAGGTCATGATGTCACAGTTTGTGGGTTTGAGGCCCATACCCGGCTCTGCGCTGACAGCTCAGAGCCTGGAGCTTGCCTCAGATTCTGTCTCCATCTCTCTCTCTCTCTGCCCCTCCCCGCCCCGCTTGTGCTCTATCAAAAATAAACAAACATTAAAACAACAACAGCAGCAGCAACAACTTAGGGGCGCCTGGGTGGCTCAATCAGTTGACATACGACTCTTGATATCGGATCAGGTCGTGACCTCACAGTTCATGGGATCAAGCCCTGTGCTGGGCTCTGAGTTGACAGCGTGGAGCCTGCTTGGGATTCTCTCTCTCCCTTTCTCTCTGCCTCCCCCCTGCACACATACTCTCTCTCAAAAATAAATAAATAGGGGTGCCTGGGTGGCTCGGTCGGTTAAGCGTCCGACTTCGGCTCAGGTCATGATCTCACTGCTCATGAGCTCAAGCCCCGCATCGGGCTCTGTGCTGACAGCTCAGCACAGAGCTGAGTTTCGGATTCTGTGTCTCCCTCTCTCTCTGATCCTCCCCCATTCATACTCTGTCTCTGTCTCAAAAATAAATAAACGTTAAAAAAATTTTTTTAAAAAGTGTGATCTTTAAAAAAATAAAAATAAACACTTTTTAAAAATAAAAATCAATAAAACTTAACACTCTAATATTGATATTATTGAGCTTAATTCAAAATCACAAACACTTTAATCACCAATTCTTGGTTTCCCAACCTTTTCTGGACAATTAGATTGATATTCCTCAGGGCGACGTACTGCACCTCTGGCTCCCCAGACAGCAAAGTGACAAGCGGAGGGGCCAACTTCTTCAGCAGCATATTGTAGTAGTCAGAGTCCTTGGGTAATAACTCCAGAAACTTCATCAGGACTTTTACTGCTGAAAGCACCACTGCCGAGTTGGCATGAGATAGCCGGGGAGTCACACGCTCACAGATGCTGAGGGGAAAAAAGGAAAATTAATATCTTGAATTAAAATTTCTTTGTTCAATCCAGTCCATGATGTAATGTGTCAGAGTACCATAGCCCCAGTATCAAGAAACTAGAGAATCAGGAAAGTCAAAGCTCTATGTGTAAACAGAACTGGGATCCTATACTGCAGCAAACTACAGGCAAACTACAGGCAGAGCAGAGACATCAGAAGACCTCAGGAAACCAGCAATAAGGGATGCTCAAACTGCAAGGAAACTAAGCAATACCCAAAATACTTGAGGCTCACACCACTTACCTTCCTGTTTTATGGTCGTAGGTCTCCCCATATTCCATAAGGGCTTCCTGCCTCACAGACTATTTCTCCTCAATTTATAGGATGTCAAATTAAGTTTTAAGAGTTACTTCATAGTGAGAGATGCCAGCCATCTGTGACTGAAGGTGTCATTATATGATGCAGAAGGAAGGGAGTTGACCAGGAAAACTACTCAACTCCTTGCCTTCATGATTAAGGAAATCTCTGAAAAAGTTTGTAAGTTACAGAACACCACTGCAATATTCTCCCATACCTTTCCCCCATTCTCCTAGCCCCTGCTACCTATGCTTAAAGGCTTCACTAAATCTTGAGTATTTAATTATCTGTTGAGGGTTCTTCAGAAATTAACCTAATTTTGATAGTTCTTGGTCAACATGAGAGGTGAGCTGATTATATGCAGTTAAGGATTCAAGGTAATTAAGTTGGGATCCTCTCCCTTCCTCCTATATCTAATTGGCTGACTCTCTGACCTCCCTCAGCTCTTGGGTCTTTACACAAAAGCCACCTTCTCAGCAAGGCCTTTCTTGACCACCCTTTGATAAAACACAATTCCTCGTCCGCAAATGCCCAGCATTTTTTTAGATCTCCTCCCTACTTTATCTTTCTCATTAGTACTTATCAGGCTCTGATTTATATATTATATATTATATTATATTATATTATATTATATTATATTATATTATATTATATTATATTATATTATATTATATTATATTATATATACTTCTGCACCATCTCTCAGGATAAATGTTCCACGAGGGCTACGATTCTGGTGACAGTGTATCCTCAGCGCCTGTAACAATGCCTGGCAGGCATCATAGCCTCAATAAATACTTGCTAAGTGAATGAACAAGAAGTGTGAGATGTCAATGATCAACAAAAAATAAAATTTTACATGAAGTTCTTTCCATAAGATACTTGTACTTTAGAGGATGGAAAGAAACGATCAGGGTGAGTTTTAGTCAGGTCCAGAGGGAACAATTTCCCAGACAAGTGAAGAGCACTTACATTATGGTAGCTTGAGATTCATCCAGGCAAGGAAGGTTCTTATCTACATAATTAAAATACGTCAAAGAGCCACCATTTCTTCAGAAGTACTTTACCTACTATAGTGCCTATATGCACAAAACACTCAATAAAAATTGGTGATAATGCCAATCCTGTAAACTGTGTGTAGGTGCATACGAAATTTAGTAGTCAATTTGTGATAGTGAAAGAAAATTTACAACAGTGAACTTGGTAAAGGGCTGAGCACAACAATCCAAGTGCACCTTCCAAAATCTTCTCTAAATTCAGACTGACGTGATTTCTGTATCTAATGGAAGACATCACATATTTTGCAGACTTGAATACATTTTCTCTATTACTGAATGATAGGTATAGTTCAGCTTAGTAACTAGTATCCAGCCACTTACTATGTATCTCATAAAATGAAAAGTTTGTCACTATGGTGAGAGACACTCAAAAACCTTTGTGTACCAAATGGCCAGAAACTGCTGTATGGGAGATGTGGAACCACGATGAGGGAGATTTCAGCAGAGGGTAACTACAATATTCAAACAAGAAATGGAAAATACACATCTCGGGGCACCTGGGTGGCTCAGTCAGTTAAGCGTCTGACTTCAGCTCAGGTCATGATCTCACAGCTTGTGGGTTCTAGCCCCATACCAGCCTCTGTGCTGACAGCTCAGAGCCTGGAGCCTGCTTCAGATTCTGTGAATCCCTCTCTATCTCTGCCCCTCCCCTGCTCACACTCTGTCTCTGTCTCTCAAAAAATAAACATTAAAAGAAAAAATTTTTTAAATAAAAGAAAAATACACATCCCTTAGGAAGAGTTATTTGTGCATGGTTCACTCCACCACCTATAATGTTCCTAAATCCAGTGACAAAATACCATGAGGATAGCAGTATCTGCCCCACAAGCGACTGATCTCTGCCAACATAAGAGACCCTTACTCTAATATAGACAGAACTTATTCAAGCAGGCAAGTCTCCCAGATACTATCCAAGAAAACAGACTGACCTCTGAGCTTCCCGGTCATCTTTAGGGTTGTAATTAGAAAGGCAGTCCAAGATGAAAATCTGGCCCCATTCAGTGCATTCATTCAGGGCTGTCAGCAGCTTATTAATGTTCTGTGGGTTCAGATCGAGTAGGTTGCTGTTTGGGTGAGATTCACTGATTTCAGACAATGCTGCTACAGCATTAGCCACCACCTGGGAAAGAAACAGACATGACCTTGATTTACCAAGAACAGTACAATTATAAATAAATAATCTTCTCTGGACCACTTCATAGATCTCAACTCATAACCATTCCTGAACATTTTACCCAGTCAGCTAGAAACAGATAGACTGCTTTCAAAACATATTACACCACCAATGATGGTATATAGAGCTTCTTAGTGGTCAGGAACCCAGAATTAAAACAATTCACGTATTAGCAGACAGTCACACAAGTCACACATGATTTACTGTTAGAACATTAACAATTTCAATAGTATTCAACACTATCAATACAATCAAGACATATGAACAGTTATAAGATCAATGAAGTTTAAACACAAAACATGTACATTAGGCAGGCAACGGACAGAAAAATCTAGGCTAATTATAGAGCTGTATGGGTATGCATGTAAGGGGGAGTGGGGAGGTGATACTGTCAATCATATCATGAGTCTCAGAGTAAGAAATTATGAGCTTGAAACCCTAGTTCACTATTGATCATGTCTGGAGATGTTCCTCATCTGAAAATTGGGGATAATTTAATCCACCTCACAGATTAGTTTTAGTTTGAGGCTCAATCAGATGATATATGATATACATATGTGCTTTCTATAAAGCCTTATGCAAATTTAAGGTGGTACTATTACCATAACTCTTCAAGGCTAAGTTGCACAGTTTTTCATATCAACATCTCTGAAACTAAGATGCATTTAATAACCAAAAGCATGTTAGTTTAATAGGAAATACATTTCTTTCTAGGTAATACAAAAAATAGCACATCTTATAATCAATGCCATCTCAGACTCAAAGAAATATGGTGCCTCAAATGTAACCTTTTCAGGCAATATGACATATGAAAAATTGTTACCAAATATAAGAAAGTACACTTGTATCCTGACTTACAGATCTGGGAATCCATACTAGTTTCAAGAAAAAGTGAACCTTTATCAAAATTACAGATTATTCCTGATATAACTAATAAGTCTATAGCCAGTGAATATTTAAAGTATTTTAAAAATTGCAAAAACACACAAAAATAAAAACACACAAGAAACCATACTATGGCCCTATACAAGTGAATTTAAAACCACACTTTAAAAAAAAATTTTTTTTTAATGTTTATTTTTGAGAGAGAGAGAGAATGTAAACAGGTGAGGGGAATAAACAGAGGGACACACAGAATCTGAAGCAGGCTCTAGGCTCTGAGCTGTCAGCACAGAGCCCGATGTAGGGCTCAAATTCAAGAAACACGAGATCATGACCTGAGCCAAAGTGGGATGCTCAACTGATGTAGACACCCAGGCGCTC
The DNA here is from genome assembly GCF_018350175.1 of Felis catus. Lineage (NCBI taxonomy): Eukaryota > Metazoa > Chordata > Mammalia > Carnivora > Felidae > Felis > Felis catus. The sequence continues at coordinate 22,995,703 of NC_058381.1, read as the reverse complement.
CTAAAACCACATTTTTTAAAAGTAATCTGTATGGCCAACGTGGGGTTCAAACTCACAATCCTGAGATCAAGAGTTGCATGCTCTACCAACAGAGCCAGCCAGGCACCCCTATAACCCCATTTTTCAGTGAGGCTTCCAGGTGTTACTAAAAACAAGCAAGGTAAAGACTGAATCCAAATATTCTCTAAGTATCAATGAGATAAGAGATAGCAGCTTCAGTCATATATATTAAAATTGTTCAAATGTCAACTCATTCTTAGTTCTCACTGAAGTCCCTTGTTAAAAGCTTAAGAAACTAAGAGTTGTATCCTTTTGCCAGCAAGAAAAAGGGGAGAGGCGGAGAGACAGAATCCCAAGCAGGCTCCATGCCATCAGTGCAGAGGCCGATGTGGGGCTCAAACCCATGAACCGTGAGATCATGTCTTGAGCCAAGATCAAGAGTCGGACGCTGAACTATGCCCCTCAGCTATTGATTTTACCATCCACCTTATCTGAGTAGTTTGCGGGCTATCCCAGCATTTATCCTAGAATATAAATGTCTAGACAACATGATTTTTTAATCACATAACGTAAGTCTGACAACATTCATAATTACATAAAAGGTATGATGCCATGAATGGAATCCTCTTCAGCTATAATTTAGTGATTACAAAATTCCAAGATGAAAAATCAAAGGCTCACTTGTAAGTATGATTATGGATATAATATGATTTTACTGCTATTAAGACAAATCAGGAAGAATTGTCTAGCCCACATACCACATGGTAGCAGGTATGAAGTTCTTTTCTGATTTAATTTTTGTCTGCTAACATCAAGCATGGGATTTAGGGAAAAACAAAAGGCATGAAGAGTGAAATACTAATCCTCTCCATCATCTCAGGTGCTGTACATGCAGGGAAAAGAGATTTCCCATGTATTCTACATTTGGATTGACATTATATTATAAAGGATCACAATGTCATATCAGAAGACCAAATGCCTGTTTTCAAATTGTTACTGACAACACATGCCCAATCTTGGTTACCAATTGTCCAAGATAAGATGTCCTACCACAATTTACCAATTTTTGCTATTAAATCCTTTTGAAGTTAGAAAAATTACATGTTAAATATAAAGTCTGTTAATAGGAAATGTAGAAAAAGAAAAGGTCAGAATTTAGGGAATCAAAAAAAGCAATGGAGGAAAGAGAACAGAAGGATGCTGAACAGAACGAACAATTAGAATTCCCCTGTCATTATCATAGGCAATTGGAAATTAAACCAAGTGTATAATGCGGCTAATGAAGTATATGTTCTGGTGGCAAAATAAGGCAATTTCCACTCATTATCACATTAAAACAAAAAAGGAAATAGGGAAAAGTAAATCTCATTAAAAGATCCAGAGAGACCAGATTATAGGATTACATTTAGAAAGGCCTGCATTGAGAAAAGAGATTACTGCCGAACAGTCACTGAGCCAATGGCCAACTAGAGAAAAATGCATCCCCAATAACAAAATTCCACAGTTCCTCTAAAACTTCTCCAAGTTCCTCTGTTCTGTCTTTCCACTCTCAACTCCTAATCTTCACAGGCTGTTATGATTTCAGAAACATACTACGGGTGGGCCTGTAGGGACTGAGTAGTAGTCTTCTGGTCGTTAAGCCACATTTCTCCCACTCTAAAGGAAACTTAAGCTAGTCACACCAACTCTAAAGTAGACAGAGAAAAAAGACTGACTTCAGGACAGCAGCTGGGTGGTTACAGTAACAGGACAATTCACTTGTTGATGTTTATACTCTGCTTGTTTGGAATTTTGCACTATTTACACAGCACATATATTGTCTATTTGTAAAAATAAACTTTAAAAATAACAGATTAGAATTTAAGATCTACTTCCTCTTTCCAGAAAGACTTCTCAAACAGTAATCCAACATAATAAAGAAAAAAAATCTAACCCTTGGAGTAACTGCCTTAATATACCCATGTATTAAAACAAAGGTTAGGGAGCACCTGGGTGGCTCAGTCGGTTAAGCGTCCGACTTCGGCTCAGGTCATGATCTTGCAGTCCGTGAGTTCGAGCCCCACGTCAGGCTCTGTGCTGACTGCCCAGAGCCTGGAGCCTGTTTCAGATTCTGTGTCTCCCCTTTCTCTGACCCTCCCCCGTTCATGCTCTGTCTCAAAAATAAATAAACATTAAAAACAAAACAAAACAAAACAAAAAAACCCAAAGGTTAGGTCTCTTTCACTTGAACTATCACTTTGAATTTGAACTAAGACTAACATGCATAATATTTCTCCCCTGGAAAACTGGCACTTCTCTTAGGAAACACTGCCAGGAAGAGAACAGCCTTTTAACTATAATCTTAAAAAAAACTACAGTTCCCAAAAAAGAAAGGAGCTTCTTTTTTTTTCCTTTGTATTTTTTTAAGATTTTATTTTTAAGTAATCTCTACACCCAACATGGGGCTTGAACTCACAACCCTGAGATCAAGAGTTGCATGCTCTGCCAACTGAACCAGCGAGACAACCTAGAAAGGAATTTCTAAAGAAGCTTTGCTTTAAAAATATAATTATAAATAGGGTTCCTTAAATGAGTTTTCTCAGTACATTAGTGGATTTATAAAAAGTTGGCATATAGGTTACAAAGGAACACATACACAGTGTAAAAAAATTTTTTTATTCATCTTGCCTCCCAATTATGGTGTTTCTTGGGATGACTGCAACTAAACACTTCTCCCTACCCCACCCCCTAATGTAATGTGTATACTTTATAGATACAGATATTAAACACAAACATCCATATACACATTTATATACAAAACATATAGATACATATAAAATCACACTCCATACTAGACACATCTTTCTCTGCCTTAACTACAGACCTCTCTTCAGTGTGACAGTTCCTTATGGACCCTTGGAGCCAGCGGAGCTTTTTTTAAGGTAAGCAAATTGTGTTTTAACTTACTTTATACCATACCTAATAGAGAAGGCTGCGCAAAGAGAAAAAAAGACAGTAACTACTGAAATGTTTTGAGCACTTACTATGTGCCATTAATCCTCACAGCAACTCTGAGGTAGTAGCTATCAAAATCCACCTATTACAGATAAGGAAATAGGCTTTAAAAATGAATTTATAAATCAATTTAGAGAAGTTAGTGACTTGTTTAGTTGACACAGCTAGCAAGGGATAGTGCTCGAATATGAACTCAAGGTTTGTGTCTGCTTCCAGTTTCTGAGTAATAATCACTCTGCGTTCAGCATTTGCAGAATTTCCAGGAGCTGTGAACTTCAGCTGGGAGAAATGGAAAGAAACATCAGAGGTGGGGGAGGATAATATAATCAAAGCATTATGTCCAGGCAAAGGTGACATGCCTTTATACAAGGAGACTTATACAAGGAGAAAAATGTATTCTTCTACTTCATATATTTCAGAGATAATCATATCCTGACAGCACTTAAAGAGGCAGGATTTACTATCCAGCTATAAAATCTGATTTATAAGCTACCTCTATCTGATATGCATCAATTATAAGGACGTAAATTTGACCTCATTTTTTTTTTTTAAAAGGAACAAGCTAGAGCTGCAGGTAGGGTTAAAATAAAAATGATCCTGTAAAAAAAGAAATCTAGAAGGGAAATCCAGATCTCCTGTGGGACTGGAGTGTCACAGACAGAAGCTCCTTTACGAGAAATCTCTCACACATGTCCCTGTCCCTTTGAATGACTTTCATCCTGCACTTTCATTTCCATAGCCTCAGAACCCAAGAAAGACATCACTTTCCAGTACCGTGACTTCTCCCTATTAACTCAAGTACTATTTAGAGGACTTCCATTTCCAGCAATGACCTTCAAGGTCACATACTCTCTATCCAGGTTTATACTTCAGTTTTCCTGTTCAATTTACAACCCTTTTGGTTGGTGCCCCTAAAGACTGAAATCAAGTGAAAGCATAATAACTGACCAAAATCTATTATGCTGAAATATACATAATCTTGCTTTCTCCTTTATAGAGTTGCTTCAACTGACATGTGAAAGCACAAGGCAACATGTATTTCTTCCAAGCATGTTTCAGTCCTGATCATCTCCTTAAGGACACAATGACTATGTGGCACCACATAAGTAAAACTTAGAGCTCATACTTTTACCCAACACACTGTCCAGAATGCCAATAGATAATATGCCAACTGTATTACATCCTAAAATGTGCCATTTTCCCCCCTTCATCTTCCCATGAATAAGGAACTTGAGTCAACACGTCTGCCTAGTTGAGTCAACACAGCTCATGATGACAAGGAAGTCTGTATACATGGTAACAATTAAGATTCACAAATAAGACTCAATAGAATTCATTACTTAAAGTGACTTAAGATATGGTCTGACAAAATGCAAATATTCTCACATCACAAATAGGTATCTACAAATAGACAAAAGGCACTCCTAACAATCAGGGTTAGTGGGCCCACAGACCCTGAAATTACACTAGAGCAAGCTGCAACACAAACCAAAAATGTATGACCATACCAGTTATCTCCCTATGAGAACAAAGTAACCCCCTGCCACATTAAAAGCCTTGAGATCATGGGGCGCCTGGGTGGCGCAGTCGGTTAAGTGTCCGACTTCAGCCAGGTCACGATCTCGCGGTCCGTGGGTTCGAGCCCCGCATCGGGCTCTGGGCTGATGGCTCAGAGCCTGGAGCCTGCTTCCGAGTCTGTGTCTCCCTCTCTCTCTGCCCCTCCCCCGTTCATGCTCTGTCTCTCTCTGCCTCAAAAATAAATAAACGTTAAAAAAAAAAAAAAAAATTTAAAAAAAAAAAAAAAGCCTTGAGATCATCCTGAAGGGAACACTGAGAAAGGAATGAGCTGTGATCTTTCAGTATTACTATGTACAACAGATCCACTTTTCAAGAAGTTGCTGATGAACTGCTTTAAAGGGATTTCCTGGAAAAATTAACTTTTAAAAGTAATTCTGCAATGGTGTAGTAAGTAACACTGTAAACAGACCTAGCTTCGTTTGTGGGTAAGCTGCCCCCAGAATTACCCTAAAAACAATGTCTGCTTTTAAATAAATAACATATACAAAAGAACTAAATCTTTTAAGAATAAATGTGCAATTGAAAAATCAACCCCTTTAAACTTATTAATCTCCAGCAGCACAGTGACTATACAATATGGACCATAAATGGCAGTTATATTGTGGAGGGCTCTCTCTGCCAGGTTCAGGATTAAGGGCTCTGCAAGCTCTCCCTCCTTAATGTTCACAACAACCCTACGAGAAAAATTTTATTTATCACCTCTACTATGTAGATGAGGATGGAAAGAAGTCCAGGGAGCCAAGAAATGATAGAACCAGCATACAAACCCAAGTCTGTCTGGCTCAAGAGTCTGAGTCTTAACCACTATGCTATCCAGTACTGGGGAGAGGAAAAGATATCATTTCATAATTACAAAGCACTTTTCTGTTTTTGAGACACTTTCATACAGAGTGAGTCAACTCTTTATAAAAAGAAGTGATTAAATACAATTTGGTATTTTGGATTGAATCCTAGAATAGCAAAAGGACATTTGTGTTGAAACAGGTGAAATTCAAATAAAATCTGTACTTTAGTTAATAATAACGTACCAATGCTAATTTCTTAGTTTTGACAAATGTGCCATGGTTATGTAAGGTGTTAACATTAAGTGAAAGTGACTGAAGAGTATATGAGAACTTTCTGTACTATCTTTGCAACTTTTCTGTTATTCTAAAATTATCCCCCCTAAATGAGCTTATTAAAAAAAAAAAAAGGGAAGAAGAAGAAGAAGAAGAACAACAACAACAACAACAACAACTCAGGGGTACTTGAATGGCTTGGTTGGTTAAGGGTCCTACTCGTGATTTGGGCTCAGGTTATGATCTCACAGTTGTGAGATCAGGCTCTGCATGGAGCCTGCTTGGGTTTCTCTCTCCCTCCCTCAAAATAAATAAACTTAAAAAAATGTAAAAAGAATAAAAAAATAACCTATAAGTTAGTAACAACTGATAGAAAACTGATTTAAAAAGAAGTGAGAATCACAGAAAGATTTCCAGAGTTTATTACACAGGAAACAAAAATCATTTACTTCCTCTATAAGCAGAGACAGAACAACACTCAGATCAACCAGTGGGAGATTCAAGAGCTGGGCAATCGGCCTTATATCAAAGCAGCCTCTAATGATTCTACTTACTCCATTCCTGCAGAAATCGCTCCTCTTTTGGTACCAAATATAACATTACTCACATGGGGAACCCAGACAGACTGAACATATTACCTCCCACATTACTCTTATTAAGTGCCTACCACCTACAGGCACTCTCACATGCACCTAAAATTCTACCAGCTCCGGAACTCCTTTATGGACTTTTAGCACGAAGAACATTATGTATTTCTCATTTTACTTACGTATGAAATTGTACTTTAAAACTCTACTTATTAATATACATTTAGGGATAACAGAAATCAAGTGAAGTCATGAAGTTTTTCTATGTGCTCTAGACTGATCTTTGAAAGACAACATAGCCCACAAGGGCATCATTTATATTCTGATAAAAATCCTCAAATTTACAAAGTGATCTAGAGACTTGAGTTTTTCAGTACGTACCATCTCAGACTGACTGACAACAAACCACAACTTTCTAAGGCCTAAATAGAAATTATAATAATCAGAAAGTATGCAATGTTAGGTCTGTTCCTCAATAGCTACAGTTTCATTAAATATTTGCTATATATCAGGCATTATTTAAAATTTTTTGATGTTTTTTTAAATAAAACTTTAATGTTTATTTTTGAGAGAGAGAGAGAGAGAGAGAGAGAGAGAGAGTGCGCACGCACGCATGAGTAGGCAAGGGGCAGAGAGAGAGGGAGGCACAGAATCTGAAGCAGGCTCTAGGCTCTGAGCTGTCAGCACAGAGCCCGACACAAGGCTCAAACTCAGGAACCAAACTGTGAGATCCTGACCTGAACTGCAGTCCGATGCTTAACTGACTGGGCCACCTAGGCGCCCCTAGTGTTCATTTTTGGGAGAGAATGAGAGAGTGAGAGTACGAGAGTGTGCACAAGTGGGGGAGGGGCAGAGAGAGGGAGACAGAGGATCCCAAGTGGGCTCTGCACTGACAGTAGAGAGCCTAATGCGGGGCTCGAACTCACGAAACTTGAGATCAAGACCTGAGCCGATGAGCCACCCTGGTGCCCCTGGCATTATTTAAATTTTTAAATTATTCCTTCATATTCAAAATAATTGGGTAAAATAAGCATTATTACCTTTTTAAAGACAAGGAAACTGAAGCTCATTTTAAATAACTTGCTAAAGGCAACATTTTTATTAAGCAGCCACACCAGGACTCAAAACAGCAGCCACTCTAGCCCTACGTGGTTATATGCTATTTCTATTACTTCTATAATCCAAATTTTTGCAAACTTAGCACTACTGACATTTGGGGATGAATAACTGGTTGCTCTAGGGGGCTGTCCTATACACTGCAGGATGTCTGAAGTAGCCCTGGACTCTACCCACTCGATACTAGCAACATCCCTCTGGTTAGCTGTGACAATGAAAAGTGCCCTAGATATTGCCAAATGTACCCTGGGGAGCAAAATCGCTCCCAGTTGAGATCCACTGCCATAATACCATGCTGCTTCTACATGCTGGTGATGGTCACCAAAAAGACGTGACTGCCTTTTGACCTGTGAGCTGGCACTGGATCATTGGAGGCTTCTCATCCTATGTCGATCCTTGGAATGTGGGTTCTGTTTGTCTTTCACTTGCATGGTATATGTGAATGAACCCAGTTAAAGCCTCTTTATAAAATTTTTATAAGGCCTCTTTATAAGATAGCTTTCTAGAATAATTTCTAATTAAAAGAAGCTAACTGGTTTGTTTATTTATTTATTTAGAGAGACAGACACATTGTGAGCAGGGGAAGAGGACAGAGAAGGGGAGAGAAAGAGAGAATCCCAAGCAGGCTCCACACTGTCAACACAGAGCTTGATGCGGGGCCCGAACTCACCAAACTGTGAGATCACGACCTGAGCCAAAACTGAAAGTCAGACGCTTAACTGACCAAGCCACCCAGGTGCCCCAAGATGCTAGCAGTTTTAACCAGAACCTTTGCTAAAGGCTATTCTGGGCCAAGCTGAGGCTATTCTGAGAACATACTGCTCGTGCAGAACACTCATCAAACAGAAATAGGTTTCCTACCTATTCAGTAATTTGTGCTTTGGCAGAGAGGACAGAGCAGAGGGAAGTGGGGCTTCCCAGGGCAGTTCTCAGGGTGACTGATGGAAGCAGAATGGAGAAGGTTTAGAAGACATTAAAGGGGCAAAGTCCTAAGCCAACGGGACTCAGGAGAGCGAAGTTCACAAACAAAAGAAACCATGCGATGGGGTTGTTGGGAGTCTCAGGAGTGGCAGACTCTAGCATGAACATGCTAACTGAAGTCAGAGTATCTCAAATGCCTTGGAGGAAAAAATAAAAACCATAGTAAAGGAGGGAAAATCCTAATGTACGGAAAAAAAGCTATAAAACAATCACTATCACCCAAAAGTGCATTTTTTTCTTGTAAATATACATTTGGCGGAAATTCTAAAAATTCTGACATCTGTGGGAGCGCCTGGGTGGCTCAGTCGGTTGAGCACCTGACTTTGGCTCAGGTCATGATCTCACGATTTGTGAGTTCAAGCCACATGTTGGGTTCTGTGCTGACAGCTCAAAGCCTGGAGCCTGCTTCGGATTCTGTGTCTCCTTCTCTCTCTGCCCCTCCCCCACTTGTGCTCTCTCTCTGCCTCTCAAAAATAAAATAAAACGTAATAAAACGTAATAAAACGTAATAAAATGTAATAAAAATAAAATAAAATAAAATAAAATAAAATAAAATAAAATAATTCTGACATCTGTGAAGAAGTCATGGGAGCTATTCTCCTGTAGCTCCAAAGTGGTTGCTCATTCTGAATACAGGTTTGCTTTCAAAATAATGAGTTAATAAAATCTGCATCTGAAAATAAGTTTGGCTCTAATTCTCTCAGAAAAGACTTTACTATATGAGTTTGTACAGCTATCAACGGCACCAGGACCTTTTAAGTTAATATTGTAGCAATAACGTTAACCCTGTCTAATGTCTATTTCATAGTTACAGGAGCAGCAGCCATCATTCTCATGACCTCCCATAAGCCAAGCACTTGAATATGTGCTTTTATTTATTTATTTTTTAATGTTTATTTATTTTTGAGAGGGAGAGAGACAGAGCGTGAGCAGGGGAGGGGCAAAGAGAGAGGGAGACACAGAATCTGAAGTAGGCTCCAGGCTCTGAGCTGTCTGCACAGAGCCTGACGCGGGGCTCAAACTCATGAACCGTGAGATCATGACCTGAGCTGAAGTTGGACGCTTAAGCAACTGAGCCACCCAGGTGCCCCTTGAATACGCACTTTTTATACCACAACTCAATAAATACTCCTAACACCTTTCTACAATGGCGCCCCTCATTCAACAGAAGAAGAAACTCAGTGACGTTGAGCTAGAATTTAAGAGAATTTTTTTACTTCAAAGTCTGTCTTTTCTCTTTCAAATAGTATTTCACTGAAAGTCTGCTTTAACTGTTACAAATGGGATAACTATAGGAAAAGGGAGTGCGTGTGATCCCCCCAGAAAGACAAGAAATGAAAACAAATCTATTACCTGCAGCAAGGTACCCTATTCCCAGGAATGAGCTTGGAAATCAACATAACCCCAAAAAGTATTCAGATCTTGATCAACATTTTACTCTCCGATTTCAAAGTCATTTCTGCAGGTGCTTTCACCTTTAGGATGCCCTTCTGAAGTGAGCTATAAGAAAATTACTAAAGCAGAACCCCCTGGAAACGTTAATTTTTTTTTTTTTTTGCAAGAGATTCTAGTATTTTCTGGTGCAGTGCTGCCACCGTGTGGAACAACTTCTGAAACAGTGCAACAAAATACCCTCCAGAGCAGAAGAGGACTCAAGCATCAGAGTAAGGAGCTTGAGAGGATTTCCACAGTAAAACAGGTCTCAGATAATTAAAGGCCTTCATATATTCAAAATTTTAACCATTTTGAAACAATAAAACAGTTCTAAATGTGTACGTGTGAATACACACATTTAAATTCTATTGTAGACATACCTCTATGAAGACAGTGACCAATAACGGGTATTGGGACTCAGAACTAGGTTAGAATCCTGGCTATATTAGCACTAGCTGTAGGACTCTGGGATAATTTCCTGAGTGTACACTTCTTGATCTCAACATGGAATAACCTCTACTGCATTGGGAAGATAAGAGAACGAAGCAATAAATCGTAAGTAAAAGCATGTATCTGGCATAGAATGCATTTAAGTTTAAATTTCCCTTTTCCTAAGAACGTATGGTCATCAGAATCCTTTGGAATCTCTCAGATGTTTGAGCTATTAAACCTTACATTCATGTACTCACCTGTTTCCTATCAACAGTATTTGACCCAGCTGATAAAAAAGGAAAATCAGTGGTCTAAATGCCGGTTGTAATACTTTTTGGCAAAAAGCAGGACATCGATTGAGATGAAAAGTATGGGTTCGAGATCAAAGGTAGGCATGTGTGTCTGTTGGCTATCTTAACAAACTTTTCAGTTCTTCACTAAAACAAGCATGAAGAGCTCAAAAAATGATTTGAATAACTGTATGTAAAACAAGACCAGAACAAGAGTAAGCCAAGTAAGGCACAAGCTTAAGGAGACACTCCACTTTCAGGCTTCTGCAGGTATGGAGCTGGCACCTGAATGTGAGTACCATTTTAAATTTTGCACCCTGTGAGCCTTGCTAGCACTCCATTGAACAATATCAAGGGAAAAGTTCTGCTACTGAGAAATGTGACGAGAATCAAAAAGATTTTCTACTTAGAGAGCGATAGGTCCAATGATAATTAATGCTGACACCTGCTCTAGGAAAATCGGCAATAAAGACACAGTAAACAAAAGTGGCTCCTGAAAGTTTCTCAAAATCTACCAGGTGACCTTAAATTTTCTCTAAAAGTTTCCTCAAAGGTAACTTGTGAAAATCCCCTGAAATCACCTCCTGATAAGCTGTAGTAAAAACAGATTAGGAAATTTTATTAAGAGTATTATAGCTGGGGCGCCTGGGTGGCGCAGTCGGTTAAGCGTCCGACTTCAGCCAGGTCACAATCTCGCGGTCCGTGAGTTTGAGCCCCGCGTCAGGCTCTGGGCTGATGGCTCAGAGCCTGGAGCCTGTTTCCGATTCTGTATCTCCCTCTCTCTCTGCCCCTCCCCCGTTCATGCTCTGTCTCTCTCTGTCCCAAAAATAAATAAACGTTGAAAAAAAAATTAAAAAAAAAAAAAGAGTATTATAGCTTAATATAATGTTATATTAAATTCAAACAGAGACCCACTGATGTGTTGCCTGTTTATATTACTTACATAGGTAGGTATGGCATGGGGGAAAATAGGTAAAACAAGCCTAGCACATGCTGATAATTACCGAATCTGATGATGGTAAATGGATTCATTTCACTTATCTCATTTTCATTTAGTCACTTTAATTTTGAATATGTTTGAAAATTCCCATAATATAAAGTATAAATAAATAAATAAATGGCATACATGTTACTTGAGAGTAGGATCTGGCCAAAACCAGCCCTTCCTCCATAATGAAAACTTAAAATAAGTTAAATTAGGCTTGTTCCAGAATCATTCCACCCTCTCAACTGATCTGGATAAAGTTTTAAGTTCTAAGTGCTTGGGTACAAAAAAATGAAAAGAGCAGAAAAAAGAAAAAGCAAACCTTTACTAAACCATCAGTTACTCCCTATCCCTAATCATCTAATTTTGTAGGTTCTACTTTGAAGAATTTACATTAGTGTAAAAATGCCTTTTTCTCCCCAAAATGGAATTGCCTAAATAAGTTAGAATTCATTTTCACCTCACTCCACTCCACATTCCTAGTCCCACTATTTAACAAGTTTCCATGAGTGCACAATACCCTATTCATCTGGATGCCTGAAATTGGGAGCATGGAAGCCAAATACTTTTCATCTTCTCACTTGTCCTCAGGTAGAAAATTTCCAGTACAGCTGTTCAGAGTAACAGTGACTCAGAAACAACACTAAAATACAACTTAGGACCAACTACATAGTCTATAACATAGATACTAATGCCTTGTAAATTTCTTTCTTCCTTTTTTTTTTTAAACTTATTTGAGAGAGAGACAGCACACATGCAGGACAGGGGCAGAGAGAATCCCAAGCAGGCTCTGAACTGTCAGCGCAGGGCCTAACATGGGGCTCAAACCCACGAACCGTGATATCACATGACCTGAGCCAAAATCAAGAGCTGGACGCTCAACCGAGGCACCCAGACGCCCCTATAAATTTCTTCCTGTATGGAATAAAAAAAAGCGGGGGAGAAGTCACATGATCTTACTTGAGGTGGAAAAAAGCAAAGGCTGAATCTTCTTACTGATGGTGACATCCTATCAGAAGTCATAGTTTAAGCACATCCATATCTGCACCCACTGCTGTACCTAGAAGGTGGCTAAAAAGATTCCTGATGATAGTAAGTACCACAGTACCTTAAAAAAAAAAGTGGGGCTTGCTTCATCCTTTGACCTTGATACTAAACTTGAAGGAGAATAAACAGAAGCCAAGGCTATTCAAAGAAGAAGATGAACCAAATGAAATATCAAAGCAGAGATCTGAGTGGGTAATTTGCAAGTGAGAGGCAATGTCTATTTCAAGGCAAATTCCAGAAAGTTCAACAACAAGAAAAGTATTCAAAGGTCACTCATTTGATTAACTCACAATTATTCACCTCTAAGTAAATATTGTATTAGGCAAAAAGGGGAGAAAAGGTGGCCATATTCCTTCATCTTCTCAGCAATGATACTTTGACCAATCATTGAATTCAAATGAGCTCCAGTTACCAGCAGAGTCAACATACCACTTGGGACTTTCTCCCCTTCATTACATGGACAAAGTTAAAAATGTTAATATGAGAAATAAAAGTACTCCAAACTTTAAGGTGTCAAGTTGTTTTCCAGCTCCTAAATGTTTAAAGTTTTTTTTTTTTTTGGTTAAGCTTATTTATTTATTTATTTATTTATTTATTGAGAGAGAGAGAGAGAGAGAGAGAGAGAGAGAGAGAGAGAGAGAGAACGCATTCACAAACAAGCATAAGCGTGGGAGGGGCAGATAGAGAGGGAGAGAAAGAATCCCAAGCAGGCTCTGCACCATCAGCACAGAGTCTGATGTGGGGCTCGAGCTCACCAACCTGTGAGATCATGACCTGAGCTGAAACCAAGAGTCTGACGCTCAACCGACTGAGCCACCCAGGCACTCCCAGCTACCAAATGTTTAAAACGTTAGTTGTCAAAAGAGAATCTTGTCCTAGAATTTTCCTGTAGAAGAATGCATAAAAATCACTAAGCAATAAATATAACTTTGTTTCTATTGCCACACTGCTAGAAAAGACCACAAACATCTGAAGAAATCATCTTTAAAAAACTGCTATCAGTTTAAGGTAAAATCCTCTTAAAAAAATGATGAAAGAACCGGTTGCTGAGCAAATACAGGGATAGGTATGATACAAAGGTTTGCTTTAAGACCCTAGTATTTTAGTAGTTGGTTTTCACCTCAGAAACACCTACAGTGTGAGACAGATAATCTGAGGGACACACAGAATTCATACTTCCCACAGCTAACCTAGGTTTCAATGTCCCAAACATAAGATTTGTTTTAAACATGATTTTTTAAAAGGGACCCATTTTAAGCACTATTCTCTTTATAAAAGCAGAAGTTTGTTACCATTGGATTTGAATCTGCTATGAGATCCCGCAGAGAATCCAGAAATCCCTGATCCTCTACCATTTGGGCATTGATATCATGGAGTTTTGCCACACAGACTGCTGCTGTTTTCCGAACATAGGGATCTTCATCCTTCAAACACTTTCGGAGGGGCTCACACAGATATTCTGTAATCTTGTCCACCCGGATGCACCCCATGGTCCTGACTGCCAAGGCCCGAATGAGAGGATTAGGATCTTCACAGTCCTTTAAAAAAAAAAAAAAAAAAAAAAAAAAATCATTGACAACTGTAGGTGTACATGGTAACTAAAAGTAAATAGTCTAGTTTATACAAACCACAAAAAAATATTTCCTTAATGTAAGCTTCCAGTTACATTCTATATCAGAACATAAATCATCCCATGCTATTGTTTCCTAAGTACAAATCTTAGTTGCTTATTTAAGAGTTTAGCTTAGAAAGTCATTTAATTGTTTCATAAACACAGTGAAGAAATGCCCAGAAGGGCAGCACCTTAGTGAGCTGGTAATACCATCCCCATGGCTATTAGTGGACCTCCCTTAACAACAGGAAAAAAATGAGGAATTGAAAAGATGTGTTCCACTCCAGAGCCAGTCTGCAAATATCAAGTAGAGAGAAAAGAGGTTGGGACTTTCTGGGGCCTACAGCCAAGAAAGCAAAGGAGAGAGAAACTGGTTTGGGCCTGCCCCAAGTTCCTGGAGTTAAGCAGCAGAGAGAGCCCTCCAAGATCCCAATTAACATACATTCTCCTTTCCCCCCCCCCCCAAATGAGGGATTTATTTACTTATTTATTTTTAAGTGAACTCTACACCCAACATGGGGCTCGAACTCACAGACCCAAGTTCAAGAGTTGCATATTCTACCAACTGAGCCAGCCAGGCACTCCTACATTCTCCTTTATTAGCAAATGCTTCCAAATACAGTACAAATAGAATACTCCTTAAATTGCACTATGCTAAAAATTTTCTTTAAACATTCTAAACCTTGTATACACCAAAGTACAAAACAAGTAAACTAAATTATCTTTCCAATGATGTAGTCCACCTATGAACCACCAGACAGAAAGAATGTTATGTTCTCTGATTTTGTACAATGTAGCTAAACACAGGTAAAGAACAAAAATTCCATAAGAAAGCAAGCATATAGTTTATTTTTCAGAACAGTTTAATAAAAGCTAATTTTAGAAATACTGTCTTTTTTTTAATGCAGACTAAATTCCCAACAAAGGGAAAAAACAGCAAAAAACCATATATATATATATAAAATATTAAAATATGTATTTTTTAATAGGTACAGCCTCATTATGTCCATCAAATCTAATGATAGGAAAACTATGACTGCATGTTCAATAATAAGAAATTTCTTAATGGTCAATTTTTTAAGATGTGAAAATTGTAGTTATGTTTAAAAAAGAGATCTTATTCTGACAAATGTAAGGATGAAATTATTTTTCATCTTTATCATGTTTGGGATTTACGTTAAAATCACCTAGTAGGAGAATGAGGAGGAGTCAGGAAAGCATGTATGGGAGAATAAATAAAACACGACCGGTCATGGGTTATTAACTACTGCAACTACAAGATGGGTAGGAATTTATAATACGATTTCCTCTACTTCATTATGTTTGAAAGTTTCCATAATAAAAAAATTAATCCAGTGTTAAGACCTATTAAGTAAGACAAAACAGAGGTAGTAGCTCCTGTGGTTTCTACTACTTCTAACTCATAAGCATAATTTTTACAAAGGGAAACTAGATAAAGCCCAGGTTACTGAAACTGCAATGATATACCTAAGCTTTGTCAGCCTGGGTAGGTAAAACATTAAGGCTTCTTCACCTGCTTTTCTTCTTCCATCTGGCAAGGACACCAAGACCAGCTAACTGAAAGCTCTCCATATGGTCTGAATTGGATGACAAATGCTGGCATAAAGAAGGCTTAAAAACATGAACATTCCTAGTCAGTGCCAGTACTTCTCCAGAGGCCCTCTTTTGGAACAGAGGTTGCTTATTTGCAATGCAGACATTAACTATATCAAGAAACACTTCTGAAAAGGTTACTTGAGACAGAAGAGACTGGTCTTGAGTCCCTGGGGGAAATGTTACCTTCACAAAGCTGTTGACAGCCATGATGGCCATGTCTGGCTGACTCTTGGCGTAGTTCATCAAATAAAGGTACACAAGCTTCTTTAATTCCAGATTGTCGGTTTGCATACAGTTCACTACATCTGGAAAGAGAGAGCTGAGAGGAGAAAAGAGAAAAGAAAAATGAAAAGATGTTGATGTCAAGCCAATGGATAGAACCTGAAGAAATGGCCTTATTTTACAAAGTGATCTGATGCAAGGACAAATGTCCCCACGGTAATAATAATTATCTCACTGAGATGAATTTCTAAAGAAACTGTAACCCTGGGTCTCAAGAAAGTCTCTAAAAATAGAGTTTTTAAGAAACTTTTCATTACAAAAATTCCTAACAAATAGAAACAGCAGTATAATGAACCCAATATATCCATCACCCAGCTATAAACAAGTACTAATACATGTCCTCGATCCATTCTCCTTCCCTCCCTGTCCCTATCCCATCTAGTTGCTCTGGATTATTTTTAACCAAATCCTAGACATCATATAATTTCACATATAATATTTTAGGACATATCTTTTAGAAATGTTGCTTTTAATTTTTTTTTTTTTTTTTTAACGTTTACTCCCTTTTTGAGAGACAGAGACAGAGTGTGAGCAGGGCAAGGGGCAGAGAGAGGGAGACATAGAATCCGAAGCAGGCTCCAGGCTCTGAGCTGTCAGCACAGAGCCCGACACGGGGCTTGAACTCACAAACTGTGAGATCATGACCTGAGCCGCAGTCAGACACTTAACCAACTGAGCCACCCAGGAACCCCTGGAATGTTGCTTTTAAAAAAACAGTCTTTATCACATATACAAATTAACAGTAATTCTATATATCAATTCATTGTAGGTTCAATGCACTATGGTTGCTATACTTTTTAAATGTTCATATTCTTCTATCCTTGGCCAGTGAGAACTTACTCAGTTCGCTTCTGAGTCCCTGGGATGTGACCCTGTATTTTCACCAGTTTCCTTGCTTTCTGGTAGGACATGATGTTCCATCCAGGATCACTTGGTTCATTTCTAATCTTACAATTAAAATCAGTCATTTTTCTAAGACGTCCAGATTCCCTTCTAGTGGAATTTATTCTTTCTTTCTTTTTTTTTTTTCTTTAGTTTATTTGAGAGAAAGAGCAAGCGAGCACGTGCAAGTGGGGAAGGGGCACAGAGAGAGGGAGAGAGAGAATCCCAAGCGGGCTCCATGTTGTCAGTGCAGAGCCCAACAAGAGGCTCGATCCCACGAACTGTTGAGATCATGACCTTAACCCTAAATCAAGAATCAGACACTTAACCAACTGAGCGACTCAGGTGCCCCTATTTCTTTATTCTTAATATTACATATTCAGACAATGAAAACGAGTCTCCTCAAATATAAAAGGAGTTTACACTTTTTCCAAGTTCAAGTCATTTCATGATTTACTACTTTCCTGTAAAGCCAAAGGAAAGTGGCATCATTAGAAGGTGAGCTTATTGGATTTTAACGTATAAGCTGTATTTTTAAAATATAGGTGAACTATAATTTTATGAGATTAGCAATTAAACTTCCCCTTAAAGCTTTAACAAAGTACTGTAAAACTTCTAAATACTTCTGAACATCTTACTACAAGTACCCAGAAAGCAAATGTCAGTATATTTCTACAAAAAGGAGAATGGCTGAAATAACTGGTCACATGGTACAGCTCCTGGACACACACACACAATAAGCAGATACTTATTTACAGAAAGGAAGATGGACAGCAAAGTCAAAGAATCCACCTTATCTCCAACGAACCAATGACTTCTGCTCTGAAAGGCAAACTGTTTAATCAATATACATACCTAGTTTCAAGCACATGTAGATACTCAACAAACACTAATTAACATTCCCCCAAAATGAATGTTCTTTCCATTTCTTAGAATAACTCATGGGCAAAACAACTAAAAACTGACAAACAAATGTGACACATTAACCAACAGTAAATTTAAGATCCTGAGTAATTTAATTCCAACAACCTGCCCAAGATCAAAAAGATCTTGGTCAAGAACAAAGTTCTAGAGGTAAAAACTGTTAAGTATCAACCTATAAAGCTAGAAAGTTGATTTTTCCAATATGGTAGCCACTGGTCATATGTAGCTACTCACTGGCAGTGTGGCTAGTCTGAACTATGATGTGAGATATATATATATATATATATATATATATATATATATATATATATACATACACGAGATATATATATACGAGATATATATATATACGAGATATATATATGTATATATATACACACACACATATACATATACACATACATATATATTTATGTATATATAAAATACACATTGGATCTTGAAGACTTAGTATGAAAAATATAATGTAAATTACCTCAATAATTTTTATTATTTTTAAATTTCATATTGGAATGATACTCGATATACTGTTAAATAAAATACATTATTAGAATTTCATCTATGTTTTATTTTAACTTGGCTATCAGAAAATTTTAAATCATATATGGGCTCACATTGTATTTCTTTCTCACAGCACTGAACTTGAAGTTACTTGGAGGGGAGACTGAAATATGATAACCTATGAATAGCTCAGCTCTATTTATTCTGCCTCTTTGAGCTATCTAGGCACGGCACAAATCCCATCTCCTCCGAGAAGTGTTCTTCAACTATTCCTATTTACACGTATCTCTCTTTTGTAGAATTCTTATTGCCTTTAATGTATACTCTAGTTCCTAATAATAAAATTGTATTTTATTACTCCCTAAGTTTTCAGATTTTGGATCTCTTCAACTAGATAGTAAATACAATGAAGGCCAAAAGATACCTACTATCATTTTGTTTAAACTATGATATGTGGGGCGCCAGGGTAGCTCAGTCAATTGAGTGTTCAAATTCTTGATTTTGGCTCAGGTCATGATCTCACGGTTCATGGTTTCGAGCCCTGCATCGGACTCTCCACTCTCACTGCAGAGCCTTCTCTGACTCCTGTATCTCCCTCTCTCTCTGCCCCTCCTCAGCTTGCATGCATGTGCATACGCTTTCAAAAATAACACTAAAAAAAGTTCTAAAATAACAAATGCATTTCATATTAACATATCACTTTAAAGCAAAAAAATTTGTATTTTTTAAAAAATTAAGACGATATTGTTTTACATGTTGCAAATCTCTTTAATGTCTAGTTTAAGCAATGACAGCTATGTCCTCATATTTGCTCCTGCATTCAACCTGTTGTAGAATGTTGGGGTTTTTTGTTGTTGTTAAGTTAATTTATTTATTTTGAGAGAATGTGAGAGAATGTGAGTGGGGAGAAGCAGAGAGGAGGAGACAGAATAACAAGTAGGTTCCACACACTGTCAGCACAGAGCCCGATGTGAGGGTTGAACTCACAAACCGTGAGACCATGACCTGACCAAAATCAAGAGTTGCACACCTAACCGCCTGAGCCACCCAGGCACCCCTGTAGAATGTTGTTTTGACTGAAGTGTAAGAAGCAAATCATACACATATATTAACTGGAAAAGACAGGAGTATTTTAACAGCTTTTTCAAATAACTGGATATTCTTTGATACATTAAAGCTAGACAAAGGCTTTTTCTCTTTTGTCTTTTTCAGCACACACATTAATCAGCTTAAAAGTCAGCTACAATGTGGAATCTGAAACCATATCAAACTTTTTAAACTTGCTTGCAATAAGATCTATCTTTTATCACTTAATGTGAATGGATCTTTTACCCATGGATACTTCTATGATCTATGCACTGGTCATTTAGAAAATATTGGTTGAGTTATGCAGATCCTCCCAATGACACATTTCATCAGAGAACAGTAAATAATAATTAATTCATTTCACCACCAATCTCATCAGAAAAGTCTCTAAGTATTGGGATGCTGTCAAGCTCATAATGAGAGATACAAGTTTTCCAACAGTCTAATTTTTACTTTAAAGCTCAAAATGGATCTGTCAATTTTTTTCTCTAGAAGTGACAGGTTCACTTTGTTCATTTTTGATAAAATGTCTCCCAAATACTGAAGATCTGATTAACTATAATTTATCTGTCAATCATTCTTTTACTTAAAAATGGTATTCCCAATTCAAACAATCGGCTTTCTTCCAGGTCAACCAATCACACTATGTTATGCAGAAGTGCTTTATGCATAATTCCTATTTTATCGCATGGTATATTAAAAAGACCTGACTCATATTTCAAGGCTTAATAAAATACATTTTTAATGCTTCAATGAAGAATAGCCCTAAGTGAAACTGCCCTTTTTTCCTGGAAGTAAGTGGTGATGAAGAATACAATGACTACTATAGCAGTTTGGCACTGCTACCTTGATTCGCACTAAGGCATCAGCAGTGCAAATGTCAACACAGTGAAAAGGCAAATAATACCTAAGTATTACTATAATAGCCTTGACCTCATAAATCCCCCAAAAGGATTTTGGGAATCCTCAGGGGCTTGTGGATAATCTGCACCTATTTCCAAATGGTCTGGCTGAATTACGGGGAGAGCAGGGAGGGTGAGAAAACAGACTTTGTTAACGTTGATTTTCATCTTGAATTCAGCAACTGATTCTAGAGTTGTAGAGTTAAGAACATTGGCTCGAGCCAATTAAAGAACATATGAGCTTCTGCTTCTCGGTACATTTTTATCATCTCCTAAAACTACTTCAGCAACAGATCTGTAACTGTGCCAGCTCTCAGGAGGTTTTATGCTAGATCTGGACGCCAAGAAAATCAAACTGGTTTCATTCTTCAAAAAAAAGTCACAGAGTTCACGTAAAAGCAACTATACTTCCTTGTGATTTTCAGTGGGACAAACCCATTCTTATAGGTTCTTTGTTTACAACAGTTAAATGAAAAGCAGTAAAAGCCATAAAATAGGGTATGGGTCTAAAGTGACCGACAGCAGGAGTGATGACCCTTACCTAACATCCTTCCCCACAGTCATGGCAGCAATCACCTTCTTCACAGCCTCCTTCCTCTTTTCTTTCTTTTCATTGTTGAGTTCAGCCTTCAATTCAAAGATTTCTCCTACAAGAAAAGAGAACAAATTGGTAAGATCCTAGGACCAGAAAACTAGAGCAAAATACTACACTCTGTAATAAATAACATGACAGCTGACCAGAGACAGGGCAGCAACTGAAGTAGAGGATTTAAAAATTACAGGATAGGTACAATTCAAATCCCTAGAATATTAATTGACCATTGATAAAGATACCATCATTTAGGTTATGCCAGAGAGGAAGCTGCAATCCGGATCTTAGAAGTGTGGGAGTGGGGAAAAAGCAAATCTCATATCTTACTACACAGGGGAGAGAACGGCGTCTGAGGGATGATCTTCCATCAGAATTTCAAGGTCCCAAGGGAAACAATAAATGCAGGCACGGGAACAGGTTCACAAATCTGTTTTCAAGCCAAAGAGACACTAGATATCAGCTCATTCACCCACTCTCAATTTCACAGATAAAGAACTAAGGCTCAAAGATCAGAGTGAGTCAGTGACAGAGCTGCCCTTAGAACTGTGTCTCCTGACTGCTGAATCCAGAGGTTTTCAACCTTGGCTAGACACTAAATTACTTGGGAGGTATTTAAAAATAATAACGGGCTGCCTGCGTGGCTCAGTTGGTTGGGCGTCCAACTTCAGTTCAAGTCATGATCTCGCAGTCTGTGAGTTTGAGCTCCACATCAGGCTCTGTGCTGACAGCTCAGAGCCTGGAGCCTGCTCCAGACCGTGTCTCTCTCTCCCTCTGTCCCTCTCCTACTCGCTCGTGTGTGCACACATGCGCTCTCTCACAAATAAATAAGCACTAAAAAAATAAAAATAACAATGCTCAGGCTCTATTCTGGGGCAAATAAATCAGCATGTCAAACAGAACTCTTAGGTTCATACTTTTTAAAGTTTCTCCAAGTGATTTTTTTTTTTTAAGTTTATTTTTGACAGAGCAAGCAAGTGAGCATGAGCTAGGGAGGGGCAGAGAGAGAGGGAGACACAGAATCCAAAGCAGGCTCCAGGCTGTCAGCACAGAGCCTGACGTGGGGCTTGAACTCACGAACCGTGAGATCATGACCTGGGCCAAAGTCAGACGCTCAACCGACTGAGCCACCCAGGTGCCCCTCTCCAAGTGATTCTAATGCACAACCAGGGCTGAGAATCACTGCTCTAATTAGCACTTTAAGAAGCTGACAGGCTTGGGGCGCCTGGGTGGCGCAGTCGGTTAAGTGTCCGACTTCAGCCAGGTCACGATCTCGCGGTCCGTGAGTTCGAGCCCCGCGTCAGGCTCTGGGCTGATGGCTCGGAGCCTGGAGCCTGTTTCCGATTCTGTGTCTCCCTCTCTCTCTGCCCCTCCCCCGTTCATGCTCTGTCTCTCTCTGTCCCAAAAATAAATAAATGTTGAAAGAAGCTGACAGGCTTTAAGGCCCCATCCTATGCAAATGATCTAACAAAAATGGTAATCTTGAAGCTTCAAGAATGGTACAAACCAGAACCATTTCTAAAGGCACAATCCTGAATGAGTACTCAGGCCCCACACTGGGAAATGCCAGGGATATCATCACTATCTTAAGGACCAGGCTCACCTATCTTCAGAAAACTGGCGCTGAAAGAAAAGGTAACAATCTTCCACCGGTTTTAAAAGAAAGAAGAAAATATACCACTAAGCCTATGAAAGAGAAACTGGCTACTCCCCGTTCAACCTTCCATCTGTACTCTTAAACTCTTCAACAACACTGCCTCATTTTCCTCCATTTCTAGGACTGTGCTTGATGTTCATTTTAACCAGACTTCATTCATCAGTACAGAAACAGTGGGGACAGCAAATTCTGTGATCTATTAAAGCCTCTCAATGGGAAGGATGAAACTGGTAAGAAACAGAAAAGTTGACCACTAAAAAGGCTTGTGACATTAAAATCCACTACCAACAAGGCAAACAGATTAATGCTACAAAAATCAGCTTTATTTAATCAACAACTGCAAAAACAGCAGTCAGGAAAGCTGGGCCCTTTAGAGTCATGCTCCTCTCCATCAAGTCCTCAGCTGCCAAATCCAGCTCTCAGGGTTCCCATCATTTACTTCTAGGAACAGTAAAGGACAAGCCACAGGGTTTCAAAAGTCTGAACTGTGAATAGCAGCAGGAGCTGAAGAATCAAAACAGGATGTAACTGAAACTATTCCAATCCTAGCATAAACTTAAAGAATATGTTCCAGTGGCAGCTCTGGTGGGTGTTGCAGGAAGTAAAAGGAACACAGTCTATCCATTTTTTAAAATGTGGTATTTACCCAGCCGTGATTCAATCTGTAGGTCTTAAACTTTTACAAATCCCTGAATAAAAAAAGGTTACCAGGACTCATTACAAAAGAAGGTTTGAAGAGTTAGGGGAGTTTTTTAATTATACATTTTTATGTCAACATAGACAATACCTTGGTCATAAAGCACACAAAATGTTAACAAAAGAAGAAATAAATACCATTTCAGAATGGTAAGACAATCAGAAAAAAAGCTGATAATGAATGACAAAGTGCTAATAGTTTTTGTGAAGTATAGAAAATAAAGATAGGGAAGAAGTTGGGTGAGAGCCAAAGAGGGCACAAATTATCTCATACATACAAGTTCTTCTATTTTTCTCTTCCTCCTCCCACTAATCAAATCTACCAACCACTGCTAACAGCGAGCAATGGTTCTCAATCTTGGCTACACAAGAGAAAAATGTGGGGTGCTTAAAAAATCCCCACACCCAGGCCAAAGCCCAGACCAATGAAGTCAGGATATCTCAGGTGGAGGGTCCTAGATATCAGTATTGTTCTACACTTCCCTGAGAAATTCCAATGTGTAGGAAAGATTGAAAGTCACAGACTAGCAGTTGATAAAATTAAGAAACTCACTATGTAGTTCTCTGTATTGTAATAGAAGAGTTTGTTTACCCTGACATAACTCCAAATGAACAGAAGAGGCCAGATATGCTTGCACTTTCCTGAAAACAGCGTATCAAGCAGATATGCTGTTTGCTCACTCTAGACCACCACAGTGTGCCCTCCTATTTTAAAATTAAAAAACAAAACAAAACAAAAACAAAACTTTTTTACAGGGGCACCAGGCTCAGTCAGTTAGGCATCTGGCTCTTGATTTCGGCTCAGGTAAGGATCTCATGGTTTGTGAGATTAAGCCCCAGGTCGAGTCTGCTTTGACAGTGCAAAGCCTGCTTGGGATTCTCGCTCTCCCTCTCTCAATAGAAAAAAAAAAAAAATCATTTCAATCTTAAAAGTTGCAAGAGTCCCCAATTGTTAACATTGTGCCACATTTGCTTTATCATATGTTCTATATATTTACATGTTTCTTCCTGAATAATAGTAAACAATAATAGTAAACTGCAGCCATCCTGTCTCTTTAGCTCTAAGTACATCAATGTACAATTTCCAAAAATGATTATCTTATATAACCATAATGCTATGATCAAAATCAGGAAATTTAACATTGACACATCATCATCATCTAATCTATGGACTCAACTCAAAAGTTTTGATAACCTCCTTCATAGTAATTTTACCACCATCCCCCCTCAGGCCAGGATCCAATGATCACTATGTTATATTTTACTATAGTATCTCTTTAGTCTTCTTTAACCTGAAACAGTTCCTTAGCCTTTGTCTTTCATGATAATGACATTTATTAAAGGTTTAGGCCAGTTATTTTACAGAATGCCCTCGGTACGGGGTTTATCATGGATGTTCCCTCATGATTACATTGAGGTTATGCATTTTGACAGGCATAATTCTTAGGGGATGGTATGTTTTTCTCAGTGAATGACATCAAGAGGCAAATAATGTTAATGCGTCCCATTATAGGTGATGTTACCATCAAATATGTGGTTAAGTTGGTAAATACCAAGTCCTAACCCTGTAAAGTTACTGTTTTTTCCTTTGTGATTAGTAATTTGTGAAAGGAAACTTCAAGACTATTTAAATATCTTGTTCCTCATCAAGCTTTCACCTGGTAGTTGTTTTAGTATTCATTGATGACTCTTGCCTAAATCAGTTATAACTATGATTTATGCATGTATATGTTATTCAGTGAGTTATAATCTACTACTATGGTCATTTTTTTTTTTTAATATTTACTTTTGAGACAGAGAGTGAGCAAGTGAGCAGGAGAGGGGCAGAGAGAGAGAATCTCAAGCATGATCCACACTGTCAGTGCAGAGCCCAATGTAGGGCTCGAACTCACAAACCTTGAGATCATGACCTGAGCCGAAATCAAGAGTTGGACACTTAACTGACGGAATCACCCTGGTGCCCCTAATGATCACTTTTTTTAATGCTCAAATTATCTCAAATTTGGCAAATGGAAGCCCCTTCAAACCATGCTGCTCCTTGATATGTCCCATCAATTTTTTTTTTTGCTTTCTGGCATAAGATGTTCATGTTCATCTTGTACTTTCCCTTGATGCACCCTGGAATCAGTTATTTCTCCAAAAAGTCCTGATTCCTTTTCCAAAGAGTCCTGATTCCTTTTAGTTGGAAATGATGTTTAGAAACCAAAGGGTATTCAGTGTCCTTTGCATCTACTCTGACTTGAAAGAAATTAGGATATTTAATCAGAAACTCCATAGTGTTATGGGGCGCTTGGGTGGCTCAGTCAGTTAAGCATCAGACTTCGGCTCAGGTCATGATCTCAAGGTTCATGAGTTTGAGCCCCGCGTTGGGCTCTGTGCTGACAGCTCAGAGAGCCTGGAGCCTGCTTCGGATCCGTGTCTCCCTCTCTCTCTGCCCTTTCCCTACTTGCGCTCTGTCTCTTGCAGAAAAGAAACTCCACAGTGGACACTCAATAAATATTTTCAGAATAAATACACACAATGAATCAGACAAGATAGAAGGACCCTTGGTTCTTCAAGACTAAACTTAGTTAAATCTGAAGACAGTCAGGAGGCCGAGGCCAGTAAATTACAACAGAAACAAGAAAGATAAATTCTGAGGCAGAGAAGTTATATTTCATCCACTGGAAGAAAGGAGAAAAGGTCCATTTGAGGAGAAAAGTTGTTGAGGAATAAGAGGAATGATAGTTGTGTCACGGTTAGAATGCTTCAGTAAATATAAAGACTGCTAAATACAAAGCACAGAATCCTAATCCTGAAGAAAAGTAAATCTCAGCTTCTCAACAACAGGTTGAGAAGAATGAAACCAGTCTGTTTTGGATAGGAGGGCCATCTATCGCACTAGAAATGAACTATTATTTAGGAACAATTTTACAAAAGATGAGGAGTTTGGATTTTCCCAAGAATCCTTAGTTCCTACCCCACAAATGTAAAAATCAGCATTACATTTCTGATTACAAAGATAATGAGGTTAATAAATGCAAAGTTATTCAAGTAGTCCACAGTCTATAACCTAAAAATCATGGAATTGATTCTAAAGGTTCCCTGTTTTAAGTATAAAGAACATATTTAGACAAAGCCCAGATAAAGAATGAGGTAGATCTGGGGCGCCTGGGTGGCTCAGTCAGTTGAGTGTCCGACTTCAGCTCAGGTCATGATCTCACAGCTTGTGGGTTCAAGCCCCGTGTCGCGTTCTGTACTGACAGCTCAGAGCCTGGAGCCTGCTTCGGATTCTGTGTCTCCCTCGTTCTCTGCCCCTCCCCCACTGGTGCTCTCGCTCTCTCTCTCTCTCTCTCTCTCTCTCAAAAATAAATAAACATTAAAAAAAAAATTAAAAGAATGAGGTAGATCTATATGGAGGGATATGAAAATATCAAGTTTCTATGTACTGTTTGCTTGAAGTTTGTTAAAGATAAAAATTTTTTAAACATATGTATTAATACTTGCATTTATATGCACAGAAAAAGACTAAGGATACACCCTGAGTTCACCTAAGGAACAAGAATAAGGAGAAAGAGAAATTTCTTTTTTACTTTTTACGTGATCTGTATTGTTTTAATATTTAAAAAAAAATTTTTTTTAACGTTTATTTATTATTGAGAGACAGAGCCAGAGCATAAGCATGGGAGGGGCAGAGAGAGGAGGAGACACAGAATCTGAAGCAGGCTCCAGGCTCTGAGCTATCAGCACAGAGCCCACAAACTCGGGGCTCGAACCCACAAACCGCGAGATCATGACCTGAGCCGAAGTCGGACGCTCAACCAACTGAGCCACCCAGGTGCCTCTGCTTTAATATTTCCAAGTAAAAACTAAAAGAGAATAAATGTGCCCTTTCTGCCTTCCTCAGACCTACCCATCTTCGACAAATTAAAATTGGATTTCATCCTTTCACCAAAACAGAACCTCCAAGCCAAAATGAAGTGCATCCCAGCTCTATCTATATTTAAAAGCCTATCCTTTAATAATTTATTCAAATACACCTTTCTGTACAAATAGTAGATCCCCAATGAGATAGTCCACAATATGCATGTCTAAAGAGGTCAGAAACATTCTAGGTGGGACAATCTTACACCACAATTTTTGAAGGAACTCAAACTCAAAAGTTCTTTAATCAAGTTTTCATGCTTACCTTTTTTATTGGTTGTGAAGTACTTGGAGTCAGTCATGGTTTTGGATCTTTAATGTGCACCTACAACAAGAGAAAAAAATTCCTTTATCCAAATTATTGATGTCCAGCAAGGAATTCAACTACTTTTTTTTTTTTAATCTTTTTTTCAGCGTTTTTATTTATTTTTGGGACAGAGAGAGACAGAGCATGAACGGGGGAGGGGCAGAGAGAGAGGGAGACACAGAATCGGAAACAGGCTCCAGGCTCCAAGCCATCAGCCCAGAGCCTGACGCGGGGCTCGAACTCACGGACCGCGAGATCCTGACCTGGCTGAAGTCGGACGCTTAACCGACTGCGCCACCCAGGCGCCCCGGAATTCAACTACTTTTAAGAACATTTATAATAATTTCTGTACTCAAAATTGAGTATTTTCTTCCTTACCACCGTTATTGGTGATTCAAGAGACGCAAAGATAATTAAGAATGTAACTCTTGCCTCAAGGAACTAACTGGGGCAAAATAACAGGCTAAATGGAATGGACTGATAATATGAACCTACTATGGCTTTGTAATTTTATCCATAATTATCTCAACACCTCGAAGATCTAAAGCTAGACCTTTTTGTAAATACATCTTCAATTAGGCACTCAAATATTTAAGATAAAAAAAAGTTTGTTTTGAAAGATCTCCCAATTACTTTCCATTCAGGAAAATGCGATTTACTCCCTACCTCAAGGGACGTATCCTGAAAACACATATCCTGAAGCAATGTTAAGGTCAAAGTAGAAAGAGAAAACAGTTGTGCCAACCTATTCACTATTACACTTGAGAAAAGGAATCTAAGAAAAAAAAGACTAAATTAATAGGACAATATTCTTTCACAACAAATATCTAGAAGCAAACATGCCTCATGCATGGATTTTTTTAATTACAGTTTTCGTATTTCCAACAATCTACACTTAGCCCAAAAGAATAATATTCCAAAAGAATAACATTCTTCAATAATTCTTTTGTATTCCAAAAGAATATCACTTTACAGTTAAAAATAAGGCCAGAAAAAAAAAAAGAGAGAGAGAGAAGATTTATTCAGTCACCACTGCATACAAAAGAGAATCAGAACTGGCGTTAAAACTTAAAAGATCATGGATCTCAGCCTCAAGTTTAATACTTCTGTTCCAATTCCCAGGAAATTAATCCAGCTGACACATGGTTTCACTAGTAAAACAAAAATGGCATGGACTGGCCACATTTCTCCCTAAATAATGAGACAATGTTTTCTGATTTGAGAAACTCAAGACTTCATCCAAAGTACTTGGTATCTTTAAATGTATTAAAATTTTCTTTTAATAATATCCCTTCTGCACTCAAAAACATGTATCTTCTTCCTTACCATCATCAACAATACTTACTACCAAATTTAGGACTGATGCCTGGCACCTGCTCATTACTGTCATGCCACAACATGAGTGATCATAAATTTGGCAAACTTGAGCAATACCACATATGGCAAACAACAGTAAATATGGATCAGAGAGAAAAGGCCTAAGCACTAAACAAATCGATGTAATTAAGGAAAAGGAAAAAGAGCCAAATAAACACGAAATAACGAAAACAGCCTGGCTCAAATTTGATCTCTAAAATGTGCCACTTGAACAACCTAAAGGAAATTAGACTCAGCTGAGATCTTTCCAAGTGGCTATTATTTACAGTCCTGATCCTTATGCAAGAGCGCTATAGGTTGTATCAGAATTTCACTGAATTCCCTTGTTAAAAGACATGAGCTAGAACTCACAAACATTATAGAATACAGAAATTCCCATTTTAGGGGCACCTGGGTGGCTCAGTCAGTTGAGCGTCTGTCAGTGTGGAGCCTGCTTGGGATTCTCTCTTTACCTCTCTCTGCCCCTCCTCTGCTCATGCTTTCGCACTTTCTTGCGTGTGCTCTCTCTCAAAATAAGTAAATAAAACTTAAAAAATTGTTTTGAAAAAAAAAGAAATTCCCGTTTTGATAGTTGTTTAAAAAAAAAATTTTTTTTTAACGTTTATTTATTTTTGAGACAGAGAGAGACAGAGCATGAACAGGGGAGGGTCAGAGAGAGAGGGAGACACAGAATCTGAAACAAGCTCCAGGCTCTGAGCGGTCAGCACAGAGCCCGATGTGGGGCTCGAACTCACGGACCACGAGATCATGACCTGAGCCGAAGTCAGACACTTAACCACTGAGCCACCCAGGCGCCCTGATAGTTGTTATAATTAAAAATTAACCTGTAACAGGGGCTTGCCTTCTGCAGTATTTTCATAATGCCTTTCTAGAAAAAATTTGAAGAATGTTATAATCATTTAATCCATTTACAATGTACACTAAATTTGAAATGGGCAAATTGAAGAAAGGGAGTCCTTCACATAAAAGACCTGGAATAAATCTGAAATTATCATGTAATAACTTACACATAAAAAGAGAGAAACGGCTATACAGAAACGATCACTAGAGCCTAACAGGAGAGCCATAGCTCAAGGCCATTATGGCTTAAGATGTTACTATGCCTATTAAGTCCAATAAGATCACCAAAACTTAAAACTTGTTTAGGATTTACAAACAAAATCTGCTTGGAATTTTTCATACTGCTTGTTTTTGCTTTTTAACATTTTATTTATTTTTGAGAGAGCAAGAAAAAGCACTCATGCTAACAGCAGAGAGCCCACTGCGGGGCTTAAACTCACAAATCATGACCGGAGCCAAAGTCAGATGCTTAACCGACAGAGCCATCCAGGTGCCCCACCCCCACCCCCCCCCCCAGTTTCTTTGAAAAGGGGCACAAAAATTGTTGTTTTCTCAAGATCTCATATTCATATACACATATAAAAAAAATTTTTTTTTTAAGTAACCTTCTTGCCCAGCCTGGAGCCTACCAAGGGTCTTGAACTCATGACCCTGAGATCAAGAGCTGAGATCAAAAGTTGGCCGCTTAACTCACTGAGCCACGCGGGCACACCAAACATATTAAATTCTTTTTTTTTCTTTTCGAGTTTTCCTTATTTATTTTGAGAGACAGTGTGTGACCATGAGCAGGGGAGGGACAGGGAGTGGGAAAGAGAGAATTCCAAGCAGGCTCTGCACTGTCAGCACAGAGCCTGATGTGGGGCTTGATCCCATGACCCATGAGATCATGACCTGAGCTGAGACCAAGAGTCAACGCTCAACCAACTAAGCCACCCAGGTGCCCCACATGTTAAACTTTTAACAGTTTTAACCACAGTCTGTTAAACATAAAACTAACCTAGTCTGAAGTTCTACCTTTATTAATGACCCACACATTTAACTACCTCCCTTAAATTTCATTGTCAAGGAATATATTTCCCTATTCGTTGTGAGCACTGTGTTCTTAACTAGAGAATAACATACCCACCCACAAAATTTCAGGGAAGAGAGTCAAGTAATCTTAGATCCTAATTAAGAATCTCTGCTCTTAAAGAAAGGAAAAACCTATCACTCTTAGTTCCTGCTGTTGGAAAAAACAGTAATGAAACATCTCTTACCCATACTGGCAGGAACACATTGTATTAAGTCAGTTCCTGCCTTAAGCCAAAAGAAAACTCCAAGAAAAATTAAAATAGTCTAAACAAAAACAAGTGGAAAGAGGTGGTAGTTGCACAACACTGGGATTGTACTACCTGTCACTATTCACTTTAAAATGGTTAATTTTGTTATGTGAATTACACTTCAAAAAAATTACATATGTATTTTTTAAAGGAGATAATCACAAGCCAGGGATGAACATAAGCAGATTCTCCAAAATACAAGATGGTGAAAAACGTAGCCTGCATTAGAAGCCAAAGAAAAAGAAGCCAAGATAGAGCTGAAAAAAATAGGGAAAAAAAAAATCAAATATTCGCTGAAGAGCCTCAAAAACCAAGCTCTTCCCGAAAAACAAAAACAAAAACAAAAACAAAACTTTTTGTTCCTACAGAAGAACTCCAGGAAAAAGCAAAGGCATGATGGAGTTTGAACTCACACTACCTTTCCACCAGATCAAACTCCACAAGTCACTGACTGTTCTGAAGGCCTGCGGTTTGGCCTAGGGATATTGCTAAACAATGAAGCTATCACAGGGAAAGCATACAACCTTTCTTACTTGACCTAGCCTGGAGTGTGGTGTCACTGCATTTCAGAGAAAGCTTCCCTGCACAGGATTCCATATCTGGATTTAACATAACCTAGTTTCTCCCAAATATAGGTTGTGAAAGACCCTTCTCTTTTTTTTTTTAATTTTTTTTTTTAACGTTTATTTATTATTGAGAGACAGAGCACGAGCAGAGGAGGAGCAGAGAGAGAGGGAGACACAGAATCCGAAGCAGGCTCCAGGCTGTCAGCAAAGAGCCCGACGCGGGGCTTGAACTCACGAACTGTAAGATCATGACCTGAGCCCAAGTCGGTCGCTTAACCAACTGAGCCACCCAGGTGCCTCAAGACCCTTCTCTTCTATTCCTCCCTCCTTACAGTCCCCCTAAAGAAAATAAGGCAAGAAAAAAATTAATAGGGTCTCAATTTCAAATGGCTCTCTGGGAAATGGCGGCTAACTTAGACTTGGTGAGGCCACTAAGTCCCTTCTTTTCACACAGAGCTGGGCTTTACAGTTTGGTGCTCACAGCAAAAAAACTGGCAGGAGTTAACCTAATCATAGAGCAGAAAGGCCATTCAGCCATCTTTTATTACAAGTGTGAAAGGTGCTGAGATATTTCAACATCTCAATAATCAGAAATTTCAATGCAAAGATAATAGTGTCTTCCATTATCATTTAGCTCATAAGAAATCATAAGACATCTAATTACAATAGACACAAGATGTGACTTCTATTTAAATATGTCAGACTACCAGTACGCCTGGATAGCTCAGTCAGCTGAGCATCAGACTTTGGCTCAGGTCGTGATCTCACTCATGGTTTGTGAGTTCGAGTCCTATATCGGACTTGCTGTCAGCGTGGAGGCCACGTTGGACCCTCTGCCCCCCCCCTGCCCCTCCCCCACTCTCTCTCTCAAAAATAAACATAAAAAATGTCAGACTACAAAGTAATGTGTTAATATTATACAGTAAGAAGTTCAAAAGGTTTACATCCAATTCTTTTTTTTAAGATTTTATTTAAGTAATCTCTACACCCAGCATGGGGCAAGAGTAGCATGCCCTAGTGAAGCCTGCCAGGCCCCCCTTTACATCCGATTCTTAACTGAAATACCAAAACTCTGGAAAATTTAAGCCTAGAAGTAAAGAAAGAAGAAAAGGAGAACACATCATATCTAATTCACTCCTTGTCCAGCTTGGGTCAAATCCGTGCATAAAACGTAGTATTTTAAAATATGGATAGTGGGGTGCCTGGGTGGCTCAGTTGGTTAAGCGTCCGACTTTTGATTTCAGCTCAGGCCATGATCTCACGGTTTGTGAGTTTGAGCCCCACATCAGGCTCCGCCAGTGCGGAGGCTGCTTGGGATTCTCTGTCTCCCTCTCTCTGTCTCAAAATACATAAATAACTTAAAAAAAAAAAAAAAAAAACACCTTTTTTTGAATAAATTAAAAAATAAAATAAAATATAGATGTTTAAGGGGAAAAAAAGATGGAAGAACTGGGCTTTCTTGAGTCTGTCTCTTAATTCACAGAATGTTAGCTTTGTGTTAATTTTACCACCCAACTTTCAGCGAGGCTGTCCGCAGAACACGCTATCCTTTTGCTTCGCTGGGAGTTTAAACTGTTAAGATACCTGCAAACAGTTCTCACCTTACCACCACGCTTAGTCATCATTGGAATGTGTTACACGTTTTCTTGTACAGCTGCATCTCCTTCATCTGCTGCTTTCTATTATTATTTTATAAGTGTACCCTGAGGCTAAGCAATACAGGCATACCAAGCAGGTAATTAGTCACTTAAATTGTTCCTCATTGAGACCACCTTCGTGGTCACACGGCCTTTTCTAAACTTACTGCGCTTTACTTTTAAACCACAATGATTAACAGTTTCTGGCATTTAAGACGCACTTCTTTTAAAAATCCGTTTAATGAAGCAGCAACACTTTATGTGCTCAGCTCCACAATGAAACAGCCAGGTGAGATCATTAACATCCCCGCCGCCCCCCACCCCCATAGAAGACTGCTCCTAAAACAAACAGCGTGAATAAATTCTTTCGATTCAAAGAATATGGAAATAACAGGCTGTTCCAGTTTCTTTACCTCTGGCTTAATCTACAGCCTTTCTCAAACCAGATCATTCCTGCTAAGCCCAGAAAAAAAATTCGGGGCTAAGATTTATCCCTACTTGCTTCCCCCACTCTCACATCGGGTCTGAACGTTTCTCCTCCCTTCCCCCCAAGTGTCAGGAATTCCTCTTCTGCCCCAGGTGGTCAAGATTCTAGGGATATGTTCCTCCATTACAAGGTGGGAGAGAGGTGTCGCTTATCCTCACATTACGGGAGACGGGAGAGGTTCGCCCATCAATGGACAAACCTGTGGGGGAATCCCTTTCCCCTTCTGCTAAGCTGGACACGTCCCACCTCTGAGTGAAAGACGCCAAGCGGGGAGGAAGGAAGGTTCTCCCCTTTGGCCTCCAGCCTCTACCGGCCACACCCCTGGCCTCTGGCCCCAACCCCCCGACCTCGAACGTATCTTCCCTCAGGTGCCCCCCAACTCCCAGCGGCCACACCCGAGGATTCCCTCGCCCCGCCAGAGCGGTGGAGTCCCTTTCTCCAACCCTCTTCCTCACAACGGTCACACCCGACGGCTCACTTCATACTCAACGGTCACGCTCCTAGGATTTCCTCTTCCCCCCGCCAGTGTCCAAGTCAACCTGGGGTCTCCCCCCAGCAGTGACGGACGCACCCCGAAGTTAGCCGCCTTGAACTCACCGGAGGCAAGGGCGGGGGTGGCGGCAGCAGCCAGAGAGCACGGCCCGAGTGGTGTTGTAATGGTTTCCTGCACGTCACGACTCCTTCTCCAGGTCTAAGCCACTGCGCAAAACCCACTTTGCCAGAGACAAAGATGGTGGACAGGAAACTCTGACGTCAGAGAACCTCGCCGCGTACCGTCATCCCCGCGCGCGGCAGAACCAGAAAGGCGGCGAGCTCTGTCGCCTTGGAGACGGAAAGGCTTTCCTCGGAGACTGGATACTGGACCCAAGAGGGAGTTCAGTGGCTATACAGAGGGATGTATTAAACAAACTGTCGTTCTCTGGATTTGTTTCCTCGCACAGTTCTCTAAAAACTCTCCCATAGAAAGGGTGAAATATCCTGTTGGAAAACAGGATGAGATGGCATCGGATCTGAATTTCTGAATTCAAACCCCTGCCTTGAGAATGACTGGGAAAGTTCCTTAATGTCTCCTTAACCTGAGTCTTGTCTGTGAAAAGGAGCCAACAATCTATCTCTTCCTGGCTTGGGAAGTTTCAGTGGGATAAAGTAGGTAAAGCACCTGGCTTGTAATAGGAGTGCTTACACAATAGTAAGTTACTTTTGGAAACCGAGACCTAGAAATCTCTGTACCTGTTTCTTAATTTTGCTGTGAACCTAAAACTGCTTCAAAAATAGTAAGTCTTTAATTTTTTTAAATGTGGAGAGTGAGAGTGCCTGGCGCAGTAGCTGAGGAAACAAAAATGCAAAGGAGACTGCGAAGTAGAAAAGGAGAAGGAAAAGCTGGTGGCTATAACTTTTTAGGATGTTTTTAGAGTTCTATGAAAGTAGGAACATACTAACCTATTCGCTCTTCTATCTCTGCGACCTAGCCCCCCTCCCCTCTCCAAAATTTGTTGAATGTGTAAATGTATGAATGATCAACAGTATCACTTGCTAGAGAGAAGAGGAGGAAGGACTGAGAAGCGTCCAAGGATTTAGCAATGTAAAGGTCATCATTGCTGGGACCGTCAGTAGAGACAGAAGGCAAAAGCCATGCTGCAGAAGTTTGAGGATAATGGAGGTGAGGAAATGAAAACAGGAGTTACAAATAACTCCATAAGAAAATGTGGCTGAAAAGAGAAGATATATAGGATATTGGAAAGAGAGAATAGTGAGGATTTTTTTAAGTTCTATATTGATACATTTTCTTTACACTATTTTTAGCAATACCATGAGTTCAATGATCTTTCCTACCCATAGGACTTCAAAATCTCTATCTCTAGCCTTGACCTTTTCCCAACTTTTCACCACCAAATTGCCAACCACACTTATGGAAAATTCTATATTTATGGCCCACCCAAATTAAGCAAATCATGGGATGAGGGTTGCTGTAAAACCTGGTTCCAGTTACAATTCCCAGAAATCAGAGGTGGATTCATAACGAAGAAGCCACCAGAAAAATCTTAGAGACTTTGATTCATATGCCTCTTCTATTCAAAACCTTTCAACAGCTCCTTTATGCTTAATATGTCCAAAACCTATCCTTCCCCCAGCTCCCCGAAGCTCTATGCTCTTTAGTTTTCTCATCTATAAAATGGGGAGATAGTAATATTTAATCAAAATATTGTTATAAGGATGAAGGGAATTAATATATGTAAAGCACTTAGAACTATGGCTGCACATACTATGTATGTATTTGCTGCGTGATTATCTCGATAAATTACACTACATTCCTCAAGCCAGAAACCTGGGGTCATCCTTGATTTCTCTCTCCTTTAATTGTCACATCCAATCCATCTCCAAGTTGTCAATCTACCTTCAAAATGAATCTTTAATTCATCCAGTCCCCTCTATTCCACCTCATTAATACAAGCCACCATCACCTCTTGCCTGGAATACTAGAAACCTCAACTTTTCTCCCAACCATTATCCACACAGCAGCCAGTTTTGTTTTGTTTTGTTTTAAGTTTACTTGTTTTCGAGAGACAGAGACAGAGTGCAAGCAGGCGAGGGACAGAGAGAGAGGGAGACACAGAATCTGAAGCAGGCTTCAGGCTCTGAGCTGTCAGCACAGAGCCCGATGTGGGGCTGGAACTCGTGAACTGTGAGATCATGACTTGAGCTGAAGTTGGACGCTTAACTGACTGAGCCACCCAAGTGCCCTTAGGTTTTAATTGCACTTATTTTGAAGTATAACAAACATTTTATAAAAAGTGCACACATAAATGTAAAGCTCGGATGAATTTTCATAAAGTAAACATAAGCACATAACCATTACAGGGTCATCTTAAAAATACAAATCTCATCGTGATTCTGGTATTCTTCCGTGAATTCCCATTGCACTTGGGCTAAAATCCAGTCTCTTTCTCATGGCCGGAGTCCTTGCGTGGTTTGGCCTCTACCTCTCTAACATCATTTTATGCCTTTCAGTTACTCTTCATTTTTCCTTTTGCTAGCTATTGCAGCCCTCAAATATGCTAAACTCTTTCCCATTCTAGGGCCTTCACAAATACCGCTCCTTCTACCTAATACTACCCCCTCCTCCCGCAACTCCTCACATGGCTGGCTCATAATTTAGGTCTTGGTTTAATTGCAATCTCCTCAGAAAGGCACTCTGTTTACCCATTCTAGAAGGTTCTGCACTCCCAGCCCACACCACCACACCATCCCAGCCCTCTCATTCTATTTACAAATTGTATCTTAATTTATTATCTCCCTCCTCAACTAGACTGTAAATTCCTTGAAGGCAGATACAATTTGTTTTTATTACTACTTTATACCCACCACCCAACATAATGTCTGACACATAAAAGTTACTCAATATTGGGCACCTGGGTGGCTCAGTCGGTTAAACATCCGACTCTTGATTTTGGCTCAGGTCACGATCTCACTGTTCGTGAGTTTGAGCCCCACATCGGGCTCTGTGTGGACAGTGCGTGGAGCCTGCTTGTTATTGTCTTCCTCTCTCTGCCTCTCCCTTGCTCTCTGTATCTCTCAAAATAAATACAAACAAACTTTAAAGTTACTCAATATTTATTAAATTACCATCCACAGGCAGAGTACTAAAACTAGCATTTAAGACCTTCCATAATCCGTCTAAATCTATTTTCAACATACCCTCTACTATTCCTATTTGTGCCTCTACAGTTAAAGCAAGCAACAATTTGTTCCTCCTATCCACTCCATGCTGCTCCCTTAGCCTCAAAAGTTGTCACTACTACTAATACTTGCCCCAAATGTACTTATCTTTTGAGGTCCACCTGATTCATAAAACTTTCTCAGTGGACATGTTATGATACGAGGTACAGAATGTACCAGGTTACATCACTGCATTAAAGAGCA
Source organism: Felis catus (assembly GCF_018350175.1). NCBI lineage: Eukaryota > Metazoa > Chordata > Mammalia > Carnivora > Felidae > Felis > Felis catus. Next base: position 22,958,096 of record NC_058381.1, on the reverse strand, counting down.
ACTGGCAAAAGGAAGTGGAGATAAAATATGAGGTTAGAAACAATGTTCTTGCCTTTGGTTATGCAGGCCAATAAGGGTGTTCTGTTTAAACTGGTTAGCAGTGTGTATTCCTCCCAGCTGATAGTTATCTCTTCCTCTAAACTCACGTCATATTAGCCTGTCTGATGGCTCTGAATACCTCTTCACATAAGTGCACTTTTTATGTGTCTTATCTATTATTACATTATAAACATGAGGGTGGGATTTATGATGAGGTGGTTATTTGTTGGCTGTAATAATTGACACTATTTTTGACTGCCTTTTCCTTGTGCAATTTCAATTTACTTTTGGGGTATTTTCAAAGACCGTTAATCAAGATGTCTTGCCCTCTTCCCTGAAAGAGTGGAGAAGACATCTGAACTAAGGTAGGGCAATACAATTTGCATTCTAAGTACAGTGACAGAAATTTGTTGAAGCTCATTCATTTTAACAATGCTGCCTGGGTGAGACTTTACTAATTCTTGCTAGAGACATCCAATAGGACTGTAGTTCCTGTCCTTTTAGAGCTGGCTTTCCTCATTTTAACTACTCTATATATTTCCAATATTTTTTTTAGTTTAAATAGTGGCCTATTTCTTTTGCTTGTAACCAAAGAACCCTAAAATTGATACAAATGTTTAACCAATTTCCCACTTGTCATAGTAGATGCTGTCTCAACTTTGTCTTTTTGTTGTTTAATTAAGAATAGCTTGGGGCGCCTGGGTGGCGCAGTCGGTTAAGCGTCCGACTTCAGCCAGGTCACGATCTCGCGGTCCGTGAGTTCGAGCCCCGCGTCAGGCTCTGGGCTGATGGCTTGGAGCCTGTTTCCGATTCTGTGTCTCCCTCTCTCTCTGCCCCTCCCCCGTTCATGCTCTGTCTCTCTCTGTCCCAAAAATAAAATAAAAAATGTTGAAAAAAAATTAAAAAAAAGAAAAGCTTGCATATGGGTCGCCTGGGTGGCTCAGTCGGTTAAGCACCTGACTCTTGATTTTGGCTCAAGACATGATCTCTTGGTTCGTGAGATCGAGCCCTGCTTCGGGCTCTGTGCTAAAAGTGTGGAGCCTACTTGGGATTCTCTCTCTCCCTCCCTCTCTTTCAAAATAAACAAACTTAAAAGAAAAGAAAAAAGAGAAGCCTGCAAATAAGGGCTACCGTTGTTAGAACACCTAATACGTGTCGGGTGCTTTATACAGATACATGATCTCTAGTCCTTAAAATTCCCTAAGGTAAAATATCTTGTATCAATGTGATTTTCTCTGGCAGGTTATTTGGTGGAGTAAAAAACACCTTTTAGAACTATAATTAAGGTTAACTTGCAATATTTTATTGAAACAATTAAACCCAAATCTTGTTTTTGAGAGTTCTCATTATGCAAACCAATTATCTTTATACCACAAGGTCCTCTAAAGCAGTGAATACATTCTATTCCTATATATTTAACACAGAAGTGGGGAGGGGTTGAAGAAAGAGGAATGGTTAAACGTGAATAAGCAACTCAAGAGAGGGTAAGTTGCATATGATGTAAAAGCCCTTTGCTAATTGTAAATTACACTAAGTTTGGTATACAGTGAAAAGTACCATCTTCCAAGCGTCTCCAGTTGATTCTAGTTACAACTCATCAGGATTCCTTAGTCCTGTATTCACATCGCTGTGACACATCCAACCGTATAGGAGAGTAGGAACCATTTTCATCAGTGTGGCAAGTGCCTAGTTATACTTGAACGTAACTACGCCTACAAGACAGTTAATCTACCGGCTAGAATGGAAAGTGACCGTTCCAAGTTCTGAGGAACATCAGGAACCTTTCTCATTCTAATCATCTTTTTTCTTTTCTTTTTTTTTAAATTAGCGGCAATAAGGCTAAAGACTTCTATCTCCAGCTGCAAATCCCTCCTGGGAGGGCCGACTATAAATTAACCACCACGCCCGGCGCACACAGAAAGAACTTCCGTGTGTCCACATTCCCATTCGTCCACCCACCCTTAACTAAATCGCCCAAGGGAACACAGGCCTCAGCAGCAGGCTCGAACTCCTGGCTCTGGGTGCCACACGTCGCGCGGCGCCCCAAACACCTTTCCAAAAAGACCTCTGCAGAGAGATTCAGAGGTGTGGCTTCCCACCGGGGATGCGATGCAAACCTAGCTAAGAAAAGTAAATCGAGCTGAGAACCCAACTCCAAGCCAGGCCTCCCCAAGTCACTTCTTTAATTTCAGCGGGAGCGGAAGCGGAAGCGGAAGCTCCGGTGGGGTCATAGAGTTTGCTCGTTCCGGTTTCCGGGCCACGTTCGGGGCTAGAGCGCCTCCCGTCCGCCAGCCATCCCAGTCCCCAGCGGCTTCTATTTCCGGGTGCGGCTCCTGTCATAAAGCGGGGGCCTGTCTACAAACGTGGAATCGTGGGTCCTTCGCGCCTCGCCGGGGGTCAGCGCGCAAGGACGGTCCCTGGCGGGGGTACTTCGCAGCCAACGGCTGGAGCCGGTCTTCGCGTACCGACCCCGCACTGGCACCTCTAACCCCTCAGAGCTAGCTGGCTCTTGAGCCCTCACGAGTTAGAGTCCCTGATTCGCAGCCTCCAGGGCTGCAGCTCTAGAAGATATCACAACTTCGCCCATCCCTGTCCCCATAGGCATGCTCTGCCCTGTGAGGTACAGCATTTGACAAGTCACCCCTACCCCACACACCACTTCCACTCGCGTCTGCCTTAACTTCGTTCTTAACCTCCTTTTGAGACCCCTCCCTTCTGCCTCCAGAAGAGGTCTTTTACCCCCACTTCCGTGAAAGAGGAGTTTTGGGTCTCTTGCAGAAAGATTACCTTTAAGACTGAGCACCTATTTGATAACTAAAACAAGTTCATGCTTACTAAAGAGTTTGTGGGCAAAGTGAAACCCAGTGCACACGGGAAATTATGGCTGAGCACGGGGCTCACATCACAACTGCTTCTGTGGTGGATGACCAGCCATCCATCTTTGAGGTGGTAGCACAGGAGAGTTTAATGACAGCAGTGAGACCTGCTCTTCAGCATGTGGTCAAGGTAAGATGTCAATTCTCTGAGAGTTTTTAGGGACTGGGTAAAAACCAAACCAATAATTATAATTCACATCCTATGGTGTTTAACGGTTATTGAGTCCATGTTATGTGTAGAGCCCTGTACTGAATAACCCAGCACTTCAGGGAGGATAGGGCAGACCCCAAAAGAAGTGCTCATTTGAGCCTAAAGTATAGAATTTAGAAGAAAAAAAGGGGAAATGCAAATACAATGCATAGTAATTGTGAAATGGAATGAATTTCATTTTATTAATTTACTTTGCTTTAGGTTCTTGCAGAATCCAATCCTGCCCACTATGGCTTCTTTTGGAGGTGGTTTGATGAAATCTTCACCCTGCTAGATCTTCTGCTCCAGCAGCATTATTTGTCCAAAACCAGTGCCTCATTCTCTGAAAATTTTTATGGCTTAAAGCGCATTGTAATGGAGGACACACACAAGCTTCAGAGGTTGGCCAGTGCTGGTCTCCCAAAACAGCAGCTTTGGAAGTCAATTATGTTCCTGGTTCTTCTTCCCTACCTGAAAGTGAAGCTAGAGAAGCTGGTTTCTAGCCTGAGAGAAGAGGATGAATATTCTATTCATCCCCCTTCTTCCCGTTGGAAACAGTTTTATAGAGCCTTCCTGGCAGCCTACCCATTTGTTAACATGGCATGGGAAGGCTGGTTTTTTGTACAACAACTTCGATACATCCTAGGAAAGGCTCAGCATCACTCACCACTGCTGAGGCTGGCTGGTGTTCGGTTAGGTCGACTTACAGTTCAGGATATACAAGCTCTGGAGCACAGACCAGCTGAAGTCAGCATGATGCAGCAACCAGCCAAGAGGTAAGGCTTTAACATTCCCCCAAATATTTCATTAACATATTCTAAAATCAGAACCAATTTTATTAAATCCACCTTCCTCGGTTCACTTTGAGGTATTTTGTAAACGCAGAAAAATTCTCGTCTCCATAGAACAAGAGTGGCCATCCTGGTAAACTTCCTCATCACACTAGCTACATTTTTGTGCACGCTTGCTGTGTGCGTCAGGCCCTGTGCTAGGTGTTTGCTTTATGTACGTTACCTCAATCCTCATCACAACCGAATGAAATAAATTCATTGTTCCATTTAACAGCTAAGGAAACTGAGCCCTGATACTGAAGTCCCTTGCCAAGGCCACATGGCTGGAAGGTGGCAGAACTGAGATCCAAGCCTGATCAACAGTTCTCAAGACTGTGTCTTAACCACAATGCTATACTGCTTCTAGTTAGTGTTTGTGGTGTTCTACAAGTTCAAATATATATTCCTCAATGTTGCTAAGTTATTTTTTTGTTAAGAGCGTTGTTCCTTTTCCTGGATATACTACTTTACACACACACACACACACACACACACACACACACACACACACACAATCTATATAATCAGTCTAATTTCTTTCTTAAAACAAGAACAAAGAAGACCCTAGTCATTAAATACAAAGTTTAGCTCCTATACTCCCAAAAGACTGTAGGTCAGAAAAAAGAAATCATTTAGAACAGATACTAAAGGAGACAGTGCCAATCTAGCAACTACTCAATCCCCAAACTGAATCGGTGATTCTGATGAAGAGTATAAGAACTATAATTTTAGTAGCCATTCTGTGATGATACCTACATAAGCAGTTTCTCCTTTTGTCTCCTCGTTCTGTTCTCCCACCAGTGTTGGTGAGAAGATAAAGTCAGCTCTGAAGAAAGCTGTGGGAGGTGCTGCCTTATCCCTCTCTACTGGCCTTTCTGTGGGAGTATTCTTTCTGCAATTCCTTGAGTGGTGGTACTCATCTGAAAATCAAGAAACCGTCAAATCGCTGACTGCCCTACCTACTCCGCCACCACCTGTACACCTGGACTACAATTCTGATTCTCCTCTGTTACCCAAAATGAAGACTGTGTGCCCACTGTGTCGTAAAACCCGGGTGAATGATACTGTTCTTGCCACCTCTGGCTATGTGTTTTGTTATCGCTGTGTGTTTAATTATGTCAGGAGTCACCAAGCTTGTCCCATAACAGGTTATCCAACAGAAGTACAACATCTAATTAAACTGTACTCCCCTGAGAACTGAAACGGATTAGCATTTTATCTCACAACAAAATTACTGCACTATAAGGCCACAGGACTGATTTTCAGCACAGTATGTAGCATTGTTTGATACTTCTCATCCTCCACTCATAATTATATGGACTTTAAATAACTAGAGTTGACCCCTGAACATGTGTTCACCGGCCCCCCACATATAACTTTTGAATCCCCCAAAACTGAACTACTAATAGCCTACTGTTGACCAGAAGCCTTACGAATAGTCAATTAACACACATTTTGTATGTTAGATGTATTACATACCGTATTCTTGCAGTAAAATAAGATAGGGAAAATACTAAGATTAAGAGAAAGTACCTTTATACTGTACTTTTTTGGGGGTGCCTGGGTGGCTCAGTCGGTTGAGCATCTGACTGCAGCTCAGGTCATGATCTGGCAGTTTGTGAGTTCCAGCCCCGCATCGGGCTCTGTGCTAACAGCTCAGAGCCTGGAGCCTGCTTCAGATTCTGTGTCTCCCTCTCTCTCTGCCCCTTCCCTGCTCATGCTCTGTCTCTGAGAAATGAATAAAAGGTAAAAAAAAATTTATACTGTACTTTTTACCGTACTGTACTGTAAGAAATCCGAATATAAGTAGACTTACACAGTTCAAATTTGTGTTGTTCAAGGGTCAACTGTATATGGATTTCTTTAAAAAGATGTATCCATTGATCTTAACCTTTTAACTTGCTGTCTAGATTCCTACTTAGAGTTTACCAAGCTGGTTAGAATGAGAATCAGGACTGACAGGAGACATGAAGGTCAATGTACAGGAAGTGGATAAAAGGGGATAGTTAGTACAGAAGCTTTTCCTTGAAGAACAAGAGGTATAGAAGCTCTCAGGAAAAACCCAAGTTAGACCTCATAAAGTGGGTAGTGAATAGGTAGCAGCCTTCTTCTTGAGAAAAGAAAGCATTTATCTGCCTATGAAGAAGATATTTTATCAGTTTGCAAACAATGTGAAACATAGACCTGCTCTTTATAGACATACTTAGAAACACTTTAGAAGAACAAAGCGCCTTCCATATACTGTGATCCACTTGTTAAGTAACACCTGTTACAGTTTATCAACTTTTAAAGAAGATTCCTTTATGAGCCATACAGCTGGGAAACTGGTTAAAGAAAAGTAGGGGTTGAGTGTATATTGTCTGAAGATTTCAGTGTGAAAGCAAATCTAATTAATTAAGAGATGAACTAAAATACTGATCTAACTTTGTGCAAAAGAATCTTTTAATAAGCTCTTCTTGCTGTTAAGAGTCTGCAAAATGGGCACAAATTATTCTGGCTATTAGTAAGTTTCTGTGAAATGCTGAAACAAATTTTAAGAATAAATGTTTTTGGCAAAGAGCTGTTCCAAGTTGTCATGATTATGTGGAAACGTAAAGATTACTGAGGTGTTTAAATTTTTCATTCAGACCACCTTTGACTTTGAGGTATTTTTGTATTGACATCTTGTTTGTGTGTGTGTGTGTGTGTGTGTGTGTGTGTGTGTGTGTGTGTGTGTGTTTTTGTTTTTATTGCTAATCTAATACTTGGGAGAAAAAAATCCTCTACTCCAACAGCAAGAATTCAGCTTTGTGTGAAATACGTCTTAGAAATACTACAGAAACACTTCAGTTCTGTGTAGTAAAATTCATGTCACTGGATGCTCAGGTTGGTGAAAATATATGGGTAGAGGAAGGATGAAAATAATTTAAGTGCCTCTGCTGAGATAAGTGTTTTCCAATATTTTCACTCATTTAGCAATTCAAAGCACATTCTCTGATAGCACAAAGTTGATTAAGTTTTGAAATGGATTAACCTATGGATTTGAAAATATTAACACTTTTGTGTACCATAAGAAGAATGTAATAGATATTTGTAAAAGTTCTTGTTAGAGCGCAAGGTTTTATGAAAACAAACACCATAGTTAATTAAGCATTTTTAATATCATAATAAGTCAATAAGGAAACTGAACCAGATTCAGGATTGAAATAATGTAGTCCTCCACGAAGATATCAAAAGCCAGATTTTTCACCTCAACCTAAGAAGGAAAACAGCAAAGTATCAGCAATTCAAAAGAATATCAAAGAAACATTCTTATACATAATAAAATCAGTATGCAAATAGATTAAAACATACCAATGTGGAAAAACCACAACCAGAATCAGCTCAGAGAGAAGATTAAGGGATCATACCCTGGTCAAGGCCAACACTGAAGCAGTGGCAATACCAGGTCAGACTATACTTCACTCATCATCGCATCATTCCATGTCACATCCTTCTATACCTAAGAGCAGCCCAACACTCTCCACATCCAAGAAAACTTAGGTTAACCTATGAAAAAAATAAAGGCTTCTTTATAGATACGTTTCAACCATAGGTTTTCAACAAATACTTTATTTTCCATTATGTTTTGCTTTAAGCAAGTCTGCTGTACAAAAATGCAAACTTGGAGGAACTTTTTTGCTTTTGAAATACAGGAGAGTGGAGAAGCATTTATGATTAAAAAAAATTTTTTTTAATGTTTGTTTATTTTTGAGAGAGGGAGAGAGAATCCCAAGCAGGCTCCAGGCTGTCAGTGCAGAGCCCGATGGATGCAGGGCTCCATCCCACCAACTGTGAGATCATGACTGGAGCCAAAATCAAGAGTTGGATGCTTAAATGACTTAGTCACCCAGGCGCCCCCAAATTTTTTTTTAATGAGCCCAAACACTAGGCATGATAAAATTTCAGGGATGTCTGTGAAGAGATTTATCGTCCTAAAGTAAAAGCTTTAGAAAAGATTTTCTACTACATTCCATTATAAACTCCAGCTCATTTAATATACAGTTTGATTTATAATTCTGCTCCTAACAAAGAGAAGAAGTATAGTCATAAAATCTTTATACTGGAATCTTCAATCTTAAAAGTCCAAGATCCAGAGAGGCTACGTTTTGCCAAAGGTTCACAACAAATTAACTAACAGTAGAGCTGGAAAGAGAGCAGAGGTTTGATGATCAGATTTACATTTTTCCACTACCAGTTAAATATGAGGCTTAATTTCATTTTTCTCCAGGCCATAGGAAAGATAAAAGAAGCAATGCAAGGGGCGCCTGGGTGGCTCAGTCGGTTGAGCATCCGACTTTGGCTCAGGTCATGATCTCAGAGTCTGTGAGTTCGAGCCCCACGTCGGGCTCTGTGCTGACAGCCCAGAGCCTGGAGCCTGCTTCAGATTCTATGTCTCCCTCTCTCTCTGCCCCTTCCCTGCTCATGTTCTGTCTCTCTCTGTCTCAAAAATAAATACAAAAATTTTTAAAAAAAGAAAATTTAAAAAAATGTTGTTTAAAAAAAAAAAGAAGCAATGCAAAGTGTAAGTAATTCAAAACCTGGATAATCAATTTCTGAGTAAGAAAGCTGACTGCATTTCATTTATTCTAAATGACACCTTCTGGTATGTTGTCTGGTATGTATGTCTGGTATGTTGTCACTGACGTGGAAAAGTACTTGGATCACAATGTCACCCTCCCCAGCCTTTCAGCATGGTGTTGTCAGTACCTAAGTAACAATTCTGTTGACAGCACATGCTTCCTTCAGCCATCTATAAATGTCAATAGATTGATACTCCTTAGTTAAAAATTGACAGCTGTTGGTCTGTGTTAACCATTCAGCAATTAAACTCCATTAAAAAGGGGCGGGGGGCGAGGGGACTAACAAAGTGCCTGTTTTACAGGGGCTACGCTGGAGTCTTTAGTTCATCTTCCTACACCGGTGAAATACACATTAAAAACGAGGAAAACAGAGGCTGAGAGAACTTAAATAACTTTGTCTAAAAGCACGAAACTTGGGAGCGGAGCTCCAAGTGTGCTCCCGCCATTCACAGCACGCACACATTCCTAGTTCTCTTCCTCAGTACACTTTGCTCCATCTGGAGTGCCTCCCCCAACCCTTTCAACCTGGAGAACTTCTAATTATAGTAACCTTACTCAAACGTCACCTTCTCTAAGTGGTCTCTAACTCTGTCATCCTCTCGTCTCACTTACACAGCACTTTTCCCCACCACAGCACGCCATCACACGCTACTTATTTACCCATGCACATACCCCTCCTTCCATCTCTGCCATCGGCCCCATGGCACGGACTTCCTCAAGAACCGGGCCAGTGTCTTCCTGGCCTTTGCATCCATCGCACTCGGAACAGTGCCTGGTACATAGGACGAGGCTCAATAAATGAACGTTTAATTCGGTCACTGGGCGCCCCTCCCTCCTAAACTTAAGCTCCTAGATTACAAAGTCATCAGCACAATTTAAAAAGCCAACTTACCTCCAATACTGCACGCAGGTAACCATACACGCATCTCTAAGCCCTCCCTCCCCTAGCTTCTACCTCATGGCGGTCTCCACGGCGCGCTGCGCAGGTCAACCGGTGCTTGAATACAATGGACTCTCAACAAAATAATAATAATAAAGTCCAAACCCCACCGACTTCAGGAAAGACTGAGAGGGGCCGTACTTGCAGGGAAATACGAGTAAGGCCGAAGCCAGGGCTCAAACCAAAGACCCAGGCACGAGTCCACAGCCCGCTCTCCGAACTCCTCAAGCTCCTACGCCCTGTCTCGGGAGGTTTGCTCCGGCCCGCGGAGACTGACAGCAGCAGTCACCCGTCCTGGCTACAACTCAGTCCCGCTTCCCGCTTGCCGGTAGCCTAGCTTTGCTGCAGCTCGCGAGACCTCCCCGCCCAGAACAGCCTCCGCCGGACAACCAATCCTCCGGCCGCCATTGAGTCACGTGGGTCACAGCCTTTGTCGGGCGGGTGCGAGGAGCAGCCAATCGGAGGGCCAGGCGACACTGAGGCGTGGAGCGGGGCGGAGGGCGGAAGCGCCTTTTCGGTTGCCTCTTAGTGTGGGGTCTGCGTCTTCAGGCTAGTGCTTTTTCAGCCTTTGAGCGATTCCTGCCTGCCTCTCAACTCCCTGCCCTTGGACTTTGGGACGTCTTTTGCCAGTTGCCGGTCCTTTGTTTTACAACCGGGGAGGGCATCTGAAAGAGTTGTGCCGGGATTTCCGGGAAGAATTATCGATTCAGATAGTGATCCAATAGGATTTACTGCACTTGTCCGGTTCCCGCGGGAGGGCTGAGGGCTGGGGGCTGGGAGGAATGTATCCCTTTCCATCCTGTGAACTCTTTCGTTGATTGGGCGCTTGGACGCTTCCTAGATCAGCATTCCACAAGAAAAATGCAGCTAAATATCAAAGAAATTCGCAGGAGAACTGGAAAGACTTCCTGGAAGAGGTGGCATTTGATCTGAGTCTGGAAAGATGGATGGGTTTTGAAAATTAGGAGATTCTGGCAGAAGGAATAATTTGACACCCGAATTAAATGAGAAAGAATGGGGGAACTTGGAAATGTAAGTAAAGTCGAAAAAATGTAGTGTTTCTAAATTTGGTGAGTTAGAAAATACCAGGGGATACTTAATATGTATGTCCTCTAGCACCAAAGACAACAAAAACCCCAAAAAGCCTGGAGCACAACCCAGACTATCTAATCAGAAATTTTAGCGTTGGATCCCAGGCAGATGTATTATTGAAAGGTGGCCCAGGGATGATTCTGATTCATACCAAAGTCTGAGGACCGCTATTAATGTTAAAGAAAGGAGGTGGTGGGAAATTTGAAAGACAAATCAAGACTTCATCAAAGATGGTGGCTTACTGGCTGTGTAGATTACTCTGGAGAAAGTGGGAGACTTGAAGATTTCAGAGTGGGAGTAGATCAGTGATCAGAGCTGTACTTTTGACAACTATGTATGCAAATGTGTTTTTAAATAGATCAAAGGAGGGCGAAGTGAAAGAAAGGGAAACTATAGCAAGTGATTGGCATAGGTGAGAGCTAAGAAGAACCTAAATTAGGATTGTGGAAGTGGAAATTGAGAGGTGGCATATGAAAAGCAGCGTGAGGAATGTGATGAGTGTCAGAAAGGGACGGGTAGAAGGTGTCAACCTAAATAAAAAGGAAGACTGAGACAAGTGCAAAATTGTCAAAAAGATGAGCTTATTTAGGAAGAGCAGAGGAGTTGCAGTTCAAGACTTGCAAACATTAGCAAGTTACATTGAGTCTCTTGAGAGTTTGGGATGGGCTGCATATTTGGGTAGGGAATGTAAGGAGGAGAGAGCTCAGTTTAGAGTCTGTTAAAATAAAAAACAAAGGGAGGCCAGATTTGAAAATTCACCAAGCAAACCAGACCAGACCAACCAGTCTGGTCATACAAACAAACTTCAATTCAGCTTCCTTTGCAAGACCAACCTGACCTGGGTTATTTCTTGTTTGTGCCTTTGGGAACCATAAGTAAAACTTAACCCCTGACCAACTCACTATCATTTAAGAAAATACAAGGGATACCTGGGTGGCTCAATATGTTGAGTGCCTTGACTCTTGAATTGGGCTCAGGTCATGATCTCACGACTTAGGAGATCGAGCCCAGTGTGGGGCTGAGCGTGGAGCCTGCTTGGGATTCCCTACCTCCCTCTCCCTCTGCCCCTCCCCTGTTTGCACATGTGTGCCCCTGTACACACAGTCTCTTGTCTCTCTCTCTCTCAAAAATATATCAAGTATCAGTTTTCTGTAAATCAGGCATTTATGAGAAATGAGTCTCTCAGTCTTTTTATTTTCCTGAGGGCCCTTATGGGAGATTTCATTTTCTCTCCTCTGGTTCCATTTAATTTAATTTAATTTTATTTTATTTTATTTTATTTTATTTTATTTTATTTATTTATTTATTTGTATGTATGTATGTATGTATGTATGTATGTTTTTATTTTTTAGAGAAAGAGAGAACAGGGGAGGGGCAGAGAGAGGGAGACAGAGACTCTGAAGTGGCCTCCACAGCAGACTCTGTGCTGATAGCAGAAAGCCAGATGTGAGGCCTGAACTCATGAACTGTGAGATCATGACCTGAGCCAAAGTCAGACACTTAACCGACTGAGCCACCCAGGTGCCCCGCTCTGGTTCCATTTTAGATTGAAGTTCGAGAAATAAAAGGGAAGAATGAAGAGAAATGGAGACCTATTAAGGATTTCCATTGTAGTTTCAGGACAGGAGACGTTAGACAGTGAAGATAATGGGTCTTTTCATGTGCTATTCTTCTACCTGGTTTCCCTTTCTTTCCCCATCTCTCCCTCTCAACCTGGTGCATTCTTTTTTTTTTTTTTTAATGTTTATTCATTTTGAGAGACAGTGCACGAGTAGGGGAGGGGCAGAAAGAGAGGTGGAGAGAGAGAATCCAAAGCAGGCTTCTTCCTGTGAGCACAGAGCCCAACATGGGGCTCGATCCCACAAACTGTGAGATTGTGACCTGAGCCCAAATCAAGAGTTGGACACAACTGATTGAGCCACCCAGGTGCCCCTCAACCTGGTGCATTCTTACTTGCAGGTTGCAACTCATGTACCATCTCATTTATGAAATCTTATACTCACGAGCATACTTACTGTCACTCCTCAGAACACCCAGAGCACACTGTTCATATGTTATTAGCTCTCCAGAGTGGCACTAGGGTATAATGGTCATGCATGTGACTATATTTGCAAGCTGTTATAAGAGTTGAATGAGCACACAGAGAATGCATAGCAGGTAAAGTGCTCAACTGATGTTATTATATCTGTTGAATTGCAATGAGTTAATACATGTTTTTCCTCTCTAGATTGTGAGCAGGACGTGTATCTTATTCTGGCTAACAGTAAGGCTGCATGGCAGAATGATAGTAAATGAGTTTTGCAAGAGACAGGGGTTCAGATCCCAGCTCTGTTACTTACTAGGTGTGTAGCCTTGAGCTTTACTTCCCTGAATTCAGTTTCTTCATTTATAAGATGATGAAAATAATGCATGTCTTACAAGTTGTCATAAGGACAATTTGAGACCATCAGAGTTGCATATCTGGCCCAAAGAAGCCAATCACTAAATAGCAGTTTTTATTGTGACATGTAGCCCCAGGCTACATTTCATTCTCACAAGAGTTGTACAAAGAAGACACTATTATTATCTCTAATTTACACCGAAGGAATCTGAGGCTTTGGTTAGCATAACTAAGGTCTCAAAGCTAGAAAGGGCCAGAGCAAGGATTTCAACATCTCAGATGCTCAAACAATAGCTGATTGAATGAGAGAATGAGTGAAAGTTAGGAGACTTAGCTAGGGTCAGTCAGTGGTGAGGGACAGCCAGCACTGTTGCTCTCAGTCACTATGTTCTCCATAGTCTTTGAACCATCTCTATGAATGAACCGAGAGTAGATGGACACTGGTATTTGTCAGTTTGTGTGTAGTGTGTACAAAGGTTGTGCCCTAACTACCTCTGTTGATAAAATGAAATACTTAGTGAATAAACACATCTTAAATAAATTGGAGGGGCACCTGGGTGGCGCAGTTGGTTAAGCGTCCGACTTCAGCCAGGTCACGATCTCGCGGTCCGTGAGTTCGAGCCCCGCGTCGGGCTCTGGGCTGATGGCTCGGAGCCTGGAGCCTGTTTCCGATTCTGTGTCTCCCTCTCTCTCTGCCCCTCCCCCGTTCATGCTCTGTCTCTCTCTGTCCCGAAAATAAATAAAAACGTTGAAAAAAATTTAAAAAAAATAAACATTAAAAAAAATTTTAAAAAATAAATTGGAGGTGAGAAATTTGGGGAAATGTACAAAGGATGTTCATATGGAGCTAGAATCTCAGAAAACATTGTCTATCATAGTTGTTATCAGCATCCAAGTAATAGCAGTGAGACTTGGCAATCACGAGAGTATAGGTTTGCTAGTTCAAAAGCAATTAGATTTGTTTTGTGGGTCCCAGCAAGTGGAAATTATAGGGAGACAAATTATAACTGAAAATCAGGAAGCCGTTTCTAACAGAGCTGTCAGAAAATAGAAGGGACTAATTTGAGAGGTAGTGAGTTACTGTTGCTGGAGGTGTTCAAGCAGTTGCTGAAAAGATTTGTTGGGAGTCGAGAATATTATAGAGAAGACTTAGGAATCAGATAAATGGTTGGACTGGAAGATTTTTAAAGTTCCTTCCAACACTTCTGTGATTCTATTATATGAACAGAAATTTCTCTAAGAGCCATACGTTTACATTTACCTACAGAAGATGCTCACATATGAAAAAAACAATTCATCAGGCTGATTCTGGTTTGCCTGGAGGAAGTGAGAAGGCAGCCAAGAGCAAACAAATGGCAGAAGAGGGTACCCATCCTGCGGATGCCTGCTTTTTTCCCCTCTTGCTGGGCATAAACAACACCCATATGGCCTCTACTTGGAGGAGATCACACAGAAGAAATGGTTTTCTCCTCCTAGAGGAAAAATTTTGATTTGGGTTAGTAAATATTTTGTTTTGCAATTAATAAGAGCTAACAAGGCCATTTATGAAACATTTGCTTCAGAGCCCTGAGTTCAAATTGGATGGCTGCTCTCTGGTCCGTGAAGCAAAAAGGGAAATTGACCATAGTTTAAGGACTATGTTCCAAAGGTTCATGTTTTCTTCTGAGCCTTGGAGGCTCCCCCAGCATAGGGTAGAACTATTTAGAAGAGAAAGAACACTCCTGCTCCTACTTCACACTGTGTATGAAGAAACGTATTTTTAGAAGAAGGTTTGAGAAGCTATAACGGTTTCTGCATTTGGTATCAATAGACATTCTTCCAGGAGTAAAATGTTTTAAATGTATAAAACAGTGCATGAAGAACACCAACTTTTATGTTTGTTTTTATAAGACCACATCACATATACCCCAGAACTATTCTCCCTTAGTTCTCTATTGCCTTCCTTTCCCTTTGAATTATAAATAGGAGCAACTTTTGGCTCAACTTCTGCCTCTGCATATTCTGTATAACTTGCTTTGGCTCCTGTGCCAATCCGTGCCCTTTATCTCTGGGCTCACTGTTGTTGCTTCCTGACTTTAAATGAAAAACGACTAACAGTTTCAGCAATGGAATCTTTCTGTTATGGCAAAATATTAAGCATTCATCTTTACCTATACCTGTTCATGCTGGAAAGGCTTGGGAGCTTGCAATGTTGTTAGAAAATAGTAATATCAAAGAGTGTTTCCAATGTTAAAATGTATCTACAGTAATCTGTAAGTTCAAAGAAAATATTGTAATCTCCAGGATTCTTGTTAATATAGAAACCACATTTCTGTCCAAGTTATTTCCCTTTCTGTTATTGTTTGGAGCACAGAGGGACTGCTGGGCTGGATGGCGTCCAGACCGACATGGAAATGCTCTATCCCAAGACAGTTGTACACGTGGGCAGGATGACTTTTGGAGAAGAGAGCAGGAAGAAGATGGCCAGTAGCTGTCTGAAAAGAATGGAGAATGCGAAAATTATCCAAGCTACCTGCGCGCTGTTAAATTCTGGAGGGGGTGTGATCAAAGCAGAGATTGATGATAAAACCTACAGTTAACGATGCCATGGGCTGGGGCAGGACCTGGAAACTTCTTTTCAGAAGCTCCTTCCTTCAGGTTCACAGAAATACCTTGACTACATGCAGCAGGGGCACAATCTCCTGATTTTTGTAAAGTCCTGGAGCCCAGATGTCTCCAGCCTCCCCCTAAGGATTTGCAGCTTGCGTTCCAATCTCTACCAGAGAGCCGTGACTTCCACTGTCAACCTGAGCGCCAGCAGTGCCTTGGAGCTTCTCAGAGAGAAGCAGTCTAGAGCCCAAAGAGGAAGATCAAGGGTGAAGGAGTGGAGTTCTCAGAAAGTTCCTTAAGGATACATTCAGGAAGAGGAAGATAGGAGGGTGTCTGCCTCAGAACTGTTTCAAAAGGACAGGCTCCTGGGGCGCCTGGGTGGCTCAGTCGGTTGAGCGTCCGGCTTCGGCTCAGGTCATGATCTCATGGTTTGTGAGTTCGAGCCCCGTGTCAGGCTCTGTGCTGACAGCTCAGAGCCTGGAGCCGGTTTCAGATTCTGTGTCTCCTTCTCTCTCTGTTCCTCCCCTGCTCATGCTCTCTCTCTCAAAAATAAATAAACATTAAACAAAATTAAAAAAAAAAATAAAAAAAACAAAAGGACAGGCTCCTGTATAAGGAGAAACTCAATGTTACGGAGTCAACACGTGTGGAGCTTAAAACGTTCACCACCAGAAAGATTGTCCCTCGGATTAAAGAAATGCTGCCTCATTACGTTTCTGCATTTGCCAACACCCTAGGGGGATACCTAATTATTGGAGTAGATGATAAGAGCAAAGAAGTGTTTGGCTGTCAGAGAGAAAAAGTGAACCCTGACTTACTAAAAAAGGAAATAGAAAGCTGTGTAGAAAAATTGCCAACCTTCCACTTCTGCTGTGAGAAGCCAAAGGTGCATTTCACAACCAAAATCTTGAATGTGTACCAAAACGATGTCCTGTATGGCTATGTCTGTGTGGTTCACACGGGGCCCTTCTGCTGTGTAGTATTCACAGAGGCCCCGGATTCCTGGATCATGAGGGACAATTCTGTCACAAGGCTGACGGCGGAGCACTGGGTAGCCATGATGCTGGATATTCAGTCAGGTAAAGCAGAAGAGAAGTCATAATCTAGTCAGCCAGGGAGGAACCCCTTCTGTGCCTTCCATGGGTATTTGGTCAGGTAATTTCGTTGAAGGATAGAAAGCAATTTTGCTTACAAATATTCTCCCATTACAGGGTTCTTTTGAAAATATTTTCAGTTCCAGAGTGCCTGGCTGGCTCAGTCAGTGGAGTGTGTAACTCTTGATCTTGGGTTTGTGAGTTTGGGCCCCACGGTGGGTGTGGAGATTACTTAAAAATACAATCCTAAAAAAATATTTTCAGCTCCAAAGACCCAGAATATGAACTCTTTGAGGTCAAGAAATGCTTGGATTTTGGTCCACTTTTGGAAATTTATCCGATCAGCTATGAATTAGTGAAAGTTCCCTTATGCACGGTAACTGCCTGTTGAAAGAATTTTGTAGGCTGGTTTTCTAGTCGAAAACATTAATCAACAGGGTCACTCTGAAGTCAGTATTTGGGAGAAACACTGTTTAAGGATGACTTCACTAATTCTTTTTTAAAAAAATTTCTTTTAATATTTATTCTTGAGAGAGAGAGAGAGACAGAGCATGAGTGGGGGAGGGGCAGAGAGAGAGGGAGACATAGAATCCAAAAGCAGGCTCCAGGCTCTGAGCTGTCAGCACAGAGCCTGATGTGGGGCTCGAACCCACCAGCCGGCTGATCATGACCTGAGCCGAAGTTGGTTGCCCAACCAACTGAGCCACCCAGGTACCCCTCCACTAATTCCTTTAAGGGAAGCTTGTTGACAAATTTGAATGGTTTCTGTAACATTAAGAGCTAATGTCTTCAACCAGTGGGCTTGAGGCACTACCAAATGGGGAAAAACCGATGTAAAAGGAGATGCTGCGCAGGGGATGGGGGAGGGGAAGAAGGACTCATAGTGTTTTCGCCTCCCTTACAATTTGGCTCAGAATCAGCCCTGGTGATTTCTAATTAATCCATAAAGGACTTACAGGTCAGTTTGTCTTCATGGTCAATATGTTCCAAATTTGATAAGAGAAGCTGGGATCAAGACTCGAGTGATTTTGCTAAATCATTCTCCTGTCCTAAATTTGTTTGAGTTTACTTTTCTCATAGACACACACCCCAATCTAGAGATCCTGCCGCTTTCTGATCCAACTAAACCTTGAATGCGGGTTTAAACAAACTATAACAAAATAAAAAAAATACTGTGCTAACCTTTTTCTGATCAGCCACCAGCAGCCTTTCCTTTTAGGGGTGACCCAGAATCAGAATATCAGAGTTAGAAGGAAACGTTAGGGGCCACCAGCTCACGTTCGCACGAGAGAGAGGAAATGACTTGCCCAAAATGAGCCACACAGTGACTTAGAAGATGCGTGACACTCCAAGAGTCCCCAGTCTTCATTTCCTAACATATGTGAACTGTTTGAGGCGTAGAAAGCATGAGTGGCTCAGGCACGCTGCACATCTCGCGTCAACAGTAGTAAGGGCAATGAAAAAGAGTTTTCTTTTTTCATCTGAAACAACTTGCCGTGTGTTTGTTTAGCAACTTCCAGTCTGGCCACTGACTACAGCTTTCACCTGAGTTCACCAGCTCCATCAGCCCTAGGAAGCCCATCATCTCCCAAAAAAGTCCTGGAATTTAAGAGACCTCTACAACAATATCTGTTTCCAGGTATTCCTTCTTCATTATAGCTGAAGGGACTTTGTTTTCTAAAACTGAGTTGGAGGATGGGGGCGCGTCTGGGTTGGCTCAGTTGGTTAAGCATCTGACTCTTGACCTCAGCCTAGGTCTTGATTCAGGGTTGTGAATTCAAGTCCTGCATTGGGCTCCACGCTGGACATGAACCCTAAAAAAACAAAATTAAATTAAAGTTAAAATAGTAACAATAATAATAATAATAATAATAATAATAATAAAGTTGGGGAGTGCCTGCCTGGCTCAGTTGGTAGAGCGTGAAACTCTTGATCTTGGGGTCATGAGTTTGAGCCCCACATTGAACATAGAGTTTACAAAAAATAATAAATTGGGAGGAATTGGTAGCAATTAGTCCAAGGCAATTAGTCCTTAAAGGAGGTCAAATGTAGACATAATGGTCCTGAAATAATATATACTATGGACTCTTGTTTCTCAGTTATTGTATCCACATTATATTTCTGCGTGCTTTGGGGTTTCCAGTCACGTATGGCTTTTGTTCTCCAAATTTGAGAAAATATAGGAATTTTCTTAAATTCTTTAAGTCTATACCACAGCGGCCCCTGGCTTTCCAATCAGAAAGAGGTGAACTGGAGTGCCTGGGTGGCTTAATAGGTTAAGCATCTGAATGGCTCAGGTCATGATCTCACAGTCTGTAAGTTCGAGCCCCCTGTCAGGCTCTGTGCTGACTGCTCAGAGCCTGGAGCCTGCTTCGGATTCTGTGTCTCCTTCTCTTTCTGCTGCTCACTCTCTGTCTCTCTCATTCAAAAATAAACAGTGAAAAAAAATTAAAAATAAAAGAGAGAGGTGAACCATGGGGTCACCTGTACTCTTCCTAAGGCAGAGCTTCTCAATCTTGGCACTATTGATATTCGAGCTCGATAATTTTTGTTGAGGGGGGCTGCCCTGTGACTTTGTTGGATATTTAGCAGCATTTCTGCCCTCTACTCACTAGATGCCGGTAACACGTTCTCCAGCTATGACAAAAAATATTCCAGATATTGCCAAATGTCCCCCAGGGGGCAAAACTGCCACAGGTTAAGAATCAATGTCCTGAAGGAAAGTTCTTGGATCCCTAAAGCACCAGGTACACCCCCCCCACACACACACACACACCTTAGCCGGAAGAAATGCCTTCCTAACAGTAGTGGACCATTTGGGGTTGAGGAGAAGGTACCAGGAGGCTATCCTATTCTGTAAAGACTCCTCCCTATTGCCTTCTCCTGCACAAGAGCTGCCAGAAATAGGAAATTTGTAGTCCTGGCCTGTGAAGAGGGGGTGCTTTCTCTTTTTTAAAAATTATTGAGTTAATTTAAGATTTTAATTCCAGAGTAGCTAATTACAGTGTTAACATTAGTTTCAGGTGTACAATACAGTGATTCAGCAGTTCCATATATTACTCAGTGCTCATCAAGATAAGTGTACTCTTGGGGCGCCTGGGTGGCTCAGTCAGTTAAGCATCGGACTTCAGCTTAGGTCATGATCTTGTGGTCTGTGAGTTCGAGCCCTGCCTCAGGCTCTGTGCTGACAGCCAGAAGCCTGCCTCAGATTCTGTGTCTCCCTCTCTCTCTGCCCCTTCCCCACTCACACTCAGTCTCTCAAAAAATCAATAAATGTTAAAAATTTTTTTAAAAAGATAAGTGTATTCTTTTTTTAATGTTTAAAAAACACATTTTTTAAAAAAAATGCAAGTGGGGGAAGGGCAAGAGAGAGAGACAGAATCTAAAGCAGGCTCCAGGCTCTGAGCTGTCAGCACAGAGCTCAATGCAGAGTTCGAACTCACAAGCTGTGAGATCATGACCTGAGCCAAAGTTCGTGCTCAACTGACTGAGCCACCCAGGCACCCCAAGATAAGTGTACTCTTAATCCCCTTCATATCCATGCCTCTACCCACCTCTCCTGGGATAACCATCTGATTGTTCTCTATAGTTAAAAGTCTGTTTTTTGGTTTGTGTCTTTTCCCCTCTATGTTCATTTGTTTTGTTTATTAAATTCCACATATGAGTGAAATCATATGGTATTTTTATTTCTTTAACTGACTTATTTCACTTAGCATAATACTCTCTAGATCCATCCATGTCATTGCAAATGGCAAGATTTCATTCTATGGCCAAAAATATTCCATATATATATATATATATATATATATATATATATATATATATATTTCCATATATATTTCCATATATATTTCCATATATATTTCCATATATATATATATCCATGTGTGTATATATATATACTTCCATATATATATATATTTCCATATATATATATATTTCCATATATATATATATATATATATATATATATATTTCTCACATCTTTATCCATTCAACTATCAATGGACATTTGGGCTGCTTCCATAGTTTGGCTATTGTAAGTAATGCTGCAATAAACGTAGGGGTGCCTATATCCCTTTGAATTAGTGTTTTCATATTCTTTGGGTAAATACCCAGTATTGTGATTACCAGGTCTTTCTAGATATGTCTCCTGAGCCAAGGGAAACAAAGGCAAAAATAAATTATTGGGCTACATCAAAATAAAGAGGGGGTGCTTTCTTTGTAGACAAGGAAACCCATAGTTCCATGGCTAGATTCACTTCTTCCTATGATGTTCCAGGAATACTTACAATATGCTTTTGTAAATTTTAGTTTGTAATTTCTATTTCTTGCATTTTCAGTGACACAGGAAGAGATACAGTTTAAACCAGTATCCCTCAGTAAGAAACTCTTCTCAGATCATAAAGGACTCAAGGAATTAATGAAGACACAGATATATCCTTGTTCTCAGGGGATTGTGATATTTTCTAGAAGCTGGGCCAGTGATGTTGGCTTAAGGAAAGAGCAGGATGTCCTGTGTGACGCTCTTCTAATAGCAGTTAACAGTCCCCTGGTACTCCATACAATCTTAATACGCCCCGGTTGGATTGGAGGGCTTGAATATGGCCAAAACACTGTTCATCAGTTAAAGCAGAAACTGGGAACCGTTGGTAGTTACACAGGGAAAGTATGTGCTATCCCAAGGTTGATGCACCTGTCCAGCACACAGTGCAGCCCCAATGAAATCCCTGTTCACTACCCCCAGTCCTACAGGCTTGCTGCCAAGGATGAAATGGAAGACTTGTTGCCGGCCTTTATCATAGTCTCACTGTGTTCCAGATCTCTTCTGAGTGACCAGCTGGGCTGTGAATCTTTCAACTTGCTCATAGAGGAGCAATGTGAGTTGCTTTCAGAAAGCCTTCAGGAGCCGTGAGAATTGTTTATCCACTGCTTTCCAGGAACCAGGAAAACAGCCCTAGTCATAAAGATCATGGAGAAAATTAAGCATTTGTTGCACTGCAAACCAAAAGAGATCCTTTATGTTTGTGAAAGTGACTCTTTAAAGGATTATGTGATGTAAGAGTGCCACTGACTCAACATGATAAACATATTTAGTCAGTCTTTTCCACAGTATCTCAAGAGTAATCTGCGTTTCTAGTTTAAGACGTTGTGAGGCCTTAGCTGCATAAATCTGAGAGCCCAAACCCTATACACATCTCCAAATGATCAGGTAGTTGAGCTACAAATGGGTACTATGTAATGCTCAGGTTTAAACATCTCATTACAAATTAGCCAACTATATATATCACTTTAAATTTCTTTAACTAGAAACATTTTTTTCCCTACAATCTCTGGCCTTAACTTTAAGAAAAGTGGAAATAAGCCTATTTTGTTTTAAGTATACATTTTGCTTGATATTTAATGCTTCAAAGTCATAGAGTATTTCAGTTAATTAGACATTATACCTAACAGGAACTTGAATTTAAATACTCATTTCATTTTGTTTATAAACTGTTTTCATTTGTTTGACTTATTCTGAATCGACAACTGCAGAAAACATGCAAATTTGCCTCTGATTTAAGTCTTTACCTTTCAGTGTAGTAAAAAAAAAATGGTTGTTATACAATCTAGCAAATGAGGGCAAACTCACTTTAATTTTTGGTTTGGTTTACTTATGTACCCAATAAATCTTTTGGGGCCCCACTTATATGCTAGGAATGTGTACATTTAGTGTTACCAGGGAAAAACATATTGAAGATGGGGCCCTAAAGATCCAATAAGGGAGATAAGAAAAAAATAAGCAAATTGAATGTTGCATAATTAATATGATAATAAGGATATGCTTATTTTAACTTAGGTTGGAGGTTGGCCAGCAAATAGTCCTGGGTGAAAGATCCTTTGGCATACTCTCAAGAAGTCAGTAGGAGAAGTGGAGGGCTTTTTAGGCAAAGGGCACACAGCAAGTGCAAAGGCACATGAGAGAATCAGAATGGTAGGTCTTACTGGAGTAGGGAGGGAGTAGAGGTATGTAGCAGGTGACGAAGTTAGAAAGGAAGGAGATTCCGAATTATGGAGGATCTTGTAAACTGTGCTAAGGGCTATGCTGTATGGGTAAGTTTAAAAATATACCAGTCAAAAGGCAAATTCAACAAGTTATTTATTGAACCCCTAATATGAGGGGACTAAGAATCGGTGCTTTACTTCAAGAAGTCTACACAGTCGAAACAGGTACAGAAGAACGTAAGTAGCTGTGATTCAAGGCATAGGGGGAGTAAATCCCCAAGGACTGCATATATAAATCAGAAAATCTATAGGAATGATGTTATTTGGATCTAAATTAGAGGAAAGAAACAACCAAGTTTACTTTGAAAAAATTACCTATATCTATATCTATCTATATAACGAAATTGGCTGTTTCTTGCCTCCTCTAATTTGTTCCTCCTCCTCTAGTACGCTAAAACATACTACAAAGGAAAATTGAGCTAAGTAAACAGAGTCCCAGAGAGGCATAGCCCTGTAGATTTTCTATCTTACTTGACATGTCATGGAACTCAGCAACTTCCTGATGTTTTCCTTACCAAAATCTAAAAAGGCTTTGGTTTTGTACTACCAGTAAGTGGGGAAATAGGATTTGCTTTAGATAGGAATTAATCCTAGCCCATACCTCTTTTGCACATGAAAATTATGCCTCCAGGGACCTGCTCACCTGCTCTAAAAAGGAAGAAAGTTAAGCAATGATAGTAACAAGTGGAAATTGCTTTTGAGATTTCCTGTCAATGTAATGAGCCTGTCTTTAGGGATTGTCAAGCAGCAGAAATGGACTAGTAATAGAAATGAAATCTCCTACCTGGGTCCATTTCAAAAATTTTCATGTGCAGATTTAATTAGATAACCCCAAAGAGTAGAGTTTGCAATTTATGTATTCTATCAGGTAACTTGTAAGTAGAGTAGTTTTGTAGTGTTTAGGACACCACTGAGTCAATGAATCAGTCTCCAGATGAGAACCAGCCTCTAATTCCAATGTAGATAGTGATGCATATGGTGTTCCCTTTGTATATATGCCTGAAACCTTATTCTCTCTTTCATTCTTTAGCCAACAAACCACCTGCAGAGTTGTGACTCGGAAAACCTTCTTACAAGGGGAGTTCCTAGAGGTTAAACATAGTGATGGATGAGACTGAGAATTTCTGCAGTAAATATGGAGACTAGTGCTTGAAGGCCAGGAGCATCACCCTTCCAAAGGTGAGGGGAGCTGGGAGTGAAAACCTTCATCATGGGATTCTCTGGATTATTCTGGACCCTTTCCAAGTCCATCATGCAGATATTAATGGCGTCCCCCCTTCATCTGCTCAGTTTCCTCAAAAAACAATCACCAATGGGATCCACTGTGCTCTGGAAATAGCAACGGTCACGAAAGAAGAAATGAGGAGGGATCAGAGCAAATCTGCCCTCTGGCAGGTCCCCAGACACACTGCCATTGTTCAGGGAAACTGCCTACAAGGAAGCAGTGTGTGCCCAGGGCCCGCCTGTGGTGGATGACACAGAGACTGGCCTCACTATGGAACAAATTGTGAAACGCGTGGCGGAAAGGTGTCACCACCTGTTCCAATGTGGCTACCTGCCCAAAGACGTAGCCATTCTGTGCAGGAAAAGGGAGGACAGAGGACGCTATGAGCCTGCACTGCTAAAAGCAGTGGGATTATTTGTAACCCCTGGAGCAACGAAGGTTTCAACAGTTTTCAGGCCTGGAGAGGAAGATTGTGTTTGGGCTGAGTCCAGAATGTGCACTGTCAGAAGAAGCACATGAGCTCCGTTTTGCCTCATGAGCCATTAAACACCTCTACGTGCTTTATGAAAAGAGGGCAGCTTTCCGAAAATTATTTTAACCATACAGGTGCCAGAAAGAGCAGAGTCTCTTCTCTGGGGGAGGTGGCAGCTACTCCTTCTCACATATTGCAAGTGAGAAAGTCAAGGCACAGTAAGTACCGTGTGGAGCCAAGAAATGTCTCTTGGGAGTGACCTTTCACTCTGTGTGCTGTTACTGTCCTTTTCCTCCTCCTATACACTTATGGCAGACTGACGATTGGTCCCCTGCCTCTGGTTTTCCTATCCAGTCTATCTTTCAGGGACCAGCGGTTCTCCTTAAATGGGGAACTGACTGTGTGGCATTCCCTGCCAACGTATCTGCAGGGAGGCCCTGCAGGCTAGAAGCCAAACCAATTTTCAAGGCTTTCCATGACACACCCTGACTTCCTCTCCTAATGTGTCCTTTGTTATAACTCCTCTCCCAAGGCGTCTAAGACAGCCCAGCCTTGCTGACCCATTTTGGGAGTGGGAGGGAGGATGCCCCCCAGGCTACTTATTTTTATTTTTTTTTCAATTTTTTTTTCAACGTTTATTTATTTTTGGGACAGAGAGAGACAGAGCATGAACGGGGGAGGGGCAGAGAGAGAGAGGGAGACACAGAATCGGAAACAGGCTCCAGCCTCTGAGCCATCAGCCCAGAGCCCGATGCGGGGCTCGAACTCACGGACCGCGAGATCGTGACCTGGTTGAAGTCGGACGCTTAACCGACTGCGCCACCCAGGCGCCCCAGGCTACTTATTTTAACTGGGTATCTCAGGGGCAGCACCTTGTTGAGTACCTCATACTGGCTCTGGGTCTCGAGCTTCATGGGCCCACAACTTGATTTCCTCTTTGCACGAAGCATGGATTGGTCTCTTGGAGATGGTTTGATGCCAGTCAAGCTCACAAAAGACCAACACACACATGAAAATGTCACCCTGTCAGTTTACAGTGAGTACTGTAGTAGTAAGTGGGCCAGATGCTTTTGCTAATCCATATATTCAATGGCAACATTGGAAGCCAAATTATGAGCATAGCTTTGCAGCAATGGGGATCCCATTCAAATGTGTGAAGAGTCTAGGCAATATTCGACTAGTGCAGTCATCTCTAAAATAGGGATATTTCCACCACAAGGACTCAGACAGGTCAGGTTTACAAAATAAAGCAAATTTATTTTTCTTCTCTCCTAGTTTCCAAAGTTTCCAGGTTGACCACCAACCCTCCCCTTACTCCTCCCAACACACACACAACACACACACACACACACACACACACACACACACACACACACTGCTCATGTTCATCCTCTACCTGTTCATACGTTCACCTAGGCTCAAAACTGCTTATCCTCTGCTGCTGGCCTGGGAAATGGTCTGTCTGTAAGAGGCCTTTGACATCTCTGAGCTCTTCCATTATGATTTGGTGTTAATTTTAATCAACAGCCTGGATGGCAACTCTACCACCCATGCCATCCCTACCCACTCCTGGCTTCTGGCTGTGCTTCTCTTCTCTGCCTTCAAAGCCTTGTCTGCCCCTCTATCTGCTGAAATCCTAGCTTGTCGATCAAGTCTTTGTTCAAAAGGCCAACTCCTCAAATTAAACGTTTGCCATCCCCCTGACCTAAATTTTGTCTCTCCTTTTGCAGCCATTCTCTGGCTTAAAAACTTTTTGAGGATAGTGCCAAAGTCATTATAAACTGTGCCAGAGAAGTAGCTGTCAGCATAACAAGATCTACGTAATACTCTCCTATCATGTTTTCTTTCCAGTGTATGTGAAGTAGAAATAAAACACAGTTCCCTTTCTCTGGTCAGCTCCCCAAACAGCTAAGCCAATGCCCTGCTCTTCAATGCAAACTTGCTTTCCTGTTTGTAAGGATTTTTAAGTTGCTTTGGAAATATTCCAGCTTCCAGATTGCTTTTTAACTTTTATTTGTGTTTGAGAGGCAGAGAGAGACAGAGCATGAGCTGGGGAGGGGCAGAGAGAGAGGGAGACACAGAATCTGAATCAGGCTGTCAGCAGAGCCTGATGCAGGGCTGGAACCCACAAACAGTGAGATTGTGACCTGAGCTGAAGTTGGACGCTTAACCGACTGGGACACCCAGGTGCCCCTCCAGATTGCTTTTAATTTCTAGAAAGGTTTCAGAAAACTTTATTGATGCTGGGCAGGCATGAATGCAAAAGAAAGTGTGGAAATATTCCTTTGGCTATAATTTCACATAAAGCCCATCACCTTTCCAAGAGATGGGAGAGGATCAGACAGGCCAGTCTGAAACCTAATGGTCAGCTTTACTGACCATGGACTGAACAGAAGAACTTCTCCCCTCCCTGCCTCTTCCTGCTTCCGTTACTTGACATTTCCTCCCTTTTACCATTTCTTGGGGGATATTTGGGTACTTTGGGTGGGAGAAATGAAGTTCAGCAAGTAATTCTTTTCTGATGAAGCAAAAGACACCACTGCATTAACATTTGGATGATGGGAGGTGTGTGAATTCTCTAAAATTAATTTAAAGAGTCAAGTGAGGAGGGATTAGGGGAATGGAAAAAACAGGGAACTGCTATATTTTAGTCATAAGCCTCAGTACGATTTAACTTTTTAAACTGTATGTATACATTATATAATCTGATAAAATAATTCATTTTAAAAATAATTATTTTAGGGGCGCCTGGGTGGCTCAGTTGGTTAAGCATCCGACTTTGGCTCAGGTCATGATCTTGCACTTCATGAGTTCAAGCCCTGCATCCGTCTCTATGCTGGCAGCTCGGAACCTGGAGCCTGCTTCAGATTCTGTGTCTCCCTCTCTCTGTCCCTCCTTTGCTCACACTCTGTCTCTCTCTCTGTCTCTCTCTCCAAAATAAATATTATAAATAAAACAACACAAATAAAAATAATTGTTTTATAATTTGAATTTGAGAGTCTATCATTTCCTAGTCTACTTCAATAACTCACTCTGGCTTAAAGTAGAAGGTCTAACTCAGTGGTTCTCAGCCCTGGCTACTCCTGAAAATCGTTTGTACGGGGGCAAAGGGGCTTTAAAATATACCAGTGATCAGGGCAAACACCCAACCAATTAAATAAGCATCTCCAGGCATGGGCTTGAGCATCGGTATTTATTAAAAGTCGTCCAGATGATTCTTATATGCCACCAGGGTTGAGAACTATTGACCCCTTCTCCAAGTCTGTTCTTTCTGTCCTGCAATAGATGTATACACCTTTCTCTTCCAATCAGACTGGGAGCTCCTTGAGAGTAAGGATGGTCACTTACATATCTTTATTTCCCCAAATGTAACTAGTGCACTTGCGTGGGTTTCAGAGTCAGACATGACAAGGTTCAAATTTCAGACTCAAGCACCCAAATGTAATCTGGGCAGCTTAACTGAATTTTCTGTATAAAATGGAAAAAAACAACAGTATATCCCTCAGATGGTTGTTGTAAAGATTAAATGCTTTGTTTCATGTGCTTGGTACAAACCCAAGAGTCAACAGACAGTAGCTATTGAACCGCCGCTAAATTCTCAGAGCCAGGCACACGGTCAGATGGTGATTAGGTGATTATGAGAAATTACTTTATCAACAATGTTACTTAACCCTTCGGAAGCTTAGTTTCTTCCTAGGGCTGAGGGGGTACTAGAAATGCTTATTGGGACAGGGTTTGGCACAACACTTAGTAGCCTCTGTGAGCAGTGGCTATTAAGACATCCCCTGGGCTCTTGTGGGTTTTTCTCAGTGGATACTTCTCAAGCATGACTTTTTGAAATGCTGTGACTCTAAGCTAATTTGTGTGTTGTATTACTTTTCTCAATCAGATAACTACCCCTCTGCTTGCCACATGTAGGCAATATCATAAAGTAATGACACTGGCCAGATTTGGTACAAATTGGGTTTTTATGACAATCTAACACTCATTACTAATACTAGTAATTTCTATGGCAATCCACTATGAATAGTGAGCCAGTAGACTGTGGTAATGAGAAATAGGAAATGGGAGTCTGGGGGGTGCCTGGGTGGCCCAGTTGGTTAAGCATCCTACCCTCGATTTCACCTGGGTTCATTATATCACAGTTTGTGGGAATGAGCCCTGCTTGGGCTCTGTGCTCACAGTGCCCAGCCTACTTGGGATTCTCTCTCTCTACTCTCTCTGTTTGTCCCTGCCCTGCCCATGCTCTCTGTCTTTCTGAAAATAAACTTAAAAAAAAAAAAAAAAAAGGAAGAAATGGGAGGGGCGCCTGTGTGGCTCAGTTGGTTAAGCATCAGACCTCGGATAGGGTCATGATATCAAGGTTCCTGAGTTTGGGCCCCACCCCTGGCTCTGTGCTGACAGCTCAGAGCCTGGAGCCCTGCTTAGGATTCTGTGTTTCCCTCTGTGTGACCCTCCCACACTCATGCTCTGTATCTCTCTCTCAAAAATAAATAAACATTAAAAAAATTTTTTAAAAGGAAATGGGAGTCTAGTAAAAGAAAATGTCATTAAAAAAAAAAACACAAACAAACAACGAAGCCTGACTGGCCATAGAATCACCTTTAAAGTACTATTGACTCATTGATTCATTGTTGGATTCCGCATGTCTGGGGGAGGAGCTCTTGAATCTGCATTTTTTTAAAAAAGGTTGTGAAAGTTTCCAATGAGCAGCTAAGATTGGGAATTAATTATCTGGCTCATGACATCTCAAACTCAATTCCCTCTAGTACACAACACCTTTTCTCAATGTTAAAAAAATGATTGCTAAATCCATGTTATAATATTCTTGCAATCTCTAAAATGGACACCCAAAAGAAACCAAGCAAACCAGAGGTCAAAGGAACTGTAACTTATGCGGGTTGTGGAAGGAAGTGGCAGATCAGAGTGGTAAGTAAAAAAAACATAATCAAATCTAATATCAGCAGCATTAGGAGCCCAATCAAGAAAAGGAAATCCAGGAGAAAGTTCAACGGGACTTAACTACGACTGTTGGAATTACAGAGCCTCCTAGAAAAATTAAGTGAGAAAGTCAGTGAGATGCACTGCTTGATTCCCTAACTGGCTCTAGCATCACTCTTCTTTCTTTCTTCTTCTTTTTTTCTAATGTTTATTTTTGAGAGAGAGAGGGCAAGCAGGGTAGGGGCAGAGAGACAGGAGGACAGAGGATCAGAAGCAGGTTCTGCGCTGACAGCAGAGAGCCAGATGCGGGACTGGAACTCACTGTCAGATCATGACCTGAGCCAAAGTCAGATGCTCACCCAACTGAGCCACCCAGGTGCCCCCAGCATTGCTTTTCTTTATTGCATGACACATTTCCCGAGTAACTCAGGCTTATTTGACAAAACAATAATTCCTCTCTCCCTATCTTCTTCGTCTCCAATTCCACTTCCCAGGGGTTCCTCCTTAATAATAGTTTGATGTGGGGGAGCAGTGCCTGGGTGGCTCAGTTGGTTAAGCAGCAAACTCTTGATTTCGGCTCAGGTCATGATCTCATGGTCTGGAATTGGAGCCCTGTATCAGGCTCTGAGCTGACAGTGCGGATTCTCTCTCTCTCTCTCCCCCTCTCTCTCTGCCCCTCCACTGCTTGCACACGCTCTCTCTTTCTCTCTCTCAAAAAAATAAACAGTAAAAAATAGTTTCATGTGGGGGCGCCTTGGTGGCTCAGTCGGTTAAGTGTCCAACTTCAGTTCAGGTCATGATCTCACGGTTTGTGGGTTTGAGCCCTACATCGGGCTTGTGCTGACAACTCAGAGCCTGGAGCCTGCTGCTTCAGATTCTGTTTTTCCCTCTGTCTCTATCCCTCCTCTGCTCCCGCTTTGTCTGTCTGTCTCTCTCTCTTTCAAAAGTAAATAAACATTTTTAAAAATTTAAAAATGGGAGACTCTTAAAAACTGAGAACAAACTGAGGGTTGATGGGGGGTGGGAGGAAGGGGAGGGTAGGTGATGGGCATTGAAGAGAGGGCATCTTTTGGGATGAGCACTGGGTGTTGTATGGAAACCAATTTGACAATATCATATATTAAAAAAATTTTTAAATGGTTATTTATTTGGAGGGGACAGGGAGAGGATGGGTGGGGGAGGGACAGAGAGAGAGGGAGACAGAGGATCCAAAGCAGGCTCAGAACTGACAGCAGAGAGCCCTTATGGGGGCCTGGAACTCATGAACCCTGAGATCATGTCCTCAGCTGAAGTCATACATTTAACTGACTTATCAACCCTGGCTCCCTGGACCATAACTTTTCTGACTTGGGTCTTTGTGAAATACAAGACAGCATAGCAAGATGCTGGGGAACAGTCAGAGCCAGTATGAGGGTGTGGGTCTCCTCTGTCCTGTGCCTGTTTTTTGTTTCTTTGTGGATTGTATTTTCTGAGTCTCTCATAACCCTACTTCTCCTCACCATGGACCCCTCCTCACATCACCATTTCCAACTTGCATATGTTCATTCATACACACACACACACACACACACTCACTCTGGCTGCCACACCCCAAGCCCTTGTCACCAGGGTCAGAGGTGTGTGTGTGTGTGTGTGTGTGTGTGTGTGTGTAGACAGATGTTGCCTCAAATCTTAAAGTTAAAAAAAAAAATCTTCCTGTTACTATTCTAAAATAATGCTTTTCTAGAACACCTTCTATTATCAAACAGATTTTTGTATGTGAGGCAATTTTGACTTCTATTAATTGTTCATGTGATATTTTATATTATTAATGGTTTTCTTGTACCATCTTGTATTCTGGGATAATCCCACTTTGAGTTTGTGTGGTGTATGTTTCATAAGAGCAAGGAAGATAAACTCCTGTTAAGTACAAAGATATTATAACAAACATTTCTTTCATTACCCGCCTTTTGTTACCCTCTTGCCCCACCCAAATGGACAACTGTTGGCATTTTACCATAGTTACTTCAAGCCTTTTTAAAATTTGAAAATAAAATATTGTGGATAAATGTGAGGTTCTCTTTGCCTTCCATCTCCAGTTTCATGTTTCTCTCCTCTCAAAGGTAACCAATATTCTGAGTTTACTTCATGTCTTTATTGCCTTTTTAAAATTATTTTTTTAAAGTTTATTCACCTTTGAGAGACAGAGACAGAGCATGAACTGGGAAGGGGCAGAGAGAGGGAGACACAGAATCCGAAGCAGGCTCCAGGCTCTGAGTTGCCAGCACAGAGCCCTATGTGGGGCTCAAACTCATGAACTGTGAGATCATGACCTGAGCCAAAGTCAGACGCTCCACTGACTGAGCCACCCAGGCACCCCTTTATCGCGTTTTTAACACACTGTTTTACATACACATATCCAGGAGTGATATGAACATTGTCGCATGTGCACGTTAGGCTGAGATAAATGGCATAATCTGGGGTACCTGGGTGGATCGGACAGTTGTGCATCCAACTCCTGATTTTGGCTCAGGTCGTGATCCCAGGGTTGTGGGATCGAACTCCTTGGTGAACCCCTTGGTGAGCCCCAGGTGGAGCCCACAAGGCTCCGCACTGAGCCTTGGCTCCAAGATCAGTGCGGAGCCTGCCTAAGATCGTCTCTCTCCCTCTGCCCCTCTCCTCCGCTCTCTCTCTCCCCCACCAAAAAAAAGCTATAATTCTATATGTACACTTCTGTGACTCGATTGAACTCAATATTGTTTCTCACATCTATGTCAATGTGTGTGTTATAGTTTATTCCCTTTTTTTAATGTTTATTTATTTTTGAGACAGAGAGAGACAGAGCATGAACAGGGGAGGGGCAGAGAGAGAGGGGGACCCAGAATCTGAAACAGGCTCCAGGCTCCAAGCTGTCAGCACAGAGCCCGACGTGGGGCTCGAACTCACGGACCGTGAGATCATGACCTGAGCCTAAGTCGGACGCTCAACCGATGGAGCCACCCAGGCACCCCTAGTTAATTCTCTTAAACTCATTCCTAATATTCCCCCAATAAATATTATTGTATATATATTGTATATTGTTGATGGATGGTTAAGCTATTTCCAAAATTTGGTGTTCCACACAGTGATAAAATGACTGCTCTTGTCTCCACGTGCACAATATTGACATGTGTGTGTTTTTGTTTTTGTTTTTGTTTTAACTAAGATATAAACCAACAGGAAAAGTATAAACCAAAGTGTGTAACTGATGGGTCAAAGCTTATGTACATGTTGAGTTTACTACCAACTTCTCTCCAAAATGTTGCACCATTTTATACTGCTACCCATAATGAATCAGGGTTCCAACTTCCCTACATCTTGGTCAACATTTCATGTTGCCGGGTTTACAAACGTTTGCCAATCTGAAGGGAATAAAATGACAACTCCTCAGTCTTCCCTTCCATTTCTCCAATTCCTCCGAGGCTGAGCATCTTCTCTTATATTCATTGGCCAGTTGTGTTTCCTCTGCAGTTTGTTCAAATCTTTTCCCATGCTCCTATTGGATTGCTTGTTTTAATCTTTTTATTTGTAGGCATTCCTTGTATATTCTGATGCTAATACCATCATTTCTGTGTTGCAAATATATCCTTTCCGCTTATACTTGTCTTTAAAAGAACTTTTTATTTGGAAATAACTACATATTCACAGGAAGTTTCAGAGATCGTGGAGAGAGGTCCTGTGTGCCTTTTAGATTCTTCCAATAGTTACATCTTCTGTCGTTATAGTTCAATGTGCCACACCAGGAAATTGCCATTAGTACAATGGTGTAGGTTTATTGTGAATTTGGGTACCTACTGCCCTTATCAAGAACAATTCCACCACAAAGATCTCCCTTATGCTACTCCTTGATACTCATATACATCCATCTCCCTGTCCCACCATCGCTAAACCCTGAACCACTCATCTTTTTTGTCTCTAGAAGTGTGTAATTTCAAGAATGTTATATGAACTGATTCATAAAGTATGTGACTTCTCACTCAGTATAATGCCTTTAGGATTTCTCCAGTTGTGTCCATCAATAGCTTTTCCTTTTTACTTCTGTGTGGTATTTCATGGTATGGATGCACCAGACTTTGTTGAACTATTCACCTATTGAGGGACACTTTGATTCCTTCTAGTTTGAATCTATTACAGGTAGAGCTGCTGTAAAGAATTATGCACAGGGTTCGGGTGGGCATAGATTTTCATTTCTCTGGGATAAATACCCAGGAGTGCCATTGCTGGGTTCTATGGTAAGCCTATATTTCATTTTTCCAGAAACTTTTCTAGGGCCACCTCGGTGGCTTAGTCAGTTGAGCATCTGATTTCAGCTCAGGTCATGATCTTGCAGTTTGTGAGTTCGTGTCCTGCATCAGACTCCTTGCTGACAGCTCAGAGCCTGCTTTGGATTCACTGTCTCCCTCTGTCTCTCTTTCTCTGTCCCTCCCTCATTCTGCATGCACTCCTCTCTTTCTCTCATAAATAAATAAATAAATAAATGCACAGTTTTCAAACAAAGAGCCTTGTCCCGAGTGGTTGTACCATTTCACATTCCCATGAGTGATGTATGAGAGATCCGGTTCCTCTGTGCCTTCACTAGCTGTTAGTGCTGATGCTGCTTACCTTAGGCATTCGTATAGGTGCACAGTGATAGCCAACTGTGGCATTAATTTGCATTTCCCAATGGCTGGTGATGTTGAATGTCTTTTCGTGTGTTTATTTGCCATGTACATCTTCTTTGATGAAATGTCTCTTCATATCTCCTGTTCTTTTTCCAACTGGAGTTTTATATTTTAATTTTTCTATATTTTTAAATATTTATTTATTAAAAACATTTAAAGTTTGCTTTATTTTCCACAGAGAGAGAGAGAGAGAGAGAGAGAGCAGGAGTGAGGGAGGGGCAGAGAGAGAGGGAGACACAGAATCTGAAGCAAGCTCCAGACTGAGCTGTCAGCACAGAGCCCCACCCTAAGCTGGAAATCACCATCTGTGAGATCGTGACCTGAGTCACAGTTGGATGCTTAATTGACTGAGTCACCCAGGTGCCCCTCTACCTGGAGCTTTCAAAATTAATACATTATGTTTCAAAGTAGTTCTAGGAAAGTATTGAGCAGAAAGTACCAAGAGTTCCCATATGCCTCCTTGCTCCCCTTCCAGTTTCCCCTATTAAAAACACCTTACCTTAGTGTGGTACATTTTTTATAAGGGCTGAGCCAATATTGATCCATTATTGCTAAGTAAGGTCCATAGTTTACATTAGGGTCCGCTCTCTGTGCTGGACATTCTGCGGGGTTTTGACAGAGGTATAATGACACGTATCCACCATTAGAGTATCATGCAGAACAGTTTCACTGTCCTAAAAATCCCTGTATCCCACCTCTTCTTTCCCACAGCACTCCCTCCTCCCAAACTGTGAACAACCATTGATCTTTTCACTATCTCCATTATTTTGCCTTTCCCGGAATGGTTGGAATCATACAGTATATAGTTTCTTCCAAGTATATTTCTATCCCCTTCAGTATTGCCACATTTAATTTGATCAAAGTGAGGGAGTGTCTTGCTTTAAGAATATTGAGACCTGATGGACTGAGTTTTCCTATACTGCTAGGGAACTGATAAATGCAATCAGGAATCCTGGGGAATTCTATGCCCCAGTGGGGACCCCAACATTTCTGAAATGAAGTATTATAGTTAAGAAAGCTGTTTGTTCCTTGCGAAGTGCTAAGGATATGCTAAGGATAGCTAAGGGAAGTAGTTTCCTTTGAAAATAGCCTGGCTTCAGAAGATATTAGAAAATAAAGAGGCATGAATATCCTTAAATCCTGTGGTCCTATATTGGTCAGTTTTGACATATTACTAAGTGCTTATATGAATCTAATAGAGGGGACTCTAAGATTTCCAGGAAGAAAAAAAAAAGGAAATTAAGCCAAAATCTCCAATCCTTTAAATATGTCAACCCTTTAAGAAACACTCTGTAGGCATGGAGAAAATAAGGAGATAAGCTCACTGGTCACCCTATAAACATGACTCTCTGAAACGTACACAAATACATTAAATGCATTAGCTAATTTAATCTTCAGAAGCCTGAATTTTATAATGTTTTCTACTTGAAAAAAGTTAAAATTGAGAAAAAATATTTAAAGGTAAGTACTACACTCAGAATAGAATAAACATGATGTAGAAACAAGAAATACAGAAACAAAATGTTTCTACATGATGTAGACACAAATGTAGAAACAAGAATAAAATTTAAACAACATTCCATCTAATGTAAAGCATTTCTCTCTCTAAAAACTTTTGAATTGAGGGGCGCCTGGGTGGCGCAGTCGGTTAAGCGTCCGACTTCAGCCAGGTCACGATCTCGCGGTCCGTGAGTTCGAGCCCCGCGTCAGGCTCTGGGCTGATGGCTCGGAGCCTGTTTCCGATTCTGTGTCTCCCTCTCTCTCTGCCCCTACCCCGTTCATGCTCTGTCTCTCTCTGTCCCAAAAATAAATAAAAGACATTGAAAAAAAATTTTTAAAAAAACTTTTGAATTGAGAAATAGGAAAATCTGACTTTGGAAATATGATCTTATTGCTGATAAGGAGACAATATATTTAAATGAACTTCAGGCCAGAAATTAGTAGCACTTTAAAAATTTGAGAATGTCTTCTTTACTAATCCACTTTTTTTAAACACTCAGTACGGAACTGGGAGAGGGATGGTAAGAGAAGTTCCCTGTGTTGAACAGATTACATCCTGGAGCCCTGGAGCTGGGGAGGGTGGCACGGGGGAGTTAAGGGAGCTCTCAGGAGGGCTCCTGACCAGCAACATTTGTCCTATTAGGGGTGGAGATCAAGGCAGCCAGAGTCTCAGAAGCAGCCATGCACTTATCCATTTCTTTCTCAGGGACAGTGGTCAGTATGGGACCTTGAGGGGGGCCAGAGTTCCTGGGTGGTATCAGGACAGGTGCACAGGGACTGGTCTCTGGATTGGAGATCCAGATTGATCTTGGGTCAGGGGGTTTGGAGTTCCAGCTGGTTTGGGAGTTCAGACTTAGGCACTGGTCTTGGGATGGTCTCAAGGCTAGTCTGTGCCTGGGTCCCCTCCCATACAGGTTCTGGGAGCTGGGTGGGCCACAGGTGCCTGAAGTTGCAGAAGCCACTGTGGGTACATGCCCTCCGCCCCCATACTGCCCACAGGGAGACTCCCAGGAAGTCGTTGACAGGAGACAGCTCCCCATGAAGCATGGGCAGCCAGTTGAACCAGCGGTTATTGACTTCAGCCCCTGTTTGTGCTGCCTCCTCCTCTAGCCATGGAAACTTCACCTAGACATAGCCCTCGAGGTGGTCCCCTCCCCCTGCCCCTCAGCACACATTTATCTCTTCCATCTCTGCCTACTTCTCCTGCAGCTCCGGGAACACTTCCTCCGAGAAGTCATCCTAGGGTTCTAGTGCCTGCACGTCACTCCTGTGACAGTGCAGTCGATCCGTGGTTTGGGCTGTGTTCTGTGGATTCCTGTACAGGTTAAGCAACACTGTGGGCAGGCTGAAAGTCGGTTTGCTGTGCAGCCAGGAGCACAGACCCTGGTCCTTCTCAGTCCTGCATATCAAAGCTAAATATTCAGCCATTTTTACCCAAACCCTCCAACTCTGTCTTACCAATACTTCGGTGGAGATTTAGAAGACTTTAGTATCATTTGGTAAAATAAATACAAGAGAATTTGATGTAATGCTTCTAATTAAGGTATCCCTTTTGTTTTGCTTCTTTTTAATTTTTTAAAAAAATTCAATGTTTATTTTTGAGAAAGAGAGAGAGCACAAACAGGGGAAGGGCAGAGAGAGAGAGAGAGAGGGAGACACAGAATCTTTTTAATTTTTTAAAATATTTATGCATTTTTGAGAGAGACAGAGAATGAGGGGGGGGTGGGGACAGAGAAAGAGGGAAACACAGAAATGGAAGCGGGCTCCAGGCTCTGAGCTGTCAGCACAGAGACCCACTAGGGGCTGGAACTCACAAACTGTGAGATCATGACCTGAACTGAAGTCTGATGCTTAACCCACTGGGCCACCCAGGAGCCCCAAGGTATCCCCTTTGATAAAACTGTTTCATGGAGTTGAGGCATACGAACGGATCATGTATCTTGCCCTTGATTTTCCGTGGGGTGAACTCAAGAAGCAAGGAAGTCATGTGCCAGACGTTTGGATCGCTTTGGAACTTCCAAAATAACTACACTTGGCTACTAGGTCAGATACTATCTCCACTGAATAAGAAGGATGGCTTGTGAATGGAGAAAGGAGAGGGAGGGAGAGGAGGGGAGATGGTCTTCAGAGGGGAGGGGAGGGAGGGTGGAAAAGAGGCGTGGAGGGAATATACAGGACTCTTCAGCTGTAGTAATGTATCCTTTTTTAGGACGGGTCATAGTACACAGGTGACCGTAGCCTTTTTGTACATCTGAAATATTTCATAATAAAAATGTAACGAATCATTCTTAAAAAAAAATTTTTTTTTAAGTTTATTTATCTTGAGAGAGAGAGCACGAGAGAGGGAGGCGCAGAGAGAGAGGGAGAGAGAGAAAATCCAAGCAGGCTCCGCACAGTCAGCGCACAGTCCCAGGCGGGGCTGGAACCCACTCACCCTGAGCCCAGAGATCTTGACCTGAGCCCAGTCCCACGCTTAACCTCTGAGCCACCCACGTGCTCCTGTAGGAATCATTTTTACCTTCATCCTCCCCGGGGTGGCCACTCGTGGTGCCGTCCAGTCTCTTTCCTGATCTGAGCCTCAGTTTCCGGGACTGACCCTCAGGTTGAGGGGCCGCCCCTCGCCTGCGGTGGCAGCCACTCCGAGGGGGAGGCGACCTAGGGCTACTGCACTTGGCGGAATCTGCGCTTTCAGAAAAGGGCGGGACCTCAGGCCCCACCTCTGTTTCTCCAAGGGGAATTTATTTATTTTATTTTTTTTAACGTTTATTTATTTTTGAGACAGAGAGAGACAGAGCATGAACAGGGGAGGGGCAGAGAGAGAGGGAGACAAAGAATCTGAAACAGGCTCCAGGCTCTGAGCCATCAGCCCAGAGCCCGACAATGGGGCTCGAACTCACGGACCGTGAGATCGTGACCTGAGCCGAAGTCAGACGCTTAACCGACTGAGCCACCCAGGCGCCCCTCTCCGCGGGGAATTTAAAAGCACTCCCGGCTGCTCGGCGGCCGGTTCTTCCCCTCCCGCACACCAATCTCTGGGGCTGCGCGAGTCCCAGCCCGCGGGGTCCCAGCCTGCCGAGGGAGCAGGTGCGGTCGGGGATTCCGCAGCGGTGCGGCTCCTGCGTCCCCACCCAGCCCGCAGTGGAACCACAGGGGGCGCGGGGAGGGACAGGACTTGCGGGTGGCGCGAGTGTCGGGTCCCCGACGCCCAGGGCGATGCGTTGGGTGGGGATCGGGGTGGACTTGGCTTTGGGGGTTCTGGGTGCGTCAATCTCAAAGGGAGGATCTCACCTTCAGCGAGAGTCACCCACAGGGAGCCCACGGTCTATTTCTTCATATGTTTGCTTTTTAAAGACAGCTGTCTTGAGGGATAATTAACAAACGTTAAACTGCACATGTTTGAAGCATAGAATTTGATGAGTTTGGGCGTAAAAAAAAAAAAAAGGAAGTATACAGCCCAATTTCCTTTTGGTGTTTTAAGTCACTGAAACTTTTGGGATAATTAGTTACTACAGCAAAACCTGGCTTGCTCAGACTGATACAGAAATTGGTGCTTAGGGGGAATCCTGTGGCTTCGTTTCCAGGCCCAGGCTGTGTGCAGTGAAAAAGTATGACCGCAGCCTGGGAAGATGGCAACCTATGTCATGTAACAGTTAAATATTTGATAAAACAGTCATCTTCAATACCTTAGAATAAAGATAATGGGTTAAGTAGGTCTCTGCACTTTGGGCAAGAGATCAGGAAACAGGTGTTAGCGATTCTCCTTGGTTGCTCTTGAATAACTTAACAGAGATGGAAAAAAACCCTAGTGTGCTTAGGAAAGCATTTACTTGTTTTACTTTGTTACAAGCAAGAAGGAAAGAAAATAGAGAATATAGACATTTATGGACATTTGGAGGCAGACAGTTGCAAATGTGTCTCATCTCCAACTAATAAAGAAATCTGAGACGCTTCTGGGGTTGGTAAAGATGGAAGTGGCCATTAAGCCTCTGACTGAAGCCTCTGAGTCAACTTAGTTGACAGCAAACAAATCCTTTCAGTGGACCAAATGGCTCAGAGAAAAGAGCCTGAATGCATGGTCTCCTATGGAAAGCTGTGAAGTTCAAGGTAATATATGTAATTATATCTACAGAGAGAAGTGTAACTCAAAAAGCAATGTAGGTATTGGCACAGGGAGTGAATGAGGTCAAAGAGATTCAAACAACAAAATATTGTTGACAGAGCTAAATTGCCAAAGAGCCCTAATCTTGGCTGAAAAAATAAAAACCCTGACTCTTTGAGACTTAAAAGAACCCATTAGACCCATTCTGTGGGCAAGTGGTGTGTGGAGAAAGTTGCTCAGCATCCAAAGAGGGTGTGACTCCCAATTCCCACTTTAAATGTGGCTGAAGAAGGTGATGGAAAAGAAGGAACCAAAGGGTGAAATGAGGTACCACAGGGAAAAATGCGTGGAGGAACCACTTACTGGGAGTAAAACTGATTAGGGAACACTCCCAACACTAGGAAAGGGGTCCCTACAAAGTCTCCCCTGGAGGATTTAAGAATTTCTGTGCACCAGTGACTATTCTGTCCTTCCCATTCTCTGTCTACATTGGAGGGAGGTGTTGGGGTTGTCCCATTACTGTTCCACATTGTATAGAGTATATATATATTAATTTGTACGTATAATTCATAGACATCCAGTGATAGTCCTATCCAGACTATCACAGGATCTGGGCATTATCTATGATGGGACATCCCATTAGGATGGAATTTTTGAGTTGTTTCCTTAAAGGTGGTGGTGGTGGGGCTATATCTTGAATTGGAAAGAGAGAGAAGTGAATCTTTGTGGGCACATATATGTGATATTTTGTATATATTTCCAAAATGTTTTCTGCCCCTCCCTCGGTCAGGATTACATTTATTGGCCCATTGGAATCAAGCCTGGTCATATAATTTGCTGTGGCCAATTAAATGCCAATAGAAGGGATGTGTGCTACTTCTCCTTGCTCTTGTTTCCTTCTGGCGGAACCCTGGTGATATCCCAGGGGATCTTCTGGCAGCCTGGATCTCCACATGAGGAGGATGTGGAGCCAAGCCAATGGGAACCCCCAGTAGACATGCGCTATAGACAAGAAACAACAGGTGAGCCACTGAGATTGGGAGAGGATGTGCCCCTGCACCACAACATAGCCTAATTGATTAGAATGTGAAGCATGTGGAGTGAGGCAGAGCAACAGGATGGAAGGAGTCTTGGATTTTGATGACTTCTCAGAGGAGCGCTAACCCACCGTTTTTCAACTTTTCTATGAGAAATAAGCTTCTGCTCTCTATATGCCATTGTCTATTTGGGATTTCTTTGAAAGCATCAGAACCAACATCCAAACCTATGCCAACCTTCTCCTCACCTCCCTTCATGCTAAACCAGGGTCCTGTCTTCCTTGTCTCTCTCACTCCAGGGAGGAAAATATCTATGTCCATAATCCGCTATGTCTGCCACACTATTTCTTTTTCCTGTGGTACAGAGTCTGCCCATGCTGCAGGCTGAATTCTCCAGAAACAGATGCTGAGATCGAGTTTCAGGTGCAAGATGTTTAGGACAGATGGAAACCATGAAAACTAAAAACAGAAGGAAGCAGAATTGGGCAGAGAAAAAAGGTGAACTGTGATGCAGCTCTCACCACCTCAGCCAACTCGGCAGATGCCGTGGAATGAACTGTGCCCAACAGAGTTGTCTTGCGTTGAGCTGAATGGCTGGGCCTTTATGTTGTCACATATCTCATTTTCCAGGAGCCAGGTGAGAGTTGTGAGGCTAGGAGTTGTTCATGACCACAGACAATGCAGCTCACCCCCAACTGAGGCCAGTCTTCCAGGAGGTGGCATTTAGAGGCTGTGCTGATGGTCCTCTGTGAATCTGGGTAGCAAGTCTTTCCTTGAAGGGGGGTTGCGTGGTGCATTCCCATGTCTACCACATCCCACTTTGCTACAACCTCCTTTTATTCTCCCTTGTATAAGGCTGTGACGATCTCATCCCTTCGTATCTGCTTCCCTCTTCAAGGCATGGATCACATTTACAATGTATTTCATGTAGTTCTGAAAACCAGGATGAGGTTTCCCTTCACACACTGGGGAATCTACCTGACCCCAAACTCCGTAACACCTGTTTTTACTCTCTCTTTCCTCTAGATTTGACACAAAGTGAAGGGAGGGACAAAGCATTTGGTTTATTGTCTTTTACTTTGCAGCAGAAAAAATTATTCTCCAGCTCTGAGATCCCTCATGCCCAACTAAGATTGAGCTCTCATTGTGCGTAAATACAGAAGGTTTGGTCTTTTATCTAGTATCCCTCCATTAAGAGTTCTGAGAATGCCAGAAATGCTTCCACATTCTACAGATCTCTTCTGGTAGTCTCCTATCTCTTTCTGCTCTGCACTGTTGCACTAAGACCTCTGCAGGGACAGCCTGGATTGACATGACACTTTTCCAAGCTTTGTCCCCTCCATGCACCTTTGCATCTCATGAAGAAAGGTCTCTTCTTTTATTTCCCAACTTGCAAGGAACATCAGGTCCTACCTATAGCAAAACTTGTAAAGGTTTGTACATAGTGAAAGGCGAACATTTAAATTTAGTTACTAGATGTCACTGTGACCAGAGTCTGTGGACCGTAGATTATCCTGATGGCCTTCTCTCTCCTTGTCCCTGTGTCTCCTCCTACTGCCAATTTTTCCCTGGAACATTTGAAAATGAGTTGTAGACATGAGAGTCTTTCACCTCTAACATGTCAGCAGGTAATTCTTAAAACTAAGGATACTCACAGTACAATATGAAAAAGCAGAAATTAATGCTGATACAATGCTGTTATGTAATCTGTAGACCTTATTTGAATTTTAACCTTGTCCAATAAATGCTGCATGGCAAAAGAAAAAAATTCTGGTCTAGGATTCAATCTAGGATCATGCATTACATTTAGTTTACTTGTTTTTAAATCTCCTTTAATCTGGAACAGTTCCCCAGCCTCTGCCTTTGATGACCTTGCCACTGTGGAAGAGAATAGAGAAAACATTCCCTAATTGATTTTGTGAGGCTACTAGAACCTTAATAACCAATTGGAGAGGTAAAGCATGAAAAAAACAATTGTAG
Organism: Felis catus; assembly: GCF_018350175.1. NCBI lineage: Eukaryota > Metazoa > Chordata > Mammalia > Carnivora > Felidae > Felis > Felis catus. The sequence goes on along the minus strand of NC_058381.1, from coordinate 22,915,487 downwards.
AGCATCATCACCTAAATGAGAAAATTCTAAACAAAAGTTTAGCAAACCAAATCCATCAGTATGTAAAATGATAATACATCATGACCAGGATGGCTTAAATTAGGAATTTACTGTTGATTCTAGCATTAGAATATCAATCAGTGTAATTCATGTGAAATCAAAAGAGAAAAATCATATGATCATTTGAGTAGATGATGAAAAAGGTTTTGATAAAGTTCAGTGCTCATTCATTAAACACAAGAGAATTTTCACCTACATTAACATTATGTCTTGGGGCACTTGAGTGGCTCAGTCACCCAGGTTAAGTGTCAGACTTGGGCTCAGGTCATGATCTCACAGTTCCTGAGTTTGAGCCCAGCATCAGGCAATCTTCTGTCAGCACAGAGCCTGCTTGGGATCCCCTATCCCTCTCTCTCTGCCCCTCCCCTGCTCATTCTCTCTCTCTCCCTCTCTCTCTCTTTCTCCCTCAAAATAAACATTAAAAAAACATTATGTGTTTGCAGCTTTAGGTTTGTTTATGCTTTCTTACAAGCACAACTATTAACTACAAATCCATTGTTCATTTGAGAGAGAAATATACACATACACACATAGAGCATAAAGTACTCCGCAGGGCTAGTTAATTAGATTTCCTGTACAATCATTTAGCTGTTTCTAAGTTCAGCATGTAAATTTTATTTTATCTCATTTTTTAAAAGATTTTCAAGAATGATTTTGAAGCCAATTTTTTTCAACGTTTATTTATTTTTGAGAGACAGAGACAGACAGAGCGTGAATGGGGAAGGGGCAGAGAGAGAGGGAGACAGAATCTGAAGCAGGCTTCAGGCTCTGAGCTGTCAGTAAAGAGCCCGAGGGGGAGTTCAAACCCAAGGATCCTGAGATCATGACATGAGCAAAGTAGGTCCCTCAACCCACTGCACCACCCTGACTGTCCCTTTGAAATGTAAAGGATACATATGGATTACCATGTAGCTGTGTTTTATTAAACATGCAAGGTACTGACTGGTAAGTGACATATAATTGTATGGCTAACAATGCAAGTTATGCAGATTCTATTTTTGTGGAGACCCATGCACACTAACCTATGTGTCTCTGTCCTCTTTACTGCCTAAAACTGTGCCTAGAAATGTCGTCTGTCTTAACAAATATATATACTTCGTGCTGTTTATGCTATAGTTTCTCTACTGCTGTTCTATATTTGTTATTTTAAATATGTGCCATGTTTACTACTGAAATATGAATTCATGATATTGTGGATCATTGTTCTAACCATCCTCTGGGGAAACCTGCTTATCACTCCAGTGGCTTTGAATTTGCAGTTTCATGACTGCTTCTTCATTTCATGATTTTTGTAGCTGGTGTGAAGTTAACTATGTGGAAAAAAATTTTTAATGGTTTCATGGAAAAAAATGTTCAATACACATTCATGATAAAAACCCTTACCAAATAAGAAATATTAGCAAACTTTTGGAAATGGACAAAGAGGATTTACAACGAAACATACAGCAAACATTTTCCATAGTGGAACAAACCCAGAGATGTCCCCTTAAGGTCAAAAACATAATTAAAGTGACTATCATTACTTCTATTTTCTGTTGCTTTAGAGGTCATAGCTAATCCATTTGGGTAAGAATCAATTCTTAAAAGGCATAAAGTTTTGAAAGGAAGATGATTTAACTGGCTATGGTAAAAAGTGCAGAAATCATAGTACAATGAGAAAACATGTCCATTTGTTGGAACCAGAGATCTATGAGTGGGAAGCAATTGTAGTTATATTATCAAACAGGTAGGAAAAAACGATTGTTTAAAGATACCACCTAAAACTGCTTTGAAAATTAAGGACACAGGAATATCTAGCAAAAGATTGTAAAATCTTTACAGAAAATTGTCTATAACTGCATTGTAAGACATTGCAGAAAATGTAAATAAATATGGAGACCTATATTATGTTGATGGGTTGGAAATCATAATCTCATGGAGATGTCATTGTATCTAAACTGATGTACAGATATTTGCAGCACTGTAACCAAAAAATTGTAAAAACTATAATGATTGAAAGAAATGTAAAAGTCTAAAGATACCAAAGGACTTTGGAAAGTCCTTAGAGAAGGAGAACGTGTATACATTCTGTGACACAATATGGATCTGGGAGACGCTACTTGGGTTCAAAACGTTAGGTGCACCTCCCTACTGAATATGAATCTCAGGAACATAATGTTGATTGGAAAAGACAACCTGAAAAAAGGGCCGGAGAAGAATATACATGGTATTGTACCAGTCACTATAGGTTTATAACCAATTATCCTGAAATTCAAGTTGCATAAATAACCATTCTTTATAGTCATGGATCCAGAGGGTCTGGAATGTGGACGGGCCAGAGAGGGGAACACTTGTCTCTGCTTCATTCACTTTCAGCTTGGGGTGGCTTGAAAGTTGGGATTGGCATCATCTGGAGCTTCTCTCACAGGTCTGCAACTGAGGGTAGGGAGACTTCACTAGCTGAGGGTTCCTCAGGCATCTCTTTCTGTCTGTCTATCTGTCCCCAATCCCCCAGCCCTCTCCCTCTCTCTTTCTTTCTCTCTGATTCTGTTTTTTTTTTATTATATTTTTATGTTTATTTACTTCTTTAGAGAGAAAGAGCGTGCGGGAGAGGCGCAGAGAGACAGTAGAGAGAGTCCCAAGCGGTCTCCGCACTATCAGTGCAGAGCCCCACCAGGGGCTAGAACTCACCAACTGTGAGATGGATCATGACCTGAGCCAAAATAAAGAGTCTGGCACCTAATCACCTGAGCCACCCAGGCGCTCCTCCCAGATCTGGTTTTAAAACATGACTTCCGTGCATTTCAAAGGCTGTGGGTTCTGGTGACAAGTCTTGGCTGTGTTGAGCTGAAGAAACTTGATTACCACAATACCACAAAAAGGGGACCTGGGACAAGCAAAGTGGTTGGAGTGCTGTATCCCCTGGGAGAAGCCATTGGAGTCTGGTCTGAACTAATCATCTCACACGGCCCCAAGGTGCTCCTTATACCCGGAGGGATGTGTGTGCCCGAATCTGCCTCCTCGAAGCAGCCCCTTCCTCACCCCTTCCTCCTCTCTGAGCATTCAAGGCAGATCTCATCATCCCTTCTCCAGACACATTTGAGTTTTTAGGGGAGGGAATGCGAGGAGGGCTTGAAAGGTCCGTGTAGAATCACCCCGCCAGGAGCCTGACACTTGGCAGATTCGTGAAACAAATAACACTGGTACTAAAGCTCAGTGTGCCTCACTTCACTCGCAGGGCAAGCCTGTAAGGTCCATTGGCTAACAGACTTCAGGCTCTGCAAATTTCCACCAGCCGCCCAAGGGCGGGAAGGGCCAAACCCACCAGGGCAAATGCGGATGCGCACGGGACCTCTGCCTGCAGGTCAGGAACACTGAGACAGGGAAGGTAGCTCCAGCCTCGCCAACTCTTTCTTTGTTTTGTTTTTTTACTGGCCTTTATTCTTACCATACACAATATAGAAAATACAGGGAAGCAAATAGAAAAGGAGAAATCTCCTGCTGCCTCTCAGATAGTCACACGCATCTTTTTTTTTTTTTTTTTTTTTTTATTTTTAAGTAATCTCTTCACTCAACGTGGGGCTCGAATTGACAAGCCCAAGTCCGAGATCAAGAGTGGAGTGCTCATCTAAGACACCCAGATGCCCCAGAGTTACACACCTTTTTATTTTATTTATTTTATTTTTTATTTTTAAAGTTTATTTATTTTTGGGACAGAGAGAGACAGAGCATGAATGGGGGAGGGGCAGAGAGAGAGGGAGACACAGAATCGGAAACAGGCTCCAGGCTCTGAGCCATCAGCCCAGAGCCTGACGCGGGGCTCGAACTCATGGACGGCGAGATCGTGACCTGGCTGAAGTCGAACGCCTAACCAACTGCGCCACCCAGGCGCCCCCACACACCTTTTTAAATAACATTGCTTCCTCAACGTGGGTGGAACTAGAGTATATAATGCTAAGCCAAATAAGTCAGTCAGAGAAAGGCAAGTACTATATGATTTCTCTCCTAGGAAAAATTTAAGAAACAAAACAGAAGGGGAAGGGAAGCAAAAATAAGATAAAAACAGAGGGAGGCAAACCATAAGAGACTGTAAAATACAGGGAACAAACTGCCGGTTCCTGGGGGGGGGGGGGGAGGAGCATAAATGGGATGTTGGGATGAACACTGGGTTTATATGGAAGTGATGAATCACTAAATTCTACTCCTGAAACCATTATTGCACTATATGTCAACTAATCTGGAGATAAATAAATAAATAAATAAATAAATAAATAAATAAATAAATAAATAAATAACAGGGGCTCCTGGGTGGCTCAGTTGCTTAAGGGACAGACTTCTGCTCAGGTCATGATTCTGGGTTCAAGCCCCAAGTTGGGCTCTGTGCTGACAGCTCAGAGCCCAGAGCTTCCTTAGGTTTCTGTGTTTCCCTCTCTCTCTGCCCCTCCCCGCTGGCACTCTGTTTCTCTCTCTCAAAAATAAATAAACATTAAAAAAGTTTTTAATGGCATAAAAACAGACACTCAGATCAGGGGAACAGAATAGAGAACCCAGAAATGGACCCACAAACCTATGGCCAACTAATCTTTGACAAAGCAGGAAAGAATATCCAATGGAATAAAGATAGTCTATTAAGCAAATGGTACTGGGAAAACTGGACAGCGATATGCAGAAAAATGAACCTGTACCACTTTCTTACACCACACACAAAAATAAACTCAAAATGGATGAAAGACCTAAACGTAAGACAGGAAGCCATCAAAATCCTCAAGGAGAAAGCAGGCAAAAACCTGTTTGACCTTGGCCACAGCAACTTCTTACTCAACATGTCTCCAGAGGCAAGGGAAACAAAAGCAAAAATGAACTATTGGGACCTTGGCTAAATAAAAAGCTTCTGCACAACAAAGGAAACAATCAGCAAAACTAAAAGGCAACTGAAGGAATGGGAGAAGATATTTGCAAATGACGTATCACATAAAGGGTTAGTATCCAAAATCTAGAAAGAACTTATCAAACTCAACAACCAAAAAACAAATAATCCAGCGAAGAAATGGGCAAAAGATATGAATAGACACTTCTCCAAAGAAGACATCCTGATGGTCAACCGACACATGAAAAAATGCTCAACATCACTCAGCATCAGGGAAATCCAAATCAAAACCACGATGAGATACCACCTCACACCTGTCAGAATGGCTCACATTAACAACTCAGGCAACAACAGATGTTGGCGAGGATGTGGAGAAAGAGGATCTCTTTTGCACTGCTGGTGGGAATGCAAATTCATCCATATTGCTGATTGTTTCTGGAAAACAGTATGGAGAGTCCTTTAAAAATTAAAAGTAGAACTACTCTACAACCAAGCAATTGCACTACTAGGTATTTATCCAAGGGATACAGGTATGCTGTTTTGAAGGGGCACATGCATCCCAATGTGTATAGCAACACTATCGTCAATAGCCAAAGTATGGAAAGAGCCCAAAAATCCATCGACGGATGAATGGGCAAAGATGTGGTATCTATATACAATGGAGTTTTACTCAGCCATCAGAAAGAATGAAATCTTGCCATTTTTAACTACGTGGATGGAACTAGAGGGTATTATGCTAAGCGAAGTTAGTCAGAGAAAGACAAATATCATATGACTTCACGCATATGAGGACTTTAAGATTCAAAACAGATGAACATAAGGGAAGGGAGGCAAAAATAATACCAAAACAGGAAGGGGGACAAAGCATAAGAGACTCAAATATAGAGAACAAACAGAGGGTTGCTGGAGGGGTTGTGGGAGCGAGGATGGGCTATATGGGTAAGGGACATTAAGGAATCTACTGCTGAAATCATTGTTGCATAGATGCTAACTAACTGGGATGTGAATTTAAAAATTAATTAATTAAAAATAAAGACAGAAATGAATTAATTAAATTAAAAATAAAAATAGAAAAGGAAAAAGCCACTCTCCTCTTCAATTTTTATAATTATTATTGTTCCCACAGAGCCTAAATGCCACAGTCACATGATTTTCCAGAGCCTTGCCCTCCACCTTCCTTCATCCTCCACCACTCCTGAGCGAATGGCGCCACCATGTGCATATGTAAAACTATTAACAGATAGCTTGAAAGCATGCCCACTGAAATCACGATGGCTTTTGCTGCTGGGGAAAGAGGAGAGAAATTAGATGGAAAAGAGAAGAAAGAGGAATTCAAAGTTTGTGAAGGCATTTTATTTCTTTTATTAAAAATAAATATTGAGGGGTGCCTCAGTCAGTTGAGCGTCGGACTTCGGCTCAGGTCATGATCTCACGGTGCGTGGCGTGAGTTCAAGCCCCACATCCAGCTCTGTGCTGACAGCGTGGAGCTTGGAGCCTGCTTCAGATTTTGTGTCTCCCTCTCTCTCTGACCCTCCCCTGTTCATGCTCTGTCTCTCTCTGTCTCAAAAATAAACATTAAAAAATTTTTTTAAAGATTGAAGCAATTATGAAAAAAAATGTTAATACTTACAAATCCTAGTTGGGAAAGCTTTATTATATTATTTTTTAACTTTTTGTATTTTTCCAAATTTATCCCTCCCCACTCCCTATATAAAACTAAGAAATTAAGTCCAAATACTGTTACATCAAAAATTAACACGGACATACACACACACAAACACAAACACACAGGGCAAAATCACATCAGTAAATACCCAAAATTGTTACATTTGTATGAAAAAAAGCCGGACGCCTGGGTGGCTCAGTCAGTTAAGCTGCTGCCTTTGGCTCAGGTCACGATCTCGTGGGTTCATGAGTTCGAGCCCCACATTTGACTCTACCCTGGTGGTGCGGAGCCTGCTTGGGATTCTCTCTCTCCATCTGCCCCTTTTCCACTTGTGCTCTCTCTCTCTCTCTCAAAATAAATAAATAAACTTTTAAAAAACATCCAAAAGCCACACAATGCAAAAACTGTTGTTTACTCAACTGTGTCTCACTGATGCTCATTTGTCCTTCCTTAGAGCCAAACACTATTACCAATTTCTTAGTATGCCTGAAAAGATATTTAATGCATTTACAAGCACATACTTTACCAATTCTCTAGGCAAAAGGGAGGCATTTTTCAACATGTTGCTTTGTTCAACATGAAATATAGAATTGATCTTGTTAATACATATAGAGATCTCTGGTTCTGTATAGCTTCATAGTATTATAGTGTGTTGATATGCCATAAGTTAATCAAGTTGATCCTGTAAGATGGGTATCTATTATTTTGCCGTCTTCTGCTATTAGAAATAAAGTGAACTTGGGGTGCTGAGCTGGCTCAGTTGCTAGAGCATGTGACTCTAGATCTCAGGGTTTTGAAGTCAAGCCCCACATTAGGCGTGGAGCCTACTTAAAAAAAAAAAGAAATGAAATAAAGCGAACTTCAATTAACTGTACAGAAATAATTTCACACATGTTTGAACATTATGTAGAATAAATTCCTAAAAGAGGAATTGCTAGATAAAGGGATTTGAACATTAAAAATTTTCTGAGCTTTTACCAGATTGTTCTTGATAGAAGTTGTACTACTTTATGGCAATGAGTGATAAGGCTTTCCCCCTGTCAAACAGTAAAACCATTAGGTTTGAAGTCAATGATTTTTCAACCTAATGAGTGAAAATGAGTAATGGCTTGTGGTTTTTTTATTAAAGTTTTTTGAGAGAGAGCAAGCGTGTGTGTGTATGTGTGCGCGCGTGTGCCAGTGGGGGAGGGGCAGTGAGAGAGAGAGGAAGAGAGAGAGAATCCCAAGCAGGTTCTGTGCTCTCATTACAGAGCTCAGTGTGGGCTCATGAACCATGTGACCATGGCCAGAGCTGAACTCAAGCGTTGGATGCTCAACTGACTGGGACACCCAGGTTCCCCTGTCTTGTAGTTTTTAATTGATACTTTTATATCATGACTGAAGTTTCCAGATGTCACAGAATTGTTTTAAATCTCTTTTCTGTATTCCACATTCACATCCTTTGCCCGTTTTCCTTTTAGGAGCTTAGAGTTTATTTTTCTCTTTAATTTGTAGACACTTTTTTAAAAATAAGGAGTTAACTATTTGTCTTTGAATTTCATTGCAAATACCTTCCCAGTTGTTTGCTTCTTGACCTAGTTGTGGTGTTTTTGCTACAAAGATAATTCTGTTTAAAATAGTCAATATATTTGTTTAAAATTTTTTTTTTCTAATCTCTATATACCCAATGTGGGGCTCGAACTCATGGCCCCAAGATCAAGAATCACATGCTCTTCCGACTGAGCCAGCCAGGCACCTCTAAAATAATCAATATTTGTTTACAAAAATAGTCAAACGTGTTCTCTGATGATTTCTGATTGATGGCCCTATTTAGTCCTTCCCTACACTAACATTTAAAGATAAATGTCCTACTTTTTCTCCATGTACATCTGTGATTCCATTTTCCATAGGTAAGTATGAGTCCATCTGAAATTTATTTTGGTGTGAAGTACGACACAAACTTAGCGTTTTTCAGATAGGTCCCCAAGTCATTTAACATCATTTATTGAATAATCCATTCTTTCCCAGCTCATCTAAACACCACCTTTAGCATTTGCTACATTCCCACGCATATTTGAATTCATTTTTGGACATTGTAGTCTCTTCCATTGACCTGCCAAACAGCAGAACCACATTGTTTTAATCACTGTAGCTTTATAATATGCTTTAACATTTGGTAATGCTGATTATCCTTAGATTTCTTCTGTTTTAGAATTTTTCCTGGATATTCTTGCTTATCTTTCAATGACTATAAAATCATTATGATGCTTCAGGGAAGGATCTATTAGTATTTTACTGGAATGACATTGAATTTATATATTACTTGGTGAAAATGGATATATTTATGGTTTTGAGTCTTCTTATCCAAAAACAGTCTGCTTTTCATCAGTTCGAGTTCTCTTTTGGGTTCTTCAGTTTCATATGATGGCTTTATTCCTAGGGAGTTTGTATATTTCCTCCTGCAGTTATTTTTAATTGATCCTTTTTTGGAATTACTATAGGATTTTTTCCTTTCATTATATATTCTAATAGATGTAGTTTGCATATATGAAGGCTATTGAATTATTTGGCAATTAGAAAATAATACACATAGATTAACTTTATGTTTTACTGATTTATATGTTCCCTTCTTTCTTACACTGTCCAGGCCCTGGCTCTTCAGGATGCATTTTTTGGAGTGTGTTACTTGCTCTCTGTTGTTGTGACACTGGTTGCTTTATCTCCCTACTCGTAGTTATGTTTTGGATCATCCACCAGGTGTACTTTGATTTGTTCGTTGATGTAGCTCTGGAAAAGAAAACAAACCAAAAACAGAAAAAGCAAAAACACCAGCTACAGCATAATGATGGAGTGGGGGCATTGTTAATGGAAGAGGCTATATCCCACACAAAGAGAGAAATGACAGGAGTGGAGAAAAAGAAAGGATAAAAATTGACCAGAGAAACTATATGACTTAATCCAGAGAGAGAAAGAGGAAAATAAAGGGGTTATAGAACAGGTATAAAGAGAATAGAGTAAATATGTCTGCTTAAACAAACCAACAAGCAGAGTAACCAGACTAGCAGAGGGAAGAAATAAGGAGAAAAGGAAGGAAAAATATATATATACACATATACATATATATGTGTGTGTGTGTGTGTGTGTGTATATATATATATATATATATATATATATATATATATATATATAATAAGAATTGTCCAAGAATTAAATCAGGAAATGCAAAACCCCTGGGTGACTTGGAACCGATGGCAGCACTGATCTGGAGGAGGGGCTGTCTGGTTCATCAATGTCAATCCCACTCCCCTAGATACCAGTTACCAGGTGTGGAGGGGCGTGGATTGGTGTAGGCAGGTCCTACCTCCACTGTGGGCCCACTGTCTGTTCCCTGAAGCCCCACCTTGTTGGTGATGGGGAGAAAAATGGCAACACCCCAGTCTCTCCTCCCCGGACCGGGTGTCCCAAACCACTCTGTTCAGGCTGTCCTTGCAGTGCCAGGAGTGGGAATGAGGTGGTTTGTTCCGCTCCCACGACTCCTGCACCTCCCTGGCTGTCAGCTGGGATTTAAACCCCCAAGTCCTAAAGGGTCCTGCTCTGTGCGCCCTGGTTCTGGGGAAGTGCTGCTCCCCACCACCGATATATGGCCTCTAGCTGGCGGGCGCAGGCGGGGTCTTTGTCCTTTAAGTGGTTATATACCTTCTTCCCACAGCACTTGAGGGAGAGGATCGCTTTCTCCCACTGTGGACTACACCCCTGAACTAGTTACCAAGACCGGGCTGGCTCCCCTTTCCCCTGGTGCACAAACAGGGCACCAAGCCCCAGTCCAGAGAAAACTCCGCAGTTGGAGACTGGATCTTTGTCCATCCCAGTATGTGGTTTTTCTCTTGTCCAGATACAGTCCTATGCTTCCGCAGCCACTCTTTCTCTTCCCTTTGTCTCTCCACACAAGGGGATCCCTACCATCTGTGCCTTCATGGCCAGTTTTATCTCTCCCAGTTTGTGATCACGCACCTATGGCCCACCAGGTTGTCCCTGTGGGCCCCTGGAGATGTCTTTGTCACTCTGCAGCCTGGACTCTTGGAATTCAAAGTCCTTGGGCCTCAATCAACACTGCTGTGTTTGAGGGGCCAGGGAACATCGGGTCCCCCTACTTCTCCGCCATGTTGGATTTCCTTGTTCACCTTTCTTAAAACCACAACCTTCTCCTTAGTTCATTTTTCTTGTGCTGGGTACATTCTTCAGTATCCCTTTCAGATACAGGCCATGACTGATAAAAAAAAAAAAATCCCCAGTTGTTGCAAGTCTGAAGATGTATTTATTGTGCCTTCAACCTTGAATGATAATTTGGGGAGAGAAGTCTAGGTTCAAAATTGTTGTTCCATAGCAGTTTGAACCTACTGCCCATATTCTTTTTGCATCCAGTCTTCTAATGAAATAAGTACTATAAACTTCATTCTTCTTTTAGTAAATGATCCCAAGTCTTTTCTCTTTTGGATTAAAAAGATCTTTAATGTTCTGAATCTTGACTGTAGTATGTTACTTGTTTGACTTGCATATTCTGCCCACACTTCTGGAAACTATTTTACTCAAAGGAGGTATGGTGGCAGTGCTTTTGCCCCGCAGAAAACACTTGGCAATGTCTAGAGATGTTTTTGCTTATTGTAACTGGGGGTAGGTAAGTTGCGGCTAAACATGTTATAATCCCCAGAAAGCCCTCCACAGCAAAGAATTATCCAGCCCAAATTTCCAATAGTGCCAACAGCGAGAAAGCCTGAGTATAGCTATTTAAATTCTAGGCCTAGGTCTAACCAAGTGGGGACCAGACAGAATTGGCCTCAGCCTTCCAGCAACAATTTCTGGCTTGGAGACTCAACCCTGAGTTAGCAACAAGGCTTACCTGGCCTTGTGGTAGTGTCAGCCACTGTTCATTACTATAGTTTACCCCCTCTTTCCTCCTTCTGCAAATGCCTTATGGGTTGTTGTTGTGGGGATTTTTTGTTTGTTTTTTGGTTTGTTTGTTTTTTTTTGGTCCAGAGACAGGTGCATTACTTATTTTTGAGTGTGACTACATAGTAATATTTTATTTTTTTCTAAAATTTATTTACTTTTTATAATTTACATCCAAGTCAGCACATGGTGCAACAATGATTTCAGGACTAGATTCCTTAAGCCCCTTCCCCATTTAGCCCCATCGCCCTTCCCACAACCCCTCCAGCAACTATCTGTTCTCTATATTTAAGAGTCTCTTATGTTTTGTCCCATCATGTTTTTATATTATTTTTGCTTCCCTTCCCTTATGTTCATCTGTTTTGTATCTTAAAGTCCTCATATGAGTGAAGTCATATGATATTTGTCTTTCTCTGACAACTTTCACTTAGCATAATACCCTTTAGTTCCATCCACATAGTTGCAAATGGCAAGATTTCATACTTTTGGATTACTAATACTCCATTGTATATATATATATATATATATATATATATATATATATATATACCACATTTTCTTTTCTTTTTAATTTTTTCAATGTTTTATTTATTTTGAGGGAGAGAGAGACAGAGTGCGAGCAGGGGAGGGGCAGAGAGAGAGGGAGACACAGAATGCAAAGAAGGCTCCAGGCTCTGAGCTGGCAGTACAGAGCCTGACATGGGGTTTGAACTCATGAACCGCGAGATCATGACCTAAGCCAAAGTCGGACACTCAATTGACTAAGCCACCCAGGTGCCCCCTATACCACATTTTCTTGATCCATTCATCCATCGATGGACATTTGGGGTCTTTCCATACTTTGGCTATTGTTGATAGTGCTGCTATACACATTAGAGTGCATGTGTCCCTTTGAAACAGGATATCTGTATCCCTGGATAAATATCTAGTAGTGCAATTGCTGGCTCATAGGGTAGTTCTATCATTAATTTTTTGAGGAACCTCCATTCTGTTTTCCAGAATGGCTGCACCAGTTTGCATTCCCACCAGCAGTGCAAAAGAGATCCTCTTTCTCCACATCCTCGCCAACATCTGTTGTTGCCTGAGTTGTTAATGTGAGCCATTCTGACAGGTGTGAGGTGGTATCTCATCGTGGTTTTGATTTGGATTTCCCTGATGCTGAGTGATGTTGAGCATTTTTTCATGTGTCGGTTGACCATCAGGATGTCTTCTTTGGAGAAGTGTCTATTCATATCTTTTGCCCATTTCTTCGCTGGATTATTTGTTTTTTGGTTGTTGAGTTTGATAAGTTCTTTCTAGATTTTGGATACTAACCCTTTATGTGATACGTCATTTGCAAATATCTTCTCCCATTCCTTCAGTTGCCTTTTAGTTTTGCTGATTGTTTCCTTTGTTGTGCAGAAGCTTTTTATTTAGCCAAGGTCCCAATAGTTCATTTTTGCTTTTGTTTCCCTTGCCTCTGGAGACATGTTGAGTAAGAAGTTGCTGTGGCCAAGGTCAAAGAGGTTTTTGCCTGCCTTCTCCTTGAGGATTTTGATGGCTTCCTGTCTTACGTTTAGGTGTTTCATCCATTTTGAGTTTATTTTTGTGTGTGGTATAATAAAGTGGTTGAGGTTCATTATTCTACATGTCGCTGTCCAGTTTTCCCAGCACCACTTGCTGAAGAGACTGCCTTTATTCCAATGGATATTCTTTCCTGCTTTGTCAAAGATTAGTTGGCCATACCTTTCTGGGTCCATATGCAGGTTCTCTATTCTGTTCCATTGATGTGAATGTCTGTTTTTGTGCCAGTACCATACTGTCTTGATGCTTTGTAATACATACTGAAGCCTGGGATTGTAATGCCTCCAGCTTTTTCAAGCCCCTTCCAATCTTTTTCAAGATTGCTATGGCTATTTGGGGTCTTTTCTGGTTCCATACAAATTTTAGGATTGTTTGTTCTAGCTCTGTGAAGAATGTTGGTGTTATTTTGATACGTATTGCATTGAATATGTAGGTTGCTTTGGGTAGTATTGGCATTTTAACAATATTTGTTCTTCCTATCCAGGAGCATGGAATATTTTTCCATTTTTTGTGTCTTCTTCCGTTTCTTTCATAAACTTTCTATAGGTTTCAGTGTATAGATTTTTCACCTCTTTGGTTATATATATTCCTAGGTATTTTATGGTTTTTGGTGCAATTGTAAATGGGATCGATTCCTTGACTTCTGTTTCTGTTGCTTCATATTGGTGTATAGGAATGCAAGCAATTTCTGTGCATTGGTTTTATATCCTGCCACTTTGCTGAATTCATGGATCGGTTATAGCAGCTTTTTGGTGGAATCTTTTGGGTTTTCCATATACAGTATCATGTCATCTGCGAAGAGTGAAAGTTTGACCTCCTTCTGGCCAGTTTGAATGCCTGTTATTTCTTTGTGTTGTCTGATTGCTGAGGCTAAGACTTCCAATACTATATTGAATAACAGTGGTGAGAGTGGACATCCCTGTCTTGTTCCTGACCTTAGGGGGAAAGTTCTCAGTTTTACCCCATTGAGGATGATATTAGTGGTGGGTCTTTCATATATGGCTTTTATGATCTTGAGGTATGATCCTTCTATCCCTACTTTCTTGAGGGTTTTATCACGAAAGGATGTTGTATTTGCCAAATGCTTTCTCTGCATGTATTGAGAGGATCATGTGGCTCTTGTCCTTTCTTTTATTGATGTGCTGTATCACATTTATTGTTTTGCAGATATTGAACCAGCCCTGCATCCCAGGTATACATCCTACTTGGTCGTGGTGAATAATTTTCTTAATTGATTCAGTTGGCTAGTATATTGTTGAGGTTTTTGTGTCCATGTTCATCAGGGAAATTGGTCTATAATTCTTTTTAGTGGGGGTATTTGTCTGGCTTTGGAATCAAGGTAATGCTGGCTTCATAGAAAGAGTTTGGAAGTTTTCCTTCCATTTCTGTTTTTTGGAACAGCTTCAAGAGAATAGGTTTTAACTCTTCTTTAAATGTTTGGTAGAGTTCCTCTGGAAAGCCATCTGGCCCTTGGACTCTTGTTTTTTGGGATATCTTTGATTACTAACTTGATTTCTTTACTGGTTATTCATCAGTCCAAATTTTCTATTTCTTCCTGTTTCAGTTTATGGAGTTTATATGTTTCTAGGAATTTGTCGATTTCTTCCAGATTGCCCATTTTATTGGTGTATAATTGCTCTTAATATTCTCTTATTGTTTGTATTTCTGTTGTGTTGGTTATGATCCCTCCTCTTTCATTCTTGGTTTTATTTATTTGGGTCCTTTCCTTTTTCTTTTTGACCAAAGTGGCTAGGGATTTATCAATTTTGTTATTTCTTTCAAAGGACCAGCTTTTGCTCTGTTCTACTGGTTTTGTGTTTGTTTCAATAGCATTGATTTCTGCTCTAATATTTATTATTTCCTGTCTTCTGCTGGTTTGAGGTTTTATTTGCTGTTCTTTTCCCAGCTCCTTAAGGCATAAGGTTAGGTTGTGTATCTGAAATCTTTCGTCCTTCTTTAGGAAGGCCTGGATTGCTATATACTTTCCTCTTATGATGGTCTTTGCTGCATCCCAGAGGTTTTGGGTTGTGGTATTATTATTTTCATTGAATTCCATATACTTTTTAATTTCCTCTTTAACTTCTTGGTTAGCCCATTCATTCTTTAGTAGGATGTTCTTTAGTCTCCAAGCATTTGTTACCTTTCCAAATTTTTTCTTGTGGTTGATTTCGAATTTCATAGCGTTGTAGTCTGAAAATATGCACGGTATGATCTCAGTCTTTTTGTACTTGCTGAGGGCTGATTTGTGTCCCAGTATGTGGTCTATTCTGGACAACGTTCCATGTGCACTGGAGAAGAATGTATATTATGCTGCTTTAGGATGAAATGTTCTGAATATATCTGTTAAGTCCATATGGTTCAGTGTGTCATTCAAAGCCATTGTTTCCTTGTTGATGTTTTGATTAGATGGCCTGTCCATTGCTGTGAGTGGGGTGTTGAAGTCCCCTACTATTATGGTATTATTACCAATGAGTTTCTTTATGTTTGTTATTAATTGATTTATGTATTTGGGTGCTACCACATTTGGCGCATAAATGTTTTCAATTGTTAGGACTTCTTGGTGGATAGGACCCTTAATTATGATATAATGCCCTTCTCCATTTCTTGATACAGTCTTTATTTTAAAGTCTAGATTGTCTGATGTAAGTATGGCTACTTCGGCTTTCTTTTGGTGACCATTAGCATGATCATCCCCTTACTTTCAATCTGAAGGTGTCTTTAGGTCTAAAGTAGGTCTCTTGTAAACAGCATTTTTTATCCATTCTGTTACCCTATGTTTTTTAATTGGAGCATTTAGTCCATTGACATTTAGAGTGAGTATTGGAAGATATGAATTTATTGCCATTATGTTGCCTGTAGAGGTGGAGTTTCTGGTGGTGTTCTCTGGTCCTTTCTAGTCTTGTGGTTTTTGGTCTTTCTTCCTTGTCTTTTCTCCCCTCAAAGAGTCCCCCTTAAAATCTCTTGCAGGGTGGGTTTAGTGGTTATGAACTCCTTCAATTTCTGTTTGGGAAACTTTTTATCTCTCATTCTAGTTTGAATGGCAGCCTTGCTGGATAAAGAATTCTTGCCTGCATATTTTTCCAATTCAGCACATTGACAATATCCTGCCACTCATTTATGGCCTTCCATGTTTCTGTGGATAGGTCTGCTGCAAACCTGATCTGTCTTCCCTTGTAGGTTAAAGACTTTTTTCCCTTCCTGCTTTCATGAGTCTTTCCTTGCCTGAGTATTTTGTGAATTTGACTATGATATGCCTTGTTGATGGTCAGCTTTTGTTGAATCTAATGGGAGTCCTCTGTGCTTTCTGGATTTTGATGTCTGTGTCTTCCCCAGATTAGGAAAGTTTTCTGCTAGGATTTGCTCACCTAATCCTTCTACGCCCTTTGCTTTCTTCATCTTCTGGGACCCCTGTGATTATGATGTTCCTTTTTAATGAGTTGCTGATTTCTCTAATTCCTAAATCGTGCTCTTTTGCCTTAGTCTCCCTCTTTTTTTATGTTTCATTGTTCTCCATAAGTTTGTCCTCTATATCTCGGATTTGCTGCTCTGCCTCATCTGTCCTTGCCACTGTGGCATCCATTCGAGATTACAGTTCAGTTATAGCATTTTTTATTTCATCCTGACTAGGTTTTATCTCCGCAGAAAGGAATTCTAATCTGTTTTCAACCCCAGCTAGTATTATTATTAAAATTCTAAATTCTGGTTCAGACATCTTGCTTGTATCTGTGTTAAGACCCTGGCTGTCATTTCTTCCTGTTATTTCTTTTGGGCTGAATTCCTTTATTTTGTCATTTTGAAAGAAGAAAAGGAATTAATAAGTTAAGAAAATTAAAATTAAAAAATTTAAAACAACACATAAAAAATCAAATAAAGGATGCTATATCCTAGGTGTGTTCTGGTTTGGTTGTTGAAAGGAGCTTGATAGATTGCAGAAAAAAGGGAAAGATGAGAAAAGAAAGGAAAAAAGGAAAATGATTGGAAATTTGAAAAAAAAAATGAATACAATGAAATAGAATAAAATGAAAGGATGGAGAGACTTGTGGTGTTCCTGAATAGTGAGGTTGGCCCAGATGGGCAGGGCTTACTGTAATGGCTCCATTCTCCACCAGATGGTGCTGCTTAGCTTACTGGGGTAGATTGTTGTGGAGTCTAGGGGTGTGTATGCACATGCACGGGAGGGGTGAAAATGGCATCACCCAGCTTCCCAGTCTCTATTAGAACTCTGTGCTCTGACCAGCAATCGCTTATCCCTCCTTTGTCTCCAGCTTCCATCCGCTCCCCACTTTTACTGTCCATGACTAAGCCATCAGCTTGCCAGGCAGCACATTCCTCCTGAGTTTTGGAGGGATTTTATCCTGAGTTTTATCTCAGATGCAGCTGTTTCCCATCCTCTTACTTCTGAGGGACTGCAGTCTTGACCCGTTCAGACCTTTGGGGGGAGGGTCTCACTGAGCAAGGGCCAGGTGCCCACCTGTCCCCGGGAACATTCTCAAGACCATGCTGCTGCTGATGCCCAGAGACTGTGGCTGGGTGCCACCCCCCCCCCCCCAGAGAAAGTTCACGTGATCGTGAAGTGGCAGCGATTCAGGGGTTATGGTACATCACAACACACATCTGGCACCAGACTTGCCATTTAACGTCCTTGTTCCAGCACCACCGAATGTGGTTGTTCTCTGGGGTCCACTGGGAACTTTGCCTGTGGGTTGGCTACCCTACATCTACCATATGTCCTTCCATCAGGAGAACCACCTCTCCTCCATGAGTCCTGATGACCCTGAGGACCTTGCTCTCTGCTCCTGGGGATTTGCCCTTCCCATGACAGCAACACCAGGTATTGAGTGGCAGAGTTTCAGGCTCTGCACTACCCCTGTTTTTAGAATCTTAATAGAATTTAAACCCTCTCCTTTCTCCTTTCTCCCTTTTTTTGTTCAGTCCCTGCGGCTGTTTCCACTTTTCCACTTTCTCTCCAGCTGCTTTCAGGGCGGCGGGGGGGGGGGGGGGGAGAGTGCTTTTCCTGTATTCTTCTCCCACCCCATCTCTGTCCTCTTTCTGCATGCAAAAGTGGCTCCCTGCCCTCCGTGGCTTCTCTTTCCCCCAGTTCACCTTTCTGCGCCACATACCTGCTGAATTCTGTGGTTCAGATTGTGCAGATTATTGTGTTAATCCTCGGATAGTTTTCTAGGTGTGCAGGATGGTTTAGTGTTGGTCTGGCTGTATTTCATGGATGTGAGACACACAAAAAAACTTCCATGTGCTATTTTGGCTCCTTCACCAAGACATTTATTAACTACCAAACATTATTATAATTAAATTGCTTAAACCAGGACTAAAGAGAAAATCTTAAGAGAAGTCAGAGAAAATACCACATTGTGTACAGAGGAACAAAGATGCGGATTACAGCGTATTTTTGGAAATGATGTAAGATGAAAGACAATGAAGGAATATATGTAAGTTACTGAAAGACAAAACTACCAACCTAGGCCTCTATCCAACAAAGCTATGTTTCAAAAGCAGAGGTGAAGTACTTTTTCCATGCGTACACAATTTGAACAAATTTATCAATAACTCACCTACACTATAAAAAATGTTAAAGAAATTCCTTTGAGCAGAAGGAATATGATGCAAGACACAAAGACCTTTGAGCAATAGCCTTTGAGAAACTAGCTGAAATCCTCAAGATTCTGCAGAATAAAGATACTGTATATTTACTTTATAATTTCATTGGCTATTAGATTAAATTAAAAGCAAAATGGACCTTTTAAGTCCAGTACATTCATCTTCTTAAGGCCCTTTTATTTTAAAATTAAGAAATAAAATACAATGTGTCTCCCTGGGGAATTGTGTCTCCCTGGGGAATAGGTTCATGCAGTAACCTATTTTCTCCACGGGAATAATATTAAAGCAGAGCTAAGGACTCAAGATCCCAAATAACCAAAAGGTACACAAAATGTTTTCAAAGATAGTGATCAGCATTACTACCATCACTAACAGAATAAAAATGGAAAGGCATAGGGATGCCTGGTTGGCTCAGCCGGTTAAGCAGCGGACCTCAGCTCAGGTCACAATCTCACAGTTCACTAGTTCAAGCCCTGCATTGGGCTCTGTGCTGGCAGTTCAGACCCTGGAGCCTGCTTCAGATGCTGTGTGTCGCTCTCTCTCTGCCCCTAGCCTGTGCTCTCTCTCTCTCTCTCAAAAATAAATAAACATTAAAAAAAAACTTAATGGAAAAGAATCATGTAATGTGGTTTCTAAAAAATTGCAGTTTGTACTTTCTGATCTTATATTTTGAAATATTCCACAACCACTCCTGGCCCATAAAAGGCCAGACACATGACCTCTCTGTGTCCTTCATACTCTCCCAGTACATGATATCAAGCATTTCTGCACCATTGCTGTATTGAAAATAGTGAAAATATTTTTTTAAAAGTCACAATATCTGAGTCTGCCTGGCACATATGGCTCAAAGATATTCCTGTGACTCCTTCCCTCATTGAGTGCTTCCTCAGCCACCATGAATAACCAGCTCTTCCCTCTATACCTGCCTACGTGTTCACACACACACACACACACACACACACACACACACCCCATGTCTGCATCTCAGGGCCCTCTACTATTCTGATGACCCTAATTACTATCTGAAATTTCTTTTTTTTATATTTGTTTATTTATTTTGAAAGAGAGGAGTGGGGGAGAGCGAACATGAGGTAGGGGCAGAGAGAGGGAGAGAGAGAATCCCAAGCAGGCTCTGTGCTGTCATCATGGAGCCTGACAGGAGGGCTCCATCTCACAAACCATGACAACATGACCTGAGCCAAAATCAACAGTTGGAGACTTAACTGACTGAGCCAACCAGGTGCCCCTATCTGAAATGTCTTGTACTTGTATTTGTTTACTTGTCTGTGATTTACCTCTGCCCTAAAGAAGAAATCTTGTCTGCCTAGTTTGATACCCTACCCCTGATCCCCAGCACCTAGGAGAGTACATGGCTCAGAGTGAGTGCTCATAAAATACTCGATAATTCAATGTTTAGATCAAATAGTTTCATGGTTAACTAGAGATGAGAGCTACCTAATTGTTTCTTAGCCTGGGATCTTCCTGTCAAATAGGAACCTTCAGAATATAGAGATGTTTCTTTGCCCTGGAAGCCAGACAGAGCAGAAGATTATGGAAAATATCTGGCTCAGCTGTTAGGTTGAACCCAAACACGATGTTTCTTTCCAGGCCTGAAAATCGACGGACACTGTCCAACACGATGTGATTGGCCATGATATCCGATGCATCTTGGATCTGTACTAAAAGATCAGATTCCCCATCGAGCTGAGATGTATTTCTTTTCCTCATTGCTCTTAGAAGCTTATCTTTATATATTTCCACTTCACTTGCTTTGCTGAAAAGCACAGCAATGTCCTTGGGAGAATAACCATTCCTAAAGAGAAAGTGGCATTTCTTTGCTACTTGGACCACCATATCTTCCATGTCCAAGTACTCCATAATCTCCACGTAGCCCGGAATACCCTGAGCCCATTCAGCTTTATGAACCATCTCCAGGGACGCAGGCGGGATGTTACATGGAGGATTTTCTCTGACCTCCTGCATTACTTCTTGTAGGTATTTGGCTATTGGATCTGCATTACGGATCACTCTGGTGAGCTCTTCTCTTGGATACTGGGCTGTGAGAGCAGGGAGGCCACTGCAGCTCAAGTGGGTAGTCTGAAAGTAGTCTAGAAAGATCCAGAGAATTCCTGGGCAATCCTTTTTTCTCTGAGTGATGGCTTTTGCCTTCTCATACCAGTCTCCATCCTCAGTGCGAAAATTCTGAGCTTCATCAATGATGATGTGCTTAATCTTTTGGAAGTCATTTTTCATGAAGGTTTTCCGGGTCACTGCCTGGCAGACATGTCTCTGGCTGAAAATGTAGAGAAACACAGTCAAGTTACCCCACTCAAACAAAGGAATCCAATTATACTCTTAAACACATCTGGACCTAGTCATTACAATATGACTTTTCACATGCGAACTTAAAACCACACCAGCCAAAATTATTTTTAAAAAATCATTATAGTTAGGCTGCATACCTCACAAAATTCTTCAGAGGCTGATTTTCACAGATGTAAAGAATATCATCTGGTTGACAGTGAAACACATTCCTGATCTTCTCCATTATCCTAAGAGCCAGGATGGTCTTCCCTGATCCAGGTAAGCCATGAACAAACAGTTCTCTAGTCATGCGAATGTTCTTTGAAAGCAACTCATACTGTTTATCTGTGAGGAGGCTGAAAACCTCAGAGCCCAGCTCTTCACTTAAGAAAGATCGGAATCCGAGCAAGACTATCACAAGGGACCGTAACAGAGCTTCCATGTGCTGGGTGGTCCTAAGGTTATAGGAGTTGGGGTAAATTTGCAAATCCAAATCATGAAGAGTCTTTGCTGTATTATCAGGATTCAGTAGGAAGATCAAGGGAGTGACACACAATTTCCCAGTGTAGCCACCTGTGTTCACCAGCGTCTGTTTTAAGACGCGGGCGACTTTCCTAGAGTAGCCCTTCCAGCTTGGGTCCCACTCGCTGAGGATAGTGTAGAGGCGTGGGGTGTTGTTCTGGGAAAGCAGAAGAGCATCGCAGATGACTCCCTGCTTCTCTTGCAGACCCACGTCCACAGCCCAGCTTCGAGAGAATATCAATATTCCTTGAGAGAAAGAGCGCATTTCCTTATTTATTAAGTTTTTGAGTCCTTTATGTGTTGAGAACAGCTCCTTGTAGACGCTTTCTGGTGTATACACCATTCTGTCTGGTAATACTAAACAGGAAAAGAATTGGAATAAATTCGAGAATCTGCAAACAAGCTAGAATCATCATTATCCGTAATAGATTCAATCCACATTTGGGCCCAACCACGTGTCAGCATAAGGATGCATTAGTGATAGGAAATAAAACAATTCCCAGTCCAATGGAGATGATAAGTGACTGGCATAACAGAGACAAACAATAATTATACAAAGTGGTAAATGCAATGGGCAAGAAGTGCACAGAGCATTATGCAATCATCAAGGAGAGGGAGCCCTCAGGAAAAAAGAAAATGTGGAAGTCTTTCTGAAGAAGGAGACACCGGAGCTGCTTAAGGGATGGCTGTGAGTTAGCCCTCTGAAGGATGCGAGAATGGAGAGCTAGGCAACAGGGGACTCATGAGTAAAGCACAAGACAAGAAACTCATGCAAGCACCTCCAAGAAGTTTGTGTTGTGATGTCTAAAGTGAAAGGCACAAAGGAGGAAATGAGGATGGAGAAAAAGGCCTTATGGTGCCATCTTAGCACCTAGCAACGCTGACTAGGGTTAACAATACTGTGTGATATATGTGAAAGTTGCTAAGAGAGAACGTAGATGTTCTCAACACACACACACACACACACACACACACACACACACACACACACACACGTATGGTAATTATGTGAAGTGATGGGTATGTTAGCTAACTTTATTGTGGTCATCATTGTGTAATATGTACAGGTTTGAAAAAAAATCATTTTGGGGGCTCCCAGCTGGCTCAGGTGGTGGAGCATGCAACTCGATCTTGGGGGTGTGAGTTTGAGCCTCGTGTGGGGTGTAGAGATTACTTTAAAAAATGAAAGTTTTAAAAATAGGGGGAAAAACCCATGCTGTACACCTTACATAGATGATGTTATATGCCAATTATGTCTCCATAAATCAGGAAAAAACACCTATCATTGGTTATAAACTATATGAGGTGTCCTACATGACATTTTGTGAAAGGCAAAATTATAGGGATGAAAAATAGATTAACGGCTGCTAAGGGTTAGGGATTGGAGAATTCTGACCACAAAGGGGCAGAATGAAGGGGCCTTTTTTGGGTGATGGAACTATTCTGTGTCTTTACTCTGGTGGTGGTTACATGAATCTATACCTTTAAAAACCTTTAGAATTCTTTAAGAAAAAAGCCCATTTTATATATGTAAATTTTAAAAATTAATTTTTATAAGTATTTTTTAAAAGAGATTTAGGGGGCGCCTGGGTGGCTCAGTCGGTTAAGCGGCCGACTTCGGCTCCGGTCACGATCTCACAGTCCGTGAGTTCGAGCCCCGCGTCGGGCTCTGTGCTGACCGCTCGGAGCCTGGAGCCTGTTTCAGATTCTGTGTCTCCCTCTCTCTCTGACCCTCCCCCGTTCATGCTCTGTCTCTGTCTCAAAAATAAATAAACGTTAAAAAAAATTAAAAATAAATAAAAATAAATAAATAAAAGAGATTTAGGTGTTTTATATGTATAAAAAGGGTTCTTGAAACTTTTGGCATCACAAGCCCAAATCGGGACTCTAACAAAATCTATGAACTTTCTCCCCAGGAAAAAAATAAACACAAAATTTAAATTTTAAATTCAGGGTAGATGGAAGACACAGCATGAATCCAGATTTCTGTGATTGGCTGGATGGAGTATGGACTCTCCAATTCATAGACACAATGTGGAAGAAATGGCAGAAAAAGAATACTTCATACAGATTAATATTCAGAATATACAGAACAAGTAGAAGATTGTCAGCATGGAAGACTGATTTTGGAAATGTTCAGTTTAAGATACCTGTGGTACATCAAGTATCCAGGAAGTAATCTGGACACGCCAGTACCATTGGTCTGGGCTCAGACAAATACTAAAGTTATTTTCTATACAATGGACTAAACTAAGGGCTCCTCCTCCTCCTATTTTAATTTAACATCATTTACAAATTATTGAGCAACGATTTCAACTAAGTAAAGGAATAACATATAAACATAGGAAAGGTTAGTTGAAAACTACCTTTGGTTTTACATTAATACGATTATTAAGTAAAATGTTTGGAAATGGTATAATGTATATTTTAAAGCTAAGAGCTTTCCTAAATGCCAGCAATTCACAATCAGAAATTATTATCATATAAGGATCTCCTTCTAGTAATAAATTTAAACTTTTTAATTCTAGGGTAGTTAGAATATAGTATTACACTAGTTTCGGGTGTGCAATACAGTGATTTCGCAATTCTATACATTACTCAATGCTCATCATGATAAGTGATTCTTAACGCCCATCACCTATTCCACCCACCCCCCACCCCTTCCCTCTCATAGTCGCCAGTTTTTCTCTATAGTTAAGAGTCTGTTTTTTGGCTTGCCTCTTTTTTTTTCGTTTGCTTTCTTGCTTAAATTCCACATAGGAGTGAAGTCATATGGTATTTGTCTTTCTCTGGCTGACTTATCATTCTAGGAATAAAATTTGACATATATAGCAACAATACAGATAAAACCGAAACAATCAAGAGATGTAACCTATTTCACTGATTATAAGTGTACTTTAATATCTCTGAAATCAAGATACATCTTCTAATTTAATTGGCAATATTTTCTTTATTCGTGGTAAATAAAATAATAATACAATATTGTTTCCTTGGGTTTGATGAAATATAGTAAAAGAAGACTTTAATAAATGGCCAAACATCCCATGTTCACCTATGAGGAAATTCACTGTTGTAAAAATGACAATTCTTCCCAAAGTCATTTATCAATTTCATGTGGTTGCCATCAAAATAATCTCCACGTGTCCTTTTCTTTTAGGTGGAACAAAATGATTCCAAGCTTCTTCTAGAAGAGAAATGCCATGATAATACCATTTGGTGGATTCTGGTCTATGTTTTGAATTACGATTTGGCAACGTTCACCGAAGGGTACCAGCAATTGTTACTACTTGGAATTTATCTTTAAGGAACATCTCAAGGCATTTTTAGAAAAATGTATATTGTAGCATTGTTGAAAATAGAAAAAAATTAGGTGTCATATAAAATTCCATCAAAGAAAGGACTGGTTAAAGAAGTGGTAGCAGGGTAGTTTGCAAAGTTCTATTTTTTGACCTAGGTGGTGGTTACACAGGTTTTGCTGCGTACTAATTATTCTTTTTTAAAGTTTAAATTTAGTTAAGTAATCTCTACACCCAACGTACTTTCTGTACGTAGAGTATATTTTACAATAAAAGCAGCTAAAATTAGTAACATCTATGTTTAGGAATACTAGGAAACACTACACAATCAATAAAAGAATTGGGTAAATCTATGAGTAAAGTCATGACAAGACATACTTATGTCACTCAGATTCAGCCTTATGCTTGCATATATTTGTAGTACATTCATTTTCACTGCTTAATAGTATTCCACTAGGTGAATATACTACAATACGAATAGTAACCTAGAGCAGTCACGGGGATCTCTCCAATTTTAGACATCTCTTGATGCATATGTACACATGCTTCCCTAGAAACTAGAAAAAGTTACTGACTGGTATAATATCCAAATGACCAATTTAGTCTAAAGGGATTAACCCAATTTATTTTTTATTTAAAAAAAAATTTTTTTTTCAATGTTTATTTATTTTTGGGACAGAGAGAGACAGAGCATGAACGGGGGAGGGGCAGAGAGAGAGGGAGACACAGAATGGGAAACAGGCTCCAGGCTCTGAGCCATCAGCCCAGAGCCTGACGCGGGGCTCGAACTCACGGACCACGAGATCATGACCTGGCTGAAGTCGGACGCTTAACCGACTGCGCCACCCAGGAGCCCCTAACCCAATTTAATTCATAGCAGCAATGTACAAAAATTCTGATTAGGGGGCTGGAGTGTCTCAATTGGTTGAGCATCCAACTCTTGATTTCTGCTTGGGTCATGATCCCAGGGTGGTGGGACTGAGCCCCGCACTGGGCTACGTGCTGAGCATGGAGCCTGCTTGGGATTCTCTCTCTCCCTTTGCTCTTCTCCCCCCTCACGTTCTTTCTGTATCTCGCTAAAAAAAAAGATTCTGATTACCCAGAACGTCTCCAACATCTGTTATTTCAATTAAATAGTGTAGGATGGTATCTACTTGTGGTTTTGAAGTGCGTTTCACTCATTCCGATAGCTTGAACAGCCCTTCCTAAGTTTATTGGACATGCGTGTTTCCTTTTCGGAGAAATACATCTTTATAACCACTGTGTATTTGTCTACGAGGTGGTTTGTGCTTTTAACAAGTTTTGTAAATTCTTTATATATTCTTGATACCAGTTCTTTGTCAACTGCATGGATTTCATAATCTTCTTCAAGTTTGTCATGGATTCTTTCACTCTCTTTAAGGTATCTTTTGAGTAACGTAAGTTCTTAATTTTAGTGTGGTGAAATTTATCAATCTTCTTGTTTAAGGTTAATATTTTTAGGTCTAGTGTAGGAAATCCTGTCCTACCTCAATGATGAAAAATTATTTGTGTACATCTACTAAAGTTTCAAGGGTTTGTTTCTGACATTTAAGTCCTTAAACCTTCTGGAATTGATTTTTTTTTCTATAGTATAAATAGGAGTCCAGGGTTTTTTTCATATGAATGAACAACCAACATGTTCCAAAGCAACCAGACATGAATTACCTGGAAAGTAACGTTTTTGCTGTGCTTCCAGACATTCAAAATTCTTATGGGTGCACACAGTCCTGCTGCGGGGTGTAGTGGATGACAAACTCAATGCAAGGACCATCTCAGAAAATCTGGAAAGATCTTAGGAAGTAAGAAGTAACAGTTCAATATGCAAAAATG
Organism: Felis catus; assembly: GCF_018350175.1. NCBI lineage: Eukaryota > Metazoa > Chordata > Mammalia > Carnivora > Felidae > Felis > Felis catus. The sequence continues at coordinate 22,888,837 of NC_058381.1, read as the reverse complement.
CAGACTCCAAATTATAGCTAAGCTGTGTTGTAGTCTTTCACTTTGTCTTAGAACCCAAAGCCTTGGCCCACAGATCCTTGTGTATACATTCTGAGTCAACTCAAGAAAGTTTATTGATATCTTGGGCAGGGTGAGGTACTACATGGAGCAATAGTTTTCATTTAATTGTATTCTATTGAAACTCATGTTTTATTTTTTAGAATGCTTACATTTTAAAAATACAATTAGAAAGTATATAAGGTTTGGGGTGCTGGGTGACTCAGCTGGTTAAGCATCCAACTCTTGATTTCGACTCAGGCCATGATCTCATGGTCATGAGATTGAGCCCCACATTAGGCTTCACACTGAGCATGGAGCCTGCTTGAGATTCTCTCTCTCTCTTTCTCTCTCTCTCTCCCCCCCCCCCCACCTCACCTCTCTCCCCCGCTCATGTACTCTCTCTATCCCTCTCAAAATAAATAAATAAAAATTTTTTAAAAAGAAGGAATAAAGTTCAATGGATACAAATTTCTGAGAAGACTCTGAAATGTTCTTTATTTTTGTGGACTTTTGAAGATGTTACCATTAATTTATTTTGTCTCATTTCATCTTGGACTTTCTTTTTCCAAGTGGGATGTACATCACCAATACTACTCTGGCTTATCATTCTTGGTGAGTAGCACATGTTCACTTTGAAAAGGAAAAGTAGGAAAGGAGAGAGCTAGCCACGGACTAGTTGTGTTTGGGTTCAGAATGGAAGAGGGGCGATGAGAAAGGGAGAATATTTATTCCAGGGACCAAGAACGGAAAGGCAGGGAAAAGTGATGGTTGGGTTAAAGATGACACATATGTGCACGTGAAAAAGAATTTCCTGAATAATTAAAGGAGTTCATATTCAGAAAGGTAAAGAAGAGACTTCAAAATGAACACAAGAAAGGGAGTGAAAATAAAAATTACTAGGTCAGACAGCCCCCTGCACCAACCTCTAGTAGGTCTATTAGCCCAGGGCAACATCTTTTTGCTGAATGCAGAGTATTCAAGATAGGCAGAGGGAGTGAAGTGCAGTGACCTACCAACTGTATCTATCGGAAATCACAAATCAGGCATGTGCAATTAAGACAGTGCTTTTCTTTGCCTAGATCTTGAAATAATACCCTAGTTCCTCCCTCCTCACCTCTCCCCTTCTGTCCCCCCAAATGAACATTATAATCATTGTGGATTCTGCTCCCTGACCTGGGTCGGCTTCCATCATCCAAGCTATCCATTGCTTCGTGTCCAGCTGTTTCACACAATTGTCCTGCACCTGCCAGGAACTGGGCATCTTGGAAAACACTGCACAGCAAAATTGTTCCACCTTGACTGCACAGACATATCCATGGAGGGTCCCCTGATTGTGTACTTCAAGGAATTTGACAGCATATTTTATCTCATGCTTCTGTGTACAGAAATGATGGACAGGGAGATTCCTAATACAGGAATCAATACAAGCCTTCAACATGTCAAAATCTATTTTCTCCTTTTCACATCCAATGACTTCACGGGTCTCATCATGCACACCAAAAAATATATACCCTCCTTCAGTGTTTGCAAATGCAGAAACACAACTGGGGAGACTCTCGTGAAAGCACTGTGACTCCTCTGTTGAGAACATTTTAAATTCAACGTGGAGGGAATTAGTAAAGTTGAGCTTTTCTAGGTACTGAAGCTGAGTTCTAGCGAATACAGCAGCAGCTGAGGCCCTTATGTTATACTCGTTTCGCACACCAACCTGAACTTTGTGTGGACTTAATGAACTGGAATCAGTATTCCTAAGAGTCTGAGTTTTCCCTTTGAGGAATGCCAATGCTTCCTTAGAATCCATGACATCAGTAGATGTTCTGTATCTATAGTACAAATTGGAGCACAAGGTAGCGATTCGTACACCAGAGGCATCTGCGTTCCAGGATCTCACAAAAATCAAAAAGAGTTCTCCCTGCTGCATCTCATCTAAATAGTCTTTAAAAATTGAAGGCATCGTCAGGCCTACTCCATGGATTTCATAATTGTAGTCTTTGTTCTCAATCTCAGCTTTGACCACTCCGCCACCAGAATTCAGCAGAGCACATATTGCTTTCAAGATGTTTTCCCTCTGTTTTTTCCGCAATTCAGGATTCATTTCTTTCCTTTGTGTATCCCCAAGGATGATCTTTCCTGCATTTAAGACACATTCGGCAAAGTTTGTTTCCAAATCAACCTTGAGACTCATCTTCTCAGCACAGGTCCTTTTCCTACCCTGAAATATAAGAAACAGGAAGACAGAACGATTAGAAGAGGACAAGCATAGGTGAGGTGGGAAAACTGACACTTTGAGGCCACTCTTCTGAAGTTGGTCACCTCATTTATGCACACAGAGTTTGAAGCCACTTTCGTGCATGAAAGAAGTGCAGAGGCCAAGGGGAGGAGCTAAGTCTACTGGAAGCCCACTGCCACTGAGAAATGATCAAGAGCCTATTTTGATGCTGTGATTTTAGTAACTGTTTGTGCCATAATCTCTGAGTGGCAAAGTCTCCCAGATCACCTGCAGAAAAGTAGAAATTGTGCAAAGATACATGAGGACGGGGGCTGCAATGCAACCAGAAAGTTTTCACTGTCAGTGGTGTCCCCGGGGTGTGCTGATGTGTATTGATTTTCTTGGTGCTCCTTCTCCTCTCACTGAGACTGGGCTATTCTTGGATTGTTGCTATGGAACAGATCTTTAAGCTTTCCCTCGTTCAAGAAGTTCTCATCTCATGAAAACTTACATATGTATATGTAAGTTTTACATATATGTAAGTATATACATATACATATATAAGTATATACATATGTAAGTATATACATGTGTAAGTATATACATATATGTAAGTATAGACATATATACACACATACATAATTTATTAGAAACGGACAAATTATTGACTGTTTGGATCAACCCAGCTGGCAGGTTGAGGTGGGCTTTTGGCATTTCCTAAACTTTAAGTGACAACAGGGAATCTCAGAAGAGGTAAAGCTGAGTGAAAGTGTGCACACACCATCTTGACAACCACACCTCATGGTGGAAGGGCAGTGTGAGGGATGAACATTTCTGCAGCTGCTTATCTTTAACTCTTTGGTAGCAGTTGAGTAAAAAGAAGGAGTGACTAGACCAACTCACACATAATTACACAGGTCTCCATCAAAAGACAGTTCTTTGTGAACCAAGATGTCCTGCTATCTCCTCATCCAGCTTCCTTCCTTAAAAACAGGTTGCAGGAAACCAAAGACAGAACCCGAGAGAGAGAAGAAAACACAATCCATACTCTGAAAACTATAGAACACTAATGAAAGAATGTGAAGGGGACACAAAGAAATGGAAAAGTAATCCATGCTCATGGATTGGAAGAACAAACATTGTGAAAATGTCTATACTACCCAAAGTAATCTACACATTTAATGTAGTCCCTATCCAAATACCAACAGCATTTTTCATAGAGCTAGAACAAAAAGTCCTAAAATTTGTATGGAACCACAAAAGACCCCAAATAGCCAAAGCAATCCTGAAAAAGAAAATTAAAGCTGGAGGTATCACGATTCTGGATTTCAAGCTGTACTGCAAAGCTATAGTCATCAAGACAGTATGGTACTGGCACAAAAACAGACACATAGATTAATGGAACAGAATAGAAAACCCAGAAATGAACCCACAACTATATGGTCAACTCACCTTCGAGAAAGCAGGAAAGAATATCCAATGGAAAAAAAAGACAATCTCTTCAACAAATGGTGCTGGGAAAATTGGATGGCAGCATGCAGCAGAATGAAACTTCTTACACCATAAACAAAAATAAATTAAAAATGGATGAAAGTCCTAAATGTGAAACAGGAAAACATAAAAATTCTAGAGGAGAACACAGGCAGCAACGTCTTTGACCACAACTGTAGCATCTTCTTACTAGACACATTGCTGGAGATAAGGGCAACAAAACCAAATATGAACTATCAGGATTTCACCAAGATAAAAAGCTTCTGCACAGCGAAGGAAACAATCAACAAAACTAAAAGGCAGCCTACCAAATGGGATAAGAAATTTACAAATGACATACCTGATAAACGGTTAGTACTCAAAATCTGTAAAGAACTTATCAAACCCAACCCCCAAAATATAAACAACCCCAGTTAAGAAATGGGCAGAAGACATGAATAGACCTTTTTCCAAAGAAGACACACAGATGGCTAACAGACACATGAAAAGATGCTCAACATCACTCATCATCAGGGAAACATCATCAGGGAAATACAAATCAAAACCATGATGAGATAGCAACTCACTCCTGTCAGAATGACTAAAATTAACAAGATACAACAGGTGTTGGCGAGGATGTGGAGAAAGGGGAACCCTCTTGCACTGTTGGTAGCAATGCAAACTAGTGCAGCCACACTGGAGAACAGTAGGGAGTTTCCTCAAGAAACAAAATATAGAACTACCCTATGATCCAGCAATTGCACTATTAGGTATTTACCCAAAGGATACAAAAATACAGATTTGAAGGGCTACATGCACCCCAATGTTTATAGCAACATGATCAACAATAGCCAAACTATGGAGAGAGCCCAAATGTCCATCGGCTGATGAACGGATTAAGAAGATATATATATATATATAGGGGCGCCTGGGTGGCTCAGTCGGTTGTGTCCGACTTCAGCTCAGGTCATGATCTCATGGTCCATGAGTTCAAGCCCCATGTTGGGCTCTGTGCTGTTAGTTCAGAGCCTGGAGCTTGCTTCAGATTCTGTCTCCCTCTCTCTCTTCCCCTCCCCCACTCACTCTCTGTCTCTATCAAAAAAAATGAATAAACAGTAAAAAAAAATTTAAATATATATGTACATGTATACATATATGTAATGGAATATTACTCAGCCATCAAAAAGAATGAACTCTTGCCATTTGCAATGTCGTAGATGGAGCTAGAATGTATTACGCTAAGTGAAATAAGTCAATCATTGAAAGACAAATACCTATGATTTCCCTCAGATGTGGAATTTAAGGAAAAAAACAGAAGAACATATGGGAAGGAGGGGAAGAGAAGAGAGAGAAACAAACCACAAGAGACCCTTAACTGTAGAGAACAAACTGAGGGTTGATGGAGGCAGATGAGTAGGAGATGGGCTAGATGGGTGATGGAGATTAAGCAGGGCACCTGTGATGAGCACTGCATGTTGTATGTAAGTGATGAATTCTACCCCTGAAACCAATATTGCACTGTATGCTAACTAAAATTTAAATTAAAAAAAAAGAAGCCAACACAATCCTCTGGATGGGAGCCCAGAACGACAGCTGTGGGGCAGGCCTAGAGGATCACTATCCAAAATGGGAACAAGATGCCTTCAGGCTTCAGTGGATGGACACTATACAACCAATGGGATGCTTCATGTGTTAGTCAGCCGAAGAGGTAGAGAGTTTGGGGCTGAATTAGTAATAGGGACTTGGGAAAACATGTAAATACAAATATAAGACAATAACTCTAAGAACAAAATGAAAAATAGTATCAAAAACCATACCTGTAACTGATTACATGGCATAGCTATAAACAAAATGACAGTCATAATATTATCAACTCTGAATATTGTTCTGACCGGAAATGATGACGTAATCATACTGGCAGGATGTAGGGAGAAAAAGGGTTGTGAAATGTGGAGGAGGGAGGTCATTATCTCCAGAAACAGACAGCATTTAAGGGGGGGGGGGAGGTGTGTAAACATAAGCATGTTGTTTAGAAATATATAAGTAATCCTGAACAAAAAAGCCAAAGAGGCAAGAGGATGTCTAGAGAGCAGAAAAAGGGGGCAGAGTAGAGGGTAAGAGGCCACTGATTTTCTTATTATGTCTTATGAAACTATGACTCTCAAAACTACACACATGAGACTCCCACTCCCAGACAGAACAGAGTACCAGGGACTAGATCATTCTCCTCTCTAAAATAAGAAAAACATTTTAAAAGAAAAAATGTCTGAAAATTTTCCAAATTTGGTGTAACTTGTAAAAAATTAAGATCAAGATCCACAATATTCAACAAGCTCCAAGCACTAAAAATACAAAGAAAACAATACCAAAGTGCATCTTCATTTAATTGACCAAAACCAATGATTACGAGAAAAATCTTAAAAGCAACCAGAGGAAAAAGATACATTACACACACAGAAGGACAAAGGATGACATTAGGATTTTTTGTTGTTGTTGTTTTGTTTTGTTCTTTTTCAGAAACAAAACAAGATAATGGATAAACGTCTTTAAACCAGTGAAAGAAAAACAAACTATGAACCTAGAGTTCTATACCCAGTGAAAATGTTTTTCACAAATTAAGTTAACAACAAAAAGACAAACAATCCAATTTTTTAAATGGACAAAGGACTTGAATAGATGTTTCTCCAAAGAAGATTTACAAATTGCCAATAAGCATATGAAAAGATGCTCAACACCATTAGTCATTAGGCACACACAAACCCAAACCACAATGAGATACCACTTCACACCTATCAGGATGGTGATGATGATGATGATGACGATGATGATAGAAGGAAAATAACAAGTATTGGTGAGGAGGTAGAGAAACAGGAATCACATAACACTGCTGCTGGAATGTAAAAAGGAAGCAGTCATTGTGAAAAGCAGTTTGAAGAGTCTTCAAAAAGTTAAATGTAGAGGCACCTGCGTGGCTCAGTTGATTGAGTGTCCAACTCTTGATTTCAGCTCAGGTCATGATCCCAGGGTCAGGGGATCGAGGTTAAGATTCTCTACATATCTATCTATCTATCTATCTATCTATCTATCTATCTATCTATCTATCTTTCCTTCCTTCCTTCCTTCCTTCCTTCCTTCCTTCCTTCCTTCCTTCCTTCCTTCCTTCCTTTTATCTATCTATCATCTATCTATCTCACTCTGCCCCTCCCCCATTCACCCTCTCTCTCTAAAACAACAAAAACAACAAAAGTTAAACATAGAATTAGCATCTGATCCAGCAAATCCTTTAGGCTCAAATAAGTCATAAATGTTCATACCAGAACTATTCACAAAGGCCAAAAGGTGGAAACAACTCAAATGGCCATCAACACATGAATGGATAAACAAAATGTGCTACAAACCATACAATAGAACAGTATTCAGCCATAAAAAGGAGTTAAGTACTGACACATGCTTCAACATGGGAGAACCTTGAAAACATTATCCTAAGTGAAAGAAGCAAGACACAAAAGGTCACTCTATGGACCGAATATTTATATGCCCCCCAGAATTCATATGTTGAAACCCTAATCCCCATGGGGATGGTCTTAGCTGCTGTGAACTCTGTGCAGGTAATTAGGCCATGAGGGTGGAACCCTGATGATGAGTCTAGTGCCATGATAAGAAGTACAAGAGAGCTTGCTTCCTCTCTCTCTGCTCTCTCCACCATGGCAGTTATCTGCAAACCAGGAATTTTCCTCACCAGACCAGATCAGCCGATACCTTGATCTTGGACTTCCTAGCCTCCAGAATTGTGATGAATACATATTCACTGTTTAAGCCACCCAGTCTATGGTATTTTTGTCATAGCAGCCTGAACTAAGACAGTCACATATTGTAAAATTTCACTTATGAGAAATACACAGAGTGGATAAAGTCATTGAAACAGAAAGAGGGTTGATTGCCAAGTGCTAGAGGAAGAGGGAGCTGGTGCATAGTCGTTCAATGAGGTTTTATCTGGGTGTGATGAAAATATTTGGAAGGTCGACGGAGGTGGTGGTTGTACAATACTGTGAATGTCCTAAATGCTGCTGATTTGTTCACTTTAAAATGATTAATTCTAGGGCACCTGGGTGGCCTAGTCGGTTAAGCATCTGACTTCAGCTCAGGTCATGATCTTGCAGTTTGTGAGTTCAAGCCCCACATCGGGCTCTGTGCTAAGAGCTCAGAGCCTAGACCCTGCTTTGGATTCTGTGTCCCCCCTCTCACTCTGCCCCTCCCCCCGCTCATGCTCTGTCTCTCAAAAATAAATAAACATTAAAATTTTAAAGAAAATATAAAATAAATGATTAATTTTTATTATATGAGTTTCACTTCAATTTTAAAAATTAATCAAAAAAGAAGGTGATATAAAAACTTTCTCAAACTGATAAAAGCTGAAAGGATTTATTTGTAGTAGAACTCCAATGTAAGAAATGCAAAAGCCAGCCTTCAGGCAGCAGGAAAATGATACTAGTTGGAAAATGAATATACACGAAGCAAGAAAGAACACTGGAAATACGTAAGATATTTTAAACTTAAATCTCTCTAAAAGAAGAATAAAATGGAAACACTAACATTAAATGATTTCAAGCCTTATAATACAGTTATAGTAAACAAGACAGTGTGGAACCAGTATAAAGACAAACAGATTCAGGGAAGAAAGGGTCTGGAAATAGACCCACATATATACGGACAACAAAGATGCCGAGTGGAGAAAGTGTAATTACTTTTTCAACAAAGAGGACTGGAACAATTGGATATCCGCATACAACAGAAATGAACCTCAATTCATATTTGGTGCCGTTTACAAAAATTTATTTAAAATGTGTCACAGGTCTAAATGTAAAACGTGAAACTATGTGTAAATAAATGAAGACTGCCCAAATGGGAATAATGAGAGGCTATTTATTCAGAGTGCACTGTGACAAGGGAGTCAGCCACTTGCGATGGCAGAGACTCAGAGGCAGGCAGGGGACTGGGGAAGCTTTATAGTGAGAGAGGAGGGGGGAGGCACTCGCCCGGGTAAGCCCTGATTTTAAGTTGTTTTTCTAGGGAAGCTGGAAGTGAGCTTACTAGAAATGGCACATCTTGTGTGACTGGTTTAGAAGCCTGTTTAGCTTTCTTTGGTTCCTTCTGAGTTAGAAGTGGGGCCACACACCAGGGAATCTGGGAGTTGTTAACCAAGTCCTGAGCACTTTCGCTGCATGGGCTGTGGTTTAGCTTCTGGAGGTTGTTGCTCCAGTATTGCGGGTCAAGAGTTCTGTGTTCATATATGGTCTGGCCAGTGTCCATTTGTATGTTCAGTCTCTTGACCTCAAAACCTCTGGAGGACAACATCGGAGAAAATATTTTTACCTTGGGCTTGGCAGACATTTTTTTAGAGATGTCACTAAATGTACAGTACATAAAAGAAAAAATGAATATGTTGGACTTCAAGAACACCTTTTTGCAAGACACCTGTTAAGAGAATGAAAATACAAGCCCCTGACCAGGAGAAAATATTTCCAAATGATATATCTGATCACTTGTATCTAGATTAGATACAGAATTCTTGAAAGGCAATAATAAGAAAACAACCCGATTTAAAAATGGAGAATGGATGCAACAACGTGGATGGGACTGGAGGGTATTATGCTAAGTGAAGTAAGTCAGTCAGAGAAAGACAGATATCATATGTTTTCACTCATATGTGGAACTTGAGAAACTTAACAGAAGGCCATGGGGGAACGGAAGGGGGAAAATAATTTCAAACAGAGGGAAGCAAACCCAATACAGAGAACAAATGGAGGATTAATGGGGGTGGCGGGGGAGAGGAGAAAATGGATGATGGGCATTGAGATAGGCACTTGTTAGGATGAGCACTGGGTTTTGTATATAAGTAACAAATTACGGGAATCTACCCCTGAAACCAAGAGCACACTGTATATACTGTATGTTAGCTAACTTGAAAATAAATTATATTAAAAAAATTTTTTAAAGCACAATGGGGTGCCTGGGTAGCTCAGTTGGTTAAGCATCCAACTCTTGGTCTCAGGTCAGGTCACGATCTCACCATTTGTAAGTTTGAGCCCCTTACCGGGCTTGCAGCTCTTAGAGCAGAGCCTGCTTGGGATTCTCTCTACCCCTCCCTCGCTCTCTCTCTCAAAAAGAAATAAACATTTAAAAACATTTTTTTAGGGGCACCTGAGTGGCTCAGTAGGTTGGGCATCCAACTTGGGCTCAGGTCATGATTTCGCAGTCCAATAGTTCAAGCCCCGCGTCAGGCTCTGCATTGACAGCTCAGAGCTTGGAGCCTGCTTCACATTCTGTTTCCCTCGCTCTCTGCCCCTCCCCGACTTGCACTCTGTCTCTCTCTCTCAAAAATAAAATAAAAACATTAAAAAATTTTTTTTAATTTTTTTGATGGATAAAAGATTTGAGCAGATATTTCACCAAAGAAGATATATGAAGAGCAAATAAGTACATGAAATATTGTTCAACATCATCAGTTATTAGGAAATGGCAAATAAAACTCCACTGAGATAGCACTACTCACTTATCAGAATAGCTAAAATGACTAACCATACAAGGTGTCGGCAAGCATATGGAGAAAAGGGAACTCTCGCACACTCCTGGCGGGAACATAAATACAACCATTTTAGGAAAGACTTTGATAGTTTCACACACTTGCCATATGACTCAGCCATTTCACACCTAAGTATTTACCCATGAAAAATGAAAACATATTTCCATACAAAGTCCTGTGCTGAATGTTCATAACAGTGGGGGAGGGGAAGAGAGAGGGGGCGAGAGGGAGAGAGGAGGAGGGAGAGAGAGAGAGAATCCCAAGCACGTTCCATGCTGTCACCCAGAGCCCGACACGGGGCTAGAACTCACCAACTGTGAGATCGTGACCTGAGCTGAAATCAAGAGTCAGATGTTTAACTGACTGAACCACCCAGGTGCCCCAGCTTGTACACTTTAAATATGTGCAGTTGAGGGGCACCGGACTGCTTAATTAGTAGAACATGTTTTTGTTCTTGGGGTCTGAGTTCATGCCCCACGTTGGGTGTAGAGCTTTACTTAAAAATATATATGTGTAGTTTATTTCGTGTCAACAACACCCCAATAAAGCTATTAAAAATTACATATCTGAGGGGCACCTGGGTGGCTCAGTCAGTTAAATATCCAACTCTTGATTTCAGCTCAGATCAAGATCTCTCAGTTAGTGAGATCAGTTAGTGCCCTGTCAGCGCAGAGCCTGCTTGGGATTCTCTCTCTCTCTCTCTCTCTCTCTCTCTCTCTCTGCTCCTCCCCATGCACTCTCTCCTCTCCAATAAGTAAATAAACTTAAAAAAATTACATGTATGAATGATGGTGAAAACAAAGTAAAACATATTTTGTTATAATATACTTAGCTCAAAAACCAGTAGAAATTGATGTGCCTGTTATTACTAATATTTTTTCATAGAAACTAAACCTTTGATAGGACTAGGGTATTGAAGCCCCAAATCGTGCATACTCCAAAAGGACACCTTGGCATGCCCCATATTCATTTGCTAGTAACCACCACCCCACCCTGTCTTTTCCCTTGCAAATTGTGAATTTACACTTTTCAGGCCTGCCAACTCCCTTCTCAGTGGAAATCTAGTGTTTGGCACGGAAAACAGCAGGCACTCCTAATTGCCAGTGAAAATTACCTCAGCAAAATAAGAGAAAATGCTGTCCCTTCCATTACGGGTGCATAAAAGCAGGAAGTATTCCATTTCATGAAATTCCCCTTGATTTTTTTTTTCCCCTAGCAAAGGAATCCTCTTAAGACACCTGGTCTTCAGAGACTGTTGCTCTGGCCTGTGATCATGTGCATTAGCCTTGAGGGATACTATAACTATGAATGGTTGTACACTTAACGTCCTGTTGCTATGACAATAATACTGCAATTGATTACTGTTTTCTTTTTTTCTTTCTTTCTTTCTTTTTTTAAGTTTAGTTTTATTTTATTTTATTTTATTTTATTTTATTTTATTTTATTTTAGAGAGAGAAAGCACACGGGGGAGAGGGGCAGAGAGAGAATTTCAATCAGGTTCCAGGCTCAGCACTGAGCCAGCTGCAGGGCTGGATTCCACAACCCTGGGATCATGACCTGAGCCGAAATCAAGGATTGTTGGCTTAACCAACTGAACCACCCAGGTGCCCCATTTCTGTTTTCTGGTAGGCATAAACACCTGTGCATTTCGTATTCCGACAAGGAGGCTATCATCACATTTCACTCTTCTTTGATTCGCAAAAGGTACTAAAACTTGTGATTGTCCATTTTCTTTTTTTAAATTTTTTAAAATGTTTATTTATTTTTGAGAGGGAGAGAGACAGAGCGTGACCAGAGAGAGGGAGACACAGAATCTGAAGCAGGCTCCAGGCTCTGAGCTGTCAGCACAGAGTCCGATGCAGGACCCGAACCCACCAACCGTGAGATCATGACGTGGGCCAAAATCGGATGCTCAAGCGACTGAGCCACCCAGGTGTCCCCTTTTTTTTTCTTCTAATTTTTTAAAGTGATTTTTCATCTTCTTCTTTAAACAAAAGAAGAGTCTTGTGACATTTTAAGGAACACTTCTGACACAGGACGTTATCACGCTTAGCGGCTCATCTGGCCATAGGAGCTCTCACCTCTGCCCCCTGCAGGCTGAAGAGGAACCAGTTTCTCTTTTCAAGGCAGCCATAGCCTCGCCAACATTAGCCAGAACCGCCATCTCCTTGTAGAGGCTTCGCTCTGAGATCTGCCATCAGTGGGCGGGGGGGCACCGTTAGGCATCCCCCTCTCTTAGGCACTCCACTGCAAGGAGTCCCTTCTGCGTCCTATGACAGTCATGTGCAAACGGGGAATGGAGTCATTCACCGCAGCTTAGCCTCTCTGGACAGAATCCACGGGAGTTCTTTTAGCCACTTTTTGGGGGATACAGGGCTTTGTGGACTGCCCTGGGAGTCCTCCTACCCTGCCCCACGCCGTTACTGTTTGAAGACTGACCTTGCAAGCCAGGGGCTTACAGGCATCCTGGGAACGAAGCTTCTTGTAATACAATGAACACTGACCCTATCTTGTCCCCGGGCCACAACCTCGCTGGCTTCACTTTCAGGAGCCCCGGTAACTGATGTGGTTCTTACCTCTAAAGTTCTTCGTGCTCCTGAACAGTGGGAAATTTTATCAAGCTCAGCGTGGTAAGACCTAGGCTGTGACGCTGCGCGCCTCCCGCTCCTCCCCTGTTCGCTCGGCGTTCCCAGCCTCCCGGCTCCCCGATCTCTCACTGTGCGCCTGTCGTTGGAAGTTGCTACCGACTGCAGGGCAAAAGCTCCCGAGCGGGAAAGGAGCGCAGGGGAGCTCGGGAGACGGGCGCAGACCTGGGGAGGGAAAGAAGCCCAGCTCTTGCAGGATTTGTGCAAAGGAGCGCGGGAGACGCCTTACCCGCCAAGGTTTCTCCTCTGCAGAGCGCCTCCCTCCGGCAGAATGCGACGGAACCTCCCAAGTCCGCAACCAGGATTTTGACTGCAAGGCGCCCGCTTTACACCAGGGGAACTAGGCGATACCTCACGGGGAGGGGCCCCGCGCGGGAGAGAGTGGGACAAACCAACAGTCCCAATTCTGTGTACCTGGGAACCCAGTTCTGCAAGGACAACAACCTTGGTTACTTTTGGTGGATACACGTGGGGTTTGGGGGGAGGGAGAAGGGGATCTTTTTTGTTGCTTCTCTGTTTTCTGATTAATTTTTTGAAGCTGGCAGGTCCCCCCCCCCCCCCGCCAACAGGGACGGAGTTTCGGGAACAACCTCGCTCCCTCCAGTCCTCCCCCACCCCGCTCCAGCCCTTCCCCCCTACCTCTCAGGCTCTGGCGGCGCGCTCCGCAGGTGTTTCCTCGAAAGGCCTGCAGCCCCAGTATTCCAGCTCGACTAGCCCCGACCAGCCTCGAGCTCTGTCCTAGGGTACTGAGGAGGTGGTTTAGCGGGAAACAGAAAATTAAGCTTCCGCTTTCTCGCTTCCCCCGCCCCGTCCCCGCCCTCGCCCCCGCCCCAAGGCGAGAAGTTGCATTCGGCCTCCTTTTGCTGGTGTTTTAATTTGTAAAGGGGTGATGACCGGACCCCGAGACTGGCCGCGGGTGTCGCCGTTTGGGGGGACCCCGGAGGGCTCCGGCGATGGCATTTTGGTGAAAGAAAACAGAAATTGTCTTTTGGATTCGTCTGCTCCTGCAGACTTCACACCCAGGTCTTACGCGACACCGTCAGTTTTCAGGGCGTTCATCCTAATTTTATTACGAACATGTTCTGGGCGCTCTCACGAAGGGTCTGGCTCCGTGCCGCGCTCCCGGGGGGAACGGGACCCGGCCGCGCGCACCGCCCTTCGGGGCATCCAAGGAACGGCGCAGCCGGGGGAAGGGGACGAGGAGTCAGCTGCCTGGGAACTGATCCGAGCCCGCGCCCCCAGGGGCGTAAGTAGCATTTGGGGGCCCCTGGAGCATTCAGTTCCGTCTTGACTCCCAACTGCCCCTCTCCTGAGTGACCTCCTTCTGTCTTCCTCGGGCCTCTTAAATTTCTGGTAAACAGATGTTTGTTTCCCCATCTCCTCACTTCCACCTCCCGAGTCCAGCCCAAAGGACCGCTGGAGTCCTTCCAGCAAACACTCTCCTACCTTCTCCCCGGGAGCTCCAGGTCTCAGTGGATGTGGGGCTAAGGAAACTGAGGCCAACTATGGTGCCTGGGGCAGGCAGGGTCTGGTCTGTGGCAGTCTGGCCCCTTGGGCGCTCGCTGTCGCGCTCACTTCTCAAGACCGGTGCAGGGATGAGCTCCAACCAGACCCTTGGGCACGGGGAGAGTCCGCAGCTTTGAGCTAATGGGCTGGAAAAATGTCAATGTAGGACTACAGGTTTCTGATGAGTCTGCCTCATTGCCCAAGCGCGTTCAAATCCGTGCAGCGGGGGCGCCTGGCTGGCTCAGTGGGAGGAGCATGAGACTCTTGATCTTAGGGTCATGGGATTGAGTCCCACATTGGGACTTTATAATTTATAATTGTAGATTATTAAACTAAATAAATAAACCGAAAACAAACAAACAAATCCATGCTCAGAAAGGATGTGGTCACTCCTGGCAGGAGACTCTGTAGAACCTGGGGCAGGCCAGGGAGACAAGGATGCTGACCAGTTACCAGAAAACCAAAGCGAGGAGAACAGTCTAGAGGACACCACCTGTAGTCATCTCTGGGGTTCTGCTTTTTGATTTTTAAACGTATTGTCAAATATCTAAGGTGTATGGAAAGTACGAAAATAATAATACATTGAACACACATGGATTCACCACCCAGCTAAATGAGAAACCATCAGCAATAGTTTTGTGTACCTCTTGCTCATTCCCTCATCCCACCTGTCCCCTACTCACCTGATACCCAAGATGATTTTCTAGATTTGAAGTTACTACACTCATACAATTCTCTGTACTTTTATTACATGTGCATATGTCACTCATACGTGAAATTGTTTCACACAGCGAGCACGTGCAGATAGTAGCATATTGTATATATTCTGCAGAACTTGCTTCCAACTCCTTAACATTTCATTTTAAAGATGTATCCACGTATCTAGATCATTCATTTCACTGCTGTATAACTGGATCCTTCCTTTCCATCCATCCCCTTTGGTCTCCACATTATCCAGGTCTCCTCAGCTTTTCCTGCAAAAGACCTCAGCTTCCGCCCACTTTGGGGTCATAATTGCCACAGCACGGCATCTTCCTTTCTACTGGCCCCTCCCCGTCCTACACTCTGGAAGCTTCTGGAAGGTCTGGGAAAAGGGAGTCGTGCTTTGATGAAATGTTGCTCCTCTAGCAAGCTTGCATGTTTGCTTGTTTGTTTTTGGGTAGGAGGTGGGCGAGGGCAGAATGTGATTTATTCTTAGCATTTACTGAAGATTAAAAGTAAAACTTGGGTTTGCTCGAGCAAGCAATGCCAAGAGCCACTATTGGTCACACACACACACACACACACACACACACACACACACACTAGGTTAAGGCAAACTTTATATATTTTTTTCCTTCAATGAGCTAAGCAGGGAGCAACCTAATGAGAAGGGACATAGCATCTTAGAAGGGATTGAAGAGACATATCACCTTAGAAGGTTCAGGCAGTCTCTCATGGAAAGAGAAATACTGCATTAAAGTCAGAGTATCACTGTCATGTGTTGGCGACATCTGCCAGCACATGAGGTTGGTCCATATAAACCCAATTCAGCCTTCTCCATGAGAGACCCAGGGAGATTGATGCTGGGGTCCAGGCTCAGTGACACTGTGGCTGGTCAGACTTTTACTAGGGGGACTGACAGTCATAGCAGCCATGAGTTTTAGCACAGAGCCTCATCAGTGTTTCCACAGTCTTTCTTTCAAACCCAAGCAACTTGTTTATAATATTCACTCTTCGGACAAAGATACATTGCCACCTTCTTCCTTTTTACTTTTTTGCAATAAACAACAAATTTTTAAAGATACATTTTATATAAACATGCTTAAGACTTTTTAAGAATGGTGTTTGCCATTTGACAAAGTGTGGTGGAAACCTCACCGAAACAAGTGTACTTGGAGGAGAGATGAGGCATCCTTTACAAGTGTTTATACAAATCACACACAGCAGAGAAGACTGGGGGGGGGGGAATCTCAGTTCTGTGGGTTCTCAGCACTGACCCTGAATTCCAAGACCATCCTGATGTTCCTGTCCCAGTGGGTGATTATGCTTTCCCCAAAGGTGCCCAGTCGGTATGAGTCCAATGCTCCATTTGCTCTTGGAAGTGTAGGAAAGTGGCTCAGAATGGTCTCTCTGTCCCCTCCCTCAGGTCTTTAGCTCACTGAGAATGAGTATGGTGGGCAGGATAACAGCCTCCCAAAGATGTCCGCACCCTAATCCCCAGGACCTTAGAGATTATGCTCCATGACAGGGGGAATGAAGATTGTAGAGACAATTAAGGTTGCTAACCAACTGACCTTAAAATAAAGAGATCTCCTGCATTATCTGGGAGGGCTCACTGTAATCACAAGGGGCCTTACAGGTGGAAGGAGACAGAAGAATCCATGTCAGAGTGATGCAAGGTGACAAAGACTTGACCAGCCACTGCTGGTTTTGAAGATGGAAGGGGGTTGAGAGCCAGGGAACACTGGAGGCCTCTAGTTGCTGGCAAAGCCGGAAAATGGATTCTCCCCTAGACCTCCAGAGAGAACTGCCGTCCTCCTGACGCCTTGATTTTGGCCCAGGGAGACCCAACCTGCTCACCATTCTGAATGTTATGATGAGACATGATGTACATTGGCAGATATGCAGCACCACTTACGAGGTATTCTAGCGATTCACCTCTTCCTCCCAGCACACACACATAACCGAGCCTAAATGGTCAATCTTCCGGGTCTGAGACAAAACACAGGCACGCGGGAAGAAATTCAATGGCACCACAAAGAGGCAATCACCTGAACTGTTAATGTGAGAAGTTCAATGGGAGAAGTGAACTGGATTTTTTTTTTTTAACAGATCACAAGGGAGGAAAGAGGGGGCTTAATGGTGTTGATTATGAGAGACTTAAGTCACCTGTCAACTAAACGCATCGTGTGGACCTTGTTTGGATCCTGACTTCAACAACAACAAAACGTAAAAAACCAACCAAACAAACAAAAAACCTGTGACGATCAGGGAACTCTGACCGTGGCTGACTGGGTATTAGATTATAATAAGAAATTATTAGCAATTTTGTTAAATGTGATAATGGCATGGTGCTCATACCTTTTTAAAGGTCCTTATCTGATAGAGATATATGCTGAAATGTTTATAAGTAAAATAATATGCTGTCTAGGATTTGCTTTAAGATCATCTAGAAAATGAAACTGAGTGGAAATAAGATGATTGGAAAAAAGGGTAATTGTTGAAGCTGAGTGATGGGTGCAAGGGTGTTCACTGTATTATTATCTCTACTTTTGTGTTCATCTGAATATTTCCACAATTCCTTCTACCTTCCACAAAACTACAAAAACACATTTTTAGAAGAGATAGTAATATGCCCCAGTTAATTTTGTGTTTTTTCCTTTTTTTTAATTTTTTTAAAATGTTTATTTATTTTTGAGACAGAGAGAGACAGAGCATGAACGGGGGAGGGTCAGAGAGAGGGAGACACAGAATCTGAAACAGGCTCCAGGCTCTGAGCTGTCAGCACAGAGCCCGACGCGGGGCTCGAACTCACGGACCTCGAGATCATGACCTGAGCCGAAGTCGGCCGCTTAACCGACTGAGCCACCCAGGCGCCCCAATTTTGTGTTTTTTATAATTACTTTAATTATTTTTTTTGAGAGAAAGACGCACGTGTGTGAGCGGGGGAGGGGCAAAGTCAGACGGAGAAAGAGAGAACTACAGGCAGGTTCCATGCTCAGCACAGAGCCTAACAGGGGGCTCAATCCCATGACCCCAGGATCACGACCCCACGGAAATCAAGAGTCGGATGCTTAACCGACTGAGCTACCCAGGCGCCCCTACCCCAGTTAATTGTGAAACACACACACACACACACACTCACGCACACACACACACGCACGTGCACATACACATCATCCAGTTCTGAATAAAAACATTATTTTGTAGCCATTGTATGTTTCCATGAAGGTGCAGAGATGCTTCACATCAGGACTATACCAATTTTATTACTTTTTTTACTGGGGAAAAAACATTGGTTACTATTGTCTCAGAGAGTTATGACCAGACTTCCAGGGGGCTTAGTATTAAAGTATAAACTTGATCACTTTTGGCATTGTATGAGCTCATCCTCATGTTAAAACTTTAAAAACAGTTGAGCTGGAATTAGATTCAGCTCCAATGAAAAGTTTGTAAATAAGTTTTTTTATATTAAATATAATTTATTGTCAAATTGTTTCCATACAACATCCAGTGCTCATCCCTGTAGGTAAGTTTTAATGGTCTGTTACAGTTGAGATTTTAGTAGAAAATTGGCTCAGAATGTTATTAATCAACATGAACCATGTATATTAGTTTCCTTTTTAAAAAAAAAATGTTTATTTATTTATTTTGAGAGATAGCGAGCATGAACAGTGTAGGGGCAGAGGGAAGGCAGAGAGAGAATCCCAAACAGTACACAGGGCTTGATCTCGCAAACCATGAGATCATGGCCTAAGCTACAATCAAGAGTCAGAGGCTTGACAGACCGAGCCATCCAGGCTTCCCAATATATATTGGTTTCCTGTTTGAGGCCTTGAATTATGTATTGTCTGTATTCTCTTAAATCTACTTTGTAACTAACCATCACAGTTGTTTTGCCCTAGAATGGCTAGGTAGCATTTGGGTCTGATCACTTGTCTTCCACACCACTCTCTCTGCAAGGGAAAGAAAGGCGTTATGTCAATTAGTGTCTTCAGTCAATACATGATTTACAAGCCTACCTAGGGGCTCTTTCAAATGCAATCTGCAAGCACTTAACAGCTCGGTGCAGTGGAAAAACCATGGTCTGTGGACTCAGACTGTTTCTGACACTGAAGCCTTGGGGAAATTACCTGATTTCTTCGAGTTTCTCCCTCTTCAACTGTAAATAGTACAGACACGCCTCGCAGAGAATGTAATGAAAATTCATAGAAAATACTTTATCAGCTGATTCCACTTGCACCAGGTCAAGTGTGAAGAGATTCACTCAATAGTGAAGTATTCATTTTTAAACTGATTTTTAAAAAGCCAAAGCAAGTGAAATTGATTACATCCAAGATTGGATTGGAGGTGACTGGGGCTTAAATTACCAACTGCTTCAGGGAGAAGAATATAATTCTAAGGCAGTATTGAGTTGGAAACACCAGTGGAAGGAAGTGGACGAGCAAAAAGGACCAAGCTTATAAGGAGACACAAGACATTGAGTCTGAAATGGGCTCTCCCTTCCCTGGCCCTCTCTCTGCCTCTGAGCTCACATACTTGCTTTTACTCTGAGGGTTTTTAAATGTGTGTGTGTGTGTGTGTGTACGTGTGTGTGTACACACATTTGGTGTTTGTTATTATTTTAAGTAGCTTTATGCCCAACATGGGGTTTGAGTCCTGACCCCAAGATCAAGAGCCATGCCTTCCACTAAGCCAGCCAGGTGCCCCTACTCTGATGTTTTGAAACAAAACAAAACAGGGTCAGGCTCTGCAACAGCTAGAGGAGCTTTCAGATTCTTTCTGAGATAGAAACTGACTTTACCTAAAGAATGACTTCCTGTATGTGCTGTACCTGTTAGATCAAGAAATGACCTCAGATGATTCTTAGGTCAGTGAAACTGTGGTAGGGTCCCCTCCCTAAGGAGAGAGGGAAAACAAAGGAGAGAAAACTTCAAGGTAACCTGGCTAGTGCCAGCAAAACAACATCCCTCATGACCTTGTAAACTGAGACTACTTAAACAGACTGCATGTTTGTGTGTGTTACCATATATGGGAGACAAAAGAAAAAATAGAAAATGTATAAAAACTATGCCACGCCCGGGCCTCAGTTCCCTTACGAACCCAACTGAGCAGTGCCAGCACGAATAAAGTTGCTTCCTGGAAATTAAAAAGCCTTGGTGTCATGACTGTCTGTGTGAGAATCCTGCTACAAAACTACTCTGTACGATACTATAATGGTGGACGCAGGTCGTTATACATTTGTCCAGACCCATGAATTATACAACACCAAGAGGGCACCCCGATATAAACTGTGGACTTTGGGTGATCATGATGTGTACGTACATGTAGGTTCATTGGGTGTAACAAGTGTGCACTGTGGTGCGGGATACCCACAGCGGGAGAGGTTGTATGTGTGTGTGTGTGTAGTGATAGGAGGTATATGGGAACTCTCTGTATTTTCTGATCAATTCTGCCGTGAACTTAAAACCATGCCAAAAATAAGGTATACTCATTTTAAGGTAAATTAAAAAGATTTTTAATGTTTATTGATTTTTGAGAGGGGAGAGAGAGAGAGTGTGTGTGGGGGGGGGGGGAAGAGAGAGAGAGAGAGAGACAGAATCTGAAGTAGGCTCCAGGCTTTGAGCTGTCAGCGCAGAGCCTGGCACGGGGCTCGAACTCACCAACTGTGAGATCATGACCGGAGCTGAAGTCAGGCATTCAACCAACCGAGCCACCCAAGCATCCCTGGTAAATTTTTAAAAGTGAGGCACATACAAGCAAAAAGTAATAGGGTAACTGACTACCTAGCCAATGCACTTCCTGGTTGCGCCATACCCATTAAAGATAAGAGAAATGGGGTGCCTGGGTGGCTCAGTCGGTTAAGCGTCCGACTTCGGCTCAGGTCATGATCTCACAGTCCGCGGGTTCGAGCCCCGCGTCGGGCTCTGTGCTGACAGCTCGGAGCCTGGAGCCTGCTTCGGATTCTGTGTCTCCCTCTCTCTCTCTGCCTGTCCCCTGCTCATACTCTGTCTCTCTGTCTCAAAAATAAATAAAAACATTAAAAAAAAAAAAGACAAATGACCTTGGTGGTATGGTGCTCAACTGTAGAATTTCCTTTTGTTGATGGAGGTGCAAAATGTGTCACAGTCCCCTGACAGGATGTCTTCATTTATCCTGGTATCTGTAAAGTCTGTATGAACCACTGAGGAATTTTGTTAAAAATGCAGATTCTGATTAAGTAGTTTTGGAGTCAGTTCTGAGATTCTGCATTTCTGAGAAGCCCTTAAGTGATGCTGGGAGAATCTAGAGGAAGTTTGGCAAACATGTATCTCTTTCCTTGCCTAGACTGCTGTCTTTGCTGCATAACTTTGCTGCATGCCCCAGGATTCACCATGAAAGAATGGTTCCTTTGGATATTAAACACATTTCCCAATCATAGGATTGGACTTTCTCTAAGTCGCATTCGTGCTCTGCTTGACATTCTTGTGGCACAGATCACATTCTTTTGCTATACTAGTATCTGTGTATATATCTTATCCCCTCAACCTGCTCCTTTCTACCTCCACTATCCCTAATCCTATGTTCTCACAGATTCCTGCTTTTCATTAAGCAGGAATGCTTTTCATTAAGAGTGCTTTTCATTAAGAGCCCTTATAGCAACTCTAGTTGGATAATTATTTACATAATTGCTTTTATGGGTGTCTTCCCTACTGAATCAAAAGCTCCAGAAACAAAGTATCATATCTGTATCGTACCATACTATACTCCCATCATTGCCACAGGAACTGGCACACAGTAGGTGCTCACTAAATATTTGTTGAATGGATTGTAAGGTTCTTGGGAACAGAAACTGCACGAGGCTCTGGGGAAGAGAAACAGCATGAGGCTCTGCACATAACGATTCAGTACATAATTACTGACTTAGTGACAACAATGTTAGGAATGTTCAAAAACCATTTTCTGAGTCACTTAATTCATTCAACAGCAATCTATTCAATAGCTACTATGTGCCAGGTCTGATTCTGTCATCAGAGATCTAATAGTATTTGGTGAACATCAGTGTAAAAACAATTCATTTCTTCAAGATGGGAGTCTCTTGGAACACCTGGATGGCTCAGTTTATTAAGTGTCCAGCTCTTGATTTCACTTCAGTTCATAATTCAGGGCTGTGGGATCTCCCCATGTAGGGCTGTATGCTGATCATGGAGCCTGCTCAGTATTCTTTCTGTCTCTCCCTCTGCCCCTCTCCCCAACTTGCTCGTGCTCTCTCTCTAAATTAAAAAAAAAAAAAAAGATGGAGTTCTCTGTTCTTTTTTTTTTAACTTATTTTTTATTTTTTAAAATTTACATCCAAATTAGTTAGTATATAGTGAAGCAATGATTTCAGTAGATTCCTTAATGCCCCTTACCCATTGAGCCCATCCCCCCTCCCACAACCCCTCCAGCAACCCTCAGTTTGTTCTCCATATTTATGAGTCTCTTTTATTTTGTCCCCCCCTCCGTTTTTATATTATTTTTGTTTCCCTTCCCTTGTGTTCATCTGTTTTATCTCTTAAAGTCCTCATATGAGTGAAGTCATATGATTTTTGTCTTTCTCTGACTGACTAATTTCACTTAGCATAATACCCTCCAGTTCCATCCACATAGTTGCAAATGGCAAGATTTCATTCTTTTTGATTGCTGAGTAATACTCCACCGTGTATATATATATATATATATATATATATATATATATACCACATTTTCTTTATCCATTCATCCATCGATGGACAGTTGGGCTCTTTCCATACTTTGGCTATTGTTGATAGTGCTGCTATAAACATGGGGGTGCATGTGTCCCTTCAAAACAGCACACCTGTATCCCTTGGATAAATGCCTGGTAGTGCAATTGCTGGGTCATAGGGTAGTTCTATTTTTAGTTTTTTGAGGCACCTCCATACTGTTTTCCAGAGTGGCTGCACCAGCTTGCATTCCCACCAACAATGCAAAAGAGATCCTCTTTCTCCACATCCTCGCCAACATCTGTTGTTGCCTGAGTTGTTAATGTGAGCCATTCTGACAGGTGTCAGGTGATATCTCACTGTGGTTTTGATTTGGATTTCCCTGATGATGAGTGACGTTGAGCATTTTTTCATGTGTCAGTTGGACATCTGGTCTTCTTTGGAGAAGTGTCTATTCATGTCTTTTGCCCATTTCTTCACTGGATTATTTGTTTTTTGGGTGTTGAGTTTGATAAGTTCTTTGTAGATTTTAGATACTAACCCTTTATCTGATGTGTCATTTGCAAATATCTTCTCCCATTCTGTCAGTTGCCTTCTAGTTTTGCTGATTGTTTCCTTCGCTATGCAGAAGCTTTTTATTTGGAGTTCTCTGTTCTTGATTTAATTAGGTCCAGTTGTTTGTCAGACCAACAGGTTCTGAGGTCATGGTTTATGCATTTATGAAGGTTTTTAGGTCAGAAACCTTTTCATGTAAGGTTTTAAGGTTTTTAAGTGTCATATTATTAACTTGGGGTTGGGGAAGATGTAGGGAAGGAAGACTGAAGGCACAGGAAGCATTTGAGCATTTAGTAGTGAGATGGTGGTCTGGACTAGAGTAGTGGCAGTGGGGAGCCATTTGCACAGATGCGGGAAATATTTAGGGAACAAAATAAACAGAACAGAAACGAAAGCAAAAATGTACACATGGGATTGCATCAAACTTTAAAACGTCAAAGGGCACAATCAAGAGAGTGAAAAGGCAGCCTACAGAATGGGAGAAAATGTTTGCAAATCATACATCTGGTAAGAGGTTAATATCCAGAATGTATAGAGAACTTCTATGACTCAACCACCAGAAAACCAAATAACCCAATTCAAAAATGGGCAAAGGACTTGATGTGTATGTCATCTTTGGAAAAAGACGATATACAAATGGCCAACAAGCATATTGAAAAGATGTTCAATATCACTAATTTTCAGAGAAATGTAAATCAAACCCACAATGAAGTACCACCTCACACCCATTAGGATAACCACTATAAGAAAAACAACAGCAGCAAAAAAACAGGAATAACAAGTGTTGGTGAAGATGAGGAGAAACACTTCTGCATTGTATGGGATTGTAAAATGGTGCAGCCGTATGGAAAGCATTGTGTAGTTCCCTCAAAAAGTTAAAAATAGAACTGTACTATCATCCAGCAATCCCACTTTTGGATATTTATCTGTAAGAATTGAAAGTAGGACCTCGAAGAGATATTTGCACACACATGATCACAGCAGCACTATTCACAATACCCAGGAAATGGAAGCGACCCAAGGGTCCATCAACGGTTGAACCGATAGACAAAATGTGGTCTACATACACAGTGGATTTCTATTCGGCCTCTGAAAATGAAGACAGTTGTGTTACATGATGAACTTGAGGACATTACTGTAAAGTGCAATAAGCTAGTCACAAAAAGACAAATACTGTGTGATCCCACTTATGCAAGATATCTACAGTAGTCAGATTCATAAAGCCGGAAAGTAGAATGCTGGTTGCCAGGGGCTGGGGGAGGGAGGAATGTGGAGGCATTGTTTTAAGGGTACAGAGTTTCAGTTTTACAAGATGAAAAAGCTGTGATCTGTTTCACAGTGATGTGAATATACTCACCACTACTGAACTGTAGGTTCAAAAATGGTAAATGTTGGGGTGACTGGCTGGCCCAGTCAATAGAACATGCAACTCATGATCTCAGGGTCACGAGTTCAAGCCCCCATATTCGCATGGAGCCTACTTAAAAAAAAAAGGTAAATGTTATGTTGTGTGGTTCATTTTTGTTTTTTACCACAATAAAAAAAAAATGAACAGGATGCTGTGAGTGAGTGGATGCGGTAAAAGGAGATAGAGAGACTTAAACACTTACGAGTGTAGAGTTCACGAGGAAGGCTGAGGATGGAGATACAGATACAAAATCTGGAGAAATGGAGATGGAAAAGATGACCCAGGAAGACCATGTAAGAAATGAGAAGAGAATATCCTCTTTCAAACAAGGGCTGAGAAATATTCCCATCATGGGAAAAGGAAATGAAGTGAAAATTTCAAAATAGCCTGCAAAGAAGACTTAGAATGAACGCCCAGAACACAGAGCAGAAGAGGGAGAGGAAAAGGGTGAGGGGACAGAGACAGACAGAGACAAGACAGAGACACAAAGACGGAGGGAGCTCGCACCGTATCAAGGAAGTCCAGGGAAGAGGGCATGTTGCAAGGTCAGGTGAGTCAACAGTGTCAAAGGAGCTGTCCTTGACACAAAGGAGTGTCAAAGTAATGGCTAAACCCTACGTCATCAGTGACCTCCACCAGTCTGGAAGAAGAGGGTAGTGGGTGTCAGGGTATCATGGTGGGTGAATTCTCAGAGTCTACATGAAACTGAATGCCGGAGAAGTCACAATCATATCCTTGTCTGATAGAGACCCCCTTCATGAAAAGTTACATTTGTGACCACCTTGTATCCTAAGGGATATTCAAAGATTCTTTAGAAAAAGTCCCAGTTGGAACATCTAAACTTCACAGCTTTAAAATTTTTTCCTTGTGTGTTGGAACTTCTAATTTAAGCACATATCATTTCAGTTCATTGCCAAAACAGACAAACAAAAACCACATACTGGCAACTCTCTTCTATGTATAAAAGGTCTTGTGTCTTTTATTTTATCAGAAGAAACTCAGCTGACTCTATCGCCATCTCTTATCCTTTTAGGCCTAAAGGAAAATTACCAATTTGATCATAAGTAATTTTTTAATGTAATTTTTTAATTTATTTTTTGAGAGAAAGAAAGAGAGA
Organism: Felis catus; assembly: GCF_018350175.1. Taxonomy (NCBI): domain Eukaryota; kingdom Metazoa; phylum Chordata; class Mammalia; order Carnivora; family Felidae; genus Felis; species Felis catus. The sequence goes on along the minus strand of NC_058381.1, from coordinate 22,862,899 downwards.
CAGAGAGAGAGAGAGAGTGAGTGAGCATGAACAGTAGAGGGGCAGAGAGAAAGAGAGACACAGAATCTTAACTAGGCTCCAGGATCTGAGCTGTCAGCACAGAGCCCAACTTGGGGCTCGAACTCATGAGATCATGACCTGAGCCGAAGTCAGATGATTAACTAGCTGAGCCACCCAGGCGCCTCAGTAATTTTTATTTTTAAAAATAAAGAGTTAGAGATTTTGTTATCCAAGTAGAAACAAAGAATTTTGAAAAAGTAAATGGAGTGATGTTCAAAGCATGAACAAAACCCAGATTAATTTAATAAAAAATTGAGAACTCAGATGAAGCAGTACAGAAAGAAAAAAAAATCAGCTTACCAAAATGTTTTTAGGAACATTAGCCTTTTAGAGTTTGAAGAGAATTTTTTTTAACTCTTCAAAATATCATATGATTTCTAGAGTTCCTGTCAAGATGGTAATTTAGCACCAGCTTCTGCCTCCAACCATCAAGGTCAACCCTGGAGGAATTATAGAGAGAAGCATCATGGATCCTAGAATGAACTAGGAAAAGTCTGTGAGCAACCTCTGGGAGAAGACTATTTTGAACGTACGTGTGTGTGTGTGTGTGTGTGTGTGTGTGTGTGTGTAAAGGTAGCTGAACCCCGAGGTAGAGGAGTCATAACAGTAGAAGGTAATTAGAGGGAAAAGAGATTAAATAGATGATAGATGATTGATGATAGATAAGAGAGAGGGACCGAAAGAGAGAGAGGAGAGAGATTTGGATTCTACTCTGCCTCCTCTACCCACCCCATACACACGCTCTCCAGGAGCAATGGTGCAGGAGTCACAGTGATAAAATCAGGGCAGCCAGGATGATGGGTTAGGGAGTGTCTAACCTCAGCCCTTCATTACCTTCCCCCTCCTCCAAACCCTCAGAGTGAACGATTTACTAAATAGGAAGTGCCTCCCCTATGTGATTCTTTCTGGGCTACTGAAGGTCAGAGCCCTGAGCTGAAGAGTGGCTGTGCTTGGGGGAATGGTACTAAATTGAAGTGTTTAACTGTGATTTTCTGGTGTCTGGTTCTGTTCACACGAATGCTAGTTTCCTTCACTCTCTTTGAGTTCATCCAGTTGATGTAAACTAGGGTCTGGCTCTTGGAGCTGCCCCAGCACAGACCGTCTGGTACCTCCAGGGGAACCTGAGCTCCCTCGCCAAAGTCACAACACACCCTTGTGCCAAACTCCTTAATGAGGGAGTCAACAAAATGGGTTAGATATCATAGGAAGCAGACCAAGAATGGACCAAGATTTTGAAATAAATGTAATAAATATACCGGAAGAGTTAAGACATTAAAAATATAAAAGGAGAGGCGTGCCTGGGTGGCTCAGTCACTTAAGCATCCAACTTTGGCTCAGATCATGATCTCAGAGTTCATGAGTTCAAGCCCAGCATTGGGATCTCTGCTGTCAGTGCAGACCCCACTTCGGATCCTCTGTCTCCATCTCTCCCTGCCCCTCCCCCACTCCCATTCTCTCTCTCTCTCTCTCTCCCCCCCCCCCACCTCAAAACTAAACAAACATTATTTAAAAAGACATATGAGGGGCGCCTGGGCAGCTCAGTCAGTTAAGTGTCCAACTCTTGGTTTCAGCTCAGGTCATAATCTCGCAGTTTTGTGAGTTTGAGCCCCACATCGGGCTGTGAGCTGATGGTGCAGAGCCTGCTTGGGATTCTCTCTCTCTCTCTTTCTCTCTCTCTCTCTCTCTCTCCCTCCCTCCCTCTCTCTCTGCCCCTGCCTTACTCACGTGTCTCTGTCTCTCTCAAAATAAAGAAATAAACTTTAATAAATAAATAAAAAGACATATGAAAGGAGGCTGGAAATTAGAACCAAGGGAAACCATTAGGTATGGAAAATATAGTGGGCAAAATAAAGAACCTAGGAGATAAGATCAATCACAGAATGGACAGAGATAAAATACTGATTCCCGAGTTACAGCATTAGATTCAGGACCTCTTACAGAAACAAGCAGGGAAGGATAAAGAAATAGAAAATATAAAGGAAAGTTAAAAGATATAGAGAATAGATGCAGAAGGATCATCTGGATAATATGAGCTCCAGTTGGAGAAAAAAATTAAAATTAAAAAAGCAAACCACTCCTTTCCAGAGTCCCACTTTTTCCTTTTCTTAAACACAAACACACACACACACACACCAGGATATTAGTGGAAAAATTGGTGAAATTTCAATAATGTCTGTAATTTAATTAATAATAATGTACCAATGTTAATAATAGCATACCTATTCTTACTTATTCTACTATGATTTTTTAAGATGTTCATATTAGGGGATCAGAGTGAGAGCTATAAGGAGCTTGGTACTATTTTTACAACTTTTCTCTGTCTAAATTAGTTCAAAATCAAAAGGTTTTAACACTCAGTTACTTACATTTTCCAGTTCATTTTATTTTCTGCCACTGGCAAATCTATGCTGTCAATGTTCCGATTTTTTTGTTTAATTCTGGATAAACAATGGAGGAGGGGGTAACATAGATTTATCACCTACAAACTGTTAGCAGTATGATGTAATCTATCTGGTCTTTTTTTCTAAAAAAAAATTTTTTTTTTGTTTTTGCAAGTCAACAATTAAATCATGGTGGATTTTTTAACCTTTCTTTTTGCTGCTTATGGAAGAGGCAACTCTAAGATACCACGGCAAAGATGTCTCTACTCTCTTATTGAAAATTGCCCAGGGGGCGCCTGGGTGGCTCCATTGGTTAAGCATCCAACTCTTGGTTTTGGCTCAGGCCATGATCTCATGGTTCATGAAGTTCCAGCTCCACATCGGGCTCTGCGATGATGTGCAAAGCCTGCTTGGGATTCTGTCTCCCTCTTCCTCTCTCTGTCCTCCCCCCTTAAAATAAAGAAATAAATGTTAAAAAAGAAAAAAGAAAGAAAGAAAATTGCCCTAAAGCGAGAGTGAGAAATGAAATGCCAGTAGGCACGCCAGCAGACCTCAGTATTTGTGAAGAAGGGCTAAGGCTGCTGAGTGCAGAAGACGCGAAGAGAGAAGATCTGCAACTCCAGATATTGGCATAGCACTCCAAGCAGGGAGTTCTCTGCATTGAGCAGCTCATAGAGCCTGAGGAGGAAACTCCATCACTAGTTATCTGAACAACCAGACTGATGGCAGAGGTGAGCTTTAGGAGTTCCCGGATCTCTGGATTGACAGCAAGGGTTGGCAAAAGACATACATCATCTTTACTAATCATTCTTCAGGGCCGAAAAATATCTATGCAAGACAACCAGCCCGCTGCTGCCAATATCTAGCCTCGGAAAAGAGGGAAGCTACACCAATCCTCATAACAGGTCGTTATAAAACCCTGTGCCATGTTCACGGTGGAGCAGGGAAACTTTGGTGCCCCAAGCATTCATTGCCCTGAACAGTATACTGTTCCCACAATATACTCCTGCAAGCAGTTCCATCGGGAATACGAGGATCTAACTCTGGGGGAAAGCAAAAAGAAAAAAACAAAACACAACAGGGGACACAGGGGAAGGGAGAGCCCAGGATGACAGCTGAGCGGTGGCCCTAGAAAGCCCCCAGTCAGGATCCAAGGGCAATATGTCCTGAAGACATGAAATTTGAATTGATGTTTATTGATGGTATACTTAATGTATTTACATTTCACATGATTAACAACAAGACCAAAATGTTTCCTCACTTGAGGCAGAGGATTTGGAGATAAATTAGTGTTACATGTGTAGAAAACTAGACAAACAAAAAGCAAAATGATGGTAAATTCCAAGCAAAGCAGAAAATTGTACAGGAAATAAAATAGACTCAGTATATCACCTAGCCCAGCTGTGAATAGAGAATTCATAACAAGGTAAACACTGAATATTCTTCTAACCTCAAATGGTGATAGAAACCATATTGGCAGGAGGTGGGGACAGGAAGCTAGGGAGGGAGTGTAATTGAACTAAATCTTTCAGAAGCAAATAGATAATATCTATATGAAGCCGAAAACTGCACAATTTGGAAACAGAGGTATATACAAAAGAAATATTGAAGTGGTCGCCTTTGGGCAGCAGGAAGAGGGGTGGGGCAGGAAACAGCTAATTTTAAACCAAGCCTCATAGAACTATTTGACCAACTAGCTGTGTGCGTCTACAGTAACTCTGATTTTTTAAATTCATAAGCATTCTTATTATAATATAATTATCTGGAAAGTAGTAGGAAACGTGTTGTCTGCTATTATGGAGCGCTTTTTTCCATATAAACTGGGTCTCTATGTAATATGTTTTATAGTCCCATATTCTTTTTTTTTTAAATTTTTTAAAGTTTATTTATTTTGAGAGGGAGAGAGTGAGTGAGCAGGGAAGGGGCAGAGAGAGAATCCCAGGCACACTCTGTGTTGTCAGCACAGAGCCCGATACAGGGCTCGAACTCACCAACTGTGAGACCGTGACCTGAGCTGAGACCAAGAGTTTGACACTTAACTAACTGAGCCACCCAGGTGCCCCTAGTCCCATATTCTTGAATGTAAAAGGCCACACACTCAACAGTCCCAATAATAATAATGCCATTCTGAACTTCTTGCATATTCTAGGTTTTTAGTTTCTTGGATTGGGCATTTGTTTCTTTCCAAAGCAACCAGTCAAACTGCAGTGCTTGGCCCTGAAAATTACAGTCAGTGAATAAGCAGAAAATGTCCCTTAAAAAAAAAAAATTGGGGGCCTGGGTGGTTCAGTTGGTTAAGTGTCCAACTTTGGCTCAGGTCATGATCTCGAGGTTCGTGAGTTCAAGCCTCACGTCAGGCTCTATGCTGACAGCTCAGAGCCTGGAGCCTGCTTTGGATTCTATGTCTCCCTCTCTCTCTGCCCCTCCCCCTGCCTGTGCTCTCTCTCTCTCTCTCTCTCACTGTCTCTCAAAAATAAATAAATAAACATTAAAAAAATAAAAATAAAACTCCCACTTGCTTGTGCTATCTCTTCCTTCTGTTAATCCAGAGCATCTTTAACTCATTTATAATGATGGTAGAGAAACATGTTCTTTTTTCAAAAGTTACTACCTCAAACTTACATAACTAAAAGTCAATCCTACAAGAAGATTTTCTTTAAGATGATGATGAATGTAGAGGCGCAGGCATTTTAACTTGTTTGACTAGATTAAAAAATAAAGACATTTTCTTTTTAATATATATCTAATACATGCCTACAGAACAATACATTTTCACATATGGCTTATGGTTAATATGTATTAGATACATTTGAGACTTATTAAAAGTATAGAGCCTTTTGAAATTCAGAGATAAAAATATGCTCTTTTAAAACACAAAGCAATTTAAAGTATTTATTTATTTATTTATTTTCATTTACATCCAAGTTAGTTAGCATATACTGCAATGATGATTTCAGGAGTGGAATCCAGTAGATAATATCCCTTTATAAAAGCTGCAGAGGGGCGCCTGGGTGGCTCAGTCAGTTGAGCGTTGGGACTTCGGCCCAGGTCACGATCTCAGGTTCGTGGGTTCAAGCCCGGCGTCAGGCTCTGTGCTGGCAGCTCAGAGCCTGGAGCCTGCTGCAGATTCTTTGCCTCCTTCTCTCTGCCCTTCCCCACTCTTGCGCGCTCGCGTGCGCGCTCTCTCTCTCTCTCTCTTATATAAACATTTTTAAAAATTTTTAAAAGCTGCAGAAAACCAGGTATGACTCAGCTGGGTAAAGCTGTCTTTCCAAATGCCCTTTCTGGCAAAGGAGAATTGTTTAAACACCTGGACTTGGAGACTGTGCCAGGTCGGTTGAAAGTAAATCAAGTAAATGGCTAACTGCTAGAAAGTCTGCTATCCTGCTGTGTTGTGTAACTCAATGATGGACAGCTGTGATAACATTGGTAGCCACACCTGTTTTCCTGGCAGCGCTGGACACTTACAAAGTTGCTTTTTCAAGACGGAAGAAGGAAGAAGAGCTTTTCTCTGTTCTCCCACACGCCACTCCGGGCGATAATAACCTAGGCTTCTGCTTAGTTTCTTGAGTTTGGGAGTTTGTGTTTCCTTTAAATTAACACTTCTTACCCAGGAACTGCTGTCACGCCAGGGGGCTGACCTTCGAGTGCTGGGAACGCTCCACCCTCAAGAAACTCCAGGGTGCTGTTCCCCTTGTGCTGAGTATTTGTGTAAGAGTATTTATACTTCCTTGTACGGAGAGTAAAAAAACCGTGCTGCAGTAACTTCATCGTCACTGGTGGCCATGTGGCTACCACATGGGTTATGACTCATCCACCAACTACTGCCATCTACATTACAGCCAGAGGCTTTCATAAGAACCTGGGACCTCCAGGTGGCTCAGTCCCTTGAGCTTCCTACTCTTGATTTCACCACCCCCCCTCCACCCTGACCCATCTCATGGTTTGTGGGTCTGTGCTGATGGTTCGAGCCTGCTTGGGTTTCTCTTTCTCTCTGCCCCTCCTCTGCGCGCTTGCTCTCTCTCAAAATAAATAAACAAACTTAAAGACAAAAACAGGAACCTAACAATTCTTTAGATTTGTTGGTGTGAAATCCCCAAACTTAGTGGAAGGCAGAATGTCACAGGAACTATGCTTTTGGGGTGGGTGCATAGGTGTCCTGGGGTCTGTACCACAAGCTTTTTTTTTTTTTTTTAAGTTTATTTATTTATTTTGAGAGAGAGAGAGTGTGAGGGGGGAAAAGGGGGAGATAAAGTGACAATCCCTAGCAGGCTCCACGTGTGGTCAGTGCAGAGCCCAATGAGGGGCTCAGGAACCTGTGAGATCTCAGCAGAAATCAAGAGTCAGAAGTTTGAACAGCTGAGCCACCCGGGTGCCTGTTTTGTTTTGTTTTTTTAATGTTTTTTTTTTTTTTTTTGAGAGAGAGAGAGAGAGACAGAGCACAAGCAGGGGAGGGGCAGAGAGAGAGAGAGGGAGACACAGAATCTGAAGCAGGCTCCAGACTCTGAGCTGTCAGCACAGAGCCCAACGTGGGGCTCGAACCCCCGAACCCCAACATCATGACCTGAGCCGACGTAGGACGCCTAGCCGACTGAGTCACCCAGGCATCCCTGTCTTTTTTTTTTTTTTTTTTTTTTTTAAACAGCTACCAACTCCCTCTGAACGGTCCAATCAATCCTAAAGACGATGCTGGGCAGCAGTTTCCCTTCCCAGACTCCAAGGGACAGCCTTAGCCCACTTTTCCTCTGCCCTAGGGGATTCCTTTCGAGCTCCCACACCCACCACAAATAGAGGGCCAAGGAAGTCTTTTTTCAGGAAGGCCTCAACCTCTGGGACTGTACCCACAGCAGTCTCCTTGATCTTTGGGTTTGGATACACAGGCTCTATGAGCTAACCCAGCTCCCTCGCTGCGCACATGCTTTCAAGACGGTGGATCAAAGGCAATCATTGGAAACACAACGCTTTGTAAAATAATCTCAGGAACCTGCTTGTACTGGAGACCCAAGGCTCAACTACCTCACTTGGATCCCAGAATCTTGGCTTATGGTGTGGCTGTTGCCTCTGAAATCTTTCACATTTTATGAAAGAATGTACTGGCTATGAGGAAATCGATTACCTTGGTATTTCCATGGCTTCCGGTTTGGACTTCAATATCGAGAGGGAAGCAGCCCACCCATCTTGGAACCCCAAAGGTCAGTCTATTGGCAGAACCCTATAGACAAGGGAGGTGATAGACGTCTTCGCCTCTTTGTGGCTTAGTGTTTTACTGTACTGGGGCGTTTCCCTTTCTGTGTCCCCTTTATAGATTGTTCAATCGTAAAGGAGAGTACTGTGTAAGCTATCCGCATGTCTGCACCACAGCTGGTGCCTTGGGAACTCCCTCTCCACGCCTCTGCCTGCTCTCAGAACCTGGGGGAAGAGGGACGTCCAGGAACTCTGGAGACTCGCGTCCGACTGAGCGTCCTTGGACCTGTCCGTGCAAAGGGGCCTTCGCTGTCACACTAGGCTGCCACTGCCTCTCTAGCGCCCCAGAGACCCCTCCTTTCTGTGTGCTCTGTGCTTCCCCGTGCGCGCAGGTGGTGACGTCTGGCTTCGCTCCCTCTCCACCCGCCCCACCCGCCCGCAGCCCACGTCACCCGGCCTTGAGACCGCCACGCTCGTCTTTCTAGGGAAGTCTCTGCAGAGGCTGGAGCCGAGAAGCGACCACGCCGGGCCCGGAGAGCAGCGCGCGGGCCAGCGCCCGCTGCAATGGTCAGCGTCCTGCTGACGGTGATCGGGAGCGGACCAGACCCCTGAGGGATGGGGAGAAGCGAGGCTTTGAGGACCTGAGCCAAGCTGCTGGAAGAACCTCCCTACCCCCTCGCCTCCCACCGCGTAGGCGTCTCCGAGGAGGCACCAGCGTGCCTCCAGCCTCCCCCCGCCTGTGTCCGCTCCTTGTATTCCTGGGGCACGCCGCCGGGCTAGGGTGGCACGGAGGTGGGGGCACCGAGCTACAACAGCATCTGCCCGATGCGGGCATCCGCGCCTGGAAGGACAACAGGTGGCTATGGCGGGTGGACCCGAGTGGCCTCCCCGCTCCGGCTCCTGCGCCCCCACCCCCAGAGGATGCTTCAGCAGGTGGGTTCCTATTTGACTTGCCCAGATGTTTGCGCCCTGTCGCCTGCCCCGGGAAGGGAGTGAGTGTGGGCGACGTGGGGGAGAAGGAGGTAGGAAATCACGCCTCTGATTCTGCAAACGGACACCCTTCCCCTTTTTGTCGTATTGCTGACATTCTTAAAGCATAGGAGAGCTAGGATTTGGCTATCGATGGTGAAAGGCGCTGGTGTTGGGGTTCAGGGAAAACAAAGTCGAGCTCGTATTCTCCGGGCACTAGCGTGGTTCCAGGTTCCGCGCCACGCGCCCTGCCCGGACTCCAACATGCCCAAGAAGACGAGGGGCTCCAGAGCAGGCCGAGTGGAGAGATGATTGAACCCGCGTGTCCTGGGGACTACACACATAGTGGGGGTTCCTGAGCGGTTTAATCCAACCCTGGCTCCAGCTGCTGCTCTCACAGGCGCCCTCGGGCCAATCTGCCTCGGAACCTCGGTGTACAGAACTTTCTCCATTTCACCACCGCCCGCTTTCCTGACCAGAACCCTTACGTTGCCTAAACACACTGGGGACAGACGGCCGCCATTCCTTGGGAGGATTTGCAAATGGGAACCATGTCCCCATTCCCCGCAAGTGACCTGTGGAAGTAGAGATCCACGAATGAGGGAGCTCATCCTGGTATCACACTCCAACTGGCCCATAAGGAGCAGGGACTATCAAACAGACTAAAGGACGGGAATTAATTAATTAATACTGACTATTCATATACAAAGAACCAGGTGCTTTGGATCCATTATTTTATGTAATCCTCGCTCTAACAGAAATACATTATTCACTTTTTTTAAAGTCTTTAAAAACACAGCGTTATACAGAAAAATGCACAAATAAGGTTGCTGAAAGCGAACATCCCAGACCTGGGACACACCCACCCAGACCTGGGACACACCCAGAGACTCTCTGTGCCACACCCCCTCCCTAGCCACTCCTTTCTCCCTACAAGTAAACACTAAATTGACTTTTTAAGATGGTAGGGTAGTTTTGCCTGGTTCTAAACCCATATTATGTCCTATACAGTAGACTCTGGGAGGTCCAGCTTCTTTCACTGAGTATTATGTCAGTTACCATCACATTGTAGGCAGCAATAGTTTTGTTCTTTGCACTTTTGTAAGTACACTTACATTGGTGTGCATTGGTGTATGCCAATGTATCCATTTTCTGTGGACACTGGGGTTACTTACACTTAAGGGACTATGATGAAAAGTGTTATCTCATGGCTATACATGTTTTCTTGGTGCACATATTTCTGTTGGCTGCGTACTTAGGAGATGCTGACTGTGCTTGTGCTTTTAGAGGATACTGTCAAATGCCATTTTCCTAAGTGGCTGTAGCAATTTGCATGCCCACCCACAATGGATAAGAGTTCCAGTTACTCCACAGTTTCACCGGTGCTTGATTTTGCTGGTGGTTGTTGTTGCACATTTTTAAAAGTTTGTTTATTTATTTATTTAAGTAATCTCTACACCCAAGGTGGGACTTGAACCCACAACCTAGAAATCAAGAGTTGCATGCTCTTCTGATTGAGCTAGTCAGGTGTCCCTGTCAGTGTTTTAATTTTTTCTTTCAACGTTTTTTTTTTTATTTATTTTTGGGATAGAGAGAGACAGAGCATGAACGGGGGAGGGGCAGAGAGAGAGGGAGACACAGAATCGGAAACAGGCTCCAGGCTCTGAGCCGTCAGCCCAGAGCCCGACGCGGGGCTCGAACTCACGGACCGCGAGATCGTGACCTGGCTGAAGTCGGACGCTTAACCGACTGCGCCACCCAGGCACCCCTGTCAGTGTTTTAAATATTAGCCATTGTGATGTGTCTACTGTGGTTTCTCATAATAATTTCATTTTCCATTTGCCTGATGTCTGGTAAGATTGAGCATCTTACTATATATGTATTGGCCTCTTTTATGAAGTAACTGTTCAAGTAGTTGGCTCCAACTTTATTCTTCTTCAAGATAATCATTACTATTCTTAACTCTGTGTGTGTGTGTGTGTGTGTGTGTGTGTGTGTGTAAGTATATATGTTTTTAAAACAATTTATCAGTCTCCATTCCCCAAAAGACTCAAACTTTGATTGGTATTTCACAGAATATATATATATATATATATATATATATATATATATATCAATTTGGGGAGAATTTGCATCTCTATAATGTTGAGTCATCTAATCTATAATCATGGTAATATCTCTCATAGGTTGACTTTCATTTTTTCTCTCAATAATACTTTAAAGTTTTCTGCACAGAGTCCTTCAAAATCTTTCCCATGATTCATTCCTAGGCATCTGATATGTTGGGTTTTTTTAATGTTTATTTATTTTTGAGAGAGAGGGACAGAGCATGAGTGGGGGAGGGGCAGAGAGAGAGAGAGAGAGAGAGAGAGAATCTGAAGCAGGCTCCAGGCTGTGAGCTGTCAGCACAGAGTCTGATGTGGGGCTCGAACCCACAAACGGTGAGATCATGAGCTCAGCTGAAGTCGGATGCTTAACTGACTGAGCCAACTGGGAGCCCCATGATGTGTTTTATGTTATTATAAATTGCACTGTCTTTTAAATTTCAATTTTCTCATTGCTTGGTACAGGTATTCAGAAACACAATTGACTTTTGTAAATTGACCTTGTATCTAAATTAATTTATTATTTCTAAAAGCTTACCTGTAGATATTTTCAGGTTGCATTCATGTATAATCCTGCTGTGAGTAAGTTGAAAGTTCTATTTCGTGATTGTTCAATCTTTATGCTTTTTATTTCCCTTTTTTGCTTTATCACCCTAGTTAAAACCTCCAGCACAAGGTTGAATAAAATTGGTAATAGCAAGTATTGTCTCATTCATCTCAGGGAGATCATGAGCTAGGACACTGGCTGTAGAGTTTCTGTGATCTTTGTCCGATTAAGGAAGCCTCCTACTTTTAGTTTATTGAAAACTTTTATCACAAATTGTTTAATTTTATCAAATGTTTTTCCTGCATCTATTCAGATAACCATATCATTTTTCTTCTCTATTCTGTTAATGCAATAAATGGAAATGTGATGCACGCTAGACATATTAGAGTCATCCCTGGGAGTTTTGCTGGGTCATTGAGAATGATCCTCTCTCTTCTCTCCCATAATTAGGAACTATAATAACTATGTAAGTCTGGAGCTTCTGGGAATATCTTTCCTACCACATGGAGAGAGCCTGCCAGAAGATAAGGTCAACCCAGAGGAAATCAAAGCCAAGATATGGGTGGGGGGGAGTATGAGAGAGAGAGAAAGATACCCACACAGAAAGTAATGTTGGTGACAACATTTAAACCCTGGATCTAACAATGTCAAACTTTTCCTAGATAAACAAGCTATACGAGCCAATCAACTTTCTTTTCTTAAAGTACTCTGAGTTTATCTTATTTGTACTCATTATGCCCATCTTGCTGGGATGGTTTTCCCAAGCAAATTGCAAAAATGCATATCAGGCTGTTGAACATAAACTGTATTTCCATCACAGCTGAGTGATGGGACTGGGCATGGGGCTGGGCACTGCAGCTAAAACATGCAATTCTAGGCAGTCTTACTCAAACATATGCGAGACAGGCTATGAAAACCAGCACAGCTCAACTTCCAGATAGATCAGCACTAAACCTTTATATTCACACACCCATTAGGTCCTACCTTACCACACAATCCATTTTCCAAAATACAAAGAATTCAGCCCATTATCCTGGCTTTGGGAATGGGTACAGAAAGAATTATCCAACTTGTCTTCCCAATCACTGATGAAAATCATTCTAGGAATTTTTGGAACATGACAGATGTAAAAGACAGGGAGCAAGACAGCCAGTGAAACATCCAAACTTTCCTAGGGAAAAGAGGAAGACTGACAACTCAAGAAACAGTCAAGTCTTTTCTTTTATATGGAGACTTCATTGTCACTGCTATGATCCCTAGCTGAACTGACACCCCAGGAGTTCTCAGCTTAGGACTCTTCATAGTACAGAACCAGCCCTAGCAGCCCTGTGGGCCCCTGTCTAAGACACTGGTTTAATGAAGCCATAATCCATGCACTTGATGAGACATTCCCGGGCTGTCTGAACCACTTCTGCCCTCTTCTCGTCTGGCTCTTGTTTGCCCACTACAGTCAGGATCTCCAGCAGTTCACTCTCCACCAGCTTCTTGGCCAGCTCAGCATCTGCTGCCAGCAGGTTGTAGGCAATGACCAGGCCCCGGTGTTGGACTGACAGCCGGTCGTGCAGGCAAAGCCGCTGGAGGATCTCCAACCACTGAGTTGTCTGGAGGGGAGTTGTGGATAAAGAAGGATTGGAGGAATCAGTGGAGGCACAGAGACTGGATATTTGGGACAAGATGAACCGAAGGCGCTGGTAAGGCCCAGATTCTGGGCTCTGAAAGGACAAGCACATGTCTGGTTATCTGTTGGGACTCAGTTTATGCCTATCTGAGCCCCTCGGGACTAGGTGGCTGATGCCCATCTCCTTACCAGAGCCAGGGCAAGAATTAGAAAACTAATCCATAGTCCAATCCATTTCATTTTATAAGTGGGGGAACTGAGGTCTAGGAAGTGGAAGTAACTTAGCTATGGTCACACATCTGGGAATAGTAGAGAATGAACATCCACCCATTCATTTATTTTCTTAAGCATCTGAGAAGCAAAGGGACAAGCCCCCTGCATGCCTAATTAGAATGAGGATGGAGAGTGTTCAGAAAGGAGAATTCTAGCCTTGAGCACATGGGCAATGACTGCTTCTTGCCAACCCAGGTGCTCTTATTTTTTTTTTTAATGTTTATTCATTTTTGAGAGAGGCAGAAACAGAATGTGAGTGGGTTAGGGACAGAGAGAGAGGGAGACACAGAATCCGAAGCAGGCTCCAGGCTCCGAGCTGTCAGCACGGACCACGATGTGGGGCTCGAACTCACGAGCTATGAGATCATGACATGAGCTGAAGTTGGACGCTCAACTGACTGAGCCACCCAGGCATAAATTTTGGTTTTTGTCTGCTTTTCTCCTCTGGCTCATATTTGCATGAATCAGGTCATTACATAGGCTTCTTAATTTTTTCAGAACAATGCATAACTTACCACAAATATTCTTATAGTTGCTAAGAATGCAATATTTTCTTTTTTTATATATGTTTATTTATTTTTGAAGGAGAGAGTGAGCAGGTGAGGCGCAGAGAGAGAGGGAGACGCAAGAATCTGAAACAAGCTCCAGGCTCTGAGCCGTCAGCACAAAGCCCAACGCAGGGTTTGAACCCATGAACTGTAAGATCATGACCTGAGCTGAAGTTGGATGCTTAACCCAACTGAGCCACCCAGGCACCCCTTGCTAACCCAGTGCCCTTAGAGATATGACCACCAGGCATGCCCTGGGCTTGCACTCCACCATCCCTCCTCTATCTCTCTCCTCCATTCCTGGTTGTGAAGCAACCCAACTACTGTGCGTGGGGAAGACAGGACTCCAGACCATTCTGATCGGCCCAGAAGACAGAGTTGGAGCTAAGCATAGAACCAGGAGGCTTGACTTTACAACATTCAACAGACACACATGAGCAGCAGAGTAGGAGACTTATTGGTATGGGTCTTGGAGTCAGAGAGATCAATGTTCAGGTCCCAGCTCAACCCCTTAACCAAATGTGACCTTAGGTAAGTTCTGAACCTCTCCAAGTCTCGAGAGCCCCTCTGTCATATAATATACCTACTTCTTCACATTGTTCTGATGCAGTGATATGGTGCAAGAAATTGCTTAGCATGGTGGCCGGAGCACAGTAAAGTGCTCAACAAGGAGGCGTGGATGGGGATTATGATTTTATGCAGTAGTCCAAGGATTTCCCCTTTGCTTCCTCGTATACTTATTACCTCACCCTCCGTTTGTCAATGGGGGCAGCTTCCCACAGGCACCACTCACAGATGGGGAGACAGGCACAGGGGGAAAGGACAGACTAATTATTGGCTCTTCGGCTTCTAAGCAGATTTTGGTAAACTCTGCACCGAGCGCACCACAGGGAAAGGAAAGGAAAATTCAGCTAGCTGCGGTAGAGTTCAGGGGGAAGGTTGAATGCTGATGGGTAACTGATAACAGGTCCGGTGCCAGTGCTCCCCGGGCACAGAAATGAAGCCAAGATTTCGGAAGGAAGAAGTGGCCGGGAGAGGGTCAGCAATCTTGAAGGATTCCAATCCCTTCCCAACTACCCGGCGATGTGATCTTGAGTGGGTTACTTTTCTGCACTCACCGGTAAATGGGGATAATAATAACCATATCCACCACACAGGGCTGTTGGAAGGATGGAACAACTTAATCGATGTAAACATTTAGAGGAGTGTCTGCAGCACGGTAAGCGGGCGAGTCGCAGAGCACCCTGTGGGAGCCTGTTGACAGATGTTGTGTGACCAGTGACTCCAGCAGAGGCCACCTCGGGGCAGCGGTTTCCAAGTGTGGTCCTCAGGCTGGAGGCACCCCATCTCTCATCTACTGATGCAGAATATCTAGGGAAAGCGTTTTGACCAGCCCTCCAGGTGACTCACACACCTCTCAGTTCTGAGAAACTTGCTTTACAGGGAAATGCTAAAGCCCAAGGACCAACCAGGATGAGCTCCATCCAGCTGAGAGACCCTTCCCTGGTGCCAGGCAGCATAAGCGCCTGTGGAACACACGCACGCACACACACACACACCACCACCACCACCACAAACTGTCTAAAAGAGCCTTCCTTTAAAGCAGACTTGAGTACATTTGAACCAAGACGTTTACAGCTTTTGCCTTCAGTGGAGATGACGTCTACAAACTAGGTTGTTTGGTGGGCTAAAGACATCTGCACCTTGCGTGGCCGGGTCCGCAGCTGTGTTTATACCACTTTGCTGAGATGGCCACAGTCCCACCGAAGGATCTGATCACCGCGTTCACGTGAGAGAATCTGCCATCTCTTTGCCCAACCGCCAGCTCCCTGTGGCACCCCAACCACATCCATGCTCCTCTCGGGGAGCTCGGGGGCTCCCCCACAGTAGTTAGTGTTGTGGCCATCCTCGTCATCATTCTGAACTAATGAGCTGTAAGCACCACCAAAGGCAGTGGGTGAAGGTACAGTGGGAGGGACCTGAGTTAGCACACCCGGGAGTCCCAGCCGTGGAGGTAGGGGGCCAGACGGTATAGACGCTCCTTCTTAGGTCGTAGGAACAGGTACCCAGGGGCCTGGGAAGTGTTACCACAGAGGCCGGCCTCCCCATAGAGGACCACACAAGACAGTCCCCTTTCCACCCCCAGGGCCCGCTCTCACCACTTGGGTCATCTTGAGGCACAGTTTCTTATGTGCTGCTGTCAGCATGGCCAGCGCCCCTGCGGCCGCGTTCTGCACCTTCTCATCGTCCTCTCCACAGAGCAGCACCACCAGCTTCAGCCGGTCATTCCCATCGGCCAGGAACCTCTCCTGTACCTGTGGGAGGCAGGTACAGGGCTCAGAGAAAAAACGAAAAAAACGCCCCCACCTGCCAGCGTGAAGAGGGAAAGAGGCATTGGAAGCCGTGTTCTCTGACCTAAGATCCTTTGGAGCTTTCCTTTGAGCACCTCACCCATGCCACCTCCCCCAGGAAGTCTTCTCTGATTAACTGGAGAAAGGGGCTATAAACTCCTCCAGCTAAAAGGTTAAAGAGACTAAGGGATTCCCCCATAGAGCGTGTGCCACCATCTCTGTTTGCACTTGGCTATCCACATCAGGGGAAAGGGCACAGGCTCCTGGATGGTAGGTGTTGCCCAAAGAGTCGTGTTTCACTTCCCTTTGGGGAAGCCTGGAATGTTTCTCCCACAACAGATGGGCCTTCGGGGTCTGCCATAAAATGGCTTTGCAGTTCCGGAAGGTACAGGGGCTTGGCAAGGGCAGGGGACAGAGCAAGAGCTGCTGTACCATTCAATGGGTGAAGGATGAGCTTCCCAAGGGCCCTAAAGCCAGAAGAGCCTCCTGGGCCTCAGAGCCCTGACATGTCTCAGAGCTCACTGGCCCCCCCACCGTCTGCTCCACAGTAAAATCCAGTTGGTCAAATTTAAGGGTATTTTGTCGGGTCAGGTTTCCTAGAGGTAGAGCTCTGAAAGGGGTCTAAGGTCGGTCACAGCTGCCCAGGTTATGACCCGCATCTCACTGAAGCTGGGGCAGAGGTCCTCAGAGGCAAGAGTATGGCAGAGATAGTCACTGCAGTCCCCTCTCGTGGGGCACAGTGGTGATTGGAAGCAGCTATATTCCCCACCGATGTGGCCATAAGCCAGTGCTCGTGATGGAATGTGAGAGGAAGTGATACGTGTCACTTCAGGCCACCATGGCGGAGTACCACAGGTGCCTTTCCCAGAGGCTCACTCCCTGTTCAAATGGAGACCACTCCCAGAGTGGCAGAGAGGGAGACAGTTCTTTTTCAGTTGGGGGGCTAGTTCTCAATGGTCGAAGAAGCCTGGATCCCAAGTCATTGCTTAGAAGCAAGCCAGCAGATCCAAATGGAAGCAAGAAATGAGGTGAGTGAGAAATGAATTTCTCTCTTGGTGGGAGCACTGTATATTTTGATTTTGGGGTGTCACAGCAGCTGATGTTCCCAGGGGAAGCCTATTCCTTCTCCCCCACTCTCCCTCCCCCGACTTTCTTTGGATACACTCTTTTCTCCCACATGGCTGCCAGCCCTCCAGGCCAGCCTTAGGCCAGCTCCCTGGTGGATCCTGTTTAGCTTTAAATTTTTTTTTTAACGTTTATTTATTTTTGAGACAGAGAGAGACAGAGCATGAACGGGGGAGGGTCAGAGAGAGGGAGACACAGAATCTGAAACAGGCTCCAAGCTCTGAGCTGCCATCACAGAGCCCGACGTGGGGCTTGAGCTCACGGACTGCGAGATCATGACCTGAGCCGAAGTCAGACGCTTAACGAACTGAGCCACCCAGGCGCCCCCCCCGTTTAGCTTTTTAAAAATTTATTGAGATGGTGGCGTAGGAGGACGCTGGGCTCACCGCGTGTCCTGCTGATCACTTAGATTCCACCTACACCTGCCTAACTAACCCAGAAAACCACCAGAAGACTAGCAGAATGGAGTCTCTGGAGCCAAGCGCAGACGAGAGGCCCATGGACGAGGGTAGGAAGGGCGGAGAGGCGGTGCGTGCTGCACGGACTGGCGGGAGGGAGCCGGGGCGGAGGGGCGGCCTGCCGGCCAAGCAGAGCCCCCGAGTCTGGCTGGCAAAAGCGGAGGGGCCAGACAGAGTGTGTTCCAACAGCAAGCGGGACTTAACATCTGGGAGGTCATAAGTGAACAGCTCTGCTCGGAAAGCGGGAAGGCTGGAGGACAAAGGGAGGGAGAGTTGCTGAGCCCCGGGAGGACAGAGCTGTTTGGCGGGGAACAAAGGCTCTCGCCAGCGCCATCTCCCTCGCCCATCCCCCAGCCAAAATCCCAAAGGGAACCAGTTCCTGCCAGGCAACTTGCTCGCTCCGCGCAAACACCCAACGCTGTGCTTCTGTGGAGCCAACCCTCCGGGAGCGGGTCTGACTCCCTCCCGCTGCCACAGGGCCCCTCCTGAAGTGGATCACCTAAGGAGAAGTGAGCTAAGCCTGCCCCTCCTGCTCCCGTGCACCTTGCCTACCCACCCCAGCTAATACGACAGATCCCCAGCACCACAAGCCTGGCAGTGTGCAAGTAGCCCAGACGGGCCACGCCACCCCACAGTGAATCCCGCCCCCAGGAGAGGGGAAGAGAAGGCACACACCAGTCTGACTGTGGCCCCAGCGGTGGGCTGGGGGCAGACATCAGGTCTGACTGTGGCCCCGCCCACCAACTCCAGTTATACACCACAGCACAGGGGAAGTGCCCTGCAGGTCTGCACCACTCCAGGGACTATCCAAAATGACCAAACGGAAGAATTCCCCTCAGAAGAATCTCCAGGAAATAACAACAGCTAATGAACTGATATAAAAGGATTTAAATAATATAACAGAAAGTGAATTTAGAATAATAGTCATAAAATTAATCGCTGGGCTTGAAAACAGTAGAGGACAGCAGAGAATCTCTTGCTACAGAGATCAAGGGACTAAGGAACAGTCAGGAGGAGCTGAAAAACGCTTTAAACGAAATGCAAAACAAAATGGAAACGACGACGGCTTGGATTGAAGAGGCAGAGAATAGGTGAACTAGAAGATAAAGTTATGGAAAAAGAGGAAGCTGAGAAAAAGAGAGATAAAAAAAATCCAGGAGTATGAGGGGAAAATTAGAGAACTAAGTGATACACTAAAAAGAAATAATATATGCATAATTGGTATCCCAGAAGAGGTAGAGAGAGGGAAAGGTGCTGAAGGAGTACTTGAAGAAATAATAGCTGAGAACTTCCCTGAACTGGGGAAGGAAAAAGGCATTGAAATCCAAGAGGCACAGAGAACTCCCTTCAGACGTAACTTGAATCGATCTTCTGTATGACATATCATAGTGAAACTGGCAAAATACAAGGATAAAGAGAAAATTCTGAAAGCAGTAAGGGATAAACGTGCCCTAACATATAAAGGGAGATCTATAAGACTCATGACTGATCTCTCTTTTGAAACTTGGCAGGCTAGAAAGGATTGGCACGAGATCTTCAATGTGCTGAACAGAAAAAATATGCAGCCGAGAATCCTTTATCCAGCAAGTCTGTCATTTAGAATAGAAGGAGAGATAAAGGTCTTCCCAAACAAACAAAAACTGAAGGAATTCGTCACCACTAAACCAGCCCTACAAGAGATCCAGATCCTAAGGGGGATCCTGTGAGACAAAGTACCAGAGACATCACTACAAGCATAAATCATACAGACATCACAATGACTCCAAACCCGTATCTTTCTATAATAACACTGAATGTAAATGGATTAAATGCGCCAACCAAAAGACATAGGGTATCAGAATGGATAAAAAAACAAGACCCATCTATTTGCTGTCTACAAGAGACTCATTTTAGATCTGAGGACACCTTTAGATTGAGAGTGAGGGGATGGAGAACTATTTATCATGCTACTGGAAGCCAAAAGAAAGCTGGAGTAGCCATACTTATATCAGAAAAACTAGACTTTAAATTAAAGGCTGTAACAAGAGATGAAGAAGAGCATTATATCATAATGAAGGGTCTATCCACCAGGAAGAGCTAACAATTATAAATGTCTATGCGCCGAATACCGGAGCCCCCAAATATATAAAACAATTACTCATAAACATAAGCAACCTTATTGATAAGAATGTGATAATTTCAGGGGACTTTAACACTCCACTTACAGAAATGGATAGATCATCTAGACATATGGTCAATAAAGAAACAAGGGCCCTGAATGATACATTGGATCAGATGGACTTGACAGATATATTTAGAACTGCATCCCAAAGCAACAGAATATACTTTCTTCTCGAGTGCACATGGAACATTCTCCAAGATAGATAATATACTGGGTCACAAAACAGCCCTTCATAAGTATACAAGAATTGAAATTATACCATGCATACTTTCAGACCACAATGCTATGAAGCTTGAAATCAACCACAGGAAAAAGTCTGGAAAACCTCCAAAAGCATGGAGGTTAAAGAACACCCTACTAAAGAATGAGTGGGTCAACCAGGCAATTAGAGAAGAAATTTAAAAATATATGGAAACAAGCGAAAATGAAAATACAACAATCCAAACGCTTTGGGATGCAGCAAAGGCAGTCCTGAGAGGAAAATACATCGCAATCCAGGCCTATCTCAAGAAACAAGAAAAATCCCAAATACAAAATCTAACAGCACACCTAAAGGAAATAGAAGGAGAACAGCAAAGGCAGCCTAAACCCAGCAGAAGAAGAGAAATAATAAAGATCAGAGCAGAAATAAACAATATAGAATCTAAAAAAACTGTAGAGCAGATCAACGAAACCAAGAGTTGGTTTTTTGAAAAAATAAACAAAATTGACAAACCTCTAGCCAGTCTTCTCAAAAAGAAAAGGGAGATGACCCAAATGGATAAAATCATGAATGAAAATGGAATTATTACAACCAATCCATCAGAGATACAAACAATTATCAGGGAATACTATGAAAAATTATATGCCAACAAATTGGACACCCTGGAAGAAATGGACAAATTCCTAAACACCCACACTCTTCC
Organism: Felis catus; assembly: GCF_018350175.1. NCBI lineage: Eukaryota > Metazoa > Chordata > Mammalia > Carnivora > Felidae > Felis > Felis catus. Next base: position 22,842,214 of record NC_058381.1, on the reverse strand, counting down.
AAAACTCAATCAGGAGGAAATAGAAAGCTTGAACAGACCCATAGCCAGCGAAGAAATTGAATCGGTTATCAAAAATCTCCCAACAAATAAGAGTCCAGGACCAGATGGCTTCCCAGGGGAATTCTACCAGACGTTTAAAGCAGAGATAACACCTATCCTTTTCAAGCTATTCCAAGAAATAGAAAGGGAAGGAAAACTTCCAGACTCATTCTATGAAGCCAGTATTACTTTGATTCCTAAACCAGACAGAGACCCAGTAAAAAAAGAGAACTACAGGCCAATATCCCTGATGAATATGGATGCAAAAATTCTCAATAAGATACTAGCAAATCAAATTCAACAGCATATAAAAAGAATTATTCACCATGATCAAGTGGGATTCATTCCTGGGATGCAGGGCTGGTTCAACATTCTCAAATCAATCAACGTGATACATCACATTAATAAAAGAAAAGATAAGAACCATATGATCCTGCCAATCGATGCAGAAAAGGCCTTTGACAAAATCCAGCACCCTTTCTTAATAAAAACCCTTGAGAAAGTCGGGATAGAAGGAACATACTTAAACATCATAAAAGCCATTTATGAAAAGCCCACAGCTAACATCATCCTAAATGGGGAAAAACTGAGAGCTTTTTCCCTGAGATCAGGAACACGACAGGGATGCCCACTCTCACCGCTGTTGTTTAACATAGTGTTGGAAGTTCTAGCATCAGCAATCAGACAACAAAAGGAAATCAAAAGCATCAAAATTGGCAAAGATGAAGTCAAGCTTTCGCTTCTTGCAGAGGACATGATATTATACATGGAAAATCCGATAGACTCCACCAAAAGTCTGTTAGAACTGATACATGAATTCAGCAAAGTTGCAGGATACAAAATCAATGTACAGAAATCAGTTGCATTCTTATACACTAACAATGAAGCAACAGAAAGACAAATAAAGAAACTGATCCCATTCACAATTGCACCAAGAAGCATAAAATACCTAGGAATAAATCTAACCAAAGATGTGAAAGATCTGTATGCTGAAAACTATAGAAAGCTTATGAAGGTAATTGAAGAAGATATAAAGAAATGGAAAGACATTCTGTGCTCATGGATTGGAAGAATAAATATTGTCAAAATGTCAATACTACCCAAAGCCATCTACACATTCAATGCAATCTCAATCAAAATTGCACCAGCACTCTTCTCAAAACTAGAACAAGCAATTCTAAAATTCATATGGAACCACAAAAGGCCCCGAATAGCCAAAGTAATTTTGAAGAAGAAGACCAAAGCAGGAGGCATCACAATCCCAGACTTTAGCCTCTATTACAAAGCTGTCATCATCAAGACAGCATGGTATTGGCACAAAAACAGACACATAGACCAATGGAATAGAATAGAAACCCCAGAACTAGACACACAAACGTATGGCCAACTCATCTTTGACAAAGCAGGAAAGAACATCCAATGGAAAAAAGACAGTCTCTTTAACAAATGGTGCTGGGAGAACTGAACAGCAACATGCAGAAGGTTGAAACTAGACCATTTTCTCACACCATTCACAAAAATAAACTCAAAATGGATAATGGACCTGAATGTGAGACAGGAAACCATCAAAACCCTAGAGGAGAAAGCAGGAAAAGACCTCTCTGACCTCAGCCGTAGCAATCTCTTACTCGACACATCCCCAAAGGCAAGGGAATTAAAAGCAAAAATGAATTACTGGGACCTTATGAAGATAAAAAGCTTCTGCACAGCAAAGGAAACAACCAACAAAACTAAAAGGCAACCAACGGAATGGGAAAAGATATTTGCAAATGACATATCGGACAAAGGGCTAGTATCCAAAATCTATAAAGAGCTCACCAAACTCCACACCCAAAAAACAAATAACCCAGTGAAGAAATGGGCAGAAAACATGAATAGACACTTCTCTAAAGAAGACATCCGGATGGCCAACAGGCACATGAAAAGATGCTCAACGTCGCTCCTTATCAGGGAAATACAAATCAAAACCACACTCAGATATCACCTCACGCCAGTCAGAGTGGCCAAAATGAACAAATCAGGAGACTATAGATGCTGGAGAGGATGTGGAGAAACGGGAACCCTCTTGCACTGTTGGTGGGAATGCAAATTGGTGCAGCCACTCTGGAAAGCAGTGTGGAGGTTCCTCAGAAAATTAAAAATAGACCTACCCTATGACCCAGCAATAGCACTGCTAGGTATTTACCCAAGGGATACAGGAGTACTGATGCATAGGGGCACTTGTACCCCAATGTTTATAGCAGCACTCTCAACAATAGCCAAATTATGGAAAGAACCTAAATGTCCATCAACTGATGAATGGATAAAGAAATTGTGGTTTATATACACAATGGAGTACTACATGGCAATGAGAAAGAACGAAATATGGCCCTTTGTAGCAACGTGGATGGAACTGGAGAGTGTGATGCTAAGTGAAATAAGCCATACAGAGAAAGACAGATACCATATGTTTTCACTCTTATGTGGATCCTGAGAAACTTAACAGAAACCCATGGAGGAGGGGAAGGAAAAAAAAAAAAGAGGTTAGAGTGGGAGAGATCCAAAGCATAAGAGACTCTTAAACACTGAGAACAAACTGAGGGTTGATGGGGGGTGGGAGGGAGGGAAGGGTGGGTGATGGGTATTGAGGAGGGCACCTTTTGGGATGAGCACTGGGTGTTGTATGGAAACCAATTTGACAATAAATTTCATATATTGAAAAAAAATTTATTTTTTACTTCAACAGTCTTTCATGGGTTGGGTTTTCCTAGTATACCAGTGGGAAGATCCAAGACCTGAGTTAAGAATCAAGGGAAAACAGGGGTCTCACGCATGGCCTGGCCCTCATGTTCATGAAGGGCCTCAGACTTTGGCCCTACTGTTACCTCTGATGAGGTTATCCCTACAGGCATAGCAGTACTCTGGCAGGATGGAAAGAAGGCATTCATTTACCATATGGTTATAATTGGTCTCCATTACTGGACCATGAAGCCATTGGCATGTTCTGAATTCATTTTATTTTTTATAAATCCTGTAATTACTCTGTGAAGAACACAGTTATAGTGCATTGCAATTTCCATAGAAACAGCAATAGTTCATTAAACTGTTAACATTTAAAATATTCTAAAGTTGTTTGTACAACTGTGTTTTCTCTCATTTTTTTATATATATGTGGAGCTTCAATAAATGTAAGTGGTCTAGCCTCTTTTGATCTCTAAAAGACCCTGGTCTTGTATTCTTCTCTGTTATGAGATTATTCTGACATAAATAACTTAGGGAAATGGTACCTTCCACCTTAGCTGGCCCAAACTGTGGGGTCAAAGCCCCAGCTAGGAATAATACTACTTTGTGTGTTTTTCTTTGTCTCCTTGGTTCGTATATTCCAATCAGAGTCCCTACGGGGAAGAGGACTGCAATCTGGGAGAGATTCAGGGGTTCCTGGGTTCACCTGCCCCATTCCCATCCTGAGCCCGCCTCACCTCCTTGTTCAATACCATGTTGCACATGCATTCAGTGGCCGCCTGCCTCAGCTGGTCGTGATTCTCAAACATGTAATTCTCAATGTCTGGCAAGGCCTTCTCCTTAAAGATCTTCTGCCTAGGGTTTGAGAGGTGGAGGAAGGGAGGCGACTGAGTCCTCTGGAGTGAGCATTTGGAGTTTTGGGCCATCCAAGGGCCACTCCACCCTGCTGGTGGTTCCCTCCCACGCCCTCATCAGGGTTTGGTCAACATCGATCCCACCCCCAGCTCCAGGAGAGGCACCAAAGGGCATAAGCTAAATGATAGCATAACATCCTGGCCATAGCAATGGGGTCTGGGGTGAACATGTCACCAGGCTGGAGATTCTCCTGTATTATTGGTGCAGAAGAGAGAGTCTTTCTCTCTCTCCTGCTGGCTATGAAGCCCAGAAGATGTGAGGTCTGGAGCAACCCTTGTGATCACAATCGAGGGGAAGAGCCCATTTGATAATTAAGACAACACAGGCAGAAGTGGACAGAAGTAGGAACGTGGGAAAAGTAGGGAAAGTGGTAAAGAAAAAGTGGGGAGGTGGGGAAGCTTTGTAACCCTTGTATCAAGCTGCACCTGCTTCTGGTCACCCCAGGCTTTTTATATACATGAGTCCTTAAATCCCCTCTATGCTTAAACCATTCTGAGTTGAGTTTTCTGCCACTTGCAACCAACTGAAAGAATCTCAACCCAAAGCTCTCCACCGTCTCCTTGGCTCCCAAGAAGGAATCTGTTTTATCCCCACCCATCCATCTGGATATCTTTTTTTACTACTTCCATCAGAAAGAAATAATATCCTTTGCCTTCCTACATTCACTATGTGCTAACTCGAAACCCTCCCACTGTTGTTTCTGCCCATTGCCTTCAATCCTGTCCTCAGAGGAAAGCACACAGGGTGTGTACACGAAATTTCCACCAAACCCTGCAAGGGGCACATCTCTCCCCGCTGCTCTCTCCCCACCCTACTCACCGGAGTCTGTCACTTCGCCCAGACAGATTGGTGAGGCCCAGGAGAGCCTCGTAGTTCTGGAGCCCATCCCGCTGTGTGTCCAGGAGACTCACGAGGGGCCGCACCACCTCATACACCTGTGTGGAGGGGTTAAGGAGTGAGTTGGGTGGAGACCGCGTTCCCCCAGACCCAAACATCAATAGATGCTGGGCTTTAGAATTTCCAAATTCCTTGCCCACCCACTGACTCAGGCTTCACAATGACCCTGAGAGGCAGGATTACTTTCCTTACTTTGCAGATGAGATAACTGAGTTTCCAAGAGGACAGTCCCATTAGTCAGAGGCAGAGCCAGGCACCTCCAACTCATTGTCCTCTCTGTGACAACACCATGCCCCCTCCCAGGCCTGGGGTAGGGTGCAAAGGCCCCTAGGAGCAAAGAAGACTTCTTCCAATGCCCCCTTCCCCCACCCCTCCGCTGCCCCGGCACCAGCACCCACCCGCTCCCCCGGGAAGGCGATGTCTGGATTGGACACGGCGGCGATCTTTGCCAGGGCATGGGCTGCCTTCACCTTGCCCACATCTGTGCCCTCCAAAGCCAGGGGAAGCAGTGCCTGCAAGAGAGGGCATGGTCACTCTTTGGTCACAGACATCCAGAGACCTCTCTCCCCATCCTCTTCCTCTAGCTGCTGTCTGCCTATTCCATTAGAAGTTCAGGACAACTAGGGGCGCCTGGTTGACTCAGTCAGTTAAGTGTCTGACTCTTGGTCTTGGCTCAGGTCATGATCTCATGGTTCATGAGATCAAGCCCCATTGACAGCGCAGAGGCTGTCTGAGATTCTCTCTCTCCCTCTCTGTCTGCCCCGTCTCTCTTTCTCTCAAAATAAATAAACTTAAAAAAAAAAAAAAGGAGTTCAGGAAGACTCTACAACATAAACAACCCTTGAGCATCACAGAAAACGATTAAATATGTAACCATGGATGGTTCCCCCTGCCTCCCAGCACACTTTGGTGTCTTCCCCCACATTCCCCATCCATACATACTGTTTGTTTTTGGAAAAATAAATAGATCGACACACTGACTTTTTACTTCCTGACTAAGTCAAACCTAATCATCACGGCAGACACTTACTGAGCACCTACTATGAACCAATACTTTAAGAGTATTTCTGTAATCCTTGTGACATTCTGCAGAGTGAATGTGTGATCCCCCCTCCCATTTTACAGATGAGGAAACTGGGGCTCAGGGAGACAGTCATTTGCCCAAAGTTATCCAGCTAAAAAGGGGACAAGCAAAGACCCAAAGACAAGTCTTCTACAGCAACATCCACGGTCTGTGTATCTGTACCTTGCTTCCTTCCCATAGCAAGGAGCATGAATGGGATTCCACAGTAAATCCCATGACACACTGTAAAATCAGGCAGAAGTTGATTTGGGACCATCAGCACAGACAGGACAGATACTTGAATGACAGTGTTCCAAGGAGGTTAGGTTGGAGCAAGCATATTTTATTTTTGGACCAGGCAAAGAGCATACACACACACACATACACACACACACACACACACACACACACACACACACACACCGTTGCTCCTCCCCAGTGGATCATCTTTTAGGATGGCAAGAACCTTATCCCACCAATTACCTTGCCACCACCTTGAGCCACAATGGTTCCTCGGTCTTTTGGGTTATCACACAGCGCCAGGAATACCCTGTAGGGCAAGGATAAAGGACACATCATGTGAACCTTTCCCAGGCATCAGCAGGCCAGCCAGTCAGACCCAGTGAAGCCCTGGAAAGTGCTGCACCTGCCCCATCATTAGCCAGCTTGGCAAGATACTGCCATGGATGTAAGGAGCTGGGGAGAAAGTAAAGCCAAGTGAGGCAGCAAAGAGCCCCCATCCCTATTTGGGAAGGCAACAAATGGCTCCCTGCTGCCCATCAACCAGGAGAAACTCTTAAGTGCAGATGCAGCCCAGGACCTCTGTGATCTGACCCTCATCCCCCTCTCTGGTCCTACTAGCATGGCTCCCTCCTGTGCTCTCCATGCTCCAGACATGCTGCAGGAGAATCTCATCTCACTGACTCCTTCTCCCTCCGTCCCCTCTGCCTGGAACTCTTCCTCCCTGGAACTTAGGTGGCTCCTTTTCTCACCTCGTGGTTCCATTGAGTTACCACATCCTCCAAGAGGCCTATCCTGGCTGCCCTCCCACCTCCCCTCCAGTTGGCTGGTGGGTGCCACTGCTTGTGCTCCAACCAACCCTTTGTATTTGCCCCATCATGGCACCTGATGCATCGTATTGTACCTGTGAGCCTGTCTGCCTCCCCATCTTTGGAATAGCAGGTCCCACTCGGGGCCTGGGAGGCAGCTAACCAGGATGGACAGTGACCTCTTTCCTCCTAATGCAAACCTCCACCTGGGATGACCTGCCCTGCCACATCACTCTCCAATGTCGATCTCCTCCGTCTCCTTTCCAGATCCCTCCAATGGCTCATTCCCTCATTGACTTCCCTGCTATCTCTATCTCCCTGCCCAGCCTCTCATCCCCAGCTCCCTCAGACCCCAGCCCTGGCCCACTGCAGCCCCACCTGGCCAGCAGCTCTTTGGTCTGGTCGGTGAGAATGGCACTGTCTGCTTTCACCATGCAGGCCAGGGCAGAGGTGACACCAGCCTTCAAAAGCCGCTTCACACGCATGTCTATAAAGTCCTTCTTGTCCTGGGGAGACAAAAGGGTAGCAATGGGGAAAGAGCCCAGGCACCAGGCCAATCTATGTTGGAACTAAAGGTGGTGCATTTCTGACTGCTTATGGCAGGCTGAATAATGACCTCCAAAGATGTCCACATCCGAATCCCCAGAGCCTGTGAATATTACCTTACATGGCAAAAAGGACTCTGCAGATGTGATTAAATCAAGAATCTTGAGATAGGGAGATAATCTTGGATTATCTGGGTAGGCCCAGCATTATCATGAGGGTCTCAATAAGAGGGAGGCAAGGAGGGGGCACCTGAGTGACTCATTTAGTTGAATGTCCGACTCTTGGTTTCGGCCCTGGTCACGATCTCACGGTCTGTGGGTTCAACCCCCACATTGAGCTCTGTGCTGACAGATTTACAAAAATCTAAATCTTTTGCTGGCTGGAAATATCTATACATTCATATTCAAACCATGTACAAAGCATACGCTTGAGTCCAGGGAATCACTGGGGAGGGCCCCAAGGAGATTTTGTAACATCTGGGCTACCGCTGACAGGCCTCTCTCCCCTGTCTCATTATTTCTACTTAACACCCAGATCCCCAAAGCCAGATATCCCAGGAAACAAAATTTCTGTAATTATTGGGAACATGAAATATACGGTCTGATGTTCATGAAACCAGCAACATAAATTGCAAAATGTTCATCGTAGCTCCATTTGGTTTTTCAGACTAATGATTGGATCCTCACTCCCCACTCCCCATAGAACATTAAAAGTAAGGGGGAGGGGCGCCTGGGTGGCTCAGTCGGTTGACCTTCTGCTTAGGCTCAGGTCATGATCTCGTGGTTTGTGACTTCAAGCCCCCCGCGTCAGGCTCTGTGCTGACAGCTCAGAGCCTGGAGTTTGTTTCAGATTTTGTGGCTCCCTCTCTCTCTGCTCCTCCCCCGCTCATGCTCGCGCGTGCGCTCTCTCTCTGTCTCTCTCTCTCTCAAAAATAAACATTAAAAAACATTTTTTTAAGTAAGGGGGAAATGAGCGTCACCTAATGGGAGAGATTTGCCATGATCATCTTCAAATTATTTGTGTCCTGTGCCAAATCCTCCCAAGCACATACACACAGCACCCAGACATCACTGTCCTTCGGTTCCACCTCTCAGCTGGCCTGGTGACCCTCCAGCATCATCCCTATCCTCACCTTAGGGTGCTCCTCAGGCACGTGCTGCTTGGAGAACTTGGCAAGCTGTACCAGCTCGGGGATTACCTCCTTGACATCATAGCTGTTGGTGCAGTTCACCAGGGTGGTGGCCACAGAATACAGGATAGTCTTGTCCGTGGTCTGGAGTTACCGGGTGAGGGGAAGGAGGGGAAAGGCAGAAAGGAAACTTTAGAACAAATCTCTGCTTCCAAGACGGTCCCTTGGCCTGGTTGGTGAGTTGGCTTGGGAGGAATATGGCTGGTGCTGCCCAGCTTGGAGGCAAGCAGGCGGCACAGAGGGAGGAGGAACCAGCTCTACTCAAGCAGGGTGGGCAGAAATTTCTCCTGCACCTGCAACAGCACCCCTGGGGGTACAAATGGACACCCTTTTGGTACTCTGTGCCTCTTTCAAAAGCCCAGTCCAACACGCTTTGCCATGGGATGGGGTGGGGGCTAGACTCCTCTGGTCTGGCCCTGGTGATAACTTCCTTCTCCCTTTGGTGGTGGAAAAGAGCCAGGGATTGGCCCAGCGCTGGGAAGGAGGGAGGGGCCCAGAAAGGGCTAGCCACTGGCTGTCAGTCCCTCAGGACCTCACCGTCCTCTTATTCATCTTCCCACTGCCTGGCAGCCACAAAGAATCATGAGCCCATTTTATGGTCAGGTAAAATGAGGGCCAGACAGAGGGAAATAACCAATCTGGTTTATGTGGGCAGTAGGGGCAGGGCCAGGATAAAGACACAGGAGTCCAATTTCCCAGGCTCAGGGGAGGACCCTGTGAGCCTGAATCCAGTAGACCTTTCCTGAGGCCAGAGGTCAGGGCCACGCTTGCCTTGGCTAGCTCAAACATGGCCTGCAGGGCAGGGATGTCCTGGACAAAGTCGTCTTTCACGTCAGCATCCAGCGTGAGGTAGGCCAGGCCCTCCACTGCCCATCGCCGGGTCCGGGTATCTATGGACGCATTGCACAGCCACCTGGACATCGGGGAGGAAGAGCGCTGGGGAAGAGTGCCATGGCTCCGGTCAAGATGGTGGAGCCATTTCAGGTTAGTGGGTAGCAGGTGAGGAGCGTTTCACAATGTGGCCCCACTAGAGCACACCCCAGAGAGGAGATGGCGGGCCCAGGGAAATGGGACCCCCTTACTTGCGACACTGTTTGGCCAGCTTCTCTGTCGACCCTTCAGCAAACTGCCTGAGGCCATAGTCTGTACCACCTGCAGAGCCGAGTTTACAGAGCCCCTGGGGAGGAAGGGACACGCTGGTAGAATCAGAGACACTTGGGGACAAGGCCTTGCTCAAACTCGTCCCTTTGCCCCTTTTTCTTTGCCTCGATAAACCTCTGTGCATACTACAAACCTCAGCTCAGGGGTCACCTCTTCCAAGATGCCTTCCCTGAGGCTTCCAGGATAGGGCAGATGTTCCCAAAAGCCGGAGTTTTTACTCTGCCCCTTTCCACCACCATTTTGACCCCACAGATGGCTCTGTGTCTGTTGTCTTGCAAAATGAGCACAAGACAATACTAATCTCATCAGAAACTGCAATGGTGAAAGATATTGGCAGACAGACCTTGTATGTAACAAACTCAGACGTGCAGAATTTCCTCAGGGAGAAACTGCACTCTTATTGGGAAAACAGGCCTTCTGTAAGAGAAAACTCACGGTGGCAGAAGCTATAACCAGCTTGTTTTAAAAACTGATACAAACAACCACCACAAAACAGATCAATGACTCCGATCCTCACTGTAATGGTTTACAAGCAAAGTAAAAGACCCACGAAAATACTTTCTGTTAAATGAAATTGGAAAAAGTGAAGCCGGTCATCTGTGCCACCTAGAAACTGATTAAGGAAACAAACTGACTTTTTAGAGTTTGCTCTGAAAATACCGGTTGGACAGAAGCTCCTCGGTGTCAGCGTTGTTGAAAAGCGTGGAGGCAAAGGTCCCCAGGGTTAAACAGCAGCGCCCACCCTCCTGCATCTCCATTCTCACAGCCTCCTACTTATCACCCTGCTCTGCGGGGGCCCATGGATAGGGCTGAGCGCCCCCTACTGCACGGTCTTCTCACGGATGGGGCCACCCCTCGCTCATCTTGGTGCCCCTGGTGCCCCGGCACGAAGCCTGCTACCAACACTCACCACCAGTGTGCGGATCTTGATCTTCTCGTTTTTGGTGGTCTTGTAGATCTCTTTGAGCAGCGATACACCATTGGTGATGATGAAGGTGGCGCGGCTGAGCTTGGTGGAGGCATGGATGAGGGCCTCCACGGCCACCAGCTGGTCTACCTCACGCTCCGAGCCACACAGGGCTACCATCATCTCCATCACACCTTTCAGTCCCAGCAGCTGATTGCCCAGGTCAAAGGGGCCTTGCAGGATCCCTGACACTGTCTGAATGGCAATCACGTTCTTGTCCATGTCCTGGGGGTCAAACTTGCTCCTAAAATAGAGGGAAGGTGGTTAAGAGAACTGGCTGAAGGTGGGTGGGAAGAGTGTGGGATCTGAGGGGCAGACAGACTTGAATTCACAACCCGGATCCACCACTCGTGTGCCAGGTGACCTTGGGCAATCCACGGAAGCTCAGCTTCCTGACCCATAAACGGACAGTAGTAGTCTCACTACTTATCAGAGTTATGATGAGGACAAGTGATACAACAGACGTGCCATGGGCTGTGTCCCCCAAGAAGCACACTCAGAGGGATGGGGATTGACATGTGAGAAGTTTATTAGGGAGAGTTCTTGGGATCAGCTCATGGGGGAGAAGGGAAGGAAGCAAGACTGAGCATTGGGACATGCTAGGCTGCAACTCAGTCACCAGAAAACCTCCGCCTGTAATGAGTGCTACAGCTGGGACACACACCCAGGCTGTTTCTAGTTGGGGGGGGGAAGGGACAAGTCATTGGATGCTGGCCACTCTGGGAAGGGTGAAGCGGCTGTCCCCAGCTGAGGCAAGTCCCAAGGAAAGGTTGCGGGTGACAGCTGTCAGTCAACAGGCTTCCCAGCAGCTGGGCCGTCTAGTGGGACAGAACAGCAGCCACAACAACACAAAAGGGCCTACCGTGGAGCCCGGCACACTGCATCACTCTGCGATGTGACCAAGTCACGCAGTAGCCGGAGGTGGTGACTCCCCCGTCTGGTCCCAGTCCCTTCCCCCAGTGGGTGAGGCTTCTGCCTTGCTTTTGGAATCTACGACCATCTACCCTGTGGGAGAATCTCTGCATGGGGATGTCACTCATGACAAGTCCTCTGATCTTTCGGTGATCTGCCACGGTTGGTTTGATGGGAGGGATCAGGGCAGACGGGCACAGTGGAAATGCAGCTGTTACAAATGAAAGAAAGAGGGCGACCCGGACTAGGCAGGAGAACCTCAGATCAAGCAGGAGTCGGAGACCCGGGCTCTGGTCCCACATCTGCCTCTGCGAGGCTGGATGACCTGAGCAAGTCCCTGTCGGAGAGAAGGCAGCTTTGGAAGCTCCGAGAGCCCCTCCGGTTCTGACATTCTGCATCCTGTACCTCCTGTCTCCACTCAGAGCCAGGGAAGCCAGAGCCTTTCACAATCAGTCAGGTCTGCTCTCTGTGCTGGTTCCACTCACCCCGGCCCCTGACAGAGCAGGGTAGGGATTACACCCTTTGTGCTGGGGGGCGAGGGGAGGTCTCTTCAGGCGCCTCAGAGACTCACTCAACCTCCATGACTGGTCCAGGGGCTGGTGGCTGGTCCAGGGGCAGGCTTGTGCAGAGGCAACATTCCACAGGCTGGCTGGGAGGGGCCCTCCTTCAAAATCCTCTGCCCTCACAAGGTCTGGCTGGGTGACAGTTACTGGAACTCAATTTGGGACCTCATGAGAGACTCAAGAAGTTAGCTGCCAAAGCTGAAGCTGAGGTAGAGAAAGACCAGAGAAGCCCTGAAGAGCTTTCAGGGAAACATTCGGGGGTCAGGTGAAGCGACGGGATTGAGCAGGAGCTGGCAAACCTTGGCTGCTTGGCCAAGTCCAGGAGGCTGAGCATGGTTTTCGTGGTTTAAAGGGTTTTTTTTTTTAAAGTATACACTAGAGGGCTGCACATCCCAGCAAATATAAAATATTTCCTCCAGCCCTTTAGAGGAGAACTGTGCCAACCCCGGGAGGGGAGAAAGGAAAAGTAGAGTGGCTCCACTCTCCCAAGACTCACCTGGGATACTTTTTAAACATGTAACTTCCTGAGCCACATCCCAGACTACTGAGTCAAGTAGGGTCCCAGAAATCTGAATAATCTACAAGTCTGAGGATCATTGGAATAAAGGGTTAAAAGACCGTGTAGCAGTGGGAGGGAATGGGAGAGGGCACACAGAAAAAAAAAAAAAACGGAGACGCAGAGAGAGCATCTGAGTCACAATGATGGTTGAGTGACAGTAGGGAGACCCAGAATTCCACTGTTGAGAGTCCCAGGCTCCTGTCTAGTCTCTGCAAGGCCACATGGCGCTTAAACCTGACAGAGCCCGGTCTCGCTCCCTCCTTGATAAGCGGACATTTGTTCCTTCAACCACAGGAGCTTGTGGTAGGTTTAAAATAAGCCCCAAAATATTTGACACTCTTCTGTGCAAAAGGTAGAGCCAAATTCCCCCCCTCTTAAATGTAGACCATCCTTAATGACTTGCTTCTCATGCATAGAATGTGGTGGGAGTGATCGTGTGTGACTTCTGAAGCTAGGTGATAGAAGACATCGCCGCTTCGGCCTCTAGAATCACTCACTCTAGGGGAAACCAGCTACCACGTGGTAATGACACGGGGAGGTCCACACGGGGAGGAACCGAGGCCTCCCGCCAACAAGCGGCACCAACATGCCATCCATATGAGTGCACCACCTTGGAAGCAGATCTTCCAGCCTCAGTCAAGCCTTCAGATGACTGCAGCCCAGGACGACATGTGACTGTAAGTTCGTGAGAGCCCCACAGCCAGACCCACCCAGCCTACCCACTCCCAAACTGCTGTCAAACTGTGAGATAATAAACAGTTGCTGTTATTTTAAGCTGCTCCATGTTGGGGTGATTTGTTACACAGCCATTGATAACTAATACAGAGCCCGACCCCGCGGGGCATCCAGGAGACTCACGTGATGTACTCCTCACAGATCTTGCGGAAGTGATCACGCTCTGGGTCACAGCGCAGGTCATCGTAGAGCTTGTTGATGAGGATAGAGGCCAGCATGCGGGTGTTGTCAGTCAGAGGCAGGCAGGATGGCAGATCTGGAACCTGCCCCACCACCTTCAAGATCTTCCTCAGGCCTGCAGGGCAGATGATGGCAAATGTCAGCTTCCTGCTGGGTCTCTCCTCACAAACACACCCTCTCATTCGCTACCTTCTCTCCAGCCTGCCTTTACACAGCACATGGCTTATCCAGAGTGAAGGCACTGAAATGGGGCCAAGAGGCCCGGGCTCTACACCTAACTCTGCCCCTAGGTGAGCAATCCACCTCCCACTGTGGTAGTTGATCTCAGAGGACTGAGTACCAGTGTTAACATTCGATGGTATAGCCTTCCTCAAATACTATTTGATATTCTCTCTTCCCTAGGTCTCAGTTTCTGTAAATGGGAACACTGCTACCTACCACAGAGAGTTTTGAGGACTCAGTGAGGTGATGTATGGTAACCATTTGGGGCCAATCCAGACACATCATTATCACCCAATACACATTTTTTATTTATTTAGTAAATGCTACATTTGCTATTTATGATCGCTATCTCTTCTGTCTTCTGTGGAAGAATCTTCAGTGACTTCCTATTACCCATCAGGTTAATTCGATCATTGCGTATTTGTTGAATAAATGAATGATTAAGTGGATAAATCAACGGGCAATTTTTAGGCACTGAATACTGAAATAAAGGACACAATCCTCTTCTCAAAAAGTTCAAAATGCAATAAGGAACAGTCACATAAAGATTATAGTAAGGTGTAATGAGGACAGCAGGTGTGATAAAGACAGAGTGGTTAACACTGCAGATGGGGTGATTTGCTCCAACAAAGAGTTGTAAATTATTTTGAGCACTTACTATGTGCCGAGAGCTTCATACACATTACCCCGTTTAATCCTAACAAAAAACTACTGGTTACAAATCATAATTCCCATTTTTCAGAGCAGAAAACCAAGGCATGGAGAAGTCAACTAAGTTGCCCAAAAGCAACTTCCAGCTGGCAAGTGACATTGTAACAGCGCTCTCCCAGCAACGTCTGATTTCAATGCCCATGATATTAACAGTTATGTTATGCTGCCTCTGGGATAACTGAGAGCTTGACTTTGGAGCCAGGTTTTAGGAGTGGCTAGGAGTTCTCCAGACCTTAGCTGGTGCAGATAAGTGGGAAGAGGTAGATGCTGGGAGGCGTGAAACTCTGGATGTTAGGAGGGAATTAAAAGTGCTCAAGGGCACCTGGGTGGCTCAGTTGGCTAAGCATCTGGCTCTGGATTTCAGCTCAGGTCATGATCTCACTGTTGTGAGATCAGGCCTCAGATTGGGCTCTGTGCTGAGCGTGGAGCCTGCTTGGGATTCTCTCTCTCTCTCTCTCTCTCTCTCTCTCTCTCTCTCTCTGCCCTGTGTGTGCATGCATGCACGTTCTCTCTCAAAATAAATAAACTTAAAAAAAATGTCAGCAGTATGTTTTCTGACCTGCATACTTTACCACCCGCACAAAAGCACCGGCAGGGCTGGGGAGTCATGGGAAGCAGTTGATGAACCAACCCAAACTCCCAGCCCGGCTCTCAAAGAGAGCCACTGAATGCACCGGCTTCACTTCCCACCACCTCCCCAATGCCCATCCCCCACGCTTCCCTTCCATTCCCACACATGCTTTGAGCATCTCATTCCTCTTCCTCTAGGACACTCTGGACCTCTTCCTCATCCATCATTGCCCTTCCCTGAACCCAAACGCTCACTTTCGGCTGGATGTCCTGATGGTTCCCAAGGCAGGTCTCCCAGACCAGCTTGTACAACACACAACCTCAACAAGGCATCTTTTCACTAGTGTGACAGGATTTGTACATCCATGTTCTGTTTACCCAAGAGCTACTTATTTTGGTGCCTGGAATAACAAATACTACTTCCCACCTGCCCTACCCATTAGCTTGTGGTTGGATGCAGGTCCTCTCGCTGAGAGAAAGAGGTCTGCTGTTCACCCTTTGTAATGGATGCAGAAAAGACCAGAACCGGGAAGGGGAGGGGAAGTGTTGAGGGAGAAGGTTTAAGCACTAGAGTCATTTGTTAAAGTGCACTTTGCTGAGATCTGTGCAAACCAAACAAGGAAGCACAATATCACAAGAGGATACGTGACAAGCCGGTGAAAGCTAATTTGAACCTTGTAGATCAAAGGATGGTCTATATGTCATCCAACCTGTGGGAGTTCGTCACAGTAGATGATAAAGCCATAGGTGTGATTCCTGAACAATTAAAGTTGACTTGGGAGAAGGGTAACCCCCCCCCCCAGAGCTGACACATATAATGGCCATCTGCTAGAACCTATATATGGGACAGTAGATGCCAATTCTCCCTTCCAGAAGGCCTGTGTTTTGCCAACCAAGGGACTTCAGGAACGTTATCCTATGGTTGGTGGGGTCCTGTTTGCTTTTGGCATTGCCCCCGCTTGTCAGGTAACTCTGCCCAGCTGTTTTCGGGTGTGTTCGGGCCCCAAATTAAGAGCCCAGTCTTGATTGGTATCCCCACCAGCCTGCTGGTGGGTTCTAACTGCTAGCGCCTTTTCCTGGCTTTTCAGTTGGGACTGAAGACTTCTCCCAGACAAGGGCCACACCTCTTCTGCCATCTGCTCAGTGCCAGGTACTCTGGTGCCCACGTGAAAGGCTGGAGTGAGCCCCAGACCCTCCCACCTCCTCACCGTTATCCACCACATAGAGGGTGCGTGAGTTGTCGTGAATGGCGAGGTCCTTCCTGGGGACGTTCTTATTGAGCAGGTTCATGGCCTGGTCCCTGCCCTGGCCAGACACCTTCTTACTGACCAGCATGTCAAGCAGGTGGTTGGTTATCTGCTTTAGGTCCTTCTTGGTATCTAAGGAAGGAGAGGATGGGGTAAATAGAGAGTAGGGAATCTCAGGTCTATAGGACCAAGAACGGCAGAGGCTTCTAGAAGGACTCTGGAAATATGGAATCCCCTGCATCCTGGATGTTGGAATTTCCCAGGAGAGTATAGAATTGCCCATCTCACCCCCCAAAAAGGAGACAAATCCCTAAACATTACCCCCCAGTGGCCCTCCAGCCACTGTGCACACTGACTTTTATAACAGCCCATGCCATCCTTGAATAGCTCCGGTTCTTAGAAAGTTCTTTATTCCAAAGCATGACTGGCAGAGAGCCAGGGACACTTCATGTAGCTCTTTATAAACTGATTTAACAAAATGTTTTCCAGACAAGAAATTTATACTCCTTACAGACATCTTACTCCCTGTAGATTCAGGCATGCTGGGAGCCTGCATTCAAGCCTCAGAAGGGATGCCAGGTCTTCCCCACCTGCTGGGGGATTAAAAGATAAATGCTTTTTCTTGCTTTTGCCCTGTCTGACTTCCCTGCATCTTAGGGATTTTTGTTCTCATTCTAGGTTGGATCCCAAACAGGCAGGAAGGCAGGGAGGGAGGGAGGGAGGGAGGCAGGGAGGGAGGCAGGGAGGCAGGGAGGCAGGGAGGAAGGCAGGCAGGGAGGGAGGCAGGGAGGCAGGAAGGGAGGAAGGCAGGCAGGGAGGGAGGCAAGGAGGCAGGGAGGCAGAGAGGGAGGAAGGCTGGCAGGGAGGGAGGCAGGCAGGGAGGCAGGGAGGTAGGAAGGCAGTGAGGCAGGCAGGGAGGCAGGGAGGCAGGGAGACAGGGAGGCAGGGAGGGAGGAAGGCAGGCAGGGAGGGAGGCAGGCAGGAAGAGAGGCAGGCAGGGAGGCAGGGAGACAGGGAGGCTGGGAGGCAGGGAGGGAGGCAGGCAGGGAGGGAGGCAGGCAGGGAGGCAGGGAGACAGGGAAGCTGGGAGGCAGGGAGGGAGGCAGGCAGGGAGGGAGGGAGGCAAGCAGGGAGGGAGGGAGGCAAGCAGGGAGGGAAGCAGGCAGGGAGGGAGGCAGGGAGACAGGGAGGCAGGGAGGCAGGGAGGGAGGAAGGCAGGCAGGGAGGGAGGCAAGGAGGCAGGGAGGCAGAGAGGGAGGAAGGCTGGCAGGGAGGGAGGCAGGCAGGGAGGCAGGGAGGGAGGAAGGCAGGCAGTGAGGCAGGCAGGGAGGCAGGGAGGCAGGGAGACAGGGAGGCAGGGAGGGAGGAAGGCAGGCAGGGAGGGAGGCAAGCAGGGAGGCAGGGAGACAGGGAGGCTGGGAGGCAGGGAGGGAGGCAGGCAGGGAGGGAGGCAGGCAGGGAGGGAGGGAGGCAAGCAGGGAGGGAGGGAGGCAAGCAGGGAGGGAAGCAGGCAGGGAGGGAGGCAGGGAGACAGGGAGGCAGGGAGGCAGGGAGGGAGGAAGGCAGGCAGGGAGGGAGGCAGGCAGGGAGGCAGGGAGACAGGGAGGCAGGGAGACAGGGAGGGAGGCAGGCAGTGAGGGAGGCAGGCAGGGAGGGAGGCAGGCAGGAAGGAAGGGAGGGAAGAAGGCAGGCAGGGAGGCAGACAGGGAGGGAGGGAGGCATGGAGGGAGGTAGTCAAGAAGGGAGGCAGGGAGGGAAGCAGGCAGGGAGGGAGGCAGGCAGGGAGGAAGAGAGGGAGGCAAACAGGGAGGGAGGGAGGCAGGGAGGGAGGCAGGCAGGGAGGCATTGTCTGGATGTGGGGCTCAAACTGCAAGATCAAAATGCAAACTGCAAACTTCAAGATCATGACCTGAGCCCAAGTCAGAAGTTTAACGAACCGAGCCACCCAGGCACTCCGTCTCCATGATTTGGGCTACTCTAGATACCTCACATAAGTGGAATCAAACAGTACTTATCTTTTTGTCACTGGCTTATTTCACCTAGCATAACGTCCTCAAGGTTCATCCATGTTGTAGCACATGTCAGAATTTCCTTCCTTTTTAAGGCTGAATACTATTCCGTTGTGTGGACGTACCACATTTTATTGATCCATTCACCCGCACATGGACACTTGAGTTGCTTCCACCTTTCAGTTATTGAAAATGATGCTCCTATGCCTCTAACACTCTTTTAATTAGAAAATAAATATAAAAATAAAACCAGGCCACCTCCACCTACAGGGAATGACCCGTCTAAGGTGGCAACCGACTCTCCCTGGCCCCCACCCCGTGGAAAAAAACCTGGAGAATGCCTCCTACCTAAGACCAGCGCTTCCTCCTTCCCTTGATGTTCTCGTTTGTCCTCTCCTGACAGAGAGTCGATGACAGCCTGGAGCAGGTTGCAGACGGCCAGAGACATCTCCTCGTTCTCCACGGCCATGAGGCTACAGATTCTGTCTATCCGGACGGCATGGAGAATCACTGTGGCCTATACCCCCAGCAAGAACGAGTCAGCTGCCTGCCCCTCTCTTCCAGCTGCCATGCAGGTTAGGAAGTGGGTGACGTCCATCCCCACCATGCCCCTGCAGTAGGGAACTAAGCCCAGGCAGCCACGCCTCACGGGGCCCATGGTCTAGGCAGGCTCTTGACACAAGCCAGGCCCCTTTCCAGAGGTTTAAGCCTGGGCCGTCCAATATAGTAGCCACTTTGCCACATGGGGCCGTTGAGCACTTGCAATGTGGTGAGTCTAGGTTGAGATGCGCTTTACGCGTAAAATATACAGGGGCTTTGGAAGACTTAGGACGATACAGTGTAAACTGTCATAACCTTTGCATTCAGCTCTTCCTCATAAACTTTCACTAGCCTTATCTTTGCATAAATGCATTTCCAGCTCAAAGGGAAATGCAGAGGATCAATCTCTGTTGATCCGGGACCATACAATCGAGGATGGCGGGGGGTGGGGGGACACTCTCCACCTGGCATCTGGGTCTATTTATGCCACCCACTAACTGTCCACATGTCGCCCTCCAGATCTTCTGCCTGGCAACCACCTGTGCCACACCCAGGCCCTCACCCTAGCTCGGTGGCCACTGCACATGCCCGACAGGGTCCGCACAGCCGCTAGCACCAGCTCGGGCCTCTTGGTGTCCACAAGCTGCAGCAGCAGGGCCACTCCGTTGTTCTGGAAGATCCTCTCAGCCCCTGCTTCTTCACGCCCCAGGACGATGAGGTTGTTGGCAGCCTGAGGAGGGAGGACACGATGAGGGGGAGGGGGGGAGGTTTGGCTGCCAAGGCCTCAGGCAGGGGCCAAGTGCAGGGGCTGGTTGAGGACTTGGTTTCCAAAACATCTTCATACTGGGTTCTTCCCCTACAATCCTGCTCCCAGAGACCTAGCCTAGGAACATGACACAACAGAAGAAACAAAGTAACTGACATACAGCCCAACTTGATGAGATATACTGTAGCCACGAAGCCATAAACGAGATCACCCAGCAACTTGGAAAAAACATTAGGAAGTAGGTTCACTCTGATTGCACTTACATTAAACAAAACCGTGTATGTATGCTTACGGATAAGTACTAAACCAAGGTATTGAAGTCTTTAATTATTTAAACAAGAAGGCCATTAGACTGAGTGGCATTAATGCCCTAGTAGCTAATGTAAGCAAACCCAAATGGAAGCCTGTAATGTCTCAAGGTTAAGAAATCGAAACTTAAGAACAGTCAATCACAGCCAACTAGGCTTTCCCAAACAATGTAACTGCTTAAGCTATAGCCAATCAAATAATTGCATTGCTTTCTTTCCACCCATGTCTTTCTAGTAAGCCTTTCCCCTGGCTCCTGTAGGTACAATGCTCCTAACCACTTCCTGTTTTGCTGCTACCCCACTTGAATCAATTTTGCCCAAATAAACCCTGAAAATTATGAATATGCCACGGTTTACCTTTTAAGAGAAGTGAATTGTTTTCTTTTAAAAATTTTCCCTTGAATATGGTTTCAGCATTTTGGGTTTGCTTGTTTACCTGTTCTGGGCAATCTGAAGTTACAGGCGTTCTCAGGGAGGTGGTGGTTGGTGGGCAGACAGCGGAGGAGAGGAGTCTCTAGGGTCCTGGGTATGAGGACTGATTCCGCTGTATGCTAGCCGTGTGACCTTGGCCCAGTCATGGTACCTCTCTGGGTCCCAGACCGCAAAATTAGGCAGTTGAGCTAGAAAGTTCTCCAGTGTCCTCCCACCCTAAAACCTTGAGGAGGATACATATACCTTAAATGGCCCCAGATCAGGGGAGGAGGCCTCAGCAAAACCTGAAACCCTGGAGTTGGGGGAAGAACTCATGAGAGAGAAGGAAAGGAGAAGGTGAGCAAAGAGAGAGGGAGTGGGACACTGGGTATGAGGCTGATTAGAGACTCCCGGGCAAGTACCATCAGGACCACTAACACTCTACCAGTCAAGGGCTGTGTACTCGCCAAGTGCATTTACTCGCCAAGTGCATTTATCTGTAGCAACTCATTAAGTCCTCACATCAGTTTGTTATAAAAGGTATTTGCATGTTACATGGACTTATTGATCATAAAACTAACAAAAATTCTCCATGCATTGTCTGCCCAATTCTTATAACTATAAAATATTCAGGGGCACCTGGGTGGCTCAGTCGATTGAGCATCTATCTGACTCTTAATTTCAGCTGAGGTCGTGATCCCAGGGTCGTGGGATTGAGCCCCGCTTCGGACCCTGTGCTGGGTATGGAGCCTGCTTAAAGATTTTCTCTGTCTCTTCCCCTCTCCCCCACTCACACTCAGCTCTCTCTCTCTCAAATAAACAAATAACAAAAACCATTCAGATGTTCAATTTTTTTCCCCCTGAAGAAAAACCAGAAGGGAACATTAAAAAAAAAAAAAAAAAGGCAACAAATTTGGCTAAGAGGATGGTATTACGAGCAACTATTCTCATATTTCAGGATGACCTTTTACAATATTTTATAATGGACTAGAACATTATTTTAACATGTTGTTTTCAACAGCTCTCAGTGTGGAAACCTGGGTATGGCAAGTGAGGCACTTGCCTTGGGTGCACCATTTACAGGGACACCGAAAACCTCGGCAATCAAGGTGAGTAACATCTAATGCAATATTTTAAAATATCAAAATCAATGCAATGCAAAAAAAAAAAATCATAGTGAACAAAATCTCAAAAATTTAAAACTCCAACCCTGCCCTCATTGGTCTCACCCTAGTCCTGGCCCTTATAGCCAGGTGCTTTCTAAAGTGCTTAATCTTTGGCCCGTTTGTGTCCACGTTCTTCAAGGAGACGCCCTCCTCTTCCTCCGCGACCGGTCAAGGCGTTACTGTCTTGAGATCGGGTGGGGCCAGCAGCGGAAGATCGGCCGTGGCGGGGGAGGAGGGGGGGGAGGGGAGGGAGGGGGAGGAGGGGGGAGGAGGGGGAGGAGGGGGGAGGGGGAGGGGGAGGAGAAGGAGGGGTCCTGAGTGCGCCCTCTGGTGGCCGGCTTGTCCCGCACTCACCTTCTCCAGCTTGTCCGCTTCACTGTTTTCATCCAGGAGGATCTCGAACATTTTCTGTACCCTTGAGTCTGTGGAGAACTGCACACGAAGCTGAGGAGAAAGGAGGGAGTGGGGAAGGAGGTAGGCAGGGGTCCACGTTCCAGGCGGCTCAGTAAATATTACGGTATCTACTCTGGGCCCCTACACTATCTTTCTTTCTTTCTTTCTTTCTTTCTTTCTTTCTTTCTTTCTTTCTTTCTTTCTTTCTTTCTTTCTTTCTTCCTTTTTCTCTTTCTTTCTTTTTCTTTCTTTCTTTCTTTCTTTCTCTCTTTCTTTTTCTTTCTTTCTCTCTTTCTTTCTTTCTTTTTCATTCATTCATTCATTCATTCATTCATTCAACAAACCCTTACTGAATAACTACTACATCCCAGATACTGTTGCAGATGCTGGGGATAGAATGGTGAACAAAATCAAGTCCTCACTCCAGAAAGCTTACAGTCTAGTTAAGTTTGCTATGCTAACTTGGAGGGCTTGGATCATCACCCAAATTTGGCAGCCTAGTAAATAATTAGCTATCACATACTTTAAAAATGGGCCAAAATAGAACTCGATTTCTAAGATCAGAAACCTGAAGCAGTTTTCAAGCACCTCTTCACTCAATTTAAAACCATTACATTGGGGGCACCTGGGTGGCTCAGTCAGTTAAGCGGCCGACTTCAGCTCAGGTCATGATCTCGTGGTTTGTGGGTTCAAGCCCCACATCAGACTCTGTGCTGACAGCTCAGAGTCTGGAGACTGCTTCAGATTCTGTCTCTCTCTCTCTCTCTCTCTCTCTCTCTCTCTCTCTCTCTCTCTCTGCCCCTCCCCTGATCATGCTCTGTCTCTCTCCCTCAAAAAAATAACCATTAAAAAAAAAATTTTAACCATTACGTTTGGCTGTCTCATCCCTCACACCCCCACCCCCAACCCCAGTGCTCTGAATCTACCATAAAATGACCTAACTGATCACCCATCACCCCACCGCCCCACTCCCACCATTTGCCAGCTCCTTCCGTACCTCCCACCACTTTGCTTTGCTCCTCCACAGTCCTGCCTATTTCCATCGGGGCTCATTTCCTCCCAGTGGGTCTCTCATTTGTCACCCCCTCTCTGGTCACTCCTCAGTTTTGTGTTTACTCAGCCCCTGAGTCTGCACTCTGGAAGTGTACTGTGGTCCCACCATGGGGCTGCCCCAGACACAGAGGAGTCGCTGAGTCTTGGAGCAAGGAGCTTAGTGATCAGTTACCCTCCTGCTCTTACAGAGGAGGAACTGACACCCCAAGGGATCCCTTAGAAAATTGGCAACTAAGCCAGGACTAGGGTGTAGAATTTCTCATCTCTGATCCTAGTTCTCCTCCACCCCACTTCGTTTTCCTAGAAAAGATTTCCCTACTGGCTCTATCATCCAGCAGTACCCTAACCTCAGTACTGCTTTTGTCCTCCTAGAAAGAGAAGATCATGTCGCATACATACTAAGTTACAATTTCTTTTTAAAGCCTCCATCTGGAATTTAAAAGACCCGTGTTCTAGTCCTGGCTGGCTTGTCTCCTGGAACAAGCATCTCCGATCACTCAAAGATGGGTGCCTCTGCTCGGCTGTTCTCTGGCACCTGCCTGTGCCATGCATTCACTCCACCCAAGAGTGTGGAGGTAGGGTTAGACCTGCTCTGGTGTCCTGCTTCCCTAACTCGTCCACTAGGAGTGGGAGGAGGCAGCCAAGGCTTGTGGGTAGGGGTCCGGCTCACCTTCTCCTGGATACTGGTGTTGAGCCTCCTCAGTGTCTCCTGGAAGTTTTGGTTCCGTGGCTCGAGGGTGGCACAGCGCTGCACGTCCTTGAAGGCCTGGTCCAACTTCCCCAGATGCTCCAGCGCCTGGCACCGCCGATAGAGAGCCTTGATGTCCGAGGAGTTGATGTCAATAGCTAATGAGGGAGACGGGGCTTCAGGGGCCTGGGCTGCAGATCGCCTTCCTCCCTCCCCTGCCACTGTCCCCAATTCCAGGGCCACTGTGTCTTCATTGGAGATTATCCACCCATGTGGACTATCTGGCCCCGGGCTCCCTCTTTGTGAGGGAGGCAGTAAAAATCATAGTCTCAAGGGAGGTTAAGGGTCATCGCGTCTAGCTCCTGATATTTCAGTCTCTGCTACATCATGATCCCAGCCAAGCACGCATCCAATGGATACTTGCATACCTCCAGCAATGGGGAGCTCCCTCCTTCTCAAAGCAGCCAGGCAGCTCCATCAAGAAAGCCCTCCCCTCCTCAGACCTGAAATATATCTCCCTGTAACTTTGCCCTTTTATCCTAAGTTCAGCCCTGGAACCCCTGAGATGAAATCCGATCCTTCTTCCTTGTGACAGCCTTTTAGGTGTTTGAAGGCAGCTCTCCATCCCACCTGGGAATTGCTTTCTCTGGGCTAAATATTGCCACGTCCCTCAACTGCTCTTCACAGGGTGTATTTCCAGGCCCATCTCCAGCTGGTTCCCTTCCTTCTGAGCTCACTTCACACTGTCTCTGTTTCTCCTAAAAGAATGGTGCCCAGATCAAAACCCAACACTTGCAGCCAAGAAAAGACTTCCCATTTTGACAATGCGCTTAAGTCAACATTGACTTAAGCGCAAGTTGCAATTAGTTACATTTAAAGGTTTGCTTTGTTTTAATGTTCTTCTCTCCCTAGTCTCTGTGCAATAGGCTACTGCCTCCCTCCTCCTCTCAGGAAGCCTGATCCCACAGAGTGGAATGGGCTGATGCCCAGAACCACTGGGGAGCCCCAGGATGAGCATACCCTAATTTACAACAGAGGGTGTGTCATTACCAAGACACGAGGATTTCTGGAAACATCTTTTAATAAAAGAATCTCCCAAGGGGCACCTGGGTGGCTCAGTCAGTTAGGCATCCAACTTTGGCTCAGGTCATGATCACACAGTTCGTGGGTTTGAGCCCCACATCGGGCTCTGTGCTGACAGCTCAGAGCTTGGATCCTGCTTAAGATTCTGTCTGCCCTCTCTGCCCCTCCTGGTTCGCACTGCTCTCTCTCTCTCTCTCTCTCTCTCTCTCTCTCTATTTTTCTCTCTCTCTCAAAAATAAATAAACATTAAAAAAAAAAATTTAAGAGGCGCCTGGGTGGCTCAGTCGGCTGAACGTCCAACTTCAGCTCAGGTCATGATCTCGCGGTCCAGGAGTTCAAGCCCTGTGTCGGGCTCTGGGCTGATGGCTCAGAGCCTGGAGCCTGTTTCCGATTCTGTGTCTCCCTCTCTCTCTGCCCCTCCACCACTCACGCTCTGACTCTCTCTCTCAAAACCAAATATTAAAAAATTTTTTTTGAAAAAAAAATTTTAATTTCCCTCAACCTATGATTTAATATATAATTCGAGTTGCAAAAATGCAATTTAGGGATGGCTTCTCTGGACATCCGAAGCCCCGCCTACAATGCCTAGGATGGCGTTTCCACAATCTGTCATTTCTTCAATTGACAAAGAGCCTCTTAGACAAAACAGGGATGCTGGGGTTGGGGGTGGGGGAGTGGTTGGGGAAAGGGAACTCACCTCTTGAGGCATCTGACGCCGCCTGAACATAGCTTTCCTGAGAAATGGAGAAGGGGAAGCAGCCGGGGTTAATGCAGGCCCAACGCAGAGACAACCAGACAGGGTTTGCTGGGGAGCTGCTGGCTGTCAGGGAACCAAGGGCGGACCCCCGGCTGGGCATGGGAGAGCAGATGAGCTCTGACATTAGGCAAACTTGGGTTTGAATCCAGGCTCTGCTACTAATGACCTGGGAGATCTTGGTGAGTGACTAAGCCCCCCGAGCCCTGAGTTTGTTTTATCTGCTATATGGGCACGACAACAGCAGCCGACTCACGGGGCTGTTAGTAAGATGCTGCGAAATAACATGGAAAAAGCCCCCGGCGTGATGCCAGTTCCCATTAGGCTGATTCCCAACTGGAGGAATTTCTGTCTCCCAGAGGAGTGGGTCAGGCAGGGGGCCCAGGAAAGCAGTGGGAGGTGCCCTTCTCTGCCCTGAGGGCTCCAGCAGAAAGGGCTGGGACAAGGCGGCTTAAGGGTCTGATACCCAGCAAGATGGGGGGCTGCCTTCACCCCTGCCTCTGAGTGCTGGCCCTCAGCCTCCCGCCCTGCCCGCTCCAGACCGTTTTCAGGCCACAGGCTGCCCGATTCCGATAGAGCGTGGCCAGCAGGGCCTTGTCCTTGGTCAGCTTCAGGGCCTGGCTGTAGCTCTTTGTTGCAGCCTTATAGTCCTGGAGCTGGAAATGCCGGTTCCCTTCCTCCTTCAGCTGCGCTGCTTCTGCCTCTGCCATCTGTCGGGACAGGAGCAGCTCAGTCGGGCCAGTCCCCCACTCCAGACTCCTGGCCTCGGGTCTGGAGCTCCAGGGCCTCCTTCTACTGGGATGGAAGGTGAGGGTTCTGCCTGGAAAGGACCCATGCCTATCACCCCCAAATCCATTGCTCAGAAGGACATGATAGCACCTGCTTGCAGAAGAGCATGGCTGAAGGAATCTTAGAGCCCCCGTGCCTCCCTCTCCTTCCCTCCCAGCTGGGCGGGTGAAGCCACCACGCCGGAGGCCTGAATTCTCACTGCAAGCCTTGAAAGTTCTTCTCAGTCCCTCTTCTCCCTCCCCGGTCTGAGGAACTCTCCACGCGGGCTCACTTTCTCAGAGGACGGTGCTCCTGGTCTGTCCTCCTGTGATGCTGTTCGGCTGAGCTCCCTCGTGAGCCACCCCCTGGCCACCAAGCCTTAATCTGCCTCCCTCCCCCACCCAAGAGGTTTTATCGCCTGAGCCAGTAGCTCCGGACCATATTTGGCCACAGGGTCAGGTGTCCCTGGAGTCTGTCATTGATACTCAGGGCCTTCCTCCTCCCCAGAGTGGATAGTCATTAGTCACCTGGAAGTGCTGACTAACCTATGCCCCAGCGTCCTACTCAGGGGCAGTCCTGGACTCGGGCATTCATACCACAAAGAGCAGAGAAAGATCCAGAAGGGAGGGAGACACAGCTATAATGCCCCTTCTCCCCCTCCATCCCAGATAAACAATCTCCCCTCCCTTCCCCCAATCACTGCTATTTTGGGAGCAGAGTGACAGCTGAGGGGCTGGCAGACTTAGAGCAGCTGCCCAGGTCCAGGACCAACTGGAGACTTCCAGAAATGCCCTTCTGGAGGGAGGAGAGTTCCTCCCTCTCTTCCACTTGCCCACAACTCCCCAACCCCTCCAGTACTCGTTGTTGAAATGTCCCTCCTTTTCTGAAAGACAGAGGGGCTTACTAGTTCAAGTTTAGTGGAAATGGGTGCTTTGTTTTGGTTTGCATGCCTTCTCCTGTGTCCCCCATCCGTGTGGAGTGGATGCATTCAGCCTACCCTTCCCAGTAGACAGAGAGGGTGGGCTCTTAATGTCCCCCACTAGATTATAGGCTTCTTCTTGGTCAGAGCTAGGTCAGTCTGGAATTCCCTGAGCCCGAGGACCGTACCCCCCCCCCCACCTGGGACCTCTCCTGGGATCAGCTGAGTCTCCCTCATCAAAAGAGGGTCTTCCTGGGACAAGAAGGAAGAACAAAACAGGTCTCCCCTGGGGCAGGACTTGTTTCTTCTCATCTGACTGAGGGTTCCTGAGACAAATTTGAGTCTGTTCCTAGTTGGACTCAGAACTCTCTCACCTCCCAGTGTCTCCAAGCCTAGGCTGTGAGCTCCCTCCCACAGGGTAAAGACAGCATCTCATTGCAAGTTTGACGTACCCTGGCACAGAGGCTGGCAGAGTGAGTGCCCAACGCGGGTTTCCTGAATGAATGAATGAATGAATGAATGATGTCTTCCTGTTGATGCTTTTCTTACCACAATTCTGCCCCCTCTCCCCATACATCTTCAAACCTACCTGACCATGGCAGAGAAACGCACTGAAGATTCTGCTCTTTGATCGGTAACCTTGGACACACAGCTATGACTGTGGACAAGTTCTGCTGTCCTGCTGGACCCAAGGCCCAGCTCTGATGCATATTTGTCTGTTGCAGGTTTGTTGACTGAATAAATGAATGAAGGAATGAATGGAGGAAGGGATTCCCTGCCATCATGGTGTCCTAAACCCTGGGCCCCTTTGTGGGGCAAGTGCTCTTGTAGTAATGAAGCAATGGAATAAAGGATCCTGCCACTGGAAGAAAACTGAGGTTCTCTGACTTTAGGTCCTAGGAATCTTAGATTCAAATCCTGATTCAGTAATTCACTCCATGTCAATTTGTAAGCATCTACTATGTAGCAGGAACTGTGAATGACAGTGAAAGCAGAGACCACTCATGAGGGCAAGGATTTGTGTCTATTTTGTTCACTTACATATTTCACGTGGCTATCACAGTGCGTACATAGTAGGTACTCAACCATATTCGATGAATAAATGGATGAAATAATTCCACGGATCTGTGATTCCTAAATACAAAGAATACCAGGATGTTGTGAAAACACATAATAGGGAAACATGGCATTGTTTCAGAGAAAGCTTCCTGAGTGAATGATTAAATGAATTAATATATGTAGAGTTCCTAGAACAATGTTTGGCAGAGACATTTGTTGAATGAATGCATGTATATTTCAGGCAAGACTTGAAGAATGAGGAATTGTCCCTGTCTTCAGCTGCTCAGGCTGCTATAACAAAATACCACAGGCAGAAGGCGCCTGGGTGGCCCAGTACCTTAAGGGCTGACTCTTAATTTTGGCTCAGGTCGTGATCTGGAGGTCATGAGATTGAGCCCTGCATCAGGCTCAGCACTGAGGGTGGAGCCTGCTTGGGATTCTCTCTCTCCCTCTCCTTTTGCTCCTCTCCCACTCCTGCGCTCTCTCTGTCTCTCACTCTCTCTCGAAATAAATAAATAAACTTAAAAAAAAAAAAACCACCTCAGGTGGGATGGCTTGAATAAGTGAAATGTATTTTTCCACAGTTCTGGAGTCTAGAAGTTTAAGATCAAGGTGCCACCAACATTGGTTTCTGGTGAGGCTTCTCTTCCTGGCTTGTAGATGTCCACCTTTTCACTGTGTCTTCATATGGCTTCTCCTCCATGTGAGGAGAGGGGAAAGGAGGAGAAATAGAAAGAGAGGTAATATCTGGTATCTCTTCCTTCTGAGGACACCAGTCCTATCAGACTAGGGCCCTGCCCTGATGACCTCATTTAACCTTTATTACTCTCATATAGGTCCTCTCTCCAAATACAGTCACCTTGGGGGTTAGGGCTTCCACATATGAATTTGGGGAGGAGGGACACAACTCTGCCCATCAAAGTTCCAGGCAGAGAAGTCTGCACATACAAAGGCACCGATGTAAGAAGGGTCATACCTTAGAAGAACTAAGCAAAAGCCAGAAGAATTTAATCTTAAAGAGAGAGGAGTGGGGTGTCTGGGTGGCTCAGTTGATTAAGCGTCAGGCTTCGGCTCAGGTCATGATCTCGCGGTTCACGAGCTCAAGCCCCACATCAAACTCTGTGCTGACAGCTCAGAGCCTGGAGCCTGCTTCAGAATCTGTGTCTCCCTCTCTCTCTGTCCCTCCCCAACTTGTGCTCTCTCTCTCTCTCAAAAATAAATAAACATTAAAAAGAGAGAGAGAAAATTGAGAGAGAGAGAGAGAGAGAGAGAGGAGTGGCTGGAGAGGTAAGTAAGGCTGAGTGGGCCATCATAAGGAGTTTGATTTTTGTCCTGCTTATTATGGGAGACATTGTAGGGTTTTAGGGTGGAGAGTGACAGACCAGATTTTTGGTTGGAAAACGTCACCCCAGTGGCAGTGTGGAGGATACATCGGAAGAGGCAAGAGTGGAAACAGAGAGGCAAGTGAAGAGGCTTTTGTAGGCAACCACGGTGACTCAGTCCAAAGTGTAATAGTGGAGATGGAGAGAACAAATTCAGGACAGGTTAAGGAGGCCAGCCTGACCAAGCATGATACCGTCCAGATGTGGGGAGAGCTGCCAAGGAAGACCCCAGGTTTCTGGTAAGAGCCCTCATGTTAGTGGGTCTGCGCTTCAGTTCCTCATCTGTAATGTGGGGAGAGGAAGGTGGGGATTTAACGAGTTCTATGTGTGACACGCTTGGAACAATGCCTGACACACTGCTCTCGTTATCATCATTATTGTTATTGTTTTGCAGTGTTGAAAACTGCAGACATTTTTTGCTTTTGTACTCAAGAATTATGAATCGATTTGGTCCATTTAAAAAAGAATAATAATTTCTTGCCTGTAACCCAACAGTCTCTAGTTTCCTAGACCACCCATGCAGGGGAGCTGCTGTCAGAGCCAACCCAATTTAGTCTTCTGCCATTTCCGGTCTCTGATTTGGGGGAAAGTCAACCGCTCAGAGCCTCGATTTCCCCACCTATGAAGTGGGGCAAAAATCCCTGTTCTGCAGAGACAAAAGGCTGTTTGTATCCTGCACGACACTGGGATGGACTGGGTCGGGGTGACAGCCACCTGTCCAAGATGGGGCTGTGGAAGCAGGTACCAGGTGCTCCCACTGCCGAAGCCTGGCCGGCACGGCGTGACACGTCCCCTCCGCCACACCAGAGGGCGCTGTCGCGGGCTGCAGCGCCGCCCTACCCCCGGGGGCGGCGCTCCGTCCCGCCTGAGTCTTTTTCCTCCACGTGCGAACGCGGGATGGCGGCGGCGGCGGCGGTGGGTGTGAGTGAATGGGAGTGGGGGCGCTCCGGCCCGGGGTCCCCGAGCTCAGAGGGAAGCGGCAGTGGGGGCCTTCCAGCCCGGCGGCGTGGCTGACCCCCGCGGCGCTTGTAGGCACAGGACGAGGCGGCGGCGCGCGACGTGCAGCGGCTGCTGGTGCAGTTCCAGGATGAGGGCGGGCAGCTGCTGGGCTCCCCGTTCGACGTGCCCGTGGACATCACCCCGGACAAGCTGCAGCTCGTGTGCAACGCGCTGCTGGCCCAGGTGAGCGGCGGCCCGGCCGCCTCTTTCCTCCCCCGGGCGGGAGGGCCTGCTCTGGGCCGGCCTGCAGGGGACCGGGAGATCCAAGGTCTGGGGTTTCGGGGGTCCCAGCGCTCGCCGACACTGGGAGAACCACCCTGGCGCGCGTCCGTGGCAGTGCCACCTACGTCGGGGGACGGTCAGGAGATGTATTTCGTGTGACAGCGCTTTACGCTTCGACCTGCGAGGTCCACCTGGGAAGAGAGACCGCGCGTTTTGAACGTACCTCGTCAGATTCCGCGACGCAGCTCCTCGTTAATATCCCCATCTGACAGTGTGGCCCAGAGGCAGTAAATTATTTGTACGATGCTATGTCGTAGGTGGTAGATTGGGAATTAGAACCCGAATGTCAGGTTCAAAACCCGTGGTCTTCTAAATCAGTGGGGCCATTCATCATTATAGTGGGGTGGGGTGGGGTGGGGGGCTGGGGGCTTAAAAATATAATACCTAGACCCCACCCCAGGTTTACTACACCAGACCCTGGGGTAAGGCAGAGTCTGTGTTTTCAGCCAGAGTTTTGGATGCTTCTTACACATTGTACATCATGGTGTAGCAGTTTAGAAAACGCCGCATGATCCTGTATACTGACACTAATTCTGGACTTCAGTTTTCTTTCTGGATTAGTCGTTACCAATATGACGTTGCGTTAATTAGCTGCTCTGAGCCTCAAGTTTTTTCATCTGTCAAGTGGGAATATGAATGCCTGCCTCCCAGGGTTGTTGTGAAATGCAGATAAAGGATTTTAAAGTACTATTTTAAGTATCTTGCAGTTGCTCTTGGAGGATAAAAGAGGCCTTTTTGGGTGGGCATGGTGGGGGTACCCACGCCATGGCTGGAGAGAATGAAGCTTCACCTGGCCACAGCACACTGGGGAGCACCCCTGGCTCCTATCCTTTGATGGAGGAGTTGCCCTTTGCCATTGCCCTCTAGGAGGATCCCGTGCCGCTGGCTTTCTTTGTCCACGATGCTGAGATCGTCTCATCACTGGGGAAGACGCTGGAGTCACAGGCAGTGGAGACAGAGAAGGTCCTTGACATCATCTACCAGCCACAGGCTATCTTCAGGGTCCGTGCTGTGACCCGCTGCACCAGCTCTTTGGAAGGTCACAGCGAGGCAGTCATTTCTGTGGCCTTCAGCCCCACAGGAAAGTAAGGACAGTTGCAGAATCGTGGAATAGAGTGTGGGGGTACAGCCTCTGGCTGGGGTGGGGCAGATACCCCAAGTTAACAATCAATGGGACCTCAGGCTGCCTATCATAGACCTGAGCTCAGGGCACGGGTTCCAGGTAGAGGACTTCCCCAGTGGGGTTTGGTTTTGAAGGACACCCATCTTGGAAGGGCCTTTCTTGGCCTTGATCTCAGGAGAGCTGAACTGTAGGCTTCCTGGCTGTGTGCCCCAGACAAATCACTTTCTGACTTATTTCATCATCTGTGAAACTGAGTTTGTTTGCTTTTCGCAATCCTACACAGATAACGAGAAACTCTAAATCTGATTATGGCTGTGGCCATTCCTTTTAGAAAGGAAGAAGAGAGATATGGCTGCCTTGAGGTAGGGGGTTCTTCTCCCATATGGTATCAGTGTTATACTTCTCTTCAGGGGAGGGAGAAAAGTCCAGTCCCAGACTGTACACGCAGAAGACAATTGAATAGGCAGCCAGAATGCACATGTGCCCTGTTTTGGTGTAAGCCCTACCCCTTGTCCCCACTGCAGAGGTCAGGTGTCCTCTCTTCTTCCTCAGGTACCTGGCCAGTGGCTCCGGAGACACCACTGTGCGCTTCTGGGATCTCAGCACCGAGACACCGCATTTCACATGCCAGGGTCAGTATGCAGTTAGCCATTTAGAGGGAGGGTCTTAACCCAGTGGTAGGTGGGTGATCATTTACTCAGCTCTTTAGTTTCTGAGGAGGCCCAGAGCCAATTCAACCCCTTAACCCAGTTAGCAGCTGCCTGCTTCTAGGTAGAGGCTATCCTTGAACCCAGCCAGCCACTTCCAGAGACTGGACCAGAGAGTCAGTGTGGGGTTGTGAGTTGTGCTGAGTAGCAAGGAGAACCTGCCTTAAATCCAACCTCCACCACAGTGGTTCTCAAACTTGAGCATCAGAATCAGCAGGGAGGCTTGTTAACCTACAGGTTGCTGGGCCCCACCCCTGAGTTTTTGTCTCTTTAGTTCTGGGATGAGGCCTGAGAATTTGCATTTCAAGTTTCCAGCTGGTGCTGATGCTGCTAGTTTTAGGTCACACTAGCTGGGTGACCTTGTGTGGGTAGGGCCTGCTCCCTAAGCTTCAGTTTTGTCATCTGGAAAATTGGGAATAATTTTTGCTTTGCTCCATACCCTTAAGCAAATTCCAGAGCACATCACACGTAGAGTAATTACTGGTTGGTGAAATGTGTTTTAGTTTCATGTGTATGTATGAGTATCCTAGATTTCCACGTAGCATGCATTTCTTACTTTTGGTCAAGGTAAAAAAAAAAAAAAAAAAGGATCTGAAACTTTATACCACGTATCATGGAAGGAATTATTAGCGGAAGTACTATCTATGCAGCAGGATGCACGGCTGTAGCACTTGGGATGAATTCTTCCTTTGCCTAGAAAACTGCGTCTCCCCTTTGGTTTGACCAATCATTTATTCTCGGGCTAGTTGAGGAGTTTCTGCAGCGTGTCAGGCGTGCTAGGTACTGGGGATAAAGACAGATATGTGCTCCTTGCTTTCTCCCTCCCCTGCTTTCCTAGGACACAGACACTGGGTCCTTAGCATATCCTGGTCCCCAGATGGCAAGAAGTTGGCCTCGGGCTGCAAGAATGGCCAGGTAGATGGTGGTCATGGTAACCAGTCAGGGACTCTGGGCTTCCTTCCTAGGACATGGGTCAAGTGAGGTTCTGGGGCCTTCAGGGAAAGATGGATTGGGGGCAGTGGGCGGGAACTTTGGTGGACCTAGGGACAGGATGGAGAGGGTTATTCAGTAAGCTTCTGTCCCTCAGATTCTCCTGTGGGACCCAAGCACAGGGAAGCAGGTGGGCAGGCCCCTCGCTGGCCACAGCAAGTGGATCACAGGCCTGAGCTGGGAGCCCCTCCACGTGTAAGTGATGCTCACAGAACTGGGGGAAGTGAGGAGCCAGGGCTTCAAGGTGGTCTCCTCCCTTGCTTGATGCAGAGGGGTTTTGCCTCAGGGGGTGGGATGGCCAGCCCGACTGACAGTACTGGCATGGCGGGCAGTGGGCTAGGGCTTCCAAATCTGTTGCTGCTTGAGAGGGGGCTGTTCATCATAGGCCCTGAGAGTTGCCTTGCAATGCAGCTGGGTCTTGGAGTCAGGAAGCTGTTGAGTCATTGTCCCTGGCCTTTGAGCTAAGAAGGGGGGGGTGGTGCTATTGCTGTTCCCACATCAGAAGTGGGGCCACATCTCCCTTCCCCTCTCCAGGAACCCCGAGTGCCGCTATGTGGCCAGCAGCTCCAAGGATGGCAGCGTGCGGGTCTGGGATACAACTGTGGGCCGCTGTGAGCGCATCCTCACCGGGCACACACAGTCAGTCACCTGTCTCCGGTGGGGAGGGGACGGGCTTCTCTACTCTGCCTCCCAGGACCGCACCATCAAAGTCTGGAGGGCTCACGATGTAAGAGCTGGGAGGGTCCAGAGAGCAACCTGGGGAAATCTCGGGCCATGAGATGCCAGGGCTGGAAGGAATGTTGACCAGTGTGTTCTGGGATCCGGGTGGCAGGAGGTGCTTCAGGAACAGTGGGTTCCTGTGGTTGGTGCTGCATGATAGTGGAGGTTCCAGTGTTCATTAACGTGGTTCAGAAATTGCCGCTTCAGGAAGCCTGTTGTTAACTTTATTAAACCTGCCACATCCCATAGTTACTTGACTGGAACCCTTTTCTTCTCACATACTTAAGTTCCTTTCCATGAAACATACTTTTGGAAACAACAATCTGGGCCAGTACCTGCATTTTGTAAGTGAGGAGAGACTTCAGCCCAGAGCGGTGAGATTTGATTAAGATCACAATGAACGAGGGACCTAATTCTGAGTCCCATGTCGCTGTCTTCTGGGGCTAATCTGGGGGTACCAGTTCCCTAGGGTGGAGAGTAGGGTGGGTATGCGTCTGACCGGTCTTCCTCTGCCCTAGGGTGTGCTGTGCCGGACCCTGCAAGGCCACGGCCACTGGGTGAACACCATGGCACTCAGCACTGACTACGCCCTGCGCACGGGCGCCTTCGAGCCAGCTGAGGCCTCGGTTAACGCCCAAGATCTCCGAGGGTCCTGTGAGTGCGTGGGAGAGGGCCACCTGGGAAGGAGCCGGTTCTTGGGCTTAGTGTGCAACCTGGGCCGGGGGTGTTTGCCATTTGTGTTGGATTTTCTAATCAGCCTTGTTCCTCATCTCTTCCTCTCCCCTCTGGTACCTGGCCACAGTGCAGGAGTTGAAGGAAAGGGCTCTGAGCCGATACAGCCTCGTGCGGGTGAGTGTGTGCCTGCCGCCAGCATGCCCGGCTCCCTACTCTTCCTCCACTGGTCTCTCAAACCCTCTGCAGGCACTCAGTCCTCTCCCCCTTCTAGGCCTAGCTCAGACGTTCCTCTTCCAGAAAGTTCTTCATGAAAATCCTAGTTTTTAATCCTGAAATCTTAATGTATAGGACCATGTGATTTTGTTGTGTTCACTTGCTTATCTGTTTATTGCATTTTCTGTATTTTTTATTGTGTTTAATTTAAGTAGCACATTCATATGGTCGAGGCTTCAAAGAACACAAAAAGGTAGATGGTGAAGAAGTCTCCCGTCTCTGTTGCCCATCCATCCTTTCCTTCTGGAAACATCCAGAGCTACTAGTGTCCTGTCTTTCCTTCCAGAGACTTCATACCTCCACATACACGTGTATGTGTACACAGGATGCAGCATACATACACGTGTGTACAAACCCACACATAAAATCTTTCCCTTTTTTAGTACACTATTCTGTACCTTGCTTTTTCTTGTGATTATGTATCTTAGAAATTATCCCAGGTGCATAACATTTCCTTTTGCGGGAAGTGACTGCCAGGGGTCCCATGTGAGTTGGTAGCAGGCCGGGCCTCATTTCTCCTAGTCCTGGCCTCCGTGCTGGTGTTGGGCAGTCAGTGGTGCGTTTGCTGCCCAGGTCGGGCTCTCCTGTCTGAGACCGTGCCCAACACGGTGTGCTTTCTGCCTCTCCTAGGGCCAGGGCCCAGAGAGGCTAGTGTCTGGTTCAGACGACTTCACCTTATTCCTGTGGTCCCCAGCAGAGGACAAGAAGCCCCTCGCACGGATGACGGGACACCAGGCCCTCATCAACCAGGTGCTCTTCTCCCCTGACTCCCGCATCATCGCCAGTGCCTCCTTTGACAAGTCCATCAAACTGTGGGATGGCAGGACAGGCAGGTGAGTGGAGGCATGGGGAGGGAGAGGAAGGGCACTGGTCCTCTAGAAGGAGCTTGGCTGTGTCACTTACTTGCTGCGTGGCCTTGGCAAGCATTTGGATATTCTGAGCCTTGTCTCCTCTTTTGTAATATGCAGACCTACCTCTCAGCTTTGTTACAAGGACTAAGGGAGATGGTATATTTAGGACTGGCAATAAATGGGCACTGAAGTGCTAGTTCCTTTTGTATCAAAGAAGAGAAATGACCTTAAGACAGCCGGGATTGCAGCAGAAGTGTAGACTTGAGCTGCAGTCATTTTCCGGCCCCCCTCAAAGTGTGGTCCACAGACCAGCTGCTGCAGCATCACCTGGGAGCTTGATAGAAATCAGAGTCTTGGGCCCCACTCCAGACCTTAAGAATCAGAATCTGCATCTTAATATAAGTCATCAGCTGATTCTGCTCCCGTTGAAGTCTGAGAAGCCTCAGTATAACGAGATACTGTGCCCTTGAGGTTAATCAGGTCAGCAGAGAGGCAAAGGCACGGGCAAGAAGAGAAAGGGGACGAGGGAAACCCTTGCTGGGGCCTTGCTGTCTCGGCCATTGTGGGTTTCCGTATAGCGGTCTTTGAAATAGGTCGTTCCCTTCTTTTTCAAGATAAGGAAACTGAGTCTCAGAGACTTGTCCAAAATGACAAGTCCTAATGACTTGTCCAAATAGACATAGCTAATCTGTATTGACCTGGAAGTGCCAGGTGAGCCTGGCTCACTACTCCATGCCACTTGTCAGCAAGCAACTTGTGTTAGGGGGGTATCAGGCAGATGGGCTGAGCAGGGACTACACTGGATTCGAAGTCATGCAAAGTTGTCCAGATACGGAGGGCACAGGGGCCCCTTCAGACCTAATACCCATCATCACTTTCCTGGCCCAGGTACCTGGCTTCCCTGCGTGGCCACGTGGCTGCTGTGTACCAGATTGCGTGGTCAGCCGATAGCCGGCTCCTGGTCAGTGGTAGCAGTGACAGCACGCTGAAGGTGTGGGATGTGAAGGGCCAGAAGCTGGCTGCTGATCTTCCAGGCCACGCAGATGAGGTATGGCTGACCTCGTGAGCAAAGGTGGGGCAGGTAGGGGTTGAAGCCTGGCCCTGCTGCCCCCCCCCCCCACACCTTACCTGCTTCTCCCCATCCCCACCTCCGTTTAGGTATATGCTGTCGACTGGAGTCCAGATGGCCAGAGAGTGGCAAGTGGTGGGAAGGACAAATGCCTCCGGATGTGAGTTTTGGGGAGGTGGCGGTTGGTGTGCTTGGCTCTCCTGCCCTTAAGTTGGCCACTCCTTGCACCTTTCCCTTCTGGCGTAGAATTCTAAGGGTTCTCCAGGTACCTAGGACAGCGTGTGGTGCCACGTTCTCTCGGTGGTTAAGAGGGAGAACTGCAGAATTACAGTGATTATGGGAGACCCTGACGGTGCTCTCCGAAGGGTGAGCCCAGAGTCCCTCCAGCATGAGGCAGTAGTTCTTAGAACACTGGGTTTTGAAGGCGTCACACCTAGTTCCAATCCTGGTTCCGACTTTCATTGTGCGGTTTTGAAGAGCGTGGTTCACCTGCCTCCTGAGAGTTGTCAAGCCTCAGTAGATGGGAAGATCAAAGATAGGAGGCGAACACACTTGGGAACCCAAAGCACGTGTACTTGTAAATGTTGTCATTGTTTGCTATCAGATGACCTTGGTGGGCATCTGAGAGGCCAGGCCCTGGGATGAGGTCTCGGCCGGGGCAGGCAGTGGGTGCCCAGCGTGAGTTTGGGTGGCCAGAGCAGAAATGGTAGCCAGTCTCTTAATGACCAAGTGAATACAGGTTCTCCCCCGTAGTGGGCTCCTGGGATTATATGGCAGTCTCCCCTTCCCAAGATAGGATCCCCATGCTGTTCCCTCCCCTTTTCCACAGATGGAGGAGATGAGAAATCCCAAGTTCTTGGACTCCTACCTGGACTCAGCTGCTGCCAGTGCCCACCCTGACAGAGACCAAAGGCCAGGGTGGTGCCCCTGTGAACCAGTGTGGTCAGCTGTCCTTGGACAGATCCCAGTGAGGTCCCTCCCCAGAGCAGGAGGTCGAAGTTACGGGAAAATATCACTGGGCTCAGACGTTGGCCGTTACTCCATACCTTGCTTGGGGCGGGGCGGGGGGGGGGGGGTCAGGCAGTGACCAGACCCTTGCTGCTGCCCCTCCTCCTTTCCTGAATGTTCTCTCTATTCAGCATCAGACCCTGGATCCTGTGACCAAATAAATAACTTTTATTTTGTGTGTTCGGGTTAATTCCTTGTCCCCAAGGCTCACCCAAGGGCTGTGCTGAGTCAGTCTGTCTAACCCTTCCCTCTGGGCTATACCAAAGCCATACTGGCTGGGAGGTGGCCTTTCTTCTCTTTCTCTTGTGCCTACAAGGGAGAGGCTCGTTGGGGCTGGGGGCGCTGGTGGAAGCCATAGGATAGTGGCCAGAGGATGATGTGAGCTTGTGCTGTCCAGTGTGGCAGATGCTAGCGACATGTGGCTGTGTTTACCAGAATTCCACATGGTTAGAAGTGCAGTTCTGTGATGCTAGCTGAAGGCTACTCACTGCACCGGACGGCACAGATGGAGAACACCTTCACCAGCCCATGGAGTTGTGCGGGCCAGTGTTGTTCTAGGGCTTCTTTTGTCTGCCCCTCTCTCACACAACACACTGAGCTCCTGCAGTGCACCAAGCACTGTGCCGGGCTCTCAGGGTACAGAGCAGAAGGTGACCGCTGTCCCAGGGGGCTCCCTCTAACAGCGTGCAGTGGTGAGGGCTCTAGCAGAAGTGGGTGTGATGTGACATGGGAGGATGGTTCTCTGCCCCATAAGGACTGTCACACAGTGAAAGGAATCCCCACCAGATGTCCTCAAATGCTTGAACAAAGTCTTGCCTCCCATGCATCCTGCCTTTGTCCCGTTTCAATGCTCCGGCAGTTGGATTCTTGTACGGACTGCTCAAGGCCACGGCATTTCTAACCTCTTATCCCCTGCCCACCATGCCTTTGTGATTTTGCATATCATCTGGATGTGCTCCGTCTCCACCTTGTGTGTCTCTGCAGGGAGGCTGCAGGAAGGGCAAAGGGGGCCACCAGTGGCGGAGTTCCTACCCTGTGCACTCGTTCTATGTGCTCACGTGATCCTCATGGGACCCCTACTGTCCTGCCCGTAGGGTTCTCACCTCCCTGAAACAGCCCAGGAATCTTAGATGGTTTGTCCGTGCCCTCACATCCAGGAAAAACTAGGATTAGAGCAGACCCTGCCCCATAACCTGTGCACTTTGCGCCACGTCCTTCCAGAGCTTGTTGACAATCAACGAGCTGCCACCACCTCTGTCCAGTGTTGCTGTTTATCCCAGTGTATGTGCGTTTTAGTCTTTAACATTTCTTCCTCCCCCAGGGAAAGGGGGATATGTTCCATATCCCCCCAGCCCCCGACCCAGACTCTCGGTCCTGGCAGAAGCTAGGAAGGTGAATGGCAGCCAGCCCGGCTGTCAACACGAAGCACAATTCGGTATGCTGGGTGACCTGCAGTGCTTTAATAAGGGACTGGACCCAGCCCAGATCTGGGGAGGAGGATGCCGAGCAGCTGTAGGCAGTAGCTGACCAGACCTGGCCTGTGGCATCTCCAGGTGAATGGAGCTCCTATCTAGCCTAGGCCCGGGCCCAGGAGTGTAGATTTGGGAGCATCGCCACCAGGCTCCGGGCAGGGTGGTCAGCAGTTCCCTGGCATGGTGCTGGTGGTACATCTCACGATTCTGGTTCCTGAGAGCCCTGGGCTGAGGCTGAAGATAGGTGAGGGGCTTCCCGGGGCCCTCCTTAGTAGGGAAATAGGTATTCCAGATCTTCCAGCTTCCGCATCTCCTCCAACCCGATGGAGACGGTTTTCCGTTGGGGTTCCTTGCGCTGCACGGTGATCTGGATAGGGTTGTTCTCGGGGAAGCTGTTCAAGTCAGTGGCCACGGTTGCAAACTGAAATAAAACAAAACTCCTCAGAATTCCATCCCAGACCTGACCCTAGCTCAGCTCTTCATCTCTGCAACCCCCTTGTTGTTTGCCAAATGGGATCTTAGGTAGCCTTACCGCCTGTTCACGGACTCCAGAAACAGGTACAAACCAGTGCCTTCTCTGTCATGTGAGGTTTCCAAACACAGTCGTCTGGGCCTCTCCTCCCGTGCCCCTGCCCACCTCCCTTCCCTTCTTCGTCCCCCTTTCGCCTCTTCCCTGTGTTTCCCTCGGTGCCCTTAACTTCCTGGCCCACTCACGATTATTATGAGTTGAAGAATCCCAAAAGTAGTGGCTTTGGAAGCTGAACATTACAGGTGCTGGTGAATATATTAGTTTGCATTCCCAGTGGGCCCCAGAGTGGTGTAATCCTTAAACCTCCCAGAAGGAAGCAGCCTGGAATTCATGCTCATCCGCCCAGGCAGAAAGGCAGCCAGCAAGAAGATGAGTTGCCTCCAAGTCCCCTGACCTCCCGGCCCTCTTCTCCCAGGGCTCACTTTGTAGGGCTTGCACCACTTCCCCACCCCGGCTGTGTTGGCCGCACGGACGGTGAGGCAGTAACTCGTGTTAGGCTTCAGCTCCATCAGCTTGACAGTGGTGCCCAAGATCTTGTTGAAGATCCACGGGCGATTCTTTGTCTTGGGCGGCTCATTGTCTTTTGTCTTGACCACCTCCTGCAACAGGACCTGGTAGAAACTGACCTGCTGCTTGCCCAGGGAATACGTCCAGGAAATCTAGAAGAAGAGACCCCCCGCCACCAGGCTTCCTCAGACCTGCTCCAGGCTGTCCTCCCCTCACCTCCCACCCCCAACCATGGGTCCGAATGCCCCACTCCCATCCCCTGTCCCTCCTTGGGGCTGAGGCAGGTCTGATGGAAGGGATAAGGCATGCTACGGGCCTGTAGCACTTGCAACTCTCCCTGGGCAGCCCCACCCACCTCAGGGTGTGCCCCCAGCCCATATTTCTTCTAGACTAGTTGAGAGGGACCTTAGAGATCATCTTGTGCACCTCACTCCTTGCAGATGAGATTACGGGTTCAGAGAAGGCGGGAGGCTGGCCCGTGGTCACACAGAGTGACAGAGCCAAAGTTCAAACCAGTAGTTCCAGAGCCCACATACTTTGTGCTACAACAGTGGTTGCCAAGCCTGGCTAAGGAGCTGGGGGAGTTTTTATAACACTGCAGATTCCTGGCCATGCTGTCTTCTCTCAGGTCTCCCATTACCAATTTCTCCTCCATCTAGGCCAGTGGTTCTCAAAGTTGGGTGTGCATCAGAACCCCCTAGAGGACCTGTTAAAACAGACTGCTGGCCCCCACAGTTTCTGATTCAGTAGGCCCAGGTGGAGGGGGAGGAGAGGAGAATTTAAATTTCAAACATGTTGCCATACGATGCTGACACCGTTGGTGGTCTGGGAACCACACTTGGAGAGACACTGCTCATCTGGGACTTCCAGATTTATCTTCCTAAAATACAGCTCAAATATCACCTTATATCACCAGATAGAAGGCTTTGCAAAAAACTGTTTCTCTACAGAAAAATCTATACAGTAGTCTAACGTTGCAGGACCTCCAAAAAAATGACTCCAGGCTAACTTCCCCCACTCTGTTCCCTGTCCTGGACCTGGAACAGTGCTACTCAACATGAGGCCCATCAGCACCACCTGGGAATTTGTTAGTGGTGCAAATTCTCAGGCCCCACCCCAGACCTACTGAATCAGAATCTCTAGGGATGAGGCCCAGGAATCTCATTTTTAAGAAGACGGTTGGCTCTGTAGGCACAGAAAAGTGCGAGAGCCCTACATTGGGACCTGGCTGTTTGCTCCCACTTTTTCCCACCTGTGAGGTGTTGCTGGTGTGAACCCCTCCATGGAATGTCTTTCTCCCATCCCTGGATGTTTAAATCCTACCTCTGCATCCCAGCTTAAACGCTACCAAAGCCACCAAGCTTATTCCTACACCTGGAAGTAATTTTTCTTTCCCCCTGAATTCCTGGTGGCACTTGATCTGAACTCTGCCCATAGAACTGCATCCAATCCAGCTTGCACTGGAGTGCTTTACAGACATGGGCTCTCTCTCCTGTGCCAGGAGCGTGAGGTCAGGATGCAGGTGGTAGGCATCTTCGCACTCCCTGTGGAGCT
Organism: Felis catus; assembly: GCF_018350175.1. Lineage (NCBI taxonomy): Eukaryota > Metazoa > Chordata > Mammalia > Carnivora > Felidae > Felis > Felis catus. Next base: position 22,799,910 of record NC_058381.1, on the reverse strand, counting down.
CAGCTCAGTGCCTGGCACACGGGGGCGGCCAGTAAGCCTGCACTTGAAGGCACGAAGAGGGAAACTCACCACAGCCGTGGAGTCGCTGACTGTGTGTTCGCAGATGAAGGGCGCCTCCGGCACATCCATGACCACAGAGGACTCTGAGGGTGTTGAGGAGGTGTCTGTGTCCAGCTCAGGGTTGTCAAGGTCCAGCAGGCCCCCAGGGACTATTTGGGATTTCGATGGACGGGGGCAGAGAGCCAGGTCCCTCTTGTGTGTGTCGTTGCCCATCGAGGAGAGGCTGAGTTTGTTCAGCTCCCCCTCTAGCATCCCTGCAAAGAAGCTGCTGTTGGGCTGGGTCACAGCCAGTTTGATGGGATTCAACAAGGTGGATGAGAGTGGGGAGATGCTGGTGTCGTCAGAGCTGCATTCAGAATCCTCCACTGGCATCGGCTTCCTGAGTGGGAGGGAGACAGGTGAGCCCACTGAAGGAGGCCACCCCAGCCCATGCAGCTGGGAAGCTCCCCGAAGGCAGGCCTTGAGCCTGACTCGCCAGTAACCCCAGATGCTTCTGAATAGCTCAGAACATCCTTATCACCCTGCAGCAGTCCATTCAACCCACCAGGGCACTTACTGAAAGATGCAGATTCCTGGTCCCTGCCCCCACCTCCCCCGCCCCGCTTTGGGATGGGACTGGGGAAGCTACTAAAGTATCTTTAATAAGATCTTCAGATGATTCTGAGGCATGTGTTCTGAGGCCCAGAATTTGAGAAACACTGCTAAAATCTTAAGTCCTCCTTCCACAGCAGGGTGCAAATACCCTGGGGAATGCCCAAACCAATCTAGTGGGGTATGGAAAAATATCTAAGTGTCTAAATTAAAAATAATTAAGCTTTACTAATACTTGCTACTGTTGAACAGTAATTACTAATTAGATTTTGCAACATTTAACAATATTTATTAATATGTAGCATGTAAAGTTAACAATAGTACACGTAAATATGAATATATTGGGGTAAAAGCTCAAAAACCTTTCTTCCATTCTAATTTTGTTAAATTATGAAATATTTTAGACATACACGAGATATCAAGAATAATATATTAATATATAATAATGTATGGTGATTATAGTTAGTACTACTATATTGTATGTTTGAAAGTTGCTAAGAAAGGGGCAGCTGGGTGGCTCAGTCGGTTGAGCGTCTGACTTCGGCTCAGGTCAGGATCTTGTGAACTGTGAGTTCGAGCCCCGCGCCTGGCTCTGTGCTGACAGCTCAGAGCCTGGAGCCCATTTCAGATTCTGTGTCTCCCTCTCTCTGCCCCTTCCCCACTCATGCTCTGTCTGTGTCTCTCAAAAATGAATAAACATTAAAAAAAATTTTTTTAAACAAAAAGAAGAATGTTGCTAAGAAAGTAGAACTTGAAAGTTCTTATCATAAGAAATAAGTCTATAACCACGTGTGGTGATGGATGGTAATGAAACTTACTGGGATAATCACTTCATAATACACACACGTATCAAATCATGTACACCTTCTAAAGCCTCAGCAGTACAGTTAAAGCCCCTGACACTTGTGTCCCCCTCCTCAGTCTGCATCCTCCCGCTCAGAGGTAACCAGTACAGCACATTCCAAATTTTGTGTTTATTCTTCATGTGTGTTTCTAAAGCTTTGTTACATGTGTACGCTATCCTTACACAAGTTGTTATTTTGCATATTTTAAAACTTCATATAAATAAATGGTGTCATATCCGTCAGCAGCTTGCTTTTTTCATTCAACATTGGTTTTTTTAGATTCATTTGTATTGATACATGCAGTTCTGGTTCAGACATTTTAACTGTTGTACACTTTCCATTACATGGACATTTGTCTTGTTACCAATTCTTTGCTATTACAAAGAAAAACCTTGTACATGTTTCCTTAGTTTGTTTTTTTGTTTGTTTGTTTGTTTGGTTTTTTTTTTACTGATGTAGTCCAGAATCCAAAAAGGTTGGGTCTCAAATCTTTTTTTTTTTTTTTCCTTGACCAAAAGGAAGAAATACATACTACCTGGAAACCTGGTATACTCATACATACATGTAAAACTGAAACACATTTCACGAACCGGTAATTACTCTATGTGTGATGTGCTCTGGAATTTTCTATTCTTCTGTTTCATTTTTATAATCCTGGTCTCTGTCAACTAGAATGAGTTGCTCACCCATTAATGGGCCACAACCCACATTTTGAAGAGCAGTGGTATAGCAGGAGCAGTCACTGGGCCTTTGGGGACCAAGTACCCTAACCAAGGTCACAAGGTGAGCTGAAGGCAGAGGTTGGACCAGAACCCAGATCTCCTGGGTCCCATGCCTCACAGCTCTCATCTGCCTCTGGTGCATTCTGGCTCCTCTCCTCTGCTTCTTACCCCATTTCCCCAGCTGCTCCGGACAGATCCAGCAATCAATACACATGCCCGGATCCCTCACTCCAGGCCAACCACTGGCTTCGTGGCTGATGGATATGCCAACTTTTCCTTGAGTTCCAGCCCCAAAGACTACCTCCTGAGAAATCCTGATCAGCCCAAACCTTCTATGCTAGCCTTTGGTGAACATTTGCCATAGGTGACTCCCCCATCAAGGTCCTTTGTAGGCTGGAGTCTTGTATTTAGGTCACTTATACTTCAGATTGTCCTAATGAGTCTATATTTAGCTATAAGATTTAAAGCAATTTTTTAAACTAATCTCTACACCCAACACAGGGATCGAACCCACAACCACAAGATCGAGAGTCACATGCTCTACCGACTGAGCCAGCCAGGCACCCCAAGAATATCTGTTTTAGATTCTCTTATTCAAAAGAGCAGTGCTGAAGTGGGCACAGAAAGTAGTTAAGTATTGAGCTATATGCTGGACAAATATTTTTTATGCTCTTCATGACAGCTCTGCTGGATGGGTGTTAGCCCCATTTTGCAAATGAGGGACTGAAGGTCCCTGATCTTAATTAGTCTATAGTCATGTATCTTAAGTGATAGAACTTGGATTTGAACTTGGGCTCCTAGCCCAAGCTTTTCCTGTCATATCACATGACATTTCCTGCAAGTATCTGTCACTTTAGCCACACCTGCTTACTTATAGGTCCCTTAGGGACTGGACGTCATATCCCTTTCATGTAATCAAGACTGGCTACACAGTTCATGGGGCCACTTCTTCAAAATTATTAAGAATTTCTAGACAGTGATAGCCCTGTCTGGTTCCTCAAGGTGTCCTGTCATAGCACAGATTGGGCTTATTATTCTTGATTCTTGCCGAACATCTCCAAACACACACTCACACACACACACACCCCAGACTGAGAGCTCCTTGAAGGCAGGGGCTGGGTTTTTCAACTCTGCATTCCTAGAACTTGACATTAGGCCAGATACCTTAGAGATGCTCAGAGAATTTTGTGGAACAAACTAAAGAGAACCCAGAATCACTGAGGAAGAACAATAAACTTCAGGCTGACAGCAGGCAGACTATTGGGGGAACATAATCAGGCAGGCAAAGGCACCCCAAAAGGGGGGACTGAGGAAGAGGAGCCATGGGGAATGGAATGGACTAGGGGTGTCTGTATGGGGGTGTGGGAGTGGGGAGGACCACAGCTAGACAAAGCAGGATAAAAAGTACCGTCAACAAAACTCTAATCCTCGAAGGCCTTTTGGAGCAGGAGGCCTCCAAGCCTCCAAGAACTGATTTGGGGTCAGACATCCAAAGTGCAACCTGTACACGTGCCGTGCTCTTCCCGGGGAGTTCAGGGACCAAGCTGTGACAGGTCAAGGAAGCAGCATTGCTTTTCCGGGACCCTCTCCTTGCCCCTCAGCTCCGGCCTTAGAAAGAAGGAAAGGACCAGACTTGTGTCTTACGGTAGATTGATGGTATCTTCCTCCAAGAAGTTAACCAAACTGCCTCTTGTGGAAAGTGGGAGTCCTTTGGTAGTGACGGTCCTGTTCATAGACTTGGGGTTTGGAAAAGGCTTCGACATTTGATAGAGTGCATTCAGAACATTGAGGTTTTCCTTCTTCAGCATGGCCTCCCCGCCATCTCCCACTTTACACAGTGCCTTTGATGCCATCTTGTCTCTCTGGGGACCGCAGCCGTCACCACACAGCTGACAGGAAGCAGAGAGAAACTGGGGGCAGTGGACCCACCCTTAGTTTGTGTGGGCTGGGGGTGCAACGAACTGACTTCATAATCACGGCAGAGTGTAACAATTAGGGGCCAGCCTCCCCCTTGATCGGAGGCTGCTGCCGCCCAGGGCCAGTGTTGGGAGTGGGGTACAAGGGACAGGCTACATCATCCCTTGGGCCCCTTCCAGTTTTAATGCTCTGCGGTTACAGCAACCCTGTCCTTCTCTTCTCTGAAGATCTCAAAATGCTTACCACCTGTTCCCTTTGGAGCTGCTCTGGGAAGGAGGAGCAGGTGGTAAGAGAAAGCCTCCCGGGGGCAGGTGGGAGTCGGCAGGGGCCCTGGGAGACAGGCAGCACTGAAATGGGTCTCTGGGAGGGGGGAGTTTGTCTCCAGAATGCTGAGGCTCTATATCCAGAAATTCTGGGCAGCAAACCCCAACTATGTCAGTAGGCACAGGGAAAGTCCAGATGGCTCATGGGGTTCACAGCCCACATACAGCCAGGTTTTGCTGCTAGAACTCTAAATGTGCCACATCCTCACCCCGAGCGTCTGTGTGTGTTGAGTGACAACGGTGGATGCTGCACAGGGATACAAATATGGGCCAGACATGTTTCTGTTCTCAAGGAAACCACCTTACCGTAGGAAAACCGACACATAACTCCGGGAGTGGTTAGAGTGGGTTTGCACTCACATGTGGATCTGTCCACTCTAAGTCCCGCTCTGCACCTACAGGTTGTGTAAACCTTTGGCAAGTGACTTCACCTCGCTGAGCCTCAGTTTCCTCCTCTGGAAGATGGGGATAAAAACAGCAGCCGCCTTATTGGATTGTGAGGAGTTGTAAAGTTGTTTTATGTTTCCCAGAGGACGAGGCAAAGCAAAGGATATTTAAAAACGCCAAATCATATCTTCTGTGTTCCAAATCATCAGGGTTTTTGTTGTTAATTCATCCCCCAAAAGAGAAAGTGTTGTTTCAAAAATAGAGCCGCAGATGCCCTCTCTGCTGCTTCTGAGCACCTACCATAGAAATCTGTAATTACCCGGTATCTTGGACTCCTCTTCACTGTCCTCCCCACTAACACGTAGGTGCCTGAGGGTAGGGATGGTCCGTCGGGTCGAACTCCGCGGCCCAGCGTTTAGAACAGAAGCCGACGCCCGGGGGCGCGCCGCACGACCTGCGCGCGCGCCCCCGGAGGCGGGTGGAGGCGTGTGCGGGCGCGGGGCGTGGCGGGCGGAGAGCGGGTCCAGTAGGCAGCGCGCGGCGGGCGCCGGGGAGCACCGGGGTGGAGCGTCGTGGGGCGGGGAACTGGGGACTGGGGGCCGGCTCCCGCCCCAACCGCCCTGTCGCCGCACGGCCAGCAGATGGCGCTGCAAGCCAGGTCCTGGCGCCTGGAAGGCGGAAGCGCGGCGTGGCGCGAGCAGCTGGGCTGAGGCGCGGAGACCCGGTGGGACGCGCCCCCTCCGCGCTGCCGCCTTGCGCCCCTTCTCCAGCAGGGTGCCGCCGGGCGAAGGGAGAGGGCCCCGCGGAGGCCCGCGGACGACCAGCCCCGAGCCCGGCGTTACCCGGACCGACCCCCAGGGAACATGGGCGTTCTCAGGGCCGGGCTGTGCCCGGGCCTCACCCAGGACACAGTCCAGCTTCTGAGGAGCCGCGGGATCAAGACAGGTGACCGCGTGCGCGCCACCCAGCTGGGCACAGCGCGGACTAGGCGTACCCGGGAGGGGTCCTCCCCGCACCCCTGTGCTCTGCCCCGCACCGCTCTGCAGAGCCTCGGGAAGGCGGGAGTGGGGCCAACCGAGCCCCTGGGGAGGGCAGAACCCCTACTGGGTGCCAGGCGCCCCGCCAGGCCCCACGGCTCTGTGCTGTCACGTAGGCCGCCTGGGACTGCCTGCCCCGGGGTAGAACCGTCCGTCACCTCGCTTTACAGAAGAGGAAAAGCCACGTGTGGGAAGCCCGGCGCCTCCCTTCCTGCCAATCAACCACGTGTGCTTTGTTTTCAGTGGTGGACCTGGTTTCTGCAGACCTGGAGGATGTAGCCCAGAAGTGTGGCTTGTCTTACAAGGTGAGCTATCTCCACGCTACAAACTTGGGTGTCTCTAAATGCTCAACCCTGAGTCAAAGGAGCAAAGGGCTCCCAGAGATTGAAAACTGGGGTGGCAGCAGCGTATGAGACCCTGGGATGCCCCCTCCCTTGGCGGGTCATTGCTGTGTGCTCCGGGCTGCTTTGGGTTGAAGCGATCCAGGCCCCATCTTGAGTTGCCCCCGCCCCTTTCGTAGGCCCTGGTTGCCCTGAGAAGGGTGCTGCTGGCTCAGTTCTCAGCTTTCCCCTTCAATGGCGCTGATCTGTACGAGGAACTAAAGACCTCCACAGCCATCCTGTCCACTGGCATCGGAAGGTTTGTATTTGGGGAAGAAGGTGAGAGGCTGGAGGACCGGGCTGCCTCCGGTACCGCCTTTCACTCTTGAATCTAGAGAAAGCAGGGTTTTTCAAGCTGTGATGAGGGCAGCATGGGCAGATGGCCAGGACTTCTGAGTTGTCTTACCTTATGACAGGGTTTCTTGACTTCGCATTTCTAATATTTTGGGATTTGTAATTATTTGCCCCAGGGCGGGGGGTGGGGGAGTGTCTGTCCTGTGCATTATAGGATTTTGGGCAGCATCTCTGGCCTCTATTCAATAGATAACAGTGGTACCTCCCTTCTCCCCATGTTGTGACAATCAAAAATGTCTCCAGATGTTGCCAAATGACCCCTGTGGGGGCACAATTGCTTCTGGTTGAGAACCACTATCCTATCACACAAAATGTCAGTATTTCATTATTATTCAGCAGAGCAAAGCAGTTCTTCTCTGGCCCTGCTTCCCATTTCACTGAAGGACAGGGCAAGGAGCACATGAGTAGCTCAGTCGGTTGAGCGTCTGACTTCGGCTCAGGTCATGATCTCACTATCTGTGAGTTCAAGCCCCACATCAGGATTTCTGCTGTAAGTGCAGAGCCTGCTTCAGATCCTCTGTCCCCCTCTCTCTCTGCCCCCTCTCTCACTTGTGCTCTGTCTCTCAAAGATAAATAAAACAAAAAGGATAGGGCAAGAGAACATGGCAAGACTGACACTCATTGAGTGCCTCCTGCATGCCAGCCACTGACATTAGGTTATGTAATCTCTTCAGTGACCCTGTGAGTTAGTGATGATTAAGCAAGCTTGAGTTTAGCCCTAGAGATTGAGGGGCATGGAGTGGTGGGAAAAGCCCTGAGACACTTGATCGGAGCCAGGTGGGTGCCCCATACCCTGCAGCAAGAGGGGCCAAGGGAGCTTCTGTGGAGGAGTAGTTATATTCTGCTGCGTGGTTGTGGAAGGGAAAGAGTTGGAAGACCACAGCCAGTTTCTGGCCGAGGGAGTCTGACCTCTTTCCTGGCCTGTTCGTGCAGAATTTGATGAGGAACTCTGCCACCAGAAAGGTCTCTGGATTGGTTTGGCCCTTGCTGTTTCCCTAACACGTTCTCTTGGCAAGATTCATACAGCATGGTGCTTGTTCCTCCTGGTTGGCGGTCCGAGTCTCTTACCCCTCAAGCACCGACTGCATGCCTACTAGGTGCCAGATACATGCGGATTATAGGTGTCCCAGTATGGCGTGGCTCCTGCACTTAATAAATGTGTGGTGTAGTGGGTAGATAGGAGAGCAGGTGAACAGAAGAGAGGTGTACGCATGTGTGGAGGCAGCATAAGGAGGGAGCGATTCACCGGAAGCAGACCTGGCCTCTGGACTTAGCTTAGAAAAGCAACATGGGCAGAGGAAGCGTTTAGGGAGAAGTCAAGTCATAAATGGTCAGGACTGTGGCTGCAGTGGGGTGTTGTAAAGGAAATCAGAGGGGCACCTGGGTGGCTCAGTCGGTTAAGCGTCCGACTTCGGCTCAGGTCATGATCTCCCCGTTTGTGAGTTCGAGCCCCGCGTCGGGCTCTGTGCTGACAGCTCGGAGCCTGGAGCCTGCTTCGGATTCTGTGTCTCCTTCTCTCTCTGCCCCTTCCCCACTTGTGCTCTGTCTCTCTATATCAAAACTAAATAAATGTAAAAAAAAATTTTTTTTAAAAGAAAAGGAAATCAGAGTGGTTCTGGAAAGCTCTGAGGCAGAGGCAGGCTGTGGGCATTGAGGAACGTATGGGCCTTCTCTGAGTGCCTACCAAGAACCCGGCACCATGCTAGCACTCCACAGCACATTATTTCCTTTGTTCTCCACGGCCACCAATGGCCACATCACAGGTGAAACCACCATTGGCTAGATGAAGAGACCGGAACTCCGGTTAAGTGACGTGGGCAAGTTCACACAACTAATAAGTGGCAGACCAGGCCCTTGAGGCCATACCTGTCACACTTCTGACTCGGACTGCTCTGTCCTGTTGCCTGCCTCCAGGAGGGAGGCCGTGATGTGAAAGTGAGCTGTGGGCACGGAGGCAGAGGTGTGCAGGGTGGACCGGACTAGGGAGGCTCGCAGGAGAGAGGCCAAGACCGAGATAGTAGCGGTGGAGCGCGTGAGTCCCATCGAGAGCAGGTGACAGCAGGAGACACATTGAAAAGATGCGCAACAGGCCTTGCTACCTGGTGGGATGTGGCTGTGAGGAATCAGATGATATGCTGGGTTTCTGCCCTCCTCACAACGTTCTCTGGACAGTTAACGGATGGATGTAACTTTTAAAAGGGAGGTGGGGAGTTCTGTTGTCACGCTGAGGAAATGCTTCATTAACCCAAATTAAATGAGTTTCTTTGTTGTAGGCCATCTCAGAGCCTGATGTGCAATGTCAGTCTTTACAAGGACAATAGAGAGTGAAGTGGACCTTGTAAGAAGCTGTACTGACTGGGGGAGACAGGTGATTCCCTGAAGGCTGGTCTCTCTGTATCTCTGTATCTCCAAGGCTGGAGCTAGGTCTCTCTGTGTCTCTGTATCTCCCTCGTTTTAGAGTAAGACCTTCAAGAAATGGTGAGGTACTGAGGTCATGTTGGAATGAACGGCCGGAAAAGAAAAGACTAAAAGCCAATCCCAAGGGAAAGGGGGAGGCTAACTCCCAGAAATCACTCGGATTCAAAGCAAGTCGTAAGAGCAGGGTGTGCTTCTGCTGCACCAGGCAGGCGGGGCGAGGTGTCTCTCTCTGACGTCGCATGCCCCGAGTTAGAAGTGCTCGGGGGGCGCCTGGGTGGTGCAGTCGGTTAAGCATCCGACTTCAGCCAGGTCACGATCTCGCGGTCCGTGAGTTCGAGCCCCGCGTCGGGCTCTGGGCTGATGGCTCAGAGCCTGGAGCCTGTTTCCGATTCTGTGTCTCCCTCTCTCTCTGCCCCTCGCCCGTTCATGCTCTGTCTCTCTCTGTCCCAAAAATAAATAAACATTGAAAAAAAAATTAAAAAAAAAAAAAAAGAAGTGCTCGGTAGGAGAGTCCTGTGGGCAGTAGGAGGCATGAAATGAAAACACAGGAACACAGCTAAGAAGTCAGCAGAGAGGGGGATTTGAGAATTCCTTATGCAGCGTGGTCCTCGTGGCCAAGAATGAGGTTGATTCTTGTCTGGAGAGTCAGTACCAGTGGTTTAGCCCAGGCTACACGTTAGAATCAAATGGGAGGTTAAGAAAAATTCTGACTTAATTACTCTAGGTCAGTGGGTCCCACACATGTCTGGGCATTAGAATCACTTGGGGAATCTTTAAACATTCCAAAGCCCATGCCTCCTGCAGACCAATTAAATCACATTCTCTGGGGATGGGACACAGGCATCAGTAGGTTTTTTTTTTTTTTTAACACTTTTTGTTTTTTAATGTCTATTTGTTTTTGAGAGAGAGACACAGAGCACCAGCGGGGGAGGGGGAGAGGGAGACATAGAATAGGAAGCAGGCTCCAGGCTCCGCGTTGTCAGCACAGAGCCCGACTTGGGGCTCGAACTCCTAAACTGCGAGATCATGACCCGAGCTGAAGTCAGATGCTCAACCAACTGAGCCACCCAGGTGCCCCAGGCATCAGTCGTTTTTGAAGTTCCCAGGTGATTCCACTGTGCGGACAAGTCTGGGAACTGCTGACAGAGGCCTCTTTTTCAAAACTCCTCTGGAGACTTTAATATGCAGACAGGATTGAGAATCACTAGTCAAGCCTGGTGGTTTTCAAACATGTGCACGCATCCAGATCACCTAGAGTCCTTGTTGAAATCAGATACAGTCTCCAGTTTCTGATGCAGCGGATGTGGGGCGGGGCCTGATAATTTGCATTACACACCAGTTCCCAGGTGACCCTGTTGCTGCTGGTCTGGGGACCATCCCAGGAGAACCGCTGCCGGTGCCGTGATGGAGCTAGGGATTGTCTGGTCCCAGCGGGAGAAGCCACAGGCTACTGGAGTGGTGATAAGAGCATTTTGACTGGCAGGGACGTGTGCCTATAGTCATGGAGTCCTTGGAGTCAAAACAGATGGGGTATTTACTGAGGTGATGCTTGGAGTACACAGGAGGGTCAGGGGAGGTCTTCCAGAACCTTTGCAGAGTACTGGGGCCTGGGAAGGGGTTTGCAGGGCTGGGAAAGGGATGCATGAGGTCAGGACATGGAGCCATTAGTATGGGCTGTGGTGTAATAGAGAAGCTTCAGCCCACAGGTCGGGCAGGGAGTGGAAAGTGGTTAGTGACCTGTTTCATCGTGGTTCAAGGACAGGATGTGGATTAGGAATTGGCTGTGTCTTGAGTTTATCCCAAGGCTTCTGCAGCCAGGGTTTTGACAATATAGGAACTAATTGGTACTTTTCTATCACTTGCTTCTCTGGGAACATTCATTGTTCATCTCCTGTGTTTCTGGTACTATGCCAGTGTCGGAGCCTAGTCCTTGCCCGTGGGTGCTCTGGGCCAAATGGGGAAGACAGACAAAAACAAGCACATAGAAAATAATTACCAGCTCCTAGAACTGAGTGAGTTCAGCAAGGCCTCAGGATACAAGATCAGCACATAAAAATCAATTGCATTTCTGTATACTGAAAATGAACATGTGGAATTGGAAAATTAAAACATAATACCATTTACACTTGCCCCAAAGAAAATGAAATACTTGGGTCTAAATCTAACAAAGCAGGTATGGGAGCTGTATGCTGACAATTCAAACTTGCTGATGAAAGAAATGAAAGATGACCCAAATAAATAGAGAGACCCACTATATTCGTGGATTAGCAGAGTAAAGACGGCAATTCTCCACAAACTGCCCTAAAAACTTCATGCAGTTCTTACCAAAGTCCCAGCGGATTTTTTTTTGATGGCAGAGATAAGGCTTATTCTAACAATTAAACAGAAAAGCTAATGATGTAGGATCACTAAAACAATTTTAAAAAAGGATAAAGTTGGAGGAATCAGTCTGCCACATGCTAAGGCTTACTATAAAGCAGTAATCAAGACTGGTGTGGTACTGGCCTCGCAAAAGACACAGATCAGCGGAGTGGTGTAGAGAACCTAGCAGTACACTCACAGATATGGCCAACTGATTGTTGACAAAGGTCCAAAAACACTTCAGTGGAGGAAGGATATAATCTTTCAACAATGGTGCTGGAGCTGGTGGGCCTCATGGGGTAATAAGTATCCCTAAACCCCTCATCTCACACAAAAATTGAAAATGGATCATGGACTTAAGTGTACAACTGTCAAGCTTTTATCTTTATTTTTATTTTTCAAGATGTTATTTAAAGTAATCTCTGTGCTGTACGTGGGACTCAAACTCACAACCCCTAGATCAAGAGTTGCACCCTCCGACTGAGCCAGCCAGGTGCCCTAAGACTGTCAAGGTTTTAGAACAAAATATAGAAAATCTCTGGAACTAGGGCGAGGCAAAGGGTTCTTGGATGTGACACCAAACGTGTGATCAATTAAAAAAAGATAAAATTTTTAATCAAAAAAGTAAAAAATAAAAACTAGTCAAAATGTAAAACTTCTGCCCTGCAAAAGAGGACAAAAAGACAAGCTATAGACTGGGCACAGTATTTGCAAGCCACATATTCAACAAAGGACTTGCATCTAGAATATATAAAGAATTCTTAAAACTCAATGGTGAGGGGCACCTGGGTATCTCAATCGGTTGAGCATCTGACTCTTGATTTCAGCTCAGGTCATGATCTCTCACGGTTCATGAGTTCAAGAACCATGTCGAGCCCCACTTCAGTCTCTGCACAGAGCCTGCTTGGGATTTTCTCTCTGTCTCTCTTTCTGTCTGTCTGTCTGCCTGTCTCTCTTTCTGTCTCTGTCTCTCTGTGCCCTCTCCCACGTGTGCACACTAGTTTTCTCTCTCCCAAAATAAATAAATAAACTTAAAAAAAAACCTCAATGGTGAAACAATCCAGTTAGCAAATGGTCAAAAGACATGAACAGATATTTCACCAAGGAGGACATACAGGTGGCAAATAATCACATGAAAAGATGTCAAACATTATTAGTTATTAAGGAAATGCAAATTAAAACCACAATGAGGGGCACCTGGGTGGCTCAGTCAGTTAAGCGTTTGGCTCTTGATTTCGGCTCAGGTCATGATCTCACAATTCGTGAGTCCAAGCCCTGTGCTGGGCTCTGAACTGACAGTACGGAGCCTGCTTGGGGTTCTGTCTCCCTTTCTGTCTGCCCCTCCCCCACTCATGATCCCTCTCCCTCCTTCCTTCCCTCCCTCTCTCTCTCTCCTCTCTCTCTCAAAAATAAATAAATAAGCATTAAAAAAATAAACAACAAAACAAAACCACAGTGAGATATTACTGCACACCTACCAGAATGGCTACAATAAAAAGTAGTGATAGCAGCACCTGGGTGGCTCAGTCAGTTTGTCCCAACTTCGGCTCAGGTCATGGTCTCACGGTTAGTGGGTTTGAGCCCTGCATGAGGCTCTGTGCTGGCAGCTCAGAGCCCGGAACGTGCTTTGGATTCTGTGTCTCCCTGTCTCTCTGCCCCTCCCCTGTTCATGCTCTGTCTGTCTCTCTCAAAAATAAACAAACATTTAAAAAGCAGTGATAAATACCAAATGCTGGTAAGGATATAGAGAGACTGGATTACTCGTACATTCTTAGTGGGATAGTAAAATGGCATAGCCACTCTGGAAAATCGTTTAGTAGTTTCTTATAAAATTAATATATGCTTACCACACAACCCCGAAGTTGTATTCTTTTTTTTTTTTTTTACATTTTATTTTTAAGTAATCTTTATACCCAACGTGGGGTTCGAACTTACAACCCCAAGATCAAGAGTTGCATGATCTACTGAGTCAGCCAAGCACCCCCTAGGAGTTCTATTCTTTTTTTTTTTTTTTAACGTTTGTTTATTTTTGAGAGAGAGAGGCAGAGTGCGAGTGGGGGAGGGACAGAGAGAGAGAGGGAGACACAGAATCCGAAGCAGGTTCCAGGCTCTGAGCTGTCCGCACAGAGCCCGATGTGGGGATTGAACTCACGAACTGTGAGATCATGACCCGAGCCAAAGTCGGATGCCCAACCGACTGAGCCACCCAGGCGCCCCTAGGAGTTCTTTTCTTACACATTTATTCCAGAGAAACAAAAACAGGTTTACAAAAAAACCTGTACACAAATGTTCATAGCAGTTTGATTCATAATTGCCCCAAAGTGGAAACAGCTAGAACAGACTTCAATGGGTGGGTGGTTAAACACACTTGGTACATCCTTACCATGGGCTCCTTCTCAGCAATGAAAAGAAACGGCTATGGATACAACAACTTGGATGGATCTTAAGGGAATGATGCTGAGCAAAAGAAACCAGCCACAATGGCTGCATACAGTGTGATTCTATGTCCATAACATTCTTGAAACAACATGATAGAGATAAAGAACAGATTGGTGGTTTCCAGGGGTTAGGGGAGTAGGGGGTGAATGGAGGGGTGTGGCTATAAAAGGGTGGCTATAAAGGGAGCCTTACAGTGATGGAGACATTCTGTGTCTTGATTGTGGTGGTTGCATAAACCACGTGTGATACGATTCCATAGAACTGTACACGCACACACATAACACTGGGGATATCTGGATAAGCTCTGCAGATTGCACTAGGGTCGCCTGGCGATGTTGTACTGTGGTACAGTGTATCTTACAGTGCAGGAGGCTGCCGTTAGGGACAGTGAGGCGAAGGGTACATGCAACACCCCTGTACGATTTTTTTTGTGCAACTTCCTAATGAATCTATAATTATTTCAGAGTTTAAAGGAAACCCACAAGGGACTGAGATTCAGATCAGGAAGGAGGACCTTTTGATGGGGCAGCGGAGACCTCTGTGGGGAGTGATCTTTAGGCTGAGAGTGAACAGATGAGGATGGCCTCAAGCAGGATCTTGTAGCCGTGCCCTCTTTCCCCAGAGATGTTCAGATCGTCTGGGCAGAACCAGTGCTGGGAAGGAATGTCTTCCTTTTCTTCTTGGTTCCTACTCCCCTCTGTCCCTCCAGTCCCCTGGGTTGATTCTCATCCTTCCTCCTCTTCTTTCATCAGCCTAGACAAACTGCTTGATGCTGGTCTCTACACTGGAGAAGTGACTGAAATTGTAGGAGGCCCAGGTAGCGGCAAAACCCAGGTACATGTGCGGCCAGCAGCCAGGAGGACAGGGGGAGGTGGGTGCATAGCTCCGTATCCCTGAGGGAGCTTCTGCCAATGTGCTTGTGACTCAGAACTTGGAAGAGAGAGGATGGGTGATGAGGAGTGGGGCTTGAACTTGGCTCGATCGTGTCACTGGGCTTTGGACAGGATTTGGTGGGGAGTTCTCATTTTGGGGGCTCAAGTTCTCCCAATGCCTTGTCTTTTCAGGTATGTCTTTGTGTGGCTGCAAATGTGGCCTATGGCTTGCAGCAGAATGTTGTATACGTTGATTCCAATGGAGGACTGACAGCCTCCCGCCTCCTCCAGCTGCTTCAGGCTAGAACCCCAGATGAGGAGGAGCAGGTAAGGGGTAGGAGGGTTGAGTTCCTTTGAGGTTCTGACACAGAAAGACCCAAGTATCCCTTATACTGCAAGAATTATGGTCATTTGGATTAATAGTCATTTCTATTAATACTTCCTGTACTCTTCAAGCTTCCCCTGTTATGACATTATCCTAGCTGGGATGCTACCGCACTGATCTCCCAGGTAATCCAACCCTTGCGCACCCTAAGTCATGGCTGGCAAACACCCAGCATCTGTGTTTCCTTCCTATTGCTTGCCCTCAGCAGACGTTCCTAACCAGCTCTGCCAGTCATACTTCCCCGACTGCACTCTGACTTGGCTTTGTAGGTCAGCACCCGGCAACCACCAGTGTGAGAACTGGCCCAGTAGACAAAACCCATCTGCCATCTTGGACTTGAGTCCTTATGTCTAGATGCGTCTGCTCAGGTTTAAAATCCCTCTTTAACTTGCTTGATCCCCTGCTCCCTCTTATTGAAAGCCCCTCCTTCTCTTTCTCACCTCTTTAGGCAGGAGCTCTCCAGAGGATCCAGGTGGTTCGTGCGTTTGACATCTTCCAGATGTTGGACGTGTTGCAGGACCTCCGAGGCGCTATGTCCCAGCAGGTGAGCCTGCTATTCTGTCCCTTCCTGCTTCACCCAACTTGCCAGGGCGATCTGTATGTGGGCAGGTGCCCTACGACAGACTGTTTGGAAATGCAGATGTGCAATCTGGTAACTCCAGCTGTGCATGCCACTTCCAGGATGGGACTCCTGAGTGCTAAATCCATTCCTGAGTACCTCATTGTTTACATGCCCATCTTTCCCGCTAAACAGTAAGACCCTTGAGTGCAAGGATCATGTCATACTCATTTCTGCATTCATTCCCCCACAGGATCAGCTAGGATTACTTTCAGCTGCAAGTGATAGAGTCTGCCTGACAGACACATGAACCTTGAGGACATTTAATTATCTCACATGAGTCTGGAGGTTGGCTGGTCCACAGTATCAGGGCTCTAGGTTGGTGTGTCTGATTCTCTTGCTCTTTCCCCTCATGATTGCAAAGTGGCTGCTATAGCTCTAAGCCTTATGTCTTCACACATCAACCCCGGTGTTCAGGGCAGTAATAGATGGCCCCTTTTCTGCACTTCTCTCCTTTTATCAGGAAAGAAAAATCTGTCTTCAGAAGCCACTAGTAGACTTTGCTTTACATCTAGTTGGCCAAAACAGAGTTTTATGTGTATCTCAGACTAGGAGTTGGGCCCACTTTCCATGATGTCAGGAGATTTTTGCCCAGTACCTGAAAACCTTCAGAATCCTGTTAACAAAGAAGAGGAATTTAGAATGGCATTTGGATTGGTACTGCACTATACTTGCCTAGGTACTTAGGATTTGGTGCACTGATTTATGAGCTATTAGATTTAGAAAGACATCTTAGAATAGCTCAATTCATTAAAAAAAGAAAAAAAAAAAAGAATAGCTCAATTCATGTTAAACTCTGACCCCAAAGCATAACATGTGCATGTAAAGTAAATCATTTTTACAAACTTCAGAATGTACTGAACAGATACTTGCCATAGGAGCCATTGCTGATTATGACCCATGTGTGTTGAGACATGAAGTCAAGTAGCCTTGATCTAATCCAACCCTCTATTTCTAGAGATGAGAGTGAGGGCCAGAGAAGTTTAGTAAGTTATTTATAGTCACCACATAATAAGGATAAGAACTAAGTGAATAACCCAAATCTCTCAACTCCCAAGTCAAATGACTGTATTTTTTACTGGAAGACCGTTATGATAGTATGTATCCTATTATTGTATAACAAATTACATAAATTTAATGACTTAAAACAACACATGTTTACTACCTCGCAATTTCTATGGGTCAGGAGTCTGGCACAGTTAGCTGGGGCCTTTGCTTAGGATCTCAGTAGTCTGTAATCAAGATGGCAGCTGGGCTGTGTTCTTATCTGGAGGCTCAACTGGTGGAGAATCCACTTATAAGTTCACTCATGTTGTTGTCAGAATTCATTTCCTAGTGGGGTCCAGTTTCTTGCTGGCACACTACCCCCTGTTGTCTGCCATGTGGCCCTTTCCATAAGCAGTTCACAGCATGACCACTTGCTTTCAAGACAGCACAAGAATGAGAGCAACACGCAGTCTCATATAACATAATGTAATCTTGGGAGTGATGTTTCATTACCTTTGCCGTATAACGTAGCCTAGACAAGAGAGTAACGTTCCAACACCTTTGACACTGTATTAGTCAGAAGCAAGCCATAAGACTCACCTGTAGTTGGGGGGAGGGGATTATATGAGAGCTTGTACACCTGGAGGTGGGGGTCAAGGGGCTGCTTTAGGTTTTGTCTGCCACGGATGACAGTTGTGAGAGCCTGGCTGTCCCCATTTTAGCCAGAGATTTCAACCTGCTCTCCCAGAGTGAGGAAGAGTTAAGCTGATTTCAGCTTTAGCTTCTCTTCTGCCGTCTTCTCTTAGACAAGCTGATGGCCGAGAGTCAGAAACTGGAAGATGAACGAAGACATGCAAAAGACAGGCCAGATAATGCTGAATATCCAAGATCTGGTCGGCATGAAGTGAGAAAGAAAGCT
The DNA here is from genome assembly GCF_018350175.1 of Felis catus. Classification (NCBI taxonomy): domain Eukaryota; kingdom Metazoa; phylum Chordata; class Mammalia; order Carnivora; family Felidae; genus Felis; species Felis catus. Next base: position 22,782,294 of record NC_058381.1, on the reverse strand, counting down.
GTAGAAATAGAATCAGCAAATGACTTGGATATAAGGAGTAAGGGAAGTTAGGTCCAAGATGCTAATGCTTGTGTAAAGACAAAAGTTTATGGTTTTAACAGATGGCTGTCTATATAGTCTATATTTAGAACCACTTCAGATGCGGAAGATGAGGCCCTAGAGGCATGATGATCTGGAAAGAGACAGTGAAGTAAATAGAAGGCTAACCCTTCAGCACAGGAAGTTAGGAATTTGGGGAGTAGGAAGGAGAGGGAGAAGAGGGACCTGAAAAGATGGTGGAGGGCTGGCCATCAGGAGAAAGATGGCTGCTAAGAAAATTCAGGACTGGAGCACCTGGCTGGCTCAGTCAGTAGAGCATGTAACTCTTGATCTCAAGGTTGTGAGTTCGAGCCACATGTTGGGTATAGAGATTACTTAAAAATAAAATCTTAAGGAGTGCCTGGGTTGCTCAGTCGGTTAAGCATCTGACTCCTGGTTTCGGCTCAGGTCGTGATCTCACAGTTCGCGGGACTGAGCCCCACATGAGGGTCTGCACTGACAATGCTGAGCCTGCTTGGGATTCTCTCTCTCCTCTCTCTCTACCCCTCCCCTGTTCATGCGCTCTTTCTTTCTCTCTCTCTCAAAATAAGTAAATACACTTAAAAAATATAATAAAATCTTAAGGGGTGCCTGGGTGGGTCAGTCGATTGAGCGTTCAGCTCTTGATTTCATCTCGGCTTGTGATCCCAGGGTCGTGGGATCGAGCCCTGAGTTGGGCTCCACATGAGCATGGAACTTGCTTAAGATTCTCTCGGGGTACCTGGGTGGCTCAGGCAGTTAAGCACCCTACTCTTGATTTTGGCTTAGGTCATGATCTCACAGTTTGTGAGATCAAACCCTGTGTGGGGCTCCGTGCTGACAGCTGGGAGCCTGCTTGGGATTCTGTCTGTCCCTCTCTCTCTCTGCCTCTCCCCTGTTCACATGCTTTCTCTCAAAAGAAATAAACATTAAAAAAAAAGAAAGATTCTCTCTCTTCCCTCCTCTGCTTATCCCCCTCGCACGTGTGTGTATGTGCTCTGTAAAAAATAAGATAAAATAAAATAAAATCCTAAAAAAAGAAAAAGAAAATTCATGGCTAGGGCTATAGAACTTGGAACAGGGATTTTGCAAATATATTTTGGTATATCTGTGATGTCCTTTGATTTAAAACCTCTCTCTCCACTCAAGTCTTCAGTAAAATCTCTCATACCTACATAGGAGGTGGGGTGGGGGAACTGAAAGTCTGTGAAACCTGCACAGCTAATATTTGGGGTTGGGGAACTTACTTCTTACCAGTTCCGGATAGAGGAGCAATCTTGTCCTGTAATGGACACCCCCTAGAGACTAACTGGTTCATGGCACCTACTTCTCCCCAGGTGAGCAGTGCCTCAGCGACTGTGAAGGTGGTGGTTGTGGACTCGGTCACTGCCGTGGTCTCCCCACTTCTGGGAGGTCAGCAGAGGGAAGGTAAGAGGTGTGGCAGAGCCCACAGTCCGGGACATGACCTTGCCTCCCAGCTCTGAAATCCAGTCCCCATCCAGCCTAGTCCCGGGTGCCCTGCTGCCCTCACCCTTTGCTTCTCTTCCAGGTTTGGCCTTGATGATGCAGCTGGCTCGAGAGCTGAAGACCCTGGCCCGGGACGTTGGCGTGGCGGTAATGGTGAGGAACTGGGCTTGGCCAGCTTGCTGCTTTTGTGTCTGATCCCAGGGCTTTGCCAAGGGGGCACATGAATTCAATTTATAATTCAGTTTCTAGGCTGTTTACTTCCCTTAAATGGCAGCCTCTGAAACCCGAAAGTGGCCCTTTAGGAAAGGGTCCTGGCCCAACTTCCCTGGGTCATCGAGCACTGGATTTTGATGGGATTGGACGTAAATAGCCAAGGGGTCAAGGACAGTCTTGTTTTTCTTTTTACTTTAAGACAGGTTTATTCGGGTATAATTCACACAGAGTAACTCTCTTCTCATTTAAAGTTTGGCTAACAGATACTAATGTATCCAGTCTTGTTACCCTGGCACAATCAAGATCTCAAGTATTTTGGTCACCCCAAAAAGGTCACCCAGCCCCAGACAACCACCAATCTGGTTTCTATCTCAATAGTTTTGCCTTTTAAGTCTGCATGCTTCTCATAGGGCAAAATAGTTAAATATAGGAATCAAATTTGCAATAAATCTCCACATCCACAGAAATCATATTAATATTTTTGTATATCTCCATAGGATCTTTTTTCTCTGCATATATACCTATACGTTTAACCAGCTTTCCAACTAAACTGTAACCTTGTTTAAAAAAAAAAACTCAGGGCACCTGGGTGGCTCAGTTGGTTAAGCGTCTGACTCTTGATTTTAGCTTAGGTCATGATCGTACAGTTTGTGGGATCGAACCCCATATTGGGCTCTGTGCTGACAGTGTGGAGCCTGCTTGGGCTTCACTTTCTCCCTCTCTCTCTCTCTCTCTCATAATACATAACAGTTTTTTTAAAAAACTCATTCCATTTCCCATGTATTTAGATGTTTTAAGAATGCCATTTTTAGCAGTTATATATTTTATCTAATACCTAGGTTACAGGGGTCAGCAAAGTTTTCTGTAGAGGGCCACACAGTAAATAGTTGAGGCTTTATGGCCATACGGTTTGCATCACAACCACTCAACTCTGCCTAGATAGCATGAGAGCAGCCATAGACAATACTTGAGCAAAAGGGCATGGCTATGTTCCAGTCACATTTGATTTTCAATAACAATTTTGGGCCACATTTGGGTATTAGTTTGCCAGCCCCTCGTATACCATAATGATCTTGGGGCCTATAGGTCATTCCTGGTTTTCCTCTTATTTTAAGGAAGACGCCAGTGAACAACACGCTGATACCCAGATCTCTTTGCACATTTCATATTATTTCCTCGAACTCCTGAAAGTATATTCCCTGAGTCAGGGTTGCATGCATTTTCTTTTTCTTTTTTTTTTTTTAATGTTTATTTACTTATTTTTGAGAGAAAAGGAGCACACACAAGCAGGGGAGGGGCAGAGAGAGGTAGACACAATCTGAATTAGGCTCCAAGATCTGTGCTGTCAACACAGCATGACGGGGAGCCCGATGGGGCCATGAGACCATGACCTGAGCTGAAGTCAGACACTTAACCAACCGAACCACCCAGGCACCCCGAGGGTGTGTGCATTTTTAAATGTGTAGATGCCAACTAATTTCCAGGGAGGTATTCTCATTTCTACACCCACCAGCAGTGTTCTTGAGTCCCAGGGCCTCCCTCTCCTGACTTTAGAATGCACGTGATCACCTGCTTGCGCCTCTGGCTCAGGCAGTGGGGACTCGGTGACGAATAAGCCACATCCCCTGCCCCTGGTTGGGGTCTGGTCGGGAGAATCTTATTAAGAGGATGCCGTGAGGCTCAGGTCGCCTACCTATGACTATCCTGGGCAAAGTAGAACGGACTGACCAGATTACGACCTCCCTTTTAAAGCTCCCCCAACCTCCCCACACACAGAGGCACTCCCTGACACAAAAGGCTGGGTGGACGTAGTCTCAGGATGCCTGTCTGCTGGGTCGGGGAAGCCCGCCGCTGGCTTCCCTTCAGCAAAGTACAGACAACACTGCTTTTCCCAGACACGTGCCCCATCACCTTCTGTCCAAGTCCAGCCTGAGGCATTGTGATTTAATGGAAAGAGTTGAGCACAAGTGAGGACCCACGGTTCTTAACGCAAGACCTGCTGTTACTAACTTATGGAGCCTTGGGGAAGTCATTTCTCTGTGCGAGGCCTCAGTTTTACCACTTGTAGAATGAAGCAGTAGGAACTGATGTCCTCTACACTTGCATTAAGTCTTTGATGCTTTCTTCCCAGGTGACCAATCACATGACCCGAGACAGGGACAGTGGGAAGCTCAAACCTGCCCTTGGACGCTCCTGGAGCTTTGTACCCAGCACCCGGATTCTCCTGGACATTGAGGAAGGGGCAGGGATGTCAGGCAGTTGGCGCAGGGCCTATCTGACCAAATCTCCCCGTCTGGTGAGCCAGCCCCAGGGGAAAGCCAGGAATCAGCCCAGATGTCTTATAGAGACATCTTGGATGCTGAGACCCTGCAACCAAAGTGGCCACCGGCTTGGGCTGCTTCACTCAAAAACTTACCCTTCCTTCCTGTCTTCTCCCAGCCAACAGGTTTCCAGGAGATGGTAGACATTGGAACCTGGGGGATTCCAGAGCAGAGCCCCACGTCACAGGGAGATCAGATGTGACTGTTCTACTGATTGGGAAAGGGAGGGCCATCATGGGCCCCCCAACTCTGTGCACAGTAACACCTGCTGTTCACTGCCATCCAGCGCTTGGGATTCCAGTCGAAGCTCTTGGGCTGGACAGAAGAGGCATCTCTGTTTCCGCAGCCTCTCTTTCTGTGGAAACAGAGCTACAGGCGAGAGAGGTGCTGTGGTGGAAGGACCCAGAAATCCATGCCGGTGCCAAGTTTTCTTCCTTGTTTCTATCATGTATGTTTCCAGTGGGAGCTGAGTTCACCCTGGCTTAGGGCATTTCTGAAGAGGCATGCTAGTAACTGAGCAGAACCCTGTGTGTCATCGTTGGGCCTGCACTCCATCCTTACACAGTGACTGAGCCATGAAGCCTCCGGCTTGCCCCTGCTTCTGTCTGTTTTGTTTGTTTTTGTTTGGGGGTTTTTGGCCTCTGTTTTTCCATCCGTAAGATGGAGCTCCCCTAGCTTTGTCTCTGAGGTACTAGGTGGAAGTGCCCTTGTAAATGCAAAACCTTTATCTATGTCATGTTCTGAAAAATACAAAGACGAAATTCCCTGAGCCCCAAAGCCACCTAATTTCCCCCCAGAAGGTTGTTTTTCACTTTCTCCTAGTGAGGTTCCAAAGAACGGTTATTCCTTTTTTCCCTCTTGCCGATTTGGTTTCACACACCTGCATGCATCACCATGACTAGGTGAGATTGTGAACTCCCTGCAGTCCCAGGGATATAATCTAACAGGAAGGGAGGATGTGACCACAGTGAATCCAGCTACTTGTTTATTATGCACGGTGCCTTGCAGGGCCCCTCTACAGTATAGAGTAGCCAAAGGTGCTGAACCATGGCCTTGCCCATAAACAGACAGAGGAGAATTTGCACAGTAAATAGAGCCAGCTGGGAAAATTGATGCTGGCGTAAATAATACATGGCAAATCTAGTCCTTTATGCAGAAATTCATTGCCAGTGGCTCCGAGATGCAATATAATTACCCTTCTCTTCCTGCCAGCTATACCACAGCCTGGTGCCCTAGTGTATGAAATAACCCCCCTGTCTGTTATTGGCACTGTGGCCATCCATCTGAGGGCTGTAGCCATGGCTGGGGGGGTGGGCAGGGGGTGGTGAGGAGGACACCAGGGAAAGAATAATAAAAGGCAAAGTAGAGAAATGATCAGAATTGTTTACTGACTACATTTTTTAAAGGAAGGTCGCCTTTCTTGGTTAGAGAGCCTGTCATGTAATTAATTAGTTGTGTCTTGGCTGCAGGAAAAGGGGGGTCAGAGTTACAGGGGGAAGCTAGGACATTAAGATGATGAACGTAGCCGAGGCAGAAGCAGGAAGCGTGGAGGACCAGGAACGAGCAGCACGCTGGCTCCGGGGTATCTGCCTGAACGAAGACAGGGTTGGTGAGCCTAAGATGAGGGGGAGCCCGGCACTGCTGCTTGCAGAGAGGACCCTGGGAGAAATTAATGTTCGGTATCCTCACACCTTGAGGGGCTGGCGCATTTCTGCAACCATAGCAGGGAAAAATACGTTAAGCTAGGAGTTGCAAATCCCTGCCGCTCCTGACATTTGGGCATTTTGAGCCCACAGAGGTAATTTCTGCACAGCGGTCTCCCCAATCACTCAAGGGTTCTTTTTTTTATGGAACTCAGGAGTCGAAGTAGTCTCGACCAACCAGAGAGGGAAACTGAGGCCCAAAGAGGAGGAGTGATGGTCCCATGGCAGAACAGGAGCGGGCACCCAGGACCCCAGAGACCTTTGGGTCTCCTTGTTACCTTTAGTTTCCCATCTGCATACTTCTCTTCCCCTGGACAATTCACTGCAACTCAGGGTGCCACAGCCATCACCCAGGTGGCCTCACTGGCCACGGGAAGCTGCCCCATTCGCTGCTGCTCCAGACCACCCTGTGACATTCCTGCAGGATCCTGCCCCCCCAACCCCCAAGCTTGCTTCCTCCCTGGATCTTGCTCTCAGACCAGGGCTTCACCTCACCCTGCGTGCTGCCACTGCACACTCCATTCTGGACAGGCTGCACGGTGCGTTGGCCTAGCAGGCCTCGGGCCAGGCTGGCTTTTTTGCCCAAGTGCCTTTTGCTCCCTTTGCTTATGTATCTGCTGTGTCAGGTGCACACTCACCCTGACATCCTCCCTTTTTTATGCAGCAAGTATTGTCTAGATAGACATCATAACCCCTCTCTGCCTCTCTTTCTGTTCACTTGTCTGCCCACGAGCTCAAGATCCATTTTAAGAGCCCCCATGTCAATTTTCCTTTTGTTCTCTCTGCAGTCTGGGAGCTCAGTAATGGTTAACTATATGAATGGGTGGGCTCTAATGCATTTTAAAGATGGCAAATGAGGAACGCAGGGATGTTTTTCTCTAGATCTAGATAGTTATTGATTCCCCAGAGTAGCTTTTTATAGAGCTTTCTACGGAGGATTCTTGTATGTCCTGGGTTTGATATTAGAAAAAAATTAATGTTGAGTCCCTACTCCGGGGCTGGCACTTGATGACGTTAAGTCAGGCACCTGAGCCCCCAGAGACTCTCAGGCAAAAAAAGGTCCATGTCTCCTTGAGGCTGCTCTCCACTGCAAGTAACAAAACCTGGCCTAAAGAGGGTTAAACAATAAGGACATTATCTCCAGTTACAAGGAGTCCGAGTTTGGCTTGTTCAGTGGCTCAGTGTGAAGGGGTATAAGGCCTCTTTGATTTCTCCACTCTGCCTTCCTTTTGTGTTGGTTTTGTCTTCAAGCTCATTTTCCTCATTAAATTCTGGATGTGGCCATTCTGAGCATCAATCCAGACATGACAGTATCTATAGGCAGGAACCCGGGCCTTGGGTCCTTTTAAGAACCAGGAAAATTCAACTTCCAGCCAGAGCAGATTTACCTCATACCTTAGCACAGAATTGCTTTCTTATAGCCCACACCTAAATCATGGCAAGGGAAATGGGTCTGTGATTGGCTGAGACCAACAAGAAAATAGCCTTAGGGCTGGGGTCAGGCTTCTCTTAAGCACATGCTGTGGCCTTCTGGGAAATGGGGCACTACTAGAAAGGAGGGAGTTGCATGGAGGAATTAGACATCCAGTGGGCAGCCCCAAGTCCAGAAGGCAAGTTTTTCAAGGCTCTCATGTGCTTAGGCCCTTTGTACACATCTCATTTAGATCTTAGAACAGACACCCTTCTAGCATGGGGAATCATTTCCATTGTACAGACAATAGGAGCCCAGCAAGGCTAAGGACATAAGGCTAATAAGTGATAGCAACAGAATCCAAACTCGGGTCTGTCTCATTCTAAACTCTTCTGTCCATCCTCATGCTGCCTTCAGCAGTGAATATGTAAACGTTTTGATAAAACTCTTTGTTGGGGTGCCTCACTGGCTCAGTCGGAAGGGCATGTAGCTCTTAATCTAGGGGTTGTGAGTTTGCGCCCCGTGTTGGGTGTAGAGATTACTTAAATATAAAATCCTAAAAAAAAAAAAAAAAAGATTATTTTTCATATTTTTCCCAGAGAGCAGCCAAGGCTATATACATTCTGAGCTCTTTTCAGCTTAGTTCACCATAAAAAGCTGGATCAGAGATCTACTTTATTAGCTCTTTCCAATTTCCACTAGGGAATTTACAAGAGACTGCATGACTTAGACTCCTTAAGCCTCAGTTTCATCTGTGAAATGGGGAAAATAAGACCTGCTGCTTATAATTGCTTTAGGTTCATATGGTTTACGTAAAGCACTGAAGACTTTTCCAGGCCTATAATGGGACTTAACCTCATATTATTATTATGAGGCTTCTGATGCCTGGGAGATAATTAGTGACAGCTTCCTTCTGTCCGGGCAAGGCCAGCTTCAAGGAAGTATGACCAGTGCAGTTGCACAGAGCCCTGTGCTTATATTCTACTGTTGCCATCCTGAAATTCTTAATACTTTTGGAACAAGCATCCCATATTTCGCACTGTGCCCTGCAAGCTACATAACCAGTCCTGTCCCCAGCAATGAGTAGAACTCTTGTACTGGCCCTTCCCTTTGGAAAATACCCTACCACTGATTTCTTAGGGAATAACTCCCTTAGAGAGTTACCTCCTATAGAAAAATTGGGGTTAACATCTTGTGTCTTATCTCTGTTCCATTCTGGGGTATTCTACATGGCCTCTTTCAGAAAGGAATACTTTATATTTTACATAATTTACTAGGTTCAGAGAAGTTAAGAGGGGTCTGATGAAGTAGAATGATGATTTGGGGTTTTGGATAAGGAAAAGATCCAGGTTCAAAATGCTGCGGGGCTCTTTCTAGCCAAATTACTCAGGCAAGGTAAGGTGTCTGTCTCATTGGTAAAATCTATGTTGTGGGGGAATTATATTTTCCTTATTGGTAAAATTACATTGTCTCAGGGGAATTTAACAGATAATCTATGCAAAATGCCTTCCATAGAGAGTCTGGCACCTAGTAGGTGCTCAATCACCATTAATTCTTTCGGCTCTTGCCAGAAGTAACAAAATCAGGGCACTAGAACTTACAAACCATGCTGCTACTAATAAAAGAAATAATATGATTTATTTTTTCACTACTGTTTTGGGAAAGGCATGTGCTTCATAAATATGTATTGGAAAGTACTTAGCAAATGAGTAGAAATAATAAAAATATGTCAAAGTAAACTGCTCCTATAAATATGTCACTTGATAGACAAATTAGTGTTTTATTACTACTAAATACTATTGCTTGCCGAAAAGGATTTTAGATTACTTGCACAATGGGTACATTATTGAGTGCCTCTGCAGAAGGACACGATAAAGATGAAAAATAGTGATGGTGATAATGCTAAAGGTGGAGAAATGAGGAGTGTGGGTAAATGCAGCTCTGAGACCTCCTTGCTTCAGAGATCTGCACATTATTTAGCAGCATTCCAATGATTTAGCTATAATATGGACCAGAGGGCCCTGGGAAAAAAATGACCTCTATAGGATGTTATGAATCTAGGCTCTAACCCATGGATTGAGCACACTTCCCTTTGGAACTGAGCATTCGGCCTGTAAACTGAGCTTACAAAAACATCTCTGGGCCTCACCCTATCCTTGCTCTGAACCTATTAACTTTCTATGACTATAATTAACACTGAGAGAAGGAGAGATCAGGTGGAGAATACTGGGCCTTAATCACAGGTCACAAATCCATTTCAGAATGAAGATGAACAATGTCCTGAGAGGGGAAAATAAGAGACAATAAATGCCTTCACTGGGAGAATTAAAGCCCTGGAGAGAAGCAGAGAGGACAGAATTCCATCAAGGAAAGTTACGAATATAGTCAGGTAGGAAAAAGATGAGCACATTTAATTTAGGGGTAGGAGACCTCTAGAAGGCTAGTCTTTTCATGAGTTCCTGGGGGTGGAAAGACCTGGTTTAAAATTTCAACTTAGCCTTTTTCTACCTGTGTGGCTTTGGGTGAATTAATCTTCAGATCCTTGTTAATAACATGGGAATGACAGGACTCAGTTTGCTGGGTTGTGAAGATTGGAAATCATACTTGTGAGAGTCTACGTGTATAAATGATAGTATTTTTACATCACTTCCTTGTGATGCTCATTATTTTCAAATACAAACTGTTCACAACTGTGGGAGGTTTTGACAGGAACCTAAAAATAGGAGAAAGTATCACTAGACTTGGTCAGAAGAATGATGAGAATGTATATTATTTTCCTAAGGCATTTTCCTAGTCTACACTGGCTAACGATCCCCCATGCAACCCTTGTGCTTTATAGTTTGCTAAGCACTTCTCCGTAGTGCTCCGTAATCCTCATACCAACCTACCTCCTAAACCATTCCAATTCTTTCAAGGATGAGGAAGCTGGAATTCGGAGGTGTTAGTACCTGCTGAAAGGTACACAGCCGATGAATAGCCAGGGTGGGCTCCCGAGCACAGGGTCATTTTCCTTTTACAAAGGCCTTCCTCTGAGCAGTTTCCTCACCCTCTTAGGGTAAAACTAACCCTGGGGGTTTAGACTGGGAAATCCTAGAAGAGGGAGGTGCCAGCGAGTGAGTGGGACAAGCATGGGTTTTGATGTCTTACAGATCTGGCTTCTAATAGCTTTCCAGCTACAGAACCTTGACTAAACTAATGAACCCTGATGGGCCCGGGTTGCCTCCATTATGAACCTGCTTATAGCATTGTTGCGAGGAACAATGAGATAGGAGAGGCGACTCACAACCTCTTACAACGAAACCAGTTCAAAGATGTTAAAGGACCCGCTCAAGGTCACCAGGCTGGACCACCATCTAGCTGAGCCTCAGACCTGGACTCCAGCTCGTCGCGCAGTCTGGTGACCAAGGCAACGAGGAGCAGAGGGATGCCCAGATAGGGGCGAATGCATGCATCCACAGGACTCAGGTTCAGACTCGGCCAGCCCCGCCTCCGGCGGCCCCAGCTCCGCCAGGGGGCGCGCTCGGAGGCCGCGCTCTAGCCCGCCGCGTGCCTCGCCCCTCTCTATGGTGGCTCGGGCGCTGCGGGAGCGGAGGCGCGCTCCCGAGAGGGGGCGGGGCCGCGCCGGGGGCGGGGCCGCGCGAGGGGCGGGAGCGGCCGGGCCGGGCGGCTGGGGATGGGTGGGGGGGCCAACTTCCTGGGGCCGCCCGTGAGGATGTCGCGACCGCCCCCCGGTGCCCCTCAGCCCCGGAGACGCCGCCGCGGCGGAGTCCGAAGCCCCCCTGCCTGAGGCGTCCGCGGCCCGGATCCGGCTCCTCCCCTCCCCTCCCCTCCCAGGTGCGGACCGGGCGGGCGGCCGCGGCAGGTGAGGAGGCGGCGGCGGCGGCGGCGCTGGGATCCGCGGGGCGCCCGGCCTGGGTGGGGTCCTGGGGGAGGCCGGGGTGGGGGCGCTGCTCGGCCTCGGCTCTCGCCGCGCTGTGGTCTGGAAGCGCCTCCTCCGTGCGGGGCGCGGCCTGGGACTCTCCCTGCCTCGCTGGAAGTCTCCGCATCCGGGGCAGCTCGCACCTGTCCCAGTAAAAGTCCCTCCAAAGAAAGCATTTCACCTGTGGGGGCAGTAACAGGAGACGGGTCTTTTCAAATATCCCCAAACGCCTTATATACCGGCAGGTTCAATTGGTTTGTGGGGGGAAAGATGCCGCCTTACGGCAGAGGAAACTGAGTCAGGTACGCGGCGGCCTGGTGCCCCCTTAAAGGAGCTGGCTTGTCCCTGCTTCCTAGCGGAGGAGCCTTTCGGGCCTCTCGGAAGGAGACGGCTGGAGTTTGGAGGCTTAGTGGAGAAGTTTGGGAATGTGCTCCCCCCCCCACCCCCTCCCGCTTTAGGGATTTGTCCTCTGTTCGTGTGAGGTGGTGTGTGAGGTCGTCAGTGGCCAAGACGGAGAGGGAAGTGGGACCTCTCTGCAGCCGGCAGCCCCTGAGACATTTGCCCAGGCGTAGGGAAGTATGGCTAGACCAGGGGAGTCAGAGCATGGCAGGCATCTGTCTGCTCAGAGCCTGATTTCGGGTTGGTAGAAGATACAAACAACATCATATTTTCTCCTTTTTGTTGGCCTGTCATTTATTCTAGTGGGAAAAAACTGCTTGTGTAATCAAGGAAGGGTGTATCAAGCTCCTCCCACTCTACCGCAGGGAGGAATTACGGTTAGCTTGGAAATAGGGCTTTACCCACTACTGTCACTTTGCACCTTGGCTAAAGGCCACGGTGACCTAATTACAGACATCCACAGGTGCATGTGGCCTTCTAGAAAGCAGCGAGTTCCTTATTCATCCCCTTTTACAGGTGGTTTGGAGGACCGGGAAGATTTCCCGTCACTCCTGTTGCTACAGCTGTCTGGGGAGCCTTGTCATTTTCTTAGTGACAATTCAAGTTACTGCAATGTGACCAAAGCTGTCCTATTTATTGAGCCATTTTTTTTAGGAATGGGAGTAGGCAGGGGACAGGTGCTGGGCCGAGTTCCTATACAGAGTTCCAGGGTTGGGAGATGCAGGGTTGCTCTCTGTTCAGGGGATTTCAGGTTTGAATAACTTCTCTATCGTTTTTTCCTGATTGTGTTCTTTTTCACATTCAAGGAAGTGGGTGATGGCAAGTATTTCTGAAGCATTATGGCATATTTCCTAATAATTTTGGACTTCAGAGTACAGTTCATAAATTACAGTTGATTTAGAGGTTATTTTTCTTAAGTTTGGAAGTTGTGTATAACAACTTGATGTGGCAAGGCTAAATAATAACTTGATTGTGCTTGAAGGAAATTTCCATGTAATCTAGGAGACACCCACACACTTTAATGTCTATATCTAATTATGAAGATAAACCCACTAAAAACTTTCAAATTGGTCAGGTAGAGGTAGAGAGCTGTTACTCTGTTTACATCGGGATCAAGGGTTTTAAGTCCTCTAAATTGATTTAATTTAACCATTTGCTAAAATAATACGCACAAAACAAGAGCTGTTCTCAGATTAGAAATTAATTTTTTTAAATTTTTTTAATGTTTTTTTTATTATTGAGAGACAGAGTGTGAGCAGGGGAGGGGTAGAGAGAGGGGGGGGACAGAATCTGAAGTAGGCTCCAGGCTCTGAGCTGTTAGCACAGAGCCCGACGTGGGGCTCGAACTCACCAACTGTGAGATCATGACCTGAGCCGAAGTCGGTCACTTAACCGGCTGAGCCACCCAGGTGCCCCAGAAATTAATTTGTTTTTAATCTTTCTCATGGCCAGGGGGTTGACATAACTAACTGCTTAGCACTATCTAATAATGCATCTTTAAGGCCTCTTAAGATAGCAGTGGAAAAAGCATTTTCAATTACCAGCATTTAGAAAAGACAAAACAGCAACAGTAACAAAAAAGGGCACAATTTCTTCCCTAAACACATGTTCACTGTCATGTTTAATATAGCCACACCCATCTGTAAGAGTATTGTCCCTAGAACTTTCTGGAAACACCTATAGACACCTAAAGAGTGTTAGGGGGACAAATTCCACCTTGGTGTCTTATAATAGAATCTTTAATGCTGCTATTGCTTTAATGGTAGATTAGAGACTTAAAAAAATATTTATTTTGAGAGAGAGTGCTGCACCCATGAGCAGGGGGAGGGGGAGAGAGAGAGAGAGAGAGAGAGAGAGAGAGAGAGAGAGAGAGAGAATCTCACGCAGGCTCCACAATATCCACTCAGAGCTCCACACATCGCCTGAACCCACAAACCTCAATATCATGACCTGAGCTGAAATCAAGAGTTGGTCGCTCAACCGACTGAGCCATCCAGGCGCCCCTAGAGACTTTTATATCAAACTTGTACTGACCATAGTGTTTATATTTTGGGATGAAAGTTTTAACCTATGTACCTTTTGAATCTCCTCACCTCTGCAATACAGAGCTAAGTTATAATTTAGAGTTTAATGAGAATACATAGTTTTCAATTGCTATTGGTTAAATCTCAAGGGACGAGCTGCTTTATTATTGTTTGGTAATGATTACTGGTTTGGTAATGATTACTGGTTATTATTTTTGTTTGGTTACTGGTTATTGGTAGTGGTTACTTGTGTTTATGTAAGAAAGATTTTGGTAATTATAAGGACAATCTATTTTTTTATTACCTTTTTTTGGTTTATTTAAAAAAATTTTTTTTTTCAACGTTTATTTATTTTTGGGACAGAGAGAGACAGAGCATGAACGGGGGAGGGGCAGAGAGAGAGGGAGACACAGAATTGGAAACAGGCTCCAGGCTCTGAGCCATCAGCCCAGAGCCTGACGCGGGGCTCGAACTCACGGACCGCGAGATCGTGACCTGGCTGAAGTCGGACGCCCAACCGACTGCGCCACCCAGGCGCCCCATTGGTTTATTTATTTATTTATTTTTTTTATATGAAATTTATTGACAAATTGGTTTCCATACAACACCCAGTGCTCATCCCAAAAGGTGCCCTCCTCAATACCCATCACCCACCCTCTCCTCCCTCCCACCCCCCATCAACCCTCAGTTTGTTCTCAGTTTTCAAGAGTCTCTTATGCTTTGGCTCTCTCCCACTCTAACCTGTTTTTTTTTTTTTCCTTCCCCTCCCCCATGGGTTCCTGTTAAGTTTCTCAGGGTCCACATAAGAGTGAAACCATATGGTATCTGTCTTTCTCTGTATGGCTTATTTCACTTAGCATCACACTCTCCAGTTCCATCCACGTTGCTACAAAAGGCCATATTTCATTTTTTCTCATTGCCACGTAATATTCCATTGTGCATTGGTTTATTTTTTAATTGAACTATAGTTGACACACAAGGACAGTCTTTTCATATGCAAACACGCGAACTCCCATTCTTTCAATAGGGAAATGGTTTGGTCATTTTCTTGTATCGTGACTTTATATTATCAACAGTATTTTAAATAGGACTTTTAATAGGATATTCTGTTACATCTCAAATGAAAGCCATCCCTGACAGGAAGGAATCCTAGGCCTTGGCTCTCCCAGTTTCCAGGATTTATCAGTTGCCATGGTCAGGACAGTGGTTTTATCTAATCCTATAATGCCATTCTTACTTTAAACCCATTATCTTCCTTTCTCTTGATTAAGATGGTCATGAAGTTTCTTTGCTTTCCCCTGTGCAGGTTGAATATTCCCCATTTTTGATGAATTTGGGCCTGTTAACGTTCTGAATTGGAGCCAAACAGTTGGTTAAGAGAATCCTACTGCACAATCTTAAACATTTTCCTTTTTCAGAGCAAGCATAAAATCTGTGTTTCCTCTGGGGGAAAATTAGCTTTTTGAATCTGATAGGAAAACCAAAGCTGGTTTTTCCAGCTTTGTACCAATACAAAATCTTAACCTTTCCTTTCTGGTTTTGCCAGTACAGTGACTAGTGACAGTAGTGAATGATGAACTAGAGCCATTGGGAGATCCCCAAGTCTTCCCGAATCAGTAAAAAAAGGTCACATTGTATTCAGTGCAGCCTTTAGCCTTTTTAGTGTGTTTTATTGCAAGGAGTTCCCAAAAGCCAGCCATTCCTTGAAAGCTGCAGTTTGCAGCTGAGTCACTAAGGGGTTCTTTAAAAATACAGATTTCCCAGCCCCACCTCCTGGAGATTTGATTGAGTGAATGTTTATTTTATTTTTGAGAGACACAGAGCATGAGCCGTGTAGGGGCAGAGAGAGAGGGAGACACGGAATCCAAAGCAGGCTCCATGCTCCGAGCTGTCAGCACAGAGCCCAATGGGGGGCTCCAACCCACGAACTGTGAGATCATGACCTGAGTGAGATCATTCTGAGCCAGAGTCAGAAGCTTAACTGACCGAGCCACACAGGCGCCCCAAGAATCTACATTTTTTTTTTAATTTTTTTTTTCAACGTTTATTTATTTTTGGGACAGAGAGAGACAGAGCATGAACAGGGGAGGAGCAGAGAGAGAGGGAGACACAGAGTCGGAAACAGGCTCCAGGCTCTGAGCCATCAGCCCAGAGCCCGACGCGGCTCGAACTCACAGACCGCGAGATCGTGACCTGGCTGAAGTCAGACGCTTAACCGACTGCACCACCCAGGCGCCCCAAGAATCTACATTTTAAAAACCATTCTGGCATCTATTTCCAAAAAGGTCCCCAAAGCGATTCTGATATGCAGCCAGGTTTGGGAGCCACTGTTGCACTGCTTTGAAATTCTTTACAAATGGTAGTCCCTTTAAAACCATCATTATGGTATCCAGGATGTTTGATTTGCTAGAATAGCCCATTTCCTAGTCATGACAGATAACAAAGAGCTTTTATAACTTTTATGTAAATTACTTTACAAAGAGGCCCTCCCCCCCCCCCCCCCCCCCCGCCCTCCCGCTGTATTATCTATCTGGAGTCATGAGGGAGGGTTGGTGAAAGTAGCTTCCTTTATTTCCTGAGTGGACAAATGAATGATAATGTGGAAACGACTGGAGGTCTGAATCGGTAGTCGAATCTAGTTACGATCAGTGTTGGATAGGAGAGATGCCTGGGAATTCTCCGCGTGTAGGATTTAAAAAATAAAGCCAACTTGCCAGATGTTTCACTGCTTCATAGCCAAAGAGCTTTATTGAAAATAATGGAGGCTTAATAGTCAATAAAATTTAGTCACGGGTCCTTTGCGGAGTTCATGGAAGGAAGCACAATTGCTGAAGTACAGAACCATCCCAGTTAAAACAGAATTGGGGCACTCAACATGTTAGTTAGGGAATTAAACTTGGGAAAAGTGTAACAGTTGAGGAAATAGACAAACCTGGTTTTGAATCCCAATTCTTCCACCTCCTGGCCTCTGCTACTTCAAGACTCGTTCCTTAATCTTTGTCAGCTTCATTTTCTTCATCCCCAAGATGAAAATAATACCTGATGGGATTGTTCCGTGGATTAAAAGAGAGAAGATCCATTCTTTATACATTGCAGGCAACTCCATGAATGTTCACTTCTCCTACTTTCTGCTAGGATTTCTATTCCAGAGGCTTAAGATGTCTTTCTAAATCTGGCCTTCTCTGTATCTCTTTCCAGGAATATCTACTCTGTCAGCTCTTTTAGAGAGTCTCTGAAAGAGTGAGGACTAAAGTTAGGAACTGGATGATATGGGTAAAGAAGAATGAGTCATAGGACACTCAAAAGTGTTTTTAGAATGAGAGGAGTATAGGCATATATCCAGAGTTACTGTTTGCAGAAATGAATTAATGCCATCCAAATTCAGCCATACGTATCTATCTGGGTGGTAGTGCGCGGGCACTCACGTCAGTCTAGGAGGCTGTAAGGGTGGCCCCGTTAAGTAGCAGCTGACATCCATTTCTTCCCTCATCTCCCGTTCTCCCTTTCGGTCTCTTTTGTTTCTCTTTCCCTCTCTCCTCCCTTTCAAAGTGCCCTTCCTTTCGACTTGCCAATCATGCCCCAGTAATCACAGGCCAGGCCCCTGAAACTCCAGGCTAAAAGAGAGGTTGCTGGTTGCTAACACCTGTCTCCCAGCTAAATGAATAGGCCCTTTTGTGGGCAGGATGTTAAAAAAGCTGATTAGTACAATACTGGCTTAAAGGACCTATTAATGATACAGCATATGTAAATCAGAGAGTGATTCAAAGCCATTTTCAAGATTTCTTTCTTATACCATATATTTATTTTTTATATTGAATTATGATGTTGGTTGAAAGTTTGTGTCTAAACCATGAATCTGTTTATTGCCCAAACAGACTAATTTTTGTCATTTGATTGGGAATCATTTATATTCTAAAGAAGTTTCTACCCTTAAGGGCCTTTGTATTGTTCAGCAAATGTCTAACTGGTGTGTAATACAATTAAAGTTTTGTTCACTGTGCTGCTGACATAATTAGTTTAATTTCTGCTCCTTATATATTTCTCTTGGCAGCTGGGAAATTAAAATACTAGATGTTGCATAAAACTGCTTTTTTGAGGGGGTGATTTTACTGTCAGTTGAATGGACTTAGGCCCCAGGGTACATTTTTTAAGATGTCTTATTCAACTTTCCTGTAATAGTCTTCTTTCTCTCCATAGAATTAATGTATTAAGGCACATAATTGGCTATTTAAGCATTCAGAAGAGACAATGTTTGGCCTTTACCCCATGATTATATTTTTTCCTTACATCTCTTTTGAGGAAATGTGTGTAATTTTTGAAACCTCTAAGTATATTACACTTACACGAGCATGTGGACTTTTGCAAAGACTGGAGAGTGGAGTGGGTTTCTCTGATAAGGTGTATTATTTAATGCCCTCCCAGATCACTGCTCTGTTCTTTTTAGATCATAGCGTTTGCAGACCTGATGTGAAAGTGGAGAGGCTGAGCTGCCTGGCAAATCCTCCTCACAATTTTTCTATGATACGTTTCACAGAAATGGCTCTAGTCTTCAGGAACAGAAGTTGCTCTCGAGGAGACTTTACATTTAATTACTCTAATCCGCCCTCATTTCCTATAGGATTCTTGCAGAGATTCTCACCAGGCTGCTGATTTCATGGAGTCATGACTTTACACAGGTTTTTAGCTCTGTTAAGGCTTCCAGCCTCTTTTTGTGTTTTTTTTTTTTTTTTTTTTTAATGGAAAGTGACCTTGGTCTGGTAATTTCTCCATTGTCCTCTCCTATAAAAAGATAAGCAAAACCTTCTTGCAATCTCAGCAGCCTTTTTCAGCAGCTACCCCTCGTGCTGATTTTGAACTTTTAAAAAATTTTGTTGAGCAAGTGTTACTTGACTTTTTAAAGCTGCCCCTCTCTGGTGCTGGGGGCTAGGCCCCCATCTCCCAGTTTAACATGCTCAGGCCTTCTGGAATCGCGTATAAAGACCTGATTTCATTGTCTCTGGGTTGTGGAGTGGTCAGGGCTCCCTAGGACAACTGTTTGTTTCCCGCAGTCCAGTTCTAAAGGGAGGGGAAGCCCATCCCCATTTGAACTACCAGGAGCCAGTCTGATCGCTGAAAACATTTTAACTGCCTTGATCCTCTTGAAAGAAATGCTGCCTAGTCATCCTGAAACTTACAGGAAGTTAGGCCAACTGGAGGCTCTGCTGGCCTCTGAGTGGTTAATGCAGTTCGTTAGTAATCAGCACCATTGTTTATTTGCAACTGCTGGATTATGTTAAAAGACTTGCAGAAAAAAAAAAAAAGGCTTTTCTTAAGTAAATGGAGCATCCTTCTCTCCCACCCCATCTTCTTCATGCTCTACTCATTTGCTTTGGAAAATCTTTCCAGTCTCAGTCCAGATGACAGGCATACAGACGAACAGCACAAGATTTGATCCTAAAATGTATAGAAGTGTGTTGTCCCTCCAGCATTTTCTGTGAATCTTACCTTTTTTCTTTATGATAATGTTTAAGACATCTGCCTGGGAAATAGCCTCATCCTATTTCTGCTTCCAACCTTTTCCTAGGTCCTGAGTCAGTGGGTCCACAACCAATTAATTATACCTCCTCTTGACCATGGTAAACTATTATTTATTGGTGTGGAAGAAGATTCACCAGAGCATAAGGCTTTAATCGAAAATGCCGGACAAAAGGAGCGTTCTAGTTTGGAGAAAGAGCAGAGTGTTTTCTAGGGCTTGCTCTAGCAGCAGTAGGTCAGCTGAAGTTCAGTTAGTTGGAGGAATCTTTAGTCAAGGATCGTTCTAGGAAGAGGGGGAATTGGTTTTTTTGTAAAGTAGCAGCCATTGTTTGGGCATTTGGGATTTTTTGGAGGGGTGAAGAGGAAGAGTTAGGGGCTAACATTTTGTACAGTTGGAAGAAGGTGGCAGGAAGAATTGCGGATGCTAGCACCCTCTCAGCCCATAGCGGGAAATTCTTAGTCTTTCAGCTTCTCTCCTGTTTGCCTTGGTTTCTACCTTTTGGGCATGACTGGACTTCAGGTACCATTCTTGGTCATTTTATTTACTGATGGAAGAATTCGCTTAATCATTCTGAGTGCAAGCTGAAGTTTGCCTTAGCCAGTGTTTGCTACGGGACGGGTGGAGCGAGGGGGTGCCTGAATATTCCCAGAAAGCTTGACAAAGGCCACTCCACCTTCCTTACTGCCCTCACTGTACAGTTGGACCCAGCACTCCAGATGAATCTGAATCCTCTACTCCCATGCCCACTGGTCTGATCCAGTTAGGTGTTTCCTAACTCTCTGGGTTGTTGACACAGTTGCGGACCAGCAGCTTGATGAATAGGGACAGTGAACCAGCCAGTTAATAGGGGACATAAAAATGGTATCATTCTGCCACTTCACCTCCAGATGATCTTCATCAGATTCTTAAACTTTGTGTGATAAAATTTTTGAGGGGTGCCTGGGTGGCTCAGTTAAGTGTCTGACTCTTGATTTCGGATCAGGTCATGATCTAATGGGCTGGGTTTGTGAATCGAGCCTTGTGTTGGGCTCTGTGCTGACAGAGTGGAGCCTGCTTGGGATTCTCTACCCTGCTTGCAGGCACATAGGCGCGCTCTCTCTCTTTTTCTCCCCACCCCTGTCAAAATAAATAAATAAACATTAAACATTTTTTTTTCATACAGCATATCAACATGTCTCTTGTAGTACCAAAACTAATACTGAAAATGAAAATACACTGACAATTATATTTAAATTGGTTTTTATTTGAGATATAGGCTGTCCATACCTGCACTGTACCTACTTTCGGAAATGCTCATAAACCGTAGCCTGAAATCCTCCTTGTCTCATCTTTTTAGAAACAACACAAACATAAAAATAAGCCACTGGTTTTATTTGGGAGGGATTGCAGAAAATTCAAGAGTCTCTCTCCCCCTCTCTCCCTCCATCCCTCTCTCTCCCCATCCCTGCTTGCACTCTCTCTAAAAACAAACAAAACAATTTTGATGTCATAACATGTACATATTTACATGTATTTTAATTTACATTTGGTCTTCCCAACCAAACATCATTTTTTTGGTTTGTTTTTTTTTTTAACTTCTGTGCCCAACGTGGGGCCCAAACTCACAACCCTGAAATCAAGAGCCACAGGCTCCACTTACTGAGCCAGCCAGGCACCCTCACCAATGTCATTTTTATAAATGGGGAAAAGTTGGGGCATCTGGCTGTCTCAGTTGGTAGAGCACGTGACTCTTGGTCTCAGGGTCGTGAGTTCGAGCCCCACATTGATGTAGAGATTACTAAAAAAAAATTTAAAAATGGGGAAAAGTTGAAATTTGTTACATGTTACAAATATTATAAAAGTGTATTAGGGGCGCCTGGGTGGCTCGGTCTGTTAAGTGCTGGACTTCAGCTCAGGACATGATCTCATGTTTCGTGGGTTCAAGCCCTGCGTCGGGCTCTGCTGGCAGCTCAGAGCCTGGAGCCTGCTTCAGAGTCTGTCTCCCTGTCTCTCTGCCCTTCCTCCAATCACACTCCATCTCTCTAAAAAATAAACATTGAAAAAATTTTTTAAAAACATTAAAATATGCTTTCTGTTTTAATATACGAAATTAAAAATATTCTTTACCTAAGATAATTTATCAGGGATTACACACAAATTGTAACCTTTTTTATTCCTAAAAACATTGCTATAATATATAAAAATATATGGCTGATCTCAAATTTTAGTGTGCCCCATAATCCCCTGGGCACTTGTAAAAAAAATTCAGTTTCCTGCTTCTTAGCCTAGACTTATACAATCAGTGTTTGGGACTGAGGCTTGGGTTTCTGACGACCATAATGATGATGGTGGTGGTGGTGGTGGTGATGATGCTGAGAAATTCTGAAATTACGAGGCTGCCTTTATTTTGCAGAGGAGGAATTTAAGGCCCAGAGGAGCTTAAGGCACTTTGAATAGCATTGTTCTAGGTGGTTCTGAGGACATTGATAATCATTGTCTTCCTCAGCTACCTGTTACCTGTAAATGAAACAGCCCTGAGCTCCTATCCCTGCTTGGGGAGAGAAGTTCCATCACCTGGTGATTTGCTAATTCAGAACCACAGTGTTACTACTTGGAGATTAGGTGAGGGATACTTACCTTTAATATGTTTAAGAATAAGTCAGTACAACTTGCATTTGGTGCCTGGATCAGGAGGGATGTTTACCTCTTTTGACTAACCACTAAAAAGGAGTTTTCAACCTCTTGGCCTAACTGTGAGTAACTTTACTCACAGTTAATAAAACCTGCTTAAAAGTGTAAGACAAAATAAAATATGGGGATGTGCAGTTTTTTTGAGGCACTAAAGATTGCGGTGCCTTTTTTAGAAGCCTTTTATAAGTAGTCTAGGAACAAATCTTCCTAGTTTGTGTTGCCGTAATGTCAAAATGAATGTTGATATGGAGCAGGGGGGGATAATCTCTGCAGGCTTTGCATCCGGGTTTAAATTGCCTAGTTGGATAAAATGTCAAATTTGATAGATTATTGGAGCTGTTATTTTGGTGGTTAAACAAAAATGAAACTGTTTGGATGTTCTCAAGGAACACTGCTCCCTGTGTCTGGACTTTGCACTGGAGAAAGTTTCAATTGTTCAGAAGCAATACTAGTTAGAAAATGCAGCTTCTGTGGCTCCTAGCACAGCTGTCTAAATTACCAGCTCTGTTGGGGCCTTTGGACAAGCATTGTTGAACACTTTTGGAAACAATTTACGTTTCTGATTCCAAAACGTCTTGGCTGTTCCCTGAATAGTTGGGAAACCTAGAAGTGGAGAAAGGTATGGCATTGTGTCTAGATTATTCAAGTCAAAACTGTTTTCTTTAAGTGTCTCTCGAACAAATGTCTCTCGCCATCTTTCTGACTGGGGTGGGGTGGGGTGGGGGTGGGGGGCTGTAAAGAGAGTGTTGACTCCCTGGGCCTTTCTTTCCTAGTTACTGACTATTCAGTAGGATGGCACGTTGTCCAGCAGTGTGCCACCTACAGAGGACTTTGGTTATTATAACCTTGATTAGGAAAGAAGGATGGAGAACATGAGTGTGAGGATACAGATGTTTTTGAAAGTCTGTGCCTGCTGTGTGAAGCCTTGAATTTGCACTTTGAACATTTGATTTGGTGAAGGACATTATAAAACTGTCTCGACAAAACAGCCCCCTTTCCTATTGAAATCTTATTTTGCCCACGAGAGTTTGGGAAGCATTAGGCCTGTTCAGCAGGATTTATTTTACTCATTCCGTTGTGTAAAATGATACTTTTTTTCTGAACGGAATTGTATGCGTTGTTTGGTGGGAGTCAGGGGAAGGCTTACTCTTGTCTAAAAGTATGAGAGAATTTGGTGGAAGACTGATGAAAAGACTGACATTTCTTTTGCTGTGTTATACTTGTCTTTGTGCCATATTTTACCTGTATAAAAATTACCAACACTCCCTGTGTACTTGCTGTGTGCAGGGACTTGACTACATGAACTTATTTCATCCTCCCAACAGTTTTACGAAGCATGGGTACTAGTTTCTCTGTTCCACAGATGTGAAAACACTGCACAGAGAAGTTAAGTGATGGGTGCAAGGCCACACAGTGTTTGAACCCTTCTGGCTGTGAAGTCCAAGCTTTCAACCACCAGGCTATAGTGGCCACATGGTCCGCTGACACATCCGTTACCATTACTTTTCAGAGTATGCCTTCAGAAGTAGGTTCTAGTTCATATAGTGGTGGGCTTTGAAATTTCTTATATGTGGGCCTCTTTTTGTGAAATGGTATTTAAAAAGAGTATTAGGTGCCTGGGTGGCTCAGTTTGTTGAGTGTACAACTTGGTTTTGGCTCAGGTCATGATCCCAGGGTCATGGGATCAAGCCCCACTTGGGGCTCTGTGCTGAGCATGGAGCCTGCTTAAGATTCTCTCTCCCTCTCTCCCACTCTCCCTCTCTCCTTCCCTCTGCCCCTCTCCCCTGCTGGCTCTCTAGCTCTCTCTCTTAAAAAAAAAAAAAAAAAAAAAAAAAAGATGTTAGCAACACTTGTTACTTACTAGTTTTAGTTCTGTTAGCACTGAAGTGTTGTTTCATGGTTTATTCCAAATTCTAACATTATAATTGTATTTTTAAAAATTTATTTTTTTTGAGAGAGAGAGAGAGAGAGAGAGAAAGAGAAAGAGAAAGAAAGTGGGGCAGGGGCAGAGAGAAAATCCCAAGCAGGCTCTGCATTGTCAGTACAGAGCCCAGTGTGGGGCTCAAACCCACGAACCATGAGATCATGACCTAAGTCAAAATCAAGACTCGGATGCTCAACCAACTGAGCCACCCAGGTGCCCCTGTAATTGTATTTGGTGTATAAACCAGTCACCCTTAAAAGCACATTTGGCTAAACAGCTAAAGCTTTGGCTTAGAGAAGGATTTATTGATGGCTTTTCATTTTTCAATTATTTTTTTTCTGGTGGGGGCAGTGTCTTCCTGTTTGTCACTAGGCCTCAATAAATTGCCTTCTACATAAGACATGTAGATGTTCTGACTTCCTGTTGTAAATGATAATGGAATAAATGGTGATAGACCATTTTCAGGAGGAAGTCCTGATCAGTATAGAAAGTAAAACTTTGCTCTCTGGGCTTGAGACACGTGTCCTGCTTCCCCTACGTATGAAACCCTTGAGGACTGGCTTGAAGAATCACAGAAGAAGCATCATTTAATTTTTTTCTGCTAACCTCTCCCTCACATTTTTGGAGAATGCTCCTGAGACTTTTGTAAGGAAAGCTATTTGTAGTAAGAAGCCTGTCACATGTGAGGTGCCCTACCTGGTAACCACGTCTTTCACAATTTCTTTGTCTTGTTGCTGCAGTGTTCAGATGCTTTTGATTTCCAGCAGGGTACTTTCGGCTGAATGCTGAGCTGAAACTACAGCAGAATTCATTCTGTATGGGTTACTTCTGCCTTTTGGCTCATTGCTTATGGCTCTGGGGGAGCTCAGACGGAAATACAGGGAGGGATGAGGCACAGGTAATGCCTGAAATGTATTTCAGGTGGTTGGACCAGCAACCGATCCATGCTTAGAGAATCTTTTTTCTTTTTTTTCTGGCATGGTAGGAACTGCAACATAAGAAGAAATGTGCTTTGCTTTACAAACTTTTCGCCTTTCTGGGTTCCCCGTGGTGATTGGACAGTTGAATGAGTAATTGCACTTTTATAGTCACATCATCCCTAATCCTTGGCAACCAGCGATCTGTTCTCTGTCTGTATAATTTTGTCATTTCTGAAATGTTATGGAAATGGATTCACAACAATATGTGACCTTCTGAGATTGGCATTTTTAACTTAGCACGATGCCTTCCATGCAAGTTGTGTGTTGTAGTAGCCCGTTCCTTTTTGTTGAGAAGTAGTGGATGTGCCACAGGTTTTTTTTAGCGATTCACCTATTGGTTGTTTCCAGTTTTCAGAATGTAAATAAAACTGTCACGGACATTTGTTTAGAGGTGTTTTGTGTATCCAAGTTTTAATTTCTCTAGATTAAGTGCCTAGGAGTACAATTGCTGAGTCGGATGGTTTATATATGTTTATTTTTTTATTTTATTTTAATTTATTTATAATAAAATTTTTATTTTATTTTATATTTATAATTCAAAAATGTTTAATTTATCCTTATGTATAATTTAAAAATTTTTATTTTATTAATTTTTACTTATTATTTTAATGTTTTACTTACTTTATTTTATTAATTTTTATTTTTTTAATGTTTTATTTATTTTTGCGAGGGTACGAGTTGGGGAAGGGCAGAGAGAGAGGGGGAGTGAGAATTGCAAGCCGGGGTGGGGGGGGGGGATGACTTCAAACTCATGAACCATGAGATCATGACCCGAGCTGAAATCGAGTTGGATACTTGGGGGCACCTGGGTGGCTCAGTCAGTTAAGTGTCTGACTTCAGCTCAGGTCATGATCTCACAGTCCGTGAGTTCGAACCCTGCGTCAGGCTCTGTGCTGACAGCTCAGAGCCTGGAGCCTGCTTTGGATCCTGTGTCTCCCTCTCTCTCTGCCCCTCCCCCATTCACTCTCTGCCTCTGTCTCTCAAAAAGTGAATAAACATTAAAAAAAAATTTTTTTTAAGAGTTGGATGCTTAACCAACTGAGCCACCCAGGTGCCCCAAATTTCTGGTTCGTTCTTTAGAAATTTGCCTCAGTGAAAATATCCTTAAATATGCTGAAAATTGATTTTACAATGGCTCTACCATCTTATTCACATAGCTGTTTTTTTGTCAAGTGACCTTAGGTACCCCACTTCTGGTAATATTACTTAGCTTATGTCACTCATTTAAAAATACTAAAATAGCACGAGAGTGTAATATAAAGCAGGAGGTAAACCCCATCCTTATCAGAAGTAACTACTATGAAATGGTTTTAAACTTTTGAACTATATGTGTTTTGTATCTTTTTTCACTCTATGTGTATGTATATTCTGTGTGTGTGTGTGTTCGTGTTCCCATAGTCCCCATCTGCTATTGTGTTAATGCTTTTTTTGTTTTCAGTGGAGAATGTATTATGGGCATTTTGGCTGTGATTTTTTTTTTAAGTGCTTCAGCTTGGGATAGTGTTGTTTTCCTTTTTCTAACCCCTTTTGTTCTCTTATAAAAGGCATGAGAGAAGGCATGAGAGGTACCTTTGAAAGACCTAAACAAAATGTATTTTATTCTTCGTTACATGAGTTTGGGTTGAAATAAGGTTGTAGCTTTATTTGCAAGGAAATCAGCAGAATTCTGGATGTTGGAATCTACCTATCCATTTTATTATAAGTAATGCAAGTTTGATTTTATGAACCTTGAGGGAAGCAAGAGCTGTGAGCACAATAATCTTTGGAGAACGTACAGTCCTTTGGGTATTAGCCTACTCATCAGGGGCTTAATCAGATGGAGTGTTTTCTTAAGTGCTACTGAAATGCACAGTTCAGTCTTTATTTTGAAATCTCTCCTGTCTACTGTCTCTCTTCCATTATTTTGATTACCTTGATGGGACATTCAAGCTGTGCAGCCTTACTCTTTTATTTCCACAGCCTACACAAGCCAGTTTGAAGATTAACTGTAGGTGAACAGGTAGTTTTATCTACTTGGCCAGAAATCACCCATCCAGATGAGACACATGTCAACAGAGGCCCCATAGACTTGGGCACCTGCGAGAAGGTAACTTAAATCTTGTGGCATTTTAGTGGAAACCAAAGTGAAAAGTCAGAAAGTTTGACTTATGGGAGGCAGGGCATGGGTATGGGAGGTGGCAGGGAGTAGAGAGAGAAAGAGGAGTGTGTGTGGATGTATTTAAAGAGGAGAGTCCAGAGGTACACAGTGAAGAAGAATTGTGAATTCAGGAAATCTTCAGAGTTGAATTACAGAATCTTTGTTCCAAGAGGGTGGTTACTGGGGAATAGGACGTGAGCCTACTAGTCACTTCATTATGAAGCTATGGGAGTTGTTTACGTGATGGAGTTGGAGACAAGGGCCTGTCCCTGCCCTTCTTCTGTATTAACAGCTCAGGAGAGAAAATGAAGAAATAGCTTTGTAAAGGAAATTACACTATCAGACGGTTCCCACATTTCCATCGCCAGGTTTCTAAATTGAGCTGCCCAGGATAGCAGATTGGTCACATTGCTGACTTCCTTTCCCCCCATCTTGTTATTAGGGCCTCCCACTGTGTCCTGTCAGCTTAGGATTCTTCCTTTTCCCGCAGGCTTGCTACTTTTTCAATTCCCTGACATTTAGGGATCTAGTATTTCACTGTGACTGAGGTAGGCAGTTGCTGTACCCTCGATATTGGATACCCTTCTGAACTATTACACCGCAGTGGATAATCAAATGCCCACAATTACATTATAGACCAGATTCTGGTCACTGTACCATCAGGGACAGACTCACGTCACGTGCCCTCACACAGCTGGTTGGGGGGGGGGTGTTGTTTTGCAGCAAAGTGCTGTGAAGCAGGTTCCCACACCTGAACATGAAAGTGGCTCGTTAAAGATTAAAAGGACTGCCTGGTCCTTCTGGCCCCAAGATGGAATGATCCCCGGCATGGTGACAGCCTCTGTCTCCCAGGAGAGGCCATTTTATACAGGAGGTTTGTGCTTCCAAATGTTACAGTAAGCCTGCATTGGCTGATGCTGTGGTGATAAGTTGGCATTTGGGTACTCTCAAGACATATGAGCTATATAGCATCCCATGGTTTGAATTTCTGGGCAAAACTGCCTCATCAGGAAGTCAAAAGCCTCTACTTTCAACCTGTGCCTTTTGGGAGGTTTTATCCTTTGTTTTATTTGACTATTCTGTTGAGTCAAGTGAACTTTAATCTTTACAGCCATAAAAATTCCATTAAGCCCCTTGTACTGCATCCCAGGTGTGAAAGTGTCTCAGTATAACGACTGTGGGTGACAGCTAAAATCCTTAAGAGTAGTTAGGGTAATAATTGTCTCTGGAGGCTTGAAGAAAATAATGGTCCAGTTGACAAAATAAATACAGTTCAGTTGTTGTATACTTGGTGATTCCTGTGGGTAAGAGGACTAATGTCTGTGGCATACTCAGGGAGACTGTGGCTCATTTTGGTGGTCTTTGAAACACAACTTTTCATTTTATTGTAAACAGTGCTCGGGGAACATAGCTATATGACTGGTATCTCAAAATATTTGAGTCCCACCTGCATCAGAATCATGTGGGAGCAGGAGATGATTATTGAAAATTCTGATTCTGGGGCCTCTCCACTTGGGCTAATCCAGAATGTCTGAGGGACTCGGATGAGAAAGAATTATTTTCAGTAGGCACCCCTGTGGATTCTTAAGTACCCCTAGAGTGGATTCTTGAGTATCCTAAAATTTACTCATTTTTCACATTTAATTTCTGTGATTTATTAGACGATAGATGTTTGGTTGATGCTCATCTGTCTTTTTTGAAGGGGAGGTACTCTAGTTTTTTAAAAAAGGTTAGAAGATCCTAGAACTCCAAAGATGAGAATTTGGCAATGTCCCTAATACTCAACAAGCTGAGGCAGCCACTGGTTTCTGGAGACTTGGATTTATCAATTCAACCTCTTCTCCATAAGAGAAAGGATATGGACATTAATAAGATTAATTTTGTTGAAAAGAATAAATGTGCAGTATCCTTTAGGATGTTGGGGAGGGGAAAGTAGGTAAAAGGGAGATGATTGGAGGAAAAAGTGAGAAAGGGAAAAGATTAGTTAATAAATGGTAAAACGTTTAACCCAGTTTTAAATTACCGATACTTGGGGTGCCTGGGTGGCTCAGTCGGTTAAGCATCCGACTTCAGCTCAGGTCATGATCTCACAGTCTGTGAGTTCGAGCCCCGCGTCGGACTCTGTACTGACAGCTCAGAGCCTAGAGCCTGCTTCTGATTCTGTGTCTCCTTCTCTCTCTACCCCTCCCCCGCTCATGCTCTGTCTCTCTCTCTGTCAAAAATCAACATTAAAAAATTAAAAAAAAAAATAAATTACCAATACTTGAATATGTGTTCCTTGTTAAAACAAAAAAATTCAAATTCTCGCGAAACTAAAAATACCTCCTGGATCTCCCATTGCAGTTCCCTCCCTGATGTGTGTATCCTCCCATATCTTTTTGTATGTATTTGGTAATTCTCTATGGATTTGGAAGATGACAGAATCCAGAGATGTGAATTTTTTTTTCTCTTTTGACACCTGGCTTACTTAACGTTTGTAACATTAAGATCTCTTGCAGAAAAAAAAGGGGGGCCTATAAATAGCATTACATATTCCTGTTCAAGAAAAACAGTGAGTGTGTGTGCAGATATCACACACACACACACACACACACACACACACACACACACACTTAATCTCTCCTGTGACCACCCATAAAATGTACCTTTAGGTGAGGAATAACTTGTCTGAGTTTTAACATAATGCATTAAGAGAACTTAATAAGCACAAAGCCACAATTATTTTTCTTATTTCTCGTTTTCATATAACCTCCTAGTTTTCATATAACCTCATAAAACTTCAAGTGCCTGAAGCCATTTGTTCAGATTTAGCATCTTTTGAAAGCCCTAAATCAGTGTAATCCTCAGCCTTTCCAGTCTAAAAGAAGGAACTGGGGTGGGTATGTATGGTTATATTTTGGGGAAACTGATTGGAACTGTACAGAATCCCAAACCGGGAAATGATAATCTGCCATATTTCTCTTCACCTGCTAATAGTGTTTATTTTAGCAGAATTAGGAGATTCTCATGCTTCTGGCCCCCGTGTTGCTGTTTATATAATTTATATTTACTTCCTGGGTATAGTACCATCTGAATTTTCTCTTCCTTTTTTACAGTTACTAATATAGAATGAGCCAGAAGCCTCTAACAATAATGTTTTTTCCAAAAGAGGTTTCATATTTGTCCATTACTGTACGAACCTTGAGAGTTGCTCCATACCAGAATGTTGTTTATCATCAACTACAGAAATATTTCTTAAAATGTGGTCCATGAGATAATGGTTGTCAGCTGCTGTAAAACGCTTTTATCATTTGAAAAGAACTAATTAACACATACTGTAGGAAAATTTCTTTTAAACAGCCATTTTCTGAAAAAGAAAATGCTGAAAGGGAGGAAATAAAAGAGAGAACATTTTATAAAACCTTATAAAGCCCAGTGTGGCTATCCTACTGGAATAATGTAATTAAGGGGAATTAAGCAAGTTGGATAAATAACTTTTTTTTTCTTTAACTAGACCCTTGAAAAGGAATAGAATTAAGTAGCATAGTTATTAAACCCAAAATCTGACGGTCTGCACATACATTTTAATTAACCTAATAACATTTACTGAATGACAGGCTGGGCTGGTAGTTATATCCAGAGTTCATAGCATGTGGGATCTGCCTTGAAGGATGGACAAGGCTTGGAATGGGAGCCTTGAATGCCCATGCTAAGGAAGAGCTGGTAGCCGTGGGAAATTTTGAGCAGACAACAGAAGGATCTGATACGAAATCTCGTTTCTTTCTTATCAAATGAGAAAACACAGAAAGCAAGGGCTTAATCTTTTGTTTTCTTGGTATAGCACCAAAGCCTGTTCTAGCTGGTCAGGGCAAATTCAATAATAATTAATAGCTGTTGATGAACCAGTCATTCTAGAATTGATTATTTAATAAGCTGGCCAATAAATGAGAATCGACCTAGATTTAGGGATTTTTAAATGTAAGTAGTAATACAGTTTTCACACACTGCTGTATTCCTTAAGCATCTGGTAGGTGTGATGGTGGATAATGTAGCTTAAGCTGTGTGTGGCAGCTGATTAAACAAAAAAGCCTTCAGTTATTTCTGTCTTAATTTGAGATTTTGAATTGCCTAAGGAAATAGAAAGGTCAGAGAAGGCCTAGTAGGGAAAAAGAAGAGTGAGCCTGGTCGTAGCTGACAAATTCACTCTGATGATTTGACCAGCTAAGGATGACTGGGCAAGTTCCGGAGTCCTCTGACCCAGATGTTCTAATTTGTAAATGCAAAGTGACTTCTTTATCAGCCACTCTGGAGAAATCTTCAGGGTTGTGAACCTGCTACCTTCTGTTATCTTGCTGCCCTGAGCCCCGGGCTGTTCTCAAATGAAACTTTGGAAAGTGACCACTGGAGCCTCCCAGGTAAGGGCTCCAGAGGCAGCCGAGCGACCAGCAGGAGGGCCATGAGGAAGCTGCCCCCGGTAATCAGCACTGGATTTAAAAAAAAAAATCAGTGGGGCGCCTCTTCTTTTTCGAGGTTGCACTTGATTGTGGTTGGCTCAGGCTGGGTTGTTTGGGAAAGAGGAGTTTTGCCTAGCATGAGTCAGCACTGCCCTGGGTAAACCGCCTGCTCTGTTGCAATCTCGCTTACCAAAGATACGTCCCCAGGCGGCACCATTCACTCTGCCTGAAAGCTGCTGCTGTTGGCTCCTGAGATGAGCTCATCTGAAATGGCTCCAAGGACCTCAGCGGCAGGAACTGGAGGCAGCCTGCTCTCTGCTGTGGTAATGTTTTGAAACAGGCAAAACCAGGTAACCCCAGACCGTTTTCTCTTAGTTTCATTTTCATCAACTAGACTGAGCTGCAGGACGAACTGGGCCAGTCCTTTGTCTCAGAAGTTCGTTAATGCCTTAACAATTTGGATGTCTTAAAGTCAGTCCTTCAGTCCTTTGGAGGGGGTCTGAAGGGGAGAAGTTTCACTTCATTTGGGATCTGGATGTGGTTTTAGACCTAATTAGACCATTTATTACAGAAACCTTAGAGAAGCCAAACACATCAGGCTTACAGCTTTATCCATCTTTTGCTCTTATAGTTTGTCCTATGTTTTTTGAGAAGCAGTTTGGTCAAACTGAACCGTTATTAAAGGAAGAGAGAGAAGCAAAGGTATTTTATTATCTACCTAATCATTGGGAATATCGAATTATAGGGAACACTGTCTTATCAGTGAGTTTCCATATTTCTGAGGTACTATGAAGCACCTCTCTTCATCCCTAATTCTGATCAGACTACTATTCTCTCTCCCTCCTGCTCTTCACTTCTAACCTTGTTTAAAAAAAAATTTTTTTTTTTAATGTTTATCTGTTTTTGAGACAGAGACAGAGTGCAAATGGGGGAGGGGCAGAGAGAGGAAGACAGAATCTGAAACAAGGCTCCAGGCTCTGAGCTGTCAGCACAGAGCCCGATGCAGGGCTGGAACCCATGAACCGTGAGATCATGACCTGAGCCGAAGTTGGACGCTTAACTGACTGAGCCACCCAGGCGCCCCCCTCTCTTCTAACCTTTTTAAGTCTTAAGTCTCAATGCTAGGCAGTTGCCCCTCTCAAAGTTTGCTTCTGCTCCTTCCAGTTCCCCCCAAGTGGCGCATGTTCTTTTACCTCAGGCCTTTAAGGCCTTTACATAAGCCAGCCGTCTCTAAAACACCCTGCCCCAACTTAACCTAGCTACTGGCTTTAGC
The DNA here is from genome assembly GCF_018350175.1 of Felis catus. Classification (NCBI taxonomy): domain Eukaryota; kingdom Metazoa; phylum Chordata; class Mammalia; order Carnivora; family Felidae; genus Felis; species Felis catus. The sequence goes on along the minus strand of NC_058381.1, from coordinate 22,749,848 downwards.
CCGGAAGTCACTTCTTCCACAAAGTCAGAATTTACTCTGACCATAGGGTATATCAAGAATCACCGTCTGTTTTCTTAGACTTCTATCCATATTACTTGGCATATGGTTTTCAGGGTAGAATGAGGAAGAACGTATAGTGTACTTCCTCAGCTCTGATCCTCTTACCAAACCGTTTGTTATTTCAGCTTCTACCCACATTACCTTGCTCGTGTTTTCCTGAAGAACCCAAGTAAACTCCAGATTACCAAACCCAGTGTTGTGGTTTTAGCCTCCACCTTACTTAATCACTGCTTGGCATGTGGCAGTGTTGAACCATTCCTTCCCTGCCGCCCCCAACCCTCTTCATTTGGCTTTGAGGCTACCTTGTCTCTTCTGAGTTTCCACAGTGTTCTTCTATTATTTCTTTGTATTCTCTTTTGACTATCCCATAAATGTTGAGATACTCCAAGGCTTTGCCTTGGGTGTCTTTCCACTCTTCCCCGTAGCTTTACTCCAAGGATCTCAAATATACCCATAAATTCAGCTATCCTCAGTATGTCTTACCAACCAGCTGTCTGTCCCACGCTTCAGATCCTTATTGCCAACTTGATAGACTTTGTCCAACTTGACAAACCTACCAGAGTGTTCAACAGGCATCTTAAATTGTTACATACATTATCTCCACTACCCAGTATCAGTTATCTGCTTGTATTGCTGTAGGTTTGAACTCTGTTAATGATGTCTACCAAATCTTCCTATTCATACTTTTTAATGCCTCACATCATCTAAATATGCTAAATCCATGGTTGCTTAAACCCTTTTGATTGTATTATTGGAGTACTGTTTCATGTGTGGTTTTCCTTCATTTCCACTGTATTGCATTACTGTACCAGAGGTCAGAAAGTAGACATTTTGTTTAACCAGTCCAATGGCTTAAAATGTGTGTAAATAGTTTTAGGCAGGGCCTGCACTCTTCAATGATTACAGGTAACTGGGATGCCTGGGTGACTGAGTCATTTAAGCGTCCGACTTCAGCTCAGGTCATGATCTCACAGTTCATGAGTTTGAGCCCCACGTCAGGCTCTGTGCTGACAGCTCAGAACCTGGAGCCTGCTTCAGATTCTCTGTCTCTCCTCCCCCTTCCCTGCTCATGCTCAGTCTCTTTCAAGAATAAATAAACATTTAAAAAAAAAAAAAAAGATTACAGGTAACCCTTCTCCCAGATGTTAAATACTAAAGATGTCACATTTTACCTACTTTGCCTCCAGGAATTTGAGTTTATAACTTGTGGTTGAGACCCTTATCATATCTTTTTTTTTTTTTAAAGACTTTATTTATTTATTTATTTATTTATTTATTTATTTATTTATTTATTTATTTATTTATTGTTTTAAAAAGTAATCTCTACCCCCAATGTGGGGCTCAAACTCACGACCCCAAAATCAAGAGTCTCTACGACTGAGCCAGCCAGGTGCCACCACCACCCCTGCCCCCTTATCAAATCTTGACTGGGCTTTTGCCACTCTACCATGGGTCTTTCTCTGCTCCTGTCTCCTCCACATTGTTGCCAAAGTTATCATCCTAAAAGCCCAAATCAAATCTTTTCATTCTCAGGTTTTCAGAGTGCCATTGGTTCCCTGTTACCAACTTATTTTGATAGGTGAAATCCTTCACAATTTGACCCTATCCTACCTGTCTCATCTCCTTCCTGTCCCCAGTCATTTCTCTCCAGCCCAGCCCCTTCCCAACTTCTCTCATTTTCTGAATCCCTGGTTATTGCACTTTCTTCTAGGACTCTGTGTCTTTTTCTGGTGGCCTCCCCCTCAGACTAGCAAAGTACTCATCCCCCAGGAGACTTACTTCATATGTGAAACCTTCCCTGCCTTCTTCAAGTAGAGTTATTCCTCCTTATTTGGACTTCCACGGTTTATTATTGGTTTCTTCCAGTAGACAGTTGAATTCCTTGACTGAGCCTGTTCCCTGGCCTAGATCCTGACACCATCAGACAGTGTTTGAAGTGGGTTCCCAGGGTCCAACCACTAGTCCAAACATTTTTATTAGTCTTGGCAGTATTAGAAAATTCATAAGCTTTCTTATTAGGTGGCAGCTTTTTAGTTCCTATTGGATGAACTTGAGCCCATGGTGCCTATTCCATATATTTCACCTGAAACCATCAGGTAACCATTCAAAGTTGATTTGAATATTTCTTGGGCTTGCTGAAACTTAGTTCTACAATATCACCTACCATTTTTATATAGTACTTTACAAAATTATTTCCCTTGTATCATTTTATTTGATACCTACAATACTCTGTTTTGGGTAGGCTTTATTTATCCCTATTTTACTGGTGATTATAAAGCTACATTTGACATTGAAGCCTACATTCATGTGATACTTCAGAGAGAAAATGTGTTTTTACATTGCTTTAAGCAACTGGTTTGTCTCTTTGTAGTTAAATATACCCTGTTGGGTTCTACAAAAAAAAAAAAAGGTGCCTTTGCTCAATAGGCAAGTGCTAAAGATCTTGCCTTTTACAAGACCGCTTTGCCATTAAGGTGGAAGGAGGTACCCTGAGCCCGCCTGACCTACAGAAAGGCCTTGACTGTGGTTAGAGACCTTGACTGAAATTAATGGCGTGCCCACTCCAACCTCTAGCTTTTCTGTTGTATTTCCTATATCTAGAATTTGTTAAAATCTATTTCAATAATGGAGTGTGAAACCAGGTTGATGAGTGAAGGGAGTCGGCACAAGGTGGAGTAAGCTGAACGTTAAGAGCCCAAAAGTTTTCGTAATAATGTCAGCGTATGATTGCATTTATAGGGTAATAACTTCTGTGGTGCTAACATGCCATATTTGGGACTGTGTGGAATTTGAACCAATACGATGAACCACAGAGCAAGGAAATAATCTCTGTTAGATGCTGGCATGTGACTTCCAATTTTTGTCCCCCTGCCCGCACTGCCCCAATATTCGAGAGGATAAAAATGATTACAAAGTTTAAAAACAAGTCCTATCATTGTAAGTTTAAGAAAAAAAAGGAATGATTTTAGCCTACTGAAGGAAAAGCTAAGGGATGGCTTGATTACCATCTTAAAGTAGAAGAATAGTTTTTGCCAGGGGGGTTTTGATTAATTGTTCTTTGGTACTTCAAAGATCTAAGAGGAAATGGGCTTAAATTGAAGGAGGAGTCATTGTAATGAATATGAGGAAGATTTTCTTGATCATCCAAGTTGGGAAACATTTGAATGATTGCTAAAAGCGTTGAATTTCTGACGATTTCAGTTTTTTATTACCGTGTAGCAAATCATCTTAAAATTTGAGTGGCTTCAAATGGCAACCGTTTTATTGCTTATGAATCTGTGAGTTATATTCAGGGAAGAAGGGCATATTGCTTTGCTCCATGTGATTTGACTTGACCGGGGGATCCAGCATGGGTTCACTCACATACGTGGGCCTCTCTGCTAGCTGTTAGCTGAGACATCTTGGTTCTCCTCCATGAGTTCTGACACTCTCTTGGTCTCTCATCATTCATTAATCAAAATCAGGCTCCTTTTACATGGTGGTTGGTTTCCAAGGTGGCCATAATGGAAGCTGCAGGGCCTCTTAAGGCCTAAGCCTGGGCATGTTAATCAGTATCTCCTGGAGGGTGTTGGCACGTATGAGACAGTCTATGTCCTTTCTCTCAGATAACCTTAAAATGAGGGTGGGGGTTGAGAAAGGGAACAAGACTGATCCAGATAGGTACAACATAAGGCAGAATGGTGGGTGCCTTAAGATAGGCCTGCTGGTCTCCTCTTGCTTCCAGGACCTGATTGAACCCTCCGCCTGGTATGCTCTGCCCTCCAGTCTGCCTAGGCTAAATTATGTCTCATTCATTCAGCACATCATTTAAGGAATGTTTTTTGAAACCTCGCATATTTTTTCTCATAGTTTCTAGCACCTTTTTCCTTCATAACATTTTTTGTTTACAGTTTTTACAATTTGTAATATTTGTGTGATTATTTGACTGATATACAGTAGACAAAAATATGTCTGCTTTGCTCTCCAGTAGCTAACATAGTACCTGCCTCATAAAAGGCACTCAGCAAGTATTGTTGAATGAATAAGTGGTTGATTGAATGCATGCCTGAATGAAGTGATACTTGAATTCAGTTTTAAAGGGTGATTAGAATTGTGGACAGGTGGAGCAAATGACTGGGAAATTCATGGTTCTGAAGTGGAGGTGTAGGTTAAATTGCTCATGTAATTCTAGAAGACGAGAGGAACTGGTTTGGGTGGAGATGAAGGGTTTGGTTTTGAGTGTATTTGCTGTGCTAAATTTGAGGTATGGATATCTAGGAAGCATTTAGAAGTCAGGTGCTGACACTGAAGGGTGAGAACTGATTCCAGATATTTAGATTTGGGAGTTATCTGACTAAAGTCTGTGGAATCCATTCATTCAACACAGACTCCCCAAGCTCCGACTGTGTGTCAGAAAACTGTGTTACAGGGCAGGTGAGCTCGAGTCTCGCTGAAGAGGAGCCAGCTTGGTGAAGAGAGCTGTGTACAATGTTCCAGGTCGAAAAGGAACCACAAGTGGGCAGACCTGGGCGGGGGGGCAATAAATCGTCCTTTTCTTTTTGAGGACCTGAAAGGAGGATCACCAGGGGATTAGAGTGAGGTGAATGGGGGAGTGGGGCAGCAATGGGGGGCGAGGTAAAGCAGGAGAGAAAGGCAGGCCCCATATCACACAGGCCTTTGTGGGCTCTATGGGGAGTCTAAACTTTACCAAAATAAGCATGGTGGTGGGAGTCACTGAAGGTTTTAAAGCAGAAGAGTAACAAGGAGTATGTTTTTTTGTTTTTTTGTTTTTGTTTTTTTAATGAAAGGTGATCCTGAGTACTGTGTGGAGAAAAGAGAGTGGCAAAGAGGGGACCAGTCAGGAGGTGTTTGCCCTAGTTCTTGAGAAAGATAATGGTACGTAGGACAGGGTATGGCAATGTATAGAGTGAGAACGGGATATTTGCAGGATAGATTTGAAAAGACCCAGTAGAATTCACTAGAGAAGGAAAAGAAGAATGGTAAGTACAGAGTCCTAGGGGACACTTAGGGGGCAAAAAGGAGGAGCCAAGAAGGAGTGGGAGAAAGATTGGTCTTTGAAGTCAAAGGGGAGTCTAGCTACTGCACTTTCAGTGGAAACCAAAGGGGAAGAAGGAGCCAGAAGGAAGAACACGGGTAGGTCATTGGTATATGGCGCTGCAGGGAGGTCAGGAAGGTGGAGGATTTAGGGAAAAGTCATGCGTCCAGCCATCAGATCTTTGGTGACCTTGGAGAGAGGGCTTTGGGTAAGATAGTGGAGCTAACAAATGAGTGTGTGACCTGGAGGTGAAGCAGAGCACCACTCTTTTTTGGAGAAGTAGGGAGTTCGAGAGAAAGGGAGACTAAGCGGAGAGCCCACTTGTGCAAACTTGCACAGAGAAGCATGTGTGTGGAAACAGATTTATAAAAACTTTAATGGACCAGTGTTTACCGAGCATCTACTATATGCCAGTTGCTGTGCTAGGAACTATACTGAGTCTGTTCTATTTATCTTTGTTTTTAAACAGTTTGCCTAATAGTGTAGTGACCTCCAAAATGAATTTCTAGATTCTAAGGTATGTAAGAACTTCCTTTGGGGTATGGGAAGGAGACATGAGAACTAAGTTTTTTGTTGTGTGTTTTAATTTTTTTTTAATGTTTGTTTTTGAGAGCGACAGAGCGTGAGTGGGGAAGGAGCAAAGAGAGAGAGACACACACAGAATCCAAAGCAGGCTCCAGTCTCTAAGCTGTCAGCACACAGCCGGACGCCAGGCTCGAACTGAAGAACCGCGAGATCATGACCTGAGCCAAAGTCAGACACTTAACCGACTGAGCCACCCAGGCGCCCCAGAACTAAGTTTTTAAAAATATTTTTATTTTACTCTTTGAAATTTCTTCTTAGTATTAGGTTTTAGAAAGAACACAGTAGGGGCACCTATATTACATATAGATATATTGGAGATGTGCTAATTTTTTTTAACTGATGGTCAGAAATGGTGCTCTCCTGGTCTGCTGAATAAAGGGGAGTTGTTGAGATGGAAAGAAAAGAAGAGGCAGAAAGGGGGGTGGGGAATCAGCATACCAGGTAGTTTGTACGTTGTTTTAAACCTGTCCAAAACCCTGTGATGCTGTTTCCGCCATTTACAGACAAACTGAGGACCAGAGACTAACTTGCCCGACGTCACACAGCTAGTTAGGCGGTAGAACTGGAATTTGAAGCCAGGTCTGTTTTGCTTGAAAGCCTTCTTACCTGACATATTTTCCCCCTCCCCTCGTCTGCTTGATGGCTCTTTCATATTTTTCCATTTAATTCTCACATCTTAAAATACACATTTTGGGTGTCCGTGGGTGGCTCAGGCGGTTGACTATCTGACTTCGGCTCAGGTCATGATCTCATGTTTTGTGGGCTTGAGCTCCCATCGGGCTTTGCGCTGACAGCTCAGAGCCTGCCTTGGATTCTGTGTCTCCCTCTCTCTGCCCCAACCCCCTTGTGCTCTGTCTCAAAAATAAATAAACATTAAAAAAACTAAAAATGAAATCCACATTTTGCAGTTGAAGAGTCTGAGGCAAAGGTAAACGGTTAGCACGTGGTCCCATATCTAGGGTAGGGCACCAGCGGCACGGCGCGCCTGATCACTGTGTTCTTCCCAAGGTACCACCACTGCCTCAAAGTAAATAGAACCCTGTTGAATTGTTTCGGTAAAGTAGGTGAGGCAGTTGCTGGTTATTCGACCAAGGCGTGGAAGAGGGGAGAGGGATTGGTTGGGTTTACACAAAGTAGAAGACAGTAATAGTTCCCACTTTTTGAGCATTTTGTGTTGTTAAGGGCTTGCATTAATTACCTCATTTAGGGATTCCATTTTACAGAAGTGGACGCGAAGATTGGGAAAGTTTAGCACCTTGACTGAGGTCACATAGGAAGACTGTGAGTTCTGTCTAACTTCAGGCCCCATGTCCCAAAACCCTGCCGAACACTGCTCTTTGGAAAGTTCCTGTGGAGACATCAACTAACGGTGAATAAAAGATTTCTGAGGCCAGTGGTGGTTTGGTCCCAGTTGTATGAATTTGTGGGGTACCCAGTAAATAAAGTCTTCTGACGTTTCTGTAATACTTGGTAGCTCAGGTGTGGAGAGGTTGGGGAGTTAGAAGGGAAGAAAACCATAGAATAAGAGTTCAGTAAATCAAGAGAGTTCAATAAATCCTGCCTCAGGGTGTAGGACTGGTGGATTGCAATGGATTGTGGTGTCGAAGAAAGTTGTGTTTGAAATTCATTTTTATAATAAATGTGGTTCTGTTTGATGCAAGGTATGTTGGGATATGGAGGCAAGAATGCAAAGATGATAAGATGGGATCTTTGACCTCTAGAAGGTCAGAGAGAGAGAAAGTCTTTGACTGTGGTGCATGATTGAAGGGTATGGAGCGGTAGAAGGGGAAGAAGTATGGGGAAGTATTCTACAGACTGGCTTGTTGCAGATCGAGGGTGGCACTAGGTAGGGCCGGCCCGGCGGGTGCCATCTGTTTCCTCAGGAAGACCCCTCAGGGTTTCGGTCACTACGTCTTAGGTCTGGTTCAAGGCACAACATTTGTCTTGTTTCGTACCTGGAAATGATCAGTCTTTTGGGGACAGCACTGTATTCAGACTTCAGTGTCTGTGATCAGAAAGGAATGACAACTTATTATTTTAGAGTGACTGAGGCCTTTCCTATTGACAGGAATCTGGATTTTGCTAGGGTATTGCTTTTCTATATCAAGAGATCTGAGAAATGAAATTTAATAATACCACGCTTGCTTGATGAGCATGGAATAATAGAATAGTTTGTGAGGGAAGTTAGAAAAAAAACAAGCTAGGATTATTGATTGCCTGGGGCGCCTAGGTGGCTCAGTTGGTTAACCGTCTGTCTGACTCTTGATTTTAGCTCAGGTCTTAATCTCAAGGTTTGTGGGGCCTGTTTGGGATTCTCTCTCTCCCCTCTCTCCTGTCCACCACCCCCATCAAAGTAGGTAAATAAACTAAAAAAAAAAAGAAAAAGAAAAAAGATTGTTGATTGCCTACTATACCCTCAGTTTGGTACTGAGTGCTTTTGCATAGAGTAGGACATTTAATTCTCCCAGTGGGCCAATTATCCTCAGTTTATAAATAAAGAAACCAAAGCTCTGTCTCAGCCGGTAAGAGGATAAACTGAGATTGGAACCCAGTCCCTCCAGTTCTAAGAGCCCATACCCCTAACTGCTGCTGTACACAGTTCCCATTTAAGCTTCATGAACAGACCTTGTTCCACAGGAGAGAAGATGGTGTGCCACCTAGTTGAAGTATTTCTCTACCTTGGGTTATTCTGGACTCAAAATGGCCCCCTCTGTTTTTTTCTAGGTTTTTCTAAGTTTGTTGACCACATTTTGATGTGATTGTGTTCTTTTTATTTTTAAGTAATCTCTACCCCCAATGTCGGGCTTGAACTCATAACCCCAAGGTCTAGAGCCATGTGCTGTACCGACTGAGCCAGCCAGGCACCCCAAAGTGGTCACATTCTTTATTTAAATATGTGAATACCATCACCCAAGCCCTTTTGTCTTCCTGTCTTCTTGCTTTTAGTTTGGGAGACATTGTATCTCTTTGGAGGTACTAATCTGTACACATTGATTTTGCGTTAATTTTATTATCTTAATTTTATGGGTCATGAGATTCCTCCAAGCTCCTAACTTGTCACCCTCCCTCCTTCCCCTTCCTTCTCCACTGGATTTAAACTCAAATTCTGAGTCTGACTTTGGAATACTTGTCTGGCTCCAGTCCAGCTATCCAATTTAGCTGTGGCTCTGTGGATTGCTAACTGTTATTATTACCATCCCTCCCTTCATGCCCACTTATAGCTCAAATCAAATCCAGTTTCTCACTGTACCTCTATGTCCTTGATTTCATACTTGGGTGTCCTTGCTTTTCTGTTGTGCTTTTGACTTAGAATGTCATTCTTCCTGTGAAGCCTCTTTGTCTGATCCCTCCCTGGGAGTAATCACTCCTTCCTCTGGGTCTCATAGTAGAGAATTCTCTTTTATGGCACAGTACACTTTCTGCTATATATTTCAATAGTTTGTGTACATGCCTTTATCTCTCCTACTAGACCATAACCTCACTGAATAGATTTATCCGGATGACCTTTGTATCTCCTCTAGTGTCTAATTCAGTTCCCTGCACGTAGTAGGCATTCGATATCTGTTGGATGAATAGGTAACTGGAGAAGCAGAACTAAATTTTTTTTTAAATATTTGCTTAGAGAGAGAGAGAGAGACAGAGCCATGAATGGGGCAGGGGCAGAGAGGGAGGGAGACACAGAATCCAAAGCACAGAGCCTGACGCCGGTTTGAACCCACAAACCAGAGATCATGGCCTGAGCTGAAGTTGGACATTTAACCAACTGAGCCACTTAGGCGCCCCTCCTGAAGCAGAAATTAAGATTTAAGTTTCTGCTCGTTGATTTGGATTCTGCCCCCTGCCCCGCCTTTTTTTTTCCTTTCTCATTTCTTTTTCTTTTCTGTTAAACTTGCTGTGTTTTCCTTTGTACTGACTCACCGAACTTGTCTTTACCACTCCTTTTTCTTACTCAGATTTTGCCTCATTTTTTCCCCATTAACAATCACTGTGTGGGAGTGCCACAAACTGCTGGTCAGATTGTCTCCATCCTTTTGTGGCTTTATTCTGTACAGGAATCATATGACCAGCATGAGAACCGAGTGGTGACTACATTAAGATTTTAATAAAAAGACCATGTGTAAAGAGAACAGTCCTTAAGGTTTGTTATTTAGCTTGCAAATGGGAAACTTTCCGATCCACATTTCAAGGGAAGGGAAAAGAATCCTTGGGTACTTGAGAGGTAGATCAAGGCATGTATTCACACTGTGGATTTGTGGGGTGTTGGAGGTGTCTTTTTTGACCAAAGAAATAACGCCGAAAGCCACAGAAGCTTCCTCTCTTAGTGTTGAATCCTGGAATCTACAGCTGGAAGAAACATTAGGGATTTGTGTTGTTCAGCCTTCCTATTTTCCAGATGAGAAAACAGACCCTAGGAGGCTAACCGATGGGTCCATAAAAACTGGGATATTTGTTGGCCCAGCATTTATTCCCAACACTGAATGTGGCTTGTGGGGGACACCGCTAACTCTTTGAAAGCGGTGAAAATTTCACTTCACGTGGAGGCTTCAGGTCTGTAAAACCAGAAGGCTTTTGCTGCCAAGTAGACCCAGATTGGTAGCAGGTTGGGTTGGGGGCAGTGTTCACCAGAAGGGCCCTTTTAAGTGTTGTGATCACTCGGGTGGTTCCCTTCTGGGCATCTGCTCGGTGGGGATTCTGGGCCGACAGAAACCTGTTTCTTCTACATTTGAAAAGAGACCCACGTTTAATAATAAAAACATTTCCAATCTTCCTTGCTCTTTTCCCAGCCTTCATATTTCATGTTTTGTTTCAGGCGTGACTTAGCGCGTGTTTGTGTTCAGTTTTTATTATTTAGGTCAGGCGTCAGTAGGAAGCGTAGGAGAGACCGAAAGTGGCTCAGGAGCTCATGATTGTTTTTTTGGTGCTCTTCAGGTGAATCTTTTTTAACTCAACTCGTAGAACAAATGTCAGTGGACTGCTGTTCAGTGAACCATTTGTTGGCAGATATGAAAGGTTACCTGTTTTGTGGCTAGGCAGCAGCAGTGTAAATAGATCAGACTGCCTAGAACAGGAAGTCAAGTGCAAACAGGATGTGCTTGTCTTTACTGTAACTTTGTGTATCTATGTTTTGAAACTTGGTGTGGTTAAAAAGTCAAGACTTCTAGTATTTGAGCTTGACCAAAGATGTCTCTGTTTCTGGTTTGAAAAGGTGGTAAGGCAACTAACTAGTCCTTTACTGCCCTTGCCTGTATACAGGTACACATCTTTCTTCTAGGGATTAAGCCATTCTTCCTGGTGCATGATGGTTTTTCCTCCCTTACACCGTATTGCATCCATATGTTTCATAAAATGAAACCACTGAATTGCCTGCTGATGTGTTACTTTTGGTAGATGAGGGATCCAAGCTGTGCTTGGCTATTTATTTCTTAATAACAGTAGAAAATCTTAGCCTATATTTCCCCAGCCTTTTAAATTACAGGTTCCTTTTGTTGGATTCCAGGATTTCTAGCACACCTTTTGAGTGCTTCCTAAGTGTGGTAGTTTACAAATTACCCCCAGGCCTTTTTAGTCTTTGAATTGAAAATTTCCTTGTATGTTGGAGGCTGGATCTAAAGCTAACTGCTGAACTGTTTTACCCCTGTAGGCATGTTTCTGGAGAAGAGATTAAATAAGCAGTTTGCTTGTTGGGGAGGTCACTCAGCTGGTAAACAATCTTAGGAACCTCTATTTGATAAACCCCTTCTCATTCCTCATTGCTTCCCACTGCTGAAATCTGCTTTATTACGTTCGTTAGGGAACTGGATGGTCTATAGAATAACTCCCTGTGGGAAGTAATCTTGGGATCTTTGTGGATTATCATAACCACTTGAGCTATTTCAGAACAGGTCCATTCTGGTGGTCTCAAACCATAAACTAATGAATATGGAGCAGGTACAAGTCTGGGTAATGTTTTTTGTGCAATCCACATCCTTGCCACATTGCAGACTATCCTTCCACTTTTCTTGTTTTTAAGTTTATTTATTTATTTTGAGAGAGGGAGTGTGCACTTGTGCACGTGAATGTGGCCAGGGGGTTGGGGAGGGGGTAGTGGCAGAGAGGGAGAGAGAATCCCAAGCAGGCTGCATTTAGAGCCCTATGCGGGTCTCAAACTCATGAACCGTGAGATCACGGCCTGAGCTGAAAGCAAGAGTCGGGTGCTTAACTGACTGAGCCACCCAGGCACCCCTGTCCTTCCACTTTGTAATTCCAGGAGCAGATGGGTAAAGTGGCACATGTTGGCATCAATGAGAATAGCATTACAGTATCAGTATTATGATAGACCGATATCAGCACAGGTGTCTCTTTTCTTGACTCTCGCAAGGAGTGGTAAATATGAGCCAGTTTGCACTTCATTGTGGGATATACAGGCAAAGAATAAAACCCGAAGACCAGGTTAAGCACAGGTGTTCTTCCCAAGGAGGGAAGGTGATGAGAACATGAAGGATTTCTTTGTGGTATGAGGTGAACTAGAAATCTCCATTTCTGCCTCTTGGGAGAGATAGTGGACATATCACATCCTGGGAGGAGCAGAAAACATTTCAGAGAGTCAGCATAATTTCTAGATTGAGATCAAACATCAAACCAAGCCAAAGGTCTGTGGGAGGAAGGGGGTGGTTAGTCTGAATTTATCCTGGGTTTATCACAAACTCCCATCAGACTTTAGCGCAGCACAGGCAGTTATGGGGCGCCAGGTGGGGGCCAGAGGTGTGTGTGTGCTCAGTCCTCTGCATCAGGTGGACGGAAGGGTTGAGCTGAGGGAGAGTCTCCAGTAACTGAGCCGTGGGAAAATTGGCAAACTTGTTGGCAAAGCGGTGGACTTGGGAAGAAGTGTAGCAGGCTGGGCTGCATGAAGGGAAAACCACCTCCAGATCCCCTCTGCCCCTTCTCCAGGGATTATAAAGTTAAGAGCTGGTGGGAGGGGCCTGGGTGATTTAGTTCTTGGAGGATCATTAGAAAACTAGACTTTGCCTGATGAAAGAAAGGTATTAGCAGGTCTTGAAAAAAGCAGATAGGGGATAGAGCAGGTAAATTTTGTCCCTTTTAAAGAACCTTAAAACAGCTTTTCTTTAAGTTACTTGTAGCCAGCTTTTATTGAGTACTGTTCTGTGCTAGGCTCTGGAGTACATGCTTGACCTGCATTATTTTAATCCTTTCAATTATCCTTTCAACCTAGCAAGCTCTGTTGTTTTTGAGAAAAATAACGTTTAAAGGGATTAAATAACTCCAGGGGCTAGAGTCCTCAGTTGAGTTCACACCAGTGTACGTTTAGCCACAGTGACTTTTGTGCGGTCCACTTGGGAAAGGCAGACGGGGTCATTTTGACTCTAGACAGAATTCACGCCCTGAAGCGCTGCCTTTCCCCAGGGCTTTGCATGTGGCAGAAACCCTCTCAGTGAATCCCTGGCTTCCTTATCCTGGTGACCCAGTAGTCCCGTCACTGTGATAGTAGCTCAGGAGAACAACTTCTTGGGTCCAGAATAGCCTCTCTGGTAAATCCTGTTTTCTGCACGAGAGTTCAGAGGGATCAGAATCTCTTTATTCTTGATGAGCTCTGTCATCAGTTTTGATGGAAGAAGGATCCTGTGGTAATTAAACCACAGGTCCGTTTATTCTGTTTTCAGCTTGTTTGAAGATCCTCTGAACTGCTTTCTTTCCTGATTGACTCGCCCTTTGGGGCAAAATGCCTGGGCTGAAATTAAATGTGTAGGTTTCTCTGCTGCAGTGTTCAATCTGTCATCTCTCCTGAACGCCACACTAAGAAGCAGCCATTTAATTGGTCAGACCCCGAGGGTGAGATTTTGGCACAAGGCCATTGGTTAGAATTACTTTTCCCTGAACTTCGCAGCAGATGCTGAGGTCCCTCTGCAAGTATTTGTCATAGACTAGTTGAAACGAGGGAGTTTTCAAGAACATTTATAACTTGGATTATTGTGTATGTTTTTCACTTGTTTACAACAGTTATCACTTCAGGAAAAGAGCTCATGTATTACTAGCGAAAAGTGAAACCTCCCTCCTTTCCCCTTCTTCATGCTGTCATTTTAACGCTTTGTGTTCCAAGACCCGCTGCCGTGGTTCCTTGTGTCCTGCTTCTCCCTCCTCTTGCTTGAGCTGCGCACATCGGTAGCGACTGGCAAAGCTCTGCTTAGACCTGGGTGGATCTGGTAGAGTCTCTTTGATTGTCTAGCATTGCTTTTTCTCTGTTGCTTCTCTTCTCCATGTGTTGATTTCACTTTAATTTGTGTTCTCTGCAGTTCTTATCACTGTGCTATTTATTCCCAACCGAAGCCGCTGGGAGGTCACTGAAGGCTTCTGTGCCTTTTGATGCAGGGAGGGGATGGACGTGCCGATCCTGTTCATCCTCGAGGTTTTCTGGCTTTCTAATGCTGTCGTAACTGGCAGTTTTAACATGTGTCTGTTACTTCTAGAAACTCAGTCTGTTACCATTCTTAGCAGACACTTTAAAAACTTCATCCTCAGCAAGTGTGAGGTAGGCATGTACCTATTAAGCCTTTCCCTTAACATACTGCTATGGTCATTTGGGTTTAAAACCCTTAATTTGCTCATCACCCTGTAATCAGGATTGTAGAGTTTTCAAGCATGAATTTCTCTCTCTCTCTCTCTCTCTCTCTCTCTCTCTCTCTCTCTTTTTAAAGCTCTGTTGTTGTTATCATTAATAAGACTTCAACAAATACCTGGTGATCACGTTTACCTGGCACTAAGGCTGGGAATTAAGCTGTAGACTCTTTTCCTGTTTCACTCCCTAACCATGGGAGAAGAATACTTGAAAAAAAAAATTACACAAATCGTTAGCCAATTGATTAAATGCAGTGCTGCTAGAATGCTCATCCCCTCAGAATGTAATCACCATGTGGTGAAGGGACCTTGCCTGGTTTTGTTCCTCTTGGAGTCCCCAGCACCTGGAAGAGAGCTCTGCAGAAAGTAGCGCTAAGCAGACAGTCAGGTGAATGAATTAAAGTTCTTGGGAGGTGTACGAGATGCTGTGGGAGCACAGACAGGGTCAGAGGAGGTTTTCCTGAGGAAATAAATGCTGCATGAGGAGGTCAAGGTCGAGGGTATAGCGTGAGGGAGGTTCCTGAAAACCCACATAAGCTTGGTCTTTGAGGGGTCGACGGAATAGCAGGGTAGCTGGAGCTAAGAGCAAGGAGAGCGAGGCCCTGATTGCTAAGGATTTGCTTTCATTATTATTTAATGGGTACCAGTGAAAACACTTATTAAAAGGAGAGTAATAGAGCATTAGGTAGTTGAGACAACTGAAAAACCCCTCCTCAGCTGGAACCAAGGTGGGCAAGGATGGAAACCGAAACATCTTAAATATTGATTAAGGGCTCTATCTTTAGAAAGTTGGGGGTCTCTTCATAGCGTCAGTACCCCGAAGTTGTAGTGGGTCGGAAATGCAGATGGCCTACTGGATGTATAAATTAAAATTCTGTATTCCCGGGGCTGGTTTGTCTGCCATTCCTTTTACAAGGTCCTCAAGTGTTGAAAGGTTGGCTCGGCGGGTAGGTGGTTTCCACTGTCTCTCCTATGGTCAACTCATTTACCTTGCTCTCCAGCACACAGGCTCTGTTAGTAGTGCTATGCGGAGGGAGTTGTGGGTGGTGAAAGCATCGCCCTCTTTCTGTAGGGCCACAGATTAATCACCCCTAGCTGTATGACCCAACCCGAAGGGCCCAGCCTCTTGATTTACAAAAAGAACATTGTAATTTCGATGTTTGCAGGATTATTGTATTAAATGAGACAACAGATGCCGACAAAACAACTCACGTGTTTTGTAGTGTTTTTACTTTTCCTGAAAAAAATACTGTTTTCTAGGATCATCTGAGAAGGGATTTCTGAACCCCTGAGTCTAAATACCTCCTATTTTCCCCTTGTCTACCCCTGAAATAACAGCACAGGAAATTCTTTCTCTCACCTAGAGCTTTGATCCTTTATATTAAAGTAGAACTTGGGAACTGGAGGACATAGGAGTCCTAGTATCTTTGAAGTCTGACATCTCAGAATCAATAGGGGCTCTGGGAGCTGGTTTGGAGAGAGGCAAACATTGAATCCTCCTTAGCCCCATGCCTTATTATAAGGCCAGCCATTTACTGAATGTCTAGTACCATCTTCTGCTCTTTTTGTAAGACTAAAAATTAGCTTGTAAAGTACGCTCCCTCTTTATACTGAGCACCTACTCTGTGTCCAGCTTGCGAGGTACAGGCAAGTTTATTCCTGTTCCGCCGAAGCTCAGAGAGCCCACTTTCTCAAGTTCATTCTGTTATTCCTTGTTAGAGTTGGATTTAAGGTCACGTCTGACTGAAGCTAAAACCAGAGTAAGATGTAGTTGGGAATTTTTTTTTTCCTTTTTTTTTGTTTTTGAGAGAGAGTGCGAGCAAACAGGGGAGAGGGAGAGAGAATCTGAAGCAGGCTCTGCGCTTTCAGCTCAAAGCCTGACGTGGGGCTTGAGCCCACGAACCCTGAGATCATGACCTAAGCTGAGGTGGAATGAATGCTCAACCAACTTGAGCCACCCAGGTGCCCCGAGAATTTTTTTTTTTTAACTCTTGTATTTTCTAAAAATTTAGCCCCCAAATGAAATGCCTAGCTAGGAAATATGCATTATCCACTCCCCACATCCTAAGGACTGCTTGGGAGGATGGACAATGTCTATTAGGATTTAAAGCCTTTGGAAATGTTTTCATCTGCTGTGTTCCAGCCTTGTGACAGATCCCTTGTTCATGCCCAGCCCAGACACCACTTTACCAGGGCTGCTGATCTGATTCAGGCCTCGGGTGTTAGAGTTCCATAATATACTTGTCTTCTCTGTGACTTAGGTGTTCTGAATTCTTTATCCTAAAGTAAATATCTCAGAAATAATGTCCGTATCACAGAGAACATGCTTCACTCTCCCACGCCCAGCAAGTGAGACCAGTATGTAATATGGTGCATTTGTGGGTTGCTTACTCACAGATGCAACAGTGGCCCTGTTTCATGCTCATGGTGTTGTCGCCAGCCCTTTAAACCTTCCCCAGCCAGGGTGGTTACCTTAGGCAGGTTTGCTGGAAAATTCAAGTTGTGACTTTGAATTTGGGTTTTAAATAGTTTTGAGGGATTTCAAGTTTCTTTTCAAACTTTAGAAGTGAGCAGCCTTCCAAGTTGAGAGATGATTGTAAATTTCAGGTGAGTTCTCAAGATAAGGATTCTTTATCGTGTGGGTGGTGTGATCAGCTGTGCGGAGCCCCACCTAACCCAGTCCCTTAGGTGGTAGGAGACTCAAGCTTTGGGGCATCAGAGAGAAAAAGCGTGAGACGTATGGAGCTTTCTGGCCCATAGTCACTGTTAAACATCTAGGCTGTTGCCATTTTAGAATTGTAACTTAAAGTTAAATGATAATTTCTTCTAGCATGTTATTTATTGATCAGTGATCACTTACTGTGGGTTAGGCACTTTCTGAATATTATTTTTCATCCCTACAATTACCTCCCAACACAGGGATTATCCCTTTTATAGAGGTGAGGAAACAGACTCAAAAAGCTTAAGTCACCTGTCCAAGGTTAGCTACCCTTTGTTTTTGATAAAGGGCTTTTTTTTTCATAGTCCCTTTATGTCACTATAAATATTGACAAAATGCTTTGGGTCCTAAGGAGAGATAACTAGTACTTGCCTCATTGGCTGTATTGATAAAATACTTGAACGTTCTTCTGACCTCTGTTTGTTCATTTCACCAATTATTTGGGTGCCTGCTGCAAAGTGGTACGGTGCTAGATGTGGATAAAAAAGTGAGGACAGGTGGGGTTCCTGCCCTTGGAGTTTCCAGTCTGTGGGTAGATCAGCTGTAAACAAAGCTTTATAATTGCAGATATCGGCAGTGCTCAGGAAGGAAACTAAGGGCAGTGAGAGAGAGGCAGTGTGACTGAGGAGGACTCCTCTCAATCGGTGGTGTCCGGGTTGCATCCTGAAAGATGAGGAGGAACAACGCAGGCAGGGAGAACAAGCGGAGACCTGGAGGCAGGATGGAGCCGTGTGCTTGACCTCCTGAAGGCCACCATGGCTTGAAGCTTAGCGAGCAGGGAGAAAAGCAGCATGACACGAATCAGAGAAGTGGACTGGTGGCACATGCAGGGTCTTTTAACCATGCAAGGAGTTGAGTTTTCCTTTTAAAATGCAGCGGGACTCTGTTCAAGAGCGTGTGTGTGTGTGTGTGTGTGTGTGTGTGTGTGTGTGTGTGTGTGTGTGTGTTGGGGAGAAAGAATTGGAGAGAGGCAAGAACAGAAGCTGGGAAGCTAGTTAGGATCAGTTCTTCTACCCAAGAAGCCCTTCTAGACTCTGGAATTACAGTAGAGCGTAAAATCCCTGCCCTCATGTGTTTTTTAAATTCTAGTTAGAAAAGCAGTTAACAAGTAAGCCAGTAATACCAGTTCATGCTGTTAGGCATGAGACTAGAAAATGACATTGAAACTGAAGAGTGAATGGCAGGAGGGAGCCAGGTATGTGATATCCTGCGGAGAAGAGTCCAGGCAGGACTCTTCCAGAAGCAAACAGCAGATTCAACGTCTAAGGAGGGAAGTGTGCCGTGTGCATAATAGATCAGAGATGGCGGTTGAGATCTCTGCCGTATTGGGGGGGGGAGGGGGGAAGGGGGGTGGTGACAGGGGAGATAGAGATAGGAATTTATGAATCTTCAGCTTAAAAACAGTACCCAAAGTCACCCGACAGGGCTCCTCTCGGGAGACTATGGATGGAGAGGGTGCCAAAGACAGCCTAGGGGCTCCCAACATTGAAGAGCAGAGGGAGGGGAGAGAGCAGCAAATAGGCTTTGAGCTGGGAGGCAAACCAAGGACACGGAGTTGTGGAGAGTGTTTCAAGGAGGAGGCAAGGGTCACTTGTGTCTGGCTCTGCCAGGAGGTTAAGAGGAAGACAGAGAAGTGTCACTTGGATCTGGCCACTTGGGATTCCTTGGTGACCTTGAGAAGAAGAGATTAGGTGGAGTGGTTCAAGCGAGACTGGAGGGTTTAAAGAGTGAAGTTGATGAAGTGAGTTGAGTATTGGGAGAATTTTTTTTTTAAGGTTTATTTATTTATTTTTGAGAGCAATCGAGCAAGGGAGGGGCAGAGAGCGAGGGAGAGAGAATCCCAAGCAGGCTGCATCATCGGCACAGAGCCCTGTGTGGGCTCGAACTCATGAACTATGAGATCCTGCCCTGAGCCGAGGTCAAGAATCAGACGCTTAACTGTGCAACCCAGGCGCCCTAGGCTGATTTTATTATTATTTGACTGATTGATGGACTGTGGAATCAGGACTACTTCTTGCAGCCTGCAGAGCACGGGCTTCATGGTATAAGCGATTTAGTTTCACATCTTGGCTTTACTACCCTCTAGCTATGACCTTTAGCAAGTTAAGTTCTCTGAACCTTGGTTTTCTCACCTGTAAATGGGATGCACTAATCTAATTTGCCTTGCCAGAATTGTGAGGATCACATGATAAAGCACTAGGTAGTCCCTAGCTCAGTGCCTGACAGATCAGAAGTATTCTTCAAGTGGAGAATGACTACTTTCTTCTCTACTTCTGAAAACATGTAATTACTTATCAGTTATTTCAAAGAGGCATAGCTAAGCCATATTGATAGGCTTTCATAGCATTTCCTTTCAAAGTCATTGCAATTGTACTTTAATTGCTTTTTAAGGATAATAATACAAGATGAAGCAAAACCTATTCTGTATTAATGATCCATAACGTGGGATACTTTTCATAATGCACTTACAGCCTAGCTGCTTTTAACAATTCCAGGAATATGGTAGTGACAATAGGCAAACCTCCCTCACGGAACTGCAGACATTCTTGAAGGCTTGCTTCGTAGCCACTTTCTGATTTGCCCTGTCAGGTACTTCTTTGAGGATTGTGGGCATTGTAATTAGGTTTTCTAAAAAGGATTTTTGTGAAATCTTACACAGTGGTTCACCATAAGTATGTTAATTCCAGGATGTTGCATCTATGTAAAGCCCGTTGTTGCAGAAGTACCTTGGCACACAGAGCAGTTAATTAAAATCAGAACAGATTGGATGAGAACCTTGGGGACTTGACTTTACTGCCTTAGATTTTGGAGGTTAGCAAGGTGGTTTGGAGTCGCATTGCAAACTAGCACTTATTTTACTAGGGCACTGACATTCTGACCCTTCTACTCCATGGGTCCATTCTGACCCTTCCCTCCTCCTCGGTAAAGCCCATGACAACCACTGATCTGCTTAAAATTATTTGCCTTGGGCAGGTGAACGAGTGCAGAAGTGTCTGTTTTAAAATTACTTAGGATTCTAGGACTTAATGGGGAGAAATCACATTATCTCCCTTCTTGCCTCTAACTACGACTGTACTCAGCCTACCTGGGATAGATCATTTATCTTAACCCTGTTATTAAAACTGTAATTTTCCTGTTCAGCAGAGCTTAGTCTCTCAAGAAATGCCAGCATACTTGTCAAGCTGACACACTCCCACATGCTGACTAGCCTTCTCGGCCCCAGACCGCAGGGTTCCTCCACAGGGAGGAGCAAGTTTTCTTGCTCATCTTGGCCTTACACCTCCCGTCTTCCTCCTGGTCCTGCAGAGAGGGAGAGGAGAGCCTCGCAGGCTTCAAACAAGCTCCCTGGGACCGCGGTCAGAGACTGTATTTGGTGATTAAATCGCCAAGTCCGTCTGTTCCGAAGAGGGTGAGGGGAATCGGGGAAGGAATTTTCAAACCCTCAAAGAAGATTTGATCATTTTCTTTCAAGATCAGGAGATTTGCAGATCAGAAAGGGAACTTTCTCATGATGGCGCCATGGGCAAAATTCGTTATACACCCACAGTTGGTTCCACTTCCAGCCCTTTGGTAACACGATCAGATGCCAAGTGTGTGTGTCTGTTTAGGGCTGAGGGATAAAAAAATATTGCCAAGAGAAAAGCGTTTGGTTTGTATGGCAGTGTTAAAATTACAAACGCTTTCCTTTCACTCCCTGAGGTAATCCTGAATACAGTTGTAATTTAGGCTTCGTATTTTCCGGTTTGGCAAGAGAGTACTTTTAGCTGGCCACATTAGGAAATGGTATTTTAATTATATGTGAAAAAGAGTAAAAGCCTGGTCTCCTGACATTGGTGACAGGGTCACCAGTTACTGAAGTTAGCTACTTCAGCACTGGAGACCTCCCCCCGCCCCAGCCCTTTCTGTAATAGTCCCGTCCCCACGTACTCAATATGCCCGGGATAAGACTCCGTTCTCCACCTGCACATGGGGCCGGGGGAAGAACCCAGAGGCAATCTTCAAGTCTTCTCCCAGAGCCAAGACCTCCTGAGCCAGGCCACATACTTGGATAGGCTGATGGCTTTTCTTTCACAGCTCTTCAGAGGAGGCAGTTAAGATTAGAACCAAAGTTGAGAGAATGAAAATACCGCCGTGGAAGATAGATTGTCTTGGTTCTCGACTGAGGAAGGCCTTTCTTAGCTCTTCTGTCAGGATGGCCGAGTTGAGCTGTATAGTTGTGCCTCATTGGGCCCAGAGTCCCCTGGGGGCAAGGACCTAGTCGACCTCACTTTTGGTATTCCCAGTGCCCAGCACAGCGCTGGTGCTCCCTAAGTGCTTGGGAAAGCACAGGAATTTAAACACTGTACAGCTGGCTGGCCTTCTGGCTGTTTTCCTGTTGATCACGCCTTGCTCTGCGGGCCTACCCACCGTGTGGCAAAGTCCTTGGCTCTCAGAAAAAATTGCAACGTGCAGATTCCTTGTGCGAAGGAAAAGTTTGTTTTCTTCTTGTGGTTAACATCCCCCCACCCTTGTCTTTTTACTTCATCCGTTCACCTTTGTCTGCTGGCAGCTTATCTTTGGTGACATCTGTCTCCCCTTGCTTCCAGTCTCTGGTGAAAGAGGTGACCTTTCTCCTCCCCGCCCACCCCCAGTCTTTCTTTCTCCTCCTGGCCCTGACTCCCACCTTGTGTTGCCAGCTTCCCTTCCCCTGTAACCTCTTCCTCTTTGGGGGTCTCCTGCAGTTTCTGCATTTCTCTGTCTTGTGTTAGTAACCTGCATCCTCTTTAGCTCTGGCCTTCTCTCTTCCCTTCATGGCCAGAAGTTTCTTCAGAGAATAGTTAATCCTTAGGGCCTGGCTCATCCTCACATCTGACCTGTGGTTAGCCATCAGGTTCTCTCTTCCTTAACTGCTCGGATGAAGAACATATTCACGTTTTCTTGAAACTGGGGCCTGGGTCCATTGGACATTTTGTATTCCATGCGTTCTACTCTCCGGGTCATTTGACAGCATTGATCATTTCTTCCTGAAACACAACCCTCTTCCAGGTGCCCCTCCCCTTTGTTTTTATTTGTTTGTTTAGTTTAGTTTTGGGTTTTTGTTTGATTTTTTAAATTTATTTCTAAGAGAGAGAGAGACCGAGAGAGACAGAGCGTGAGCAGGGGATGGTCAGGGAGAGACAGAAACACAGAATCCGAAGCAGGCTCCAGGCTCTGAGCTGTCAGCACAGAGCCCAATGTGGGGCTCTAACTTGTGAACCGTGAGATCATGACCTGAGCTAAAGTCAGCCATTTAACCGACTGAGCCATCCAGGCGCCCCCAGATCGCCCACCTTTGAGCATTCTTCCTTCCACTGTTGTGATGGTTTTCCTCCACTAGCCCTTTAGGTCGGGTCTTCCCTGGGGCACTCCCTGGCCACCCTCTCTGACCCCCCACTGTCTAATTCAGTCTTCTGCCCCGTTCTGGCTTGTCATGCTTCTAGCAGGCTGAGGATTCCCAGACCTTTGTCCTCAACCAGGACTGTGCTCCTGTGTGCTGTGTCCATCAGCAAGTCCCCTGGGTACAAAACCCCACTTGTCGTCTTAACTGCCCCCTGCCTTCACACAGACACATGCCTCCTCCTGAGGGCCTTGTCCCTCGTTACAGTTAAGGATTCTACCGTGTCCTGTTGTTTTTTTCAGAGACCCCCAGGATTCGTCCAAGACTGCTTTCTCTCCCCATTCTCCCACTGCTTCAGTTCACTGACACATCCCACGAGTTCGTCAGAGATCTGTCTGTGCCTTTCTCTTACGCCCGTGTCCTCGTGTCTTGACTGTACTATAGCAGCTTCCTGCTCCTAGCCTTCCCCTTGCAGGCTTGTTCCCCAGGCTGCTTACTGGCAGAGTGCCCACTCTAAAATGTAAATAAGATCAGAAAACCTGCTTGCCTGAACCCCTCACCGTGTTCCATTACTTGCAGGATAAAGTCCAGATTCCTTATCGTGGTCTTTAGTGGCTGCTCGTTTGCCTGCTGCAGACCCCACCCTTACTCTTGACCCTACTGAACATTTTGTAGTTTCTTTTTGTATTTTTTTAACTTAAAACAAATGTTTAATGTTTGTTTATTTTTGAGAGACAGAGAGAGAGACAGCACGAGCGGGGAAGGGGCAAAGAGAGAGAGGGAGATACAGAATCTGAAGCAGGTTCCAGTCTCCGAGCCATCAGCACAGCTTGCCCATTTCAAGCGGGGCTTGAACTTACAAATTATGAGATCACGACCTGAGCTGAAGTCGGATGCTTAACAGACTGAGCCACCCAGGCACCCCCATTTTGTGGTTTCTTTAATGCCATGTTGCATGCAGTTTGCTCTTTCTTGCAAATTCCTTTTACTCTGGGCCAGTTACTCTAACAGCAGGATATGTGTGGCGTCTCACTGGAAAAGTCTTCTCTGGTCATCCCTCCACCCCTGGGGAGTTGATTGTATCTTTGTAGCCTCCCATATGCTGTAGGAACCTCTGTTAAAGCACTGAGCACCCTGAAATTTCTAGCTTTGGCTTTACATTTCTTTCTGTCTTTTTAAAAAGATTTTAAGTAATGTCTACACCCAACATGGAGCTCGGATTCACCACCCAGAGATCAAGAGACATGTGCTCTACTGACTGATCCAGCCAGGCGCCCCTACTTTTACATTTCTTGTTCCCCTGCCAGACTGTGAACCCCTCGAGGGTCAGATTTCTCCCTTTACCTGCCTAGCACTGGAAACAGCAAGGCACTGGCTTCCATAAAGGTTGCGTGTGTGGGGGAGTGGAGATTCTGACCAAAGTTGCAGACCACGCACAGCTGGGCTGCGCTGATCCTCGCCTTGCCCCCACCCCCTTCAGTTACTTGACCCCTTCTGTTAATTTTGTCACAGATGTCCATATCCCTTTTTAGGATAGCCCAGAAAGCCAATGGTAATTGTGGGGGAAATCTCTAGGTTTACTTTTTAATCTGAACCTTGCCAGAGAAATCGTGGCTGAGCTATTGTTATAATGCTCGTAGCAACGACTGATTTGTTTAGTGGCTCTCAGCCCAGAGAATGTCCAGGTGAGAAAAAGGAAGAACAGAAAGGTAGGACTTACTAGAGGCAGGTGTAGTAAAGCAAGGCTTGGGCCCAGGTCTTTTGGTTCCAGATCCTGCATTCCTTGCATTACAACACATGGTCCCAGATGCTCTTGTCCAGGTGATTGAGAGAATCGTACAACCCCTCTTTCAGAGGGGCCACTCTGCTGTTAGCGCCATTATCTTGCCAACACAGAACTCAGTTATTTAACTGTTTCTCACTTTGTTTTTCCATGTGAACTATTCATTGCAGTTAAGACTGTCTTCTAGGAACTGAGAGGCCTTGGACAAGTACTAGGCTGAGACCAAGGTGTTTGATGTGTAGGAAATGGAGTGAATGCGATTAAAGTTTAAATACCATGTGTGATTCATCCTGTAGTCTTTGTTGAGCTATCTATCTGCTGGGCACTGGCTGACTGTCATGGTCCCTGTTCTCAGGGGAGGGAGGGGGGTGGGGGGTGGGAGGAGGCGGATGTGAATCAGACATGCCTGCAAAAGGGAATGAATTCTCCATCAGGAGTATTGGGAAATGCTAGAAGCTAAGAAGGCCCTAGAGTAGTCAGGAGACCTAAGGTTATAGCTGTGTGAACCAGGAAGTGAATCTTCCTGCTGGGCCTCTGTCTTTTCCTCTGTGAGATGACCAAGCTTGAACCAGTCGGCTTCTTACTGTTGGTACTTCCCAGCTTAGCACATGTTTGAACTATGATTTACAAAGGCACTTTGCATGAGTCAGGAGGCAGAGCAGAAGGTACCATTCTTCTGTGTGACCTGATTATTGAGTAGTAACACTAAATGTTTCATTTATTATTTCTGTAGGCAGAGAGTTCAGGCTCAAAATGTCCATATTGACTGCCATGGTGTACTAAGAAAAGCACGCTCTTACTTCATCACGGCAATGCTTGGCATTACAGGGGACCCTTTTGCAACTTTAGGTTATTCTGACATTTGAGGGATTGGATCTTCTTTGTTCTGTGATCTTAAGCATCTGGGTGGCTCAGTCGCTTAAGCAACTTGATCTCAGCTCAGGTCTTGATCTCAGTTGTGAGTTCAAGCCCCGCACTGGGCTCCGTGCTGGGTGTGGAGCCTACTTAAAGCATTTGGGGTGCCTGGGTGCCTCAGTCGGCTGAGCGTCCGACTCTTGATTTCAGTTCAGGTCATGATCCCACGGTTGTAGGATTGAGCCCTGCATCGTGCTGAGCATGGAGCCTACTTAGGATTCTCTCTCTTTCCCTCTCACTCTTCCTCTCTAAAATTAAAAAAGAAAATCAGGGGCGCCTGGGTGGTTCAATCAGTTAAGTATCCATCTGACTTTGGCTCAGGTCATGATCCAGCCATTCGTGAGTTCGAGCCCCTTATTGGGCTCTGCACTGGTGGTGTGGAGACTGCTTCGGATTCTCACTCTTTCTCTCTCTGTCTCCCTCTGTCTCTCTCTCTCTGCCCCTTCCCCACTTACACTCTTTCTTTCTCTCAAAAATAAATAAACTTAAAAAAAAATCTACTCCTTTGGACAAAGGAGCACCCCTATTTGATATGTTAAATGGGAATAATATTCCAGAATTTCTTAATAAACCCATAGAGGCACCTCTTCAGCAAGGTTACAAACATTGGTTGAGTGTCTTCTGTGTGCAGGACACTGCTAGGATGCAGCACACACGTGGCTAAGAAGTCATCCCTGCCCTCAAGGAATTTATGCTTTAGTGGCAGAAAATAGAGGGTAAGAATGTCTGTGCAACAAACTGTTTAAGCTGCTGGGAGAGAGGTTTAGGAAGGACTGGAAGAACAAACGTCAGAGCAGTTTGCTCTGCTGGCCGGCAGAGGGGAAATCAAGGTGGGTGGCATGGTACAGGAAAAGAACGTTAGGTTTAGAGTCAGAAGACCTGGGTTTTCAGAATCTCAGTTCTCTGTATATTAGCTGGGTGACCTTGACTTCTTTGAGCCTGGGTTGCCTCATCTCTAAAGGAAATAATAATAGTTCCTCTCCATGGTCATTGTGAATATGGGATTATACTTGTGTGTGTGCATGTGCATGTGTGATAAAGTCCTTTCTTTTTTTAAGTTAAAAAAAAAAAACTTTTGTTTATTTTGAGAGAGAGAGAGAGAGAACGCAAGTGGGGGAGGAGCAGAGGGAGAGAGGGAATCCTAAGCAGGCTCCGAGCTGTCCACGCAGAGCCTGATGTGGGGCTTGAACTCACAAACTATGGGATCATGACCCGAGCTGAATCCGAGTCAGACGCTTAACTCGCTGAGCCACACTGGCGCCCCTGATAAAGTTCTATCTATCTGAGCTCTAGGAGCAAATTCATCTTCCTGAATAAAGTGGGTATTAGGTCACTTACGATTGCTAAGGCAGTTCTTTACTTGAAGTCAGGTCTCAGATTAAACCAAAACATAGCTCAGCAACCTTTCAAAGGTACGGTGCCATCTCGGCCGTCCGTGTCGTCCTGGTAGATCAGGCGTCTGTCTTGTGTGCAATGGCCACTGGTGAAGCAGGAGGTGGTGAGAAACCTACGGCCCCTGAAAACATGTCTTCACCTCGACGCTCGACTCTGGCAACAGGTGTGGATTGAGTATCCTGGCTCACTTGTGCCCTCGGGAATGGGGGAATGCAGTAGAGGTGTGTCTTAACTCTGACCCTTTTCCCCTTCCTCCCTCGCACCAGATTTTATCATGTGGGCAACCTGCTGCAACTGGTTCTGCCTGGATGGACAGCCTGAGGAGGTCCCCCCGCCCCAGGGAGCCAGGACGCAGGCCTATTCCAACCCTGGGTACAGCTCCTTCCCCTCCCCCACGGGCTCGGAACCAAGCTGCAAGGCTTGCGGGGCCCACTTCGCGAACATGGCCAGGAAGGTGAGTGTTGACTTCACGGCCCGCTGGGCCGCTACAGCCTCAGGTCCTCGGGCAAGCCTGCCGACCCCTCCGTAATGCCTGTCGCCTTGCCGTTGCCTGATCCCATAACCCACACCTGATCCCTTCACAAGATTGTTAAAGAAAAACTAGCCCAAAGCAGAGCATCTCAGCGTAGATTTGGAGCCAGACAGGCCTGAATTCAGATGTCAGCTTTGCTGCTTACAAGCCATATGACCTAACTTTTCTGGAGATTCTTTCCCTCCCCCGTCTCTAAAATGGGGGTGTAATAGTCATACGCATCGGACAGTGTTGTGAGAATAAAACGGTTAGGCCACCAGGGGTATCCAGCATGATGCTTGGAACGGAGCAGGCACTCAGTGTTACTCCCTTCATTCGCTGTCGTCATAAAAAGCCCGGGTGCAGATTAACTTGTTCTTTTTATCACTTGCAGTGCCGAGGACATCTCAGGTACATCAAGACCCTGACAGGACAAAGACCGGGGCTCCTTTACTGTAGCGACTTCACTGGCCATGCGCGGTAGTCATCATGTTTTCCAGATTAGCAAGCAGCAGGGAAGACCAGTGGCTGGGGAGTTGTGCCTGGGTGCGGGCATCCCTGGTGAGGGCTCAGAGGCGGCATATTCTCCTCGGTCAGGCACGGCCCGGGCTGAAGGTGAACCCTGACCTGGGAATTCCTGCATTCTTCTGCAGAGCGGGCGGTTTGCAGGCCTGGATGTGATGTTAGAATGGCGCTGATGGGGACTTTGAGAGGAAGAGCTACTTTTTAAGCCACGTGCTGTATGCCAGGGTCTGCTGTGAGCTGTGTGGATGTTTTGGTTTCATTTCTTCCTCACAGTGTCTCTGTGATAGAGGTTTCCGGGTCCCGAAACTCCCATTTTACAAATGAGAAACTGAGGCTTTAGAGTTTAACCGTTAAGAAGGAGACTGTCAAGTTCCTGGCAGATGGCGTAAGAGGGATTGAACGACTCCCGTCTTTTCCCTCCACTTAGGTAGTGCCCCAAGATCATGTGGTTAGTAGAGGGCAGAGCCAGGATTCACACCCAGCTCTTTGAATTCCCAAGCTGCCTCCCAGAAGACATTCAGCATGTCAGAGAATTCCTGTAGCGCTGACCACCCTTTTGTCCCCATAAGGTGGAGGAGGACTGGCATTTTGCCTCGTAGGTTGTGTTTTGCCTACGCTCCACTGCAGCGAAGGTGGGCCCTCAGCAGAGCTTGGCCGCGATTTGCTTGGCCGCCCTGGTCACTGCTAGAATGCCACCAGAGAGGCCACTGCAGGTGGCCAGGGAGCTGTGGTTCAGTGGCTGCGACGTTGTTCCCCTTACACTTAGACTGGAAGGTTGAGTCCTTGGACGGAAGCCGATGCAGAGACTAGAAGGAGCTGGGAGTCCTCTTAGTGATGGAGACGGTGGGGTGGGTTCGGGAGCCGAAGCGAGATGGGCAGGAGGCCCATGGGCTGCTTGTCACCTGCCGGGCACTGAGCTTGGTGTTTCAAATGCGTTCCCTCTTTGACCCCTTAACACAGCCTATGAAACGTGTGCTATTGTTTGTTCCCATTTTAGAGATGAAGAAATTGCTCTCTCTGTTTAAGGTAGTCAGTAGTTTCCAGGACTCCTCAGGTGCAACTAGAGTCTGTTGGATAGTCCAAGACCTTGCTGTTTTCAACGAAAAATGCTGGGAACAACCGTGGGAAGAAGTGGCAAAGTAACTTCCTGTTCCTTTGGAACAGGAAAGACATTTGTTTCAGTGAGGCTGCGTGAATTTGCTCTAGGTTTGTGTGACCTTTTCTTGAAAACATCAGTTATACCCTGTGGAAGGCGAGTGGAGGGGAGCAGAGAGTGAGCACAGTGATGGTGATCAGCTCGGGCACCAGCACACTAAGCGTGTCGAAAAGCATGTTGAGAGAACCAAGGGATCTGGAGAGTTCCTGACATTTCTGAGCCAGAAAAGAGAATGAGTGAGCAAGGAAACTGCCCCCAGAGAAGAGAGAATGGCGGGTAGGTGAACGTGGGAGGAGGCTTCATTTTTGTGTATGGTGCCTGTTTCCACCTGATGTAAATGTTTGCGCATGGCCCATCTTCAGAGGTGGAGCACAGGACGGGGATTCTGTTGATTTTGTTTGCAACTCTGTCCCCAGTGCTAGTAGAACAGTGACTGACATGCAGTCGTAGGCAATATGATTTTATAAATGAATGAATGACTAGGCAGTTGAGTTGCCAACAGTTTGTAAAGGAGGAAGCAGGCTGGAGGGTTTCTGTTTTCATTACTTCGTGGTTGATAATTCCATGCCGAAGATTTTCATTGAGGGCCCAACTCTGCTGCTGCAGCAGTGTGCTCGCAGCTAGAGGTTACAGGTTTGTGGAGACGGAGCTGAGTCGGCCTTTCCCTCGGGGAGCTCCCTGGCTGGCTAAGGAGGCCCTCATAGCAACTGTGCAAGTTGTGTACTAGGGAATCAGGCATTGCTGGTAAATTGAGACACCAGATAATTCTAGCTGGATGAAAGAAAGTTTATTGATCTGCAAAGCAGCGGCTGAAGTAAAGACACCAGAGGTGGGGCAAGTGCCAGGTGTGTTTGGGAACTGTGAGTGGCCTGTTTGGCCAGAGTGCAGGATGCTCGAGGAGTTAGGGTGGACCACGCTGGGATCAGATGGTGAAAGGCCATGACTTCCGCTGGAAGGAGCTTGTCACCAGATAGCAAGGAAGCACAAGAAAGATTTTGAACAGAGGAACGAAAGAGATCAAAGAGATAAGGAGAAAGCTTCTGTAGCAAAAAGCTTTTGGGGGGTATGAGAGGAAGAAAAGTTCCAGTTTGAACGGAAAAAGATGGCTATTGGTACGATGTTGTCTTGCCACAAAAATAAGAATTAATTTTGTGTAATTCACAATGGATTTTGTGACTATTAAGGATGTTTTCTCCTAAGAGAATTTTTCATTTGTAACTTCCTTCTTAAGTGGATCAGCATTCATATCTTTAGGGCTTGGCAAATAACAACCACAGGCTTTTAAAACGTGTTTTCTAGAAGTTGGTTGAAAGGAAATGATTACGAGGATCCTGCTGTTTTTCTTTTCTTCATTGTGGTCAGTATCTTCTGAATACTCATCCAGTACAATGCACAGATAACATTCAGGACTATCTGGAGAGAACATAGCTTGTACCCCCTGCCTTAGAGTTTTTAGTCCTAGAGAGGGATGACGAGCCAAAGGTTTTGCCCCAAGGCAAAAACCTCCTCTGTATTTGCAATACCCATGCGTAGTTTGGCAGGGGCCCCGACCGTTTTGGAAAGTGGGGTGGGGGGGCTGGTGCTCAGCCTCTTTAGTTGGACCAGTTGGGGGAGGCTGCGCAGGAGGAGGAGGAGGTCGTACTTAGAAACTGGAAGAGATCTTGGGATCTCAGAGTACTGGCAGAAGCTCAGAGATAAGGCAAAGGGGGAAGGGAATAAAAGGTGACTGTGTTACCTTTTTTTGTGAGTGCCCACCTTATGCTAAGGTTTCCTATGCATGACCTCATGTAATGCTTTCAGTAACCCTTAGAGGTGGGTTGACCTTCTGATGTTACAGGTGAGGAATCTGATGCCCTGGGAACTTACTTGTTTTGTACAAGTTCCCTTAGCGAGGAAGGGACCTGCCAGGAATGAATCCTAACTGTGTCACTCCTCAGGCTGTCCTCTTCCCCCCCCAGTGGGCTGCAGGGAGAAATGCCCATAGGAAGGCTGGTGCAGAGGAGGGGCTGTCCCACCTGTGCCAGGGAGTGTGCAAGGGGAGTGGGGAGGAATAACAGAAGGGCAGATTAGCCAAGGAGAGCGACCTGCCCTCCCCCGCCCCCCACGCCGGGCATCCCTTGAAGGGCGGTGCCTGTCTGGAGGTGCTGTACTCTCGGCAATTTTGCAGGGACGTTGGCTCCGCTAACTCATCTTTCATGCTTCCTTGTTACTCAGTTGGTTTGCAGGGGTTGCTAGAATTTATACACACGTGTTGCCTTTGCTCATTCTGCCCACGTTTGTTGACAGCCGTTTTCTCCTTTCCCTTTGTTCTGTCCTGGCTCTGCAGGCTGGTATGCTAGCCTGGAGGCTGTCTCACTCCTTGAGGGGGTGTTTCAGATGCCGGCTGACTTGAGAGTCCCCTGCGAGCAAGGGGATATGGAGAAGCTGGGTGGCTGCCTTTGCATTCTGATCTTGCATCCAATAATCCAATAAGCTGGGCACATTTGAAGAAAGAATAGAGAGTTGTTTAGATCTGGCTGATTGAGCAACTCAGGGCTTTTTAATTGCGTCAGGCTAGGTCTTGTCAAACTGCATTGACTTAAGTAACGTTCCACGTCAGGACCTGCAGCTTTATTATACCAAAGCCTCGTCATTTCGTGATCAGTCATCCTAAACGTATTTCATTTCCCAATAGAAAAGCTTTAGATCTAAATGAACCCCCCAGGACCCCAAAACATCTATTTTCCACCTGAGTGGCTACAGGTTTCAGGACTGTTATGATGCTCATGCAGCCGTGTGTCCTTTTAACTTGGGCTCTGACCATTTTATTGTCTGGTTATGACTGTAGAGAGTGAGGGAGCTGGATATGTGTCCTTTCAAAACGCCTTCTAAGTATGAGTGGTCAAAAGTGGGTGGTAGACATGCCCGTTTCCCTTTATGACACAAATGCCACTTGGAGCCTTCTTCAGCCTGCACAGGGGTATCTGATCTCGCCTAGGAGAACCTAAGTCTCTCGGGCATTCTTGCGAGTTTGAATTCAGCTTTCTATATTTAGAAGAGAGGGAACAGAAATATTTAGTTAATGCTCAAGTCACCAGAGGATGAAAAGTTTTTAATTTCTTTAGAGGACTAGTGTGTGCTTCCAGGGCCATGCCAGCGTGCCCACGGATTACCTCTGCCGTGGGAGTGTGGCCTGCTCTTGGCTGGGACAGAGCTCAGTCAGATGTCGCTGTGCTGGCTCAGCCTGTAGGGCGAGAGGCTGAGGATTTGCTTCCTGTGAGTTGAGCAAGCCCTTGTGTGCTGTGTGGTCTGCCGTTATGGGAGAGGCTGCTGTCATGCAGTACCTCCTACTTGCTAGGTGCTCTCGTCGTGCGGCTGGGACACTCTGCACTTGCGCAGATGAGAGCTCCTTAATCGCGTCTCGGGGGCCCCTGTAGCTGTCTGAGTATTTGCCTTGGGTATGCTGCCGTGTGTCTCTGGATTGCCAGCACTCTGGGCCTTCCTGGGGTGGGGGGGTTTGGAGATGGAGAGCCAGGCCCTGGACTAGGTCCTGCTGTAGGTTTGACCGGGACTGAGTTAGGCAGCATGGCCTGGTGCAACGGGCGTGGCTGCGGACATTCCACATGGACAGGCCTGCAGTGTGAGTCCCAGCTCTGCTGTTCCCTGCCTGCCCTCGAGTACGGTGCTTAATTTCTCTGGGCCTCGCCTGCTTGGTGAAACAGGGAGGCCTGTTAATAATGATTGATTAATGATTATGTACATTAATACATAATACAGTGATACAGTAGTGCTTTGCGGGGTTGCTTTGAGAATTAAATGACAGGCCCTAGCACATCATGGCCTCTCAGTAAATTTAATTAATAATTGTAGTAACCACCATCATACATATGCATTTGCTTTCTTTTCTCAGCAGTAAAGTAGAAAGAATCGTAGTTCAGAGTTTGAATCCTGGCTCTCAAAATTATCTCCCATTTCCTAGAAATAATTAAAAGAGTTAACACTTATTGAAGAATCATGTGTCAGATATGCTAAATGCATTCTCTCTTAACTATACAACGGTCATATGAAGTAGATACTATTATTGCCCCCATTTTACAGATGAGGAAACTGAGGGCTAGAGAGGCTAAGTTACACACCCAAGGTGACACCATAAAAAATGGGGGAGAGGGGCACCTGGGTGGTTCAGTCAGTTAAGCGTCCAACTCTTGATTTCCACTCAAGTCATGATCTCACAGCTTTGTGAGATCGAGTCCCGAGTTGGGCTCTGTGCTGATGGTGCAGAGCATGCTTATGATCCTCTGTCTCTCTGTGCCCCTCCCCTGCTTGTGCTGTCTCTCAAAAAATAAATAAATAAACTTTTGAAAACAATGGAGGGGGGAGACTAAATTAAAATGTTGGTTTTTTTTCCGACCCTAAAGTTGGTATTCTTCGTAACCTCTGTTTCTCTATCTGTACAATGAAAAAGTAAGCCTCAACTGGAATAATAAACGTAGCGTCCCGTACATGGATACACAGATGCATACGGGGGGGGGGGGGGAGGTCTGCCATCTGGGGGTGGTGTTTAACCTGAAAAAGGGAGCTGGCACCCGCATCCTGGGGCGCCTGGCTGGCTCAGTCGGTAGAGCGTCTGACTCTTGATCTCGGGGACGTGCGTTCAAGCCCCATGTCGGGCCGTGGGGCCTACTTTAAAATAGCCTAAAAAATAGGTAGCTTTGGGGCGCCTGGGTGGCGCAGTCGGTTAAGCATCCGACTTCAGCCAGGTCACGATCTCACGGTCCGTGAGTTCGAGCCCCGCGTCAGGCTCTGGGCTGATGGCTCAGAGCCTGGAGCCTGTTTCCGATTCTGTGTCTCCCTCTCTCTCTGCCCCTCCCCCGTTCATGCTCTGTCTCTCTCTGTCCCAAAAATAAATAAACGTTGAAAAAAAAAATTAAAAAAAAAAATAGGTAGCTTAGTACAAGTAGGAGTGATTGGGGGAGGCCTTGCTAGGCATGCAGCCGTAGGCCCCCATCCCACCCCCTCTTGTCCTCCGTCTGACATGGTTTCCGCTGCCTCTTGCTCTAAGCAGCAGACCTGCCTGGACTGCAAGAAGAATTTCTGCCTGAGCTGTTCGAGCCAGGTGGGAAACGGGCCCCGCCTCTGCCTTCTGTGCCAGCGGTTCCGAGCCACAGCCTTTCGGCGGGAGGAGCTCATGAAGATGAAGGTGAAGGACCTCAGGGACTATCTCAGCCTCCATGACACCTCCACCGAAATGTGCCGGGAGAAAGAGGAGCTGGTGTTCTTGGTGCTTGGCCAGCAGCCCGTAATCTCCCAGGAGGGCAGGACTCACGCGCCCACCTCGTCCGCGGATGTCCCCGAGCAGCAGGCCTTCCTGACCCAGCCTCGCGCCAGCACGGTACCTCCTACCTCGCCTCACCTCGCCTCTTCGTCCGCACAGGCCACCTCTGTTCCCCCAGCCCAGGCTCAGGAAACCCAGCAGGTATGCACCGGGTCACGGCCGCCCCCGGCCGGTCAGGGGGCTCAACGCGTCTCCTGCTCGCTGTGTGCGAGTGGGCATGAGGCTAAGTGTCCCTTCTGCCTACTGATGCAGGCATGTTTTCTGGACATCAAACCCCGGTTTTGTTTTTTTCAGAGACGATAATGCACAGCATCAGGTATTTTTGTGGTTTTTGTATCTTCTCAATACAGACATATATCCCTGTTAGTCAGTTTTAAAAAACTCATTGTTCCAGAAATATTATGAGAAAGCTGTTAATTCCAAATTTAGTTCTGTGCAAACTGCCCTCCTGCTTATCTTTGTTATCAGTCTTCCTTAGCCAGGTGGGGAGCTCGGTGCCTTAGTAACCGTCACAAGGCACGTAGGAAAAGGCACATGGAGAGGGAAGGGAGAACGGAGGAACACTGCGACCAAAACACGGTCGCTGCTTCTCTCGCCAGTCACCGTTTGGGTCAGGTTGTGGTTGGTATACTATGGAATGGGAAGTGGCCTTGGCATCCTCCCAGGGGGCTTAGAAACAGCAGGCAAAGAGCAGCACATTGGCGGAGCTGTGAACCAGGCCTGGGGAGTACAGAGCTGCCTGTGCCTTCAGGAAGCCCCTGTGAGAGGGAAGGTAGATGTGCAAACCAGCTACTGGGTTAGAGCAAGGGCAGTACACTTACCCAGCGTGTCAGGAGTGGTGGCGCCCCAGAGATACACTGAAGTGCCTAGGTGACCCTTTTATTTTTCTGGCATGAGGACCTAGAAGATCTAGTTTCCATATCCAATCTGTCACTGACTCTTTGGTCACCTTGGGCAAGCTTTGAGCCTTCATCGATGAAATGGGGTTAGCGATCCCAGACCACTTTTGCTCTCACCAGGATGTTGGGAGGACTGGCTGGCGTGACAGCGGGTCTGAAGAGCTGGGAGCCTCTTACAGCTGGCTTAGCACTGGTGTCAGGTCCTGTGCAGGCCGTGGCTGGCCGCTGCCTCTTGCTTGTGACCCCCTCCTTCGCCGGGACTGGGCCCCTGATTCAGCTCTGGCAGGCACTGAGGCATAAAGGCCAGGGTGCTGGCTTACTTCACCTGCAGTAAACTCACATAGCTCTCTTGGGGGCTGTGGTGTGCCCTCTCCCCAGCTGGACTTTAACTCTTCCCTACACTGGGGCTCTGTCTCCTGGCAGGTTTTACCCCCTAGTATGACTTCCTCCCTTGGCTGGGTTGAGCACTCCTGTTTATGGGGAGCCCGGAAAGTAACTTGAGGAAATTGCTGTTCCCTAAAGAACTTTCAGGTGGGTTTTTCCATGAAAGGAGTAGGTTCTTAACTTCCTGCCCTTAAGCAGAAGTTCCAGGCTGCACCCGCAGGTCACAGCTCACATCCCCTGTTCTGGTGACATCTGCAGTTTTCAAGCCAGGAGAAGAGACCTGGGAAGTCAAGTAACTCGTGCAGACTACCTGCACCTAGGACGCAAATCTGCCATGGCGTCCGCTCCAGGCTTCTTTCCCTTCCCCTTAGCACCCTGGCCATCACTACTAGGGATAGAAGTGGGTGGAATAAGCAAAATAGTGGGTAGACACTAGTTACAGATTTTGATTTAGCCAGTGGGCAAACTGAAAAGACAAGAGCATGCTTTGCAGTGTGGATTCCAGTTTCTCTTTCTAGGAAAAAAAGGACATACAGAAGCTGTCTACTTAGGAGGTTAGGCTCGGAAAGGCTTTGTAACTCCAGGAGACTGGTGGGTACCACATCCACGTAAAGCTAAGGGAGAACCAGATACTGTTTTGGGTGCATCCCCATACATGTATGCTACATGTGTGGTCTCACCACCACCTGGCATTTTTGGTGGTGGTGGTGATTTTTACTTTTCATTTCCATTGTAGTTATTGGCCTCTTCTTAATTAGCTCTATGTCATGCATCGTAATCTGGGATGAGTGGTTGGGGCCATGGGGGACTGGTTTCCTGGGCTGTCCCTTTATTCTGAGAGTCTGGAGGAAAGGCCCGTGAGCTCAGACACCTGTTCGCTCCTGGCTCACACCAGGGCCTTTGCTTGGAGGGAGCAGTGGGTGAAGAGGCTCTAGTTAAGGGGGTTGTGGCTTAAATGGTGATGCGGGGGTGGGGTGGGGTGCCTGCGTGGTTTAGTTGGTTAAGCATCTGACTCTTGATTTTGGCTCAGGTCCTGATCTCCCACTTTGTGAGATTGAGCCCCGTGTCAGGCTCTGCTTACTGACAGTGCAGGCCTGCTTGGGATTCTCTCTTCCTCTCTCTCTGCCCCTTCCCCACTTATTCTCTCTCTTTGTCTCTCAAAATATACATTAAAAAAAATGGTGATGGAACTAGGAGGCTCACAGTTTTAACTACTCTTTGACAAAGCCTTTTGAGAAGTTAGAATTCTAAACTCCTTAAGCATAGACATCTGTCTTTATAGTTTTAGGCTAATAGATTCTCTGGTGCGTTAAGGTAATTTTTGACCAGGTATCAAGATAGCTCTTAGTAATAGTGTGCACTGCTGGTCGGAGCACATTTCTAGAATGTAAGAGCGGTGACTGGATGGAAGAGAGGGAACAGAGTGATAAGGGTCTAAAAAGTCTCATCTGGGTCAAATGAGGAAGCCAGGGAGATGTGGTGTGGAGGCGAGAAGACATGACGTGAACAATTTGTGAGAAGATCGTGGACATTGGTTCCAGGGGTAGAACCAAGGATGGTGGGTAGAAGTTACAGGAAGGGCAGTTTGGGATCAGCGTCAAGGAGAACCTGGATGGCAGTTAGAGAGCAGCCCGCAGTGCAGTGGACCTGTGGTCCTCCCCTCACTTGGACTGTTCAAGCTGAGATCACATTGATGGTGAGTGGCCACTAATGCCACCCTGGTGGTGAGCAGAAGTAATGTATTGCTTGTTTTTTAGAGTTGAAATCTGTTTGTATTGTTTCTCCCCCCGACAGAGTCAGTATTAAAGAGCAGTCTTTTGTAATGCTGTGGTTCGAGACACCAGATTTCCGGGGGAGATGGGAATACGTTTGGATATGGTATGAGCTGGGAAGAGGCCCATGCTGTGCAAATCCCTGGGTCGTCTCTGTGGATGTGATGGCACCTTTCTCTTCCCACAGGCCAATGGCCATGTGTCTCAGGACCAAGAGGAACCCGTCTACCCGGAGAGCACAGCCAGAGCACCTGCTGAGGATGAGACCCAGGTGGGGCCTCTGCTCGGGTCTGTGCCTTTGCCTTTGTTCTTTCACTGGTGTTGCCAGGCTGTGATTGGGACCCTCTCAGCGGACTCAGAAGTGAAGAATCAGCCTGTGATGATAGTCTTACAATTCTGTTTTCAGGGGTGGAGCTTAGTGTTAGCGTTCCAGATAAACCTTGGAAGCCGTCAGTTGTTAAGTGAGGAGTTGTGAGGTCACAGTGGAGACCAGGGAGCCTCGCGGCCCCCTTTGTTTCTAGTCTCTTGCCTTTCTGTAAGTCGCCAGAGGGCAGGCTCCTGGTGCTGCCGCGCAAATCTTGTCGTTCTTTTCTTCTGCTTCTAGCACACAGTAGCTATTGTCAGGAGAAGGAGGTCAGAAAATCAGGAGGAAAGATGAGACGGAGTTCAGGCTTCAGCCACGGCGGGGCCAGTCCAGAGGGCACAGCCAGCAGGGCCACGAAGCTGTGGTCGAGGTCGCGTACAGAGGAGTGCTGGCCAGGGAAGTCTGCCTCTTCCAGAGGGAAGCAGAACTCACTCCAGGGGAGAGGGGAAAGGCCAGCACCATGCTTGGTGGTTTCTTGTGTTGCTACCTTTAATCTTCACAGGAACCCTGTGCGGCAGGACGGCAATTTCTCCTTTACGGAGGGGAAGACCGGCTTAGAGAGGCGAGCAACTTGCTCGATGGTGTTTAGCATCAGTCGGTGGAGGAGTCAAAATTCGGGCCGCATGACTCAAACCGGTGCGCCTTCTCCTGTATGACACCGGTTGGTGGGTTTGGGGCTGGCTGTGCCTGAGCCCAGGACCGTGGGTCAGGAAGAGACTGGGGGCTCTTTTGCAAAGCAAAGCACCAGGCCAGGTCCTCTTCCTGCCTCTGTTCCTACTTACTTCTTGAGGTCGGGCCCAGAAGTACGGTCTCTTGGCGAGAGCTTGGGAGGTAAGAGCTGAGCCCACCGATCTCACCGTTGCCATTGCAGTCTGTCGACTCAGAGGACGGCTTCGTCCCAGGCCGGAGGGCCTCTCTGTCTGACCTGACCGACCTGGAGGACATTGAAGGTCTGACCGTGCGGCAGCTGAAGGAGATCCTGGCGCGCAACTTCGTCAACTACAAGGGCTGCTGTGAGAAGTGGGAGCTGATGGAGAGGGTGACGCGGCTGTACAAGGACCAGAAGGGCCTCCAGCACCTGGGTGAGGGGCCGGCTGCGCGGCAGCTGCACACAGACCCGGACCGCTTGCTTGCTCTCACTCTAAAGCCTGACGGCACCGACCTGACTAGATTTCCGTGTTTTTAGCCAAGGAAGGAGTCACCTTACGCATCTGCACTGGCCAGTAATAGCTGCCATTTGAAGTTGAGTGCCAGGACCGGCTCAGGCACCGTGTACATTCATTTAATCCTCAGAGCTGCCTGCGAAATAGGCATGATTGGCATTACCCTTTTATTGTAGAGCCTGTATTTGAACTGAAGGCATCCTGGACGGAGTCCATAGCCTTTCCCACCACATGTCCCCCTCCCCCCCCTCCCACCCCACCATACCCCGCCATACCCCGCCATACCCCGCCCAGCAATACCCTCCTGAGCAGTTGGGAGATGAGGAGGTGCG
This sequence comes from Felis catus, assembly GCF_018350175.1. Classification (NCBI taxonomy): domain Eukaryota; kingdom Metazoa; phylum Chordata; class Mammalia; order Carnivora; family Felidae; genus Felis; species Felis catus. The sequence goes on along the minus strand of NC_058381.1, from coordinate 22,710,970 downwards.
TCTGCACACGTGGTACAGGGGAATAGATCTATTCTGCCTGATCGTGGGCTTTCCCTGCAGTCATTTCCCAAAGCATTCTACACGGCATCAGTTTAGGCAGTGCCCAGTAAAATATCTAGGCCTGTGGTTGAATGAATTTGGGGAAAGAACTTCGTCTCCCTATTACCGATTCATGAGGGACGCCATAGGAAAGGCAGAGAAGTCCTGTGGAAGAGGAGTGTGTATTCAGCTGTTTTTAAACTCCTCTTTTCCTAAAATTTCACCTAGAGCCCTCTCCTCCCCACCTGATTTAGCTTCTGCAATCAGCATTTTGATTCCGTGCATGCTGTTGGTGGTCGAGATCCGATTTCAGGCTCTCCTGTCCCACTAGTTTATCAGAGTTGAGGATGTCTGACTAGTCGCCTGCTCACAGACTCACTTTCCTCTCTGGGATTGTCCCCAAAATCCCTGTAGAGTTGTGATGTCCTGGGGAATAGGACATAGCCCCATGGGAGTACCTCATCCAGACTCCTTTGCTGACTGTTCCTTCCTTCTTGATGTTAATGCTGCTTCAAAAGTGATAGAAAAGGATACTGTGCCTCTGCAGGGTCCTGCCTACTTGGCAGTGTTGTTCATCCAAACCAGTGGAATCCCTTTTACCAAGACTGGACCGGACACGCCAGCGGGAGCTGTGTGTGAGCTCTGAGCGTGTGAGCGAGGAGGGCGGGCGTCTGGCTGGGCTCTTGGCCAGCCTGGCTCCCAAGCAGGGAAGCGGTCCGAGCACAAAGTGAGGACAGGCTGGTTGGAGACGTTCCTCACGCCATCACACATTCAGACATCTTCTTTTTCTTTCCTTGCAGTGTGTGGTGCTGAAGACCAGAACGGTACGTAGTTGCTTCTATTTGGGACCGTGCTTGGACTCTGAGCTCTTCTGTTTTTCCCCTCTGCTAACCCTGCTTCCTCTTAGCAGGCTAAGAATTGTGAACGTATTGGCATCTAGACAGCGTAGGGAAAATTTCACGGAGAACCAGGGCTTCTCAGCATCTTTAAAAACTGTCCTTCTCGCCTCCCTGGGAAAGCTGGGGAAGGTGAAGAGTGGCAGCCTACCCAGGGGCAGACTGGATGTGCATGTCTCGGGGTTGCCAGAGCTTGGGAGCCAGCATCTGTAAAATATTTACCAAAGCGAGCGGCGGCGCGTGTCGCATTCGCTTCATTTTTCATACTCCTGCTGCTAAGGTGCTCCTTCCCCTGCAGTTTTCACTCTGTTCTGATCTGAGTGGGGAGGGTCTCTGCGTGTACCTGCAGAGAAATCGCCTGACATGTTTCACAGCTCCTGGTACCAACCAAAAAGAGAGGGAGGTGACCTGAGCCTTGTTCATACAGGGCTGGGCGGTGGCTGGAGCTGCTCTCGGGATGGAGCAGGAAAGGTGTCACATGTGGTGCTCTCTGACCACAAGACTCCTATACCACCCTGCTGCCACACCCCCACCTGGGTGTTAAAGACAGCCACTGGGCCTGCAGGTACCCCAGAAAGCACTACAGAAATCTGGCGGGGCCTGGGCTTCATTCTAAAATTACCTTTGTTCTGCCTTTTGAAAGCCTCAAGGCTGTGCGATGGAGCTCTGCCCCCAAGAGAGAATGTTCTCAGAGTAGTGTTGGGGCCTGCAAACCATTTTAAAACTTTCGGAAGACTCTCCCGAACTTGTTCTTTAGTAAAATGGCCTTTTGCTCAGATAAATCCTCAAACGTTGAGTTCTCGGCCCCCACAAACCCTTGGGGGTTCTAGACTCACTCCCTCTCCTGGTGCCAAGATCAGGCTAATCCACATGCTGTCTTGTTTGTTTGTTTCTCTGGGAGAATACTGGCAACTGAGTAGATGGGTTTATCGTTGTTCCTAAGAACAGCAATCAGTATGATATTCTGTAGTTCGCTCTAGATCATTTTATGTATATAGTTCAGTCCTTTCCAAACCCCTGTTGGGGCCAACAACTGCTCGAAGGGGCCAGTAGGTTTCACTGCCTTTCACAGCTAGCCCACCTCAAATGTTGCCTGACTTTTTGAATAGTCCAGGAAACAGAAGAAAGTGCAGAGCAGCAGTGGCTTGGGACAGGTGACTGGCACGCGACCAGCTCCCTGCTTATGGCTACCTGGTTTGGGCTACCATTTAAAACATGCTGGGGGTGGCTGGGATTTTGGACGTGGATTTTCTGTTTGCACTAAACTAGGATCCTGGCCATGCCCACTGCACCTCATCACTGGCCCAAGCCAGCCAGCTGCTACTAGCCCTGTGCACGGAGCAGCTGATACTAATTCCATAGTCCCTGTCCTTGGGCCACTTGCCCGGAAGGCCTGCCTGCTGGGATTCGAATCCTGGCTCCTCTACTTAGCAGTTGTGTGTCCTTGGGCAAGCCACTTAACTCCTTGGCCCCAGGTGCCAAGAGTACCTACTTCCTAGTTTCTAATGAGGAATCAGAGAGTGCAAATAAGCAAAGCTCTTACGACCCTGCCTGGCACAGCATTCTGCAAACGTGAGCTGCTAGCACTCCTTTGGGAGATGTTCATTTATGAGACATTGAGAGAACACCTACCACATGACTGGCATGTTAGTGATTCAAAGAGAGATACCCGACCTCAGAGCAGACAACAAATGCTAAGTGTAGAACTGCAGAAATTGATGGAATTTGTTGAATTAAGGAGCTCCTGGTGTGGTGGGGGAGATAAACACTGTGATCCAATGCGAGGAGCAGGCGTCGGGGGGTGGGCACAGAAGAGGGAGCTATGATCTCTGCTGGGCTCTTCTGCCTGGAAGTCCCCTCTGAGGAGGCGGCCCTGGGGAGGTCTGTGGGATAGCACAGGGGGGCCCCCCTGATCCTTGGCTATATGAAATTGGGGATATGTTTACCGATAAGCCCTGCCATCGTTAACAAGCCGTTCACTACAGTACCATTTAGATCTAAACTTTTTGGAACCAGTTCTTTATCTTTTCAGCATGTTCTGCCTCAAGGGATAATGAGTCCCCAAGTGCCACTTTCTCACCATATTACATCCTCAACTGTCTGAAAATTCTTTTAAGCTTTGAGGACTTGGCCTTATTTAGTTCTCCTGTGCTGGCTTGTGTTTGATCTCCAAGTACTTTATTCTTCAGATCCGTAGCCTGCCCCACAGAGGCGCAGATTAAGCACGCAGCTGGGATTGAGGACTGGGGGCGGGGGGGGAGATGTCTGCCTGGAGCTCCAGTTGAGGGAAGTGTGTGGACTGGGGCGTTTGTTCTCTTCCACACTCACAGCCTCCCCTCCCCTCCGCCCGCTTCCTGCCCGGTGTTTGTACAGGGGGAGCGGCACCGTCCAGCGTGGAGGAGAACCTGTGTAGGATCTGCATGGACTCGCCCATCGACTGTGTCCTGCTGGAGTGCGGCCACATGGTGACCTGCACCAAGTGTGGCAAGCGCATGAACGAGTGTCCCATCTGCCGGCAGTACGTGATCCGAGCCGTGCACGTCTTCCGATCGTGAGGGCTTGCACCGGCTTCTTCAGTGCCTTATGGGGACGTAGCTTGAGGTGTCTGGGCTCCAGACTGGGCAGCTCACAGAGGGGCAGGCTACCAAGAAAATCTGCAGTGCTCATGAGACCGGGGCAAGCAAGGATGCTGTCACCTCTGGGCATGCCTGTCCTGCCGCGGAGGCCCACCTCTTGGCTGGCAGCGCCGGAGGCCGGTGGAAACCGGAACAGACTGCACAGGCAAGTCCCTGTCTCAGTGATCTTGGGGTAATGATGGCACCTGATGAAGAGAGGACTTGCCAGAACTTGGACCGCATCTTCCTCCTTTCATCCGAAAGCCTAACAGTTTCACCCTTGTGTACCCCACCCGTCCTTCTGAGCTCCTTGCCTCTGGCCTTCACTGGTCAGAAGTCCTGGTAGAAATGGTTCTCTTCCTCCCCAGCACATTTGGATTTATTTCTGCTCTGGCTTTCTGTGCTTTAACCTACCTTTGCTAACGTCTCTGGCTACATTGCCTAAAATCCATTTGTTTCTTCAGACCAAAAAGATGTTAGCTTATCAGACCGAGAGTGATCCTCCTTGGGACTGAATTTGGACCGGTAAACTTAGCTCTGGTGAGGAACAAAACTCAACTGCTACTGAAAAATTTCAAAGTCATGAAGAGTTGCTTCCTTAAGTGCTGGGACTGGAAGCGATGAGTCTCCTGACCCCAACCCCGGCTCCCAAACTGCTGGGAAGTTCGAGTCCGTTTGCGTGAGATGGCTCACACAGCCTCTCTGCTTCTCTAGGGCCCGCACGCCATCCCTGTTAGTTTGAGAGAAGAGAAAGTGTTGGGTGGAGGCAGGGGCTTTCTGCTTAACTTTGACTTCTCCAGCAGACAGGAATAGCAAACCACTTTCCTCTGAGAATGAAGTCCCACTCTTTTCCATGGTCTCACTGAAGGCAGAGAGCCTTGCTCTCCTCTAGCCACACTTCTCCTGAAGTTCCTGGAGACCAAACCTCAACACCCGAGGGGTATCTGAAGTTACCGAATGAGACTGGAGTCAGCTGTTGAGCAGACAGCTGCAAGTCTTACTTCCCCAGGTTGGTGGGGACTCTCTACTCCCATTTCCTTTCTCAGAACACTGACTTGAGGGCAGGTCAGGAAGAAGCATTCTCAAGGTCCTTTAGAAAGACCATACATTGAGCTAGAGGATTCTTGAGCCCTTTTAGGGTTGTTCTACCACTGGAAGAGCCAAAGGGCTTAGGTTTGCTGGAGAAGCTTAGTCAAGAACCCACACACATGCTATCGAAGAGCCTTGTGTGCGGCCATCACCAATGGATGAACTACACAAACCCTAGACACCCGAGGGCCTTGGCAGACCACCGCCCCCACCCTACTCCCCTGCCGAACAGTCAAGTTCTCTCAGACTGGAACCTAGCATGACTTTGGAAGACAGTGGGAAACTCCAAGGGGACCTGTTTATCGGTACAGATGTGCTTAGGCTTTCCCCCATCATCAACCACTATTCCCCTTCAGAGGAGTGAAATGATTGCATAAGGTGGTTGCCAGTTGAACCACTGGGCCACTTACCTGGACATTACACCAAGCCCTGGATGACTGGATTCTGGGACTCAGCCTTTGTCGGAATTGGGGGAATCAAGAGGTCAGTGAGAGAACCTTTGACCTTTCTGCTGGACAGTAAATATTATGGTTTACAATGCGTACCAGTTTGGCAGAGAATTCCACCACTTCTCGATTCCACTGTGAAACAGGTCTATATTTATGCAACTCAGTTAAGATCTAGCAATAACTTCAGGGCAGATGCTGGCTCTCTCCCTAAAACTTGCTTTCACTGCTGAGGCCTTCCCTCTCCCCACCTCCCACAGTCCCTCTCCTAGACAGAAGTTACGAATAATATCCTGAAGGTTAGTAACCTCAGTAAGAATTATAACTGGTATCGTTTCATTCTGGAGAAAGAACTTGCCTTGGAGTCTTTTGATCTATTTTTGACGAAGGTTTTCATTCAGGAAAAATGGTGTCAAGCCACCCCGATTTGTCGTCATCCATCATTATCATACCAAATAAAGGCTGGGAATTCAAGATCCCATTTCAGTTACTATCTAATCTAGGTAGAAAACCTGATTTTTCTGAGTAACCACCGCCCCCTGCCCCCGCCCCCACCCCTCATGGATCCTTGGGTCTTAATTATCATGAAAACCTCTAATTCTTCCAGTTATTCCATGGCTTTTGCTGTGATTGTTCTGAGATTTCATTTGAGACTTGTTTCAAGACTTAGGAGAGCTGACTGGTTCATAATATATTGGAATAGTTGGATCCAAGCTAGTAAGAATAAGCTGTACAGGAATTCATGCACAATATATATTGTATAAATTGGTTGAAATCTTGGGGACGTGAATGTGTTACTTCAAGTGGCTTATATTAAGAGTCTTCAGAATTACTTGGGTGTTAAAGCAAACCCAAATGTGTATTTTTTGTTACAGAGCTCTGCTTTATAATTTTGTAATAAAATTTCACTATAGAAGCCTGTCTCATCTGGTGGGAGAACACCAGAGGTCTGAGAGTTAAGACTGACAGAGTTGATACACCACAGGCTAATCCCAGGCTGTGTGCACACAGGCATGCTCTTGAGAGACTGCATTATTTGTGGAGATGCTTAGGCCACTGTGGCCTTATTGATATTCCTGTTCAACAGATGAGGAAACTGAAGTTTGGTGCTGTTTTGACTTGCTCGAGGTCTCACAGCTAGAGTATGGGAGAAGCCACGGAACAGCCTACGAGAGGACGGGAGCTGTGTAGCAAAAGAACCAGCCTTAAGACTAAATAGCAAGAAACACCAACTGAGTTCAGACACTTGACACTGATCTTATAGAGATGGGCCTCGAAGATGTGGGCAGAAAGGAATCTGAGGACAGCCAGTGTGCCCAGTCAAGACTTCAGGTGACCCTGGGAGCCAGAAGGTAGTTTTTGGATATAGCTGTAGTAGTTATGGCTCAGAGGTCACTGAGCCTCGTGGGCAGATGGCTGTGTGCACACAGGCCTGTGTGGGGAGAGCTAGATTCCGTGCACATCTACCCTGGGACTCAAGGAAGCAATCTTGCCTGGTGGATGTAAAGGCTGGAGGCTGAGCTGCAGCTGTCCTCCTTATTCTGGGGGACCGGCTTGCTGAGTACCCAGGACAACCTCCTGTACGCTGCCAACCAGCAGCATGTAAACAGTCTCCAAGGAGGGCAGGCCTCCAGCACTGTGCTGGGGAGGTGTAAGATGTTGTTGCCCAGGGTCTGAGAAATACGAAGCTGTGTAGACAGTATAATCTCAGCGGCAGAAAAAAAACACGCAGGAGAGAGACTAGAAGGAAACAGACATAGTACCTTGAAGAGCGAACTGAAAGAACACCGAGCAAGACCCGGAAGGGCCAAAAAGGGCCAGGCTCATTACTAAGATAATCCCCTGTGGCTGGCAGGGCCCCTCTGCCATGAGGGCACACCTGGAGTCTAAGTGACTGGTAAGGGCAGGTAGGTTGGGTCTAAGTCAGCTGGGCCAAAGGGCAGTGACAGTGTCCTTTGGCAGAATCCCAAGGGGCACACTTTGTTCTTCTGCCCTGTCTGGCTGGCCCGAGGAGGCTGGAGAAGGGGGTGGAAATTTATGTAGGTCAGCGCTCAAAGGAGCAGCAGCTTTTGTCTCCACAAAGGACAGAATAAAGAGAGTCTTATTCTCAATACTGATGTGAGACTGAATGGTGCCTATTCAGAAACACCAGTGTGCTGGACTAGAGTCAGGGTGGTACCAACCCCTCCTGTCCCTTCCTCCCAACACACTTGAACCAGCAGGTAGACACCCAGACGAGGTTAGAGCTGGCCTCCAGGCCGACTGGCAAGCAGCCTCCCAGCAGAATATCACCTTAGTTGAACACACTGGAGGGGGTCTGGGGGAGGCAGTGGTCCTCAATCTTAGAGACTCAGACACTCCAGCATGTTCCAGAGGTTGAGGCTCATGAAGAGGCTCAGGAGATGGACAAACAAGCCTGACGACCTGTTGATGGTAAGACAAAAAAACTCACTCTCTGGAGTCTGCAGAATGGAAAACGTGGAAGCTGGTCTGTAAGGCGAGGGCAGCCTGATGAACCTGTGCCAGCCCAGAGCGTGAGCTGCACACACAGACCCTTGAGGCTGTGGGAGTGGTGTGACCAGAGCTGGGAAGTCAGGGGCTGGGGCGCCCTCTCCCAGGTCCCAGGCAGGGAGTGGGCACACGTGCAGTCCCTGCTCCAGAAAACTGTGGACTGGGCGCTGTGCTGAGTGCTTCACACAGGTTATCCTGGATCTGTTTACTCTTTGCAGCAGCCTAAGGACACAGGCACAAGTCCTCTCCTCACTCCTCTGGGAGGAAGCGAGGTTCAGACGTCACAGCCTCGGAGTCTCGGCTTGGATCTGAACCAGGCCCATCCCGGCACTGTCCAATGTGGTAGTTATTAGCCACTTGGGACCATTTAAAGTTGAATTAAAATGAAAACTTCAGTTCCTCAGTTGTGTTAGCCACATTCCAAGAGCTCCATAGCTAAGTGTGCCTAATTTATTTTGGCTAGTAAAGATTTACAGGGTATTTCCATTGCCAGAGAAAGTTCTACTGAACAGCACTCCTCTACACTAAATTGCTTTCCTTTTATTCAAAGAAACCAGCCTCAGTGGCGCAGGAGCCTTTCTTGGTAAGGATGCCGTGTAGGTTTTGTCCTCGGGTGGGTTTCTGACTTTCAAAACCAGTCTTGCTTCCAGATTTGGAGGAGGCAGATCCTCCTGGAGCCCTATGTCCCCTAGAGGAGTAGCTCACACAACCTCGCTTCTGTAGAAAGGCCCCATTTTCCTACCTGATCCTGGTGCCCTCCCTTCAAACCAGGACCCATACCCTGGAAGAGGAGAACACAGAGAATTAAGTCATAAAATTCATTTTGTTTTCTTTCAAATAAGGATTCATTCCTGGCAAAAAGGGCCAAGTTGAATACAAGTTCCGCCAAGTATAAGAAGCGTTTCCGAAGGCAATCTTTTAAATACAACTTTTAAAATGAGCCTGCAAGTAAAAGGGGCAAGTGGCTTTGTGGACGGCCTTCAATAGCCTTAATCGCTAGGGAAGTTACAGGGGACGGGGGGCAAGGCCAGGGATAACTGCAAGAGATTTTATTTATGGGGGGGGGGGCGTGGGGAAGCTGCTTTTGAAAGAAAACAAAGACAACCAAACCAGCACCCAGATCTGAAAGATCTATGTAAACCAGCAGGAGAAAGTGATTTCCCTGGAGGGGTGCCCACAGCACGTCCATCCTGGTCGGGAAGAGACCAAGCATGGCTGGCGTGTTCTGAAAATGCACCGCTTGGAGAAGAAATGCCACCCGCCTCCCCTGGTTCCTGGGGCCGCCTGCCTGCCCAGCAGGAGCACAGGCCTGTGGGGAGGCAGAAGAGTGCGGCCAAGGGAGACGGAGGGCCGCGGTCCTAGCAGGGAGCTACCAGCCTCCGTTTCCGGATACACGCCCAGATCCACTCCGGGGAGACCCGCTGGGCCTCAGGGTTCTCGTCCCTGCTCCCCAGCACGTGCGTGGCCGAAGCCATGTCAAATTCCTGCACCAGGTCCCCATCGAATGCCACAAAGTAGCGTCTGAGACGGCTGAAGTCCGGCGTGGAGGGTGGCAGGTAGAGCCGCACCCCAGTGAAGATGTCCAGCAGCACCTGCAAACGCACAGGGGTCAGTGCGGTCAGCAGTGGGACCGATGGGCCTCCACAGAGACGAGCACAGGCCAGATACTAAGGGGACTTGAGACACAACAAGAGCCAGAGATGAAGCCTAGTGGTCAGGACACCAGCACGGAGAGTTTAGTGGAGAAAAGGAACAGGCACTGAAACCCATGTCCTCCAGCCACTCTAGAGGAAGCACCCCCCTCCCTCCCTGCCTAGAGGGAAAGGAGGAAGACAGGGTGGGTCCCCATGCGGGGACCTGGAGAAGGGGGAAGTACATGTGTCTGAGAACCATCCGGCAGGCGGGACCAGTGGCTCTCGGACTCCGGGATGCCGGCTGATCGAGCAGTCCACGGTGCCCAACTAGCTAGGCTGCGGGGTCAGGAGCCTTCCTCGGCCGTGGACGGATTCAAGGGCTTCGCGCAGGGAAAAGACGGGAACGGTTCTACACGTCTGCCAGGGATGGGGCTCAGGGCCTGACTTGCCAAACTTCGGTGCTTGCTTTGGCTAGCGGGGAGGACTGTGTGGCTCCGTCACACGGTACAGAGATCGGGTGTTTACTTCCCACGTCCCCCCTGGGCCAGCCTAATCACTGGCCTCAGTAGGTGCTCAATAGCTGTTGTCAAACCAACGACCGAGAAGGGGCTACAAAAGGCGAAGGGCTCTCTGGGAGACAATCACCAAGCCAGCGCCCTCTCCCCACTCCGCTCCTCGTGGGCTCGGTCTGCTCTGGCCCCGAGCACAGACAGCACAGACTCACACGGCCAGCCGCACTCCACCCAGACTGGGCTTCCTCCCCTTTCTTTAATGTAAATTGTGACTTGGGAGCGGCAGCCCGATGGGTCCCTGCAGCCTCTCAGCGAGGCCCGGCTGTTCTATCTCCTGCCTGCGGGCACAGCTCTCCTTCCTCTCTGCTGGCTGGCCGGCCGCCTCTGCAAGGCAACGAGAGGGCACAGGGTGGAGCAGCGGCGCTGGCAGCCGCGGCGGGGTGGGGTGCGTGTCTGGCCATCAGTCCCCAGACATCGCTCGTCTCTCCGTGTTCCAGTGCAGGCTCGGGAACGCACAGCCCCGGGCCAAGCCGGCCGCGGGTACCCCGCCATTTTTCCCCTCACCTTTGCTTGGCCCGGGGGCTCGTCGGGAGCCTTCCGCTTCTCTCCCACTCTCACGGGGGGAGGCTTCGCTGTGGGCTTGCTACCTGCGGGAGAGCTCAGGGTTAGAACTAGGCGGTGGGGAGGGGAGCGGACACGGACCCCAGAGGTCAGGGCAGCACGCGGAAGGGCCAGGCCCTGGCTCTCCTAGGAGCACGGCTGAGACGGGAGGGGAGCTCAGAGGGGGCTTATCCAAAGGTCAGGTGGGCTCTCCCGGGGTCCCATCACTCAGGTTTACTGAGCAGATGGAGGGGGCCCAGGAGAATGGCTTCTGGCCCGCGGCTGGACACACAACAGGAACACGGTCAACGTCTGCCACGGCGGATGCAGAGAATCACATGATCTCAGAGCTGGAATGTCAGACCAGGTCCCTGTCCTGCGATGTCTGCCTTCACACCACACTCATCGCCCCAGCCCCTCCCTTCTCCTCACCACCTCGGCTGTTGGGGCTGCTCCGCCTCCCTCCTGCCTTCTTGGCACTGGTGGAGGGCTGCTTCGGGGAGGCCCTGGAGGCAGGCCGCGAGGTAACCTCGTTCTCTCCGCTGCTACCCCCAGTAGTGGAGCTCCCCTCGTCTCCGGCTGCCACAGTGAAGTCTGCCCTCTCCTTGGACAGCTGGTACAGTTCCTGAGGAGAGGCACGGAGAATATCAGGTGTGATCCTTCCCTTACCTTCCCAGCCACTGGCCTCTGAGGTGTGTCTTAGGTCCATGTGGCTAAGGAACAAAGAGGGGAGACAGACAAATAAATGGCAGGGAAAAAAGCAGCTGGCTTTCCTGGTGTGTGTGTGTGTGTATGTGTGTGTGTGTGTGTGTGTGTATGTTTTTAAGTTTATTTATTTAGAGAGGGAGGGAGGGACAAAGAGAATCCCAAGCAGGCTCCCCGCTGTTAGCACAGAGCCCAGTGCAGGATCCGATCCCACGAACTGAGAGATCACGACCTGAGCCAAAATCAAGAGTCGATCGCTCAACCGACTGAGCCACCTAGGTGCCCCTCAGTGCTTTTCTAAACTCCCTGTTTCTTAGGGAGTCGGTACAAATCACTGTTCTCTGTCCCCCGGTTCTTCTCAGCAGCACAGACCACAGCCTGGGGCCAGCCCCCGAGCAGGAAGCAGGAGAGCAGCACGGCATTCTCCCTCGGGGTGCTGCAGCTCCTGGCCCTGTGACAGGTGGTCTCCCTCCACTGCCCTCCTGGTCTCAGGGGAGAGAGAACATGTGAGCGGGCCAGACAGCTGGGGTGCCAGGCCAGGACAAGCAGGGCAGAGGACACACATGCAGCGTAAGCAGGCACCTTGAGTTTGGGGAGGTCAGTGGCAGATTTCCAGTCCTTATCATCACGGATCCGGGTGCAACGAGGGAATCGGATGGAGATTCCGTCAGCCGTGTGAGCCTCAGATTTGGAGAACTCAGCCCCTGTGATCTCCCACACGGCAGCTTTCTGTCAGGGGTTAAGTCAGGTCACTCGCTGGTGAAGCAGGGAAGCCTCTCCCAACCAGCTAGAAGCAACACAGACCCGTTAAAACCAAAAAGCACTGGCTAACAGGTGCTGCTGACGCTATGTGACCTTAGGGAAGTTCTGGCTCTCCTCCGGGGTCTCAATTTCTCGGTCAGTGCACAGAAGGAACCGGGCCCGGTCACTTCGAGCAAACCCTCTGTGTCTAGGGGATGGTCAGTGTCATCCTCCCTCTATTGAGGATTCCTCAGAGCCGACTGGCCCATCACTTGGCTGCCCGGTCTAGACCCCCATCCTCAGGTGGGCTGTCCGCGAGGTTGAAACGGCATCTCTGTGGCCCTACGGAATCTGCAAGCTTGTTCTGTGGGCTGGAGGGCCTCGGGCCACTGGGCTGATACCTTTGGGTCTGGAACTATGAAGTCCGGGTAGTAGATCTTGTTGATTTTCAGCCAGCTGGGTATCTTGCTGGGATCCTGGAAGACAAAAGACGCTGTGCTGGGCTGTTCCCACGCCAAAACAAGCAGATGCTACTCCCCTCCCCAGTCACAGGTTTGTGCAAAGAGGTGACTGTTTACAAAAGGCTGACCCTCACCCCAGGGGATCCTCCCTGCCCAGAGAGAGTTTGGCCCAGGGAGCAGGCGGGCCGGTCTGCACAAGGTTGGCACTCAAAGACTCTGAAGGCCTAATACTGCTCCCATGGCCAATCAGCAACTCTCTGTGGAGACAGATCAACGATCCCCGCAGTCCCCCAAGCACAGCCAGTCTCAGTGACGATGGCCAGTCCAGAGGCTCGGGCCAAACAGGTCCCTTCCTCACCTTACTGATCTTCACCATGTCCAGTTCCTTCTGCAGGCGGGCAAGCGTCGCATCATCATGGCCTCCCGAACACTTGGTGACCGTGCACCACTTCTGGCTGCCTGGGTCATAGCAGCCCATGAGGAAGATGGACATCATGCCACCTGAGGGGGGCGGCGAGTTAAGTTGCGGATGGAGGGAGCCGTTGCTGTCAGCCCCACGTGCCCAGTGAGGGGCAGCCTGCTGGAGGGGAAAGCCCTGGGCCCAGGCATCAGAGCGCTGAGTGCCCCTCCTGGATCTACCTCCTCTACCTCTTACTAGCCACATAAGTTAAACCTTTATGAGCCCCAACTTCCTCTTTAGTCAATTAGGGACAATCATAGAGAATTTGTCAGATTCCGGTGAGTAAAACAACTTGAACAGTGTCTGGCACATAGTAGATTCATTCCTCAGACCCCAACTTCCCCTCCAGTCAGGAGATTTTGAGATTTTTCTCTGAGTAGAAAGTGGCCAGGCCCCAAGGAAGTAGTTGATGGTGAGCTTCTTAATGCCAGGTAGCATAGGGTACTCTTGCCTGACCTCTCCCTGCCCAAGTCTATAGCTCTCACATAGATGTCCCCACCTGAGGTGACACGGGCCAGTCTGGGGCCCTTGATCCTAGAACCATGGAAGTCATGATGGGCCGTGCTGGTAGATTAAGCCAGCAAAAAGGTCAGCCTACACCCTGAGTGGTGCCTGTCAAAGAAGTCCCATCCAGAGGCCGCCCTGACCTTTGCTCCCTTGCCCATAGAAGGCCCCAAGGACCACCAGGTCAGCTGTGTCAGCCATGGCCCCCTCATTCAAATAGTCTTTCTTGACTTTCAGCCAGTGCCGCTTTCCAGGCTCATATGTACCCTGAGAGGAAAAAGCAAGAAAGATTCAAACTAGAATGGAACCCGCAGAAGGGTGGGATTTACCTCTTCCTTTGACATTTCGGCTCTACCACAGTGCCCGGCCCACTCTGGCCAAGACCCCCCAGCTCGCAGCCCAGGAAACATACACAAACCCATCCTCTAGACACAGAACGGAGCTGTGCGGACCCTGGAAAGGGCCCTGCTGCAGCCAGCCCCGGCCACCTCAGGCTGACGCCGCCCTCTGCTGGCCGGGGCTGGAGAGACCGGGTGGGTGGGGGGACCCGCAGGAGAGAGAAAGAAGGCCGAGGGTGTGAGTGGCTGAGTGGCTCACCTTCACGTCCTTCAGCACCAGCCCTTCCAACCCCTCTCGGATGACCCGGTTTATCATGTCGGCCAAGTCCGAAGCTTTCTGAAGAATAACAGAGAGATGCTGAGGTTAGTGTGAGAACAGACACTGATGTGGCAGGGAGGTGGCCGTGGTTCCCTTTCGCACACTAGTGAGGGGCCCACTGGAAACACCCCGACTTGAGTACGACAAACCAAGGTCTTGCAAAGCAGGGATTCTCCCAACCAGAAAGCTACTGCGGCTGTGAGACATGGGGAGCCCGTCGCAGAAGAGTGTTTCATGCCCTGTCCTCCTGGGGGTGACTAGTGGACGACATACACACGTCGGCAGCCCCCATAAGACAACTAAGACTCGTTCTCCCAGTCACATCTGACCAAGGGGCTGTGTGCCCTTTCAAACCACTAGGCGGCTGTCTGGGGTGTGGTCTTTGCTCACAGTGACTTGCTTCATTTCTGAGAACATGATCCGGTTGGGAATTTCAACCATGTTATCATGAAGAAACTTCCGCCGCTCACACAGAGGCCTAAGGGGGATGAGAGAGCTGAGGTCAGGGTCCTCTGACCCCCATCAGGAGTTCTGAGGAGGGAGGGACTCAGCGACGAACTGCTGCTTCGCGAGAGGGACTGCCATGGCTCAAAGCCTCTCTCGTGACCGAGCTGCAGCACAAAAGCCACTTCGCCCTCGCAGGTCCCGTTTCTGCTTCGTGGAGCACTGTGCGTGTAGCAAGTGTGCTACTTCTTAGCTCCCTCCTCCCCAGCTCTGGGTACAAAGAGGCACAGGCTCCAGCCCCTTCCCCTCCCTCCTTCCCAAGGTGAGCGAGCCCTTGCCTCCCTACTCAGGAGCCAAAAAGAGCTCCCTCACCTGTCCATCAAGCTGATGTCATTGAAGTAGATACAATCAAAAACAAACAGGCAGACGTTAGCATCCTGGAAGGCAGCTTTCTGTAAAGAAAAATGAGATAGGAGATACATGAGGGACAAAAACAAGAGGGCAGAAAAAATGGGGAGTCCCAATCCACTTCTGGAGACCCTCTAAAGCACTGGACAGAAAAGTCTTGACATGCTCTGAAGCCCTGGGCCACAAGGGCACTTAGCACATGGTCCTAAATGGAAATCAACCCAATTCTAAGTTCCCCGTACTAGCTCCTTTTATGTAAAAAACGAAAAAAACACAACTAAACTCAGGGCTACATTCAGAAATAGTTCAGAAACAAAGAATAAGCCTAACCTTGAGTGAGTGACAGATTCCCCTCCATTCAGACCAACAGCACGCATACGTCCACGTCCACATGCGCACACATGCTCCTTCCCACACGTGTGGCCCTGAGCCAGTACCTTGTGCACCCCAAGAGTCCCAAAGGGCAACGGTTTGCCTGTCTTAGTGTCGATCAGGAGCACCTCAGAGTCCAAGATCATGCTGTGGCCCCCAGGGAAAGCCTGGGGGATATAGTCCTTAAAGTGGGCCACCTGGAGGCAAAAGGGTGACTTAGGTAAGGGACAGAGGAACGGGCAGCAGTGACCTACAGCCGAGCCAGAGAGCAAAACCCAGGCCCCACAAGGAACGCAGAACATCAACACGGGGAGCCAAACTCATGTGCAAAACAGACCTAAGCCTTACCAGCCATTGAGACCAGAGGAATGTGTATTTCGGACCCAGGAAGAGGTGGGCCTGGGTTGAGTCCCCTGAGCCATGGAGGAGAGTTTGGAGGAAAAAGGAAGAAAAGGGGCGTGGAGTATGCGCAGGAGCAGGTGGGGGTGGACAAACATGAGAGGAGGGAGTGCGGCCAGGCAGACACTTGTGGGAGAACAGGTCAGCTACAAAGAGGTGGATGGAAAGGAAGAAATGAACCCTCTTAGGAGCAGCGAGGAAACAGGAGGTCTTCTCTGAGAGCTTGAAATCCACAACCATCTTCAAAATGAGTAAGAAAGGATGTTTGGAATTAGAGTTTTTCCTGATAGAGGTAGAAACCTAGTCTCTGATAGTTCCAGAGAGGGAGGAGTCCCACCCTTGCTAGCCCCTGCCAAGTGATGCCAGCAGTGAGGTCCAGAGAACGTGACTGCGGCCCGATTCCTCCCCTGGGCCGGGCACGCAGGCCCTTGCTACCTATGGGGCTGGAAGCTGGGACAGGAGAGGCCTGTATACCTGTCCTGCTCTACTTCAATCCCCAACCCACTCTCCACAAACCCGAAGTACAGGAGAGACAAGGAACGAATGAAGCTTTGGAAAGGGCTCTACACTCTGAAAAGCCAGGCTCGAACTTCTTCCTGGGTAACAGAGGTGCCCACTGAGCAGCTGCTCCCTGGGAACAGTTCCTTGGCGGCTTTACCGGGTCCAACCATGCCAGTGAGCCTGCGCTCATCTCCCCAGGGAGGGCAGTGCTGAGCTCTCCTCTGGACATCTGAAATGAACAGCCCGAGGCTCAGGGCTCTAGCAGGAAGGCAAGGGGAGGGGGGCACGGGAGCCACCCAACAGGTCCCCTTCACCCCCGGAGCTCTGAAAAATGGAGTTTGAGCAAGGAGAGAACGAGTAGCAAGGACAGGAAGTCCATCTACTCACAAGCTCCTGGGGCCAGATGTTCCAGGTGCTTTCCCCTGAAGAGAGCCCCAAGGCTCACAGAGGCCCTGGTGCTGAGAAGGACTGAGGGGTGAGGTTCTTAACGCCCCTGAATGAAGGACAGGAGTCTGGGCTCCCAGATGTCCCCACTGGACTGTTTCCGTCAGCATGTAAGCCTCCAGGGGGCAAGAACCTTTGCCCATTTTTTTACTGCTGTACACCCACTACCTAGAACAGTGCTCAGCACAGACAAAACACTCGATAAATATTTACCAAACTCATGAACGACAGTTCCACAGCCTTTTGTACCCGACCTGTAATTTAGCTCTGAGAAGCACACGGGCATGGAAATGTAAGAGACAAGCACTGCAAGTCACTTGCAAGGTGAGCTCACTGTCTCAGTGTCACAGTGGGCAAGGGGAGCATCGCTGTCCCCTGGGGCTCTGCTGACTTACCCAAGTCTGGGCTCTTTGGCTGTCCCTACTGGGCAGCCCCTCGTTAATGAGACTCCAAAAACAAACACACGTTCATTCAACAGATACAAGAAAACCCCTGTTGGGTACCAGAGCTGAAATGACTATGGAACCCCGCCCCTGAGAGTCTTAGAGGCGAGAAGGTTAAGAAAGTCCCGGCAGAAAAGAAGGAACCTATACCTTGTGAGGCAGGACGGGCTTGAGGCTGCGGCTGAAGTAGCTGAAGTGGTCTCCGTTCTTATGCACCTGGACTCGCTCCCCGTCATACTTGATCTCAGAGAACATGCCATTAGGACACTTCTTCATCGCATGTTCGATGGACTTGCAGGCCTCGGCCTTGGGGTGAGGAAAGACAAGCCTGGAGACTTACAGGTGCTCTCCCACTGGGGGCTGCTCAGCAGGGACAGCCCCAGAGTCCAGGTCCTGGGGAGTGAGGACCGGAGGATGCCCTCAGGGCTGGCACGGAGCTTGCCTTTTGAAGACTACGAATGTGATTCATTTTAAAAGAGTAATAAACTTCCACTGAAACAGCATTTCATTTTCTTCTCAATAATTTAAGATCTTGCAGGGTCTTGGCTTATTGTTAAACACACTGGTCAGCAAAGGAGGTACGCAGAGGTAAGATAAGGGATGCAGAACGTTGACAGGGGCTGGCAGGGCGGCAGCAGTCAGGGACAGCGGTCAGGACAGGTCACAGGAGTGCTTCCTCACATACCAGGGCCACCCTGCCTCACACAACACTGACTGACTGACTACCATTCTGGGGCTATTCAGGGGTATAGATCAGACATAGCCCCGCCACACCCTCCATGTGCTATCTTACGTGAGGGACGCTGTCTTAGCTTCATGGTTGAGAAAACAAGACGTTCAAAGAGGTTGAGTCCTTACTTAAAGCTATATAGCTGGTCAATGGCAGGGCTGGTGTTTGCAGCTAGCCCCAACTCCAAAGCCTGTGGGGTTAAGCACTAAGCTATAGAACCCATGCCACTCTTCAAATAAGTGACAAGTTGTACAACAGACTCTGGACAGAACTCTTATAAAAGTCAGAAAGGCCACTACTGCCGGTGACAAGAGTCCTGTCCCTGGGATGGTGAGCTCACAAATTTGGAGCTGGCCATCCCACATTCCCGGGAGGGAGAGAACACTTCTGCGAAGGCGTTAGCAGCACACACAAGGCAGGTTCACAAAAGGCACTGCACCGGCTGGAGCAACCCAGGGACCGCATAGTAGGCCCGGCAGCATATGTGGAGGGGCCCGATGCACAGAAAAACCAATCCCAGAAAGGAAATCCCACATCTCGTGAAATGAACAGAGGCTCAAGATGATCTCGGTCACACCTGGTCTTCATTCCTTGAGCTGTGCTTTCCAGAAGAATATGAGGCCAAGCCACCCTGTCATAAGCAGCTCGGCTCTGCCACTAAGTCTCAGAGCTACTTTGGGGTAGGTCACAGAATCTCAGGAGTTACTTAATACATCCACCTGTTTTCAGGAAAGATGACCGACAAACCATTCTAAGTAGATGCTTCAGAAGATTTCATACATCATTTGTGTGAGGGAAGGAAAAAACTAAGAAGGGCCCCAAGTAACTCATTCAAGATTCTACAGCTTGTTGGCAGAGTCGGGCCTAGAATTCAGGTATTTCTGCTAGATCACGTCGCCTTCTCCGTTACCTCTAATTCCCCGCGGAAACATACCCCTCCGCAATTCCACTGTTCCCTCCCCAAACCCCTCCAGCATCATACCCTAGCAGATCTCACAAGCACGGGGAGTATCTGGAGCATGTGGGGCCGGAGCAGCATCCTTACCAGCATGGGCTGCACTGGCGTCATCAGTGAAGCCTGGACACTCAGAGCTCGTCTCCGGCCTGGCTCCTTCTCCACCTCCTGCTCATTGCGGAGGACTCGCTCCACCACGTCCTGCAGGTTGCGTGAGGCTTTGAAGGCTTCATAGGCATTGGGGTCAAGGGCATCTAACCTGCCAAGGCAGATGGGAGCAAGGAAACAAAACCCACTGTCTCTGACCTTACTGCTTTAGATAGCAGTCAGTTCTCAGAGAGAGAGCATCTCAATACAGAGGGGAAGCTGACGCTCTATTGTCTAAAGGCTTTCACAGGAAAATGAGCTCTTGGAAAACTCAGCATTTTGAGATACTGGGCCTCCATGGGTGCTGCCATGGCAAAGAGGGGGCCGGGGCGGACAAGGAACTCATATTCTATTTTTTGAACATGCTCCATACTTTCCATTTTAACAACTGCGTGAGAAGGGGATCTTTACATTTTACATGAGAAGACGGAGGCTGAGCTAGGTCTAGTGATGGGTCCCACACGAAGGAATAAGGCAGAATGAGGATTTAAATCTAGATCAGGACTCCAAGGCCCTGACCCCAGCTGGCAACAAAGGAAGCTGGCAGTTCAGGCCATCAGAGGGGCTGGGACTTACACGTGTTTTGCACCTGAGTTCATCTTCAGGTCATGTTTGATCAATCTGATGATGCACTTAAGGTCGTTGGCTGTACACCTAGGGGTGAGGCACATTCAGCTTGGTCTCTGCAGAGCTGTGGACCCCCAAAGCCTCCTCTCCTGGCGATCGCATCTCCCCACGCCCAGCCCCACGAGGCAGCTCCCCCGACCTGGACGCGATGTCCTGCAGGGCCTGCTGTTGCTCATCCTCCTTGGTGAGCTTGGAGAGGCAAAGGAGGAACGCATCTACCTCTTGGATGGTGAGGAGGCTCTTGGCAGCTGGAGGGAAAGACTTGCTCTGCTCAAAGAAGACTCTGATCGTCTCTGACACGTCACCCTGTCTCCAAAAACCAAAATGGCTCTGCTGCAACCCCAGAGTGGCCGAGCGTATCTCCCAACCCCCCCAGCACTAAAGGTGAGTCAGGGATTTCAATCATCACTCCTATTCCCAGCTCGCACATCTTGGGCTCACTTCTTGGAGACTCTATCCCACCGACAGTTCCTGGAAAGGGCACCTCTACCCGCCTTAGGATCTGGCCATCTGCCTTGGCTGAGAAGTGACGCAAGGAAGGACTAATCCAGGACGCAGCCAATTGGGTTCCTGGTAGAATTTGGACCAAGAAACAAATATGGTCATCAGGTAAGGGCAGCGCTCAGTTAGAAACTTTCTATGCTGCCAAAGCTGGAGTTGTGAACAAACAAAAGCTGAATGTTATACCAAGTTATGGTGAAAAAAAAACAAGAAAAAGGAGGGCCCAGAATGAGAACCCAAGGAGAGCCAGTGGGAAGTCTCAAACGCCGTCGCTGAGATCTAGGCCTCTCATGGGGTCGCAGTCCAATTTCCGTCCTCAACCTTGTGACACTAACGGCTGTGGCCTCTAGTAAAGGAAGCTCTCTCGAAAAGGAAGCTTGCTCAAATGGGTTTCAGTTTCCTAAAACAGTATATGCTCCAACCAGAAAAAAGAGGTTGCAGGTGCCTAGCTCGGCAGAGCCCCACCTGGAACGCCGCCCACCCTCCCCTTCCTCTGACCTGCTCTAGGTCTCGTGCCATATCATCTGGGTTGCAGTTAAAAATGCGGCTGAAAAGCTTCACAATCTGCTTATCGTTCAAGTTGTAAACACTCTTAATAACACCTGGCAGCAGCAGCTTCACTGTTAGGTACACGTCACCGTGGAAACCATCTGAGGCAGAAGAATAGAACCCTTCTTGAGAAATGGGAGCTTAAACAAACACATACATAAACTCAAGGAACTGAAAGAGATGTCTACATCGCTGTCTGTGCTGCCACAATACCCCATGTACTTCATCACAGAGGTAGAGGCTACCGCATCTGGTGGCTCATGGCTTACGCATCTACCTCCCCGGATGAACTCCCACAGGGCGGAGCCACTGTTTTGCTTTAGTGTCCCCAGTGATGAGCACATTCAGATGCTCAATGATCATTTGTTAGATGAATCGTTCACAAAAACCTTATCCAACATGCAGGATAGTGAACTTTCCTCTTGGTCAAATGCAATAGGTCCTTTCGGCCTTCTGGGGATAAAATAAGGGCAGCAGAAGAGTGACGCCACTGTGCCCCAAGAACAATTGGCTGTGCTCCCTGTGGAGCCTGTAAGAAGTAAAAATGGGGGCGCCTGGGGGGGGCTCAGCTGGTTGAGCATCCGACTTCAGCTCAGGTCATGATCTCATAGCTTGTGAGTTCGAGCCCTGCATTGGGCTCTGTGCTGACAGGTTGGAGCCTGGAGCCTGCTTCACATTCTGTGTCTCCCTCTCTCTCTGCCCCTCCCTGCTCACGATCTCTCTCTCTCTCTCTCTCTCTCTCTGTCAAAAATAAACATTAAAAAAAAGAAGTAAAAATGCAGGGCTCATTCTTCAAAATTATTAAGAATTTCAAGTGGCATCTGGCTGGCTCAGTGGGTAGAGCATGCAACTCTTGATCTCAGGGTTGTGAGTTTGAGCCCATGTTGGGTGTAGAGGTTACTTAAAAATGAAAAATCTAAAGAAAAAAAGAGAATTTCAAGATGGTATTAACAGAAGATTACATCAAAGCAAGCTCCCCCACTCCCCCCGTGAAACCGTATAGTTCACATGCCCATGAAACCAGTCACGGCTCTGAGCTCTTCAAAGGAAATGCCCATCCAGGATGTTCTAGGCCCCACCTCCTGCTGAACCTTTCCGAAGGAAGTCCTGTATGATCTGGGTCTTCGTGTTGTAGCTAGGATTTTCAGCCACCATGGCACACAACTTCCGAAACTCACGTAGCAGACAATCCTTGTGCTTGGGGTCACATCTGCTTGAGGACAGGCTTGCCTTAGGGGTAGGGCTTGAGCGGGCTTCCCCAGAGTTGTTGGGCTTGGCTGTTAGAGAGAGAAACATGAGGGAGGATTCACTGGCCTTGCTGAGAAAGAAGAAAGGGAAAGTGACAAGCCATCTGCTGGAGCTTCACTTAATCCCCCAAAATAGCCCTGTGGGGGGGATACCATTATTCCCACCTTACAGGTACAGAACAGGCATCACAGCTATTAATGGGAAAGAAACACTGGCCTCACACCCATGCAGGTGCCCAGCTGACGCGCATGTGTTTATATGAGTGCCGCACAGAACAGGTCACCTTTGTGCCGAGCGCAGACCTCAGCAATGGTAAAGCTGACCCCAGAGAAGCAGGGAGGAGAGCAGGAGAAGAAACCAAGTGACATATTAGTCAGTGGGAAATCATCACTACCACAGACTGTTGGGGCTGGAAGACGCCTTAAAGATTACCTAGTTCAATCTCCTCATACTGATGAGGAACCCAAGACCAGGGAGAAGGCGTTTCCAGCCTTTCGCCACTCCCACCCGCCCATCACCACTTCTTTATTCTTGCCAAAATAACAGGTATTTGGCTAAATGAGCAAGACTTTACTCCAGACATCCCCAAATGGTCCTCTCTTACTTCCTTGTGGCTATTTACAAAGCAAATTCTGTTCTGCAAGCTTGCAGCAGATCCATTAGCAAGCAGACTGCTGATGTAAGCTTCCTCTTGTCTGGGGTTTGTAAATTATGAACCCATCCCCATCTCTGACCCGGAGTCTAAAGAGGATTTTAGGGGACAAAATCTCCAAAGTGTCGATGTTCAGCAGGATGCGAGAATTTAGAACACCCCATTTCTCTCAGTTCCTCCCAAATTTCCCTCCCTAGGACCAGGGCCCTTCCAGAAACATGCTGTCCTTATTGCTACCTGAACTCTTGTGTACTTCCATCTCTGGCCTACCACCACACAAAAACCAAACCTCAGAGTTTTAAAACAATAAAACCCCCACAGAATCAGGCACTGTTTTTGCAATCTTTTCTCCATTAGTGCTCATGAGAATACCGGGTGGTAAATGAGGCAGGTGTTACAGTTCCCACTTCACAGATGAGGCCACAGAAGCTCAATGGTAGAGCGACGTGCTCCCCCGAGCGAGCTGTCACATGCTGGGACTTCTGACCTCAAGCCTACGTTTCTTTCACTCACAAAAAGCCACCTCTACGCACAACTTCTAAGGCCATATGTTTGGCTTTACTTTCTTTACCTGAGTCACAGAAATGTCTCCAAATGATAGAGGCAGCAGGGTGCAGGGAAAAGAGCACAGGCGTTGGAGTTAAACAGACTTTAGCGTAAATACTAATTCCATAATGAACGCTGGACGTCAGCTTTCTCTTTCATAAGACAGGCCTCGTAAAAGTACTTCGTAAGGTTAACTGAAGAACAAACCAAATTACATGGGCAAGAGTCCCTACCTAGCCCAGTGCTACCTGTTACACAGGACACACATGCCACCTCCCTTCTTCCATACTTTCAGCTCTAGTTGGGGCAAGGTTAGGGATGCAAGTTCTCAAACTTCATTCAGTACCAAAAAACAAGGAAGCTTTAGGGCAGGGTATAATCATCTCCATCCAACCCAGGTGACTACTTCAAGGGCAAAAAGTCCTGCCAACACAAAACCTCTTTAGGCTGTCACAGAGATTCACATATACAAAGAAATGCTTGCTATACAACTGGAATGCTGAAAATTAGCCATTACCTGCCTCTGCTCAGAGGAAAGCGAATTATGAAGGAGGCCAGATAGATAGCACAGAACTTCCACTCTTAGCCAGAATCCCAAATAGGATTCCAAACTAAAAGAATCATAATGGCTAAAGCAGCCCTAATCTCTCACCTGCAAAACCAGAAAATTTCCGAGGATTGGTATTGGTGACAAATGAGGCACCTTTCACTGGAGACGTCACCTGGCCAGTGGCTGTCAGCTTAGCCTGGACAACAGCTTTCTTCTTTGGTGTGCTTGTTGCCTTGGAAGACAAATCTGTAGGACCCCAAAAGAAGGGAAAATATGTTTTAGTGAAAACTCCCTGAGAAAAGCTTCCAAAGAACCTCAAAACTGCTCTTACAGCCTTACTTGGTAAGTTACTACCATGGCATTACAAAGGTTGGCTGTGGACTGATCTGGTTTTGTTTCAAGTTTATTTATTTATTTTGAGAGAAACAGAGGGAGGGAGGAGCAGAGAGAGAGGGAGAGGGAGAGAATCCCAAGCAGGGTCCGTGCCAACGTGGAACTCGAACTCACAAACCATGAGATCATGACCTCAGCTGAACTCAAGAGTCAGACACTGAACGGACTGAGCCACCCAGATGTCCCTGGACTGATCTTTTTGAGTGAAGCTAGTGGGTAACAGAGTACTGGGGGCAGGGGATGAAGGAGCAGGTTCTGGCGACAAAAGACCCCATTACTCTGCCTCTGTTAGTAACTTATGTTTTCATCAACACTCTCTACTTCTTATCCCATATATGATAATCTCCAGATTTGGGGAAAATCAGAAATCACATCTTCACAGATAAAACTTGGGGACTCAGCTCCATGGAATTAGCCCCCTGATTTATAGATGAACAGGAAAGTAAAATGAAGATGGAAAACAGAGCAGGTCAGGTTGGCACAGGCAGGAAAAGCCCCAGCTGCTGAGTTTTTTGAGCTGTGTGACAGTCTGACTCTACCTTGTATTTCTCTTCCTCTGAAGGAGATTAGTTAAGAAGTGACAACGGCTAAGGCCAATGGCCAAGTCAGGACAGGATGGGGAACTTCAGAAAGGAGTATATGTGAAGTAGCTTTCTCTCTTGGAAGTCTTCTCTCCTCTCCAAGAACAATGATAGATAGATGCCCACTTTTTTTTTTTTTTTTTTTTTTTTTTTAATCTTTTTGCCCATTTTTAGAGCCACTGCTATAGTTCTCCTTCGGTGACCAGAACTATACTTAATTGAAGATAGGATTACTTTAAAAATGAACACATGAAGAGTGCCTGGGTGGCTCGGTCAGTTAAGTGTCTGACTCTTGATTTTGTCATGATCTCATGATTTGTGGGTTTGAGCTCCACATGGGGCTCTGCACGGACAGCGCCGAACCTGCTTGGGATTCTCTCTCTCCCTCTCTCTCTGCCCCTCCCCTTCTTGTATGCTATGTCTCTCTCTCTCAAAATAAATAAAGTTAAAAAAAAAAAGGTCAAAATGAGCACAGGAAGGTCATAAAGGACTAAATGGATTTGGAAATACCAGTGTAAGATTTCTAAAATATGCACACATGTGAATATGTACGTGTGCATATAGATGTATCTGTGTATGTATATGCAGGCGTTTTTGCATATGAACATACATTTTCTAGTTCTGTCTGCTAAAAGAGCTTAAAAGCAAAGATACCTCATGGTAACAAGGATACAGAGCATCTAGATTTTGTTCTTTAAAGCCATTCCCCACTAACAGAACCAGGACTCTTCAGAGAAATGGCAGATTCCAGGGTTATGGGAGGATACACATGAGGTAAGCCTAAGAAGGGCACCTGGGTGGGTTAGTCTGGTGGAGCACGTGATTTCTTGGTTTTTTTTTGTTTTTTTTTTTTTTTGTTTTTTTTTTTTGAGAGAGAGGCAGAGAGCAGAGACAGAATCCCCAGCAAGCTCCACACTGTCAGCACAGAGCCAGATGTCAGGCTCGATCTCATGAACTGCGCAATCATGACCTGAGTCAAAATCAAGAGTCAGACACTCAACAGACTGAACCACCCAGGCACCCCAGAGCATGTGACTCTTGATCTTGGGGTCGTAAGTTCAAGCCCCACACTGCGTGTAGAGATTACTTTAAAATCTCAAAAGTAAGAGCCGCCTGGTGGCTCAGTCAGTTGAGAGTCCGACTTCAGCTCAGGTCATGATCTCACAGCTCCTTAGTTCGAGCCCCGCGTCAGGCTCTGTGCTGATAGCTCGGAATCTGCAGCCTGCTTCAGATTCTGTTCCTCCCTCTCTCTCTGCCCCAACCCACTTGCATTCTGTCTCTGTCTCTCTCAAAAATAAATAAACATCCAAAAAAAAATTAAATAAAACCTTAAAAATAGTAAGGAAATAAAATAAAAAAAATAAAGTAAGCCTAAGAGCATTATGCCAGAAAATTAAGGAAGTACTTTAAAATATTTTATTTTGTTAATATAATTTATTGTCAAATTGGCTAACATACAGTATGTAAAGTGTGCTCTTGTAAAATATTTTTAAAAACAGGCACCTGGGTGGCTCAGTCGGTTGAGCATCCAATTCTTTTTTTTAACTTTTTTTTACATTTATTTATTTTTTGAGAGACCGAGAGAGACAAAGCACAAGTTGGGGAGGGGCAGAGAGAGAAGGAGACACAGATTCCGAAGCAGGCTCCAGGTTCCGAGCTGTCACCACAGAGCCCGACACAGGGCTCGGACTCACAAACCGTGAGATCATGACCTGAGCCAAAGTCGTACGCTCAACCGACTGAGCCACCCAGGCGTCCTGCATCCAGCTCTTGATTTGGGCTCAGGTCATGATCCCAGCATCATGGCATCGAGCCCTACATTGGGCTCTGTGCTGAGCGTGGAACCTGCCTGAGATTCTCTCTCTCCTTCTGCCCCTCCCCCCCCCACACGTGTGCATTCTCTCTCTCAAAATAAAAATAAGTTTTTTAAAAAACATTTTAAAAAATGATGAGGCAAAACTGAGAACAAACTGAGGGTTGATGGGGGGTGGGAGGGAGGGGAGGGTGGGTGATGGGTATTGAGGAGGGCACCTTTTGGGATGAGCACTGGGTGTTGTATGAAAACCAATTTGACAATAAATTTCATATATTAAAAAATAAATAAATAAATAAATAAATAAATAAATAAAAAATGATGAGGCATCTAGGACACAGAAACCAGCTCAAAGGGGTTTCCCAAGTGGCCAACTATGGGATAAATACCAAATTAATAAAATACAATAAAATTACAAGCCACCAGGAAAAAGTAACCTGTGAGTCCATAGGATAAGAAGTTGAAAGATAAGAGGGTGTGATGGTAGGTACTCTAGTCTTTAAGAATATCAACGGCATTTAAAAAAAAAAAAAAAAAAAAACTACTGAAATGTTCCACATTAAGGACAAAGAGACAACAAAATGCAATACTGGATCCTAGAGTGGGATTCTGTACCAGAGACAAAAGCTATAAAAGATACTGTTTGAGGGGCGCCTGGGTGGCTCAGTTGGTTAAGCGTCCGACTTCAGCTCAGGTCACAATCTCGCGGTCCGTGAGTTCGAGCCCCGCGTCGGGCTCTGGGCTGATGGCTCAGAGCCTGGAGCCTGTTTCCGATTCTGTGTCTCCCTCTCTCTCTGCCCCTCCCCTGTTCATGCTCTGTCTCTCTGTCTCAAAAATAAATAAACATTAAAAAAAAAAAAAAAAGATACTGTTTGACCAACTGACACAACTGAACATAGATGGTGGATGAAAGTATTATATAAGGCATTGATTTACTGGAGCTGATAACTGTTACGGTCACATAAGAGAATATTCCTTTTCTTAAGATATACACACTGAAGTACTTCAAGGCCAAGGCCATAACGTATGCAACCTACTCTAAAATGGGTCAGGAAGAAAACTGCGCGCGTGGACAGAGAGAGTAACAGCACAGGAACACAAATGATAACGCAAAGACAACAAAATGGTAACAACAGGTATGTCTGGGGAAAGGGAAAAAGAGCTTTCTTTTTTTCTTTTTTTATCCTCATAATTCTTCTGTGAGTTTGGAAATGTTTTCAAAAAGTGAAAAAAAAAAAAAAACAAACACAACAAAAAAGAAGACAGGCAGGGAGGAAAAAAAAATGGGGTCCTACTCTCCCCCTCCTTTCTCTCAGCACCAGTTCCCCACCCACCTGCAATGTGCTGGCTTATCTGTTCCTTCTCATTATCTTCCAGCTCTTCCCAGCCTTCCAGCTCGGTGAGGTCCTCAATTTTTTTTGTGGTGGCCCGGGCCCGCTCCAGTTTCTCGAACATGCATTTAATGTGATACCACTCTTTCATATCGCCCCCGGACTCTGAGAAGGGGTTGGGCACCACTTTGCCGATCCGGCATACGCCCTTCACGATCTTTTCCTTGCACTTTTTGCAGCCGGCGGTGCCACGCTTGGCGTAGTCCACACAGAACCGTTGCTCGGCCATCTCACAGGGGCCACTGCAGAGTCCCACATGCGACCCTGGCAAGAAAACAAGGCGGGTGGCACGTGGTCTTAGACCGCCTTTCTGGGATGACAGAACAGCCTTTCTTCTCTGGAGGAGGCCGTGCCCATGAAACAGCTCTGTTTCTGACCAATGGCTGAACTGTCTTCTGTCAGGCCAGCGATGTTGTTCCCCGAAGAGGCAGAGTTCTTTTCGCCCGAGTGCGCGGAGGGTTGGGAGGAAGAGGATCTTGAAAGTCAAAGTCATACAGCTGCATGAAAAAGAGGCAGGAAAAGTGACATATAAACCAGAAGCTAGGCTTCCACTGTCCCCAGAGGCCAGAGTCCTAACACAGTCCATGCTGACTAACTAAACATTTCCCAAAGTATTAAAGATTTATTGCCTACAGGATGAAGACAAGTTCAAAACAGGAAAATTCAGTTTGCAAAAGGGTGTTCAAGTATCTAATGCACACATGTACATCTAGTAAATCATAATCAAGGGGATCAAATCCAAATAACATAAAAGCTTTTCTCAGGCCATCAGCAACATCCGATACTCGTAATGGATGATGACTGGTAAGTATTACAAGCTATCCTGAAGTTTCTTTTTAATCACCAAGAAGAACTGCATTAAGTTTGTGAAGTTTTTAATGTGAAGCATAACATATATGCCATCCTCTGAAAATAATTCACTATATAGATTTCTGATGTAATCAGATGACCTACTTTGAGAGGCCATTAAGTGGAGAGCCTAGAACCAGACTGCTTGGGTTCATATCCCAGCTCATTAGCTGCGTGACCTTGGTAGGTCACTTAACGTCTCCCTTCCTCAATGTCCTCAACTGTAAATATGGAAAACGATAGCACCTAACTTGTCATTCTAAGAGGAAGGCCCAAAGAACAGAGCTGGGCACACAGCACAGGTTCAATACCCATTGGAAGCACTTATTCTTTAAGGAGAGGCTCCCTCTGTGCAATCAGCCTGTTCATAATTTATAGCACCTCGAATCAGGAAATGTTGAAGCAACTGGACGGCAAGAATCAAAGGAACTGATAGATCAACCCGCATGGAAACAAGGGATTATGTCTACCTGTTATCCCCCCACCTTTTTATATTCATATTTTCTAAAGTATCTTCATTGTTCTCATTTTAAATATCCTGGAAATTCTTTCCAGCCCGCACATGCTTTGCAAAAGGGAAATAACATTAGCTGTTTACAATGACAGGCAGGCTTTACTTCCTGTAGTGCAACATGAAGCAGAGGAAGGCAGGTGGATCGGGATCAGGGATGGGAGTGCGACTGGGACTGTTCAGTTGAGTGACTATATTATTTTTGAGAAAACTCTTAACTCCTTGGTGTCCCAGTTTCTGTTCTTTCCAAAGTAGGGAAAACAATACCTACTCCACAGGATGAGTGGGAAAATTTAAAGGAGTCCATGGATGGGCTGGGGGAAGGGGCTCTGAACTCCCTGAAAACGTACACAAAGTGCGCAGATTCATCAAGGGGCATTCTCTTGGAGAGGAGGTCTGCAGAGGTGAGTTATGTGGGCAGGGCAGGCCCATCCGGGGAGCCCAGGCCGAATTAGGTTTCCACGCGGTCCTCAGCAGGATGTTTGGGAGGCGCGCCCCCTCGCTCCGCACGGAGCCGACCGGAGAGCGCGGCGCAGCACCCCACCCTCCGCGGGGCCCGAGGCCCAGGGCGAGCTGGGCCACGAGGAGGCACCACGCTGCTCGGAGCAAGCCCGTGTGCTCGCAGCCCCCAACGGCCGCCGCGCAGCGTTTCCTCCAACGTGGTGGAGAATGAAACGGCTGGGGCCCGAACGCAGCCCGGGCCGGGAAGCGAGCGCGCTGAAGCCGCTCTTCCCGGGGGGCCTTCCCCGACGCCTTCGCGGGGGTGGGCTGAGCGACTGGCCGGTGCGAACGCCCGGGGACGGCCACGGAGGAAGCGGGGAAGCGAATTCCTCGGTTCGGACCGGCCAGGGGCGCGAGGACACGGCCCGGGGCTGGGGAAGGGGACGCAGCCGGCAGAGAAAGCCTCCCGACACGCACGGACGGGCACGGACGCACACCGGCCTTGGCTCGGCCAGGGTGGTTCCGCGGGGGCCCCGGGGGACCCTCCCGCGCGCGGAACCGTGGGGGTCCCCGGGAACGACGGGCCAACCCCCGTGGGCTCCCCGGGGGCCGCCACGTCACGGAGGGTGTGCCCCGGGGCTCGGCGGGCGGGCGGGGGAGGAGCCGAGGGGGCTGGCTCCCGGGCCGCGCCGAGCCCCGGGCCCCCCGGGCCCCCCGGGCCGCCTCCCTCCCCGCTTCCCGGCCCCGCCGCGCCCGCCGCTCACCTACCTTCCCCGCTCCAGCGCACACCGCAGGCCTCGCACCGGGCGCCCACAGGCCGCGCGCCGCCACGACGGTTGTAGCGCCTGTCTCTTTAAATCCGGGTCCTTGAGCCCGCGCAGTGCGCAAGCGCAGAGGTCCGGGCCCAAGGTGCTTTACGCGTCCCCGCCCCCCCTGCCACGTGGGCGGTGGTCAGGTTCCGCCGGGTGCGGCTTTGGGAACGGTGTTGGGGTTTGGGGGTGGTTCCCCGCCTGCGGTGGAGGTCAGGAAAAGTGGAGGTGCCGGGGGCGGCGTGGGGGGCATGGTGGTAGCTGGGGTCGCACCCTGGCCTGACCTTCAGAGGTCCCCCCTCCCCGCCCCGATGCGTTCATAATGTTAGAGATGCTCCAGTCCTGAAATCGAATGGTTGAGAAACTGTTTTGTAATGAGCTTGGGGAAGGCAAAGGAATGCGTCATTCAACCTCTTTTTTTTGAATTTATTTTTCTATATTCCCTGTGTCTT
Source organism: Felis catus (assembly GCF_018350175.1). Taxonomy (NCBI): domain Eukaryota; kingdom Metazoa; phylum Chordata; class Mammalia; order Carnivora; family Felidae; genus Felis; species Felis catus. The sequence goes on along the minus strand of NC_058381.1, from coordinate 22,680,344 downwards.
GTGTCCTGCACAATGCCTAGCACGTTGTATTCAATAAATAGTATTGAGTTGAAAAGCACTAGATACGTGGACACACATTAAAAGTGTAAAGGAGTGTTGGGGAGAGTAATCCCTTGTGTTGCTTAAACCTCAGGTCAACTTTTTGAGGGATTAGGATGGCTAGTTTTACAAAAGAGCAGCAGGCTCAGAGAACCTAAGCGAACTTGTTCAGGGTCTAGGAACAGCAAACAATCGGGCATTATTAGGCAAACTAAAATCAGATTCTGGAGGGAATTCTGTGCTCTGTGCAAAAGAGCTTGACTTTTACTGTGTAGGGGCTGGGCAACCATAAAGGGCCTTAGGGAATAGTAACTACTTTTGAGGCTGGGTCAGGGAGAGACTGAGGCAAGGGAAGAAATGAAAGGTTCTTGGTGCTTGCTGAGGCAGCACGTAGACTAAAATGGGAACATACAGAGAAGATTAGCATGGCCCCTGCACAAGGATGACACACAAATTCATAAAGAGTTCCATATTATTAAAGAAAGAATTTTTTCTTTTTTTTCCCCTTTTTTCTTTTTCTTTTATGTATGATGGTGGATGCTACCCAAACTTACTGGGTAAGTTTTGTAAGTTTTGCATTCATTTCATAATATATAGGTCAAACCATTATGCTGTGTACACCTTAAACTTCTGTAGTAATGTATGTGAATTACATCTCAATAAAGCTGGGAAAAAAAACAAAACATTTCTGGTAGTGACCCATGTGAGAAAGTGGCCTGAACACGCTCAGTTAGTTGGGATGGAGAGGAACAGGCATTTTTTGAAAAATAAATATTCGGATTTTACTTTTTATTAAAAAAAATTTTTTTTGAAGATTTTACTTTTACATAATCTCTACACCTGACGTGGGGCTGGAGTTCACAACCCTGAGATCCAGAGTTGCTGCTCTACTGGGTGAGCCAGCCAGACGCCCCTAAAATAAATACTTGGATTGGATAAATAAATACTTGGATACAATGCTCATTTACCTAAAGGTGAAATGAGAATGACTTGAGTGAGCAGGAGATAATGGTGCCATCAACTGAGATACAAAATGAACAGGGAGAAGTAGGTATTTGGGGTAAAAGGATGAGTTTTGTTTGAACATATATGATTGGTTGAGGACAACCACAATCCCACTGTTTGGAGTGGGGCAGTCTTTAGTGTGCTACAGAATGAGCCTGGTTTTGGGGTTTGGAAGGTCACTGGAGGCTCAAATTTTAACGGGCAGTTGAGGAATCCTGATTTCTATCACTGCATTTACTACATTGTTTTGAGAATCCCCTTGACTATACCTTTTTCCCAGGCCCTGTGCTGTTGGCTGCTGTCATTGCTAGCTATCAGGCTCTTGAAGCATGGCCAGTCCAAATCGAGACGTGCTGTAAGCGTAAAATACACACAGATTTCAAAGATGTGTTGCCAAACAAGAAAGGACTGCAAGATATCTCATCAATTATCTATTTGATTCCATGTTAAAGTAATCTTTTGGATAAGTTGGGTTAGTTAAATAAAAATATATTAAAATTAATCTCAACTGTTTCACTCTTTTGAAAATGTGACTAGAAAATGTAAAACGGCATACTCCACTCACTTGATACTTCTGTTGGACAGCACTGCCCTGGACTTCAGTGTTTGTGGAGGGTGACATCTGTGCCTTATGTGTCTTTTTATCGTCACTGTGGAGAATAGTACTGGGCACATAGTAGGCACTCAGCAAATATTTATAAATGCATTAATGAAACCCATGAGTGAATGCAAGGACTTGAAACTCTGACATTGATCAGCTCCCTCAGAAGAATGTTTTATTACATTGTATCTTTGGCAATGTTTGATGTAAATGTGCAAAAAGACTCAGGCTCTTAATGTTTGTTTTGCTTGAATACAGCTCCAAGGAGGGGCGCCTGGGTGGCTCAGTCAGTTGGGCGACCGACTTTGGCTCAGGTCATGATCTCGCAGTCTATGAGTTCGAGCCCCGCATCGGGCTCTGTGCTGACAGCTCAGAGCCTGGAGCCTGTTTCAGATTCTGTGTCTCCGTCTCTCTCTGACCCTCCCCTGTTCATGTTCTCTCTCTGTCTCAAAAATAAATAAACATTAAAAAAAAAAATTAAAAAAAATACAGCTCCAAGGAACCCCTAATCTCTTTGATTCACCCTCCATTCCCCTGTCCCCCAGTATAAAACAGAACTAGGTGTGAAAGCTGGCAGTTGCATTTCTTTAGAGAAGTGGGAACTGTTACCAAGGAGGGTGAAGTAACGTGTAGTGGAAATAGCAGGGCTTTGGAATAACAAATTTAGGTTTGAACTATGCTGTGTAACTATTTTCTTAACTTCTCTGGGCTTCAGTTTTCATGGTGAAATGGGGCTAAAAATACCTTCTAGGATTGTGTGTGACAGTTAAGTGATAGGATTTATATTAACTTGCAAACTGCACTTAGAGGTATTTCACTAAATGTACATTCCCCTCCACTCCCCAGCCTGGATGCATCCATCCCACTGCGAAGCGGAATCAATCAGGCAGGTATCGAATGCCTATTCTCTGTTTGGGACTATTCCAGGAAGCGGAATACAGCAGTGAAACAATAAGGGGGAGGTAGAAAATAAATAATAAATAAAATGCATAATATGTAAGGTGACGTTGAGTGCTCTGGAGGAAAAGAAAGCAGAGGAGGAGGATAGGAGGTGCCAGGCAAGGCGGGGATGGGGGTGCAGTTTTAAACACAGTGGTCAAGCAGCACCTGAGTGGCTCAGTCAGTTAAGCTTCTGACTCTTGATGACTCAGGTCATGATCTCACAATCTGTGAGTTTGAGCCCTGCATCGGGCTCTGCACTGACAGTGCAGAGACTGCTTGGGGATTCTCTCCCTCTCTCTGCCCCTCCCCAGCTTGTCCTTTCTCTCAAAATAAATAAATAAACTAAAGAAAAAAAACCCCACAGTGGTCAGGAAGGCCTCACCCCCAAAGCGACAACCGAGTAAAGGCAGGAAGGGATGAATGAGAGCCACGTGGTAGTCTAGGGTACAGGGAATAGCAATTAAGGCCCAGAGGCCAGGATGTGTCAGTCAGGTTATGAGATCAGCAAGGAGATGGGCGTGCAAACAGCAGCAGGAGTTAAGGTTGAGGAGCTGGAGCCAAGGTCAGCAGGGTATCCGGAGACAGATCCTATAGATCTGGTGCCTTTTATTGCAGGTAAAATGGGAAGCCAGTGGATTGTATTAAGCAGAGAAGTAACATGATCTGACTTAGGTTTACCAGGATTGCTATCATTCTGGCTGCTGTGTGGAGAAACTGAGAGATGAGTTAGTTGGCTACCGTAAAAATACAGGGGAAGATGAAGGCAGCTGGGGTGGTAACAGTGAAAGAATAACCAAGTATTCACGTAAATTTTTGTAAGTGCACTTTTCTTTTTATTTATTATTGAGAGAAAGATAGCAAGCTGGAGAGGGGCAGAGAGAAAGGGAGACAGAATCCCAAGCACTCTCTGTGCTGTGAACACGTAGCCTAATGAGGGGCTCGAGCTCACAAACCATGAGATCGTGACCTAGAGCAGAAACCAAGAGTCAGAGTCTGAGCCACCCAGGCGCCCCTGTAAGTGCATTTTTCAAGGGAGCGCTTTTATTGAAGTCCTAAAGCAATTCCATGATCCAAACCAAAAATGAGCTTGGTGACAAATAACCAGGGTACCTCCTACCTGTTCCTAGTTATTCAAAGTCCACATGATTAAATCCTCCCCTCGGATGTTGCTGCCAAACCCTCCAGGGCACCGATTCTGCTGCTGAGTCTCCCAGAGCTTCTGCCGCCCCCTTTTAAGACTGTAACATGGGGCGCCTTGGTGGATCAGTTGGTTAAACATCCGACTTCGGCTCAGGTCATGATCTCACAGTTTGTGGGTTCAAGCCCTGCGTCGGCTCTACTGACAGCTCGGAACCAGGAGCCTACCTCAGGTTCTTTGTCTCCCTTTCTCTCTGCACCTCCCCTGCTTGTGCTCTGTCTCTCAAAAAAAAAAAAAAAAAAAAAAAAAATTAAAACAACTGTAACATCCCTGACTTCCGGTTTAAGCTCATTAGGATTGTTAAGGAGAAAAAAAAATCATTGATTCTGTTCATTTTTTATGCTACTCACTATGGAAGCTTGGCAGTCACAGGCAGGAGTAGGGAAAAGGCTTCACACCTTCCGAGAGACAGTGTGGGGCACTCGTGAAGCTAGTTTACACTCAGTAGATTCCCTTTTTTAATAAGCTCTGGTCTATGAATCACATAAATCTCAGCACTGAGAGCCAATTTTACGGTTTGGTTTGCTTAATAGTCACACAATTAAAATAAGTTGTAAAAAACGGTGATGGTGTTTGCCAGGATAAATATTTAAAAGGGAACAGCTGTGGGAAGATGTAATAATTCACATCAGCCCATGGCTTTTTATTTTCAATAAAGGCTGTGGCGGTTGGTTCTTAACCAGCGGGGTTTCTTGGCCTCTCCTTGGGATAGCTTTGTGCTGTAGCTGCCAGGTTGAGGTAGGACAGAGACGAGTGGAGTCAAGTGTCTCGTGTGCCTCCGGGAATAGCTGATCATGACACAGAGACAGGGGCAGGGTTTAGGACGTTCGATCCCGACAGTTGAGGTCACAGATACGGAGTGAGGGGCCTCAAAGTTGCTACGTCTTCCCTAAACTTCAGGGGTGGGTTTTCTAGTCACGATTTTTAGGAGGCAAGTTAATAATTTTCAAAAGGGAAATTTATAAAGAGATGAGCCTATCTGGGAAACAAACCTAAGTTCTGTCTCCTCCAGCGGACTCTAGGCTGGCTGAGAGGTGGCCTTGGTGCCCGTTGATTTTCCAGTTTGGGTATGATGGTACAGCTTGAAGATCAGGTCGAACGCTTCCTTCCTCTCTCGTGTCTCATGCCATTCCCTTTACATCAGGAGAGGGCCTACCCCTCTTCTCTCTTCTGGGAGCTTCCACCCATGCCCTCTTACTGAACCTTCTGACCGTGCAGCCCGCTGTGCTCTCCCTCTCCCGCCTTCGGCTTCGGTCTTGGTGTTGGTGATAGTAAAGAAAAAAACCCCAATTGCTTCCACTTGCATTACAGACGATACTCTGAAGACTACTTCACTTGTGACACCAGACATGGGTTTTCTACATCCAGCAATGAAAGGGTTTCGGGTAAGGGCTCAGTCCCACGAGATTGCTCCCTGCCCCCACTTCAGATGCCAGTCCCAAGGCCAAGTTGTCACCCGGGCTTCCGACTGACCACCTGCAAGTCAGAGCTTCCCAGACCCCCCTCTGTGGATTTGATAAATGTGGTAGAGCAACTCAGGAAAAGTTTACTTCCTGGATTATCCGTTTATTATAAAAGGATGTAATCCGGGGCGCCTGGGTGACTCAGTCGCTTAAGCGTCTGACCTCAGCTCAGGTCGTGATCTCATGGTTTGTGGGTTCGAGCCCCATATCGGGTTTCTTGCTGGCAGTGTGCAGTCCGCTTGTGATTCTCTCTCTCCCTCTCCCTCTCTCTCTGCCCCTTCCCCACTTTCACTTTCTCTCTCGCTCCTAAAAATAAATAAATAAATGTTAAAATTAAGAGAGAAATAAAAGGATGTAACTCAGGACCAGCCAGGTGAAAGAGATGTGTAGGGCAAGGTGTGCGAGAAGGAGTACAGAGCCCTCTCTGGCCACGCCACCCTCCCGGTATGTCCACATATTCACCGACCTGAAAACTCTCAAACTCCATCCTTTCGGGGTTCGACAGAGGTTTCCTCACAGAGACACAATTGATTAAATCATTGGCAGTCGGTGGTCCAACTGAATCTCTAGCCCCCTCTCCCTTCCCAGAGATGGGGGAGGGGTGCTGAAAGTTTAACTTTCTAATCGCAAGCTTGCTTCCCCCGGCAAGCAGCACATAACCTTAGGGGCTGCCCAGAAGTCACCTGATTATCATGAACTCTGAGGTGGTTGAAAGGGGCTTGTTTTGAGTAACAAATGACCCCTTTGTCACTCTTACCACCCTAATCACTTAGGAAATTCCAAGGGTTTTAGGAGATCTATGCCAGAAATGGGGACAAAGGCCAAAATATATGTCTCTTTTTTTAATTTTTTTAAGCATTTATTCAATTTTGAAAGACGAAGAGAGACAGAGCACGAGCAGAGGTGGGGCAGACAGAGAGGGAGACATAGGATCCGAAGCAGGCTCCAGACTCTGAGCTGTCAGCACAGAGCCTGACGTGGGGCTCAAACTCACAGACCGAGAGATCATGACCTGAGCTGAAGTCGGATGCTTAACCAACTGAGCCACCCAGGTGCCCCAAAATATGTATCTCTTATTTTGAATCACAATATCACAGTGATAGACAGATGTGGGAGGGGTCTTAGGGAGTACCCAGATAGCATAATACCCAGAGATGGTAAAACTGAGGCTTGGAGAGCAAACTGACTAGATAAATAACACATAACTAGTCAGTGGGAAGAGTCAGACTGAACACTTTTGATTAGCTCTCTTTCTACTGCCTATACCAGTAGTTTAATAAATAATTGGATCCTGCTCAATTTCTTTTTTCTTAAAAAAATTTTTTTTTTGTTTATTTTGAGAGAGAGAGAGCACGGAGGAGAGGCAGAGAGAGAGGGAGAGAGAGAATCCCAGGCAGGCTCTGCGCTGTCAGCGCAGAATCTGCTGCGGGGCTTGAACTCACGAAATGTGAGATCATGACCTGAGCCGAAACCAAGAGTTGGGCGTTTGACCAGCTGAGCCACCTAGATGCCTTGGTCCTGCTCAATTTCTTATACTATTTACAGTACAACCAGCTTGTAGTTTTCTTGAATCTAAGGGTATTGTCTTCACTCATTTATTCAAAAGCATTATGTAAAATGCTTTTACATTTTAAAATTAAAAAAAATAATAAAAAAATAAAAAAAGCTATATGTAAAAGCATGTACATGCCTTGAAATTCACTTAATCCTCTCAGTAATTCTAGGAGGTAGGAACTGTTACTTTCCCTGTAGCTGTGGAAACGAAGGGTGAGATCACTTACCCAAGGTCGCATAGTTAAAGTGGTGGACCACAGGGCATGCTCTGTTATTTCCTAGTTGAAATGTCTGGGAACTGAAGTCATTATTCTTGCTCCCATCAGAGACCACTAAAGAGTAAAATTTACTGGGGCGCCTGGGTGGTTCAGTTGGTTGAGCATTCAACTTCCGGCTGAGGTCATGATCTCAAGGTTCGTGAGTTCGAGCCCTGCATTGGGCTCACAGCTGTCAGCGGGGAGCCTGCTTTTAAATTCTCTGTTCCCCTTTTTCTGCCTCTTTCCTGCTTGTGCTCTCTTTCTGTCAAAAGTAAATAAAAGATTTTAAAAAAAGGGTAAAATTTATTGCTGGTGAAATGGAGGAGGGTGGGGCAGTGTGGACAGTCTGTTAACAACTTCAAAAAATATAGCTTCCAACCCAGCCAAGGTCTCTTAATGTTGATAGCAAACTTCCCTAGTCTTAATTCTTGCTATTTTGGGGGATCTTCTCCCCTTTTCCGCATTTCTCTATTAAATAGTAGAGGGAATCAAGTTACATCTAGTCTTACTTTAGCAATTGCTGAGTGACCTTGGACAAGTCATTAGATGTCTAAAATGGAGGCGATAGCAGTTGTTTTACCTCCGGGGGGCATTGAGACTTGAAGAAAACTGATGTGAAGGCAGTGAATAAAAGATACGCTCACCATGTAAATGTAAGGTGATGTTAAATAATAATGATGCAGGGTAATAGTGAGGACTTTGGGATTGCTGCCCTGAGCAAGTTCCTTCACTTCTGAGCATCAATCTCATTTGTAAAATGAAGATATTACATACTTACAGGGATGTTGGGAGGATTAGAGATAGTGTATGTCAAACCCCAGCACAGAGCCAGACACATGGTAGGAATCCAGTAAACGGTAGCTATTATTAATAATAACCTGACAACCTGGCTTGGTCGACACTCTCTTATAACCACATTCGGCACACACGCACGCAACGAAAACAGCAATAACCCCCACCATCAACCACCCCACCAGTGTGGTCCTCTGTGCTCCCCTAAAGGTGACGGCTGGCTCCCAAGTGCATGTGAAGCTGCCCAAATGCCCTTAGCAAAAGGGAGGTCTAGCCAGATGGAACTCCTTTTCTCCTCTGAGAGACTGGGGGTGATTTTAATGAAGGATGGCTGAGTGCAGACTCACCCTGAAATAGCTTTGACTGCCAAGTGACAGGAGGAGGGAGCCAAATGAAATGACGGTGGCAGACAAGAGCACCGAGGGCTGAGAGCAGCTGGGAAGCAATGTGTCCTTGCTGACTTTTTGATCGCACTCTGCTACAGAATCACTTTACTCCTCCTTTCCTCCACTTAAGAGGCCTCTAGGCAAAGAGGGCTGCCCACTAGCTCCCGCTGACATATGGACATCTCTGGACATCCCTCTTTGCTTGTTTGGTGCCATGAGGAATTCTCATTAGCTGCTAAATGCGGGGGTGGCCCATTGCACTCCAGAGGCTCTTGTGGATACTTCTTGTACGGCTGCTCAGAGTAGGTAATGACTTCTTGTGCCAGACAAGGGATACACAAGGTAGGAAAAGATTTCTCAGCCCTTTAGGCCTCTGAATTGACTTTTGTTCTGGTTCTGGCTTCCATGAGTTAGCTTGGTCTTCTCACCACGTTTCCAAGCAACTTCCTGCTATGTGGGTGTTATTCATTCAGTGGATATTTATTGAACTCTATGATTGCTTGGCATTAATTAAGTTGTGGGCAACACAGACGAGTCCCCTGCCCTTGTGGAGTTTACATTCTGGTTGGGGAGAGACCTAATTCATGTGCAAATAAACAAGCTAATTCAAGATAATGGTAAATTTAATGAACCCATAGAATGATGTAACAAGAGGTGGAGAGATGGCTGTTTATATCATCTGAGAAAGAAACATCAGGGCTGAGAACAGAATAAGATTGCCATGCTATTTGAAGTCAGGTTCCAAGCAGAGGGTCCTGTGAGGAGGAGGTCCTAAAATGGCATGTCTGAGGAACAGAAAGTTAGCCAGCAAGAATGGGGACATGGAGAATAAAGGGGGGAGAGTGTAGCAAATGAAGTTAAAAGACAGGTCACAGAGTGAGATCCTATGGATTACCTTTAGCCTACAAGATGTTTTTGAGATTTCACTAAAAACAAAAACAACCTTGACTTGTAATTTCTCCAGATAATTAAAAAGACATGGCCATGCCAGCCCGCTATTGGAGGACAGTTGATTTTGACATAGAGCAGTTATGCTCTCCTGCCCTTTCCACCGCCCTTTAGTGGGGCTTGTGGCCCGTCATTAGTTCATAGGCAGTAGACATTCGAATCAGCAAAGCTGAGCACCACTTGAGCTTAATAAGGGCCCGGACTGTTTTCCCCCAAGTGTAACGGAAGCATGCAATGAAGGGTTTTAAGTGACAGTGACTCGACCTAAATTCAATTTTTTTTTAATGTTTATTTATTTTTGAGAGACAGAGAAAGACAGAGTGGGAGTGGGGGAGGGGCAGAAAGAGGAGACACAGAATCCAAAGCAGGCTCCAGGCTCTGAGCTGTCAGCACAGAGCTCCATGCCAGGCTCGAACCCACGGACCGTGAGATCATGACCTGAGCCGAAGTTGGACGTTTAACTGCTGAGCCACCCAGGCGCCCGATGCCAATTTCCTGTTAATGAAACATGCTATCTCCATTGAGATCATCTATTCCATGTTCATTAGAAAGTGGTTTTTCTTCTTATAAAAATTTTAGGTGAGTATATATACCTCCAGAAAAGGACAGCATTGAGGGTGAAGGGTAGGTGGGGGGCACTATTCATATTATGCCAAGACAAACAGGACTATGCTGGGCAAATCTTGTAAGTAAAAGCAACAGCACTTTAGCAATCTGTCTCCAGATGATCAATTGAATGACTTTAAAAATGTTTAAAAGGTGAGATGCCACTTGTCTCATGGCAAAATTAAACATCTGGAGTTAAAAGAAATCTCAAGTAAATCATTACTCTAATTACCTCAGTTTCAGAGAGGAAATTAAGGGGCACTAAATTATTAGCCTAAAATGAAGTTAGCATGGGACAGGGTAAGACCAGTCCATCTTCCTTAACTTAGGATGGGTTTATTAGGACGTAACTCCATGGTAAATCCCAATAAATACATCATAAGTTGAAAATAACTCTAAGTGGAGGGGTGCCTGGGTGGCTTAGTCGGTTAAGTGTCCGACTTTGGCTCAGGTCATGATCTCATGGTTTGTGAGTTTGAGCCCCACTTTGGGCTCTGTGCTGACAGCTTGGAGCCTGGAGCCTGCTTCTGATTCTCCCTCCCTCCCTCTTTGCCTGTCCCCCTCTCACGCTTGGCCTCTCTCTCTCTCAAAAATAAACATTAAAAAAAAAAGAAAACACTGTAAGTTGATAATGGATTTAACACAGCCAACCTACTGAACATCATAGTTTAGCCTAGCCTACCTTAAATGTGATCTGAACACTAACATGGGCTTACAGTTGAGCAAAATCTAACACAAAGCCTATTTTATACTAAAGTGTTGAACATCCCATATAATTTATTGAATACTTCAAAGTGAAGGACAGAATAGTTGTAGGAGTACAGAATGGTTGTCAGAGTATTGGTTGTTTACACCCGTGATCATGTGGCTCACTGGTAGCTGTGGCTCACTGCTCATGCCCAGCATCACGACAGTATCATACTCCCTATCACTGGCCCAGGAGAAGATTCAAATCACAATTCAAAACAAATTTTTTTTCTTTTCTTTTCTTTACAGAGAGAGAGAGTGTGTGAGCAGGGCACAGGAAGAGAGAGGGAGAACTTTAAACAGGCTCCACATTCAGCACAGAGCCTGATGCAGGGCTCAATCCCATGACCCTGGGATTGTGATCTGAGCTGAAATCAAGAGTCGGATGCTCAGCTGAGCCACCCAGGTGGCCCACAGTTCACAATTTGAGGCAGTTTCTACAGAATGTGTATTGCTTTCCCACTCTTATGAAGTCAAAACTTCATGAAATACAACTTCATGTAGGTGGGGGACCAGACACTTATTGCACTTCAATTTATAAATCCCTGTCATATGCGTGCGTCATTTGACCTGTAAATGATATATCATCATTTGATGTAGGGTGTACTAAGGTTTAGAGATGTGACTTGCCCAAGATTACTAACCATTAAAATGTAGAGTGGGAACTTGAACCTCGGTCTTCTGTTCTCTTGCCAATTCCTCTGTTCTTCCTATTGTTCCATAGGAATCTAGTGAATTACTACTAAAGGTTTTAGGCCTAAATTATTTTTTTTCTGGAATTCTCATTCCACAGCCTCTTGTTTCCTTGTGTGTAGTCATTACTTTCATCATTATGTGAAATACAAATGTGAAAGCATTTGGAAAGTTGTAAGGCACTGGGCAAATTTACACTTGAAAGCTAATTAAATCAGCTTTTTTCCCCCTCAACCCAGGGGAACTACAGTAAATTGGCAAGTGAATTGGTGAAGAGGATTACCTCTGTAGCATTTACAGTAACTCTGATATACTGTTGGCTAAATTAGGAGGTTCTCTAAAAAAGAGAACAGTGACTGGAAGAAATCTGTGGGGTTAAGTCTTAAGATTTGGGAACTTCAGTGGATTTACAGTCTAATGCCAGAACCTCTTTGACCCAGTTCAGAGAGGCATAAAGGAGCTCTCCAACGTGTGGAGGATCTGAAAGGATCCACTAACCCCTATAGCTATTTACATTCATCTTGGACCCAACAAGGATTCCCTTGATTTTGTTCAGGGCCCCACCACTCATTCTCTGGGATGCAGAGCATTGGGAGATTTTGAGAGCTTCTGTCCCTCTTGAACACCCAATGCTATTTACATGTGTAGTAACATATACCTAGCACTTTTTTTTTTTAATTAAAAAAATATTTTATTAGGTTTGAGAGAGAGAGAGAGAGAGAGGGAGAGAGAGCACGCGAGTGAGCACAAGCAGGGGAGGGGCAGAGAGAGAGGAAGACAGAATCTGAAGCAGGCTCCAGGTTCTGAGCTGTCAGCGCAGAGCCTGACTCGGGGCTGGAACCCACAAGCTGTGAGATCATGACCTGAGCCAATGTCAGACGCTTAACTGACTGAGCTACCCAGGCGCCCCTATACCTAGCACTCTTTAACTGTGTTACAGTTAAGGCCTCAACAACCTCAAAGATACTCAATTTTTTTTTTTTAATTTTTTTTCAACGTTTTTATTTCATTTTTGGGACAGAGAGACAGAGCATGAACGGGGTAGGGGCAGAGAGAGAGTCAATTGTTAACTTAGAGAAAGTTCCAACTCCTTAAAGCATGGCATTAAAGACCTTTCACAACAGTTCATAATCTAGCTTTCCAATCATAGCTTCCACTGTTGTCTGAAATGAACGTTCTGCTCTATACTGGTCTGCTTGCTACCTCCTGTGCATGTTTTATTTTTCTACCTGCACACCTTTAAGTATGTACTGTCCTTTATTGTAGCCATCCATCACATATGGCTCACACTTGAAATGGAGCCAGTCCAAACTGAGATGTGCCAGGTTTCAGAAATGTAGAACCCCAATTGTAAACTATTTCATTCATGGTATTTAAATATTGACTATATATTGAAAAGTGAATGTTTTGGGTATAGTGTATAAAACAAAACACATTGATACTAATTTCACATTTTTTACTTTCATGTGGCTCCTAAGTAATATAAAATATATATGTGGCTTACATCTTTTTATTTTTTAAAAGTTCTATTTATTTATTTAATTTCGAGAGAGACAGAGACAATGCGAGTGGGAAGGGGGGGAGGGAGAGGGAGAGGGAGAGGGAGAGGGAGAGGGAGAGGGAGAGGGAGAGGGAGAGGGAGAGGGAGAGGGAGAGGGAGAGGGAGAGGGAGAGGGAGAGGGAGAGGGAGAGGGAGAGGGAGAGGGAGAGGGAGAGGGAGAGGGAGAGGGAGAGGGAGAGGGAGAGGGAGAGGGAGAGGGAGAGGGAGAGGGAGAGGGAGAGGGAGAGGGAGAGGGAGAGGGAGAGGGAGAGGGAGAGGGAGAGGGAGAAAGAGAATATCCCGATGTGGGGCGTGAACTCACAAAACCGTGAGATCGTGACCTGAGCCGAAACCGAGTTGGATGCTTAACCAACTGAGCCACCCAACCACCCCTATATCGTATTAAAACAAATTTTTTTTTATACATTTATTCATTTTTGAGAGCAGATAGAGACAGGCTGCGAGCAGGGGAGGGGCAGAGAGAGAGGGAGACACAGAATCTGAAACAGGCTCCAGGCTCTGAGCTGTCAGCACAGAGCCCAAGGTGGGGCTGGAACCCACAAACCGTGAGATCATGACCTGAGCTGAAGTCAGGCACTCAACCGACTGAGCCACCCAGGCGCCCCACTACACCGTATTTTTAAATGGACAGTGCTCTACTAAATCATCAGCCTAGCCTCTTAAGCCAACATAGAACAGGACCTTCTACTCAAGCCCACCTTAGTATTTCCTCATTCTAAAATAATAAAGTGATGGATGATAGAAAACTGTGAGTACCTGTGGTTTTATTCGTTTAAGGCAGGCATGCCCTGTTATCAAAGCGAAGTTGCTATTACCAGCTGACAGCTCAAGAAAACACTTTCTGGCAAAGACAGGAAAATAGTTAACATGTTCAGTAAGTGTTAGATTGCCTTTAGTCACCCACGCTAAAAAAAACCCAAATCCTTGAATTCCATCTTTATCCCTGTTTTTCTTCTATATCCAGTTACTAAAATGTTAGCCCTTCCTGTGAAGTTTTTCAATTTTATTCCTTTTCTCTCGTAACTAATCCAAGTCTTGCTCACCTTGCTTTTAAAATTCAGTTTCCAAGTAGTCTCCCAGCTTTTCTCCCCTATCCACATTTGTTCCATTTTAAAGTCTATTTTTTTCTTTTTCTTAGAGAGCACAGAGTGAGCGTGTGAGCGAGGGGTGGGAGGGGGCGGGAGGGAGACAGAGAGGGAGGGGGAGAGGGAGGGAAGGAAATCCTAAGCAGGCTCCACACCATTAGCACCGAGCCCCACGTGGGGCTCAAACTCATACGAGCTGTGAGATTGTGACGAAATCAAGAGCAGCTTAACCGACTGAGCCACCCAGGTGCCCCTCGTTCCATTTTATATATTGCAACAAAATCATCTTCCATAGTATTTTTTTGCAAATATAATTCTCTGCTCAAAAACTTCCACTTTTCCTACGTTGCCCAAAGGAAGATTCCTTCATCTAGCATTCAAGCCAGGCTTTTTCATTCCTTATCTTTTGGTACTATCCTCCATAAAACCTGGGCTTTAGAGCAACTAGACTGACTTTATGTAAAGCACTTAGAACCATGCCTGGTTTATACTGTAATAACTATATATCTTAGCTATTATTATTATTGCTGACTTTCATTTGAGTAAGCTGTATGCATTTCTACCTCTAGAACACTGCTAAATCCTTTTTCCTATTTGAACACGTCTGTCTGCAATGGGAAAAGTAGTGATTTAAACAATCTGACTGGCACAAGCCAATTGTTAACTCCTTGAGAAAACAACTTCTCTTCCTGCAATAGATAGAAACTGTGAACAATAATTTTCTTTTCTTTTTTTTTTTTAGAGAGAGAGAGAGAGAGAGAGAGAGAGAGAACGAGAACCAGTGGGGGGTGGGGTGCAGAGAGAGGACAGAGCATTTGGAGTGGGCTCTGTGCTGACAGCAGAGAGCTTGATGCTGGGCTTGAACTCACAAAATGCGAAATCATGATCGGAGCCAAAGTCAGATGCTTAACTGACTAAGCCACCCAGGTGCCCCTAAACCCTAATTTTCTACAAGATGTAATAACATTTAAGACTAGATGAGATATAAATAAAAGGTAGTATTTCTTGGGGTGCCTGGGTGGCTCAGTTGGTGGAGCATGCAATGCTTGATCTCAGGGTTGTGGGTTCAAGCCCCATGGTGGGTGTAGAGATTACTTAAGAAAAAGAACATTTTTAGAAAAAATAAAAAGCGGTACTTAAAAAACAGGCTGAAAAAATATGTGTTCTGGATCTAGGGCCAGATGGCTCTCCAACTTCGGTGTATATTAGAATAACCTGGGAAACTTTCAAAACTAATTTAAATGCCTGGGCCCCACTCCAGGTTTATTGAGTCTCTAGCAGTAGGCCTCAGGCACATGAATTTTTTAAAAGCTCCAAGGCGACTCATATGCACCTTTTCAAAAGCTTGGCGGGTCATCTTCCTGTACACCTACACCCAAGAATCACTGGTTTAAACGAGAAACTTTTGGGTTAAGGAGGCTGGTCATGTTTGGCATGTTTTCACCATGTTCCCCTGGCACATTTTTGAAACAGAAAATTCAGAGAACTGATTTGCCCTGATTTGTGTGTTTGAGTAGTGTTCTTAAAATAAAAAACATCCTCCACCCTTGAGTTGATTTAGGGGATCAGAAAAGAAAAAAACCAAATACATCCCAAATACTACACTTGATTTTCACCTAAAGCCTTCTCTGCTAGCCCGACTTCTATTAATTTATAAATTTCAAAACAGAATTACTTAAGTAAATATATATTTAACTATGTACAACATTTACAGCTTACAGACTTAACTCAAAGTTATACACTTGAGTAAATGTGTAAAAAGTTGGCAATACACTATGTAATACTTGAAAAATTTCAAAAACAACTTTACCTCAAAAATATTTTACACCAACTTTCCAAAGTGCTATCTTCACAGGTTCATTGTATCTTAACAACCCAGTTAGGCATGAAGTAACCAAGATCATATCCAGAGACAGCACTTTTGGTACCACTGTAGAGGGTGTAGAAATCTTGGGTCTTTGAAACCCTATAATAAAGCCCCTTTTACCCTCCAATCCTGAGACAACAAATCTTGTAGTTCTCCCTCATCATCGCTGTCAACATTCTCCTCTTCCTTTTTCTGCAGTTCTTTTATAGTTAGAACTTCTTTAAGCTTATTTTTAATTTCATCCTGGCGATTCCGAAGCTTTTCCACCCGACGGTAACATTCTATCTGCTCATCGATCTCCCCAATTTGCCGGTCCAACCGTCCCTCCTCATCCTCTTCAGCAACTATGGCTTCGGAAATGGTATTGACCTGTCTCATGGCCTTTTGAAATTCGTCCCACTCTTTGTCCATCTGATCCTTTGGGGCATCAACCTTTCGAACCCTAGCGTCTATTTCAGGGTCATCAAAAAAGCCTTCCGGTAATGCTTCCGCTGTGTTTTCTCTCCTTTCCACTACTTTTTCATGTATTTCTGCTTTCTCAATGGACCCTGAATGAGGAATTAAAGGGGCCTTGGGAGGATTTGTATCCGAGAAGCCGCTTGGCAGCATACTACTTGTTGCCTCCCTCGAGGAGGAAAGCGAGTGTTCCTTGCCCTGTGCATCGGGCGGCTGCTTGCCGGCGTCTCCCCTTTTCCCTTCTCCCTCCTCCTCCTCCTCCTCCTCTTCTTCCTCATCTTCATAATCAGGGAGTAAACCGAGTCCTGAAACCTTAATGAGGGTCGCTCTAGTGGACTCCTTCCCTGCTTTGTCAAAGTTGGTGGACAAAGCGGATGTGGAGGGCTGTACCTGGGGCAGTGGGGAGGCCTTGGGTCTTTTGGCATCTTGACCGTCCGCCTCCGACACCTTCCTCTTGGCTGACTGAGGCACTGAGCTGGCGGACGGACCCTGGGTGGCTTCCTTCGCGCCTTTCAGCTCGGCCACTTTCTCCCGGTGCTGCTTTCCCAGGACGTGAGTCTGCCACAGGAGCTCGCTCTTCACCGGGGTGTTGCACAGGGCACAGCTCAGCTGCCCCAAACGGTTGTACTTCGCAAATGGAGATTCTATCCGTTTCCGGTTGGTGCTCAGACGCTGCTTCTCCTTCATCAAGCGCCGCAGTTCGTCCTGATTCACCACTCGCTTCCCCGCCGGAGTGCGAGCGGAGGCGGAGGACGCCATCTTGGCGCCCTGACCCAAGGTGATTCTGGCTTCCGTGCGGGCGAGGCCTGGTAACGTCACTTCCTGTGCTGGCGAGGATTGGCTGAGGGTTCGCGAGCGCGGGCGGTGGCGCCGGGATTTCCCTCAGGATCCGCGCTAAGGCCCTCTTTGCCGGCCGGGTCGCACGCTCAACGGTGCTATGGCTGCGATCACGGCGGTGAATTCCAAGGCAGAGGTGGCGCGGGCCCGGTCGGCCTTGGCCGTCAACATGTGCGCCGCCCGAGGGCTGCAAGATGTGCTACGTACCAACTTGGGGCCCAAGGGCACCATGAAAATGTGAGGCGGCGGTTAGGGAGCCGGCGGCTTCTTGGGTGTTGCTACGCGCTCTAAGGCCGACGTTCCATGAAGGGCCTGGAGCGACGGGACGCACCTGTGGGCCTGGTTGTCCTCGTTCTCATTCTTGCCCTGAGGTCATCCCTGGCCTGGGGCGGGAGGAGCCCGTGGAAAGGGCCCCCAATGAAGCTGTGACACCCACTCCCCACCCCCTACCCCCTGCCCCCCGCCCACGTTAACGCTCTTGTGCAGTTGGAAAGTCATTTCATCTGGTGTCTCTTTAGAAACATAAGCGGTTTAACTCCCCTGCTCTTTGAGACTATATGCCCTTAGGTTGGTTTGTGTTTGGCAGTGTGTTGTAGCGTTAAGGGCACACAGGCCTTGCGGTTGCAAATCCAAGTTCCCCTTCCAGCGTGCGTCCTTAGACAACTTAACTTGAACGCTTCGCGCCATCAACATGCATTTACTTAGTATCACAAGTTTCTTTGGAAGAGTGAGGAAAAAAGAGCAAAAAATGTGTATGGGGGAAAGATGCATTCTAAGAGGAATGAGCAAAATTAATATTAATGGTAAGAGAGAATGCTTGTGTGCTAATTGGATGCTGGGAACACAGATGGTGAAGGTATCATATATGTTATTGATCATATATATCGCAAATATAATACTGAGGAAAGGGACTAATTACTGATGGTGGTAGGGAGAAGGAAAAACCTCCCGAAAACAGATTTTTGATCAGAATCTTGATAAGTTAGAGTTCACCAGTTGGAGAAGGGAGTAAAGGCCTCCTGGTAAGTTAAGGAATGAGAAGGTCCAGTGGTGTAAATCCAACAGAAGTGAAAACAAGCATGACGTATTCAAGGAACCATCGTATTTTCCCACCAGATCTCATTTGGTAGATGCCAGGAAAAATGGACATAAACCAGTTTGGGAAGGGTGAACTAGGTCATTGCCAAATAGTCTGGATTTTACCTTGAAGGTGATGGAGAACATGAAATTCATTGAAAGATTTTTTCCCCCATGTTTGTAAGAATCATTGAAAGATTTTTGATCAGAGAACTGACTGAGCCACATTGCCTTTTAGAAAGATAAATGTAGTGTGGAGGGTAGATTCAAATTCAGAGATATTAAGATGCTGCTTAAGTAGTCCAGGCTAGAGATGTTGACAGTTGAACATGGAGAGGAGGGAGTAGATTCAAGAAATACTTAGGTTGTACAATTGACAGAACTTGATGATCTAATCAATGTGAGGGATGAGGGAAGAAAGTAAGTTGAGTGAATGAATGGTAACATTTCACACACACACACACAACCTACAGCAAATTTACAAATTTGTGGTTTGTAGACTTACAAATACTCTTCTTGGACCAAACTGCCATTCATAACTCATCAATTTCTGTTACCCTTAAACTTGTAAATGCTGCATTTGGAATGAAATTGCTATAGCAGTCCACATGGGGAGAAGTGATTCTGTGGGCTGTACATGGTGGTGGTTACCATGGAATCTCCCTATGGCACATAGATGTTTTGAAGCCCAGTTCCTGATATCAAGGATTGTACACTGGGAAGAACTGAGAATATCTTGCTTGACCCTTGCCATCTGAGGTTTAATAACATCACTGTTTTCTGAACAGGCTTATTTCTGGTGCAGGTGACATCAAACTCACCAAAGATGGCAACGTACTGCTCCATGAGATGGTGAGCTGATGCTACTGACTCTAAGAACCCTTAATAAGCCTAGAACATAGTACAAATTGTATATCCTTAAAAAAATTTTTTTTAATGTTTATTTTTGGGAGAGAGAGAGACAGAGCACGAGTTGGGGAGGGGCAGAGAGAGAGGGAGACATAGAATCTGAAGCAGGCTCCAGGCTCCCAGCTGTCAGCCCAGAGCCCGACGCAGGGCTCGAACCCATGAGATGTGAGATCATGACCTTAGCCGAAGTCAGATGCCCAACCGATCAAGCCACCCAGGTGCCCCACAAATTGTATATCCTTAAACCAAGGCTGTCAGCTTGCTCATACTGCAGTCATGAGTTATACTTGCTGGGTTAAACCTTAATAAAAGATATTTTTGGTTGTTTTCAAATCTTCATACAGTCCAAGTAATAGCTTAGAGATACTTCCAAATTAGTTCCATCTTTCAAAGGCACTGTGTTATGTTCTTTGTAATCATGAAAATATAAAAAATCCTTTGCAATTTTAGTAAATATATTCATCTTAGAGATTGAAGGATTTAATGTTATTTTGGAAATGTCATTGCATTCTAAAGCAAAGACTCTTCTAAAATGTTCAAACCTCATTAGTTCTCAATTTAAAAATTTTGGGTATTGACATTTATTAAGTATTGATACTACAGAATTTGTGAACGTGTAGAGTGAGGCTTATTTCATTTCTTAATTTTACTGGTGGCCCTTAGGTTATCTTGTTTGCGTTGGACTGTTTTTTTTTTTTTTTTCAATCTCGTTCTTTTAATCTGTTGCTTGCTTTTTCCAGCAAATTCAACACCCAACAGCTTCCTTGATAGCAAAAGTAGCAACAGCCCAGGATGACATTACAGGAGATGGTACTACTTCCAACGTTCTAATTATTGGAGAGTTACTAAAACAAGCTGATCTTTACATATCTGAGGTATTAGCATATTACAGAATTCACATTCATGTAGTACTTCACTGTTTTAAATGTTTGTTTATTTTTGAATCGGGGGGAGGGGCAGAAAAGGGGGGATAGACAGAGGCTTTGTCGCCAGACTCGAACCCACGAACTGTGAGATCACGACCTGAGCTGAAGTTGGATGCTTAGCCGACTGAGCCACCCAGGTGGAAATTGTTGTTTTCACTCGTACAATGGTTTAATTTTAGAGGGCAAAAGTTAATTTTTATCAAGATACTTTAAAAAAATTTTTTTAATGTTTATTTTTTAAATTAAATTTTATTTTTTTAATTTACACCCAAATTAGTTAGCATATAGTGCAACAGTGATTTCAGGAGTAGATTCCTTAATACCTCTTACCCATTTAGCCCATCCCCCCCTCCCACACCCCCTCTAGCAACCCTCTGTTTGTTCTCCGTATTGAAGTTTCTTATGTTTTGTCCCCCTCCCTGTTTTTATATTATTTTTGCTTCCCTTCTCTTGTGTTCATCTGTTCTGTGTCTTAAAGTCCTCATATAAGTGAAGTCATATGATATTTGTCTTTCTCTGACTAATTTCGCTTAGCATAATACCCTCTAGTTCCATCCACGTAGTTGCAAATGGCAAGATTTCATTCTTTTTGATTGCCGAGTAATACTCCATTGTATATATATACCACATCTTCTTTATCCATTCATCCAATGATGGACAGTTGGACTCTTTCCATACTTTGGCTATTGTTGATAGTGCCGCTATACACATTGGGATGCATGTGCCCCTTCAAAACAGCATGCCTGTATCCCTTGGATAAATACCTAGTAGTGCAGTTGCTGGGTTGTAGGGTAGTTCTATTTTTAATTTTTTGAGGAACCTCCATACTGTTTTCCAGAGTGGCTGCCCAAGTTTGCATTTCTACCAGCAGTGCCCAAGAGATCGTCTCTCTCTCTGCATCCTCGCCAACATCTGTTGTTGCCTGAGATGTTAATGTTAGCCATTCTGACTGGTGTGAGGTGATGTCTCATTGTGGTTTCGATTCGTATTTCCCTGATGATGAGTGATGTTGAGCATTTTTTCATGTGTCAGTTGGCCATCTGGATGTCTTCTTTGGAGAAATGTCTATTCATGTCTTTTGCCCATTTCATCACTGGATTATTTGTTTTCTGAGTGTTGAGTTTGATAAGTTCTTTATAGATTTTCGATACTAACCCTTTATCTGATTTGTCGTTTGCAGATATCTTCTCCCATTCTGCCTGTTGCCTTTTAGTTTTGCTGATTGTTCCCTACCCTGTGCAGAAGGTTTTTTTTTTTTATCTTGATGAGGTCCCAATAGTTCATTTTTGCTTTTGTTTCCCTTGCCTCTGGAGACATGTTGAGTAAGTTGCTGCGGCCAAGATCAAAGAGGTTTTTGCCTGCTTTCTCTTCCAGGATTTTGATGGCTTTCTGTCTTATATTTAGGTCTTTCATCCATTTTGAGTTTATTTTTGTGTATGGTGTAAGAAAGTGGTCCAGGTTCATTCTTCTGCATGTCACTGTCCAGTTTTCCCAGCATCACTTGCTGAAGAGACTGTCTTTATTCCATTGGATATTCTTTTCTGCTTTGTCAAAGATTAGTTGGTCATACGTTTGTGGGTCCATTTCTGGGTTCTCCATTCTGTTCCATTGATCTGAGTGTCTGTTTTTGTGCCAATTTTTATCAAGATACTTTAGTACAATTGTAAATTTTCTTTTTTTAATGTTTATTTATTTTTGAGAGAGACAGAGACAGAATGAGAGTGGGTTGGGGCAGAGAGAGAGAGGGAGACACAGAATCCGAAGCAGTCTGCAGGCTCTGAGCTGTCAGCACGGAGCCTGACGTGGGGCTTGAACTCATGAGCCGTGAGATCATAACTTGACCTGAAGCCGGACGCTCAACCGACTAAGCCACCCAGGCACTCCGGTTTTAGTACAATTGTAAATGGAAGTAATAATGAACTCTTTTTTTTTTGCCAAAATAATTCCTTTCATTGGAATGATATCCCTTTTTAAAAAATGAAATATTTAAGGTATATAAGAAGGTAAAAAGTTAGCCATATACCCACGAATAATGACCTAAAAAAGAAAACATCACTGATGAAGTCTAAACCAAATTATGCACCTTTTAAAAAATAACTGGGGAAAAATAATTGAAGGTTTTCACACTGTGAATTTACCTACCTTTCTATTTTATTTTCCTTATAAACCATCTACTCTAGCCAGACTCCTCCAGTCTACTCCCTAGCCTCTGAAATCACTACACACATTTCTATGTCACTGCCTTTGTTCAATCTGTATCCTTTTCTTGGCATTATTTATCTGTCTAATCTAATTAAGTATTTGGGTTTTTTCCTTTCTTTCAAGAACCATTTCAGCAAAGCATTACCTGGTCCAAGTGCTAAGATTAGTACTTCTTTGCATTTCATTTAGTATTGGGAATTGTCTAACAATTCAGTACCTGCAGCATACCTCATTTAGGATGCCTTTGGCTGTAAGCAGTAGAAACTTGACTGAAAGTCACTTAAACAGTAAGATATCTCCCATTACAGAACACCCAAGTTTGGTTGATTGAAAATGTCTATTAGTCATCAAGTACCTTGGTCCTTTCTGTGTCTTAGCTCTTCCATTTATAGTGCTGTTTCATGATAAAGCTTATTTCTGTCCTGATTATAAGACTGTCAGAGAAAAGTAGGACTACTTGCTTCCTTTAATAACACTCAGCAGGAGAGGGAGGATAAAACTATTTGCCCAATTATGGAGTTTAACTCCTTCCTTTATAATATAATTGGGCCAACCTTGATCTGTGTCCATCCCAAATCAATAACAGGTTTTAGGGGAATTGACTTAATCCAATCAGGATCCACCCCTTGAGTTAGCTAGAGAGGGTAGCTTCCTCTGAAGACCTGAGGAAGAGATACCTAAACAAGATTAGGGTTTGGTTAGGGAAAAAAAAGTTTGGGAAGGGGGAGATGCTGACGGGCGTTGACACAATTGTGAAACTGTGGCAGTATAGTGATAGACCTAAGTACCAGATGTGATAGAAACACTGAGGAAGGAGTGATAGCCTAAACTTGCCCGAATTAGGAAGCACTCTTTGGAGGCAGTAAGACCTGGGTTAAATCTTTAGAATGAGAGGCAGTGAACCAGTGGAAAGAGTGAGGAGCAAGGAGAAAGACATTCCAGGCAGAAGGAACAAAATTAACAGAGGCAAAATTAACAGAGAAGAGAAGCAGCATGGTATGTGTGTAAAGCTGCAAGCATTTTGGTGTTGGCCAGACTTTAAAGTGCTGTGGGAGGGCAATGAAAGGCAGGAGAAGTAGGTGGAAGCTGGATTACAGAGGGCATGTGGTATACTAACCACGAAGAATGTTCGTGTTAACATATTAATGACTGATCTGGTCAGATTGGCATTTTAAATATTCGAGGGACAGCTTTAAGGGAGTCAAGACTAGAGGATCATAGTCCGGGTGAGAAATTGTGAGATCCGAGACTGAGGAAGTGTTTTGAAAATGTTTAATAACATCCAGGGTCTGGAGTCAGGCTTTGTAGGTTTAAATCCTGGCTCTACCACTTAATATCCTGGTGATCTAAAGCAAGTTACATTATTCTTATAAACCTCAATTTCCTCATCTGTGAAACAGAAATAATACCCACTTCGTAGTGTTGAGAGGATTGAATGAAATAAGCCTTTTAGATTAGAACCTGGCACAAATCCTTAAGAAATGTTAACTTTAAAAAATTATTGTAGGACTGATGTAGAGGAATGGAGGAAGGGAATAAATTAGACCCAGTTCCAGCTTTCAATAAGTTTATATATTTTTCCAGAAAAGACAATTAAAAAAATTATTTTGTTGGGGCGCCTGGGTGGCTTGGTCAGTTGAGTGTCCGACTTCGGCTCAGGTCATGATCTCACGGTCCGTGGGTTTGAGCCCCGCGTTGGGCTCTGTGCTGACCGCTCAGAGCCTGGAGCCTGTTTCAGATTCTGTGTCTCCCTCTCTCTGTGACCCTCCCCCGTTCATGCTCTGTCTCTCTCTGTCTCAAAAATAAATAAAAAAAAGTTAAAAAAAATTTTTTAAATAAAAAAAATTATTTTGTTATAATATCAAGCCTATAGAAATGTTTCAGGAATATTCCAAAGAATAACATTTCTCTCTTTCTCAGATATAAACGTATATATGGTGCATGCATATATGTATGTATGTACATATTTTTTTGAATGGTGTAAGTTGCAGACATGATCATCTAAATATTTCAGTGTATGTTTCTTAAAAAAATTTTTTTTAAATTTTATTTATTTTGAGAGACAGAGAGGGAGAGAGAATCCAAGCAGGCTCCAGTGCTGTCTGTGCAGAGCCTGATGTGGGTCTGGATCTCACAAACTGTGAGATCGTGACCTAAGCCAAAATCAGGAGTTGGACACTTAACTGACTGAGCCACCCAGGCGCCCCTTGGTGTATATTTCTTAAAACCACGATATTCTCTTATGTAATCACAGAATAGTGATCAAAACCAGGAAATTAATATTAACATTGATACATCGATACAGTAGTATAATCTATAGATTTTATTCCTATTTTATCATTTGTCCCAACAGTGTCCTTTATAGCAGAAGAAAATCTACGTTCATGCATTACATTCAGTTGTCCTATCCTTATAGTCTTCTTTATTTTTTAATTTTTAACATTTTCTCAAAAAAATTTTTTTTTTAATTTTTTTTTTCAACGTTTATTTATTTTTGGGACAGAGAGAGACAGAGCATGAACGGGCGAGGGGCAGAGAGAGAGGGAGACACAGAATAGGAAACAGGCTCCAGGCTCTGAGCCATCAGCCCAGAGCCCGACGCGGGGCTCGAACTCACAGACGGCGAGATCGTGACCTGGCTGAAGTCGGATGCTTAACCGACTGCGCCACCCAGGCGCCCCTCAAAAAATTTTTTTAATGTTTATCTGTTTTTGAGAGAGAGAGAGAGAGAGAGAGAGAGCGAGCGCGCATGCCGGGGAGGGGCCAAGAGAGAGGGAGACACAGAATCTGAAGCAGGCTCCAGGCTTCATTTATTTAGGGGCTCCTGGTGGCTTAGCTGGTTGAGCGTCTGACTTCAGTTCAGGTCATGATCTTGTGGTTTGTGAGTTCAAGCCTCACACCAGGCATGTTGCTGTCAGCCTATCAGCGCAGAGTCCACTTTGGATCCTCTGTCCCCCCTCTCTGTCCCTCCCCTCTTGCACTCTCCCAAAATAAATATATCTAAAAAAAAGTCAGATGCTTAACTGACTGAGCCACCCAGGTGCCCTCCTTTAGTCTCTTTTAAACTGGAATTATCCTGAGCTGTCTTTTGTGTTTTATGACATTGCTACTTTTAGAGTACAGCCAATTATTTTGTACAAATTCCTCAATTTGGATTTGACTATCACAATTAGACTCAGGTAATAAACTTCTGGCATGAAATACCATAGATGTGTGGTAGTGTTCTTAATGCATTGTATCAGGAGGCACATGATGTCTATTTGTCCCATTGCTGTGATGTTAACATTTGGTGAAGGTGGTGTTTGTCTGTACTTTCCTCCAAATCAGCGTTGGTTCTTTTCTTCTGCATTAAAGGAGTCTTTTCTTTTGTGCCCATTCGGAAGGGTACCACATGACAGTGTGTCATAATTTTTGGAAATAAAGAGGAGTTTTGTAGTGTTTTGTCCTGGACATAAATTTTTTTCTGTAAGTTTGAGGTTGTTTTAAATATGAAGCACTGAAAAATTACTTTCATAAGTTATGTACATGCATTTGTCTTGAGTGCCATTGATGTGGGTAATATTACTTTCTTTGGACATACCTATTAACAGTAGAAGATGGTTACTTTTACTTTGGATGACTTACTTTATGATTTTTAGTTTTATGTTGATGTGACAGGGCCTGCATCCTAGAATAATAGCTGAAGGATTTGAAGCTGCGAAGATAAAAGCACTTGACGTTCTGGAAAAGGTTAAAATTAACAAAGAGATGAAAAGAGAAGTCCTCTTAGATGTGGCTAGAACATCTCTACAAACTAAAGTTCCTGCTGAATTGGCTGATGTGTTAACAGAGGTTTGTGATTAAACTTTTGCATTCAGAACAAATATAGACTAATGCATGATGATATTTTTATTTTTCCTATAAGAATCAGCTATCGTATGTGGTTCTTTTGAACATGAAATAAAATACAGAAGGCAAACATTTATTCACTTAGTTATAGTCTATACTTGATTGGTCAGAACAGTATGTGTAATTTTTCAAAAGTGTCATATTAAACCTTCTTTTAAGTTAACATGAAAGTTAATGAAAGGGGTCTGGCTGCCTTCTTAAACCTTCTTTTATTTTTATATTAAATATAATTTATTGTCAAATTGGTTTCCATACAACACCCAGTGCTCATCCCAACAGGTGCCCTCCTCAATGCCCATCACCCACTTTCCCCTCTCCCCCACCCCCCATCAACCCTCAGTTTGTTCTCAGTATTTAAGAGCCTCTTATATTAAACTTTCTTTTAAGTTAACATGAAGGGAGCTTGGCTGCCTGTGGATCAACCTTTGTGGATGTCATTGGGGTGAGGTGCTGGTCTCTTAAAACCTAGAGGTCAATATTTATTATGTGAGGTGACACATAGGTTGTTAAGGTTACCACTTTAATGAAGCGTGATTGATTTGACAGATAATCTTCACATCTGGGAAATGCATATTTGTTTTGTTTACTTCTAAAGGTAAAATGTATGTAATTTAAGGAGTAGATTGGGTATTTTGGGAAGGCTTTTATCAGGTGGCTATAGTTTGATATCATCATTGTTCCTCAGCTTTGTATTTTCTGCAACTTGAATATATTGGTTTATCAGGAATGATGAATTCATAACCAAAATCACAAGGCATTGATATATAAATCAGAATGCTGTCTTGCTAATTTACTCTGAGAAATATAAATGACAAATGGACTAGAACACCTGATTTGTTTCTGGTCAATTCCCCTTACCAATAGGAAAACCTACTTTGCAAATCAGATTAAGATCAGACAATTTCTTGCTCAGCAGAGTTCAAATAAAGACTACAGTATTTTCTCCTGTTGGAGTACATATATCAAGTGATCCAGAATCTTCGTGTTATCTGGCTAGTGCGCCCATTCTCTTTTGGAGTTGTAGAAACACTGATACTCTCATTATCCTGTGGTCTTTGTCATTATTCCCTGTTAGGTTCCAAAACCAAGTATCATGTTATCTCAGGTAAACTAAGGTATAGTTTTTTGCTTTATTTATATTTTAGGGTGGTTATATTGTAATACTTAATTTATGTAATTTCATATTACTTTCTTTAAAAAAATTTTTTTTAACATTTATTTAGTTTTGAGAGACAGAGCATGAATGGGGGAGGGGCAGAGAGAGAGAGGGACATACAGAATCCAAAGCAGGCTTCAGGCTCTGAGCTGTCAGCACAGAGCCCGATGTGGGGCTGGAACCCACGAACCGTGTGATCATGACCTGAGCTGAAGTCGGACATTTAACCGACTGAACCACCCAAGCTTTCTGAGCTAAGCAATAGGATATATTATTGTACCATGCTATATATCCCTGGGGCTATGTGGCAGAATAAATAGCACATGTCTTTCTGGAGTATCAATTTCACGCTGCAATTTTGGGGAAAAGCATTACTTTCACATTAAAACAAATGTATATCATGGCATGACGTAGAAGCTTTTCATGATAAAACACAAAATTTAAGACACTTCGTGTTAGTGTAACCAGAAAATTTTAGCTTTTACCTCAAATTGCATTTCCTTCTTTTCCATTAAATATGTCTTTTGGTGGAAAAGTTTGAGTAGTGTTGGTAGTAGAGCAGTGGCTTGGCAGTTAAAGAAAACGGAATTCTAGGTCTGGCTCTGCTTTTAGACCTTGTGTTAAGTCTGTAAATTCTTAAAAGTTTCAGAGTTTACTTTACTTAACTGTAAAATGAAGGCTTTGGGCCTGATGATCTCTGAAGTTCCTTCAGGGTCTAAAGTACCCACTGGCATTGATTATTACTAATGTCCATGACAGAGTGGCCTTTGTGGCCTTGCCCTATATTTTGGGGCCTGAAGCCCTTTATCTGTTTAGTCTGATGATTACTTGGGCCAGTGATTTCTTTTAATAGACCAGTAATTTACTGTTCTCATTCACTTCTCTTTCAGGCTGTGGTGGATTCTGTTTTGGCTATTAGAAGACCGGGTTATCCTATTGATCTCTTCATGATAGAAATCATGGAGATGAAGCATAAATCAGAAACAGATACAAAGTAAATTACATACACTTTTTTTTTAAGGTTTTATTTATTTATTTTTTAAAATTTATTATTATTATTTTTTTACGTTTATTTTTGAGACAGAGAGAGACAGAGCATGAACGGGGGAGGGGCAGAGAGAGAGGGAGACACAGAATCGGAAGCAGGCTCCAGGCTCTGAGCCATCAGCCCAGAGCCTGACGCGGGGCTCGAACTCACGGACCGCGAGATCGTGACCTGGCTGAAGTCGGACGCTTAACCGACTGCGCCACCCAGGCGCCCCTTTAAGGTTTTATTTTTAAGTAATCTCTACACCAACATGGGGCTTGAACTTACAACCCCAAGATCAAAGTTGTATGCTCCTGCGACTGAGCCAGCCAGGTGCCCCTAAATTACATAAACTTTGACAATACATGGATTCTAGAATATTTGGTGTCGTTCAGATCTTTTTTTTCATTAATTTCATTAGTTACTTTAATTCAATATCAGTCTATTTTTTAAAAAATGTTTATTTTTGAGAGAGAGCACAGGCGGGGGAGGAGCGGAGAGGGAGGGGAACAGAGGATCCGAAGCGGGCTCTGCACTGACAACAGTGAGCCCAATGTGGGGCTTGAACTCATGAACCATGAGATCATGACTTGAGCTGATGTTGGACACTCGACTGACTGAGCCACTCAGGTGCCCCTCAACATCAGTCTGTTAATTCAACATATATTAAGTGAATACTTACCCTGAGGCAGTCATTGTTTTGGGTGCTAGGAATGAAGAGTAATACAAAACAGAATTTCTTTCTCTAAGAAGATTATGTTTTTAGTTGTGGGAGATAATAAATACATAAGTGATAATAAATGCTGGGAAGAAACTAGAGTGACTGAGAGCATGTTTGTGATTTTGGAGTGCTCAGGGAAGATCCTTGTGATTGGAAACTAAACTCAAGAGCTAAGGAGGTGTCTGAAGAAATAAGGGAGTTAGCCATGTGTATATTTGGATGAAGAGTTCTAAGTCAAGGGAATGACGGTTGAAAAGACCCCAAGGCACCAGTGTGCTGGGGTGTCCCAGTGTGCCTGGAGCACAGTAAGTAAGAGGAAAAAAGAGTAGGATTTGAAGTTGGAGAGGAAAGAGAGGTCAGACAATTGACATGGTCTGGGTAAGTATGTACTCAGAATATGTAGCATGTTGTTGATTTTGGACTTAATGAATTTTAAACTTTCTTTTATGGAAAATTCTAAACATATATAAAAGCAGAAAGAATAGAATAGTGAACTCTCACATACCTGTCACTCATGTTTATCAATTTTCAATCTGTGGCCCATTTTATTTTTCCTTTTATTTTCCCTTATAAACTCCTCTTTCTCTTCCTCATCCCAAACCTGGATTATTTTGAAGCCAATCCAAATATCATATTTCACTTGAAAATACTTTATTTTAATATATGTGTGTGTTTGTGGATCTCTTTATTTACTTATTTCTTGAAGTTTTATTTGGTTTTTCTTAGATTGGCCATTGCACTTTTTATGGTGTCTTATTCCCTGCAGATCTTTCCATGCCTGCCTTTTATTATTAAAAAAATTGTTTTAAATGTTTATTTATTTTTGAGAGAGAGAAAGTGTACAAGCAGGGGAGGGGCAGAGAGAGAGGGAGACACAGAATCTGAAGCAGGCTCCAGGCTCTGAGCGGTCAGCACAGAGCCCAGCGTTGGGCTCGAATGCACAAACTGAGATCATGACCTGAGCCAAAGTTGGACACTTAACTGACTGAGCCACCCAGGCGCCCCTGTGTTTTGTTTCTGTATGTGCCATTTATCATGTTTGAAAAAGGTATTTGTAGAAATTATTTGACACCTAGGATGAAGGTGCATTTCTGCACAGAGGATTTGAATTTGCTGTTGCAAGGAGCCTGGGGAATACTTTAAATTAAATCCACAGCTTGAGGGTTCTGTTTTTGTTTGTTTTTAATATCTAGTTGTGTTTAAAAATTTTTTTTTAATATTTATTTTTGAGAGAGAGAGAGAGAGAGAGGCAGACTGCAAGCAGGGGGAGGGGCAGAGAGAGAAGAAGACACAGAATCAGAAGCAGTCTCCAGGCTCTGAGAGTCTCCAGGCTCTGTCAGCACAGAGCCCGATGCGGGTCTTGAACCCATGAACTGTGAGATCATGACCTGAGCCGAAGTCAGTCACTTAACCGACTGAGCCACCCAGGCGCCCCTAGTTTTGTTTTTTTAAATGTTTGTTTATTTCGAGAGAGAGAGAGAGAGAGAGAGAGAGAGAGAGAGAGAGAGAGAGGAAGCGTATGATCAGGCAAGGGGCAGAGAGGGGGAGAGAGAGAATCTGAAGCAGGCTCCTCGCTGTCAGCACAGAGCCCCACACAGGGCTTGATCTCATGAACCATGAGATCATGACCTGAGCCAAAACCAAGAGTCAGACGCTTAACCAAGTGAGCCACCCAGGCATCCCAAATATCCAGTTGGTAGTTCTAACTACAGATTCATATGAGGACTGCTTGCTTCTAGTTCATCCTTCTGGTTTATGCCCTGAGTATGTAGCCCTTTGTTGTTCCTACTTAAAGTGAAGAGTGTCTCCTATTAGACCCTCTACCTTCGATGAGCCCTGAGCTTTTCATTCTGTCCCCCTCTCATAGTGAGGTTGTTGAAACCCAAGTTCAGATTGATCTGAATTGTCAAGTGACTTTAGGATAAGAGTACTTGCAGTTCTTTTCTTATCCTTTGGAGTTCATGTTTTCTTTACTATTTTAA
This sequence comes from Felis catus, assembly GCF_018350175.1. Classification (NCBI taxonomy): domain Eukaryota; kingdom Metazoa; phylum Chordata; class Mammalia; order Carnivora; family Felidae; genus Felis; species Felis catus. Next base: position 22,649,419 of record NC_058381.1, on the reverse strand, counting down.
AGCTCTCCAGTGTTTTTAAGCGTTTAATTTTTTTAATGTTTATTTATTTTTGAGAGACAGAGACAGAATGTGAGTGGGGGAGAGGCAGAGAGAGCGGGAAGCACAGAATCTGAAGCAGGCTCCAGGCTCTGAGCTGTCAGCACAGAGCCCGATGCAGAGCTCAAACCCACGAACCTGAGCCAAAGTTGGACGCCTAACCAACTGAGCCACCCAGGTGCTCCAAAGGTTTTTGTTTTTAACCCAGCATTTTGCTTTTGGTAGTAGGGTTGGTCCAAATTAGTCTACTATTGCTGAGGGCAATAGCAGTTCTGATTTATATTTCAGAAGTATCTCTGTGGTTATTGTGGGGAGAATGCACTGTGAAGCAGGGCATTTCCCAGGGCAAGGGCAGAAGTGGAGCCCAGTCAGGAATCTGTTGTAATATGGGTGAGGGGTGAAAACACTTTAGATCAGGGTATACTTAGAAGGAGCAGTAGGATCTGTTGATGGTTTGACATAGAATGTGACAGAAATAGTGTCAAGGATGTCTCTTGGGGCTTTGCATGGAGCATCTGAAGAAGGGGAAATGCCATTTCTTGGGATGGAAAAGACTCGGGGGAACAGATTTGGGGAAATAAATCAAGAGCGCAGTTTGGGAAATGTTATGTTTTAAGATGCCTGTTAGGCATCCATGTGTGAGTAGGGAGTTGGAGAGGTGTGTCTGCAGTTCAGAATAGAGGTCTGATCTAGAAAAATATTTGGGAGTCATCTGTGTATAGATGACTTAAAGCTTATGAGAGGTAGTGAGATCAGTTGAGAAGTGAATATAGATAGAAGTTTAAAGTTGGTCCCTGGAAACTCAAATGTTTAGAAATTGAGAAGACAAGGAGTGCCTGGGTGGCTCAGTCGCTTAAGGGTCCAACTCTTGATTAAGGCTCAGGTCATGATCTCGTGGTCTGTGAGTTTGAGCCCCATGTCAGGCTCTGTGCTGACAGCATGGAGCCTGCTTCGGATTCTTTCTCTCTCCCCCCCTCTCTCTGCCCCTTCCCTGCTCACACACACTCTCTCTGTCAAAATAAATAAGCTTAAAAAAAAAAAAAAGAAATTGAGAAGATGAGAAGGATTCAGCACCAGAAGGGATGGTCACTGAGATAGGAGGAAAGCCAAGAGAAAGTATTGTCCCAGAAGCTAAGAGAGGAAAATGTTTCAAGGGGAGAATAATCAAGTATGTCATATGCTGCTGAAACTTAGAGCAAGTTGTTGTGGATTGAAAATTGACCATTAGATATGGAAGGCATTTGATGTTTTTGGTGACTTGGATGGGAACTGATTCAATAAAGGAGTAGGTGTGAAAGTTGGATTGAAGTGGGCTTGAGAGAGAGAAGTGGTTAAGGAAGAAGTGAGGGTGCAAGCATACACAGCTCCAAGGAGGTTAGCAGAGAAACGGGCAGTAGCTAGAAGGGAGGATGGGAAGGGACTTGAAGGAGAAGCATTCTTTGTTTTAAAGATGAGAATTTTCATGGCAAGTCTGTGTCCTGACGAGAATGCTCCTGGAGGCAGGAGGAACTGACATGGGGGAAGAGGGGATGATGCCGGAGCAGAGACCAGAAAGGGAATAGAGTACACACATGCAGGGGTTAACCTGAGAGAAGAGCATGGACAGTTCGCTCATAGGAACAGGAGGTTCAGGGTCAAGTGCAGGTGGACTGGTAGAGGTAGTGATGGGACAGTGTATTTTCTCAAAGCACAAGGTCACTTGCTGAGAATGAGAGAGGGGGGAAGAGTAAAGAGACCTGGAGAGTGACAAGTGTTGAACATATAGTTTGCTTGTTTTCTTCCTAAAGAAAAGCTCTGCACTTTCAGCTGGTAGTCGGATAATTAGATTAAAATGTTGTAGTCAGATTAAAATTAGTAGTTAAATTAAAAGTTTGAAAAGTTCCTTATAATTGTGTTTAACTATTTTAACAATTATTTCTTTTATGTTTATGTATAACAAATATTGGTTATAAAAGATTTGTAAATAGAAATACCACTCCCTAATTGGGTATAAATGAAGTTTTAAAAGTTATAAAAATATTTACTCTTGAAAGAAAATTTCAACGAGAGGAAAAAAGCGTCTCCCACTCCTGAATTATCTGTATTCCTACCACCCAAGCATAACTCTACTCTTAATTTCTTTTCATTTTTTCTTGTCAGTACTGAGGTGCTTATTTTCTGAAAGAGTAGTTATAATCATGCTTTATAGGTAGTTTGCTATTCTGTGTTTGTTTATCAGCTACCACTGTAAATATTTTTCCATGTCATTACATAGTTTTCACGACCACGAAATAGTTGGGTCATTTATTTGCTGAACAATGCCTTATTATTGGACATTTAGGTTAACAATGTTTGGTGGTTCCATATAATTATTTTGAACAAACGTTCCTAAGAAACTCACTGTGTGCCTACCTTTCAATACTTGACCAGCTGTGTCATATGTGTGAGCCACATAATTTAGAGAATAATTCTGGGTTGACTTTTCATTGTGACTTCCCAGTCACACTGTGTTAAAATAAATTTTCTTTTCTAATTTTGCTAATTATGTGTTAGGCTTAAAGTTGGTGCAAGGAAACAATGTGTGCCCCAGTAGTTCTGTTACAATTTTAAGAATACAATCCTTATTTTATAAAAAATTTTAGAGTGTATATTCAGAGGAAGAAACATTACATATTTTTAATAGGTTGATCAGAGGATTAGTTCTGGATCATGGTGCCCGTCATCCAGATATGAAGAAACGAGTAGAAGATGCGTTTATCCTTTCTTGCAATGTATCACTAGAATATGAAAAAACGTACGTGTCAGTTACTCTTTGTGAATTTTGAAATTGTATTTTCTTTTTAAATTTTCTTTTAACATTTATTTATTTGAGAGAGAGACACACAACAGAGCATGAGCGCAGGGGAGGGGCAGAGAGAGAGGGAGACACAGAATCCAAAGCAGGCTCTGTGCTGTCAGCACAGAGACCAACACAGGGCTCGAGCTCCCAAGCTGTGAGATCATGACCTGAGCTGAAGTCAGACACTCAACCAACTGAGCCACCTAGGCACTCCTGAAAGTGTATTTTCTAAAAGTGTTTTTTTAATCTCTTGCTTCCCTGCCAGATGTTTAGTGTAAATGCCTTCTGCCTTTTCCTCCTCTCTCTTCTGCCTTTACTAGCTTGTTTTTATTAATCTTTTAGAGAGGTGAGCTCTGGTTTCTTTTATAAGTCTGCTGAAGAGAAAGAGAAACTGGTAAAAGCTGAAAGAAAATTTATTGAAGATCGAGTACAAAAAATAATAGACCTGAAAGACAAAGTCTGTGCTCAGTCCAGTAAAGGATTTGTTGTCATTAATCAAAAGGTGAGAAAGAAAATTTTGATTTTAACTATGTGTAAATGTTTTTCACCATTTCTCAGAGTGTGGTCTGTGGATTCCCGGGAGTCCATAAGACCATTTCAGGGAGTCTATGAGGTCAAAATTATTTTCATGATAATAATAGTAATAATAATGCCTTTTACGTTGTGCTGACATTTGCAATGATCACGCAAAGTCAACGTTAGGTAAAACTACTGGTGCATTAGTACAAATCAAAGCAGTAGCACCAAACTGTACTAATAGTCATTATATTCTTTTTCCCATTTTACCGTACACTTGCAGTTAAAAAAAGAAGTTTCATTTGAGAATATCTTGATGAAGTGGTAAAACTTATTAATTTTATTGAATTTTGATCCTTACATAGGCATCCTTTTATAATTCTGTGTGACGGAGTGTGAAATCTGCACATCAGAATATGGTTATCTTGAAGGAAAACTCTTGTATAATTGAGTTGCAAGCTGACCTAGCCACTTTTTTCGTGGAATGCCATTTTTACTTTAAAGAATAACTGACAGGGGCAGCTGGTTGGCTCAGAGGGTAGAACAAGTGACTATTGACCTCAGGATTGTGAGTTCAAGGCATACGTTGGGCAGACAGATTACTTAAAAAAAAAAAGTAACTGACAAACTGTGGTTATTTAGATGTGGGTATTTGGCAGGTTTTTCTCAAAAAAGAAGAAGTGGTTCTGTCACTTCAAGGAAAACAGTTGACAGTATTTGTTGCCAATAAATTTGAGCTTTCAAGCAAAAATTAAAATTTTGGAAAACTTGTATCTGCCATTGTGAATGTCACAGCTCTCCAATACTTAAAGGACTTTTCTGATAATGTTAATGGTGATATTAGCAAATGTGATATTTCTGATATTGTATAACTATGAAATGTATCAGCATTTGGAAGCTCTGCTTAACATAGTGAACCAATGTTTTCTTCTTTTTTTCTTTTCAGATTTTTATTTAAATTCTAGTTAGGTAACATACAGTGCAGTATTAGTTTCAGGAATAGAATTCAGTGATTCATCACTTACATACAACACCCAGTACTCATCACAAGTCCCCTCTTTAATACCCATCACCCATCTAGCCCATCCCCCACCCTCAATGTTTTCTAAATGACAAAAAAACCATATGATTTAACAAAATCATGCATGGGTAAATAATACACTCGAAGTGTAAGACAGGCAAGTGGATTTGATTTTATTATTATTATTATTTTAAAGTTTATTTATTTTTGAGAGAGAGGGAGAGAGTGAGTGAGCATGAGTGGGCAGGGGAGGGGCAGAGAGAGAGGAAGAGAGAGGATCTCAACAGGCCCCGCACTGTCAGTGCAGAGACCTACACGGGGCTTGAAATCATGAACTGTGAGATCATGACCTGAGCCCAAATCAGGAGTTGGACGCTTAACTGAGCCACCCAGGTGCCCCAGACAGGTGGATTTTCATATGAGAGAGTATGTAAATTTTGTTGAGGGGCCCATGGGTGGCTTAGTTGGTTAAGTGTTGGACTTTGGCTCAGGTCATGAGCTCAGGGTTCGTTAGTTTGAGCCCCGTGCTGGGCTCTGTTCTGACAGCTCAGACCCTGCAGCCTGCTTTGGATTCTGTGTCTCCCCCTCTCTCTATCCCTCCCCCGCTCACACTCTGTCCCTCTCTCTCTCTTAAAAATAAACATTTTAAAAAAATTTAAAGAAGAAAAGTTTATTGATAAGTTCCATATTTCACCTCGAAACTAACCTTTAAGAAACATTTATTGAGTTTTGGTGTAGTATCAAAGAAGAACACCCACATTTATCTGAAAAGTTATTAAAATATTCCTCTTTTTCCCAGTATGTATTTGTGTGAGGTCAAGCTTTCTTCATATACTTTAACCAAAACAAGATATCACACCATATTGAAGGCAGAAGCAGATGAGACTCCATATGTCTTCTGTTAAGACCGACATTAAAACAATATAAAAAATGTGAAACCGTGCCATTACTTTAACCTACGTATTTTTTTGTTTATGAAAGTATAGTAAGTTTTCACTTAAAAATGTTATTTATGTTAACATAAAATGAGTTTACTATTATTTTGAATTTTAATTTATGATAACTTAGAGTCCACATAAACAAAAGTTTTTTGGGTTCTTAATTTTTAAGAATGTGAAGCAGTGCTGAGATAAAAAAAGTTTGAGAACTAGTGGCTTAAGATGTGCTTATAACTTTTTTGCTAATTTGATTTTAGGGAATTGATCCATTTTCCTTAGATGCTCTTGCAAAACATGGCATAGTAGCTCTTCGCAGGGCAAAAAGAAGAAATATGGAAAGGTAAGCTTGCAGATAATTATGTATCCTAAGTTTTTAGCAGATTAAATTGAAATGATTCCATGATTTTCCTTTTAACTTGCATGTAAACATTGTTGAGCAAAGTAGTAGCATACATGTTCCAAATTTTGTTTTTGTTTTTAATTTCAATAAATAATGGAAATGTCAAAAATCAAGATTGTTAACCTACGTCAGAACTTTGTTGCAGGACAAAGGTTTTCATCTTCTTAAAACAGATTTTAGGGGTGCCTGGGTGGCTCAGTCAGTTAAGCATATGACTCTTGGTTTCAGCTCAGGTCATGATCTCATGGTTTCGTGATTTTGAGCTTCACATTGGGCTCTGCACTGAGAGTGCAGAGCCTGTTTGAGATTTTCTCTCTCTCCCTCTCTCTCTGCCCCTCCCCTGTGTGCTCTCTCTCTCTCTCTCAAAAATAAATAAATGAACTTAAAAAAATTTTTAAAAACCCAGATTTTAAAAACAGTACAATACAGTGACAATGAAGTCTTCTGTGTTAGGTATTTTCTCACCTTTGAGAAATTAAGCCTTTCATGCTTACCATAATCAAAGCTACGACGACCTCTGTAATTTCAGACTCTCTCTTGCTTGTGGTGGAATGGCTGTGAATTCTCTTGAAGACCTCAGTATACATTGTTTGGGGCATGCTGGTCTTGTACATGAGTGTACATTAGTGAGTATATCTGTGGGCAGTGGTTATAAAGTGAAGAGTAAACTTTTTTTTTTTTTTTTACGTACTAAATCTTTTCATTCAGGCTTTACCTTTTGATATCTGAATAATCCCCAGGATGTATTTTACAATTTATCTTTCTAAATGTTTGTTAAGAGTTCAAATATAACTTAACTGCTTTTAGTGTCTATTTAGTTATGTTTGATGAGAAAAATTTGCAAGATTGGATTCTAATATTATAAACTAGGACTTCACTTCATAATGACATTAAATATTAGAGTTATATCTTCTTGGATTACCCTCTAGGGTGAAGAAAAGTTCACTTTTATCGAGGCCTGTGTTAACCCTCGTTCTGTCACCTTGTTGGTTAAAGGACCAAATAAGCATACTCTCACACAAATCAAGGATGCTCTAAGGGATGGACTTCGTGCCATCAAAAATGCCATTGAAGATGGTAGGCTCTTTTTTATGATGGATATGAACCTTATGTATTTTAAAAGCGGTACTAAATCTGTCATGGTACACACAGTATTTTAGAAGATATGACTGATTACTCTTCTTTATTTCACTTTGGACAATTTATAATTTGGATTGTGAAGATTTTTCCTTTGCATTATTTTTTTTTTTTAATTTTTTTTTTCAACGTTTTTATTTATTTTTGGGACAGAGAGAGACAGAGCATGAACGGGGGAGGGGCAGAGAGAGAGGGAGACACAGAATCGGAAACAGGCTCCAGGCTCCGAGCTATAAGCCCAGAGCCTGATGCGGGGCTCGAACTCACGGACCGCAAGATCGTGACCTGGTTGAAGTCGGACGCCTAACCGACTGCGCCACCCAGGCGCCCCTCCTTTGCATTATTTGTAGTGAGTTTGCTGCCCTTTTAATCAGCTTCTGTTTATGAAATGAAAAAGCACTTAATTTAATGCTATAGTATCTTTTTTCTGATACGTTATCTTAGTTTATTCAAATACCAGTGTGATTACACATGGTCCAAGAGGGCTCAAATAACAAACCAAATGTAAATAGATGTTAAAGATTGGTCTTCAAACATTATAGCCAATGATGCCGTGCTTGCCTATGATCTTACCGACATAAAACCACATCCACACCTCAGTGGCCTCCAAACCAGTCAGCGAGATTCCTTAACTGTGAACCTTTTGAAGCTACCAGTTTGAGTGCTTTTGGCTATTTTTTTCAAGCTCTGAATAGCTGTAGGGATCTCAGCAGGAATTGGAGGAGCCAGCTTAATTTGGCATAGCGCCAAAATGTGGTCAGTCGGGGCTTCAGGTAAGTTGTGACCTTACCAGCACCAAATGCTGGTGTTCATTCACCAGCCCTGGGGCCTTCTCTGCAAGGTTATGGACAAACTAGGCCATAGTTCCAGGATGGAAAGACTGTTACCCCACACTATAATAAAGTTTTTTTATTTTTAGAAATTTATTTTTAAAACCATGAAAAGGATTTAATAGCTTAGAACTCATTCTGTTACCTTAGATGTAGTGTAATCTTACGAATGATTAGGACAGAATATTAGCATTTATTATTTACTGATAATTTATAAACTACCTTCTAAAAGGAGTTGAGGTAGATAATTCAATAAAAAACAGACGTTTAAAATAGAACGATAAGCACATGGAAAATGCTCAACATAGTCATTGGGAAAATGAAAATGAAAACCATAAAGAGATACCATTTCACAACTGTTAGGATGGCTATAAATCAAAAAACCTGGATGATAATAAATGTTGGCAAAGATGTGGAGAGATTGGAGCCTTCAACATTGCTGGTGGGAACTGTTGGAAAATAGCTGGGAGTGCCTTAACAAGTTAAACACAGAGACAGGGTGCCTGGGTGGCTCAGTTCGTTGGGTGACTGACCAGCTCAGGTCATGATCTCATGGTCCGTGGGTTCAAGCCCTGCGTCGGGCTCTGTGCTGACAGCTCAGAGCCTGGAGCCTGTTTTGTAGTCTGTGTCTCCCTCTCTCTCTGCCTCTCCCCTGCTTGCACTCTGTCTCTGTCTCTCAAAAATGAATAAACATTTAAAAATTTAAAAATTAGGGTCACCTGGGTGGCTTGGTCAGTTGGGTGTCCGACTTTGGCTCGGGTCATGATCTCACGGTTTGTGAGTTTGAGCCCGCGTTGGGCTCTGTGCTGACAGCTCAGAGCCTGGAGCCTGCTTCAGATTCTGTGTCTCCTTCTCTCTCTTCTCCTCCCCACCTTGTGTTCTATCAAAAATAAATAAACATTAAAAAATTTTTCTTTTTTCAAAGTTAAACACAGAGATACTATATGACCCAGCAAATCAACTCTTAGGTATACCATAATATACCTTTGATCAAAGTGTTCCAGCTACATTTGTTGAAAAGACTCTTCTTTCACCAATGCATTGCTTTTGCATCTTTGATGAAGACCATTTGTCCATATTTGTGTGGTTTTATTTCTGGGTTTTTATTCTGTTCCACTGATCTGTTTGTCTGGCTCAATATTAATATACTATCCTGATCACTGTAACTTTATAATAAGTCTTGAAATCAGCAATGTTAATCCTCTCATGTTCTTTTCTAAGTTATTTTGGTTATTTAAAATCTTTTGCATTTCCATATGAATTTTAGAATCAGCTTGTCACTACTAAAAAGACTGCTGAGATTTTGATTAGAATTTCACTGAATCTGTGGGACATTTTGGGAATAATTGATATCTTGATATCTTAACAATATTGAGTCATGGTATATCTATTTATTTCAGCCTTCTTTTTTAAAAATAAGTTTATTTTTTTTAAGTTTATTTATTTTGAGAGAGAGAGAGAGAGAGAGAGAGAGAGAGAGAGAGAGAGAGAGACACGTAGGGAGAGAGAGAGAGGTGGAGAGAATCCCAAGCAGGCTCCACATTGTTAGTACAGAGGTTGATGCAGGGCTGGATCCCACGAACCAGGAGATCATGACCTGAGCCAAAATCAAGAGTCAGACTCAACTGACTGAGCTCTCCAGGCGCCTCTATTTGGGCCTTCTTGATTCTGTCTCAGCAATATATATATATATATATATATATATATATATATATATGTATATATATATACACACACACATATATATATATACACACACACATATACATATGTATATGTGTGTGTGTGTATATATATATATATGTATATATATATGTATATATTTTTTTTACCCCAGCAATATTTTGTGATTCTTAGTGGCATATATTTTTTTCAGATGTATCTATGTATTTCATGAATTTTGATCCTATTATACATGATGTTTTTAAAATTTCAATTTCTGATTAACATATAGATACTGATTTTTGTTTACTGATCTTGAATTCTGCAACCTTGTTAAACTCACTTATTCTAGTAGCTTTCTTACAGATTTAATTGAGTTGTCTGTATAAATAATCATGTTGTCTGCTAATAAAGACCGTTTTACTTGTTTCTTTCCAATCTGGATATCTTTTATTTCCTTTTTCTCTTTATTTCATGGGCTAGAAGCTGCAATACATTGTTGAATGGAAATAGTGAGAGTGGGCATTCTTTCCTTGCTCCTGATAATGGGGGGGAAATATTCAGCCTTTCTCTATTATGTATGATATTTAGCTGTAGGGTTTTCATAGAAGCCCTCTGTCATATTGAGGAAGTTTCCCTCTCTTGCTGAGACTTTTTATCATGAATAGATGTTGGATTTTGTCAGTTGCTTTTCTGTTGATCTATTGAGATGATTACATGTTTTTTCTCTTTAAGTTTATTAATGTGGTAAATTACATTGATTTTCAAATGTTCAACCAAACTTACATTCTTGGGGTAAACCCTACTTACTTATGATGTATTATTTTCTTTAAAAATGGATTACAATTTTTAAAATTATTTTTTTAAATTGTGGATATAAGTATATAGTTTGTCATTTTAATCATTTGTAAGTATTACAGTTCAGTGGCAATAAATCCTTTCTTTCACACTGTTGTGTAGCCATCATGATCATGTATCCACAGAACATTTTCCATCTTAAGTACTGAAACTTTATACCCATTAAATAATAACTCTCCATTCCCCTCTCCTTCCAGCTCATGGAAGCCACTATTCTGCTTTCTGTCTCTATGAATTTGACTATTCTATGTACCTCATTTGAGTGGAATCATCCAGTATCTGTCTTTTTGGGCCGGCTTATTTCACTTAGCACGATGTCTTCAAGGTTCATCCTTGAATGATGTGTCAGAATTTCCTTGCTTCTTCGGGCTGAATAATACTGTATTGTATGTATAAACCACATTTTATTTATCTGTTTATCCAGTGATGGAAACTTAGATCACTTCATCTTTTGGGTATTGTAAGTAATGCTGCTATGTATTTCTATATATTATTGGACTTGATTTGCTAATATGCTGTTAAGAATTTTTTTAAGTTTTATTTATTTATTTTGAGAGAGAGAGAGAGAGAGAGTGCAAATGAGGGAAGGGCAGAGAGAGAGGTAGAGAGAGAATCCTAAGCAGGCTCCATGCCCAGCGTGGAGCCCAACGTAGGGCTAGATCTCATGAACTCTGAGATCATGACCTGGGTGGAAGTAGGACTCTTAACCAACTGAGCCACCCAGGCGCCTCTATGCTGTTAAGAATTTTTATATCTATGTTCATAAGGGGTACTTGTGTATTTTCTTTCTTGTAATGCCTTTATCTTTTTTGCTGTTAGAATAATGGTGACCTCATAGAATGAGTTGGAAAGTATTCTCTCCTCTTTAATTTTCTGAAAGTGTTGAAATCTTGTGTAGAATTGGTATTTATTTCTTAAATGTTTGGTAGAATTCACCAGTAAAGCTATCTGGGTCTGGAGTTTTCTTAATGGGAAAATTTTACTATGAATTCAATCTTTTTAATAGAGACAGGGGTATTCAGGTTATCTGTCTTTTTTGAGTTTGTGTCTTTCAAGAAATTTGTCCATTTCATCTGTTAAGATGATCAAACTACTGCCCATGAGCTAAATCCTGTTTGCTGCCTGGTTTTGGTAAATAAAGTTTTATTGGGGTACAGCTATACCCATTCATATATGTATTGTCTGTGGCTCTTTTTGTGCTATAGTGGCAGAGTTGATTAGTTAAAAAGAGATGGTGTGGTTCATAGAACCTGAAGTATTTATATCTGATCTTTTATAGAAAGTTTGCTAATCCCTTAACTTTTCAAATTTATTAGCATAAAATTGTTCATAATATTCCCTTACTATTATGCTTCTCATGTCTGTGGAATCTATAGTGATATTACCTTTTTCATTTCTGGCATTGTTTATTTTTTGGACACTGTTCATTTTTATTTCATTGATTTCCACTCTCATTATTTCTTTTTTCTGTTTATATTAGGTTTTATTTGCTCTTTTCTAGTTCTTAAGGTGAAAGCTGAGGTCATTGGTTTGAGACCCTTCTTTCTAGCATAGGTGTTTAGTGATATAAGTTTCTCTTCAGGTATTGCTTGAGTAGCATCCCACAAATTGTGATATGTTGTGTTTTCACAGAATGGGATCAGGGAGGTTTTCAAAGTTACTGGCAATGTTCTGTTTCTTAAGCCAGGTGGGAAGTACATGAGTACATTTATTTGTGCATTTATTCTTTGTACTTTACACATATAAATATTCTTTTGCGTATATTCAGTATTTCACAGGAACTTAAAAAAGTTTTTTAAAATTATGTTTTAATTCCAGTATAATTAACATACAGTGTTACACCACAGGGAACTTTTAACTTAAAAAAAAATTTTTTTTTAATGTTTATTTATTTTTGAGACAGAGGGAGACAGAGTGCGAGTGGGGGAGGGGCAGAGAGAGAGGAAGACACAGAATCTGAAACAGGCTCCAGGCTCTGAGCTGTCAGCACAGAGCCCAGTGTGGGGCTCGAACCCACAAACTGTGAGATCATGACCTGAGCCGAAGTCAGGCACTCAATAGAGTGAGCCACCCAGGCGCCTCAGGAACTTTTAACTTTTTAAAAGTGTGAATGGGAAGCAAGGATGCAATCATTTTGTGGGTAGACAACTCTTTTGAACAGTTTTGTTGTACAGAGAAGCAGACGAAGGGGCTAGTAATTAAAAAATGATGTGGGATAGAGACACCTGGGTGGCTCAGTCATTTTAAGCATCCTACTCTTGATTCCAGCTCAGGTTATGATCTCACGGTTCATGGGTTCAAGCCCTGCATCGGGTTCTGTGCTGACAGCGCGGTGCCTGCTTGGGATTCTTTCTCTCCTTCTCTCTCTGCCCCTCTCCTGCTCACTCTCTCTCTCTCAAAATAGATAAACAAATATTTAAAAAAATGATGTGGGACAAAGGAGAGATTCTTCTTGTTTTGTTTTAAAGATGGGTGATTCCAAAACAAATTTGCTGATTCAAAGGAGAGTCATAAACTTTATAAAACCATACCAGCAGGTATAAAAGTCATATCCTGTTGTGAAAATTGATGTTTTTAAACAGAGCTTTTGCCTTAGAATAATGAAAACACCTATATTTTTTCCTTAGGTAGCAGTTTGGGTTTTGCTTCAGTATAGAAAACAAATACTTCATTAAGTCCCAAGAATTCCATACCAAAATGGTGGCCAAATCATCTTGGCCTAAATTTTTTTCAAATCGGATGTTACAATTTATTACCTGTCCCTATAAATGATAAATAATTACCTTTTGCATGTAGTCATAAAGGAATAAGATGAAGGTGGGAAGAATGTCTACTTTTACAAACAATTAAATAAGCTGGTTGCAGCCAGTTGTCTGTACCATGCCTAATTTTTTAATGGTATGTAACTTCAGGATGCTTCATAAGACATCTAAGTAATCACTGAACTATGCAACTTACTTTATTTCTGTGTCTACTTAGGTATATTTTAGATCTAGGCCATATAATAGGTAATAGAACACACCTGAATAGCTAATTGCTTTTTTTCTCTATTTTTTGTTTGTTTGTTTATTTTGTTTAATTATTTTTCCCTGTATGGAATGTCTTGCCAATCTTTTTTCCTCCAATAGGTTGTGTGGTTCCAGGAGCAGGTGCAGTTGAAGTGGCAATAGCTGAAGCTCTTGTTAATTACAAGCATAGTGTAAAAGGAAGAGCTCGTCTTGGAGTACAAGCTTTTGCTAATGCCTTACTCATTATTCCTAAGGTACAACTATCCTAATGGCTAAAGAACAACTGGTTAGATCTAAGGGTGTTGGATTACAAATTGCCCACATTATCTAACACCAGAGTAGAGAGAGTTTGAATTTGCATTTCCCCACACAGTTTTATCTAAGATATTTTACAGCAAGAGCAGGGAAACTTTTGGGATAATAGCTCAGAATCCTTGTCAGAGTTTCCTGAAATCACTAAGTTACCCCCTTGCTAATCTCTGAGCTCCAAAAGTGGAAGTAAGTCCAGAAATTTCCTTCAAAAATGGTTTATGATTAATCATAATGAAAAAGTTTAGAACTTAAAATTTAACTAGACTTTTGCGTAGATTTTTGTTTTGTTGGTGGTATCCAAAGTATTAATTATTATTTTAAACTGTGGGAATGAGAACTCCAAATACTAGCATGCTTTTGTCATTTTCATTATAATTCCTGCAAAAGGAGAGAAACCAGGTATTTTTTCCATGTGTCAACAAAGGAAACAGACTACCATTCCTTTTCCTTTGCCTTAATCTGGTTGTGAACCACTTAGAAACACAGAAGACCATGTCAAAGATGTTATTACCATGAATTAAAAACATTAAGAACAATGCTAGCGGCGCACCTGGGTGGCTCGGTCGGTTAAGTGTCTGACTTCGGCTCAGGTAATGATCTCATGGTCTGTGAGTTCGAGCCCCGCATCGGGCTCTGTGCTGACAGCTCAGAGCCTGGAGCCTGTTTCAGATTCTGTGTCTCCCTCTCTCTCTCTGCCCCTCCCTTGTTCACGCTCTGTCTCTCTCTGTCTCAAAAATAAATAAACATTAAAAAATTTTTTTAAATAAAAAAATAAAAAAAAAAAGAACAATGCTAGCAAAGTCTCTTTGGTAATTGCTTTAAATTATTCACAATTTGTGGAATCTTTGAGAATCAGATATCTATTTTTCTCTTTCCCCAAAACAGCAAAGTCAGTTAAGTAATGATCCTGTAGTTGACACAAACTGGTAAGCCTGGTATACAGTGGTGGTTCCTTACTTATCAGCTGTTGGTTTTGTACTACTTGGAAATAAACCTGGTCTGGAGTGCTATTAGCTCCATTCCTGTTGTCACAGGTCATGACTCTCTTCATGTTGGTGAGGGACACAAGCATCCTGCAAATATGAAGGGTTCTTTTAGCAGGTATCTAGGAAAAGCTGGAAAATGTGTGGCTAGAGGGATGAGAAGAAACCATACCATTCTACTTCTTTATCTATCTATCTATCTATCTATCTATCTATCTATCTATCTATTCTCTACACCCAATGTGAAGCTCAAACTCACAACCCTGAGATGGAGTTACACACTCTTCCAACTGAGCCAGCCAGGTGTCCCTCTTTCCATTTTTTAAGAGATCTTTTGCAAGGAGGGAAATTACTGTAGTGGGGTGGGGATGGAGGTACTATAATGTCCTCAGAATTTAGTGTGATGTATATACGGAAAATGTTTAAGTAAATATAAAAACTGCTAGAGACATAAAATACTAATTTGTTTTAGATTAAGGACAGAATTCTTCAAGGGTACCTGGGTGGCTCAGTTGGTTAAGCATTAGACTCTTGATTTTGTCTCAGGCCATGATCTCACAGTTGTGAGATTGAGCCCTGAGTTGGGCTCTGTGCTGGCCATGGAACCTGCTTAAGATTCTTTATTTCCCTCCCCCTCTGCCCTTTGCCCTCTTGCTTGTGTGCATGCACTCTCTCTCAAAGAATGGAATTCTTTAAAAGGAGGGGGTTACTGTATTATAAGTGTGTTTTCACAAGACTAGAGAGCAGTGCCTTATTTATTATCTTTGATATTCAAATATATGTGTGAAGGTATTTCATACATATATTTATTATTATTTTTATTCCTAAAGGTTCTTGCTCAGAATTCTGGTTATGACCTGCAGGAAACTCTAGTAAAAGTTCAGGCTGAACATTCAGAATCAAAACAACCTGTTGGCATAGACTTGAATACAGGTAAGAAAGTGAAGAAAAATTAGCTGCTCAGTAAAGAAAGAGGTTATACTCCAGTGACCCAGAAGTTTGCAATTTAAAAAGAGAGGGTGGTCAGGGTAGAGCTAATTGAGAATATGTCTGTAGAAAGAAATCAAAGGAAGTGACGAAGTAGCCATGTTGGGGAACTGGGGAAAGAATATCCTAGGCAGAGGGAACAGCCAGTGGAAAAGCCAGGGTTTGAAGTTTTTGAGGAGGAGGAAGGAGATGAGAGAAGTAATAGAAAGATCATGCAGGGACATGTGGGCCAGCCCAAGGACTTTGACTTTGACTGTAGTGAGATAGGGAGCAATTTTTAGTAGAGGTGGGACATGGCCTAATTATGTTTAAAAGGATCACTGTGGTTGTTCTGTGGAGAAAAGTCCACTGAACAGCTGGAAGGTTGAAATTGCCATTAACCTCATTGAAGAACTGTGGGTGCAGCAGGTTGTGTGGGGGGAGGTCAGCACTGAGTTTTGGCAAAGCTAAGTTTGAAGTGTCTTTGACTTTCAAGTGAAATAGACAATTGGAAGTATGAGTATGGAGCTCAAGAAATAATTCTGGGTTGGGGGCACTTGGGTGGCTCAGTTGGTTAAGCGCCGATTTCTGCTCAGGTCAAGATCTTCTGGTTTGTGAGTTCGAAGCCACCCTGGGCTCTGTGCTGACAGCCTGGAGCCCGGAGCCTGCTTCAGATTCTGGGTCTCCCTCTATCTCTGCTCCTCCCCGCCTCGCACTGTGTGTGTGTGTGTGTGTGTGTGTGTGTGTGTGTGTCTCAAAAATCAATAATTAAAAGAAAAACTTAAAAAAAAAAAAGAGGTCTGGATTGGAGATAAAAACTTGAGAGTTGCCAAAGTGCACATGGTTTAAATCAAGAAGACTGGATGAAATCACCTAAGGAGTGAGTGTAGAGAGAGAAGGAAAGAATCCAGGACTGAGCTTTTGGGTATTCCAAAATTAAGGGAAGAAGAGGAAAATCCAGGAAAGTCAACAGAAAAGGAGCCACTAACAAAAAAGAAAAAAGTCAGGCTGAACATGGTGGCCTGGGAGGCAAGTGAGAAAGAGTAGTGAGGAGGCCGTGTTAAATGTTGCTGATAGATGAGGCCTGAGAACTGGCCACTGGATTTGATTTGATACCATGGAGTTCATTGTGACCTGGACACTATAGTTTTGTTGGTACATTAAGTACTGTTAGAATATATAACCAGTATTAACAGAATATATCAATATTGTATTGTTAACATTGTTTTTATTTGCAGGTGAGCCAATGTTAGCAGCTGATGCAGGAGTTTGGGATAACTATTGTGTGAAAAAACAACTTCTTCACTCTTGGTAAATTCATGTTAATAAAAATAAAGACTTTTAGGGACATAATAACATTAAAACTTGTCTATTATTTTTACCACTCTATAGTAGAAAAATGGTTAAGTGTATGAAAAGGTGTGGTATCCAGTTACTAACACTAGCTTCCGTCATTTTTCAGTCCCTTTTCCATTTTAATTCTAGTAGTGTGATATATAAGAAATGTTTATCTTACTGTTTATTTAAGGGGGAAGGGAAAGAGGGAAATTAACTAAAATAGTACCACATGCATAGGGGGGAAAGGCAAATGATGTGCCAAAAATGAGCTCAGTTTTGCTACAATTTAAAATCAAACTTTTACTTTATCAGCAAAGGAGTTGAAATTACAATACAAGAGTTGATGTTTGTATTTATAATAGCTTTGTCTCATAAGATCTCATACCAACATCATTGATGAACAAAGTACTTTTAGTAGCTAAAGATTGCTGGGGGAAAAGTTGGGAGTGGGTTGGTAGACTCTACTCACCCTATTATCTTTTTCCTCAGCACAGTGATTGCCACCAACATTCTCCTGGTTGATGAAATTATGCGAGCTGGTATGTCTTCTCTTAAAGGGTGATTGAGTTCAAAACCAACTCTTCTGGAAGCTGAGATTTAGTATACCTTATATCCAGCTACCGTTATATACTGAGCCATTCTCAAGTTCTGTACAATAAATCCAGTTTATATTTGTTGGTCTTAGCAGTCTCAATAATACTTCATCAAAGTATAAAGAATACAAGAAATATTTTCACAGTAAAGGAATAATAGTGAAAATATTTGTTCTTAAGAGTTCTAACATTTGGGGCACTTGGCTGGCTCAGAAGAGCATGTGACTCTTGATCTTGGGGTTGTGAGCTCGAGCTCCACATTGAGGGTAGAAATAACTTAAATAAGTATATATAAAAAAAAGATTTCTAACTTCTTACCCTTTATTGTATGTATAATATTATGAAATAGTAGAAATATATATTTGGTCTTCATCCTCAGTTCCTGGCACAAGAGCTTTTAAAACTGTAATTTCCTGAGGAATAGGGGTGATAGGAGCTTTTTTTGTTTTTTTTTTTTGGTTATAGTATTTGGTCTTAGTTTCCACTTCCCAGCCCGGAGAGCTTCTTTTTTTTTATTAACAAAAAAATTTTTTTAAATGTTTACTTATTTTTGAGTGACACAGAGAGAGAGAACTAGCAAAGGAAGGGCAGAGAGACAGAGACACAGAATCCAAAGCAGGCTCCGGGCTCTGAGCTATCAGCACAGAGCCTGATGTGGGACTTGAACACAGAAACCACAAGATCATGACCTGAGCAGAAGTTGGGTGCTCAACCGATGGAGCCATCCAGGCACTCCCAGTCCCGGAGAGCTTCTAACACCACTGGAATCTCTGAAATTAATGAGTGGTTTTTTTTGTATGCTAATGAGTGACTGATGGGCCCTTAGGAGGGCAGTTGGATGCCAGAGGGACCAACCTTGTGATGGGAGGGTTAGAACTTTCAGCCTCTACCCCACACCTCCCACTCTACCCCTCTACCTCTGGGGTAGGTAGAAGGGCTGGAGATTGAGTTGCTAGGTCATAGGTCATGCCTATGTGATGAAGCCTGTGTAAAGAGAGTCAGTGTGCTCCAACCCTCCTGGGAACAGAAGCTCCTGGGTCTGGGAACCTTCTGACCTCACACCATGGACCTCTTCATTAGGTTGTTCATTTATATCTTTTATAATATCCTTTATAATAAGCTACTAAATGTAAGTACGTGAGTTCTGTGAGCTGCTGTAGCAAATTATCAAACATGAGGAGGGGGTCATGGGACCCCTGATTTCTAGCCCTGTTGGACAGAAGTGTGAGTTACATGGGTACCCATTACTTGCAATTGGTGTCTGAAGTGGGAGGTCAGTCTTAATTGCTTCTCGGCCTTTTGGCTAAGATCAGGTGAAGTGGGGGGCAGTCTTGTGGGAGTGAGCCCTTGGTCTGTGGGGTCTGCACTAACTCCAGGTAGTTGGTGTCAGAATTGTTTGTAGAACACCCACTTGGTATCTGGAGAGTTGTAGAATTGATTGCTGTGTGAAAACCCCATACACATTTGGAGTCAGAAGTGTTGTGAGAAGAGGAAACAGTTTTCCTTTCATAGGCTACTGTACTTTTCATAAAATAGAATCCATTATGATTCTTAGACCTTTCGACAACTTTTAGTGAACAAAATAGGGAGCACAGGTTTTCTAGTACCCAAGTCAATTTCCAGTTTATCAGAAGATGTAAATATAACAGGCAAACATTTTATTCTCTCTCGAAAGTCCTTCAGTAACTTCTTGCTGCCACTCGTTCCTCTTACAAATATGACATCACTTTGTGACTATAGCTTTGGATTTCACTGATACATGACAGTTTATTTTGATTGTAGTATGTTATATTTTACCTGGATTTTTGGTATATATGATCAGCAACTTATGCTTCTGTGCTAGTTCTCCGACTGGATGGTTAAATAGAGCAGGTTTCATCTGCAAAGGTGGGGATTGTTGGCACCAACATTGGGAAATAATTGTTTTTGGCTTTGAATGCAGCTCTTCTGCTTCAGTATTATAGCAAAAGCTTTCTTGTTTGAAACACTGGAATGAATCTATTGTACTTCTTATTATCATTGGGCTGCTTGTAGTTCATTTCTTTCCATGGACACAAGTTGATAAGGAGATTAAAATATGGCAGGTGCGTTAGTGGGACTTGGGCCTCTGTTAGTGCATATGGGAGGTTTGTTTAACCATTTCCTGACTTTGTTGAAAACCTATACTTTTGGGGCACCTGGGTGACTCAATTGGTTAAGTGTCCAACTTTGGCTCAGGTCATGATCTCATGGTTCATGGGCTCCAGCCCTGCATTGGGCTCTCTGCTGTCAGCGTGGAACCCGCTTTGTATCCTCTGTCTCCCTTCTCTCTCTGCCCCTTTCCCACTTTCTCTCTCTCCAAAATAAAACATTAAAAAAATTTTTAAAAAGAACAAAAACCTATATTTTTATACCTCTTTTCCCCCTGACTTGGTATGTTGTCAACATCTTTCTGGGTTAATAACCGTGCTTCTGAGCTATATAATTTTTTTGTGGTTACATGACATTTCATTGTACGGCTATTCTGTGATTATTTAATTGAGTTTTCAGTTTTTTTTTCCCAGTAAAAACAAACATCTCCTCCTTTAGCTTCTATCCTTGTTTTATAGGATAGACCTTTTAAGATGTGTATATCATGCATACTGCCAGACTTTCTCTTTTGTATGTAAAATGTTTGAATTATGGAATATTTCAAATATATTGAAAAGATTGAAAAAGTATGATTAACACCTTTGTACCCTCCACCTAGCTTTAACAAATAGTAACATTTTGTCATGTTTGCTTCAGATTTTCTTTAAAGAAATAAAGTGCAGATGCTGTTAAATTGCCACTCTTTCCCACCCACACCCCATCATTTGCTTTTCCCACTCTTTCTCCCTAGGAAAAGACTGCCTAGAGGTAGTCTTTGATCTTTGATATGTATCATCCTCATGCACTTAAAAAAAGCCTTTTTATATGTATGCATATGCCTGTAGCAATGCAAAATTTTTCTTTTTGGGTTTTAAAAGTGTATAAAATGTATATACTTTTACTGCTTAAATTTCCTACTTGACATATGGTTTTGCGATTTATCCATTCATTCATTTATCCTTTCATTTTAGCTGTTTTCAAGTGTGTTTCTATACTATAATGTACTTATCCATCAATGGACCTTTTGGTTATTTCTAATTTTACATCATTTTAAACATTGCAGCATTGAATTTCTGTGTACATGTCTTCTTGGGCACATATTTGAGAGTGTTCTTGGAGATTATACCTAGAAATGGAATGGCTTGGGTTTAGTGTTCCTCATCTTTATATTTACTAAGTGATGATTTCACTTTACATTCTCCCCAGCAATATATAATAGTTACATGCCCTTATAACCTTACCAAGTCTTGGTATTTTTAAAGTTGTAATTCTTGCCCACCTGAAGGGTATAAAATTATATCTTGTCTTGGGATGTCTGGGTGGCTCAGTCGGTTAAGCGTCCGGCTTCAGCTCAGGTCACCATCTCGCAGTTCGTGAGTTTGAGGCTGGCATCGGGATCTATGCTGACAGCTCAGAGCCTGGAGCCTGCTTCAGATTCTGTGTCTCCTCCTTTCTCTCTGCTCCTCCCCTACTCATGCTCTATTTCTCTCTATCTCTCAAGAATAAATAAACTTAAAAAAATTTTTTTAAATAAAAAAAATTTTATATCTTGTCTTAATAGGGATTGCTGTGATTACTAGTATAATTGAACATATTTTCATAAATCTGTTGGCCATTTTCAGTTCTATAAAATTGCCTATTCACATTGTTGTGTATTTTTTCATTGGATTTGTCTTTCAGATTGGTATATCTATCTGTCTGTCTATCCATATTTTGCAATATTTTCTCCCAGACTGAGGTCTTCTTAGCTTTGCAAAGTACACAGAATAATTTGACACACATATTTTTATTCTTATATACTGAATTTTTTGCACCTCTACTTCAGCAATAAAGATATTTTCTTATATTTTATGAGTTTTCAAATATTATCACTTTTAGGCCTTTAATTCATTGGAATTTATTTTAATTTTTGTATGTGTTGTGGATCTGTTCCCGCCCCCCCCCCCCCCCCATAGCCAACCAAGTATTCTCAGACTGGCTGATTTATGATACCACCTCTATCATACATTGCATTGCCTTGAATTGATCAAATTTTTAAATTTGTGTTTATTTCTGGTTTAAATATTTTGTTCCCTTGGTCTGGTAGATTTTTAATTCTTAAAACTTTATAAAAATTCTTGATATGTGGTAGGATGGTCCCCCAACCCCTTCTTTATTTTCTTCAAAATTGTTTTGGCTATTCCTGGATCTCATTTTTTCTTTCTTTCATATGAATTTTAGGATCAGTTTGTTGAGTTATGTGTTTTGATTAGAACTTTAATTATTTTATAGATTTTTTCAGGTAGAAATGAATGTAGAATATATATACATACCTCATAAATATTTAATATCACTTCATTTATATCTTACTAAGTGTTTCAGTTGTTTTACATTAGTAAATGTTTTGTTTACAATAAAGCTTTAGGTTTTCCATATAAAAATGTATCTTTGGTTAGATTTATTCCTATGTGTCTTATTTTGGAAGCTGTTATGAATAGGATGTTTAAAAAAATGTACTTTTTAATTGTTTGTCACTGTACTATTGGCCCTTTATGGAGGTTTATATATTGGCTTTTGTATTCCACAACCTTGCCAAACTCTTATTATTGCAGTAGTTTTTCTGTAGATTATTTTGGATTATTTGGGTTGATAATAATAGTTCTTTTGTGTTACCAATCCTTGTACTGCCTCTGCTTTTTTTCTGTTGCACTGAAGTTTCTGAGACCTTACATGTTATAATATTAAATGGAAGCAGTCATGGCAGTCACTTATATTTTGTTCTTGCCTTTAGAGGGGTATGTTTCTTCTATTTTACTAGTTTTGTTTGTTTTTGCTGTGAAATGTTGGCAGGTAGCTAGCTATAAAGGCTTAAGTCTGTTCCTTTCTTTTTCTGTTTTGCTAAGAGGTTTTTTTTTTTAAAAAGTTATGCTTATTGAGTTTTATCAAATGCTTTCTGCATACATTGAGATTTTTTTCTTTAATCTGTTAATGTGGTGACTTACTTTAATAGTTTCTAATGTTAAACTATTCTTGTATTCCTGAGATAAATCCTGTTTGATTTGATATACCACATTTGTTGATTCTGAGATGCAGATTTTTCACATTTCCCATTTCTGTCACATTCTGTTAGAATATATTTCACAGTCAATGGCATCTTCTAATTGCTTTTGTTTGAACTTGGTCACCTGTAATTCTTTAGTGTTTTAATCAGCAACCATGTAAGGATCACTTGAGGAAGAAATATGAGTCCTGATTGTTGATTGAAAACTTTTGTTGTTGTCTTCTGGTACGGTAAAGAAACTTTCAGCATCAAAACTTTCAGAATGTGTGCCAGTGGCTTAGAAGAAAATGCCAGAAATAGCAGTAGAGTATCTTCAATGAAATGTACCACCACCTCTTGATGGCAAGAATGAATATCAAAGACTGAGTTTAAAAGTGATTTAGAGGAGCTAGACTGTAAATATGGGGATCTTACCTTGTTTTTCTTTTTGCTTATGTTTTCCTTGTTATGGATGCATGAGAATGATAGATGACAAAACCTATGTGAGTCTAAAAAAGCTTCTTCAGTTAAGTATGGAATAAAGTGTATGAGTGATAAGAAAGCATTACGTTATGGTTGAATGGCAGCAGATTTTCTTTCTTAGTATTTAAAGTAATGGTGTATCTTACAGTCAGTGACATTTTGGATTCAATGAAATTTTGTATTAACTTTTTGTATGTTGCTGCACTTGATGCTAATATTTATTTCAATTTATGCATGTGTTTATAAGCAGTATTGGTTCTACTTGTTCACTACAGCCTTTCCTTGACTTATGATGGAATTAAATCCTGATAAACCCATCATAAGTTGAAAATATTGTAAGTTGAGGCGTGTCTGGGTGGCTCAGTCAGTTAAGCGGCCGACTCTTGGTTTCGGCCTGGGTCATGATCTCATGGTTCGTGAGTTCGAGCCCCGATTTGGGCTCTGGTCTGATAGGGCAGAGCCTGCTTGGGATTCTCTCACTCCCTCTGTCTCTGCCCCTCCCCTGCTTGTGCTCTCTCTGTCTCTCAAAATAAACTTAAAAAAAAAAAAGAAAAGAAAAGATCCTAAGTTAAAAATGCATTTGATGTACCTAACCTACCTAACACCATGTAACTTAGCCTAGCATACCTTAAACATGCTTTTGCAGCATTGTGAAGTCAAAAAATTGTAAATTGGACCATTGTAAACTGGGGACCATCTGTATCCTTGTTTGGTATAAATGACATATTAACCTCATAAAATGAGTTGGGAGTTATTTCTCTTACTCTTTTCTTTGGAATAGTTGAGTCATTAAAATGGAGAGTTCTCTCTGGACAGTTTCTGGACAGTTTTTAAATGGGAGGAATAGATTTTTGACTACTGATTTTTTTCATTGTTATAGGTCTTAAGTGTTTTCTTTTGAGTCTGTTCTGATAATTTATATTTTTATAGAAACCCTCTATAAATTGATGCTTTTTCCTTTGAAGTCTTGTTTTGTGTTACTCTAGAGATTCTGGCTCTTTTAGCTATGATGGGGTGGATGGGGTGGGTGGAGAGAAGATAATATTTTTCTTTTTCCATTCTTTTACTTTCTTTGTTATTAAGTTTTAAGTATGACTCTAAAAACAGCCTATAACTAGATTTTTATTTTTAAAATTCTGACATTAAAAAAATTTTTTTTAATGTTTATTTTTGTGAGACAGAGAGAGAGAGACACAGACTGCAGGCGGGGGAGGGGTAGAGAGAGAGGGAGACACAGAATCTGAAGCAGGCTCCAGGCTCTGAGCTGTCAGCATAGAGCCCTGTGTGGCACTTCATCTCATGAACTATGAGATCACGACCAGAGCTGAAGTCGGACGCTTAACCAACTGAACCACCCAGATGCCCCTGACACTGTCTTTGTAAAGTTTATCTATTTACTTTTGAAAGAGAGAGAAAGTGCAAGTGAGGGAAGGGCAGAGAGAGAGAGAGAGAGAGAGAGAGAGAGAGAGAGAGAATCCCAAGCAGGCTTCACATTGTCAGTGTGGAGACTGACACGGGGCTCAAACCCACAAACTATGAGATCATGACCTGAGCTGAAATCAAGAGTCAGATGTTTGACTGAGCCACCCATGTGCTCCTCTGACACTTTTAACTGGCAAGTTAATTTTTTATGATTATTGATATATTGGATTTATTTCTTCCATATAATTTTGGTACTTTCTGCTTACCGCTCTTTTTTATGCTTTTCTTCTTTTACTTCTCTTGGAATGGCACAGTTTTATAGTTTATTCCCCCTCTTTTACCTCTGCTAGTTTGGAAATCATCTATCTTATTATTACTTTAAAAATTTTAACTTGCATACTTAATGTAGTTACTAACTTTCTGCTCCTCCCTAGCATTATAAACTCGTTAAAACATTTTAAATATAGTCATCCCCTCTTGTTTTACATGTGTTCTTATTCAGTATTTTGTTCCATCTTATTTTTTAAATCTCCTTAGTTAGTCATAATAATAATTATTGTTTTATGTAGCCAGTTATTGTTTATAATTTCCACATGCTTACTCATTTCTTTGTTCACCATTCTTTCTTGTAACTATCTTTTTCCATCTGGGCTCACTTTCTTTCTTACTGATGCATATATCCTTAGTCCTTGTCGTGTGAGTCTGGCAGCAGTATTCTCTGTTTTGCTTCCCTCAAGAGGTTTTTTACATTGCCCCCCTACCACTGAGTGGTAATTTAGCTGAGTGGAGAATTCTAAGTTAACCATTATTTTCCCTCAGCACTTTGAAAATATTATTTCCTTATTTTCTGCTATAGTATATGCTTTGCAATTTCAACAATGTTTCCAAATTCCCCTCACTAGGGGTTGTACCAGTTTGGGTTCCCATCACCAATTTATAGAGCATGGGAACTCACTTTTACTTTTTTTAAAAACTCCGGTAGCATAAAGTTCTTTTTTTTTTTTTTTTTAACAGTAAGCTCTATGGCCAATGTGGGGCTTGAACTCATAGCCCTGAGATCAAGAGTCACAGGCTCTACCAGCTCAGCCAGCCAGGTGCCCCATCAGGTAGCATAAAATCTTCATCCGAGCCTGAGCACGGTGCAGACTTCGGGCTTCAGTTTCTTGTAGGAGCCCTGAGCGGAGCAAGTTCCCTTACTGCTTTGCGTGGCAGTAAGGTGGGGAGAGTTTGTGTAGCATCACAGAGAGGTGGCCTTTCCAAGGCCCTTCTCTCACTTAGGGCCTGGTATCAACTCTGTCCTTCGAGGATGGCCATGTTTCTGTGTGGGCATCAGAACTTGACACCTGGACTGGATCTTATGTCTAGTTTCTTATTTTCCTGGGCTTCTATCTACTATTCATCTTTAGAGTTTATCACTCTCTGTGGGTTTTCTCATGAGGCAAATATGCCTCTCTTTTAAAGTTCAGTATAGTTTTTATTTTTTGTTTGTTTGCTTGTTTTCTGCTATTATTCAAATTGTGTAAAATATGCATAACATAAAATTTACTATTTTAATCATTTAAAGTGTACAGTTCGGTGGCATTAAGTCATTCATATTGATGTGCAGCCATTACCACCATCCATCTCCAGAACTTTTTTCTTTCAAAACTGAAATGCTTTACCCATTAAACAACAACTCCCTGTTATCTTCTCTCCACAGTCTCTGGCAACCACCATTCTACTTCTGTTTCTATGAGTCTGACTACTCTAAGTACCTCATATGAGTAGAATCATATCGTATTTGTCCTTCTGTGACTGGCTTATTTCACTTAGCATAATGGCTTTAAGATTTATCTCTATTATGGCAAGTGTTGGAATTCCCTTCCTTTTTAAGACTGAATAATGTTCCATTGCATAGGTACACCACATTTCATTTATCTACTCATCTGTTGATGGGCACTTGGGTTGCTTCTACCTTTTGGCTATTGTGAATAATGGCTATGAACATGTGTATGTAAATATCTCTTTGTGTCCTTGCTTTCAGTTTTTGAGATATATACCCAGAAGCGGAATTGTTGGATCATGTGATAACCTGTGTTTAAATTTTTGAGCTATCACCATACATTTTACATAACTACCAGCAGTACACAAGGGTTCCAATTTCTCTGCGTCCTTGCCAACACCTGTTCTTTTCTGTTATTTTTATTTTGTTTTATTTTATTTTATTTTGTTTTGTTTTGTTTTGTTTTATTTTGTTTTATTTTATTTTATTTTATTTTATTTTATTTTATTTTATTTTATTTTATTTTATATTTTATTTTATATTTTAGAGAGAGAGCGAGCAAGCAGGGGAGGGGCAGAGAGACAGAGACAGAATCTGAAGCAGGCTCCAGGATCCGAGCTGTCAGCACAGAGCCCAACATGGGCCTCGAACCCACAAACTGGGAGATTGTGACCTGAGCCAAAACCAAGAGTTGGATGCTTAACCGACTGAGCCACCCAGGTGCCCCTGTTATTTTTTTTCCATAATGGCCATCCTAATGAATATAAAATAGTATATCATAATGTGCCGTATAGTTTCAAGTATGCTGCATTTTATCTGGCATTTTTTTGTGTTTTTGAATTGATGGGAGGTCATCCACATCAGCTAAATCTTATATGTGCTACAACTGCCAGACCTATCCTGTTTTAATGCAAATTGCTTAACTAATTTTCTGTCTTCTATAGAGTAGCCAACTTTTAAATATGTGAAAATTTGTAACAATTCCCTTAAAAATAATTAAAAAAAAAGACTTTATCCCAAGTTTGTTTCATAAACCTCTCAGTTTCAGTTCAAGTATCATGAGCCAAGAATGTTATCCCCCTGTCTGCCATTCTCCTAACAGTTTGTTTCTTACCTATCTTTTTTTTTTTTATAGTCCATTCCATAACAATAACTCTTTCTTTGAGATCACTTTATTGGTGCCATCACTATTGCTTTATGTTTTGATCCTGTCTGATAGTCATACATTACTACCCTCCCAACCTCCCACAATACACTGCCATCCCAGGGTTTTGGCTCTTGAACATAATTCAGTTTAATATCTCTAAGTATTAAGGCCTTGTAACAATCCATTCACTCTTCCTTTACAGCTGCCTATATAATTGTCAAAGAGATCTAGGGGAACAGGGATACAATCATTAAGGACATCCCTAGTGACTCTGTAAATAGACTTGCTTTCCTTATCCTATTCTAGATTAAGGTCTTTAAGCTTATCAACCAGGAAATCAGGTGCCTCATGAATTAGAGTTAATCTTCAATCATACTTTTCCTGGCCAGATGTTTAGGCTATATGGGAAAGGGACAGGAATGGGAAACTGGAAGATCAGTGTTTTAGAATTTAGAAGATCAGTGATTTAATGCCTTAGTGAAACACAAACAGCTGCTGCTAAGCTATTTTTTTTTTAATTTTTTAATGTTTATTCATTTTTGAGAGAGTGAGCAGGGTAGGGGCAGAGAGAGAGGCAGACACAGAATCCGAAGCAGGCTCCAGGCTCCAAGCTGTCAGCACAGAGCCCGACATGGGGCTTGAACCCACAGTCTGTGAGATCATGACCTGAAACGAAGTTGGGTGCTTAACCAACTGAGCCACCCAGGCGACCTGCTGCTAAGCTATTTCTAAAGATTGCCTTACAACATACACTTGATTATGAATTCTTGATTACACTGCTCTTTAGTTTTTTCATAAATATTAGCCTTTTAAAAAGGAGACTTGGGCATCTGAGTTGGAGTCTTCACTGAGCCTTTACTGGGCATTATGTTTGAGGGCAGAAAGAGAAGTACCAGAGTGCTGATATTTCCCCAGAGCCTACAAATGGTAAGAATGGTTTTCCCATGATCAGGTTTGCCATGTTCTCTGTGCTCTTGATGGTACAGAACTGAGCTGATGACAGTCACAATGAGCAATGACTGCAGTTTCCTTCCTTCTGAGACTTTCTGAACATTTCTCAGTTGCTTCGTCCCAGAGTCAGCTGGCATAGCCCCGTGTCTGCTAGTTCCCTGGGCCAGGATGGAGCCAAGTGTCTTGTTGGACAAATAGCCTGTGGGCCTAAATCTGGCTCCTGCCCATGCAGGAGATAAATCTAGATGCAGAGGTTGAAGAACAGGTTCGGGCCATATGCTTGCCTGGCAGGTACTTCACAAAAGCTCAAGATGCATAGGGTAAGGCTGTGAAAGCAGTGAGCTTAAAAGGACCTTTCCTGTTGCCTCTTTCTTCTCTAGCCCTGGAGTTGTATGCAGTGTTTGTTAGTGGGGGTGCTGTTGACATATGGGAGTCACCATTCGTTGTGCTTGACTGTCCTATCCATTGGCGATGTTCCACATTCCTAGCACTCAGGCAGTACACCCCCATTCCTTGTGGCAACTACGAATGCCCTTGCATTTCCAGATGTCCTCTGGAAGATGGTACCACTGAAGGAAACTTTCTTCAGGAATCTACCCAATTGTATATCATTTGTATTACCTGCTCTTTGTCTTCACTAACAGCCTCAAGAAGTTCTCTTTTCTCCCTCACCCCCGATCTGTCTCAGAGAATGTGATGGGCTATCCTGTGGGAAAGACAGTGTTGGAAGACTCTTTCTGTCATGGAGTTGTCTTTGTAGAACTGGGTTGTCCTGGCAGTTAAGAATTCTGGCTCTGGAACCAGAGTGTGTGGGATCATATTCTGTCTCGACCATCTATTGGCTGTGTAACCTGGGGCCAGTTAACTAAAATTTTCTCATCTGTAAAAGGGGGACAGTATTGTACCTATCTTACAGGATTGTTGTGGGCATAAGTTAGTATGTATAAATTGTTTCACAGAGTTCTTGGTTCATATTTTGTACTTAACAGCTGTTTAGCTATTATTTTAATTACTATCAATGGTATGTATAAGAGAAGTGTTAGGGGCATAGCTGGTGACATAAATAGAGTAAAATCAACTAGTGACAATAACCCTGGAAGCTTCTGGCTTTAGCTGTTGGAGCTCAAGAAGTGTCAACATTGCTTTGACTGTGGGACCAGGATCATGCTGCCTGCAGACAGGTTGGGTGCCTGAGAGTATGCCAAAGCGGTGAGTCAAATGAGTGTTTTCTTTCCTGTTTCCCCATTTGACACGCTGTCAGTCTCTACCCTAGACTATGACTGATGAAACTTACATAGTTTTTTTTGGAGGGGGGCGGGGGCCTAATATTGCTGAAAGACCATAAGGCCTGTGAAGCCATTTTCCCTACAGTGTAGGGAAAATATTTCTGCTTAAGCACTGTGTGATATGAGTTGGGAGTTCTTTTCTGTTGCTCCAAATTAAATTTTCTGGAGATGCAGGCTTGATCTTACACACACATGTGGGTAAGCTGAAAGAGTGTGGTCTCAGGGCACCAACAGTGTCCTGACACTCAAACTTTTCTACCTCCTGTGGCTAAAATTCCAACATCAGCATTTAATTCTTTTGTATTAAGCATTATCGGCTTTCTGGGTTTTTGTTTTAAATGCAGGTGTGTAGAGGGGTGCCTGGGTGGCTCAGTCATTTAAGCATCCGACTTCAGCTCAGGTCGTGATCTCACCGTTCGTGAGTTTGAGCCCCACATCAGGCTCTGTGCTGACAGCTCAGAGCCTGGGGCCTGCTTTGGATTCTGTGTCTCCCTCTCTCTCTCTGCCCCTCACTGCTCATACTCTGTCTCTCTCAAATATAAATATTAAAAAAAAATTAAATGCAAGTGTGCAGAAAAGAGCTAACATAGCAGGCCTGACTCCTTTCAAAGGCCTGCTTCCAAGATTTGTTCCTAGTCAGCATCCAGTAGCTTGGATTTGGGGGTGTTCCCACCACCGTAACTGGTAAGAGTGGCTCACTGTGCCTAAGATAAGCTGTCAATAATATGGTTTATGCTGAACATTTGCTTTCCTTTTGGGAGTCTGGAACTTGGGTTTATCTCAGGCATAGGGCACCCACGTGACCAGCCTCCAGTAAAAACCCTGGTCACTGAGTCTCTGATGTCCTTCCCTGGTTGGCAACACTTCACAGGTGTCACAGTTTTTTGCTGGGAGAATTAAGAGCATCCTGACTGACTCCAGTGAGAGAGGGCCTTGGAAAACTTGCACTTGACTTCTTTTGGACTTAGTCCCATGTGCCTTTGTTGATTTTGCTTTGTATTCTTTTTCTGTAATAAAGTATAGCCATGAGTATGACTATATACTGAGTACTTTGAGTCTTCTTAGTGAATCAGTGAACCTGAGGATGGTCTTGGGGGCCCCCAACACAATATTCCTGATATCACAAGAAAACTATAGAACAATATCTAAGCAGAAATCCTCAATAAATATTAGCAAGCTGAATCCAGTATCACAAAAAAGATTATGCAGTATATGACCCAAGTGGGATTTATCCCAGGAATGAAAAGTTGTTTTTATATTAAAAAATCAATTAGTATAATATGCCATATTAATAGAATAAAGGGCAAAACCCATACAATTATCTCAATATGCACACATAAGGAAGATCATTAACAAATTTCATGGTACAACTCAATAAACTTAGAGTAGAAGGAAACTTCCTTAACCAAAGATGTCCACTCACCTCTTTTTTTTCCTTCAAGTTTTATTTATTTATTTATTTTGAGAGAGAGAGAATGTAAGCAGGGGAGGAGCAAAGAGAGAGAGGGAGAGAGAGAGAGAGTCCCAAGCAGGCTGTGCAGAGCCCAATGCCGGGCTTGAACCTATGAACTGTGAGATTATGACCTGAGCCAAAATCAAGAGGGGGAAGCTTAACCGACTGAACCATCCAGATGCCCCCGCTCATCTCTTCAATTTAACATAGTATTAGAGGAAGAACTGTGTTCCCAGACAACATTGTCTGGTATCTAGAAACTCTAAGGAATTAATAAGCACAAGGTGTCCTAAGAGAAGATTGTCAAGTTTGTATGAGAATGGGTTTGGGGACTTTCTTCCTGGAGTCCTGAAGAACCTGGCAACTTGGGACTTGGAGACAGAGGAGGTATTGAATGGGAAATTAAAAATCTGCCTGCTACCTGGTATGTGGTTAATTCATCTACTAGAGTGTACGGGTAACTGGGAAGACAGTCTGCTCTGGTGTGTATTTCTAAGACAAGAACAAGGGATGTAGGGATGTTGGCTGTTTAAAATAGCTGTAATGCCTGTGCCTTCTCATGAATTACTGAGAGTGAACAGGGAGGGCTCTTACCAAAGGGACGGGAGGGGCGTGGCTTTTGGAAACAGATTCAACTTTGAATCCTGTTTCTTTCCCTTACTTGGCTGTGGGATTTGGGACAATGTGTCAGCCTCAGTTTCCAGATGGGGATGATGGTAATAACCATTGTATCTCTTAAGGCATGCATTTGACTGCCAGCAAATGAGATGAGGAGTAGTAGTAACTTGATTAATAATAAAGAAGTTTATTTCCGACCCATGTTCAGAGGCAGGGAGATCAGGCTTGTATAGTGGTTCCTCAGTATCATCTGGGACCCAGGACCCTACATTTTTTGTTCCACTATTCTGAACATAAGATTCCCATCCTCAGAGTTTCCTTTATGATCCATGATGTCTATTAGATATTCAGTCATCATAACTGAGTTCCAGGCAGGAAGCAGGAGAAAAGGAGAAATAGCCCAAAGGGCCTACCTCAGAGTCTGTTCGATTTAAGGATCTTTTCCAGAAGTCTCACACAATGACTTCTTTGACATTTCGTTGGCTACAACTGAGTCTTATGGCTATACCTAATTGAAGTAGAGACTTTAAAACGAGTCTTTAGTTAGGCTCATTGACACTCTCTGTAAAACCAGAGTTCTCATTCTCCAGAAGTAGGGAAGCATGACACTGGATTGGCCAAGCAGCTCCAGCCACATCTACCTTGCTGAGCTAGCTGATGGAAGGACTTTGTGATGTAATACACAAAAAACCAAGCTCAGAGCAGGAACTCACGAGTGTTTTTCCCCTATCTACCCCAAGGCTGTCACTTGCTTCAGCCAGGAATGAGATGCATGTTCCTTATGGGGCCGAGTGAAGGATGTAGGAGACGGGCACAAACCAAGGGATCCTTCTGAGAGAAGCACCTTTCCCATGTTTGAATACTTGGTTCAGTGCCTGCCACTACGTAGATGCCCATAAGTGCTTTTGGATGAATGAAAGAGCATGGGATTTGGAGTCAGGCAAAGCTCGTACTTGAATCTTGTGTTTGCCACTTCCTGGTAAGGTTACCTAACCTCTTGAGTCTCAGTGTCCTTGTCTATAACTTGGGCATGATGATGAGTTTCTTCACAACCCATGAAAGGATCAAATAGGAAGGAAAGCACTTTGTGAAATTCTCAAGTGCTGAATGGATAGCATCATCATTGAATTTCATGGGGAGAAAATCAGTATGGGAGATAAGTCACCCCTTGAGATCCCTGCCCCCCCCCGCCCCAACCTTGCCCAGCCTGCTTCTCCTCAAGCCATCTTTGTGCAGGTCCCTGTCCCTATATAGCATCTTCCAAGGCCGTGAGCATGGACCATAAAGCCAGCCAACACGGGTTGGGTCCCTGCTCTGTCCCTTCACTGGCTTACTCTTTGAGTAAGTTACTTAACTGCTCTGTGCCTCAGTTTCCTCATCTGTAAAATGGCATCATCATAGTTGTTGGCCTCACAGAGTTGTTTGCAAGATGAAGAGACTTAACACAAAGCTTTAAGAACCACTCCCCGCACACGCTGTTAAGCTGCTCTTTTTATTTGGCATGTTCCTTCTCTCTGCCTACTTTGTCTACACTGTGCACCCTTTTCCCTTCCCCACTGAAATCCATAATCCTCTTGTTTCTTGTGAAGAATGAAGCACCTCTTCTCCCGTCCCTGTGGCCACCTCGGCGGCCCTCCCTCACCACCTGCTTCTCTTTGGCGATGCCTCAGTGGATGACAGAGTTTGCCACCTCCTTCTCCCCACAGAACCTTAAGAGGCATCAGAGTGGAGCTTGGGAGTAGATGTGTTGCTGTGGCGGCAGTTGGGGTGACAGCTCGTTTCGGGAGGGCTCTCCTGTGTCTCCAGTCCCCACCCGCCACTGTGTCCTAAAGGCCTTACCTTGCACCACCCCTGCCACTTCTCTTCAGCCACGCTGGTCTCCCTGGCTGTTTCTGTCTTGGGGACTTTGCTTTTCTCACCGCCTAGAACACTCTTCCCCTAGGCCCCTGCATGCTTTACTCCTTTACTTAATTTAGTCCCACTTATTTATTTATTTATTTATTTAAATCCTGCCTCCTCCCATGTTCTGTATTGTCTGCTTTATTTTTCCTCGGACTAGTCATCACTACCTGAGATTTCAATAAAATGCTCATTGTTAATTGCTGATCTGCCCTGCACCGGAATGGAAGAGGCTTTCTGTCCCCAGGTGAGTCCTCAGTGCCTAGAACGGTCCCTGGCACATTAGCAGGGGCTCCAGGAGCTTTTGTTGATGGAGTGGAATGCTGGTTAATGCTGACCTTTCTCTGACCATTTTTTCCTTCTTGAGCCTGAGGTGGGGGGTGAACTCTGGGGTGGGATAGGAAGGAGGAGGCTGGTTGTCACCTGGTGGGCTTCAACAGCAGGGCTTGGGGTGCTGTTCTGGGACCTCTGTTTTCTCCTCTCCTGGCCCCAGATCCTTGGCACCTGCAATCAAAGTTAGTTATAGTCTATTTCGTATATGTTGTCATCATCTTAATTTTCACAGGGATCAAACAGTTGACCTCAGGCAAAACTGGTCACTGTGTAAGTGGCTTGCCCTCCCACCCTCCGTCCTTCTTTTAGGGCATGCTGGCACAGCGCAGAGAATCCAGGGTGCAAGACTTTCTCATCCTTAGGGCAGGTGTGGCTGCTGCAGGCAGGACTGGCCGTGGAGAGACAGGGCTGAAGGGCAGGGTTCCTTTCCCAACTTGGGCGTCATCCCCTGGCCCAGAGCCTGCTCAGGGCCAGCCTGCTCCACCCCTCCCCAGCCTCTACATTTTGCTGCAGGCTATTAAGGGCCCCCATCTGCACACCTCTCATTAATTAAAAATGCTACAAACCATCTGTTTGAGAGGAAGCCTCAGAGAGGGGCTGCCTGCCTGAGGCTGCATTTTCTCCTACTTCTCAACTTTAATTGAAAACTTAATTTTAGAAGAAAACCCAGGCCCATAAACAAACACTTCTTGCTGCTGGTGGCAGTGATGGTGGAGGGGGTGGGCCAGGTGAACTTATAGGCAACAGCAGCTCTGGAGTCCGGGGTAGTGTGATGGGCAGAATTTAGGAACTTGGTTAGCCAGCTTATCAGAGAGGAGGAGAGAGGAGCTAAGACCCAGAAACTGGTGGCCAGAAGAACAGGTCCAGAGATACAGGGACAGTCCAGCCTAGAAGAATACACCTTAGGCATGAGGGGAGCCAGGAGGCCCAGAGCATCTCCCAACTTCTCTGACGGTGTGTGGCCAAGCCATTCCCCAAGTCAGCTACTTTCCCAACCTGGGATACTGGAGTCAGGATTTTGCTTGGCTTTGTACAGTGGGATGGTTTAGGGATGAGGGCCTTCTACAGGGAGTGGGGGTAGACCATGGCTTTTATACTGCCCCTGACTGCTTCCTTCCACCCTTGGTCTGCCTTGCTATTGCCCCTGCCCTGCCTGTCTCCCTGGGAATGTTTTCAGTTTTTTTTTTTTTTTTTTTAAATTTTTTATGTTTATTTTTGAGAGAGACAGACAGACAGAGTTTGAGCAGGGGAGGGGCCGAGAGAGAAGGAGACACAGAATCTGAAGCAGCTCCAGGCTCTGAGCTGTCAGCACAGAGCCTGATGTGGGGCTCAAACTCATGAACAGTGAGATCATGACCTGAGCCACAGTCGGACATTTAACCGACTGAGCCACACAGGTGCCCCTTGTTTTGTTTTGTTTTTTTTTTCAAGTAGGCTTCATGCCCAACAAGTGGCCCAATGTGGGGCTCAACCAATGGGACTGAACCCACGACCTCAAGATCAAGACCCGAGCTGAGATTAAGAGTCGGATGCCCAACTGACAGAGCCACCCTGGTGCCCCTCCCTGGGAATATTTTAAAGGCTTTGAGGTCACTGTCAGGAGTTAAGGGCAGGGAGTCCTGGCAATTTCAGCCAAGGATTGATCTCCTGGATACTCTGCCCTGTGGCTGGATTTCTTGGAGATGGGAAGGGCAGCTCCCTGGCAACAGGATAGAATGCAATCCTTCTCCCTCATCAACACACAAAAGGCCATCTGGTTCACTAATGACATTCTTTTCAACTACCACCTCCCTCCCCCACCAAGCAAGACCAAGAGTTATCATTCCCATTTCCCCATTTTCCAGAAAAGGAGACTGATGGCTAGACAGACAGGGACTTGCCCAAGTCACTAACACAGTCGTTAGAGCTGGAGATGATTCAGAACCCAGGCCTGGCACAAGGCCAACTCTCTTTCTGCCCCATCTCCCTGTCTCTTCTGGTCCTCGTCCTGTGGCTCTTGGAGCAGAGGGGCTGATGAACTCTGAACCTGATGCTGAGCTCAGACCATGGTGACGGTGACTATATGCCAGCCAGAAGCAGCTGATTTAAACCTGTGTCCCCTACTGTGGAGCCTCAGATCCTTGGTCATGTGTACTGAGTGAAAAGATGAATGATTGAATGGATGAGGGAAAGAAGGAAGAAAGGAAGCTTGTTTCCTCTAAGGCAAGCCATTCTGGCAGCCTCTGAGACTTAGAAACTGGAGTGAAGCAAGCCAGGAGAAATCACTGGTGACTCTGGACAAGCCCAACCTGCTCATTTTAAAGAAGAGGCCCAGACATGAAGTGACAGGCCTGGGGTCACAGGCCTACTTTTGGCTTTGGCCTGACTTTTTCTCTTTCCTCTCTTGCCCTGGGTGGAGATCAAGGGCAGAAGGATCTGAGCTGCTTAGAATGGGCTTCACATCGAGTCACGCCAGCCTCTCTCCATCTAATCTCCCCAAATCAATTTGCAAAACTTCCATTAATACTGTCAGGAAATCTGCAAGCTGTTTAAAGCCAGGGCAGCGCAGTAACTGCCAGCCT
Source organism: Felis catus (assembly GCF_018350175.1). Taxonomy (NCBI): domain Eukaryota; kingdom Metazoa; phylum Chordata; class Mammalia; order Carnivora; family Felidae; genus Felis; species Felis catus. The sequence continues at coordinate 22,612,960 of NC_058381.1, read as the reverse complement.
AACAGCTATCTGGGGGGGAGACCAACATTAATGGCATAATTAAAGATTAGCGTGGCCTTGGGCAGTTCAACAAAATTTACCTTTCTCAGCAACTGCTGGTGGAAGAACTTTGAGTGGTGGGAGAGCCCCACCCTCGCTAAGGGCTGGGCCAAGTGGCTTTGTGCCTCTCTGTATTAACACTGCACGTATCCCCAGGAGGCTGGCATCTTCTGGGGACAGGGACCAGGAGCAGCAACCTGTTTTGCCAGGTTGAGTGAGGTGGGTCCAAGGAAATGCTGTAGAGCAGGGCTTGTCAGCTTGTCAAACTCTGGTGGGCACCCGCATCACTTGGGACTCCTGTAAATGCAGGTGCTTATCCAGAAAGGTTGGGGTGGGACCTAAGACTCTGCCTTTCTGACGAGCTCCCAGGTGATGCGTGTGCTGCTAGCTCTTGGAGCACATAGTGAGTAGCGAAGCCCTAGAGATAAAATCCAGAGATGAGGACGGGGTCATGGCTCAAACACTCATGAACACAAGATGAGGCCGGCTACCGGGTTGTTTCATTGGTGTTTCCAAGCCAGCCCTGACGGGGTTCGTTCTTATGTGGGAACTGGGGCATAGGGCTTAAGGCAGATAGCTCTGAAACCCCAGCAGCCCCAGTTCAGAATCCTGGCTCCAGCGCTCAGTGCCTAGAAGATGGAAATAGTAATTGTACCTGCTTTATGGAGTTGTTATAAGGACTAAGTGAGATCATTCATTTAAAGTATAAGCTCTGAGCGCGTAGGAAGTGCTCCGTGTCAGTGTGAGATTTTTTTCTTTTTAAAAAAAATTTGTTTAAAATTTATTTTTGAGAGCACGTGTGTGTGCCAGCAAGGGTAGGGGCAGAGAGAGAGGGGGACAGAGGATCCAAAGCAGGCTCTGTGCTGACAGCAGAGAGCCCGATGTGGGGCTCAAACTCACAAACTGTGAGATCATGACCTAAGCCGAAGTCAGATGGTTCACAGAGACACCCAGGTGCCCTAGTGTGAGATTTCTTTCAAGCCTCAAGACAGTTTGCACAGAAAGGATATTCAGAGGACGCTTATGTTTTTTTTTTATTAAAAAATTTTTTTAATGTTTATTTTTGAGAGAGAGAGAAAGACAGAGCGTGAACAAGGGAGGGGCAGAGAGAGAAGGAAACACAGAATCCGAAGTAGGTTCCAGGCTCTGAGCCATCAGCACAGAGCCCGATGCAGGGCTTGAACCCACGAACTGTGAGATTATGACCTTAGCTGAAGTTGGATGCTCGACTGAGCCACCCGGGTACCCCCCTTTTCTTTATGTTTTAAAAAAGTTTATTTATTTAGAGAAAACACACACACCTTCAAATACTTAAAACATCATTTGATATATTTCATAGATTTCATTTTATTTTTAAGTACTATGATTTATTACCTGTGAAATCTTCCCAAGTAATTAGGTAATTTTTATAAATGCAAAGGAATCTTAAGTTATCTTAAGTGTTCTAGCACTTCACACATATGAATTTAAGATGATTTTTTTTTACCTTAAAGTCACAAATATAACTCAATTGTTAAATTACATTTTAGATTGGAACTAAAGGCCAACTTGCTATTCAAATAGGCCAAGTTCTCAAAATACTGTAAATACAGCGCCAATATGCACAGAGCCTTTAACATCTAAAAATGTTCACCCTGTGGGTTTGAATTTCTCAAATATTTCTATGAGGATGGAAGGTCTTTACCCACTAAGGAGATAATTATACCTTCCTAAGTGGTTTGGGGAGTCACCTTCTTTGACAGTTAAGGTTGCCTAATCAGAGTCATCAGCCACAACTCTGGCTGGATTCTTATCAGCGGCATAGATGGAGCCCGCCAAGCTCCATATTTAGATGCTCTGTCAGGGATGCTATAAAGTAAAGAAGGAGGTGGTTATGCAGTCCGCACCCCAGGACTCGAGTGCCTTCATTACTCACTCCACTATGGAAATATGCAACCCCTCCTAGGCCACACAACATGTGCTCAGACATGGCTTTTGTTGGCCTCTTGAGATCTTGAAATATCTTCCTATCTCCAGGTTTTAATAACCTTTGACCTTGAGGAGAATGCTGCAGTTCTGTTTAGATTCTTTCTGTTAGGTTCACAGTTCCTGACACATTAAAATGGCAGCCTTTGGAATTCCGGTTCTCTCTTGTGATTTGGTTTAGCTTTGTGGTTGCCACTCCCAGAGTCATGCTCTGATAAATCAATGTTAGCACTAAATTATGTTTATTGGCACTGATCATCTTAAAAGGAAGGTGAAGGGGTCTCTCTGCAGAACCCTAGGGTATCCAGGAGGATGCCACACAGTGACCCCCAGCTCCTCGGGTTCTGGCCACCTGTGGTTGCTCCTCTTCTGGACATTTATGGTGGAAAGGAAGGAGTATCAGCTGAGGGTCTGAGTCAGAGACCTCGGGCAAGTAGCTTTACCTCTCTGAGCCTCAGTTTCCTAGTGGGTGTAATGGGGATTGTGGTATTTCCCTTGATAGGGTTATCAGGAGGAGCCCAGGAGATGAAAAATCTAGCATAGTACCTGGTACACTGTAAGTGTTACAAAAAGTTATGTCCTTGCTCCTTTTCCTTCAGTCCATTTTCAGAATAGCAGCTGATTCCATATTTATCTCTCTTTCCATAATTGCAGGCAAGAACAAATCTAAGCTGACAGACCAGATATCCTTTTCTTCAAAACCCTCACCACGTCCACTGCCCACTATGGCTGTCTGGCTGAGTGAGAATGTCACCCCTGAGGGCAGGGGCTCTCTCAGTTCAGACCTAGCAATGTGGGCGGATTGGCCTGGGCCTGGGGACGGCAGCTGACCTGTTTCACAGAGCCATGGCCGTTTCTCCGCAGCCCTCCTTAACCCCACCTTGGGCCCACTCTGCCCTCACTGCCTCCCCTGCAGCACCCTTCTCCTGGGGACACACTGGCATCCCTGGGGTTGTAGAAAGAGCTTGAATTCCAGTTGTGCCATTGATTGGCTGTGGAGACCCAGGGGAGCCATTTCACCCCCTGGGCCTCTTCTTCCCCTTCTGCAGGGTAAGTAGAATAGAATAATAATCTTTGCTTTGCAGGAATGGCATGAGATGAGATGAGATGATGGCAGCTTTGCAAACTGTAAAGCCCTGTTCACACGTTTAGAGTAAGGACCGTTGCAGGAGAAGAATGCCGTAATTAAATTAACATTTTTTCCTCCGCATTGTCACCAGCCTGATGAATTTCTGAGGAGCAGCACAAAGGCCCCCGTCCCCTGCAGACTCTTCCACAGCCAGAGTGAAGTCTTCCCTTGGTCCTTGCTCCCTCAAAGCCCAGAACTTTCCCCTATTGGAGTTTGTGGAATGCTCTAATCTACATAGCTAGTGGCCTATAGGTCCGTGTGCCCATTGCACTATGAATCCTGGCCTGTATTTCTCCTTTCTGCCTGTCCAGCATAAAACAGGGCCCGCCTCCGTGGATCCTAGCAGAGAGAAAGCGTGATTCAGGCACTAAATACACAGTAGAGCAAGCTGTGCCCCCTCCCCCCAAGAATTTTGTTTCCAGCCATCTCCCCCCCTGAGTCTCTTCCTGGACTCCACTGGCCCTCTCACAGCCCCTCCCTGGGCCTCTCCTCCCCTTCTCATCTCAAGCCTGGAACCAGAGGCGCAGCTCCCCTTCTCTGCCTGAAGGATTAAATGCAGTGATGAGAAATGTGTTTTCTTATTGTTTTAGGAAGCCCAGTAGGGCTGGGGCGAGGGAGGGAGAAGCGGAATCAGAGGCAACAATTTATCTTGTGGTAAAGGGACTACAAGGATTCCAGGAAGCTGTGCTCTCACTGCGCACCCCTCCCCCAGCGCTGACCCCTCCTTTACCGGGAAGGTAATTGGCCAGGACAGCTGGCAGCCCACGTGTGCCTGCCCTTGTGCCTGAGGGGACAGACTTCAGATTCTGCTCTGGGACCTCTCATTGGAGGAGCAGGCAGGGGACCTCACTTCCCCTGCCTGCTGTCCAGGCCTTTGCCTCGGTTTCTTAGGCCCTGAGGTGCCACAGAAAGATGCGGTAGGCAGGAGACAGGAGACAATTGCCATTGCTAGGTATGGCACCTCGAGCCTGTTTCCCCTCTGAAATAGGGATAAGGACAGCAATGTGTGCCTTACATGGGCTGGATGGGTCACATGACCCGGCCTGTGCCTCCTAAGCTCCAAACCCCAGTTTCGTCCTTGTGCTCAGAAAGTTTCTGCCTTTGGGGCTGATTCATAATGACAGCTATGTAAAAGAAGCCAGGGTGCTACCCTGTGGTTTCTACATGGAGATACACCTGACAGGTGGACAGAACACCCGCCTTGGCACGGCTGACGCACCAGAGACCCAGGTCCAAATGTGGGCTCTGCCACTTACCTGCTGTTTCAGTCTTTCCACCTTGGAGCCTCAGTTTCTTCTTCTATAAAATGGGAAGAACAATAATACCTACCTGATAATGTTGTGTGAGGAATAAAGAACTGTTGTATGTTAAATGCTTAGCTCTGTTTGGCATTTAGAAAACACATGGCAGCATGTTATCGGTTACTTTTATTATTAGTTGGCCTTAAGTGAGCAAGGCTTTCACCCATCACTTGGATAGATTTTCCAAGATGGAATGGTCCCATCTACTTAGCCAAAATGTTCCCAGGGCAAGAGCTGGGATGGGCCCTCTCAAGGTTTGCTTCTGGGAAAGCCGTTTTTCCTGTTTCCGTTGCTGACCAAGCTTCTGTACGTGTTGGGCAGCATATAGCGATGGGTTTCTACTTAGTTACAGTTGCAATTTCGTCTTGCCTGACTGAGATTCCTCCTAATGGAAGATGATGGGCAACTCAGCTATTCCCAAACTCCACACTGGTGTTCGGAGCTAGTCTCCAGGTGGGCGCCGCTGGTGACAACATTAATCATGATGATAATATGAATGGTAACACTTGGTGGGCACTTACTACACACCAGGTGACTGTTCGAGAAGCTTTACAACCTCTGAGGCAGGTTCTGTTATTATCCCCATTTTACAGATGAGGAAACTGAGGCCCAAAGAGGTTAAGTCACTTTGCCCAAGGTCCCACATTTGGTTAATTATGCCCACAGGTGTGGAATTGATCATGCAACAGTGATATCCTTGTTCATAAGTCATTTTGCACAGGTAGGATAAGATTCGGAAGTGCTGTGTCAAATTTGGCCAAACTGCTATATATTTTACCAATTCACCAGCAAAATGGGGCACTTCCTGTTTCTCCAAAGGAGTATTCTCAAACTTTAACATTAAAAAAAGCTTTTTCCAGCTTTACTGAAGTATAATTGACATTTTTTTTTTTTTAATGATTGGTAGAAAGCCATAGGTATCCTGCTCCTGGTTTTGTGTGTTTCCTTGTTAATAAGGCTGAGGATCTTAGGTCTTAGGTCTGAGGACTATTTTTGTTTCCTTTTCTGTGAATTGTCTGTTCTTTACCCATTTTTTTCAAACTGGGTCTTTGTTATTTTCACATTCATTTCCAGCCCTTCTTTATGAGGACTTTTTCTGAAACCTGTATTGAAATGTATTCCCTTGACTTTACATTTGTCTTTTAATTTTATTTATAGTTTTTTTTCATGTGAAATAGGCAATCATATGTAGTTGAATTGACCCGTCTTTTCTTTTATGGTTTCTGGGTTTTGCGTCCTACTTAGAAAGGTGTTTTTCCCACTTTCAGATTCATGTTTTGGAAGTACATTTATGGTTTCATTGTTTATGTTTAAATCTGAGATCCATCTGGAATTTATTTTGGTGCATGGAGTGAGGTAAAGATCTAACTTAAAATATTTCCCAGATGGCTAGTTCCTCAAATGGAAGTCCTTCATATTTGAAATGAAACCCAAACAAATCAGAGGCTGTGGTTTGTTTGAATTTGTTTGAATTGAGCCCAAACAAATCAGAGGCTGTGATTTGTTTGGGTTTTCACAGATGATGGGACCCACTGTACTCTTGGGTGCATCCTGAGCACTGTTAGAGGCTACAGTAATGGAACATGTCCACAAAATGATCTCCTAGGGCCCAGCCAGGGGACAGGCACTTGCACTTGCTACAGGACTTTTCCTGTTGCAGGCAAAAGATGACTCTGTGAAGAAACATCCCTAGAACCTAACAAGAGTTAACACTTAGCACTTGCCACGGGCCAGGCAGTGTTCTAGGTATTTACTCACTCAATGCTCTCACAGCACCACTAGGAACTATTGTTGTTCCTGTGTTACAGACAGAGCGTTGGAGGGGAGAAGTGACTTTCTCAGGCTGTCAGTGCAGAGGGGTGCCCCAGACATAGGTCCTGCTACCACTCCTAGTGTGTGAGCAGTGATAGCACCCCAGGGTCTGAGCCTGGAGCTTCTCAACAGGGCATGGTGGGGTGAGCAGTGGAGGCCCTGTGCTCCTGTAAGGAGTGCATCCGAATCTCCTGGGAGCAGGGAGGAGTTAGCATGGGCAAAAGCAACTTTGGTGTCAGCATCTTTGGAAATGAACCTTCTCTCAGAATTTTGTTTTGGAAAACCAAAAATCTTCTGTTTTTTCATCGTGCAGGTCACAGAAAGGGCGTGAACTCTCAATGTTGCTTAAACAGGGGCGTATATTTAGAAATATATATTAAGAAACATTGGTCCAAACCAGTTTGCAGATGAGAAAACTAAGATTCGATGAGGTACCCAAGATGGTGGTCGGGAAGCACGCTAGCTTTGGAGTCAGGGACGTGAGAGGTTCAACATCATGTCCTACTAACTGTGCAACTTTGGGCCAGCCCCAGGAGCCCCTCTCATACATATCCTCTCCCATAAAATGGGAAAAGGACCACTCAACTCCCAGGGTAGGGGAGCCAGGAGTAAATGCGATTGTGCAAATAAAGAGGCCCAGCTTACATGTTGCATGGTGGGCTCTGTCACTGGGATTGTTTATTAGGGGCAGGGCTGGTCCTTCAGCCGGGTCATGACCCGTTGTTGGGTGCTCTGACATCTGTGCAGATAGAGCAGGTGTGGCCGAGTGAACCCTGAGGGACCTACCACCTGGTTCTCTCCTCGGTCTCCTACCCTTGCTCTGACCCCTTCCTGCGGTAGCACTGCTGACCCTGGAGTGAAGTTGGGGGCGGGGTGTGTGTGTGTGTGTGTGTGTGTTCCCCCTCCTCTGCAGGGGTGGAGCTGGGAGCGCTTGTGCCGGCCAGGAGGTGGTCCCTGGGGGCTGGGAACCCGCCTGGGAGCTGCCCGGGAACTGCAGCTCCTGTTTGGAAATACAAATTGCAGCAGATTTGTCATCTCTGGAGAGAAATTGCGTTTGGTAATTTCCATGTCTTCGCGCTTTGGTGCTCCCGTCTGTTTAAAGGGAGGGGCGAGTGTGTGCAGAGGGAATCAAGCTGGGCCTTCGTGACGGGAAATGGAGGCTGAAAAATCCAGCCTTCGTCCTGGCTGGGTGGTGGCCTGGGTGTACCTTGGCTGTGTTTACAGAAATATCAACAGACTCAGACCCGGGGCCAGCTGGCGGAAGTTCAGGACTGTCACTGCCTCTTGCTGGTGGCTCTGCCTACGGGTGGGGGCTTGGGCCAGATGATATAGTAAAATAATGCATCAGGCTGGAAAAGCCTCAAGCCTAGTGATTGGTTGATAAGAGTAGTGAACAGTACGGTAATAGCACTTACCCTGTGCCTAGTGTTACTCTAAGGATAGGTCTATTAACTCATTAATCCTCATCGCAACTTTATGAGGAAGGTACTATTATTTCCCTCATTTTACAGAGGAGAAACCTGAGACACAGAGAGGTTAAGTGATTAGCCCGATGTCACACAGCAAGTTGGTGGCAGGAACTCAAGTCTCTTGACTCATAGTCCTGAATGTATTGCCAAGTGTCGTCATCTGTGAGGTCAGTCCAGGTGCTGACCGTCCAAGACCGCATGTTGGAGGAAAGTGGTAGGAAAGAAGCCAGGGTGTTTTACATCAAGGGGCATTGTTGGGGTCCGCCTGGTTAACTGGGTGCTTCCTGAAGCAGGTGAGACCTGGGCAGCATTTAGAATGATCTGAGAGGTTTACGCCTGTGTGGTGGGCACCGCAGGCATCTGACCCTGCATAGGCCAAGGCTGGGAGGCTGGGGTAGGCTGATTAGGCAGAGGGGACTTTGGGCAGCTTAGCAATCTGAGAGGCTTGGCCGAGGAAGAAGGGGAAGAGATATCAGCAGACAGAGCACTAGCACCTGGATTCATTCATTCGTTCATTTGTTCCTTGAATCCTTCATCCATTCACCAAACATTTCTGAAACCTCTTCTTTGTGGCAGTCCCTGGGTGCTGGGGATGCAGAAAAGAATAAGACGCGGTCCTGGCCCTGGACAGATTTGTAATAAACTCAGTTATAGTATTGTGTGATAAGGGTTTTGGTAGTGGAGGTATCAGGGCACCTGAGGACTCAGAGGGAGGCACCCAGCCCAGGCTGGGGGTGGAGGGGTGGTGAGGGAAGGCTCCCTAGAAGAGGTGACTTCAGGGCCGAGGTATGAGGAAAAGGGGCAGTCCACTAAAGGTCTCACATTGGCGTGGTGGGATATCCCCTGGGAAGCTTTTAAAAAATTCTGATGCCCAGGCCCCACCCAGACCCATCGATTCAGACTCTCCCCTCATGATTCAAGTGTGCAGCCACCAGCAAGAGCTACTGAATGACAGGAAGAAAGGAGGAAGTGATGTTGGGGGTGGAACAGTGTGAGACAAAGGCTGGCATGAAGGTGGGAGAGAGGGCGCCTGTTCTGGGGGCTGCGAAGTAGACAGAAGGACGATTGCGGGGAGGGCTCTGGCCGTCCCGGGTACAGATCTCCATGCCCTGCACCCATCCTGGGGGCGCTGGCGGCCTTATGAGGGGCGGACATCCTGCTGCCATCACTGTCCCTCCATGCTGCTAGCCGTGTGCACAGCCTACCTCTCAGGGTGGTGCTGGGTAGGGAATAAAGAGCCCTTGGCTCTCAGAGGCAGCTCAGGACTGCCAGAAAGGCATAGAAGCCTCATGGGGTGCATGGCCGTTGCCTGTCAGAGACCTTGGGACTTGGAAGAACCCTCCAGAGGGGCCTGATGACGCACCAGGGCAGCCCGGAGCCCAGGGCTATGGGGAGGTGGAGGCATGGCCCCTGGAGGGGTGGGGGAGGGCTGCACTGACTGGTTTAAGCCCTGATTGGCCCTGTGGGTGCTGGGGACTCTTCGCAGACCTGTTTTTGAGCAGGGTCTGTCTCGAGGACTCTCTCACAGGCACCAGCCCTGACATTGCCTCGTCCCAGGGTCAGTCGGATTCGAGTTCCCTTCCCAGGGCTGTCACACATCTGCTCTCTGACCGTGGGGGAGGGACCTCTCTCCTCCAACCTCAGCCACTTTATTGGTAAAATGAGGGTCGAAGTCCCAACCCAGCGGGGTTTGTGGATTGAGACAGCGTGTGTAAAATGCTCAGCACGCAGTCAGTACGAACCCAGCAAGTGCTTCTGTTCACTTCTTTTCCCTGCTCCACTCTGGCTTTCCCAAAACATTGGTCCCTGGCATTAAATAGCCCTGGGTTTTCACAGCTGTGTCTTCTGGAAAGTGTTCTCAGGTGGCTCTGGATCCTGCCGGGGTGCACTTCCTTCTCAGGGCGGGACTGTGGGCTTCCTCCTTGGCCCTGATCCTGCCCAGCCCCGGGACGGCTGTCCCTTCCCTCCACATGGAACACCTTGTCACAGGTCCCAGCAATGCTTTCTACATTGTCCTGACCCCGAGAAGTGGACCCAGAGGATGCCTGAGGTGTAGATTTCCAGGTGAGGGCAGCTAATGCCTGGAGGGAGGGTGATGGGGAGTTATGGAAGGCACTGATGAGGAGCAGTGCCTAATCTCAGCGATTTAGGAAGGGTTCGGGATAGATGCTTGTTGCTAGGTGACCAGCAGGGGCTGGTTGGGAGAGGTGAGCAGGGCTGCTGTGGAAAACCCAGGTCCAGTTTGATTGTTAGCTCCTGGCTGAATTCCTGCCCCTTGTCACGTCCTGCGCTCCCGCTTCCTAGTCTACCCTCTGTCCTGTCTCCTGCATCCAGTGCCGTCAGAAGCAAATGGGTGCAGGGATAGGACAAAGTCCCAGGTTGTTGGCTTGAGGTTTTTTCTTTCTTTTCATTAATATTTGCAGCTTGCATTGTGTATGTGTGTGTGTGTGTGTGTGTGTGTGTGTGTGTGTGAGTGTGTGAGTGGGCGTGTTTGTGTGGGGGGGGTGTGTGTGCCCATGTGCACACGCTGTGTATGCATGTGTGTGTGTGCACGCGTGCATGTGTGTGAATATAAAATGGGGGCCGTGGCAACTGCTTCCCCATACTGCATGCTCATCATGTGCCAGGCATGGCTGCATCCTTTTACCGAACTCCTTTCCATCATCTCTCTGAATCTTCACAGCTACCCGTGAAGTAGGCAATTATGCCACTATTTTACAGATTAAACAACAGCAACAACAACCACCACCACCAGAGGCTCAGAGAGCCTAAGTGGGTTTGTCTGAGGTACCCGACAGGAAGTGGGAGAGCCAGGCTTTGAACTCAGATCTGCCCTGTGCACTTTAGCACTGAGTAACGTTCTGTAGAGACGGTGAAGCCATTCCCAGCCTCAGGAGAAAGGTCCTCTGACCCAGGACTCAGCAGGCCTGAGGTCTGCTCTCAAGTTTGCCACGGATGGCTCACTCTTTGACTCTTGCCTTCTCTGGGCCTTTCCTGTGAGTGGCCCTGTCAAGTTGATGCCCCATGGCTCGTCTCCTAGAAGGGCTCCGGGTCTCCAGCCACAGCCTGACTCCTGTAGATAGGGGGGCTTAGAAGGACCATCTTAGCCAAGGGCAGGCCAGCTCTGAGGGATCCCCAGGACAGAGGCTTGAGTGGAGCCAGGCAGAAGCCCACTCTTCTTGTCCTCCTGGATGTTCCTGTGCTCAAGCAGACAGATGTGCAGTGAGTTGATGGAAGGGGTCTCAGAGCTGGAGCTTGGGGCAAGCCCGGCACTGTGTGAGGGCCCCGAGATGTGGACAGGCGGCTGACTTGACTCCCTCCCACATGACACTGCGGGAGCTGGTGGTGATCATCACCAATCCATAGGCACAGCTTTTTGCTTCTTCCCTGCTGAGGGGTCAGGGACTCTGACCCTAAAAAACTGGGCCCTGAAATGCTATGGGTATGACTGGGTGGAGTAAACTTAACACTGGAGGGGGGCATCAGGAAACCCCTCAGCTGGCTTCACAATTCCTTCCAAAATGTCAGGGTTCCTGGCTCTAACAGTTGGTTGACAGCATCTGGTTACCAAGGATGCTGACTCAGCACAGACCTACCACGTGCGAGGAGTTTTATATACATGGTGCCTTATGTAAGTGTAACGGCAACCCTGTGGTGGGCATCCTCCCTGCTCGACGGCTGAAACTCAGAGAGGGCAGTTTACCCAAGACGCTTGGATAAGCTGGCTGAGATGACTTGGAACCCAGTCAAGGCCATCCCTAGAAAGACTGGCTCTCGAATGCCGGTGGAGCACTGGGTAGGTACCTGGCCTTGTGTTCAAACCTTCCGAAGCAATACGCCACTCGAATTCTTTCAAGTGCCAAATGAGGCAAGAATTATTCTTCCTCCTAACGGATGAAGAGGCCGTGGCTCAAAAAGGGAGCTGGAGAGCTGGCTGGCGTTCAAACCCAAGAAGACAATGCTGTGTCAAGGCCCTGGCCTGGCCCCTGGGGTGGACACATGCTAGCCTCTGCTCCTGCCGTTTTTTGTTTTTGTTTTTTTTTTTTAAATTTTTTTAACGTTTATTTATTTTTGAGAGAGAGAGTACGCATGAGAGAGTGCATGAGAGAGTGCAAGTGGGGGAGGGGCAGAGAGTGAGGGAGACACAGAATCTGAAGCAGGCTCCAGGCTCTGAGCTGTCAGCACAGAGCCTGACGTGGGGCTCAAACTCACCGACTGCAAGATCATGACCTGAGCCAAAGTTGGACCTTTAACCGAGCCACGCAGATGCCCCAAATCTTCATTTATTTTTGAAAGAGAGAGACAGAATGTGAGCAGGGAAGGAGCAGAGAGAGAGGGAGACACAGAATCCGAAGCAGGCTCCAGGCTCTGAGCTGTCAGCACAGAGCCTGACGCGGGGCTTGAACTCACAAACTGCGAGATCATGACCCGAGCCGAAGTCGGACGCTCAACCGACTGAGCCACCCAGGCGCCCCTCCTGCTGGGTTTTAAATACTAATTAGTGGTGTTCCTGTTGGTGTAGGCATGCAGTCCTTCCTATAGACACATTCCGATTAGGTGAAAGAGCAGTGAGGGTGTTTTTACAGAAACGGGGCTTTGGACTGTATTCCTACAGAGACATCTAAAGGAATGCTCTGTTCTTGGCTTTGCTCAAGCCTTTGGCCTGAAGATTTCCCCTGGGGCTCCCCCCGCCCCCACCCCGTGTTCCCTTCCAATAGTGTTCTGCTCACTTCTCCAGGCAGCCCTGAGGGCACAAAGCCGTGCCCACTCACTCATCTTCCCCCACGCACCCAGACCAATCAGGACCAGAGAATTTGTGCCTGGGCTTTAGTTGCAGCAGAGGGCATCCTGGTTGGATCCTAGGAACACTTCTGGACAATTAGGGGTTGTGGGAGGGTGCATATAGGACGGGAGTTTTTAAGGCCCAGAGCCAGCAGTAGGGACAGTGAAAGAGGGATGGGGTGCGGGGGAGAGTGCTGGCACATGTCCCCTGACCCTGCTTTTGGGGAGTTCTGATTCAGGGATTATCTGCCTACCTCCTTCCGGAGTCCCACATCCACGTGCTGGACCTGGAAGCCCTTCACCCACAGTCTCTACTCTGAGCCTGCTCCTAATATCCTTGTAAATGGATTTCTCCCAGCTTCAGGGTTTGAGGGTGAGGCTCAGGGTCCCAGACACAATCCAGCATAGAGACTGTCCACCCCCAGTTTACAGAGATTGCAGGTTTTCTGAGCAAAGCAACCTCCTTCCCCGACTGCCTGTGGGGGGCAGCCTTACCCCACGCACCCTCTGTAGAGTCCTGTGGAGCCCAGTTACTCTAAGGGTTAGGTTGGGGCTCCTGGAGGAAGAGGCAGAAGAGCCGGACAGCCTCTTCCCTTTCCCTGGACCTGTGAGTGGGGACAGGAGGGAAGGTGATGCCCTGAGGGTAATCAGGGGCACAGCTGGGCATGTGGGTGGGAGCATCTGAGGATGCTGAGGAGCACCTCAGTCTGGTCCAGGGGAGCAGTTCTCACCCATGGTCCAGTGCCCAGCTTTGACCATGCTAGGTGCCCCCTCTGCAGGGCTCTTTTGGGTGCCCTGGATCGGACAGGCTGTTTGGATGTAGCAATGGGAAGAGGGGGTGGGGGAACCAAGGAGCTGGCAACCTGGGTAGGGAGAGATGGACCCTGTGGCAGGAGGTATAAGGCAGGGTGTGGCCTATGTCCAGCCTCTAGTGACCTCACTGCCCATCCCCCAGGGCGTCCAGTCCCTGGAACTCAGAGATGCAGGGCTTGGTAGGGGCTTTGGGCTCAGGAAGACAAGTTTGGGGTGGAGTGGAAGTAAAAGGGAAAGGGGAATGAGAATACACAGCTCATATCCCTGCCAGCCAGGAGACCTTGGGCTTTCCGGCCCTCAATCACCTGGTGTGCAGCTTGTGGTGGTGGGGTGTGGGGTAGGGGTGAAGGAGAGGTGGGCAGGGCTGTTGAATTACGTGAGGAAAGTGCTTGGCACATAGTAGGTGCTCACTCAGGGGCAGGTGCCTCTGGCCATCTTGTCCAGAGAGGCTGACTCCCTGATCTTTCTCCCTGCTCTAGAGAGGCAGTGTGGTTCAGTGATTAGAGCAGAGTCGAGAGCCAAACTGCCCTGCCTCACCAGCTTGCTGCAGCCACACATGAACTGGGTGTCCTTGGGCAACTTATTTAACCTCCCTGTGCCTCAATATTCTCATCTGTAAAACGGGGCGACAATAATTCCACTTCAGAGGGTTGTGCTGAGAACAAAATGAGCTTTAATGGACATAAAGCAACCTCGGACAGCACCTGCTCCATGTGAGCACTCTGTAAGGGTGTATACCATTGTCACTATTAGCTGTCACAGTCCCATATATCTGCATGGCCCTGGGCTCCCTGTAAGGCTTTCCCCTAAGTGAACTGTTTAAATTCCCCTCGGCAGCCTCTGAGATCCATTAGGAGACCCACCCATTTTGCAGGTGAGCACATGGAGGCTCAGAAGGTAAAGTGATTTGCTCAAGACAGACCATCCCCTTCTTTTAAAAGTGACTCTTAAGTTCTTTTCAGTGTGTGCATGGCCCTGAGTACCCCCCAGCTGCCCTCCAACCTGAAACCTCTGGGGAGCTGGGCCCTGAGCCCTGGGCCGGCAAGGATGTCTCCTCCCTCCAGGTGCCCATCCATGGTGGCCTGTTTGCTTAGTAGCCAATTAACTGCAAGTAAAGTTATTTGTTAGATTTGATTTAATTTTTTGTTAGTATCTTTTCCCACTCATCAGGACAAAACAAACAAAAAACATACAAGGGAGGCACGTTCAAGACTCCTGGTCCAGGAAGGGGACTGGATGGAGGCCTGGGTGGCTGGAGCAAGGGGAGGGCAGGGTGAGGTGTGCCTGTGGGGCTGAGTCGGAGTTTCAGCTGCCTCAGAGGCCGTGGACTTCCCTTTAATTATGATTTGCAGGTGGCTGGGCGCCTGGGGTAAGGCTTTCATCTGACAGGTGAGGCTTATCTCCTGGAGCCGGAGAATTGACTCTGTAATTGACCAGGATGTTTTTACCTTTGATGGTCCCCTTGTAGTCTGAGTCCCTGAACAAGGGGTGGTGTGTGTGTGGCGGGGGATGGTGGTGGTGCAGGGGTGGCATCGTCGATTTCAGCTGAGCCTCTGGTTCTCTGCGTGAAGGACTCACACGGAGCCTTAAACCCAAACGAGGGGATCACTGTGTAGTGAGGTGGGGTGTAAATGCCCAGGAGGCTGGTGTGGATAAGAGCCTGCACTCCAGAGTCAGACAGGTCCAATCTGAGTGTAGCTCTGCCGCTAAGTAGCAGTATCACGCTAGTCACGTTAATTAACCCTCCAATCTTCCATTGCCCCATCTGAAAATGGGGCTAATGGTATCCATGTGACATAGTCATTGTGAGGAATAAATAGGATAATGGGTGTAAAGTGCTTAGTGCGGCACCCAGCACCCTTGTAAGTGCCCAATTAAATGCTGGCTTTACTCATAGTCTATGCATGCAGTGTGCTCTGAGTACCCGTGCCGTGCCCTGCTTCAGGTAGATTCTGCCCTGGGCCCTTTTTAGACCTAAAAAGCCTTGAGATTCACCCTTCTGAGGGCTCCCATTCCAGGCAGTGGGAAAACTGCATCGCCACCCAATCTTTATTGAGCACCTGCTATGTGCTGGCACTGTGGGTGCCACGCTGCGCCCCTGCCGTGCTGTCAGGGAGCTCAGTTATATCACAGGGTCATGGGGATGGTAAAAGAGGGAGGCGGCATAGTGGGCACTGAGTGGGGAATGGTGAGCCCTGGGCGTGATTTCGAGGTGGCTTCACAGAGTGGAAAGCCACTGTGCATTGACGCGTAAGGAAGATTTGGAGGCAGGGCAGGGTTTTCCTGAAAACGAAATACCATTTACAGAGGCCTGGGGATCAAGTCTGTAGGCAGCTCTCCCACTTCCCCAAGAGCACTCAGAAAGTCTCCAGCTTCAGTGAAAGGACACATCCCAGGCTGGGGGAGGCAGAGCTGGGGGGCTGTTCAGGGAAGTCCCGTTTTCCTCTGATGAGGCCAGGTTTGACAAGACTGGGGACAGGATCTGGGAGCTTGCAGGGGTGGGGTGGGGTGGGGGGGGTGGCTCTTCTGTCTGGCAAAAAGAGGAAGGTGAGGGTTGAGGAGGAAAGTGAAACCAGTCTCTACTCTCTTTCCTCCCATGCCGGGGCAGAGGTGAGGGCTGAGGGGGCGCACCCAGCCCCTTGCCTCTGCTTGGGGCTGTAGCCCTGGGGATGAGGGTGGGCAAGATGCGGGAAGAGACACCACACGCAGCAGAGGGGGGCACCTGCCCACCTGAGCGCAGGAGCCTGTTTTCAGGGGAGCGAAGGACCCGCTTGTCAAGCTTGGAGGGCCTTTTAATTAGTTTTACAAGAGGCCTCCGTCTCTGTGTGTCTCTCTTCACCAAGATTCCCCGGGGAAGGAACGGGGTGGAGGGGAGATGGGTGTAGCTGTTCAGAGAATTTCTCCAAACCCTCATGCCTGAAGCATTTGCCTGTCTGATTTTTCTTCTTGCCTCTTGTCTCCCCTAGAACAGAGCACCCCCCGCCCCCTGCCCCGCCACCCCTCCCAGGACCAGACCTGTGGGAAGGGAGAGGAGGTAGGGATGGGACATCTGCCTACCAAAACTAGATGCTGGATGTTTGTGTAGAGGGGATGCTGGGTGGTAGGAAGCAAAGGGACAGGTTGCTGTATACTTGGGAGCTTTGCCACTCACCAGCTGGGTGGGCCTGGGCACGGCCTATAAACTTCTGAGCCTCAGTATTGGAATTTACAAATGGGGCAATAATGCTCACCATCTGGAGTCATTTTGAGGATGAAATGAGATGTAGATGAGGCATGGAGCACAGACCTGGCAGAGTCCAGTCTTCAGCTTTGCCACAAGCCGGCCAAATGATGTCCGGGGGAAGTGTCAGATGAGGGGTCAGCCTGCAGAGGTCTGTTAGCAGGTGGATGGGTTACCAGATAAGGCCCTCGGCCCTCGGGCTACATTCCTCAGCTTTCAAATCTGCAAAATAGGGTTAATGATAGTATTTACTTCATAGGTTGTATGAAGATTAAGTGAATTATATGTGATAGTATTTGGTTATAGTGCTTAATAAATATTCGCCATTTTTACTGATTTTATTCTTACTGTTAGCCGCTGAGGCAAGCTCTCAAGCCTGAGGATTGGGTCACAGGGGTCAGAATGGGGGCCTAGAATGGAACCCGGCCTTAAGAAGGAGGTACGGTCCATAGAAACCGTTAATTAGAACTCCAGTCCAGGTCAGAGTTGGAACCTCTAGGTTGTGCAAAGGCATGGATGGGTTGTCTAGTCGGGGTGTGTGTGTGTGTGTCCAGGGCTGGTGTGTGGCTCACTGTAACCACCCCTCCTCCCAACCCTTTCAGTATATTTCTTGCTCGCCTTGGATTCTAGCTTGGGGGTGGGGGAAGGGGCCAGGAGCACTGGCTGGCATCCTGAGTGCCTCCACACTGGGCTCCCATGTGCTAGGCTCAGACAGGAGCAGGCCCAGCCCTGAGGGAGGGGTGATGTCAGATGTGGCCCTTTCTTCCCACCTAGAGCTTCAGTGACTTTTTCCCACTCAAGGCTGCTCCCTTTCTCACAGGAGGGGCCATGCCGAGAGAGGGGACAGAGCCTCTGGGGTGGCCCAGGCTCTGATCTCGCTGGCATGTGTGGTTATGACCCTTCTTACCCTAAGTTGCACTGCATTTGCTGACTCATGGGAGAGTCAGACTTTGGTGGACAGAGAGGGGGCACCCAAACCCTTAACTGTGTCCACAATGGGGGTTACGTATTCAGAGTTGTGTCCGCTGGGCCAGTGGAAGGGGCAATGAAAGCCAGGATGCTGGGGAAGAGTGGGATCCCTGAGCGAAAATTCATCACAGTGGCCCGAGGAGGTCTGGTCTGCTTCCTGCCAGTGCCTGAACGTAAAACAGGGAAACATTCTTCCACCCTGCAGGACGATGCTCAGTGCTTAGCACAGTACCTGGTACAAAGTAGGTGCTCAAAAATACTGGGTTAAAGTCTTGATAAGATTAAAAAAAAACCCATCTCATTTAGGGAAGGGTTTGTTGTAGCCAATTTGTGGAGCAATCAAGAGCGTGGAAACCCAAACCTATTAATGAGTGAGGAAGCCCTCAGGGCTCCCAGATATGGGAGGGAGTCTGCAGAGGGTGAGTGCTCTGAGCTAGAGATATCTGGGCCTTGTGAGTGCCATTCACACTCGCAGGCTGGTGAAGTAGGGGTGTTTTCTGAATGAAGGAAAAAAGTAGTTTGTCAACAGGAGAGGCGGGATCTAAGTGGGGGAAGTGGAAGTCATTCGGCAATGTTGGTACAAGCATCACATGTTTATTAACATTTCCTTTCTCTTCCCTGCTAGTCTTACCGAGGCACCGACGTGTTCTGAACGTGTTCGAGTAGCTCTTGACATCTGGGGGTGTGGGCCCTCGGCAGGTCTGCCAGCATCCGAGGGAGACTTGATAGGCCAGAGAGAGGCCGGAGAAAGGGCTGTGTTATTTCCCACCCTCCTTTCTCATCTTTGGGTGCCCAGCACCCTCACAGTCTTCTCCCTCTCCTCCTCAGCAGTATAAGAGGAAAGACTGTAAATTATTCATTCCCAGATGAGTGGAGCACATGTCCAAGCCAGGGCTTTGGGGCCTCGCATCTCAGAATTGCTAAGGGCAAAGGCCCACATTTTTGGGCCCACCCTGTCTATCAAGTCAAAGCCCTGAGATCCGGAGCCAGCCCTGTCTGAACCCTGGCCTTCCCACCTGTCTGGTTGCTTCCCTGATTTTTTCCCTGTCCATATCTCCCTGCCCCACCTTGCCCCAGAGGAAACTCAGTGTCAGTGTTACCACCTCCTGGGCATGGAGCTGTGGCTGTGGGCACCAGGGTTACCTTTGCCCAGGACCCCCAGGCTGTCCCTTCCAGTAGGAGCAGGGAGCCGGCACATTTGAGAGGAGGGCTTAAGATCTGCCAAGCACAGAACAAGTAACAGTGTTAGAAGCACCTCAGGAGATATTTGTGGCACGCACTCTGAGTGTCAGCACTGTGCTTGGAAGGTCGCAGTTGAGCCCCACGACAACCCTATGGGATAGGTACTGTTCCTATTCTGATTTTGCAGATGAGGAAACTGAAGCTCAGAGAGGGCCAATGACTCACCCAAGGCCAAGCAGTCCGATGCCAGGGTCTAACCAATGTGCTGCTCTGTTAAAACATATGCTAGTTTGTTTATTCTCACAACAACCCAATGTAGAGATGGGGAGACTAAAATCTTGAGGAGATCGGTGACCCATTCCAGGTCATGGAGCTTGTGAGTGGCAGAGCCGAGATTTGAGTGCAAGGCATTCTAATTTAGAATCCGTGCTCCTTCTAGAAGCCGCTCTCCTTGAGACCAGTGAACAGGCTGACATTCTAGATGCCCTTATGAAGGGAGGAATGGAAGGGACACTTGCAGACCCAGGGAGCCTAGACCTGTACGCTTGGTGGGGGTGGGGGCAACAGGGAGCCCTGGCTGATGGATCCAGGCCTCTGAAACTTCCTGAGAATGAGTTTCAGTATATGTGTCTGTGATCCAGATTCAGTCTAATACCACCACCATTTAAAGATTCAGAACTGACAAAGGAGAAAAATACCGATGCTTCCTATCTGAGCCACTGCTTATCATTGAGAGTTCATCTCCAAGAAGCTGAATAATCATAACACACAGCACTCACATGTGGCTGGATGGCTTTGTTGTGAGTTTCATTTGATTACAACATGGAAGTCTGTTCATGACTTAGGGCACAGCTATATGGCTGCTTGCTTACAACTGGGAAATAGAAGTAGAGGGCCCAGTAGGACCCAGGAGCATCAGATAATGAGGTTGTTGCTTTAGGAGCATGTTAATCAACAGAGACCATTGTGTGGCCCTTCTGAATGTCCCTTTCCTGGATCATCACAGCATCCTGGGGCTTTCTTCCTATGGAGGCACTGGCCAGAGCACTGGGCCATTCACAGAGGGAGGGGAGGATGAAGACAGTGTTTGCTTTGTGTGAAAACTATAAATGTGGGCTGTGAAGGGTATGCTTTGTTATTTTTTTAAATGTTTATTTGTTTAGAGAGAGACAGTATGCATGCGAGCAGGGGAGGGGCAGAGAGAGAGAGAGAGGGAGAGAAAGAGAGAATCCTAAGCAGACTCCATGCTGTTAGTGCAGAGCCTGACTTGGGGCTCGATCTCACGAATTTTGAGATCATGACCTGAGTCGAAACCAAGAGACAGACACTTCACCTGATGAGTCACTCAGGCATCCCGGGTGTGCTTTATTTTTAAGGCAAATTAAAAAAATCCAATCTTGTCTTGTGCCTGAACCCAAATAATACTAAGATTATTAATAAATAATTATGGTTTTGGGTTGTTGTTTTTGTTGAGCACTTACTACCTGCTGGGAACCATGCCAGGTGTTTACAGAGCAACCTTATCAAGTAGGGAAAATTCTTAAGCTCATTTTACAGACGAGGAAGGTGACACTGGAAGGGGTGAAGTGAGCTGAACCAGTAGTGCAGTTGGTAAGGGAGGGAGCTAGGCATCTATACCTGTCTTGCCTGGCTGTTCTGCTGGACAGCATCTCGCAGCCACCCAGGCTCCCCCTCCAAGAGCCCGGTGGGCGGTGGGACCGAAGGGTCCTCTGGCAGGAAGTGGGACCTATCTGTGGTGGCCTCAACTCTGCCACTCAGCCTAGCTGGGAACCTCCAGGAGCGAGCAAATGATACCTTCTCTAGAAGGAGGGGGTCTGCGTGTCCCATACTGTGTGTCACTCAGTGTCTTTAAGGCACACTCTCCTCATCTCCAAAGTAATATTTTCCTGATCTATCATAGGGGGTTATTGTGGCATAACTCCTTATCAGCTTGTCACCTTGTTCCCCTATTCATGGGTTCGAGGTAGTGGTAAGCAGGGCAGGGAGAAACCTCAAGGAGAGATGGGCTGGGACAAGGTGGGGAGCAGGTGGCCCTAGACCTATGGGCCAGGCCTGGAGTCTTTGCATGTGCCATCCTCTTGCTGGAAATGCTCTCCTCTCCCCTCTTCCCATGATTGGGTCTTTTTAAACTTTCAGCCATCAGCTTAAATGTCCTCTTCTCACAGAGACACTCTCCCCTCTCTCCCCTGATGGACTGGCCTGAGCCCCTACCTCCGTCAGTCCTGGGGGTCTTCCCTGGCTCCTCTACTTCGTCCCAAACCTTTCTACAAGACCCAGCCCTACCTGTGTATGAATTATTTAGTTAGAGGCTGAGGGCTCATTATGGGGACAAATATTCCAGCAAAAGCCATCTGGCTGGAACAGAGAGAGTGGAGTAGATTTAGTGTCAGGAAGTGATTTCCCATGGTAATTAAATGCTCACACCAGTGTGTGTGTGTGTGTGTGTGTGTGTGTGTGTGTGTGTGTGTGTGTGTTTGTGTGGTGGGAGATGTATTTTATCACTGTTCCCTCCCAGGGTCTAATCTAGCTGTGTCACACCTGGGTCTAAACAGAGCACCATACTTCCCTGACTTGAGGGGGATTGATGTTTTCAATTAAAAAAAAAAGAGGAAGAATGAGGGCCTCTGTGAGGTTCCATGAGAAATGAAGGGAGCAGCGGGGTCAAGGGGAGCTGATTATGTAGATGTATTTAAGCTCTCAGCAGGGGATGGATGGTTTCCATAAACCTGCCGGGGGCCAAGACCCCCACTGTGTTTGCTGGCTCAGGTTGTTTCTCAAGTTTATGGAAGAAGGGATGAGCAGGTGCTCAGGATGAGGGGACCCCATGGGGTGCAGAGACTGGTGGGAGGGGCCCTTTCTCTTCTGGAGCACACACTCATTGTGTGCTCCCCCATTCCCATAGGGGTCTATCTCTGGTGGAGGGGTCTGCCTCTAGACACTCCATTGGACAAATTCTAACTTGGTCTCTGCTACAGACATGCTACCTGGCCCCGATCTAGTCCTCTTGTCTTTTGGCACTAGGTTTTCCGTGTGTAAAATCAGGTGAAGTGCTAGAAATGGATGGTGGTGATGGTTGCACAGCAATGTGAGTGTACTTAACTGTACATGGTTAAAATGGTAGATTTTGGTACATATCTTCGCCACACACACACACACACACACACACACAGACTCTAAAAGAAAAATTAGGTGTATCTGAAGTGTCCTTCCAGCCTTAATGTTCTGTGGATTGATGATCCTGGATTCAAAGAAATGCCTGGGGCTTTATCATTATTCGAGGCACAGGCTGTGTGACCTCTGCTAAGTTCGTCTCCCCCTCTGGTTGTATCTCCTTAGGTGGTAGAGGAGAAGCTTCTCCAGACCTGGCCACCTGCTTCCCCTCTGTTTCCTGTAGGTCTCCTGCCATACCCCTGAAGTTTCTTCTCTCCGTAGAGGCTGGACCACACCACTCCCCCTTTGGTACCTCCACCGTCATTTTTCTTGGTCTCCGTGGCTTCTTCTGGGGGCCAAGGGGGAACCTCTGCTTGACTGTTCATTGAGCCATTGAAAATTTCATGGATAATTCAGGAACACAAATCAAATAGGAGGCTGGAAGCTCTGAATTTATGAAGAAAAATGAATCAAACTTGGCAATTTATGAGCAGCTCGGAATAGCAGCATGGTGGGGCCAGGGGAAGACCAGAGGACTGGTCTGAAGGGCTGGAGGGCGTAGCTAGGGGAGGCAGAGGTGGGAGCAGGGCTGAAGTGTAGCAGGCCTGGGCCTAAGCATCCGTGCCACTAGCTTTGTGGGAGGTTGTCTGTGTCCTGGCCAAATGGGACAAGTGGAGTCCAGTGAGGGGGCAGGGATTCCTCAGGCTTCAGAGGGACTAGCCAGTCCCCAAATCTGAATTTGGTCTCCCTGTGGCCTGGGCCTTGCTTGAGTACTAAGGAGAAGGGAGGTGAGGGTAGGGGGCATATTCTTCAGCCTTGGGTGAGTGCCAGAATGAGAAGCTTGACTGGCTTGAGAGAGTGAGACAGACCCCCAGTTGTCCAAGTGGCTTCTTTTGAGGCTTTTCCAGTCACTTGGTGGGGGGACCCTCAGTCTGAGTCTGCTGAGTCTGCTGTGGTGTACTCCACATAGATCCAACCCCAGGAACCCAGAGGGACATCCCAAAGGTCATCCCCAAGGTCAAGGCCCCAGAAATGTATGGGTCCTGGTAGAGGTGAGGTGGGAATCTGACTGGCTTTGCTCCTATGGCTAACCAGTAGCAGCCGGTTCTTGCCACCTCCCCAGCATGGTTCCTGCTGGATAGTCCCACCTTCTGTCCAGTTTCTTCTGCTTGGGATGAACTCCAAGAAATGCATTGACAAGTACATTGTCTAATAGAAATGGCTGTATCTGGGGATCAGGGAGGGAGAGACAGAGACGAGTCCCTAGGAGACAATGCTTGACAGGGTGACACAGAGCAAGTCACATTGCCTGTTAGCGCTCAATTTCCTCATCTGAAAAATGGAAAAAGCATTCCCTTCCATCGGCCCCTTTCATAACTCATAAAGCTGTGGTATGGATGAAATACAATTCTGAATGAATATGTGCTTGGTATCCTCTAAGGTGTCGTGTCAAGGTGGTGGATTCTCTTAATTTTCCAGGGGAATCTACCACAGGCACCTCTTCTCCCTTCCTTTTCTAGATTTCCAGTGTCTGAAATGAAGAGATTAGACCACGTCAACTCTCAGTCCCCTTCTCACCTGAACAACATCTGACCTCATGACTGTCCTGGTATCTCAGTTCCTGATCACCGTGTTCCTAGTTGAGGGTGGGGCTTCCAGAGTCTAGGAGGCAGGACTTAGTTTAAGCAGCCATTTAACAGGATGATATCTAGGTAGGGAGCATTGCTGGTTTCTCTTCATCCCTTTTAGGGCCCTACTGAAAGTGTGGCTGGACGTGTGCATTTGTCTTTTCTTTAAGTTTATTTATTTTGAGAGGGAGGGAGAGAGAGAGAGAGAGAGAGAGAGAGAGCGAGCGAGCGAGCAGGGGAGGGGCAGAGAGGAAGAGAGATAGAGAATCCCAAGCAGGCTTTGCACTTTCAGCATGGAGCATGACGTGGGGCTCGAACCCAAGAACTGTGAGATCATGACATTGAGCTGAAACCAAGAGTTGGACGCTTAACTGACTGAGCCACTAGGGCATCCCCGGATGTGTGCATTTGAATGACTTAGATGGGTGGGGCTGTCCCTTAGAATGTATCAGAGAGATTTCCCTAGAACTCCCGTTCTTTAATGCAAAACATTCCCATGTTAAGAACTGAAGGAGGTGGCTTGTGGAGGGTTTAGACTCCTCAAGTGTAGGAGTGGAGATGTGCTGTTGACTTGGGAATCATTATTTAGAGTCAACAAATAGTTATTGAGCTCATACTACATTGCAAATACTGTCCCAGACACTTTCACGTTCTTATTTAATTGGGTTCCATGATGACCAAGGGAGGAAGGTGGTGTTACTCTCTTTTGGCAAATGAAGAAACTGAGGCTGAGAGAAGTAAAGGAACTGGTCACAATCATCCAGCTGGATGTGGTGGAGCTGGGACACAAACCGGGCCTGTCTGACCTCAGTGTAAGAGTTTCTTCGGCAAAGTGATTTCTTATACCAGGCCCACTTTTGTGTCCATTAAAGCCCTAGTGTCGTCTCACCATTGGTCTTCATTTATTTCTCTTTGACTGTGGTCACATTTTCCTGTTTCTTCATATGTCTAGTAATTTTGGATTGTATCCTGGACATTGTTAATGAACTATTAGAGAGACTCTAGATTCTGTTCTATTCCTCTAAAAGAGTATCAATTTTTTGTTTTTAATTTGACTGGGCTCAAACTTCAAACTGTCTTCTGTATGGTTGGCAGCAGCTGAAATCTCAGTTCAGGTCATTTAATTTTAGCTGGGGTTTTTGTCTCTCTTGTGCATGTATATTGAAGGATCAGCCAGAGATTTAGGTAGAGATTATACGAAGAAATTGGGGCTTAATCTCTGTGGCTCTCTCCTTTCTGGGGTTTCTGCCATCACTTTCCAGCTGCTGTGTTCACTCACATTTTCTCTGTTTCTTCAAGCCACTATGATTTCAGATTTCCTATAAATTTAGCTATCCTGTTTGACACCGACTGTGGTCTGCCCTCAGGAAAAATGCTTTAAAAACATAAAATATACCCATTGTCATTCTTCCAAGTATCAATTCTTCTCCAATTTCTGCCTGTTTGTTGTTTTACCAGTGCCTCTGTATAAAATATTTTATACAGAATTTGTGGGAGGACAAGCCTGATAGGAGCTACTTGGCTGTTTTTGGAAGCCTTATTCTGCTTTTGAGCATGTAGTTTCTCCTATGGCTCTTACCCAGTGGGTCTGTTCTTAAAGCCACACCAGGCTTATCCTATCAGAGTCTCTAGGAATTTAATAGTGGGTACCAAGACAATGATGTGTTGTGACTGGTTCTTGGAAATGTCATGCAACTGTGCCCAGGAAAACCTTCTGGGTGGCTTTGCCCCATGCGTGTTACCTTCAATATCACCTTCCTTGGGAAGGAGTGCTTCTAGACTGCGACCTGCATCCATTCCCAGATCACTGTTCCTGGTATCATGATGGTGGAGGGGCAAGCTTTGTCCCTCTCTCAAGCACACTTTTGACAAAGTCTCCATTGGGAGAGTAAGAGGGGTCAGGAGGGAGAAGGAGGCAGGTTCCCCAACTTGCCAATGTCATCCAAGTGTATGTCTGCTTAAACTTTGCCTTAGGAAGTTTGTCAGATGGCCACCACCTGTTTAAGTTCCCCCAAACACCTTCTGGAGCTGCAGGTGTGTGTCAAG
The DNA here is from genome assembly GCF_018350175.1 of Felis catus. Taxonomy (NCBI): domain Eukaryota; kingdom Metazoa; phylum Chordata; class Mammalia; order Carnivora; family Felidae; genus Felis; species Felis catus. The sequence goes on along the minus strand of NC_058381.1, from coordinate 22,587,434 downwards.
GGCTGGAGGAAATTGGCTCTTCCCCAAAGTTCCTTTTCTCTTTTGTTGGCGATAACAGAAAAGCAGAGCATGATGGAAAAATCCATGTGCTTTAAAAAAGATTCCTGCTTTGTAGAAGGGTTGTTTTTCAGCCCCTTCTCTTCTTAAAAAAAAAAAAAAATCTCCTGTGTGTCAGAAAGATGAAGCCAGAAGAGAAATGTCCCTTTGATGGCTGAGAATTATTGTTTTAAAGGCTTTATTTAAGCCGCTCTTAACAAAACTCAAACATCTGGCTTGTGGCGCCTGTGTGCCAACTTTCAGCTTGAATGGAATGCATGAAGATGGCAGGCTCCCAGGCTGGAGGGAAGGAAGGCAAAGCCTGCTGTGGTCCGCTTGGCTGCGGTGATTGCCGTGGCCACTGCCTGTGCTGTGACTCCTCCGTGGGGCAGGGGCAGAGGAAGCAAGTCGCCATCCTGAGCATGTTTTTATGCTAGAGACATTTTGCTAAGGTGAATGTCTCCATGCTTATCTCTCGGGACTTACCGTGTGAAGAGAGTCAGGACTTGAGTTTAAGAGAAGCTGGGCTGGGGGATGGTGGGGGTGGGGGTGGGGAATGTCAGGAGGGTTGTGTTTATCCAACACATACTCTGTGCCATGCGTTTTCATAGCCATTGTCGGGTTCAGTTTTTGTAACCACTCTATGAGGCAAGTACTTCTGTCCTTTCCTTCCAGGTAAGAGAGCTAGTTACAACCTGTTTGGGTTAAGCCAGTTACTGAATGGCAGAGTTAGGAGCCGGTCTCAAGGCTGGTGCCTCTTGAGTCTGGGTTTCTTGCATGTTCTCTGGCTGCTTCTCACATGAGCCCCGAAGCCTGGCTTCTCAGAGCAACATGCAGTTGTCTTCCTTCTAAAGTGGAAGAAGGGGGTGTTCTCCCACTCGAGGGGTGGGGAAGGTGGAGAGAGGAGACAGGTCCTCACTGTAAGCGACCTCCCTGATGATTCTGTAGAGTCAGAAATCGATTCTGTAACCCAAATTTGTGTGTGCGGGGGGAAGTTCAGGAGGGTGTGCTCTCGGGAAGCATATACGTTCCAGGCTGGACTCTGGCCTTGCCCACCAAGAGCTGTGTAATGTTCAACATGGTACTTCACCCCTTTGAGCCTTAGACTGGGTGGGGATAAGACTACCCACTGGAAGGAACCTCGTGAGAAATACGTGCAAAAGCCCATGGCTCTGTGCCTGGTATGGCAGAGGTGCTCAGCAAGTGTTGGTCTCTCTTCTCTGTAGCTGTGAGAGGTCCTCCGGGTTCTGGCCCTAGAGCCAGGAGTTGGGGTACAGAGAAGCCCTAGGAAAGTAAGGGAGACTGGACTGGGAAGCAGACACCTTGAGGGGCTTCAGCTTTGTTAACTGATTGGTCAGCAAGGGCCGGTGTGCACCCCGGTGAGGAGGGCTGTGTGACACGGTGGGAGGCTCAGTGTGGGGCTGCTCCCGTGTCTTTCACCTGGTGGGCTTGAGAGCCTGGAGGTTTTCCTGCTGGAAGGACCCCTCAGAAACCATTATGCCCAGCTTTCACATTTTACAGGCAGGGAAAGTGAGGCCAGAAGAGGAAAAGGCCTTGGCCGAGGCTCAAGTAGCAGGTAGGAGGCAGAGCTGGTGCTTTGCCTCAGCTCTTCAGGTCCGAAGGCAGGGCTGGGTGGATGATGGCCAATGTAGAGCAGTGCGGCCGGAGGGCGCCAGGGCCAGAACCCCCGGGGAGACCGCATGGCTCCTAGGGTCCAGCTTCCTTCCCTGAAGCCAGCGGAGAAAGAGGTGGGGCTGGTGGTGAAGAACTGGAGTGGCTCCCACTCCTGCTGATGCGCCTCTGATCTGTCTGTGGGCATCTGTTCACCTGCTCTCTGATCACTCACTGCGTGGGCGGAATCCTTCCATTAGTATTTCACACCCAGGGTCTCAGCACAGCCAAGCAATTAGGACGCCCAAGGTCTGAATCTCTTGCTGCTGCCTCTAAATGTACTCAGGAGAGCTTTCTCTTGTCTTCTCCAGCCTCAGTGTTTCCAGCTGTAAGATGGAGGCAAGTGACCCACCTTGGAGGATAGGAGCCCTGGAGAAATCCCTAAATGCTGGGGCCTGCTTTAGGATGCCCTAGACGTTCAAACAGATAAATATAGGTAATCACTACCACGAGTAGGTTATTTGGTCTTTCTGCCTTCCCTTCCCCTTCCCTTCTCTTCCCTTCTCTTCCCTTCCCTCCCCTCCCTTCCCATCCCATCCCCTTCCTTCCCCTCCCTTCCCTTTCCTTCCCCTCCCTTCTCCCCTCGTCTTCCCTTCCTTCCCCTTTCCTTCCCTCCTTTCCCTCTCCTCCCCTCTCTTCCTTCCCCTTTCCTTACCTCCCTTCCCTCTCCTCCTCTCCCCTTCCCTTCCCTCCCCCTCCCTTCCCCTTTCCCTCTCTTCCCTTCCCTTCCCTTCCCTTCCCTTCCCTTCCCTTCCCTTCCCTTCCCTTCCCTTCCCTTCTCTTCCCTTCCCTTCCCTTCCCTTCCCTCCTTTTTCCTTTGATGACATTTGTTGAACATCTGAGAAGCCTGGTGTAATGACAAAAACCAGGACTGTGAGATGGGACTGCACCATGGAATTTCACAGGAGAGGGTGAATGTGTTTGGAGAATTTCTTGAGACTCCCAGGAACTGTGGGAGGCATAGGAAAGAATGGAAGGAAACTACAGAAAAGATAAAGTGGCCACCAGATCAGTGCCAAGCCCCAGGAGAGGCTGGAGGAGGGGCGTTTAGGAGGACATCGGGTTTTCACTGTGCTGAGAACCAGACTGAGCCTGGAGATGCCCCAGCCTGGGACAGGGAATTCTGTATCCTTTTCCATCGAAACAAGATACCTAGTGGTCCTTTTTTCCAGGCTTACCTCAAGTTGCTCAGGTAGCAGTGGCTGCTCTAGGTCCTGCTGGCTGGGATCTTCTCTGGAGGTTGCAGGGTCTGTGCTGTGAGCCTGGGGGAAGGGACCTGGCAAGAGGCATTTTTGTCGTTTAGATCCCAAGGCAGCCTGTCCCAGTGGGGCTGCCCATGGGTTCCTCTGGTGCCCAGCCCACTCTGCCCTTGATACTCGGTTCCAGTGGGTTGGTTGGGGAATTAATTGTCTCTCCCTGAGGACTGGGATGACTCAAAAACAAGGGCTCTGTCATATTCATCACATGGAGCCTTACCTGTGGCTGATCAAAGTCTAGGCCGAGGCAGTGTCGAAGACCCAAAAGAGCAAGGATGCTGAATTTGATTAGATCTGAGTAAGAATTCAAGTTCTGCCAGTTTCAAGCTTTGTGACTGTCATAGGTCAGGTTCCCCCAGAAATAGATTCTGTAACCTAAATGTGTGTGTGGGTGTGTGGGAGGTTCATGGCAGTGTGTGCTCAGGAAGCGTAGCTGTAAGGGAGTGAGAGAGAAGAAGGAGGGGGCCGAGGGGGAAGTTGAATCATGGTACAGTTGCAAAAGGAAGCCTCAGCCAATCCTAGGGGGAGGCTTAGGGCCAGAATGGTTTTTGGGGGTTGTCCCAGATAGAGGCAAGGGAGCCAGAACTTTGTACCCCCATTGACCAGTCATTAGATATAGGCTTCCTAGAGAAGGGCATACGCTTTGGCAAGGCAGATGTTAGCTGAAGGCAGTGCCTGAAGTGGGACTCAGCCGGGAGCCTCAATAATCAAGAGCCTTGGCCCCTGGGGAGGTGAGCAGCTGAGCCCTGGGAGGGCAGCTGGGAAGCACACCACATCAGCCATCACAGTGACCTTGATGTGACCACTTAGCTTAACTGAGCCTCAGTTTCCACAGTTGTGAGAGGGAGATAATTGATTTGTTCATTCAGAACATCTTTTCAGGTGTTGGGAAATATGCAGCAAACGAGACAGACAAAGCTCCCTCCCTTCAGGAAGCTTACGTTCTGGCTGGGAAAAGAGACAGCTAGAGTCAGAGGGCGCTAGGTCCCAGGGAGAAACCTAAGACAGTAAGGAGGTGGGGACCGCCGACTTGGGCAGTTCTCTATTTTAGGTAAGAAGGGAGGAGCAGAAACCCGAAGGAAGTGGAAGAATGCACCACGAGACCATCTAGGTCAAGACTTCTCAACCTCAACCCTATTGCGATTTCAGGCGGGATAATTCTTTGTTGTGGAGACTCTCCTGTGCATTGTTGGATGTGTAGAAGCATCCGGCCTCTACCCACTAGATGCCAGTAGCACCCTCTCTCCAGTTGCAACAACCCAAAATGTCTTCACTCAGTGTCAAATGTGCCCCTCAGGGGGCAAAATCATCCCCTGGTTGAGAACTACTGGTTCAGAGGAAGAAAATTCCAGGCAGAGGGAATAGCAGGAGCAAAGACTGAGGGGTGAGTGTGTTCTTGTCACATCCACGGAGCAGTGAGGAGGCCAGTGTGGTTGGGGTGCTGTGGGCAGTGGGGAGAGAGGAATCAGAGGGGAAGGGAGAGGTGGAAGATCATGTAGGATCTCATAGGTCATTGTCGGGATTTTGGCTTTGACTCCCAGATAAGTAGGAAGCCCTTGGAGGGTTTTGTGCAGAGAAATGATAGGCTCTGGCTTATATTTAAAAGGAAATCCTTTGGCTGCTCCTTCACACTAGTGATGGAAGATTAAAGATGAGGTTTCTGACATACAACAGGTACTCAATAAATGGGCCTGTCATCCTCAAGAACAGGTGGAGTGTGCCCTTTGTTTGCATTTAAGGTCATCATGCATCTTGGCTACCATCCCTTCCTCAGGTATATCATAGTTGCTGCTTGGTGACTCGGGCCTAGATAAGAACCCAAGGATGTTAGAGGTAGGGGGAGCTTTCAGGAGTGTGGAACCCAAACCACTTATTGGAGAGAAAAAAACCGAGCCTAGGGCTGCGGAGCAACCTGGACAGAACCACTCCCAGCATGAGCGGCAGCGCTAGGGTTAAATATCTACAGAGTTGCTCTTTGGGAAGGCAACTCTTTGATGGTGACCTAATTTGTGCCTCCTTATGTGAGTGTTTTTTTTTTTTTTTAATTAAAAAGATAAAATTCAAAGACAAGAAGAATGTGCTTAAGGCCGGATGGGCTTTTGCACAAATAAAGGATTTGACTGGAAAATTAGTCGTAAAATAGTAATAATCAAAAGATGGGTTTGGACCCTATCCTCCTAGCAGGAAGCCAGATTGCCAAATCAGCACCTAACAATAATTCCTTTCTGGAGCTGTGGGGCTACCCCTTTGTTTTAGCAGAATGGGCGGAAGGCAGGGTGGCTGTGAGATGCACTTGTGGCCACCTTTGTGTTTTCAGGTTTGGGTAATATTTCTCTAATGGGCACATCCCATTCTTATATGGGAAATGAAGGCAGAGGTAACCTTGAGTTTGACCCCACTGACTGATGTTCATTGTGGTGTAGATAGAACCTGACCACAGGGCCCAGGGATCTGGACTTTATTAGGTCAGCACGGTCTGGTTTAATCACCTTGGTGAAGTCATGAAATGTTCTGGTGTTTCCACTTCCTCATCTCTAGATCACAGACTATAGTTTCCTCCCCTTCTCGGGGTGATCTAGAGAGAAAAATACTTTATCTTCCAGTTTCTCTGCTTAGCGCTTTGCATTGAATGGGTGCTTGATTCAACATTTGTGGAAGGAATGGATATTTATAAGGAAAAATGAGATGATGTATGGGAAATATCAAAGTGGAGCAAGAGGGACTTTGTAAGGTTCTCTTAATACTATTGGGTGAGCTCTGGGGCTCTGGCGAGTCGATGGGTTCTAGATTGAGAGGTTCCTTTTATCCATCCACCTGCCACAGGCCATACTATCGTGTACACACTTTCCAGGAGGAAGAATTTCTCTTTTGTGCTCTGTGGCCCTTTGGGGCAGACTTGTTGAGCGTTATCAACACTTTGGATAGGGTAGCCCCATTTTATTGCCAGGGCCTGATGCTGTGGCCATTCCTGACTCCCATGGGCAGGGACGGGAGTAAGCATTCTCTCAGGGTTGGGAGACCTGCCCCAGTTCAGGCAGGACTATAGCTACAGGAGACAGAGTCCCTGCTCATGCTCAAGCCCTCCAAGGAAGCTTCGGAGTTCCTTCAGAGAGTGACTTGGCTTCTACCAGTTACTATTGTGTGTTCATGGGCAAGTTGCTAGAAATCTGCCTCGTTTTCTTCATGTGTAAAATGGGGTTATTACAAGCAACAAAAGAAAAAATAGATATGTTTTCATCAAAATGAAAAACCTTTGTGTTTCAGAGGACACTATCAGGAAAATGAAGTAGCCTACAGAATGAAAGAAAATATTTTCAAATCATATATCTGATAAAGGACTTGTATTTCAAATATATAAAGAATGCTCACAACTCAATAATAAAAAGACAAATAACTCCATTACAAATGGGCAAAGGATCTGAACAGACACTTCTCCAAAGAAGACGTACAAATGGCCAGTAAGCACATAAAAAGATGCTCAACATCATTAGCTGCAAGGGAAATGCAAATCAAACCCATAATGAGATATCACTTCACAGCAGTAGGATGCCTATAAAAAAGAAAAAGACAGGGGTGCCTGGGTGGCTCAGTCGGTTAAGCATCCAGCTCCTGGTTTCGGCTCAGGTCATGATCTCATGGTTCGTGAGTTTGAGTCCCGTGTCCCACACTGTCAGCACAGAGCCTGCTTGGGATTCTCTCTCTGCCTCTCTCTGCCCCTCCTCCACGCTCTCTCTCTCTCTCTCTCTCAACATTAATAAATAAACTTTAAAGAAAGAGAAAGATGGCTAATAACAAGTGTTGGGGGCCATGCAGAGAGATTGGAGCCCTCATACACTGGGAGAATATAAACTGTTGCAGTCACTTTGGAAAACGGTAATGGCAGTTCCTTAAAAAGTTCAACACGTTGGGGCGCCTGGGTGGCTCGGTCGGTTAAACGTCCAACTTCGGCTCAGGTCACGATCTCATGGTACGTGGGTTCGAGCCCCGCGTCGGGCTCTGTGCTGACCGCTCAGAGCTTGGAGCCTGTTTCAGATTCTGTGTCTCCCTCTCTCTGTGACCCTCCCCCGTGCTTGCTCTGTCTCTCTCTGTCTCAAAAATAAATAAACGTTAAAAAAAAAAAAGTTCAACACGAATTACCATATGATTCCACAATTCCACTCCTACATATATACCTGAGAGAAATGAAAACATATGTCCACACAAAAATTTATACACCCATGTTTATAGCCAAAAAGTAGCCAAATGGTAGAAAGACACCAAATGGCCATCAACTGATGGGCAGATAAACAAAATGTGGTATATCCACGCAATGAAATATTTTTCAGCTGTAACGAAGAATGAAGTGCTGATAAATGGTACAGCATAGGTGAACCTTGAGAATATTATGCTAAATTAAAGAAGCAGTCACAGAAGACCACATATTGTATGATTCCACTTACATGAAATGTCCAGGACAGGCAAATGTATAAAGACAGCAGATGAGTGGTCATCTAGGGCTGGGGGAGAAGGGGTTTGGGGAGTGATAACTAAAAGTATGGCTTTTTGGCAGGTGAGGGGGCATGATGAAAATATTGTATAATCATGCAGCCGTCTTCTGACAATCTACTAAAAACCATTGACTTGTGTGCTTTAATGGGTGACTCATTTAGTATGTGAATTATATCTCAGCAAAGCTGTTACCAGGGGGATTTGGGGGTATTAGTAGGTCTACCTGTCAGTTTTGTTATGAGGGTCAGTGAGATAAAGCACGGCATCTGGTATGTAATTAGCTCCCAGACTATGCTAATTGTTTTGTTATTAACATTATCACTGGGCTGCTGGAGATTATAAGAGATAGGGGACAAACTAGTGAGTACAGTGTCTGACATGTAATTGGTGACTGTGATGTTAGCCCTCATCCTGTGCTTCCTTGTGCAGGGAGATGTAGGGAGATTCCCACGGAGTCCAGAACTCTGGTCATCTCACCCCTTGGAGGGGATCTTTATGGCTCCAGTGGGGAGATCTACCATGGGAAGCAGCCAGAGAAAAGTGTGGTGTGGGCTTATTAAAACCATAGAATTTCACGTTTCTCTGGAGAAATTCAATGGGGCATTTTGGTTCTAGCCCGGTCTGTCAGCCTATCTCTGTCTCACCTCCTCTTGTCCCCCTTTCCTTATCAGCGGTTTCTCCTCTTTGTTCTGGGATTGCTCTGTAAGGAGCTGAATTATTGTTTTTATTAATGGGTCCCCTGAGCATTTTCAATTTGAATCCTTCCCTGTAGCCTAAGTCTCTCTCCCCAACTTCTCTTTGTAGTGCAGATTAGCTACATGGAAGGATGTTTTACATTATTTTGCTTCCAGGAGGGGTGGGGAAGACAGGGCTGAGTTAGGGTTTGTGGTGGGGGGCTTTGGTGCAAAGGTGTTACTTTCAGTGGTTTTAATTCTCTCTCCCATGTCTGACCTGCCTCAGGTCTCTCTCCTCTGTCTCCCATTCATCAGGCCCAAATGGGGGGTGTGGGTATGGTGGGGCTGAGGAGACGGGCACACGAGGATTCCTCGATTTCCCCGTAGCAAGGCCTAGTACATAGAAGGGGTTTCAGGGTCTCGGCTCCAGATGGGGCACGTGTGCATGTGTGTCTGTTTGTGTGCATGGGAGAGAGAGAGGAAAAAAGAGAGGAAGAGAGCAAGATTGAGATTGAATGTAGCGGATGCTGTGCCTCGCTGCCCAGATGCCCCCTTCAGGGCTGGACCATTCATTCCCCCAGCTGATGGGTCTCAGTTGAGTTGTTCTCTGGGACTGCTATAGCCAAAAAACCCCAGCTGCCTCACCCAAGGTCTTACCCGCTCCCAGGGATGGTCTGCAACCAATGACTGCTCACTGTGCAGAGGGGGAGATATAAGTTGTCCTCAGAGTGGGACAACTTTGAAGGGCCAACTTGGCTCCATAACTCCCTGTGGGATCTGCTGAAGTCTTTGCTGTGACTACATCACAATTCAGTTTCTCTCTCTGCCCAATCCTGCTTCCTTCACAGCCTCTGACACCTAGAAGCTGGCCCTGCACTCACACCTTGGCCTTGGTGTTGCCCTGTTGGACAGGAACCCTCTCACAGAACACTGGACCCGACCACTCAGTGATCATGCTGAAGTGAGGCACAAAACAAGACCACTCTGTAATCTTGTCGAAGCAAGGACAAAAGCATGACCACTGTCCAAGCCACAAAAATGGCAAACACCCCCATGTCCCAACGGGGGTGGGGTGTGCTTTTTCCCAACTATAACTTTAGCCTCGCTTTGGTCTTCCTTCCTTCTAGATAAGATTTATTAAGACACCCAATCATAGAATTACCCTTGCTTGCTAAGAGCAAAGGCTTGCTTCCTTGAACCATCCCCCAAATCACCTACCATGAGCTGAGATCCTATAATAAGTCTTTTTAAACACCTTCTCCTGAGAGGTCCTACTGGTCCCCATGGTGTCTGCTCTGCCCCATTGCAACAAACAATAAACCCAACCTGTGCACCGTAGAGGTGTTCCTTGAGGTCCTCAGCTAGAGGGCACTGACGCTTCCCCATGGGTGTTGGTCCCAAGGCAACTTCCAATAAACTTTCTGAACACGAATCTCTTTCTGAAAGCCTATTTAAGTTGACTTAAGAAAGTTAGTGCCGGGAGTGGTCCAAGGAGGAAACCTTTAAAATGATCTTGGAACTGAAGGGCAGAAAAAACTAAATATCAAGCCTAGTCTGCTACCCCAAGGTCATAACTATAACTGGGAAGGAGTGGGAATGCCTCAGCTTGTGACTGGAACATCTGGGTCAAACCACTTGAATATCATGAATCTTCAGACGCCCTTGGTCCCTTTGGGCCTGCAGAAATGGCCTGCTTTTCCCTGTTAAAGGCCAACAAGAGTCACCCTGGCTCTGCTCTTACAGAAGATGACACAGAGGCCTGTCTTGGACAATACGCACTGTCCTCAGGACCTACCTTCACTTCTCTTCTGGCTACCAGACCAATGACCAGAGATAACATGCAGCCTGGCTGGGGGAAGGTCTGGCCTGTTATAAAAGGAGACAGACTATTTACCCTAGGTTTTGCGGGACACAGACAACACTTCCAGTGGGAGAGAGCACGTGCACGAATGGACCCCTTACAGTGCAAGGGGTTAGGAGGCTCCCTGCTGAGTCCTTCTCCAAAAGCTTCCCTGAGGCGAAGGGAGCTGCTTCACCTTCCCCCGCATAGGCTACAGTCAGCAACTGGACAGTGGGATGGGGAGGTTAAAACTCCTGCCCCCTGTCCTCAAGGAGGCATAATTCTGAAGAACCCAGTCCAACTCCAGAGCTACCTCTGGGATCAGCTGAAGCCTTGATGGCAATTGCATGGCGATTCAGCTCCTCCCTCTGCCCGTTTCTGCTTCCTTCACCCTCTCTGCCGGGTGGCCCCAGGGGCACCCCCATAAATCCCCAGCAGGTAAATTGCTGTTTCCAAGTTCACTGCCTCAGGGAATCTGACCTTAGACAATGAGAAAGAGAATGAGAAGGAAGAAGACCGGGAAAACAGCTCCTCTGGAGCTAGGAGTCCCCCTCTGGAACTTCAACCAAGATCGGATGTTCTAGCCCTTGGCTTCTGTGCAGAAGGCCCTGCACGGAGTGACAGTGACTCCCCAAGTGGCATGAAAAGGCAGCTCTCCATCAACAAGCAGAAGGAGGGCAGAGCTGTGGAATAAGAACAATGGGAAAACAAGATAGAATCCTTGGAAATAAAAAGATATTGTTGAAATGAAATTCGATACAAGGACTGGAACATCAAGCTGAGATTTCTCAGAAAGCAAACAAAAAAGGAAAAATGCGAGGAAAGTAGAGAGAGCAAAGAGAGCCCAGAGGAAGAATCTAGAAGGTCTCACATGTGAATAATAGGAGTTCCAGGACAGAGAAAAGGGAGGGTTGAAGATTATCAAGAAACAATGCAAGATAACTTCCGAAAGCTGGCAGACCTGCATCTAGATTCAGAAGAGCCTATTAATATTGGGCCAGTTGGCTATCCATATGAAAAAGAAATGAACATTCATCCTGATTTCTACCATATGCAAAAATTCAGGATGGGGCGCCCGGGTGGCTTAGCCAGTCAAGCATCTGACTCTTGATTTTGGCTCGGGTCATGATCTCATGGTGTGTGGTATCAAACCCCGTGTCTGGGTCTGTGCTGACACCATGGAGCCTGCTTGGGATTCCCTCTCTGCTTCTCTCTCTGCCCCTCCCCTTTTCACATACTCTGTCTCTGAACATAATAAATAAACTTAAAAAAAAATTAGTTCAGGATGGATCAGAGGCCTAAATGTGAAAAGTAAGACAATAACGTATCTAAAGGAAAAAGAATCCAGAAGAGGGGCAGAGAGAGAGAGGGAGACACAGAATCTGAAGCAGGTTCTAGGTTCTGAGCTGTCAGAACAGAGCCCACGTGGGGCTTGAACTCATAAGCCATGAGATCATGACCTGAGCCAAAGTCGGATGCTCAGCTGACTGAGCCACCCAGGACTTTTCTTCAGTAGAGACAATATTGAGAGAGAAAAGCCAAAGACCTGGAATGTTTGTAATGCATACACCCAACAAAGAAGTTACATCTAGAGTATATGCAGAAATCCGACAAGTTCACAGCATAAGAAACTTTTGCTTCTGAGAATGAGCAAAAGATTTACAAAATAAGTCACCGAGGGAAGTACAAAAATGGTCAATAAACATATGCAAAACGTGCTCAATATTGTTAGTCATCAGGGAAATGCTAATTAAAACCATAATAAAATATCACTACACCCCTAGTATGGCAAAAGCAAAAGGTCTGAAAATACGGCAAGAACGTAGAGCGAGTGGCACTCTCAGGCATTGCCACGGGTAGTGTAAATTTATGCACTGCTTTGGAAGGCTGTTTGGTAGCATCTAGAAAAGTCAAATGTGTGCCTGCCCTGTGATCCAAATTTTACCTCTAAATGTAGACTGAAGGGACATGAATACTTATTTCCACTGAAAAACATGCAAGAATGTTACAGAAGCAGCTCAAAACTTAGAGACAGTTCCAAACGCTCCTCACTATTTGGAGACATAATTGTGGGTATATGCTCATGGTGGAATATACAGCAATGAAAAAAGAGCCAGCATTCTCTACATGGAACAACATGGGTGAATATTAGAGACATAATGTTAAGATAAAGAATCCAGACACAGAAGGGTTTATATTGTAAAAGTCCATTCATATAAAACTCAAAAAAGGCAAAATTAAGTTTATAGAGATAGGAGAGAAAAGTGGCTACTCTTAGAAAGCTACTAACCAGGAGAAGGCATGGAGGAACCTGGATACTGGAAATGTTTGTGTCTTGATACATATTTGTGTAGTTTACAATATGTTAGATATAAAATTACATGTAAGTTTCAACTTAAAATAAGAAAGGTCCCATGAGGTGCCTGGGTGGTTTAGTTGGTTAAGCATCCGACTTCAGCTCAGGTCATGATCTCACAGTGCACAAGTTCGAGCCTCACGTTGGGCTCTGTGCTGACAGCTCAGAGCCTGGAGCCTGCTTCAGACTCTGTGTCTCCCTCTCTCTCTGCCTCTCCCCTGCTCATGCTTTGTCTCTGTCTCTCTTTCTCAAAAATAAATAACATTAAATTAAAAAAAAAAAGAACGTTCCCATTGAGTGCTCAACACAATACATAGGAAGAAGAGTCCATACCAAATTTCATATTATTGTGAGTCAGAAGAGTAAGAGAAAAGAATATTCTAAACACTTCCAAGAGGGAAATAAGGTCACTTACAAAGGAGCAAGAATCAGATGGGCATCAGACTTCATCAGCAACATCAGCTATCCTCAAAATTCTGGAAGAAATTATTTTCAGCCTATGATTTCTATACCCAGGCAACCCACCATTCAAGTTGCCAGAACCCAGAAAATTTATCACCTGTGAATCTTTTTTAAAGAAGCAACTTGAGGATGTGTTACAATATTGGAGGAATAAACCATCCTAGGGGGAAGAGTGGGAAGGCACAAAACTGTACATAGAACTCAGCAGAGCAGGGATGAATTCCAGGGTATGGGCTGTGAACAGGCCTAGAGAACATCAGTCTGGATTGAAGCAAGAGGACCAGTAGGGGAGAGTGGTGCCGGTGGTGTTCCCTCATGGAAAGGAGGACTGGATAGAATATGATTTATAAAGACTTTTTTTATTTAAAAAATTTTAATGTTTATTTATATTTGAAAGAGAGAGAGAAGAGAGAGAGCGAACAGGGGAGGGGCAGAGAGATAGACAGAGACCGAATCCGAAGCAGGCTCCAGGCTCTGAGCTGTCAGCACAGAGCCCAACGTGGGGCTCAAACTCATGAGCTGTGAGATCATGACCTGAGCCCAAGTCGGCTGCTCAACGAACTGAGCCACCCAGGTGCCCCAAGACTTTTAAGACTTTTTTATTTTAGAGAGAGAATGAGTGTGAGCAGGGGAGAGGGGCACGGGGGGGGGGGGGGGAGAGAGAGAGAGAGAGAGAGAGAGAGAGAGAGAGAGAGAGAGAGAGAGAGTCTTAAGCAGGCTCCATGCTCAGCACAGAGCCCAATGTGGGGCTCGATCCCATGATCCTGGGATCATGACCTGATCAAAATCAAGAGTCTGACGCTCAACTGTTGGAGCCACCCAGGCGCTCCTGATTTATAAGGACTTTTAAAAGGAATTGGGAATATTGGGGCACCTGAGTGGCTCAGCCGGTTAAGCATCTGACTGGCTCAGGTCATGGTCTCACGGTCCGTGAGTTTGAACCCCACGTCAGGCTCTGTGCTGACAGCTCACAGCCTGGAGCCTGCTTCGGATTCTGTGTCTCCCTCTCTCTCTGCCCCTCCCCTGCTCGCACTCTGTCTCTCTCTCAAAAATAAACGTTAAAAAAAAAAAAAAGAATTGGGAATGTGATAAAGACAAATAAGACAAAAGAATAAAGAAAGGCAAGTGGAAACTTACAAGTGTGCACGCACGCGCACACACACGCACAGATACACAAACGTACCTGAAAGAAAACCGTAATCCTAGTAGCCACTCGGCTCCGCAATGAATGGTCTTTACTGAGGCACACATATGTAAGTGCTTTTCAGTGATTTTCAACTCTTAGAATCAATATGAAAGACCTATATGGTTGCAGGATACATGTAAACATTAGCAACCTTACCAACATAAAAGTGAAAGTACGAACGGCCAAAGTTAGGAGGTGGAATGGGAGAAGCAAGGTGAAGGGCGGGGATATTAACGTCCTCTTTACGACATGCAGATTCTCTGTTTGTCAAGTGCCACTCCAGAAGTTGGGAGATCACAGAGGTGACTAATGATGGACTCCAAAGAGAGATATGGCAGGAAGAAGTGACAGGGGTGTGAGGGAGAGAAATCCTCACCTATTACAGTAGTAAGTCAATAGATTGTGTCTAAAATTGATGAATCAAGAAATATCAGCAGAAGCATATTATGTGGAAAAATGGAGGTAAATATAAGAAGAGATGTTTTAAAAAGATTCAGCTGCCTACGGGGAACAGAACTGGGAGTAGGCAGTCGTTTAGCAGGATGCTGCATTTAAACTTGTGCATATGTTATTTCGCATAAAAACATTTTCTTTTTTTAAAAGAAGACAGACACAGGTCAAATCAAGGAGGAGATTATAAAAACCCTTCTTTCCCCTAAAGGTGATCAAGGCATCAAGGGGCCCCTGGACAGCCCCCACCTGAAACAGGACTTGAAGTCATGGCTTTGTCATCTGGGGGCTGAACTCAAGCCAGTTTTTATAGGAGCAGGGATTTGGGGACTTTGAAATGTCACTAATTTTCATGCCAAGGCTTCTCTGTGATAAACTTCATCCCTCCCCTTCTTCCCCCCTCAAAAATACAATTTTCAATAAATAGCAAGCTCATAAATAACATGGGGCGATGCGGATCCTAATGAAACAGTGACAAATGTTATATCTTCATGGGATCAGGAGAAATAATAGAGGGGAGCGGGGAGCATGGGGAGGGGCCTGGAGTCCTCGGAGCTCCCGATATTTTATTAAAAATCCTTTAAGTTTCATGTGGCCCATTAAAATTATTCTCCTGCAAAATAATTAAACATCAACAGAGTCGTCGCTGCTTTATTAGGAGGATACAGGGCCTAAGATGCTATGGGTGAAGGGTGCATTAAGAGTCCATCCAATGGGGCGCCTGGGTGGCGCAGTCGGTTGAGCATCCGACTTCAGCCAGGTCACGATCTCGCGGTTCGTGAGTTCGAGCCCCGCGTCAGGCTCTGGGCTGATGGCTCGGAGCCTGGAGCCTGCTTCCGATTTTGTGTCTCCCTCTCTCTCTGTCCCTCCCCCGTTCATGTTCTGTCTCTCTCTGTCCCAAAAATAAACGTTGAAAAAAATAATAAATAAGAGTCCATCCAAGGCAAGAGGGAAACAGGCTCGCGGGGGTCCTCGTCCTGGCTCCCTGTTGGATAGCTGGATGGCCTGGGGGACTCACTGCTACCACTCGGGTTTAGACTCCTCATCTGTAAAATGGGAGAGTTGGATTGGATCTGTGTTCCTAATCTGGGTTTTTTTTGGCGGGGGTGGGGGGGGTGGGCAGATTTCTCTCCCTCCACAAAATGCACAGCCACACACACAATTTTATAAATAATTTCATGGCTCCCTAATGCCCACCTGTAATCTTCTAAAGTTATGTGAGCTTGGGTGCCCCAGCATTCTATTCTCTTCCTTCTCCATGGCTTACAGTTTACAGCCATGAACTCCAATTTTAATCAGATAGTTATTTTAACAGGGTGAAGCAGAACTCTTCATGAAAGCCCTTGCCCCTCCCCAGACTCCCTGGACTTGCAAACTTAAGGGCATCCTGTGTGATCAGCCAGCCAGGGGGAGACTGCTTCCTTGGAACTCCAGATCCCTGCTCCCGAGAGAGAGGACGTCCTAGCCTTTCTTCTGAAGCTGTGATGTGAAGGGGAGCTCTGTGTGTCTCACTCTCAGGGTTCCTGGGCCAACATCTGCAGCTTCCCCTGTTATTCTGTGCCCCACACTCTCCCCGTTACACTGCCTCTGGGCTCCAACTCAGCAAATGGTTTCCTTTTCTCCTGCCTCCTGGTCCTGCTCCTGGTCCCCCATCTCTGGTCCTCCACCCCTGCATTGTGTCGAGGTCCACCTGACTCTCTATGTGTGCCTGGATGCTCCTTAGCCCCCAAAGCCTCTCCCGGAGTCCAGGTCTACTGACAGGACTTAGAAGACTGATAACCCCCATTTTTTAAACACCTTCTATGTCCTTGGCGCTGAGCACAGTATCCCCTCCCTATGGTTATAGAGGAGGAAACTGACAGAGAGATTAAGGAATGTGGCCAATAAGATGGCCCCCAGGGACCTCTACTTCCTGGTATTCATGCCCTGGCATAATCGTCTCCTCTTCAAGTGTGGGCTGGACCAAGTGACATGATTCTAACCAAGAGAATATGGCAGGTGATAGGATGTGACTTTCATGATTAGGTTACCAAAGCACATGACTTCCTTCTTGCTATCAGACTCTCCTTATTGCCCTCTTGGCTTGCCTGCTTTTAAAAAAAATTTTTTTTTAATGTTTATTTAGTTTTGAGAGAGACAGAGAGAAAGAGAGAGACAGAGCTCAAGAGGGGAAGGGCCAGAGAAAGAGGGAGACACGGAATCCAAAGCAGGCTCCAGGCTCTGAGCTGTCAGCACAGAGCCTGATGCGGGGCTCGAACTCATGAACCGCGAGATCATGACCTGAGCCGAAGTCGGTTGCTTAACCGACTGAGCCACCCAGGCGCCCCTTGGCTTGCCTGCTTTAATGAAGCAAGCATGGGGTGGGAGACGCCCATGTGGCAAAGAAGGGAAGCCCTCATTGCAACAGCCTGCGAGAAACTGAATCCAGGTAGCTGAGCTTGGAAATGGATTCTTTTGTCATCAAACCACCAGGTGAGACTGCAGACCCGGGGCCGACGCTGGCAGGGAACCCAGCTAAGCTGTACCCAAATTCCTGCCCTGCGGAAATAGTGAGCTAGTAAATATGTGGTGCTTTAAGCTGCTGAGTTTTGGGGTCATTGTCGTGCGTCAGTGGATAACTAACATAATGGCCAGGCTGGGATTTGAAGCCAGGTCTGCTGGTGCTAACGTTCCGGGTTGACTCTGTTGCGGCTGCCTCTCTCCACCCTTGCCCTTTAGCCCCAGCGTGGACGAGCTCTTGGTACTTAGCAGGCCCTGCAGCACGTTGGCTTCCAGCTCTAGGGCATATGCAGTGGCAGATTCGGGGGACAGTTATGTAGTTAAGCCTGAAGTTTGAAGGGATGGCCAGTGCAAGAGCACTGGACCAGGAGCCAGGAGATCCACGTCTCATCTGAGCTCTATCCTGATGAACCCGGTGACCCGGGACAGACCTTCCACTCTTTGAGCCTGCATTTCTCTGTGTCAGTGAGGTAGTTGGATAAGAACGCTGTCACGGTTCATTCCCGCCTGGCTCTTCTGAGTTAGAGTCAGATCCTCTGGCTGCAGAAGGCTCTCTCAGGCAGCCTCAGCTCCAGGGTGGGTGTGGCCTCACCTGCACGAGCTTGAGGGTCGGACAGAGGCTGTGGGCGGCTGTCCTATTTGTGTTTGGGAGGGGGTAGTTCTGCCTTGGCCCCTGAAATTCCTGTCTAACCACCATTTCCTGGGGGTCTTTCGGTGAACTTTGGGTGGGGGAAAGTCTTCTGGAATAGAGGCTTTGTTCCCAGAGCAAAGGGCAGGGGCTGTGGGACCATGTGTGTGTGTTGAAAGGGGTGCTGACTCACTGGGCTTCAATAGGGGGCATTTGTTATAGGCAGGGGGATGTGATAAATGGGGGCCCATCCTCCTTCTGTCTTATTTCAGTTCCCTGGCCCTGGGGTGATTTATGCAACTCCATTTATGGTCCTGGGAGGCTGAAACAGAAAAGTTATTCAACTTCTTTCTCTTCTTCATTTGCCCTTTTCTGTTGTCTGGGAGGGCAGGGGTGAGAAGCGTTTTTTCGTTTTTTTTTTTTTTTTTTTTTTTTAACTATCTCCTATAAATTATAGCTGTGGATGCTCAAACAGGCTTCTTTGCTGTCTTTGAGTTGCCTGGAGTCTCTGGGGTTCAGAGAGATTTTCTTTAATCTCCAAGGAGGCAGAAAAGCAGAAGGCTTAAGAATGTAGGCTTGGAGGCAGACCACTGTGTTTGAATCCCTGTTCTGCCACTTACTAGCTGTGTGACCTCAGGCAAGTTACTTAACCTCTCTGAACCTCAGTTTCCTCATTCTGTAAGATGAGGCCAAAGTACTTTATCATCTCATGGAGTTGTTGTAAGTACCAAATGTAACAGAGTAGGTAAGAGGATCAGCATAGTGCTGGCATATAGTAAGCAGTCTATAAATGCTCGTGTTGATGACTTTTCACAGTCCTGAGATGTGAATAGCCTTAAGTCTGTTGACCTTTAACTCTGCTTCTTCTGGTAAGCCATGCTACCTGCTGCGTCTCTGTCGAGTGCTGTCATTCTTCTGAAGGTGGCACTTTGGTTCTAATTTGACTTTCTTTGGCTGCTGCCTCTCGAATGTGTCCTTCAGTCTTTTCCTGGAGGCAGCAGCGGTGGGAGGAGGGGCTGGGGGAGAGAGAAGAGAGGACGGTGCTGGAGTCCAGAGGGGAGGCCTGGCTTCTAAAGCACACCTCTGCGTGTCTATTCATAATTCACCAGTAGTTTTCTCTTTCCTCACCTCCTTCTTTCCCCATCTGTAGAATGGCATTTATCAACACGTGTTAGGCTTTGTTCTCATGTGGCTGAGAAGCAAAACTAAGACTCAGAGATGAAGTGGCTTGCCCAGGGTCACATGGCTAGAAAGAAACAGCTGAGTTCACATCCTGATATTTGGGCCCCTATCTGGGAACTCTACCGTTTTCCCAGGGCTTCGGGCTCTGGGTGACCCTGAGTGAGTTTTCCTCTCCAGCCCTCAGTGTTCTCTCACCTGGAAATGAGGTGTGGGGCCCAGATCATCCCCAACAGCCCTTCCAGCTGGGGTTTCTTGTTCCCAGGTGGGGCTCATGCAGGAGGAGTAAACTTCTCGAACTTTCTCCGGCTTGGCTGCTGGTGGAAAGTTTCTGCTTCAGCTTCACTGTGCCTTTTGGAGTCTTGGGCCCTGGAAGCTGAGTGTCGTACTTAATTATTCAGAAACCCATATATCCTCTCTAAGCAAGAAATCCACTCCGACAGGCGAGAAATGCCGAAAATTGTTTATTGCTCTTTGCTTCAAACCTGGAGTGGGAAGCAGGGGTTGGGAAGCATCTCCAGCTGCTGAAGACAAGTCCCCAGTCACTGTCAGGTATAGATGCTGGGCAGGATGCCTGGGTCAAGGATGAGGAGGCAGGAGTCTCATGACCCAGGTCCCCATTCTCCCATTAATCTGCTGAGTGGCTTTTGGAGAGCTATCATCTTGGAGCATCAACTTTCTCATCTGGAAAATGGGTTCACGTACACCCTGCCCCATAAGAACAGTGAGGTTGCGAAGGTCGCTCAGGACCTGAGAGAATTCCTGAATTCATGGAGGTAAATAGAGCTGGTGGTGGGATTCGTCCGGGGGGCCGGGCAAGAAAGGAAGTATAAAAGCAGCCAGAGAATGGGCAGAGATCGCTCTTGTTTCAGAAGTTTTCAGAGAAATAGGATGCTTGGGCCATCTGTCCCAGGATTTCCAAGATCTCTTCTTGTGTGGGCTCTTGGAGAGATTCCACACCGTCTCTGCACAGGGCCTTTGGGTCAGGCTGGTAGGAAGTTGCTGTTGACGCTCCAGGTCAGACAGAAAGGGAGGAGAGAGACAAGTGCTTGCTCTGTGTTGGTCACTGGGCTGTGGACTTGGCCACAATGGGACAAACCCCATGGCCATTCTCTTTTGGCAAACTTTGTCCATTTTACAGACGAAACAACCGAGGCTTACCAAAATTGGCACTTGCATTGGGTCACCTAGTGGCAAGCAGCAGAGCAACGGTTGAGGACCATGTGTCCCCTAACGCCCTTTTTCCACCAAATCATAGAGCATCATCTGGAAAGCCGACCTGCCAGGTGGAAAAGAACTTGAATGGCACCCCCAGAGCCCTGGCTCTCTGCGGGGATGTGGTTCCCAGAGCCAGCTGACGGTCCTTGTCTGGCTCCTTGTCTCTGTGGTTGTGCACGGGCTGGGTCATTGGTCTCGGGGTCAGAGCTGTAAGAGGAGGGAAGAATAGCCCTGGTGGGGGCGGAGGGTGTGCATCAAGCAGCCTCTCGCCATCACGGACACCCACCTCTCACCGGGCCAGTGGACTCCCGGCCCTATGTGGCCACTGCTCCAAAGAATTTCTCTAGGTGGGTCACAGCACTACTCATTACTCAATTCATTAATTCAGTTACGTAGACATGCATGTGACCAGTATGTGGTAAGCCTGCCTTGGAGTCAGACTCTTGGCTCAGCTCTGGACAGCGCGCACGTGTGTGTGTGTGTGTGTGTGCACGCGCGTTCATTCACGCACCAAAACAATGCTAAGACTCAGTCTCCCAGGGAGGCAGCCTTGTGCTAGGGGCGTGGCCATTTCTTCAGCACAAGTGGCGGGGAGGGGCTATTGGGGAAGCTAGCTCTCCCTTCATTGCCAAGTAGTATACCCGAAGAGATTTATTTCAAACGCAACATAATTCACTGAGCACCTACTGTGTACCAGACCCCACCTGAGGCACTGAGGAAAGGTTCAAAGATGATCCAGACCCAGTGGTCTCTGCCTTTGTGTGGTCAGGGGTGTCCCCGAGACATCAGCAAGGCGTCATCCCCGGCGGAGGGGATACTTTTCCAACCATTCGTTGCTGTGTGGACTAAGGTGGACTTACTTATGGTCTGGAGCTGGGGGATGTGTCAGATGGGGCAAGACCAAGACCGGGAGACCAGTTAGGGGACTACCGTATTTGTCCAGCAGGCGATGACAGGGGTCCAGATAAGGGCCTGAGCAGGGAGGCAGCCGCTGTTGGTGCTCTGCCCAGGCCCCCTCTGCACTCACCGTCTCCATGCATGCAGACCAGGGGCTGCCAGCTGCTAGCTTGCAGCCTGGGGCTCTTTGCCCGAGGCTTTGTCTGGCTATTGGCACCCCCTCAGCCATCTCAGCGGGGCAAGATACCCTTATTGACAGGAATTGGTGGAGACAAACCCCAGGTCCCTTACTCATGGGAAGGATTACCCAGAGGGGTGTTCTCTTTTTATGTTCATTTATTTTTGACAGAGAGAGAGAGAGAGAGAGTGAGCCGGGAAGGGGCAGAGAGAGAGAGAGGGAGACATGGAATCTGAATCAGGCTGCAGGCTCTGAGCTGTCAGCACAGAGCCCGACGCGGAGCTCAAACTCACAGACTGTGAGATCATGACCTGAGCCGAAGTCGGATGCTTAACGGACTGAGCCACCCGAATGCCCCACCGTGAGGAGTGTTCTATCCTGTGCCCAGTGGTCCTCGGTGGAGCCTGCTTGTAACACTTTCTGTGTCGTCTTCACTCTTTCCCTGTTTCCCAGTCCTGTTCTCCTCCTGATACTTCCTGGGGTCAATCCTAAATAAATGTCTCGCGTTCAAATCCTTGCCTCGGGATCTGCTTCTGAGGGAGCCCAACCTAAGCTACATAACAGTGAGGACCATGGGACTGTAGTCAGCTAGATCTGGGTTGAGGTCTGATGCCACCACATCATCACGGTATGGTCTCGGGCAAGCCGCTTAACCCTCTGAATTTAAGTGCCTTCCCCTGTGAGCTGGGCGTGGCCGTAATGCCATGGTTGGGGGGGGGGTTGGATTAAATGAGCAGGTGCTCCTGACCCCTGGTAGATGTGACACAAATGCAAGCTATTATGATTATTACCTCCTTGCGAAAAATCGGAAGGCAACCTAGATATCCAATTATTGAACTGAAATATGTGTGTCCCCTCGTGTTCTTTCCCGTCAAATCACTAAGTATCATCAGTGGGGAGGGAGGGGGCAGTGGAAGGCGAGGGAAGATGTTCTTTAAGAGAAGTCAGAGCCAGATGTGAGTGTGGGGGAAGAGGACATCTGCCCAGATCTTTGGATTCAGGCCCCACTGGCCTTTGGGGAAGTTGGGCTCCAGAAGGGAGATTCTTGATTTCCCAGAAATGGTGGTAAGGCTGGTGGGGGAGCTGTGGTACCACACTGGCTCATAATCCAGAGGAGTTCCACGTGACATCGTGAGCATCCCTGGTTCCAGGGTTCTGGTCTACCGGAGACTCGGGTTTGCTCAGCCCTGGAGTCCACCTGCCATGGACCTGAACCCCCCAACAGTCAGTCACGGAGCCTCATCTCATGGTTGCTCACCCCACCCCCTTTTATGCCCATGCTTCCCTGGGAAGTATTTATTACACGTCAGTGTGATAAATGAGAAGTCATATTTTACTGTGAATTATCCCCAGCCCATGTGAAGCACAGATCTATAGCCTGGAGAGTTATTAAGTGCTTACCACGGAATGCTATAAAAACCTCATCATTTTCCCCAAGGGCCTCTCCCACCAGGGGATGGGGAGGGAAAGGCTATTGCCTCAGTTATGAGGGTGGGTGGCAGGGAAGGGTGGCCAGGTCTGGTTGGATTGCTGTGCTCAGGGAAGACACCCTAGGGTGGGTGGGATCCTGGGGTTCCTGGCTTCTTGTGTTCAGCTGTGACCTTGGGTACGGTGTTGGGAGGCCTCAGTTTCCCTCTTTGGAGACAGCAGCCATGAGCGACAATGGTACGGAAAGTTGTGAGCCACAGGCCACTTCTGATGACGGCTGATGGCATAAAGTTTAGTCCTGTAATGAAATAAATTCCAGGACAAAGTGAACCCGACTCACATTTTGTGGAACTGTTGAATTAATTGTACGCCATAGAGAGGCCATAGAGTTTAATTTTTCATCTGATCAGGAGCCCCCAGGTATCAGCCAGGATCCCAGCAGGAAGCAGATGGCACAGTCACATTAGGACAGTTTCAGGAGGGTTTTGATAAAGGAACAGTTTACAAAGGTGTGGGCAGGGTGTAGGGAAACCACCAGGGATGGTGTAGTACCCCAGGGTTGGTCACAGTGGTTCCCTGGCCATGTCCCTCCTGGGGCTGCGAGGGATGAGAGGAGAGCAGGGACCACAAGCCAGAGGTAGCTGGGGCTGTGTGGTGCAGACTACAAGAGAGCTGGACCTTCTGTCCTGAGGCCAAGGTGGCCCTGCAGGGAGGGAGTGTGGAAGGTAAGTACCTCTCTTCTCTCCCCCACCCTGCCAGGGCTCCCACTGGCCTGATCCAACAGAAGGCGGTGGGAGTTGGGGCCTGTGATGGGGTCCATGCAGGTCAGCATCTAGGGCTGGGGGCAGGGGGAGGATAGAGAGGGGATGGGAGAGGTGAATGGCAGGGACCCAGCCGGCACCCCCCTTGAGGCTGGCTTCTGCTTGAATATTTCAGGATGGGTGGGGGTTGGGGGGAGGCACATGGTCTCCCTGAGCGATAGGTCCCACTGTTAGGTTGCCCTAATCCCTGGAGGCTTCTTCCTTTGAGCAAACCCAAGTCGGCTTCCCTATAAATCCTCCCCGCTTAACAACAAATACAGTAGTTACTAGGCGGCATCTGAGACGTAAATTGTAAACAATCAGTGTGACCACAGTTAGTATCCGTTGTTTGCTTTGCATGACCTACCCTTATCTTTATAGCTTTTCTCTTTGCCTTTGGTGACTCACCTGTATCTACAGACAACAACGATGCTGATGTTTCCACTAATTCCGTGCACCACGAAAGGCTCACGAAAGGTCTGCGCTCTCACCTCAGTGCACCCGCTGAAAGACGACTAGGGTGGTTCCGACATTTCAATTTGTAGAATTCCCTGTGACCTGATGAACTCCTGCCTCCCTTTAGACCAGGCATGTTTTCTTCTCCTGGGCACATCTCAGGGAGCGGCACATCCAGAGAGAGAGACCACGGACATCCACTTCTACTGAAGCGGGGGGGGGGGGGGGCACACGGGACAGGGACCTTTTCCAGAACCCAGAGACCCTACTGACCACACCTGCAGACGGGCAAGTTTATCCTTCAGGCACTGATATGTGGGGACCAGGGAGGGGTGGGGTGAAGGCCTTCACCAATTTCTTTTTTAGCCGGGCACCTTCTTCCCAGTCAGTATTGCCTAAAATCCCACGATCATCGACTCTGAGGATCCCATGAATGGGATGGACCCTAGGGGTGACTCTCTTTCTGATGCATTAACCTTTGACATCAGGCCAGGATGGCCCAGTGTCTGTTTGAATACCTCTAGGGACAGGAGCCTTGCTCCCTTTAAAGATAGCCTGCGGATGCTGTAGAAGCTTTGAGGAGAGTCCTGATTGCTTTAAGGGTTGTCCTTAAATGAGGGCGGACACAAAGCGTAAAGAGAACAGCAAACACACACATGACACAGGCTGTCACGACTATGGTTTCTGCTCCGTCTTTCCTATCTTGTCTCGGAGGAGGCCAGGAAGGCAGTTTGCCTTCCGCCCCCTCCCCATCCTGGAGCTCAGCAAAGTTCCCCACTTCCCATCAGATCAGGAGCTCCACAGACCTCCCTCCCCCTCAGCGAGCTCTAAAGCTGCCATCGGGGTGCAGCCTTCGGTGGTATTCTGGACTTACCCTCCTGGCCGCCTTTCCCATCATTCTGGGCCATCCACTCCCCGCCAGGTCCACTTCTCTCTTTCTGAGGCCTGCTTTCCTCTCCAGACTGCAGAGCTTAGCTCTCCAAACCCACATCTCTCCTTGGACTGTGCCATCCCCTCCCCTAACAAGTCCTTTGTCCCGTCTTCCCCCCGTCCCCCACACACCGCCCCCACCCTGGCTGAGTCCTCCTGCCCTCTATCCTCTCCCACTGCAGAGGCACTCACACCAGTAGCCCAATCTTCTCCTGCCCACGCCATCCTGCCAAGATCCTTGACACATTTACCTTTTAAAATAATAATGTATTCTATTCTATTCTACTCTATTGTATTCTATTCTATTCTACTCTATTGTATTCTAATGTATTCTATTGTAGAACAAGTAGAAAATACAGGCAAATGTAGGGGTGCCTGGGTGGCTCAGTCCGTTGAACGTCTGACTCCTGATTTTGGCCCAGGTCATGACCTCATGGTCATGGGATTGAGCCTTGCGTCGGACTCTGCCCTGAGCATGGAGTCTGCTTGAGATTCTCTTTCCCTCCACCCCTCCCCTGCTTGCACGCACACTCTCTCTCTCTTTCTCAAAATAAATAAGCTTAAAAAAAAAAGAAGGGAAAACCTTGAAAAATATGTAAGTAAATGTAAGGAAGATAAAAATCATCCATCATCTATTGCCTGGAGATAACCTCTGCTGAAATTTTGGGTGTACGGACAGTCCCCAACGTACGATGTCTCGACTTACGGTTTCTCAATCTTACGGTGGTGTGAAAGCGATATGCGTTCAATAGAAATCGTACTTTGAATTTTGCACTTGGATCTTTCCCTGTGCTAGCGATATGTGGTACAGGATTGTCTTGTGATGCTGGGCTGTGGCAGCAAGCCGTGGCTCCCAGGCAGCCGCACGATCACGAGGGGAAACAGCCGATACGTTGACAACCCTTCTGTACCCACGCAAACATCCTGCTTCTCGTTTGCAGTACAGTATTCGAGAACTTCCATGACACATCCAACACTTTATTACGAAGCGGGCTTTGTGTTAGATGATTTTGCCCAACTGCAGGCTAATGTGAGTATTCTGAGCGTGTTTAAGGTGGGCTAGGCTAGGGGCACCTGGGTGGCTCAGTCGGTTAAGAATCTGACTCTTGGTTTCGGCTCAGGTCATGGTCTCACAGTTCGTGAGTTCGAGCCCTGCGTCGGGTTCTGTGCTGAGAACGTGGAGCCTGCTTGGGATTCCATGTCTCCCTCTCTCTCTGCCCCTCCTCTGCTCACTATCTCTCCCTGTCAAAATAAAGAAACAAACATTTAAAAAAAAAAAAAAGGTAGGCTAGGCTAAGTATGATGTTTGGTAGGTTATGTGTATTAAATGCATTGTCAGCTTGAGATATTTTCAGCTTCTGATTGGGTTTATTGGGATGTAGCCCCACTATAAGTTGAGGAAGACCTGTATATCCTTCCAGACTTCTACAGAGATATTTTTCTCCCTTCCAGAATGGCATCATACCATGCATATTATTTTGCAACCTGCCTTTTCACTTGAAATATATGTGAACATTCTTCTACGACAATAAATATCCTCCCCGACAATGCAGTTTATGGCTGCGCAGAGTTCTGTGTGCTTATGGGTCACAGTCGGGATTTTAATTCCTAGGGTTCTGGAGATACAGTGTGGAGACTGCCCTCCCCTCCCCCAGTGCGTGCTGTGAGACTCACCCCTGGTCTGTCGGCAACCACCCCATTGCCCCCTGGATTTTCCCTCTTGCCTGATTTCTAGGAGCCTGGCCAGGGCTTGATCTGGGAAGTATTTTTATTCTCCCTGCCTCCTCCCTCCCTCTTTCTTGTACCTTCCGTCGGTGCTGCTGTTCAGAGTCTGGCCTGAGTTCTCTCGCTCTTCTGGGACCCTAGTTGATGTTTTGGCAGGGGGGGTGGTCAATTTGTGTGTCCAAATTGCCCCATCTTTCAAAGACTTAGGTAAGAAGCCACTTCTTCCAGAAAGCCTTCCTTCCCCTGGATACTCACAGTATTTTGTCTCTTATTCTGGCTCTGCTACTTACTAGCTGTGTGACCTTGGGCAAATTATGGAACCTCTCTGGGTCTCAGTCTCTTCATCTCTAAAACGAGGGTAATACTAGTATCTATCTCATAGGGCTTTGCCTGGTACTTGGTAGGGGCTCCGTAACTGTTAGCTGTTGGTATTATCACCAAACTTAACTTCTCTATTAGCTGCAAGCTCCTGGAGAGCAGAGCCTGAGTCTTTCTTAGTCATCTTCTGGTTTTACCTGTGCTTTTCATTCCCAGGACCTAACGCAGGGCCCGGCACCGACTTAAGCATGTATCACCCACACCTTGAATAAGTGAGTCTGAACCCAAATCCCGATTCGCAGACAAGGAGGGAGCATGGCTTACCAGGGTCACACAGCAAGCTGGTGGTCGGGCTCAGAGGCCCTGCCTTCGCACTGAATCTGCTCTGCCCGGCTGGCCTCTGCACTGGAGGACCCTATCTCCTTTCAATAGTGGTTAGTTGTGTACAGAACTATTGAAGAGTGTTCCGTCTGAAGGACCTGGTGGCCGGAGAGCCTTCTTCCAAGAGCCTGACTGTGTGGGGACGCCTGGGTGGCTCGGTTGGTTAAGTGTCCGACTTCGGCTCAGGTCATGATCTGACGGTTCGTGGGTCCAAGCCCTGCATCAGGCTCTCTGCTGTCTGCACAGAGCCCACTTCAGAGCCTCTGTCCCCCTCTCTCTTTGCCCCTCCCCTGCTCTCTCTCTCTCTCAAGAATAAATAAACATTAAAAAAAATTGAGAGCCTGAAGCCTCAGTGCCCCTCTGCACCCTGCATCCCCTCCTCCCCGCCGATCCTTAG
This sequence comes from Felis catus, assembly GCF_018350175.1. Taxonomy (NCBI): domain Eukaryota; kingdom Metazoa; phylum Chordata; class Mammalia; order Carnivora; family Felidae; genus Felis; species Felis catus. The sequence goes on along the minus strand of NC_058381.1, from coordinate 22,559,981 downwards.
ACCTCTAGTTGTCCCTCCCCACCAGCCCTCTGCAGGTATGGGGATGGGATGGACCCCGTTGTCCCTTCCCCCAGCTGCGTCTCCCCGGCCCTCTCTTCCATCCCTGCACCTGTCCCTTGGTGGCTGAGGTCTGTCATTAGGGGGTGTGCTTAGACTGCAAACTTCATTACACAGGGTGGTCATGAGGCAGGCGGCCGGGGGGTCGGGAGCCCAGCAGGGCTGTGGGCACAGCACAGCATGGCAGAGATGGGGTGGCAGGGAGACTGTGCTGACCTTCCTGGAGGAGCCGTGAGGTGTCCAATTGTTGGCCTCCCAGGTGTCTGGCTCAGAGCTGAGGTAAACAAGAGTGCCTGGGCTGGGCAGGTGTGGTGGGGGAGAGGGGCAGCGGCCCGTGTCAGCATGCCTTGGGCCGTGACTGCTCATCGAGTACCTTGAAGGGGAGCGTGGCCAGGCTGTGTCCTGGGGTCTCTGAGCCTGAGGCCAGAGGCGCTCCTCGGTGGAGTGTCCCATGGAAAGAACATGTGGTTTGGAGCTTGAGTCTTGGCTCTGTCGTTTCCTTGCCGTGTGATCTTAAGCAGGTCATTTGATCTCTCTGCACCTCAGTTTTCTCATCTGTAAAATGGGGACAGCAGGAGTACTGACTTCATAGAGCTGTAACTAAATGCAGTTATTTGTGTGCCTAACAAAACCTCAGCAAGCCTTCGTTTCTTCTTACATCCTTTTGGCTTTTTGGCACCTCCCTTCCTTCTCAACAGAGTGAGCCCTGAGGGCCCCAAACAAATCACAACTGCCGGTTCCCCGGGCCCTGTCTATACCCTGCCCAGCAAGGTTTCACCAGCCATACCCTCCCCTGCACCACACTGGGGTCTAAGAGTTCAGTCCCCTTGGCTCCTACTCTCTGTCCCCATTCCTCCAAGACACGCAGAGGTGATCAGCATTCAGGTGGCCAAGCCCCTTTCTTTATAGATGGAGACAATGGAGGCCAGAGGGGGCCGCGGCTTGCCCAGGGTTGGATTGCCCAGCAGTGATGGCTGAACTGGGACCAGGAACTGGTTTTCCCAAACTCCCAATGTGGAGCCCCTGATGCTGCTTCATCCAGCATCTTCTGTGTGTCTCTTACTGGTTTCCAAGCCCTGGGAGGACTCTCAGCCTTAACCTTGACCCCTTCCTTTGGGGAATGTGGCTTCCAGAGCTGTGCAGAGGGTATGGTTAGTGGGGCTATGCACTGAAGTGGGTTTGGGGTCTGTGGGGGCCAACGCATTTGGGGCTGATGGCTTTTCAAAGGTGGTGGGAGGTTTCGTGGGAGTCCTTAAATCCTTCCTTCACTGAAGCTCTTCAGGGGCTTTCCTTGGTTCAGAGAGCTGGAGGTGGGACCAGGGACAGGGAGGGGGTGTTTGGGGAGGAGGGGAGCTCAGTGGCGCCAACTGCTATTACCGAATTTCATCCTCTCTGTCTTGTTCTAGTTCAGAAAACATAAAAATGGCCCTATCTCCGTTGCCCCTGCCCTGGGGGTGGGAGCAGAGGTTTTCAAAGGGACAGACACCTTAATTCCCCACCTGCCTGCCTGCTTCATGGGCTGGGGTGGGGGTGGGCCTGGGGGGGGGGTTGTTCGATTTTTCCACCTCCACTCTGGGAGCCACCAGCTTGAACCTCTCCTACGTAGCAGGCCAAGTGCAGAGTCCCCCTATAAGGAAACTTGGCAGACACTAAGGCGTCAGTAAAAACGAGATGTTTGGCTCTGCTGAGTTTGTGCCCCATGGAAGCTGTGTGCCTGAGAGCTCGGCGCTGTTTTTATTTGAATCGCATATGATGGTATGCAGCCTTTCCAGTGCTTGGCGCTTCTAGAGGTCTCATTCTGGCTCTGAACAGATCCATTTGAGGATCACTTGAGAGCTACAGACCCTCTTTCCAGAAATTGCACGGATGTACCAACACTTGGTGGGTTCCTTCAGACTTCATAATGTCCCCCCTCGTTTAGAACGGTGCTCGCCCTGCTCGCCCAGGGCGAATTGGCCTGCCGTTGGGATAGAGGTAGGAAGGCATGCTTTCTGTCCTTAGTAGTGCGTGGATTGATGAGGGAGACATATCTTGTCCTGATCTGATGGGGGAGGCAGTCAGTACTCTCTAGGAGTCCCTGGACCGGTATTCATGGAATGAAGAGAAATAAACAATCACAGAATGACCTAAACTCACTGGGGGCTGAGAAAGGTCCAGAGCTTGGGTGGTAGGGCTGGGACATAGACGAGCATCATCTGGGAGGACTTCCTGGAGAAGGGGTTGAGGCCGCTTCAAAGTGAGGTAAGAGGTAGGGAAGTTGAAAGGAAGTGATGGGACAACAGTGCACTGATTTACAGGGTTCACCTTTAGGAACATCTGCTCGTTTTCTCCCCTGACAAAGGAAAACAGTTTCAAACATAAATCCAGCGATGGCTTGGATGGATTTTTTCCACCCCTCCCTCTCCCCGATCGCAGGGCCCGAGGGTGTAGGAAATGTGTTGTCTTGTGTTTATCACAGCCAAGCAGAGCTCGGGGTGACAGGCCTGACAGCCTGGTCATGTGGAGGTGATATACAGAGCTTTGGGAGAGGGCCCCAGAGAGGAGGCTTGGCATTTGTCCTTCAAACACAAAGTCACGCTTGCTATTTATTTATTTATTTATTTGCTGCATGGGGATAGCTTGCTCGTCACTCTGCTGGGGCATGAAGCAGACACTGGGAGAGGGGACGCTGGCGGCCTGCTCACCTGGGCGTCCCCATGAAGAAGACTATGGCCCCCGTGGTGGGTGAGGCCTTGCTGGCTGAGCACACGGTGACGGTGACCCTGCTCTCCTGTTTTTTTCCCCCAGGACTATCCCATGGCTTCTTTAAGGTTCCTCTAAGTCTGGAATCTGTGCTGTGATCGTAGACTCTGTGATCGATGCTAGGGTCTTTGATTTAGGATTGGGACAATCCAGAACTATTTCCTAAATCAGGAAGTTTGTGACTTTTTTTTTTTTTTTTAAATGAGTTACAAGTTCTGTAGGATTCTTTCACTCTGTGGTGATGAGAAAGGATCCATTTCTTTCTCATGTTCCGGAGTCCCCTCCAGGAGAAAGGAAAGAGAAGCCTGGGCTGAAGGTCTGCCATTGGGAAGGAGAAAAACCCAACTGTACCAAATTCTTCTTTAATATCCTTGGGATAGAGGAAACCCCAGAGTAAAGCCTGCACCCACTTTCTTCTTGATTCTGAAATCCCTAATTCTTCTATCACTAGACCCATTTTTCCTTTGTAACATACCAAGTGACAACTCCCCTCTGGCTCCTGAGAATGTCTGGTCCCTCACTCTCTACCATGGTCCCCACTGTTGGGACTGCTTACAGATCTCGGTGCTCTATGCTTGCTTTTGAGCTCCTCAAAACCAGGGTCCTGGGGAGCACGGTGAGGGGGACTTGCAAGGATCACTCACCTCGTTGTTAGAAAGTCCACTCCTTGCTATAGTGTCGTTCTTCTCTTATTAGTGCTATGAAGCAATTACCTCCAAAATCCTTATTTAGAAAAACCATCGTTTGAATATCTGGGGGGCAATAACTATAGGGGGCAGGAAAAGCCAGGTTATGCTGTGGTTACAGTAGCCTGCAGATCCTAATGGCATAATCCAGACACGGCTGACCTCTTACCTTTGCAGGGTCCACTGGGCATGTCCTCCGAGTGGCAATTTGACGATCTGGCCTTCTTGGCCACAACACCGGAGAGGCCCCGGGAGCAGTGACGTCCTACTGGTCGGCGTTCTGTCCCGGAGGCCACAGACGTCTTTCTACCCGTGGCCTCTTGGCAGGTGTGGACCCGGCCATGATCCCCAGACTGACTAGTCCAGCACTCCTGTCCCTTGTGCTCTTCCATGACCCGGTCCTGTGGGGCAGCTCGGGAGGGCAGGTGGAGGCCCGGGAGCTCACTGGGGCCACGCGGCTCAGGGTCCCAGGGCCCGGTCCTGGCCGGCCTCTGTCCTCTGACTCCATCCATCCAGGGCATGATGGTTAATTAGTCAGCATGCGCCATTACGCCGCCTTAACAACTACTTTAGATGCAGCCAAACACGGACGTCGTGTGGCAGCGGCGATGGACGGCCGCAGTTGTAATTAGCAGCGAAATCGTGGAAGGACAAATGGGAGGCTTTTATAGTCAAGCAAACCTCAGAATCGAAATAACTCTGCTAATTGTGCTTCGGGTGCTTATTAACATGACTTGAGACGGTAAATAACGCCCCCCACCTGCAAGTTTCTCTTTCCATCGTCTTCGGGGCTGAGAATTAAGAGTGAAGCTCTTTTTTTTGTTTTTTAAAAAAATTTTTTTTAACGTTTTACTTATTTTTGAGACAGGGAGAGACAGAGCATGAACGGGAGAGGGTCAGAGAGAGGGAGACACAGAATCTGAAACAGGCTCCAGGCTCTGAGCTGTCAGCACAGAGCCCGATGCGGGGCTCGAACTCACTGACCGCGAGATCACGACCTGAGCTGAAGTCGACTGCTTAACCGACTGAGCCACCCGGCGCCCCAAGAGTGAAGCTCTTACTGATTGACTACCTACTACGTGCCGGGCACCACTCTGTTTTACATGTGTCACCTCATTCGATTCTTACAGGAAACTGAGGCACTGGACAGCGGGGGTTCTTGCCCGAGGCCCTGCAGCGGGTGGTGCAAGCGGTCTGGCTTCCGTGCTCTTAACCACTGCGCCTCAAGAGCAAAGCGGCTTCTTTCTGTGAGGCGGGGCTTCTCTGTGTCTTGGAGATCCGAGGAGATATGGAGAGAATTCTGCGGGTCCGTGAACTTGGAGGCAAAAAATTCACGTCTTTATTTTCACTAACCTCTTACCGCAGTAGAGTATTTCCTTTTATTATGAATGCAGGGACCAGACTATAGTAAGTAGAATTAGCAGTACTGGCAGTCTGTCACCAATAGAAATCACAGGCATTTTCTTTTTTTGACTTTTAAAAAATGTTTATTTTTGAGAGACAGAGAGACAGAGCATGAGTGGGGGAGGGGCAGGGAGAGAGGGAGACATAGAATCCGAAGCAGGCTCCAGGCTCTGAGCTGTCAGCACAGAGCCCGACGCGGGGCTCGAACCCACGAACTGTGAGGTCATGACCTGAGCCGAAGTTGGACGCTTAATCTGCTGAGCCACCCAGACACCCCAAATTTTTATTTATTTTTGAGAGAGAGAGAGAGAGAGAGAGACAGGATGCAAGCAGGGGAGGAACAGAGAGAGAGGGAGACACAGAATCTGAAGCAGGGTCCAGGCTCTGAGCTGGCAGCATAGAGCCCAACGCTGGGGCTTGAACTCACGAACTACAAGATCATGACCTGTGCCAAAGTTGGATGCTTCACCGACTGAGCCACCCAGGTGCCCTTACTAAATATTTTTTGAAAGATTTCGTTTTTAAGCAACCTCTACACCCAACGTGGGGCTCGAACTCATAACCCCAAGATTAAGAGTCACATGGTCTTGTGACTGAGCCAGCTGGGTTCCCCTCCATATTACAGTTGTTTTAATATCTTGAGAAGCAATGTTTGCTCGGCACTACTTTCCGCCGCTAGATCTTGTCATTTAACGCATTGTTAAAGAGACACATATATTACTATGAACACACATATATTTATTTGTTCATTTAAAATTTTTATTGAAGAGTAGTTGACATACAATATTATATTAGTTTCAGATGCATAATATAGTGATTCAACATCTCTATATATTAAGGAGTGATCACAAGAAATCTAGCTACCACCTGTCACCATACAAAGTTGTTATATATTATTAACTATATTCCCTACGTTGTATGCTGTATCCCCAGAGCACACACATATTTAAAAAAAATCTTTTTATAATAACTACTTTACTATCATTGGTTCCCTTTGCAATTCTATGTACTTTATGTGTTTAAAGGCGGCCTCCCCTAGGCTTCACCAGACAGCCAGAGGCATCCGGAGCACAAAGAAGGTCAGGAACGCCCCCTGAGAGGGTCTCTCTGAGCCTCATGCACTTGCCCTAGAAACCATTTCATCTGGAAGTGAGTGAGTAGGATCCTGGTTGATGCTCTTCCTACTTTATGTGGAGCTACCGGCAATTCCTCGAATGGGCCAAGTTCTCTCTCTTTTCCACGCCTTTGTGCAAACTGTTCCCCTTGCCTGATCACCGCACCATCAGCCCCAGCACGTCACCTGCCTCCTTGGGTTCACTCCCATCAGCAGGGAGGCCTCCTTTCTCCTCCAGGCTGGGGTAGATGGGCCAACCTGTGCTTCCCCAGGGTCGTATTGATCACATTAGATCGGCTTAGACAGCGTTCACGATGATGGAGCACTTTGGAGAGGCAGGCTTCTGGAACACCGAGGCGCTGGTCGGAGCCTTGGTTCTGGGATACCTGGGCTGCTCCTCTGCTGTCTCCTCTGGATGACTCTGTGGCCCTATTAGTGCTGGATTAGCTTTAAAAATAATCCACGGTGACTGTGAATTTCCTGAAGTATGAGCACAAAGACTGTCAGGGTCAGGTGTCTGGATGGCGCTGTCACCCTCAGGCACAGAAGGGTAGTGATGTCGCCAGGGTGAGAGGACCTTATTTCTCTAGTAGCCCTGTGACTCTTGGGACCCCAGGAGCCAGGGTCATGCAGAGCCCTGCTGCACCTGCCTCTGCTCTGGGTGAAGGTTCATGTTCCTCACAGTGTGTGTCAATGACCCCTTCCTGCCAGCTCACTGCAGACACCCCCTGCTGCCGTGGCCTTGGGTACTTCCTGAGCAGGTTGCGTGAAAGAATGCCTTTAATCCTCGTAAGCCCCTTGGCGGTAGGCACTGTTGTCTTGATGGTACGTCTGAGGAAACTGAGGCACAGAGAGGCTCCGTGCCTCATCCGAGGTCACGCAGTGGTAGAGCCAGGAGCAAGTTCCCCATGCTCTGATTCCGCAGCCAGAGCTCCAGACACAAGACCTGTTGCAGCGTGTGTGAGACACGCTACAGAAAGCCTTGTATAACTCAGAAACTTGCATAATTTAAGACAATTCCTGACATGTTGGTAGGTGTTTCTGTTTATCAGCTGAAGTGGCATTGCCGTGTGGCGAGCATGCAAACACAGTTTACGATTTACTGGGCCTGCCAGCTTCAACATTCTTCATGCCTAAAAAATATTTGGGCTACACATTCGTGGACATTTTGCATAGGAAGGGAGACTATTAATGTCTTTATCACGGTGTCAAACCCACATATACAAAATCTCATAAAGCACGAAGATACTATACTGCTGAGTAATTGGATTTTAATCCGTCGAGGGAGCCTGGGCTGTGAGCTGCTCCAGAGAAGGCACCTCTTTTTGCCTGTGTGTCCCTGTGCCAAGCACAGTGCCAGCAGGTGCCCCGCAAAGGGTCGTTAAGTGAGCACAGTCTAATTCAAAGCCATCCAGCGCAGCTGGTTGTGATTTCTTTTTGGGAGGGGAGCCACCTTTAAATAAGGTTGTACTTCCTGGTAGTTTTGTTCATCCTGGATTTACTACCTCCTTCTTTTCCATTCTTAAAAAGCGGAGGAGAAAGTTATTAGTAACTGATAATGAACAGGGACGGGGACAGACCACCGGAGGATGAGTCGTGGGTAGGTGAGCACGGCATCCTGAAGAACAAGGCTTGCATATCTGAGGGCGTGGGTGTGGTTTATGTATCGGTCCGGGGTCTGCAGTGATGGAAAACCAATTCTGCATAACTTAGCAAAAGGGGGCTCCTGGAGCCGAATGAGGTGAGAAGCCTAGTCTTGGGGACAGCAGGAACCCAGGGGCTGCGACGAGGAGGAAGTAGGGAGAGGACACAGTGCAGGCCAGTCTGTTCCAGACATTCCACCAGAGGTGACCCTTGACCCCGGCACACACAGCTGGAGGTTTCCTAACAGGGAGTTTGGGTGCTAGAGGGATGGGGATGTGGGTGCTGGCGTGACAATGGGGACATGTGGCCACCACTTGCACCTCCAAATAATCAGGGTGGGGGGAACGATGAAGGTTGTCTAATCCCTCCTTGTGTCACAGATGTGGGAACTGAGTCTTTGGTTCCATTTCCAGTTGGTGACAGAAGCAGGACCAGAGCCCTCCTGGGTGCTCTGCGCAGAGGGGGGGCAGAAATGTGTTAACACCGTAAAGACCTTCAAAGCACCATTAGTCTTGGGGTGCCTGGGTGGCTCAGTGGGCTAAGTGTCTGACTCTTGATTTCGGCTCAGGTCATGATCTCATGGTTTGTGAGTTCGAGCCCCACATCGGGCTCTGTGCTGATGGCATAGAGCCTGCTTGGGATTCTTCTCCCTCTCTCCATGCCCCTACCCTGCTTGCTCTCTAAATAAATAAATAATAAATAAATAAATAAATAAATAAATAAATAAATAAATAAAACAAAGCACTATCAGTCTTTATCATGATGGGTCAAAGGCCCTCTTGCCAATAGGTCCTGACGGGGCCTCCCTCCCTCTCACCCCAGTTCTCTCAACCCAGAGAATGAAGGGTCTGGGGTGGCCCTGGCAAGTACAGGGACAGACTCCTGATCAACTCTAGTGGGGAAGATGGCACCATCACACCTAGGCGTGTGTGTGGCAAGCAGGGTATAATAACCTCAGTGGCCCTCAGCCAAGCCTACCCCTGCCATGTTTCCAGGTGAGCAAGAATTAAGACGGGAGGAAGGCCCCAAAGGGCAAAATAAGAGGGAGGAACATCCCAGAAAGATATAAACTGTAAATTCACGTGGGAGGGCATTTTTATGTCCCCTTGTGTGCTACTTGCTATAAACATATGAATCCCAGATAACTTTTGCTACCAGAAGAATGCAACCACCGTCCATTCTTGCCAATTTATTGGGCTTTATCCTGGATGGGGATAGGGGAAGGGCAGAGAAACTAAGATTAATTGAACATCTACTGTGTGCAAGATCTTATACTTAGATAATCTCATTTAATCCAATATTTGTACCAGTCCCATGAAACAGTTATAATTACCTTATTTTATTTTATTTTATTTTATTTTATTTTGAGAGAGAGAGAAAGGGTGAGGGAATAGCAGAGGGAGAGGGAAAGAGAGATTTTTTAAAAAATAAAGTGTATTTTTAAAAGTGCAAAATTAGAAGGTCATTTTAAAAGCCCACCCCAGGATATACTGGTTAACTCCAGCTACTTTTCTCCTTACAAACTGTAATCCCTTTTAAACATCCTGTCTAATCTGTCTGCCGTGAGACCATAGGGTGGCAAAGGTTGGAGAGAAAGAATCTTAAGCAGACTCCGCATTCAGTGCAGAGCCCAAAGCAGGGCTCGATCTCATGCCCGTGAGATCATGACCTGAGCCGAAATCAAGAGTTGGACGCTTAACCGACTGAGCCACCCAGGCGGCCCGTAATTACCTCATTTTATAGGTGAGGAAGCCAAGGCTCAGGCAAACCCCCCAACTGAGAAGGCTAGAGTCCAGGGCTGGCAGAGTGACCTCCAACTTTTGTGATTCTCCTGTGGGTGTGTGTATTAGTCAGGGTTCTCCAGAGAAACAGGACCAACAGAATATATTTGTCATATTTTATTGATTGATTAGTAAGAAATTGGCTCGTGTGATTATGGAGGTTAAGAAGTCACAAGGTCTGTAGTCAGTGAGCTGGACGCAGGAGAGACAGTTACGTAGTTCTAGTCCAGGTCCAGAGACCTGAGAGCCAAGGAGAGCTGATATTGTAAGTTCCAGTCTGAAAACTGCCAGGCTCAAGACCCAAGGAGAGCCGATATTTTGAGTCTGAAGGCCAGAAGAGACCGATATCCCAGCCCAATCAGTCAGGTAGGAGGGATTCCCTGTCACTCAACCTTTTTGTTCTATTCTGGGCTTCAGCTGATTGCGCGAGGCCCACCCATGTTAGGGAGGACGATCTGCTTTACTCAGTCTACCGATTCAAGTGTGAGTCTCATCCAGAAACACCCTCACAGACACACGGAATGATGCGTGACACACGGCGTGACTGGATGTCTGGGAACCGTGTGGCCCAGTGAGGCAGTGAGGGTGACACACAAAATTACCCATCGCAGCGTGACACCGGGGATGGTTAGGGGAGGGGCCTTGGAAGCCATTTTATTTCTTCTTTGCAGAGAAGGTTTTGAGAGGGATTAGACTAGGGGCAGGGGCGGGGGGCGGGGGGGGGGGCTCAGCCCTTCTCTCTGCCCTTGCAGAGGAGGAAACTTAAGCATTCCCAGCACACAGCTAGACCAGCGCCACAGGTGGAAGCCAGACAATCCTTCTTGCGGATCAGCCCCCCGGGGGCTGAGTTCTTACAGCCAGGAACAGCAGCCAAGGCTCCCAGAGAGGAAGGAGCCAGCGGGGGACCCATCGTTTCTTATCCTGGGACTGAACCAAGCCTGCAACCCTTGTCTCTATCACCTTAGCAATACTATCACAGGCCCAGTGCTTGGACTGGGAGCTGAGCCTGACTGGTTCCTGGCACAGAGACTGCAGGGATGCCTTCTCTCCTCCGCCCCTGTAAGAACCCTGCACATAGCCTCCAGAATAAAGACTACATTTCCCAGTTACCCTTGTAAGTAGGTGTGGCCATATGAGCAACTTAGGGTCAATGCACTTGAAGCAGAAAATGGTGTGTGTAACTTCCAGGAAATGTCCTTAAAGGGAGGGGTGCCCCTCTCTCCCCCAGCTTCTTTCTTGCCGGCTGCCATGCGGATGTAACGACTAGCACTGGAGCAGCCACACTGGGCCATGAGGTTGAAGTAGGAGAGAGGCTGTGAAGCAGCAAGGCGGATGGAGCTTAAGTCTCCGACACTGAAGGCACCATAACAGCCCTGGACCCCCACCTGGAAAGTGACGGCTAAGCTCGATCCTGAGTTTTAAATTTTTTTTTTTCAACATTTATTTATTTTTGGGACAGAGAGAGACACAGCATGAACGGGGGAGGGGCAGAGAGAGAGGGAGACACAGATACGGAAACAGGCTCCAGGCTCTGAGCCATCAGCCCAGAGCCTGACACGGGGCTCGAACTCCCGGACCGCGAGATCGTGACCTGGCTGAAGTCGGACGCTTAACCGACTGCGCCACCCAGGCGCCCCATCGATCCTGAGTTTTAGATAGTCCCTCCCTTGCTGTGGGACCTGGGGCAGTGGTTCAGCCTCTCTGGACCTCTGCTGGTTATTGATAGTGATAACTGCACACGGTGTGACCTCCCTTGAGGGGGCGGGGGGGCGGCGGGGGGGTCAGGTGTGAGTGGCAGTAGGGAGATCTCACCTCCAGGGGGGCAGAACATGGAGAGGCCTGGGGCTTTGTTCCGTGTCAGCTGTTTGGGAAGAAGGTGGTGTAGTGAAAGGGGAGGCATCCTGGGACAGGGTCACCTCTTGGTTTTGCACGTCCAGTGACCTTGGGCATGTTGCTCTCTGTGAACCATACTGTCCTCGTCTGTAAATTAGAGACAGTGATAACTACTCCACAGATGGGGCGAGGATCAGAGACAGCGTGTGTAAAGAGCCTGTGCTCTGTGGGAGGCAGGCGCTCTGTGAATGGCAGCTAGGACTTTCACCGCTGCTCTGCGGGTCCAGAGGCTTAGATTTCTGGGTGCGTGGCGATCACGGGCTTAACTCTCTGGACCTGTTCACTCACATGTGAAATAGGGAAAGAGGTGGTGATTGGATTGCACGAACTCTGAGGGTTCCTTTCCGGCCCGGGGAAGTTGATCTGGTCCCTCTCACCCCCCCCCCCCCCACATTTTACAGGTAGTAAAACTGAGGCTTCATGCGGCGGAGACGACTTTCTCTGCTCCCCTTCTGGTGTGGGGTGACCGTGTGGATGCAGCTGCCCCCCAGGACCACCATGCCCAGTCTGCTTCTCACAGACGGAATGTGGGCAGAAGAAATGCACGGTGCTTCTGGCCCACGATGGCTAACACGTGGGTGCACCCTTTCCTTCCTCTCTTCCCCATCTGCCAGCTGAAATCCTAGGCCCGGGGCAGCCTTGGTCAGGGGGCATGGTGCTTGGTCCCCTCCCCCAACCAGGGCTGCTTTGGCCTTTGTGTGAACACGGTATCGCGTTGCTGAGATTTTGGGGTTCACCTGTTACAGCAGCTAGCGTTGCCGTTAACTAATGCACTCAAGTGGTAGAGTGGTCCAGAGTCTATGCCTTCTCTCTGATTCTTGGTGACATCCCATTTGAAAGACTAGTCTTAGTCTTCTCAATGAGTCTGCCGGTTCCTTGAGAGCCAGAACCGTGGCTTACGTTCCTGCAGGCTTACAACACCCAGCACCCACCCATTGCCTGTCCCCCACTGGGCATCTACAGGGCACCTACCTGAGTCCCACCAGGCTGCGAGCGGACCCCACAGATCAGGTGCTGCATCCCTCCCACATCGCTGGAGGCCCCAGGGTGTGGGAACCCCCAAACAATGGGCAAGGGAACAGCTAAACTCTCAGAAGAGGGGAGCCTGAGTAGGGCAGGAGCCAAGGCCAGGCGGGTCTGGGAGAGGCATCCGTGTGCAACGGGGGCTTTGCTACTTTGTGGAATTGAGGATGGACATCTGGCCTGGGGCCGAAGCCCTGATCTGAGTCTAGCTCTGCCCCCAACTTGTATGTGACCTGTGGAAGTCCAAGGTCACCAGAGAGCTGGTGACGGGAGCGGAGACCAGAACCCAGGCTCCCCTCCAGCCACAGATGGGTTCTTTCCTGAAAACACTGCCCCCCTCACTCTCTCTTCCCTCGAAGCCTGGGCATCCCTGATTAGGATGCTAATGGAGGGAGAGGTGAGGAACTGAGGGAGCTGGGGACCGGGGAGCCAGTGGCTAATTAAAGGCTCCATGTCAAAGAAGAATGCCAAGTAGGTAATTTCCATGCCATTTGAATAATGGGAAAACGTTTACCATTTCTCCAGTTTGCTTGCTGAAGAGAGAGGGGAAGAAGGAAGGAGGGGAGAAGATTGTGTCTGGAGGGCCTCTCCATGCTCCTGGGGAGGGTGGGGGGGGGCACAGGGGGCAGAGTTGCTCCAGGCAGGGGGAGGGAGGCAGGGGGAGGGAGGCAGGGAGCAGGAGGGGGATAATATTCTGCCTTTTTCCAGAAGGTCCTGTGAAGTTCCTGAAACCGGGCCAGGGGAGAGGGCAGCCATGCAGCGTGGTGGTGATGTCAGGTCCCGGCAGAGTTTAGGAGAGCCCTCCTCATGGGCGCACTGTACTTTATAGTTTACATCATTCATCTCACTGGATCGGCTTGATAGGCGATCAGTAAGCCAGGAAGGGGTGATGGTGATGATGATGGTGATGATTCCCAATTTTTTTTTGTTTTTTGAGACAGAGCGCAAGCTTGGGAGGGGCAGAGAGAGAGAGAGAGACAGAGACAGAGACAGAGAGAGCAAGAGCAAGAAAGAGAGAGAGAGAGAATTGTAAGCAGGCTCCATGCTCAGTGCAGAGTCCGACCCAGGGCTTGATCCCATGACCCTGGGATCATGACCTGAGCTGAAATCAAGAGTCGGACACTTAACCGACTGAGCCACCCAGGCGCTCCGTGATGATTCCTATTTTAGAGATAAGTAACCAAGCCCCGGAGAGCAAGAGTGAATTGCTTAAGGCCACATTTGTGCATTTGTTCATTCATTAATTCAACAAAACAGTTTCTTGGGGAAAGAGTGCCATGTGACAAACGCCGTGGATGAAGAAGCCATGGCCCCGGTGATGTGAAAGTGTACCCCACCAGGTGCTGTGGGTGCCAGGCGGCAGAGGGACTGAGCCTGCTTGCTTGAGGCAGTTGGGTGCTCCCCAGGGGGCTGGCCTTTATGCTGAGGTGTCACGCGGGAGCTTGCCAAGTGACTGAAGGGAAGAGCATAATCCAGATTGAGGGAACAGCGTATGCCAAGGTGTAGAGTCCCAGGAGGGCTTTTCTTGTCTAGGGAATGGTGAGGGGCCCCGTGTGCGAGGGCCATAGGGCTCGTAGGGCAGGGTGGGGGTGGGAATGTGGCTGGGGTGCTTGGTGGGAGAAGAATGAGCCCAAAGAGGCAGGTCCTGGACAGATTGTGGAGGGCCTGTATGCTAAGCCATGAGGATTTTATCTTCAGGCTACAGGGCCCTAGGGAGTGGCTGACCAGGTGCTGGTGTCATAAGGCCAAAGCTACTGCTGACTCCTTGCTGGAAGCCAGCCCTAAGAACCTGGTTTCCCAGCCCAGCCTGCCCAGGCCCCTGCGGTCCCTCAAGTCAGGGGCCGATGAGCAGAAAGCCAAGCCAGGGGGTGGAGGGTCCCTGCTGCTCTGACCTGCTCCTTCTTGTAGCAGTCAACCTGCTGATGTAACACATTACCCCAAATCTCAGTGGCTTAAAACAGCAAAACAGCAGCCAGTGTTTATTGTCTCTCACGGTTTCTGTGGGTTAGACTTTTGGCAATAGCCTAGCTGGGAGCCTCTGGCTCTAAGTTTCTCATGAAGTTATGGTCAAGGTGCGGGCCCAGGGCCACAGTCATCCGAGGGCTGGACTGGGGCCGGAGAGTCTGCCCCAGGATGCCCCATTCTCAGATGGCTCCCTCGCAGGCCTGGCCGGTTTGTGTTGGTGTGGCCAGGGAGCCTCAGTTCACCACTACGTGGACCTCTCCAGGGTTGCTTGAGGTCCCCACCACATGGTGGCTGGCTGTCCCCAGGGTGAGAAAGAGAGACCTAGGCGGAAGTGGCAGTGTCTTCAGCGACCTAGCCTCGAGGTCTCACGCCCTCATTCCTCCATGGCCCCTTGGTTACACAGTGTGGGAGAGGATGACACCAAGGCATGAGCCAGGAGGCCAGGCTCACTGGCGGCCATCTCGGAGGCTGCACGGCACTCCCTCCTGCAGGGGAGAGCAGACAGCAGCTCCCGCAGCAGCACGAAGAAAGCCGGGCTGGTGAGTTAAGGGGGCTTCCCTGGAGAAGGAGGGCACGCCTTGCCTGGCGCTGCCTCCAACTTACTGTGTGACCCTGGGCGGTTTCCCAAGCTCTCCAGGCCTCCGTTTGCCATCTCTGTGGCGTGGGAAGAACTCGTCGGCTCGGCAGGGCTGGGAAGGCACGGCGGATCCAGCTTCCAAGGGACGGATGAGAATTGCAGACTGTGGAGTCTTGTCTCTTCTCATCCTTAATCCCGTTTCTTCACACAGTCGGATAACCAGTTTTCCCAGAAGTCTCTGCAGCAAGCCATTTGCATAACCCCCAAATAAGCACCGTTCCTTCCTTTAAGCTAACTCTCAGCTGAAAATCTCCAGCTGGCTTTTGTGCATTTGAACCAGCGTGGTTTAACTTTCCTCTTCCAAAGGCCACATCGCTCCCCGAGTGGCTTGGAACAGAGGCAGCACCCCATATCAGCTCTGCTCCCTTCCCCCGTGTTACCCCAAGCCTTGTGTGGCCAATGCCCAGGGGTCAGGCCAGGCCAGGCCGAGCTCTCCTCTCCTCTCCTCCTCAGCTATCCTTTGTAATGAGGGGTGAGGGCTTGGTGGTGAGGGCCTCAGGATGCCAGAGCCAGAAGGGACCTTGGGGACATCTCATGTAACCCTCCATTTTACAGATAAGACAGTCACACAGCAAGTAAAGAGCAACACTGGGCCAAGAATCAGGCTTCTGGACTCCTTTGCGGAGCTCTTTCTGGTCTCACCACTGGGCGTGCACAGGAGGTACTCTGTGGTTATTCTAGATGGGCCCTGGGCCACCTCTCTCTAAGAGAGGCAGGGCGGGTGCCAGGGCAGGCAGAGCAGGGGCAGGGCAAGGAGCAAGCGTGCCATCTGTGGACCAGTCAGACCCACCCTTAATGGGCACATGGAGGGGGGAAGAGTCAAGAGAAGAATAAGAAGTGGGCCAAATCTTTGACGACTCATGTTCCATGGAGGAACAACAGAGCAGGAAATAATCAGAAAGCTAACGCAGCACGACCTAGACTCCATGTACTTGGAGGCTGGCTTAAATCCGAGAAGCTCACACGAAGGGGAGGGGTGAGTCGAGTTTCCAGTCCATGGAGTCCAGAAATGGGCCAGCCAGGAAGAGGCCAAAAGGCACGGAGGGATTCAGTGGGCCACCAGCTGCTCTCCTTCCTCGCTACAGACAGACGCCCCTTGTGCTCACAGCAGTGGGAGTGCCATGGTTCTCCCTGGCTTTGAGGGTCTGTTAGGGCCAGGCATGCTGTCCCTTTGTGTTTAGCTGATTGTTCCTGGTGTGGGAGAATTTCTGTCTTCGTTTTACGGCCAAGGAGCCGGAGGACCAGAGAGGGCAGACACTTGCCTAAGCTTGCACAGCCAGTTTGTGGCAGAGATGGGTTTGGAAGCCGGGCTGAGGCGACACCAAGGTCTAGGTGCTTCTCTTTCCATGGTGCAGGCAGGAGGGATCCCACCCTCCACCCTCTAGCTCCGTAGCTGTTGGCCTTGCCAAGGCCCTCAAGGAGCTGGTAACAAGCGGGGACCCCCGGGGAGCTAGATTTGCCACCTGCACACGGCCGGGTTAAAGAGGAGCCCTGACACTAATCGGGGAGCAAGAGCCCCAGCATCTTTATTTCTCACCTCTGCTTCTTGGCCCAACAAAAGGCCTTTGCCTTGGTTGGCCTGGTGACGGCATCATGTGATGCTCTCCTGCTCCTTCAGCCTGGCTCCTTCTCAGGCCTTTTAGGGCTCCCCACGACTCCCCACTACCGTTTCATACGCGGTCACAGACAAGAGACACGGGGGACCGCCCAGCCAGCTACCAACCAGCTGTGTTCTCTTGAACAAGTTGCTTACTCTCTCTGGGTCTCAGTTTCTCCATCTGCAAAATGGGGGTAGATGTTGGAGCAGACGTTTGCTAAGTTTCTCTGGTGACTTCTTTCCTTCCCATCTTGATGAGGGAGGTCAGTGGGACATTAAAGTCAGGGCCGCTTCTGAACTCAGGCTGCGGAGATGGGGGATGGATGTCCCCAGGCAGAGGCATCTTTATCCAATCACGTGATTGCTAGAGAGTGATGTTATTTGCATATAATTTGCACTTTCTTTTAATGTCAAAATGCTCTGACATACCCATCCTAATTTGTCCCTCCCTCTCCCACTGCCTCTCACCCCTGTTTTCTGCCTCCCACCCCATGTCAGCCCCAGCCCTGCATTGCTGGGTTGTGGCGGCTGCAGCCCCTGCCTGCCTTTACAGTGTGACCCAGCTGAGCAGCACCCACAGTGTGCCTGGAACTGTGCAGTGTGATCCTCGTGTTCAGCTCAGAGAGGTCAAGCAACCTGTCCAAACTTCCAGAGTGAAATGGCTGAGTCGGCATTTAACCCCTGACTGCCTGACTCTGGGACTGTGCTTTCCTCACTGCTCCTCAATGTGAGGTCCCTACGCCAGGGGTGGGGGGCATCACTGGGCGCTTGTTAGAGGTCAGGCCCCATAGCAGACCTGCTGAATCAGGATCTGCACTTTATCAGGATCCCCAGGAGGTTGTGTGCACAGTAAAGGTAGAGAGAAGCGCTGCTCTAGAACTCTGCCGGCCACCCTGGCTTCTAGGTTCCGGAGCCACCTGATGCCTTCTGGAGGCAAAAAATGATAGCAGAGCCAGAAAGGCCCCCAGATGTCTTCAATGCTGGTGGTTTCACCAACTGTGCTCTTTGGAGCACCGGGGTTCCTAGAGGTGGCTTTGTAGCTTCTCTGCTGTGGGGTAGGTGCCCAGCAGGCAGGACTCTGGAACTCCCAGGCTCACTTGACCGCTTACCCTTGAATTAGGTTTATAAACTCATGGACGGGGCACCTGGATGGCTCAGTTGGTTAAGTGTCCGACTCTTGTCTTCGGCTCAGGTCATAGTCTCATGGTCTCAGATCGAGCCCGGCGTTGTTGGGCTCTGTGCTGACAGCACAGAGACTGCTTGGGATTCTCTCTCTCCCTCTCTCTCTCTGCCCCTCTCCTACTTGTGCGTGCGCATGTTCTCTCTCTCTCTCAAAATAAAGAAATAAGCTTAAAAAAAAAAACCCTCATGGAACACAATTTCATTGGATTGGGGTAGGACTGTTAGGGTCTATTGGCTAAAAAAAATTTTTTTTAAACATTCTTTATTCCATCCTTCTATTTTAAATTTTTTTTTCAACGTTTATTTATTTTTGGGACAGAGAGAGACAGAGCATGAACGGGGGAGGGTCAGAGAGAGAGGGAGACACAGAATCGGAAACAGGCTCCAGGCTCTGGGCCATCAGCCCAGAGCCTGACGCGGGGCTCGAACTCACAGACCGCGAGATCATGACCTGGCTGAAGTCGGACGCTTAACCGACTGCGTCACCCAGGCGCCCCTCCATCCTTCTATTTTATAAGTGAGGAAATTGTTACTCAGAGAGATGTAGGGACCTGCCCAAAGTCACACAGAATCTGAGACCAGGTTCCAGCTACATCAGTTAGGATTGTTTTTGACTGCAAGTAGTGGCAAAAGTGACTAAGAGAGACTTATGCAAGTAAAGACTTACAACAAGAAGATCAGGCATAGACTGCTGAGGACTGGTACCATGTTCAGCCCAATGATGCATCAGTGGCCCAGGCTCTTCCGGTTTTCCATTTTGCTTGCCCTCCTTCCTGCCACAAGCCCTCTGCCTGGGGCTTTTATCCTCATGGCAGAGAATGGTTGCTATTGCTCCAGACTTTGCATCCATGTTCCAGGTGGGAAGAAGATGGATGGAGGAGTGAGCAGAGGGTATTCTTCTAGTTAATTTTGCTTTTTTTTTTTTTTTCCATTCAGGGAAGGATGCTCTCCCCTGAGGCTCCTATTTGTTTTAGGCTGGGACTGGGTTACATGGCCACCCATAGCTAGAAGAGAGCCAGGAGTAGGGGAGAGGAGAATGGGCTTAGGTCAAACCATCTGATGGTGAATGCCTCCCTATCTAGGGATCCTGTCCTGGTATCCTGAGATTCTTCAGGGCCCAGAATTGCAGCCTTCGGGATGGAATGGGATATGTTTGAATCAGAGAGGCTTGTGCTCAAGCCTTGGGGCTTGACTCCCCCCCCCCCACCAAAATGGTCCTTTATGGGAACCATTTGATGTGGGGACTAGAGCTCTGCTAAACAAAGACATACATTCTTGGGGGCTTAGGGGCAGAGGGATTGGGTTAGAGGGAAAATCACGAGGGCTAATTCTAATTCTCTGACTATCTCTACAGCTCACAGTCCCTAATGAAAACATGTGTAAGAAACCCGCAGGGTTAATTTTGCCGAAAAAAATTCCAATAAAGCCCCATTAGATTTTCACGTTAAATTAATGTAATGGATGCTTAAAAGCCATGCTAATTAGGCTTTGTTATTAACAGGAATGTCAGGTGGATGGGATCTGGCCCAGAGCTTACATTTTTTCCTGGCCACCTATGGGAGATGGATTTGTCAGTGGTCGGGAGGCACCACACCATCTGGCCCCAACAACCCAGCTCCCGCTCATGCCTTGGAAAGTCTTTAGTCATTTCAATTCATTTGCCCGGAACTGGAATATTTGCTTCACCAAGATGACAGGCAACAAACTCTGTTTTATGTTGGTTTTTATTTTTATTTTTTGGGACATTTCCAAATTTTCCCTTCTAGGGACTGTCCTAATGTTTCTGCTAGGGACATGGCTCTGATGGGTTCTTCCCTTGCTCAGAAATCTTTGATAGCTCCCTATTATTGTCTATCTGATAAGTCCAGAGCCCTGACTTGGCATTCAAAGCCTTCTGGGATTTAGCCCTAATTCACCTTTCTGGCCCCTCCCCATTCCTCTCCGTATGTACTAAGGGAAGGCTCCTCGCTGAACTTGGCCCTCCCAGTTCCCCTTGACTTTGGCTATAATCCCCAAACCCCATCATCTCAGCCTTCCAACATTTGTGTTATTCTTTCCATTTTGCAGATGGCAAAACTGACCCTGATCACTCAGATTCCCTTTATGTAAGACCCCGGGCACGTTTTGGGTGCTCAAATAATTCCTGTCTCTTCCTTTTCTCCCTTTCCCTCAACCTGTCTGCTGGGCCAGGTAGGACATCTTTAGGGTGGCTACCTGTCCTGCCCCAGGGCTTGGGACTTGGGAATTCCAAACGCCACATGGCATTTGGGAAGAGACTCTGTTTCCGGAAGGAGAAATGCACAAAGCCAGGGTGAACAAGAGAAGGGAAGGCCTGGCCCCTGTTCCTCCCATCATCCCAGGCTGTCTGGGCCCAGGTTATATGCTCCACACCAGAGGCAGTTTGCATATCATAGGGAGACCCTGACCCCAACCCCAGGCTCATCTGCGTGTTTATAGGGGACAAAACCTATACTGTTTGCCTCCAGGCAGCCTGAACTGGGACACCAGCTGTTGAGAGGAGCTGGCTGTGAGACACCTGCCCAGCATCTGGGGCACTGGGGCCTATGGGAAGTTGCAGTCAGAGGTGGGCTGGGGGGAGCCTCTGCCCTGTGGGAAGCTGAGCTCGAGCCCAGCCAATAGGGGCAGAAAGGGTCCCAGGGTCTCTTTGCAACTGTCCTATCCCTGCATCATAATCCACGCCTGCCTCTGAAGGCTCAAGGACGTAAACCTCATCTCCAGGGCCACCAGTCTCTCTAGATCTGAACTAGGACAAGAGAGATGTCATTTAAACCTCTTCTTTCTCTGTACTTTGAGATCTCTCATGTCTACGTCCAACCCATGGGGGTTGGCCATTCCCCTTTGGGGGCGAGTTGGATTTTCCCTTTCGGGTCACCACCAGGTTTGGGGTGAATCGCATGGCGTCTGATAGGAGAACTACAGGGTAGACTTTGGTACGGGGATGAGTCTCACACAGCTAGGAGCGGCAGGAAGGGAGAAGGTTTGGGTCTTGGGAGTCTCATCAATCACCCAGATGCCTGTTTGTTGAGCCCCAGGCACTCAGAGAGCAAGGAGGAAGGGACAAAAGAGCGGCACAGTCTCCAGGAGGGAGCTTGAGAAGCTTAATACTTTAGAAATTGCTCAGAGGCTTTTTGAGGAAAATCCAGCTGTGATAGGGATGTGACAGCACAGGAAAGCAAATGGGGCTCCTCTGGGCCCAAACCACAACCAGAGGAATTGCTGGAGATTGAAATGTTTATTTCCATCCAGGCAACGAAGGAAAGTCAAAGGCCAGCAGACAGTGTGCGTGTGCGCGTGCACGTGTGTGTGTGTGTGTGTGTGTGCATGCGCGTGTGCATTTGTGCTCGCACACACACGCGTAGTTAATGCAAGGCCTCCCACTGCAGAACAAATTGTCCGACTGACCCCAGGCGGGAGGGAACATAACTCCCCTCTCTTGCACACTGGAGATTTCCCCAAGACGGAGCCTGTCAGCAAAATATTGCCTGACATGCAAACCTATACTGGCCCTCAGTAGATGGCCTGACTCCCGCGTACCATCAGTGGAGATGACGAGAGGAAAGAGGCCCAGGCTTTCCCCGGCTGACCCCGCGTATTGTCCCCTCCCCTACATAACTCTTCTTTCTTAACGAAGGCCATGTGGCCTTGTGGAATTTGCCCCTGAGCTTTTGTATGACAGGTGGCACCAGGATGGGACCCACCTTGCCTGACACCCTTCTCGAGGAACCTTCTTGAAACGCCTGGGTAATCTCTCCGCCTCAAAAATCTTGCCCAGATGGCAGGATGGAAGTCCTGGCAGAGACACGTGAACCCAGATGCCCAGGGTCTCAAAGAAATGAAGAGGGGGCCGCGGAGGGGGAAAGGGAGACGTGGGGGTGGGAAAAGAATGCTGGGAATCTGGAAGCAGAGGCTATGAACTTCTGGCCTGTGCAGGGATGGGGGGCAGAAAGAGACTCCATGCACCAGGGCATGCCTTGCCCGGCCCAGGCCACCTGCACTGCCATTTCCATCCCGGCACTTGGCACAATCTGGAGTACCTCTCAGAAAGGGTGGCCTCTTGGTCCAGCCTGCTGCCTGGGGCCACTCGGGCCTCTACTTCTCGGTGCACAGCTTGTGGCTTGTGGGGTCATTGAACAGGAAGGTGAGAGAAACAGAGCTGAGGAGGCAGCACTGCAGGGGGATGCCCACGAAACCTTGGCCTTTCTGGGCTGGGATGTGGGAAAGGGGAAGAGAGGACCAAAGGCCAAAGGGTCTCTGGAGGGATCTGTGCCTCCACTCGGGGTTAATTAGAGGCCAGGCCACTGGGGAGATGAACCCTTCCCCTGGCTCTCTCTGCTCCCTGAGGCAAGAAGACACAGCAGGGTACTGAAAAGATCGATGAGGAAGGTAGACTGTGTCTGTTTCCTAGACCTCGGGGGTTAGGACTCTCCATATGAGCCATAGCATAAGAATTCTAAAGTTTCCATCCGTTGCCTTCCCAACAGCCACCCCGCTGCCCACTTTTTCCTCGCTATCAGAACTCAGATACCAGCAGCCATGCTTTTAGGGGAGGCCGGGACCTTCCCCACCCCAGGAGTGAATCCTGACTACGCCGAGCCAAATGTGGCAATCCCATTTCCTTGGCTGGTGATGTTTGCACATGGGCATGCCATGCAGTTCTGGCCAGTGACAACTAAGGGGAAGACTCCTGGTGGAGAAGGGGTGACTTCTGGGCAAAGCTTTTTGAGATCTGGAAAACTGACTTGCCAAAGAAGCAGCTACCCCTTCCCACCACCTGTGGATATTGTTTGACGAGGATGTGATGCCTGGAGCTTTGGCAGCCACATTAAGATCATGAGGGAAGTGGTTAAGATGCTGAGGAACAAATAGAAAGGGAGGAAGATTCTGGTTTCTGATGGTATCCCTGGACTCAGCTGAATTAACCAAATGTGGGATCGCCTTACCTCCGGATTTCTTAGTATAAGGAATTATGAACCTTTTATTTTTAAAACTACTCATAATTGAGCTTTCTATTCGTTGTTGCAGAAAGCAGCCAACCTCATCACATTTCTGAGGTCAAGATGAAATAATTCGGATTCTCTGCTGTGAATCTCTCCTTGGGGACAGTGAAGGTGTCTCTGAGCATACTGGAAACTTAGCTCAGCTGGAACTGCCCCTTCCCTTCCAGGCAAAAGTTGAAGAGTCTGGGTTTGGGAACCAGAAAACAGAAAACTTGGGTTCAAGTCCCACACCTTCATGCAGGTACTGTGTGACCTTATGTTAATTATTTAAACCAGGGGTGGGCAAAATTTTTCTGTAAAGGGCCAGAAAGTAATTGTTTAGGCTTGGTGGGTCATACGGTCACTATTGGAACATTGTTGGAACTATTTCACTCTTGTTTTAGTCTGAAAGCAAATCGTGGATAGCATGCAACTAAATGGATATGGCTGCGTTCCAATAAAACTTTATTTACAAGAACAAGTAGCACGCTGGATTTGGCCTGCAGGCCATGGTAAATCAACCTAAATTCTCAGACTCTTGGCTTCCTCAGCAGGAAAACGAGGCTCATTTCTGTTTTCCTCATGGGTCAAATCTGGGCGTCAAATGAGTTGACTTAAAACGATCACTACATAAATAAGAGGTACATGTGGGCCCCCTTTCCTATGAGAATCAAAGTGCTGGCCCTCAAGAATGGCGAAGCACTTGACTACCACCTCCTATAGCTGTGTGACTTTGGGAAGCACCTTAACTTCTCTGG
This sequence comes from Felis catus, assembly GCF_018350175.1. Lineage (NCBI taxonomy): Eukaryota > Metazoa > Chordata > Mammalia > Carnivora > Felidae > Felis > Felis catus. The sequence goes on along the minus strand of NC_058381.1, from coordinate 22,536,501 downwards.
GCATCACTTTCCTACCTTAAGACCGACTTCATACACGGTTGCAAGGGTTAAGTGACTACTGTGTGTAAAGGACGGCACGGATTGAGTACGCAAGGAACAGTGGTAAGTGTTATTAATGAGTAAAGCCCCTCTTTTCTGACCTGGCAGATCCCATTCTTTCTCATCCTACCTATATCCCGACATTCGGTAAATCTTGCTTTCCTCCCATGGATGTCAGAGCCCCTGGGGGCCTGCACACCGCCCCGCCTGCCGTGCACTCTCTCTCCCTCCACCACCCACCCATTGCCCTCCCCGCCACACCCGCTTCCCCATTGAACAGAACGAGTAATTAACAATGTTAATTCTAATCTCATTTGCTAATGAAGGCATTCTAATTGCACCATAATTGGCAGCGGCTGCAGCAGAAAAAACACAAAATAAACCCTGCGTGGGTAATTCGGTTTAACTTCTTTATAATTACCTTGCAGGCTGGGACCGGGTGGTTTTGAGTGGGATGGGGAGGTTGGGGGATTAAGAGAGAGGGGGGCAGAGACCCGAGGGTGGGAGAAAAGGGGTGAACAGAGCACTTCTCTTGTCCCGCTCTCCTGCTTATCCCCAGACCTCTGACATAAACTTCCTTCTCGACTCCCATTTTCTCCTTGGGCGAGTCCTGGCAGACGTCTTCTGCAGGCTGACTACAGGATACTCCGGGGCATGGACTTACTCGCCCTTCAATATCTTCATCAGCCCGCCCTTCCCCAGTCCGGCCTCTGTGAGACCAGAATGCAGGCCCCAGATCTTTCCACCCTGAACTCACAGCTCTGACCTGATATTCCAGACAGACCCAATTGTCAGCGCGGCTTCTGTACAGGCTGTGTCCTCCGATTAGGAACGCCACCCCCACGTTCCCCTTCACCCCCTGGACAACCCTGTGAAGGAAAGGCTAACCTGCTCTCCTTCACTTAGTGCAAACCTGCACTGTAACACACATCCCATTATTTCACATGGGCCTGTTTACTGTTGACAGCCTTCCTTTGTCACTAGATTGTGTCATTTTATGTATGGACCCCTCCCCCTCCCCGCCCCCTGCCTGTGCCTGACCCAGAACAGGTGCTTGGTTCTACTTTTGTAGAGTGCTTGCATGAGATGTAGGTGGCCGTGGAGAACATTCTGGAGGCATGTGGCAAGGACCTGGGTTCTAGTCTTGGCTGTCTACATACAAAGGCATTTCTCTGTAGAGTGAAAGACTCATACTCTATAATCTCTCCTTCTCCACCTGTTCTCAAAGTCAAGGACTTCTTGAACTGTCCTGCTTGAAATGCTTTCTCCCTTCCTAAAGAAATAAATAAGTAAGTATTAAAAGTCAGCCAACAGGGGAGTCATATCCATTCCAGGCCATCTTTGTCACTGGAAGTGAAGTTTCTGCCTAAACTTCTCGTGCAGCCTTCTCTATTTCCACCAGGCAACCTCACTCTGATGTTGATGGTTCTGAAGAAGGAAACGTCTTCTCTGAACCCTGATATAACGTCTTCTGCATCTCATCCGACTAAGCCTTACCTTGATAGCTTCCCCTGCCCAGTTTTGGAAGAAACGAGGGCCCAAGGTATTTGTTCGGCATATACTTACAACCATTCCCATAGCAACCAGCTGTGATTCAGACTGAGGGGGGAACTGCTTTCCTTTAAGAGAGATGGTGGGAGAGGAAATCTAGCATTTCTGGCCAAAAGAGAGCGCTTCCGAAGGAGGTCCCTTCTTCTGAGCCTGGAGTCCCCACGCACTGTATCAAAGGCGGGCATCCGCGCTTAGGGTGTTCATCCGTGGTCTCTCGGTTTCATTTTTTCATTGGAGACATCCCTCGTGGAGACCTCTGTCCCACTCTCCTGTTCCCCTGCAATCCCGGGGGTTCTTTGCCACCACCTGGAAATCTCCTTGGCTTCTCCTCTGTCTGGGTATCGTGTCTCCTGGTTCCCACGCTTCCATTTTTTCTTGGTTTATGCTCTTATTTTGGTGTAGCATGGGAGATAAAATTTCCGAGACTGCCTTTGAGAAATTTAATGCCATGCAGCTTCCTGATCTTTTTTATGTAACCAGACGTTTTCCCTTTCCCCTCCGGTGGCTTTAATAGCTTCAACCTCAGTGTTTTGAAATTTCCCAACGAAGTGCTTTGGCATCAGGGGCCCATGAATCTGGAAACTCATATCCTTCAATGCTAAGATATTTGCTTATGTTACTTCTGTGATCATTGCCTTACCTCTGATTTCTCTCTCTTTTTGGATTGCCTGTTAGTTAGATGTTGGGTCTCCTGAACTGATCTTCTGAAAATTTTAATCATTTTTCTCCTTTTTTATTCTTTTTTTTGTTGTTGTTCTCGGAGATTTCCTCAGTGTTATTCACTCACCCTCCAGTGGAATTCTCTCTCTCTCTTTTTGATTCCCAAAGTTCTTTTTATTTCCTGAGTGTTCTTTTATTTATTTTTGTGTTTTAATAGGAAACTGTTCTTTTTTCAAGCGTGCCATATCTTCTCTTATTCAGGGACGACTGTAAGGTTTTAAGAGATCCTGCTTCTTCCTAAATTGCTTCCTTTTGATCGGAGCCCCTTTCTCCCACTGTTTTTCTTCTCCATCTTTTGTACTGGATGCCCTGGCTTCCTGGAAGCCCCGCATGCATGGGGCTGTTCTGTTCCGTCAGAGAGGAGTTCTCCAAGCTCCAGCCTGGGTGGTGGGAGCTGGGCTGACAGTGCTCAGGAAATTGAGTGGGAGTGGGAAGTGAGTAGATCTTTACTTAATACGTGTTTTCTGTCATCACCTTGCCCCCGGTGAGGACGGGTGTTCTGGAATTTAAAGCCCTTCAGATCCCATCACTCTTCTCTCTTATGAGGGAGAGTGGGGATTGTGTCTGGAGGGTCTGATGACTTTGTAATGCAGACTTTCAGTCACTGTGTCCATTTAAATATTATTCATTCATTCATTCATTCATTCATTTTGAGAGAGAGACAACATGAGCAGGGGACGGGCAGAGCGTGAGAAGTGGGGAGAGACAGAGAATCCCAAGCAGGCTCCGCACCACCAGCACAGAGCCCCATGCGGGGCTTGAACTCACGAAACCGTGAGATCATGACCTGAGTTAAAACCAAGAGTCAAGACACTTACTCCACTGAGCCACCCAGGCGCCCCTCCATGACTCCATTTTTAGCCTGACCTGAGCCCTGCTTTCAGAAGCGGCTGGTCTTCCCCATACTTGAGACTTTCTGGGCTTCTGCACTAGGAACGAGCCAGGTCCTGGGCTGCCCCACAGCCAATGCAGGCTTCAGCCTTGTCTGACCTCCCGAGTCAGCTGTTATTCGCCTATCTGCTCCCCTGTCTCGGCAATTTTGTTGGTTGCTGCTTCCTCTTCTTTTTTCCTGGTCTTGTTTACGTCTTAACGAAATCCCTTAGTCATTTTTGTGGTGTGTTGGGAGGAAGTAAGGAAAAGAGTGACTCCCTCCTGTGTGCACAACACTTCAGCGTTTACGCAGCCCATCCACATCCATTCTCTCATTTTTTATATGTCTTTTTTTAATGTTTATTTATTTATTTATTTATTTATTTTTATTAAAAAAAATTTTTTTAACGTTTATTTATTTTTGAGACAGAGAGAGACAGAGCATGAACGGGGGAGGGTCAGAGAGAGGGAGACACAGAATCTGAAACAGGCTCCAGGCTCCGAGCTGTCAGCACAGAGCCCGACGCGGGGCTCGAACCCACATACCTCGAGATCGTGACCTGAGCCGAAGTCAGACGCTTAACCGACTGAGCCACCCAGGTGCCCCTATTTATTTATTTTTGAGAGAGAGAGAGAGAGAGAGAGAGCATCCCAAGCAGGCTCCACTGTCAGTGCAGAGCCTGACACGGGGCTTGAACTCACAAACTATGAGATCGTGACCCGGGCTGAAACCAAGAGTCGGACGCTTAACTGACTGAGCCACCCAGGTGCCTCCATTCTCTCATTTTATCTGCCAAGAGCCCAGTGGACCCGGCAGGGAGGGAATTTTTCTCCACCACATTTAACTGGGATTCTGAACGTGACCCCTTAAGCGGCATTTAAACAGAAGTGAGCAAGAGTTGGAAACAGAGGTGAGGGGGGGTTTCACTGCCATCGTCCCTGCTTCCCCAAGCTCCCCATGTGGAATTTAATGAGAAGTGAAATGCCATTGGCAACGTGGACCCAGTGGGAAGAGGAATTTGGAATCAGGGCTGCTAGAAGCAGCCTGGGTCCAGGGCACCTGCAGTAACATTGCTTTGATGTAGTAACTGATGATGTGAAAATTAAAAGTTGAAAATCAAAGGCGAAGCCTGATAGTGATGTGAGGCATTGAGGGGGGCGCCGTTGGGATTTCTTCCCTCTTTCCTCAACTCCTGCTTTTCTTTCCAGGCCTGTCATTTCTGCTTGTTGGCAGATGTGTGTGTGTGTGCGCGTGCATGCACACATATGTATTTGCATGTATCTGGGTACGTGTATGCAGGCATCTGTGTGTGAGTGCACCTGTGTGTGTCTGTGTACATGTGTCCGTGTGTGTGCAGATGTGGATGTGTGTATCCATCTGTGTCTGTGCATGTGCACACAGTTATGTGTATGTTCATGTATGTGTTGGGCAAGAGTGACGATTTGTGAATTTCAACTTGGGAAAGTGGGAAAGCGAAGGTTGTAGATGTGGATTCAAGGACATACATACTCATATTATTGTAGGCAACTCTTGCTTTCTCTGGGTCTCTATGTTCTTATATCCAAAGTGAGTTTTAAGATGTCAAAGCTGGATACCACATGCGGGGGGCGGGGGTGGTGCATTGTGAGAGCTCTCGGAGCGATATATGGGGAGATAACTTTGTCAAGTGTCAAGGATCATGCAAATGTCATTCATTCGTTCATTCATTCATCTGAGGCATACTTTTTGAGCTTTTTCTAATAGGACCCATGCTCTGAGGAATATACTTTCTCTTGGGAGAAACAAAGACAGAGGCACCTAAGATACCCCACGTAGAGAGCCTGGGGGAGCACCAGGGGGGGCGCCAAGCCCGGCCAGAGGAGGAGGAGGGCCTTTAGAGGTCAAGGCTGGAAGTGGGGGGGAGTAGTTCATGAGGAATCGATATTGCAGACAAATGGAGGCAGAGGCCTGGGTTCAAATCCCTTTAGGCAGGAGAGCAGAGGTACACAGACATGGATGTGAGAGAGTGATCTGTCTGATTTGCCGGGAAGATGGTCTCAAGGGGCTGGACGCCATGAGACTTCATCCGGTCCATTGCCTGCCCCCCCCACTAGGGACGGTCAGGCAAGACCCGGGGAAGTCTTGGCTCCTGGGCTCATTCTTTCACTCCGTCTTGAATGTAGTGAGCATTTATTAAGCCCCCACTCTGCTATCCCAGGCTCTGGGGATGCAGGAGCAGACCCACCTGGTGGAGCCCAAGGCTGGGCAGGGCCCCTCTTAGCCAGCCCTGCCTCTAGGTACACCTTCCAGGCTCAGGCTGGCTGGGAGGGTTCTCCCGGAACAATGTCACTGCGGAGTTTTATGCTGTTTTATCCCCTTCCAGGGGAACGTCTGCCAATGGCTTTTACGATGCCGAATAGAAAGCCCTTTTTTTTTTTCCCTTTAGATATTTTTATTTCACCTTTAAAGGATGTACAGTAAGGGTGAGAACATCTCGATGAAATCTCTGCAGTAAATAACTCTTGGATCCCTTTGTCATGCAAGCAGAAGGACAAAAGGACAAGGCACGCTGGAGGTGGCCTCCCCACCTTCCTCATCCTTACGGTGCTGGTTCTCAGCTAAACCATAAGCAGGTGGGGAGGGATAGAGGTGGCCCCTGGGCTCCATGGGAAGGGGCCGAGGGTGCTTGGCCACCTACCATGCACTTCACCTTGGTGTGCAGGGGCTGAGTGGTCAGGACTCTGGATCTGCTCTGCTTTCATTTGGCTCCTGCCTTCTCCACTTGCTAGCTGTGAGACCTTGGCCAAGTTATCTGTCGCCTTTGTGCCTCAGTTTCCTCATCTCTAAAATGGGGATCACAACATTGATTCAAATGGAGAGATGATTCCCATCTCTAAAATGGGAATCACAACATGCCTACCTGACTAGAGCTGTCGGGGTGAATACACAAAATCGTGCAGGTAAAGCACATAGAAGTGTCTGGGATGCAGAAAAATGTGAAGAACTGGTCGCTCTTTTATTCTTCTCATTTTGTCTCTTCGTCAGCTAAGCAGGCCCTGGCCGTGTGCCTGTCTCATCTCTCAGCGGAAGGGTGGCCAGCCTCTCATTTGAGCCCACGAGGAAGGTGAAACTGAGTGGGTTGCCCAGGCCAGCCAGGGGGAGAGCGAGGGGGCCGAGCGGTTGACGGAGAAGTCCCTTGTCTCGAACGCAGCCCCTGAAAGTTCTACTCCTGAGGAATCATTGTGAGATTTCCCCTGGGGGGCTGGAAGGCAGGTCCAGAAGGGGGAACGACTTCCCCAAGGCCAGCGATGCCCCAGCACGGAGCCAGGATCTGGGCTCAGCCACGTTCGCTGACCCTGGTCCCAGGCTCCTTCTTGCCTGCAGGCCACCTCTCGAGCATGGATGTGTCTGTTTGGGGGCCTCAGACTTGAGAGGTTGCCCCTTGCCTCCAGAGTCGGGCAGGGGAGTCGGGCAGGGGAGGGCTCCATGGTGGTAACGAGTGGGCACCCTTGGCTCTAAGTGTCAACACTGGACTCTAAGCTGGGCTGTCCCATGTGTTGTCTGTGGCGGGGTGGGAGGTGGCCAGGGCTGCGGGGTCAGCGATGACACACGCCTGGGTGTTCTGCTGGACTGAGAGGCGCCAACGGCAACTGTTTTTAATGAAGCTGTCAGCTGGGCCGCTAGGCTCTGGGGAGCAGACTGGGTAGAAAATCATCAATTTAAACAGAAAATGAGTCAGAGGCTTGGGGTGGGGTGGGGTGAGGGCCTGGGGTCAGCAGGGAAGGGCTGGAGGAGCTCTGTGGGGAGGCCGTGGCACTGATGGGCTCGGCCCAGGTGGCCCAAACCCTACCCCACACACCACGGGGCCCTCCCTGCGGTGTTCGGGCTGGTTCAGTAAACCTGTCCTTAGCATCGGCTCTGTGCCAGACACTGAGCCAGTGCTGGGAACGGAGACAGGAGACGCGTCCCTGCCTGTAAGAAGCCCAGTCCTCAGCGGGAGACAGACACCTAAGCAGTCAATGATACTGGCCCTGCGAACAGGGCATAAGAGGGCCGACTCTGGGACTTGATTGTCTGAACTTCTGTCTTGGCTTGGCCCCCTCCTAGCCTTAGGACCTCGTGCAGGTCACCTAACCTGTCATTGCCTCTGTGTTCTCATCTGTCACATGGGGTGCGCCATAATGGAGACGTGTGGGTAACAAACTCCCCGAACTCAGGGGCACAAAGGACCGCCATGTTATCACGTGCTGAGAGGTTCTGTGGTCAGGAACTTGGACAGGGCACAAGGGGGATGGGTCTGTCTCTGCTCCACAGCGTGTGGGGCCTCAGGCTGGAAGACTTGAACGTTCAGGGGTGATGAAAATGGCGGGGCTGGAATCATCTGGAGGCTTCTTTCTCACATGGGACTCCAAGGCTGGGCTCAGCTGGGACTGCAGACCAGAGCCACTAGCAGCCTATGCATGGGCTTAGGCTTCTCACAACCTGGTGGCTTCTGAGAGGGAGCCTCCTGGGGGGAAATATCCAGAAGGCAAGAACCCAAGGTGGCTGCTCCTTTGTAACCCAGCCTTGGAAGGCACACTGCATCACTTCTGCTGGACTCTGTTGGTTGAGGCCGCCACAAAACCACCTAGGTTTAAGGGGAGGGGACATCTTCAAAACCGTCACTCTACTCAGAGTGTTGGATAATTAAATTAAATGAGAGACATGTAATGGGTGTAGGATAATGCCTGTAAGTACCCAGTAAATGTTAAGTATTATCATTAGTGCTGTCGTGGGGAGGACGTGGTAAGAAAAGGCTTTGGAGTGAAGGGGTATCTGAGCAGGGTTTTGAAGGATGAATAGGAGTTTGCTATGTACCATGGAGGGAGCACAGTTCAGGTAGAGGGAAGAGCTTAGGTAAAGGGAAAAAAGGCTTGAGACAATGATGTGTTCAGGGACACCAGGTGTAATTTGGTGTTGTTGCAGCACCGAGGGCAAGGAAGAGCATGGCTGAGGATATGCTACAGGGGCGGCAGGTTAACAGGAGGCAAAGCAGTGTCTTGTGGGCCTGAGAAGTCCGGATTTTATCCTGAGGGCATCAGGGAGCCATGGAAGGTTTCAAGCAGGGGAGTGACATAGGCAGGCTTGTCAGAAAGATGATTCTGGCAGCATTGTAGGGGAGGGGCTGGGAGGGTAAAATCTGAGGCTGGGGACCAGCGAGGAGGCCATTACGGAAAGAGATGAAGAAGGTCTGGCCTAAGTGGGTAGCAGTGAGGACAAAGGGAGCCAGTCAGACACGGAGCGACTTAAGCTAGAACATGAGCTGGATTGGGGTAACTGGAGGCGGGAGGAAAGGGAGCGGCCCAGGGGAGGGTGGACCTGTGGCAGGAGGCTGGATGTAGGTGGGTAACATTAACCTTGTTCCCGAGCAGGGCCAGGGAAACATGGCGGACATGCAGTCTCCTCAGCCAGGCCTGACCCTGCTGCCTCGCTGGAGGATGCCTTCAACTCAGCTCTGAATCCTTCTCGATCGACTCGGGCCACACTGCTTGGGGTCCGACAGGCTGTGGAGGTGGGGGGAAAGAGGAGTCAAGGATACCCCCACATGAAAGCAAGGGCAGGCTCTTATCCTTCCTGTGTCCAAGGTTTGGGAAGCCCTTCTTGAGAACAGAAGGGTCTCTCTGCTCAGAGCCCTGTCCCACGCTGAGGGCCAAGTGTCAGTGACCTTGGCTGGGGGGTGGCTAGGGCCACAGAGTGGCAGAGTTCCAGAGTGTTGGCATGGGAGAGTCCTGGGAGGAGGCCCCAAGTCTGGCACTAGACAGGACTGTGTTTTAGCTGTGGTTCTGCTTCTTGGCCGTGTGTACAAAGCTCTGTGCAGAATGGAGGCCATGACCTCACCTTCCCCACAGGATTGCCAAGGGGGCTAAATGGAATCATAGATGGGAACAAGTGAGGGCCAATATATATATATATATATATATATATATATATATATATATATACGTGTATATATATATATATATATATACATGTATATATATATATACGTATATATATATATATATACACACATACACACACATACATATACCACTGACCCTTGAACAACACAGGCTTGAACTGCATGGGTCCATTCATATGTGGATATTTTTCAATAAATACAGTACAGTACTGTAAATGTATTTTCTCTTCCTTGTGATTTTCTTGATAACATTTCCTTTTCTGTCATTTATTTTATTGTAAGAATACTGTATATAATACATACAACATATAAAATATGTGTTAATCATCTGTTTATGTTATCAGTAAGCCTTCCAGTCAACAGTAGGCTGTTAGTAGTTAAGTTTTCGGGGAGTCAAAGGTTATGCACAGATTCTCAAATGCATAGGGGAGAGCGGGTTGGTGCCCCTAACTCCTGAGTTTTTCAGGGGTCAACTATACACACACACATACCCACACAATTATATAATTGTATAATTATACATACACATATATATGTATATGTATAATTATTTTTAGAAGGACTTGGCTCACACAATTACAGAGGCTGAGAAGTCCAAGCTCTGTAGCTAGCAAACTGAAGACCCAGGAGTCAGACCATTGTTCTAGCTCAACAGTCAGGCAGAGAGAGTGAATTCTCCCTTATCCTGCCATTTTGTTCTTTTCAAGCCTGCACCAGGTTGGATGAGACCCACATACATTGGGGAGGGCAGTCTGCTTTATTCAGTCTGTTGATTCACTTTTTTATCTCATCCAGAAACACTCATGCAGACAACACCCAGAAGAGTGTTTAACCAAATATCTGGGCACCCTGTGGCCCAGTCAAGCTGATGTAAAATATTAACCTTCACAGAAGAGACTGCTAAGGGTTACTCGGCAAACTTGTGGCAGACCCAGAGGACGGTCTGATCCAGGCAGAGATGGGAGGGCAGAAAGCAGAGATTTCTGCCAGTATCTATCTTTACACCAGGGCAGCAGGACAGACGTGACCTCCTCCCCAGAGAGCACGGCACCTTCTGCCTTTTGACCCGGGTTCTAGTTCTGGCTCTGTCATTTTCTAGCTGAGTGACTCTGGGCCGTCACATCTTAGGGCCCTGGTTTCCTCCTTTGTGCAGAGAAGTTGTGTTGTGCGTCTATGGCTCGCTGAGTGACCATGTTGCATGTGACAGCAGGATGAGGGAATCTGGGGCAAGAGACTAACGTTTAGCAGACAGCATAGAAGGGGGGTCAGGGTGGTGCTGGAACCAGCATTCCAGAACCACCAACTCTGTGTCTTTGCAGGAGTTATTTACTCTTTCTTCCTGCACCTTAGTTTCCTCATCAGCAAATGGGGATCCAATTAGATAATGCATCCTAAGTGCGAAGCATGGTGTGGAGCTCATGCAAACCTTCCAAGAATATTAGTCATTCGGATTTTTTGAGAGCCTTCCACGTGCCACGCATTTTATTTATTTACGTAAAACCCTTAGCTCATCAAATCACCCCAACAGCCCAAGAGGCGGTGTGGCAGAGGCAAGACTGCATGCTCCACAATTTTTCTGTTTCTGCCTCCACGACATGCAGTGGACTACATTTCCCAGCCTGCCCTGCAGGGGGACCGTGGGACCTCTGTCTGGCCAATGGAATGGGGGCAATGTAATGGGCTCTTCTGCTTCCAAGCTGGCCCCCTCAAACCTCCTGTGTGAGGTGCCTTGTGTTCCCTCTTGACGCCTCGGTTGGTCAGCTGTGGAGGATCTAAAGCAGCGGTTCTCCAACGAGGCAATTTTGCTCCCTCTTCTGCTGGGGACGTCCATTAGGCAATATCTGGACACATTTTTGGTTGTGACAACTTGGGGTAAATGCTACTACTGGTGTCTCGTGGGTAAAGGGCAGGGATGCTGCGAAACATGTCAGAATGCATAGCACAGCCTCCACTACAAAGAATTATCCAGCCCCAATGTCAGTAGAGCTGACATTAAGAAAACCTGGGCTCTAGCCCAGGTCCCGAGGCCCTGGGATAGTCTAAAAAGAAGAGCCTGCGTTCTGAATGACTGTATGGAGTACAGCTCTCCTTCCCCCAAGGTTTAGACTGGAAGTAAGAAATAGGTCTTTAAACCACTGAGATTTGGGGGACTATTTGTTAGAACAGTTGGCCTACCTCAGTTAATGCAGGCAGCTACTGCTATGCCCGTTTCACTGATGAGGCAACTGAGACAGGAGGTCACGGAACTTGTAAATGACAAAGTGTGGGTTTGCAACCAGGTTTTCTCTGTGCTAAAACCCGTGCTCGCCTCAGTATTAGTACGGCCTCTTTTCAGCTCCTGGTTTTAGGGAGAATCCTCATCATCATTTCTGTCCCCTCTCTTACATCCCCCAGGGGATTGATGTGGAGGCAGCTATAGAACAAATCACTAAATTGCTGCCAGGGCTTCTGCTCTGAGGCCTCCTGCTTTTGGGAGGAGCGTGTTCCCCAGAACACGCTGGCGGTCCCATCCCAGGCAGCCCGCGTTGGTTATCTGTGACACTGGATACCCCCCTACCAAGGGCTGGTACACAGCCCCTGCATGTGTCCGCTGTCCTCTGCATGGAGCCTCCTCCCATCACATGCTCTGTTCTCCAGAGCCAGCCCCCAGGTTTGAATTTCCGGGCAGGTGTCTGGAGGCGTCTTGGCTCCCTGTTAATTTCCTGACTTGGCTTCCTGAAAGGCAGAGGGCCCAGAGGTGGCTGCCCGGAGCGATTAGGAGATAGAAATGTCTCCTCTGGCTTCTTGCCTGCCCATCGGCCCACCTGGGGGCCCCTTCACTCATAGTCCGGCTGCACAGAGGGGGTTGAGCTAGGCTGGTGAGCCTGGCTGTGGGTGGGCGGCAGAACCTCATCGGGGAGAAACAGGTGTCTAAGCCTCCAAGAAACATGGTGTGTGTGTGTGTGTGTGTGTGTGTCTGAATGTGCGTATTGGTGTGTTTACCTACACCTATGACCCTACGAGTCATAGGACCCGCCAACAGGTCATTTGGTGCAGAGGCTTTTTCTGTGTCCACACAAGTTAGCGCCGTTCCAATGCTTTATAGGGAAGGAGCCCCTCCTTCACTTACATAAGTCAAGCCTGTACCAGTTCTCTGATGGGTAGGAAGTCCTTCCTCCAGTCTGCTCCGCGTCCCTCTTGGTGCAGTCTGTGTCCATTGTCTTTGGTGGAAATGCACGGTATCTTTTTTGCCTCCCTGATGTCAAGCCTTGCCGGTACCTGAAAGTAGAAATTGAGCTTCTCCCTCAAAATACTTCCCAGATTCTCTTCCGCAGACCTGGGAAACCCACTTCCCCTTGCTTGTTTTTCACAGATGAGGATGGCTTCTGGGGACCTGCCCGGTAGGAAAAGTGTGTTTGCCAGTTTTCCTTCCTTTTTGAAGTTCTTTTCTCCTTTAGGAGTCCCCATGGCTGCAGAAAAAGCATAGGCTTTGGGAGCCAGGCAGATATGCATCCCAGCTCCTGCATGGTCATTTACGAGCTGAGCCATCTCGGCAAAGTTTTTTAACCTCTCTGAGCACGGCTCTGTTCCTGCACTTTGCACCGAGCGAGTTCCAGAGCACATGCTCAATAAATGTTTCTTTCTTCCCCCTGCCTTCCTCCTTTCTGTCTCTCTCCATCAGTGGGAATCAGGTGCCCACACTCTCCACCCTACCTCTCTCCTACTTTCTCTCTGGCCCTTCGGCTACTGCTGCCTGAGAAAGGATCAGATGTGCACACGTCTCCTGCCAAACCTGATCAGTTGAGTGCAGGGTTAGCATGGGCCAAGTGCATTAGGGAAACTAAGTAGCCATGGCGACATCCCAGGCACCAGCCATGGGGTGGATGAAGGGAGAAGGCTTTCCCATTGCCTCTGCTCATGGAGCCTGCTTTTTACCCCCTGATCTTTAAAAAATTTTTTTTGATGTGTATTTATTTTTGAGAGAGAGTGACAGAGTATGAGCAGGGGAGGGCCAGAGGAAGGGAGGAAGACACAGATCCAAAGCAGGCTCCAGGCTCTGAGCTGCCAGCACAGAGCCCAACGCGGGGCTCGAACTCACGAACCCGTGAGATCATGACCTGAGCTGCAGTTGGACACTTGACCGACTAGACCACCAGGTGCCCACTCCCTTATCTTTGAGTCCTTCTCCTGGCACCTACTCTGTGGGTTTCCGTTGGCCCCGATAAGAGAGGGCCCCGTTGGCCCTCTCTTAAAGCTGCAACCACAGTCCTGCCTGTAGTTAGATCTGGGGTCACTTGATTGCAGGATGCCCCAGATTTCTTAGAATCTTAGAGTACTGTAGCCATTTTCCAGATGGGAAAGCAGGCTCAGAACGGGGCCAAGATCTGCTCAAGGCTTCCTTGAGTTGGGTGAGACTCAGGTATCCTGACTCTGAGTCCAGTGCTGTCTCCACCGTGCTAGTTAGATGGGGGGCCCAACTGTGACTCTTACTCCCTGGGAACCAGGATGTACACAGCTCCCTGAACACGGTAGGAGCTTGAGGGGGTTATCTAAAATTTTTTTTGAACATTTATTTATTTTTGAGAGACAGAGCATGAGCAGGAAAGGGGCAGAGAGAGAGGGAGACACAGAATCCGAAGCAGGCTCCAGGCTCCGAGCCGTCAGCACAGAGCCCGACACGGGGCTCGAACCCACGAACCGTGAGATCATGACCTGAGCCGAAATTGGACGCTTAACCAACTGAGCCACCCAGGCGCCCCATTGAGGGGTTATCTAAAGAGTTGACTTTCTCCTTTTCAGGAGGAGAAGGGAGAAGGTCCAGGCATCCCTGAACAAAGGACCCTCAGGAGGGTCACAGCTCATTTTCCTGAAATCTAGGGTCGCATTAAATTCTTATATCTGCGAGCAGCCTTTCAAATTGGCTACTGCCACTGCTGTCTGTGTGTTACATAAATGCTCACGGAGGCAAGAAGCAAACAGGGAGCGGGGGGGTGGTGGGGAGAGCCTACATGCAGAGATTCAGGGAGAGATGGACAGAAGAAGTGAGAGATGGAAAGGGAGAGATGGTAAGACACAGAGAGAAAACACATTCAGATACAGAGGCACAGATAGGTGGCAAGACAGAGGGAGAAACAACAGACTGAAGACGAGAGAGAGGAGAAACAAGGAAACAGGTGGAAAGCAAGTGTGAGACAGAGGGACACACAGAGAGTTGTAGAGTGAGGTAGAGAAAGCAGGAAACAGGGAGAGCACGGATGAACAGACAGGCAGGCAAGCAGACAGACAGCCACACACACGGAGACACAAAGGGAGGCCGAGGTAAAGAGAAGAAGACATTGAACTGATTAGAGACACAAAGATACAAAGCAAGCAAAGGGATCCAGAGAGATGAGTTTTCCTTTTGCAAAATTTGGATTTTGAAGCTGGTTTGCACATGAAAGGGAAGATGAAGGGTTTGTTCTCAGGATCATGGAAAAATCTGTTCGGGTGGAGGCGAGGTCAGGGACCACATACATAACTGCATGGAAATTTCTATGTTCACACACATGTGAGCTTTGCAGAAACCCAGGGAGGTAAGCAGCCGGGGATCGCTGTCACTCACATCTGAAAGGTGGGGAACCCCAGAGGCAGTGAGTTCCCCAGGCCCCAGCCGGTAAAATCCGGCCGTGTTTGCACCTACATGGGCCTCACTGAAGTGCTTACTGTGCTCGTCTTGCCATGCTCCTGGGGTGGTGGACAGGTTGAGGAGCTGTTCTGGATTCTGGGCCTCAGACATCTTCTCACAGGTGGGGATGCAGGGCATGGCAGAATGATGGCCTCACCTCCTGCCACAGGGCCTTTGCTCTTTCTTTCTTTCTTTCTTTCTTTCTTTCTTTCTTTCTTTCTTCTTTCTTTCATGTTTATTTATTTTTGAGGGAGAGAGTGAGACAGAGCACGAGCAGGGGAGGGGCAGACAGAGAAGGAGACAGAGGATCCGAAGCAGGCTCCAGGCTCTGCGCTGACAGCAGCGAGCCCTATGGGAGTCTTGAACTCGCGAACCGGAGATTGTGACCTGAGCTGAAGTTAGACACTCAACCGACTGAGTCACCCAGGTGCCCCCCTACCAGTCTTTTCCACGGGGGTTGCCCGTGGGTGGAAATGCGCCTTCTCCCTCACCTAAAATCCTGGCCTCAACTCGATTTGACACCTGTCTGTCTGAGATGAGATGTCCAGGGCCTCAGAGGGCAGCTAGGTGCTTTGAGAAGAGACTTTCCTTCTTCCCTCCTCTGCCCCCATTCATTTTCCAAACGTTCAGTACGTGCCAGCAACTGTCATAGGTACTGAGGGATTCAGAATGAACAACACCAGTAAAAAGAAAAAAAAAAAGATAAAAACGGCAACTTGCCCCCAAGGAATTTACACTTTAGAAGGGGTGACAAAAGCAAACAAAATAAATTTAAAAAATGGCATTATTAATGATGACTCCTGTCATACAGGAAAAAAGTGAAGCACGGGGGGGAGAGTGGGGGTGTTGGTACAGTTCATAGATGACAGCTAGGAAGGCCTCACCTGGCAGATGACATCCAAGTAGAGATCTGGAAGAGGGGAGGGGCATGTGAGTATCTGTGCATGTGCAAAGACCCTGTGGCAGGAGGTGAGGAGGCCAGTGTTACTGCAGCACAAAGGATGCAGGGGAGAGTGGTAGGTGATGAGGGCAGAGAGACAGTGAGGGCTTTGTAGGGTCATGGTCATGACTGGCTTTTACCCTGAGTGAGACAGAGCCATGGGGAGGTTTTGAGCCGAACAGTGCCTGGACGCGACTTGGATTTTAATGGGGTCGATTGCTCTGATGGCTGGGTTAGGCCTAGTGTGAAGAGGGCAAGAGCTGAAGCAGGGAGACAAAATTTCCAACATTAGCGAGGTTCCGTGAGGCCACAGGATGAAAAGGCACAGTTTCTGCTCTCCAAGAAAGTGGTACCTGGTAGCAGGTGTGGGGTTCGTGCGGACAGGTGACCTTCACCTCCACGCTGTGTGCCCCAGAGGGAAGAAAGGGCTGAACATGCAATGCAAGCTTCCGAGTTAGGCGTAGGAGGAGAAAGCAATTGTGTTAAGTATATAGTAGGTGCTGAGCCCTGTTCCTACCAATACAATTTAATTAAAAAAATTTTTTTTAATGTTTTTACTTATTTTTTTTTTAATTTTTTTTCAACATTTATTTATTTTTGGGACAGAGAGAGACAGCATGAACGGGGGAGGGGCAGAGAGAGAGGGAGACACAGAATCGGAAACAGGCTCCAGGCTCTGAGCCATCAGCCCAGAGCCCGACGCGGGGCTCGAACTCCCGGACCGCGAGATCATGACCTGGCTGAAGTCAGACGCTTAACCGACTGCGCCACCCAGGCGCCCCAATGTTTTTACTTATTTTTGACAGAGAGAGAGGGAGAGAGAGAGAGAGACAGAGCATGAGTGGGGGAGGGCCAGAGAGAGAGGGAGACACAGAATCCGAAGCAGGCTCCAGGCTCTGAGCTGTCAGCACAGAGCCCGACGCAGGGCTCGAACTCACAGACTGCGAGATCATGACCTGAGCCGAAGTCGGACGCTCAACCTACTGAGCCACCCAGGTGCCCCGAATACGATTTAATTTAAATCATTGCACCAGCTTAGGTGTTTTCTCCTCTTCCTAGACAAGGCCCCCGAGGCTCACGGTAGTAGTCAAGGAGCTTGACTGAACTTCACCGCAGAAAGGAGGGGAGCTTCGGTATCAAGTTGAGGCAGCCCACCTGGAAAGCCCCCGCTTGTGCCTCTGGGCCCAATGCCTCACCTGGATACCAGATACTCACATGCCCCTCCCCTCTTCCAGATCTCTACTTGGATGTCATCTGCCTTTGGTTCCTCCCAGCTACCTTGGTTTCCTCTCTCTCTCCAGAGGAGGCTCTCCGTAGTCCTTGAGGGAGTGAGTTGAGCTTTTTCCTACTTGGGAGCCCCGCACAAGCCATTTCCTCTACCCGGAACACGCCTCTCCCACCCTCTTTCGTAGGCAAACCCATTCACCTGTCAGGTTTCAGATACCAAGTTACCTTCTCGGGGGACTTCTCCAGATGCCACCCGAGTCAGCCTTCTGATCCCATGCCCTGCCCAGCTCTGGGGACTTTTCCTCAGCACTCATCTTCGTGCAAAGACAGGAATGGGAAAACGGGGAGCGATGCTCTCGGGGGAGAAGTATGGCACTGGGGGGCCTGGCAGGGTCAGGGATGGGGTGCTAATACAGCGACGGGGAAGGCTGGACGCAAAGACCAGTGGACCTGGTGGGGTCACATGTGCAGGGGGCTGTGAGCAGTGCCTGGACTCTGCCCCCCTGAGAGTAAGATGTCTTTGATACCTCTTGTCCCCTTCTCATCTTCTTCCATGGCATTCTCAAGTAGGGGGTGGGGGAGCTAGGCAAGCGGGGCCAGAGAAAGTGAGGGCCTGAACTTGGGCAGAAACACTGCCACCCATCTCCCCACTGGACCCCCTCTCAGCAAGCCACAGCCCTTTCCCATAGGTGGGACCCAGCACTGAGGACCCCTCTTTGCTCACACCCTTCCCAGCAGCTGGGGAGCTAGAAGAACCCACCCAGGCTGGGGTCTGTCTGCTGCCATGCAGCCGGGGACTGGGCTTTTCTCTTCCCTCATTTCCCCCTTGGCTCACTCTGCCATGGCGGCCCTACAGCTCCCAGCTTTTGCTTCGGGACTGGCAGACACGTCTCATCCAGAGGGATGGGGCTTTTGCTGGCAGAGGCAGTGGGTGATGGTGACAGTGAGTGACTTTGGAGCAGTCAGGGATGCCCCAGCTCTCCTCTGGGGAATCTCAGAAAACAGCCTTGCAAATGGAACTTGACCTTGGTTGCATGGCGTAAGAGAAAAAAAGACCTCAGGCCAAATGAAATCAGGGAGCAGCCTCGAAAGAAGTCAGATTCCCTTTTCTTCCTTTTTAGTCTCCTACGCTCGGTGCCCAGGGGACTCTGAGTTTTGAAGGCACCTGCCCGCTCTCACTTAATCTGAGAAAGTGAGGGTGTCCCAGGATCCAGGGCTGGGAGACAGCAGTTGTAGGTAATGAGGCAGGTCAGTGTTGGTGAAAGACAGTTTTCCCCGTCTGCTCTCAGGCACTGTGGTTTGGTTTTCCTTTTGTTGAGAGAAGATCTGGTCTGACATTATGCGTATTACCTTTGTTTCTTTATAATCTGAGAGAATTGTAGTCGGTGCTGGCTTCTTGTAGCAAGGCATGAGAGTGGCTCCGTGGAAGGGACAGGCCAGGCACTAGGAGACTGGACTTTGCCCTTAAAAAGCTGTGTGATCTTAGGCCTTCCCTTGTCCTCTCTGGTCCCTGTGTCTTTAGGGCTAGGTTTGACAGGAGGCCCTCAGGCCCCTGGACTGTGCCAGGCTGGTATGACAGATGGATGTGGCCAGACCCTCAGGAGGTGAGGCCTCCGGCGGCCACCAGGTCCTGTATGTCTCATGTCATCTGCTGGGCAACTCCAGGCTGGCCTCCCCTTGCCTGGCTCATTCTCGCCGTCTGGGCATTCTCAGGGAGGCCTTGACCTCCATCCGGTTTTCACTACCTGCTGGGAATTTCCTTGCAATGTGGTGGTGGCCTCCATGAATCTCAGCTCCTCCAGGGCTGGGAACACCTCATTTGCTTGACTGGGGGCTGCCGATCCCTGCTTCTTTCTTAGTGACCCCCTGCTCAGTGATAGGCACGGAAACAGATGGAAAGGTCAGATCTGAAGAAGGATGCTTCTCTCCTAGGCCTGGAGATCCCTGCTTAGTGGTGGTGGGGGGTGGGGGGCGGGGTGGGGGGCGAGGAGATGGGCTCCCTTGGGGACCCTGGTTCAGAAGGATGCTGTCTTTGGGGTTGGCAGTAGGAATGAGCACCAGTGGTGAGACAACAGGGTGCCGGTTCTGGCTTAGGTTCTTTTTTTTTTTTTTTTTTAATGCTTATTTATTTATTTTAAGAGACAGAGAGAGAGTCACAAGCAGGCTCCTTGCTCAGCACAGAGCCTGATGTGGGGCTTGATCCCACAACGGTGAGATCATGAGCTGAGCCAAAATCAAGAGTTGGACACTCAACCTACTGACCCGCAGGTGCCCCCTGGCTTAGGTGCTAACTCACTCTGAGCCTCTCTCCTCTCTCTAGGCCTCAGTTCTCCCTATCTGTAAAATGAGGGGATTGGACAATGTCCATATTCTCAAATGATCTTTCCTGGGTGTCTGAATCAGAGTTACCTGGCTGCTTGTTAAAAAACGCAGAAGACTTTCAGCATCAAAGCTTCGGGGCAAGGGCCTGGGAATCTGTATTTTAGTAAATCCTACCAGCTGATTCTGATGCATGTGAAGTTTGCCAGTGGCTGGAGTGGATGACCCCAAAGGGCCCTCTGGCATTAGTGCTATCCTGGCCTCTCACCCTCCTTCTTGGGTGTGTGACTGAGCGTTCAGTCCCATGTACAAATGTTAGGTCACATCAAGTCCTGTAGGAGGATATGGGGAGGTCTCTCTCTCTCTCTCTTTTAAAATAACCGCACGACACTTTTTATTTTCTTTAATCAGAAAAATAAGAGGGAAACTGGTTTCCCTGGGAGGGAAGAGAAGGCCTCACCGAGAGAAGAGATCACCAAGAAGGAAGCAGTCCTGTCTTCGGGAGATGCTGTGGGGGACAGAGACTGGCCTTGTTCCGTGTGACTCTGGAGGCAGATTCAGGACTACGTGAGTAAATGTTGAAGGAGGGAAGTACAGTAAAACCTTGGATTGTGAGTAACTTGTTTCGCGAGGGTTCCGAGGGAGGAGCAAACATTTCTAATAAGTTTTAACTTGATAAACGAGCGACGTCTTCCAGTATGAGTAGTATGTGATGCCGAACGTCAGACGATCACCACTGAGCCAACGGCTCTTGAAATTCGCTTTGATATAGGAGTGCTTTGGATGACAGGCATGTTTCTGGAACGATTTATGCTCGCAAACCAAGGTTTCACTGTCCGTCCTAACAATGAGAGCCGCAGGCCGCCTTGAGCGGTGGTGAGCGAGCGCCCCTTCAGGCTGGAGGGTGGGTTGACGTGTACCCTCTTGGGGGAATATGGTGGAAGTAGCAGTTGGGGCCGAAGGCATTTATGAAGTTCCTTTCCAAGTCAGAGTGGCTAGGATTCCATAGAAGTCAAGCAGCTTCGCCTGCCTAGGATTTAAAGCAATGCGCGCACACCCGTGCACACATGTGCTCACGCACATACAAAGCGACACTCACACAGGCACGTTCCCACACGCAGGAAGTGCACACAGGCATGAACACGTGCATGGACCCACACGGACATGCGCGTGCTTCACGCACTGTACACATCGTCTCGGCTGCTTTCCTCTGGCTGTTTGTTTCCCTCCCCACCAAACCTGGGGGGCCTCCCTGTGCCAGCTTCCGGGCTGGTCTCTGGAGTCAGAGCCTTGTTGAATCTCCATTAGCGCTCTTATTTCCGGCACCGAATTAAAAGTGTAACCGAGAGTTAATTATTCTAATTCAATTTGGCCCTAATGCGGGTGCGTGTGTGATGGGAGGCCCCGGGCGGAGGTGAGGCCGGGTGTGGGCAGGAGGAGGGGACCTCAGGATTTCACACGCCTTAATGATTTCTTGCAGGAAACTGCCCCAAAGCCTTTTCTCTCTGCCTCCTTCCCTGCCACGGCCACAGTCTAGATTTCTTAGAAATCTCAGGGTGCTCTGGGGAGCTTGGCTCTGGGAAATCATGGAGGAGATCGCAGTCTTCCCTTTGGAGGCCAGAGCACAGGTGGAAAGGGGTGTGTGGGTGTGCGCATGTGCGCATGCGCATGCCCACACGTGTTGCGTGTACTCTGGTGGAGAGCAGTCCAGACTCTCGTGTCAAAAAGCCTCCAGAGAGCTGAGTTGGAGCTTCTCGTGAGCATACACGGTTGAAGCCTGCCCGCGCCCCCTCCCCGCCCCGCCCCCCCTTGCCCTGAGCCTTCCTCCTTGGATAAAGCTGAGAGAAATGAAGATTACTGCCTTTGCTGCCCTCTTCTCCAGCGCAGATTGCTTTTCAGATCGGTCTCCTGCTCCTGCCTCCACTCCCCGCTCAGACTTGTCTGTTCATTCCCCTCCCTCTCCTACTCAGAAATGGAGAGTTTGGGCTCCACTCCAGCTTTCCCTAGTAACCGGGCTTTCCCCAAACACTGAATCTGCCCCCACATGTGAACACGGGGCCCCTCGATGGGTGCTGGGGCGGGGAGGAGCGAGGGTGGAGTCTGAAGAATTAGGATTCATGCCCCGGGGCTTTCTGTCTCACTTGAGAATCAAGCCGGGGCCTTGGAGATCCCGGACTCATGCAGGAGGCAGCATCTCGGTTGGGAAAGACAGATCATAACATCACAGAATCTTAGGAAGCTGATGTCAAGCCACTTAGCTGATGCTCGACTAGCTTCTACAGCATTCCTGCCTTTTTGCACAGCCCGTGATGGGAACTCACTATCTCCTAAGGTCTCCCTGCGTCCACATCTTCCTGTGTTTTGAGCTGTGATCTGCATCCTTGGAAGTTTCCTCCCGTTGGTCCTATAGCTGCTTTCTGGGGTCACACAGGACAACTCTGCCCCCTGACAGCGCATAAAGTATCTGAGTGTAATGTATAATGTTCTCTGCCAAACCTCCTCTTCTCCAGGGCAACAGTTCCCCAGCTGGCCTCGCACGATGGGGGCTGTGAGTCCACCTGCGGTAGTCAGGGCAGGCCAACCGCGATGCCACCCATGCCCAAATCTCAGGGGCTTCATTTACATACAGGAGTTGACTTCTCAGTCAGGTAACTAATGGTCCAGTGCACCTATTCAGTAGGCAACCTTCTGGGTAGCAATTCCACATCCCTGTTTCCTTCCATCGTGGGTTCTGGCCTGCTGTAGAAGGGGTCTTCTCCATTTAGCCAGGGGGAAGGTCATGTCTAGAAATGATGCACATCACTCTTGTCCACACCCTGTTGGCTAGAGCCCATTCACGTGGCTGACCCTAAGAGCAAAGCAGGCTGGGAAATATAGGCTGGTGGTACGTCCAAGGAGTTAGCCAGTCTGTACCACGTCATCCTTAGGTCACCCTTCTCCGAGCATGCTTCAGCATGGGCAGGGGAGAGGGCGGGAGCAGGGGCCAAGCATGTCAGGCCAAAGCGGGGTGCTGGCCCTGTAGACACTGCCCACTGGCATCCATGTGCTCCACAGCAGGTGCCGGTGTGTAATCATCAGGAGCACTGATCTGTAGCATGCATTAAGAGGAAGACAGAGGAAATTAAATTTTCTTTTTAATCCAATTAGGGAAAAATACCAGGGGTGGTAGGTTTGTGTGTTTGTTACTCACTGGCTCATAGAGCCATTCATCCAAGCTTTCTGGTTCAGCTGTATCACTCGGGTGGAGCAATTGTCACGAGGAATGAATTCGCAGCCTGTGGGGCTGATGGATGAATCTGGAAGGAGGGTGAGGGTGCCTGGCAGGGGTGCATGTCTGGATGAATGAGAGGTGACCCAAACTTCACCTTTCATTAGGGGACCCTAACACTGGCCTGTTGGCTGGATGGTTTCTAGATCCCAGGTTTCTAGAGCCCAGCCAACAAGATGGGGTTTGGCAAAGTTTTGCCATGCCCTTGATGGTTGGACTGGATTTATGGTTTCTGGTAATCCTTTCACCTCTTCTGCTTCCTTTTCTTGCCCCCTTTTCTCACCCTTCCTTCTTTTCTTTCTCTTCTTTATTTTCTGAAGTTATGAAGATGGCGAGGAGTGGAGAGGAGTTCCCGGCAAGGGATTTAGCATGAGGAAATTCAGGGAGAGGCAGAAGGCAAGGGGATGGCTACCCTAGCTGGAACAGGATTGGGGGCAGGGAGACCATTAGGGGGTGAGACTGGACCAAGTGTGAGGGTCCTGGGATGTCAGACTGAGAAGTCCTTGAAGTTTCTAGTTCAACGTTGTATCTCCAGGACCTGGTGCCATGCCCAGCACGTAGTAGGTATTCAAGAAATATTTTCTGAGTAAGTGAATGACATTGTTCTGATAAGTAAAGCCTGAACTTCAGCCAACTGAAGCTAGCTGAGGGTAGAATGGCATAATCCAGACACGTATGAAGTGCCCACAGGTTTTACAGTGGAAAAGGAATGGGAGTATGGGGTGCTTACCCTGGAGAAGCGCATTGTGCAGTTGGAGAGCTAATCCACTCATGCATGAAGGATTCTAAGGCAACTTGTGTGAGAAATAATAATAGCACAGACACACTGAGGGGACCCAAAGTAAGGAGCATATAGTTGTGAAGTAAATTGGGGGAAGAGTCTTAGAGAAAGTTGGATTGTGCTTTGGATTGGTGGAAGGGTGCTGGGAGGGCATTCCCAGTAAGGAACAGGCAGAGCAAAGGCTGGGAGCACCAGATGCTTGTTGGGAGGGGACAGTGAAAAGACTGGCCCATCATATTTAATAAGGTCCTAGAACCTGAAAGGCCTTTCATTTTTTTCAAGCAGCAGACTGAGGCTCAGAAAGGGTATAAGAAGCCCAGGGTCACACAGCAAATGCTAAGAAGACCAACCTTCCGACTCTCAGCCTAGTGCTTTTTCTCCTACACCATGCCGCCAGCTACCCTTTCAGGCAG
The DNA here is from genome assembly GCF_018350175.1 of Felis catus. Taxonomy (NCBI): domain Eukaryota; kingdom Metazoa; phylum Chordata; class Mammalia; order Carnivora; family Felidae; genus Felis; species Felis catus. The sequence goes on along the minus strand of NC_058381.1, from coordinate 22,512,808 downwards.
AACATGGTGTAGAAATTTGACAAACGTAGTCACACTGTGTCAAGGAAGGAGAAGAAAATCCGCAAACGTTGGTCCCCTTCCTGGGTATTTGCATCGTTCTAAATTGTCTTCTGTCTTTAAATTATTTCCCTTTGAAGATACTAAAAAGATCCTGGGCCTCCTGGGGATAAGGAGGAGGGTGTGTGTGTGTGTGTGTGTGTGTGTGTGTGTGTGTGATGGAGAGATGGCTTGGTTGGGGGCAGAGCTCTATCTCGGTTTGCCATATGGTAACCCTGGGCACCTGTCTGCTTGGCTTTGACCTTGACCATGGAGGTAGGAAGTTACCCATAGGGCAGGCTCTCTTCTCCCACTCTGGGATTTAGGAACTTGGGCGGGAGCTCTTTATTTGAGCTGTTGATCTTTTATTCTTTTGTGGTCAAAGTCTTCCACATTATGAAGGCTTTGGGGTAAGTTCTCCTTTTCCTTCCGCTGAGTCCCCACGGCTCAGACTTTGCAGTGTGCGTATCATGTTTCTTGAGGCCAATTCTGGCTTTGTTTCTGGGACCTCTGCTGTTAAAAAAATAAAAAAAGAACAAAGCTGTTCTTTTACTTCTAGGGAGTGAGTACAATTTGCCAGTACCTCTGGAAAGATAGTGCTATGTAGAGTGGTAAGAAATAGATTGGGGGGCACTGGTCATTTTCTTTGATACTGTAAGAAAAATATCAGAGTCCAGAGCCTGCCACCAATCGACTGTGTGACCCCCACTTCTCTGAGCTTCAGTTTTATCCCTGGGAATATGAGAGGATTGGACCAGATTTTCTCTAAAGTGCATTTTCGTTTTAGCCATTTAGAATTCCATGCTTATGCCTCAATTTCTCCCTCGATCAGAGATATTTCTTGAAAATTCCTTCTGTCTCAAGCACCCTGCCTATTTTTCCTCCCCACCTCCACACATGGAATGACCGAAAACACAGTTGCAAAGTAACGGATCTCATTACAAATCTCATTACATAAGCAATGAGGGAGAATGTTAGCATTAGCATCTTGGTTAAGGGCATGGGGCCTGGAGGTGGACTTCTCTGGTTAGAATCCTGGCTCCGCTACTTACGAGCTTGTGACCTTAGGCTAGTTCCACAGTCTGCCTGGATGTCAGTTTCCTCATCTGTAAAGATGGGGATGTTAATAATGTGCATCTGTGGGCAGAGAGTACGTGAAGTTAGCTAGGCAAAATGCTAATACCAGTCTTGGCACATAGGAAGTATTCAATAGATTTTAGCAACTGGTGTAAGTACAATGATGACTTTGCCGTAGATTGCAGCACGCTCGTGCCCAAGATTCCTCATCCCTCCCCTCTCTGTCGCACACACCTATAGTCCAGACCACTTAGTGTGGCTCACGATGTTCCCTCAGACATGAGCCATGAGTATATTTTGGGTTCCCAACTCCCCTTTCCTCCAAAAAACCACGAAAACTTTATAATCCGATAATACTCAATGGCTAACGAGCCTCTGAAATAATGACACTTACTCTACACACTTGCCAGGAATGTTTGTCCTCATCTTCGACACCTGGTCCACATACCCCCGCGTCTGTGGTTTCTCCAACCCTTCAAGCAGGGATCACCACTTTCACCGGGGGGAAACGATGGACCCAGAACACGCCGTCATTAGATGGGTTCCCCTGGAGCTGACAGTATTTACTGATCTGCCTTCTTTTCTCTGAGATACATGAGAGTGGAGACGACTTCATTTTTATTTCTATCCCGGGTGCTTAACACAGTGCCCGAGTTTACTCTCAACCAAGCCATCTTTCCACTGCACACAGAGCTTAGAGCTGGTGCCCAGTGAAGTTTTCTGAGTTTCATGTGAAACACTGAAAATGGATGTTGGGTATGTGAGGAGCAAGGATCAAGGTGAATGGTGTTGGTGGTGGGGAGGCGGGAATAATTCAAGAAGGTTTACTGAAAAGATGAGACTTGAACTGGTTTTGGGAGCTGGTTCAAGGTCTCCTTCATGGGAACAGGTGCCTCTGGGAGTCTGTACCAGGTATCTTGGTCCCCACTCAGGAACAAAGTGGGGACCTAACCTCCATGCCCAATCTGGGTCCTGTCACTAATCATTTGTTCATGCCTAGAACCTGGGTATTACTTAGGTTGCTCTTTCTCTCTCTACCCTCTTATTCTTCCCCATCCAAATACCAAGCCATAGATTTAATTTCCAAAATATTTCTTCAATCCATCCACTTTTCTTTCTTTCTGCTGCCACCAACCCAGTCCAACCTGCCATTACTCTGCCTGGATTCTTGCAATAATTTTATAACGGATGTATCTGCATTCATTTAGAACCCTGTATCAGTTAGAATTAGTCTAGAGTATGAGTAGCAGAGATCCAAAGTTACATGGAAAAGTCTGCAGCTGAGCAGTTCAGGGCTCTTCTCCTCAGCATTGTCAGGCACTGAAGCTCCTTTTTATTTTAATGTTCTGTCGTTTTTACTCTGTGACCTCATGGACCAAGATGGCTGCTTCAGTCCCAGCTATTATATCTGCAGTCCAGCCAGCAGGAAGGAGGGCTGTCCTTTTACAGACACTTCCTGGATAGGGCTCACCACTTCCACTGACATCCCATTGGCCAAAACTGAGTCATAGGGCCACACATAGATGCAAGAGAGACTTGAGCTGGAATCATGTGCCCATTGGCAGACTAGAAGTGCTGAGAAAGCAAGTGAGTGGTAGTATTGGGGGACAATTAGTGGTTTCTACTACAAAGATCTAAACAAACAATTTCATCATCATTTCACTCTCCTGCTTAAAACCCTTCAATGGCTTTTAGATTCTTTCAGGGTAAAATTCAAAATCTTAACACAGCCTGCAAGATTATGATTAGATACTACCTTTTTTTTCCCCTCCTCAGGTCCTTCCCCAAGCCCAGTATGCTCTAATCATCTTCTCTGTCACCTTTGGGGACATCTATGGGTGCTAGGAGTCAGTGAACAAATGTCCCTACCCTCTGCCCTTAGAAAAAACAATTAAAAGTGCATTCCACATGGTTCTTCAGAGGGTCCCAGTAGGGCTAAGCCCAGTTGCCCACAGTGTAACCAACTCAACTGTGTACCTGTATTAGTTTTTCTCCTTCTCTCACTGTCTCTACCTCCTCACTTTGGTTTCCTGGGATCATCTTGTGCCTAAAATCTTGTCTCAGGTCCTGCTTTAAAAAATTTTTTTTAATGTTTATTTATTTATTTATTTATTTATTTGAGAGAGAGAGAGAGAGAGAGAGAGAGAGACATTGAGAAAGAGAGCGAGACAGCACAAGCAGGGGAGGGGCAGGGAGAGAAAGAGACACAGAATCTGAAGCAGACTCCAAGCTCCCAGCTGTCATCACAGCGCCTGAGGTGGGGCTTGAACCCATGAACTGCAAGATCATGACCTGAGCCAAAGTCAGATGTTTAACTGACTGAGCCACCCAGGCACCCCTCAGGTTCTGCTTTCAGGGGAACCTCAAATATGACAGTTAGTACTAGAAGTGGTCCTAGAAAATGGGATTCTGATACATCTCTTACCAGTCAGATGGCAATAGGGATTCCATTGTAGGCAGTTAGTGGGGCATGTGATAACCTCTGAGGTGCCAAAGCATCCTAATTCCTGAAACTTTCACTTGGTGGATTGGGTGAGGTACAGTTAGAAGGCAGACAGGCTGAAGCCCAGTTCCAGGAGCTAATGATAAGGGAGGCAGAACTGCAAAGGAGGCTGAATGTGCAATCTCCACAGGTCTCTTAGGCTCAAGTCAGGTCTCTGATAGCAAAGGGATGAGACCCCAACAGTGGATGAGGACATTGGGTGATGCATCTGAGAACACTGAACTCCCAGATTCCTCTGAACCCTCTCGGCTGGTAACAATAGTCCTCTCCCTTTTGTTGGAATAGGTCAGCATCTCTTTGTCTGAAGACCATGCAGAAACCTCTTCTGAGGTGGCCACCTTGTAAGATGATGCTTGTCCAACCTAAATATCTGCCTTTCATTTCCCACCCAGATCTGTAACTAGAGTCAGGTCTTAGCCTAGCTCAAGGGAAATATATAGCCTCTGTTGTGGGAGGAGATAGCTTATTCACTGAAAGAGTCGCGGAAGGACCTGAATAAGATATGACAGTATTAACTGGCAAATGTGTATGGGAGAGGAATTTGAGGGGTTGGACTCTGAATGGGGTGGAATATAGGCTGGAAACAGATTTATTGACATGGCGACACTCTCCCAAGACTCAGAATTTAATGTTCTGGAGAGGACTCCTGGAGCCAGTCCTAACCTGCTGCTGGAATTGCCCCTTGAAGATGTCAGAATAGCCTTGGCAGAACACTGAGGAAGGGGTCAGAAGGCTCAGAGAAGTGGATGCATTAGAATGGATTTATTACACAAAACCAGGAAAACTCCACCTAAATCCATGTGCCCTGGGAAGGCCAATAGGACACTCATCATTAAATTGATAAGGAATGCACTACTGAGAGAGGCTCTAGCATCACTGAGCTGTTCAATGGTGTCTGTCTTCTGGAGACCAGGGCTGTATTGGGAGATGTGGCCATAGAACTGGTTCCCTTGTATTGATGGGGATGAGAAGGTTCTGGACTAGCAGAGGTCTTGTGGTGGCATTAATCATCAGAGGCAAGGTTGACATAATTATCATAGTGGGAAGCAAGACCAGAATGGCCACCAGGGTGTCTTGATACATAGGGGACGATGGTGATGGGTAATACACTATGGGGTTCCTAGGGACTAAATAGGTGACCAACTTGGGTATTCCATGACTTGTGTAACCAGGACAAACAAAAAACTGGTCATCTGATGGCCAATATCAGCCACTGCAATAGAAAAACATGATTTCTCATCCATGCTCCAGGTCTGAGAACTATCTCAGACCTAGTGTCTATCAACCGATGAAAAGACTGAGCCCTTTTGAGGAAGAACCTGCAATGCCACCACAAGTACATACAATAAATGTTACCTTAGTTCTTTCCCAAAGGAGCCCATGACCATTCACCAAAGAAAGAGGAATACCCAGACCTTTTGAAGACTATCGAATATAGGGTCTGAACTATCAGTGATACTCGGGGACCTGTGATACCATCAAAATCCCCCAGTTAGACTGGGGGTATGTGAAGGCCAGGTGATAATGGAGTCTTGCTTATACTCACCTTATCATACATCTCATGGGTCCACAGACCCTTCTTGCAGTCATGCCTCTAACTCTTGTGTGCATTACTGGGATGGGTATACTCATTCATTGGCAGAACACTCACGTCAGTGCCTTCATCTGTGGTGTGAGAGTTTTTATGGTAAGAAGAGTCAAATGGAATGTCCTGAAACTTCCTTTCTCTCTAGCCAACATAGAAAGTGAAAAGCTGGGGCGCCTGGGTGGCGCAGTCGGTTAAGCGTCCGACTTCAGCCAGGTCACGATCTCGCGGTCCGTGAGTTCGAGCCCCGCGTCGGGCTCTGGGCTGATGGCTCGGAGCCTGGAGCCTGTTTCCGATGTTGTGTCTCCCTCTCTCTCTGCCCCTCCCCCGTTCATGCTCTGTTTCTCTCTGTCCCAAAAAAAAAAAAAAAAAAAAAAAAAAAAAAAAAAAAAAAAAGAAAGTGAAAAGCTAACCAAGTGGAATTGCAGAGATTAGTGCCACCCTCAAAGATCTAAAAGATGCAGGTTGGTGGTCTTCATTTAACTCTATTTAGTTCATCTGTTTGGCCTTTGTACTCAGATGAGATTTGTTGTTCTTGTTCACAGTGCTTCCATTAATATTACTACCTGAGGGACTAAAGTGGACCAGATTTATCAACATGGGATGCCACAAAACGTCATGTCAGACCAAGAGACTCCTTTCATGGTAAAGGACGTTGACATAGTCATGAGACATGTAATTCACTGGTCCTACAATGTAACACATAACCAGCTGGCCTGGTTGAATACTGGAGTAGCCTAGCAAAGGCTTAGGGAAGGTGCTGGTTTGTGAGAAACACTTTGTGGTGCTGATCTCCAGGATATGGTATATGTATTGAATCAGTGGCTAATGTGTGGTGCTATGCCTCTAATAGCTGGAATATAAATGTCTGGGAAACAAGAGATGGAAGTAGGGTTGGATCCACTCATCATTTCTAGTAACCTCTGTGGAGAATGTGTGCTTTCTGTTTCTCTCTTCCTTCAGGAGATAATGTAGGGGTCCACTGTGAGTGACACTACAAGTATGCCTGCTCACTTTGGGGTCCTCGTATTAGTGGAATAGCAGGCAAAGAGGAGGTGGGGATAATTCACTATGATTTTCATAAAGCTGGGGTTGCCGTTACATAATGAGGACAAGGAGGACTCTGTCTGGAGCTCAGGGATTCACTAGGAATCTTTTGATGTTTCTAGGCCTGATTATAATAGTGAGTAGGCTGTTGTGCAACCATAGCCTGATGGCAAGGCAAGCAAGGGCTTACACCCCTCAGGGAGCAAGCAACCCGGATCAACTGAAGTCTGACTGAAGATGAAGGAAGTATAGGGTAAGTGCTAAAGGATGTAGATTATGAATATCAATTGTAGCCTTGGTTGATCCTGCTTGAAGAATTCTTTTTAAGGGTTAAGGCCAGCCACATCTTGAAAAATTCAAGTGACAAGGTGCACTTATTTTGGGTCATGAGCAGCTCGGAGCACTACAAGGGGTGGACTGTAGCAGACACTTCCTGGGTCCCATGGCACATTCCTTCAGTTGACTTGATTTCAGTGCAACTCTGGTGGACAGTTCCAGGCATGCTGTCAGCATCTTATCTGAAGCCTGCAAAGTAGTATCTCTCTGCTTTTCTGACTCAGGGCTTTCTCTGAAGCCAGAGAAGACTGCTCAGCCCACACATGTGTAGTGTGGAAGTGCAGAAAAATGAATACCTCTGGGGGTCCCTCTGAAACAATGGGGACACGAGTCAGAGGTGAGTGTCCCAGCTTCTTTCCTTTAAAAGGATAACTCTGAGATTAATTTTGCATGGTTAGTCAGAGGGACTTGAGTTTTCTATATATATGTAACTAGTTCAACAATCTGCCCTTTGTTGTTTTTCTCCTTCCCTGTCTCACTCACCTTATTCCCTTGCTCTGGTTTCTCAGGATCATCCCTCCAAGCAAATTACCTGCCCCCCAGGACCTTGTTTCAGGCTCTGTTTTGAGAGGAACCCAAACTAAGAACCCACACTCATTTTCTCCTTTGAGCTTGTACAAATCCTGTTCAGATTTTCACCTATGTTACTTCCTCCCAAATTCTTCCCCGACCACCAGGTCTTGCTAAGAGACCCCTCTTATTATGGCTATACTCTCAGCACCTAATAGAGCACCTGGTTTATAAAAGGCTCTCAGTAAATATTTGTTGAGCAAATGGCTCCCCTGGTGGACCCTTCCCAGCAGGAGAGGAGTCCCTGAAGACAATTGTGAATCCTGCCACCCTTGACACAATGCTGCAGTCCCTGAGTACACCAATGCTGGCTCCCTATGTGGGACAGAAGTCCATTATCTGCTCATATCAAACTCTAATACACCTCAGCAAGGGGCCTCGGTAACTAGGCTGGATAAGTGCTGCACAGAACACCGTCTCCCCCTCCTGTCCTCCTCCTCTGCGCCCCTCCTCCCAGCCAGCCACATTAAGTGAGTAAGTAATGAGAATGGCTAGAAATTGAATTTTATGAAAAAGTAATCTGCGGCTTAGAGAACAAGCAGGGAGGAAGGGGGAGAGATTTGATGAGATGGGGGAGATGATTTTAAGGGCCATCAGAGGGAATGAAGGAACATGGGAGCTGACAAGGAGAGTCAGGTAGGAGAGTCATTCAATTAGGGAGGCTGAGACAGTGGCGGAATTTTGTCCCTCTTCTTCTGTTCTTTTCTTTTTTTCCCTCCATCCTTTTTATTGTATCTGTGGGTATTTTGTCTTCGTGTTCATGGGGTGGATGGGAGGAAGACTAAGACAGAGACGGCAGTAGGTGGGGAGCAGAAGATGCTTAGACTGTAGACTAAATTATGCTGCCTGCAACTCAGAGAATACTGACATCTGGAATGAACAAGGGGAGGAGGCAAGGGGCTGAGGAGGTACAGGCTTGGGTGGCTAGCATGGCATGACTCACCCCATCCTATTTTGGCCTCCTAGATGGCCTGCCTGGTCGTTCTGCACCAGTCATGATAGGTGAGCCACACTGTTGGACGAGTGATGCTCAAAGTTGGGAGCAAGCAAGGCTAGGTACTTGTTACAGGGAGAGTGAGCATATTTGTCATGCATCCTATGTTGTGTGAACCCCTCTCTGGGTGAGTATATGAGTGATCACATTGCGTCCAGACAACAACTTTACAAGGTTTCCACATTCAAGATGAGCAAAGTGAGGCCCACAGAGTTAGGTGAATCCCCAGGAAGATAATCAATCCATTCATGGAAGACTGAGAGCTGCCTGGATATACACTGGAATTGCGTGAAAGCCTGTGTTGACCAATGTCTCTGCTTCTGGTTGAAAGATGGTGAATTTAGGGACGTGACTGTGGTCAGGGTGGACCCAAACCCTTGCTGTGTTGCTCACAGTCAGCCGGTCTTCCTCCCCCCCCCCCCGCCCCGCACATACCTCACCTGCCTTGCCAACAGTCTCCCTACCTTGGTGTCTTCTCACAAGCCCCCCAGACTCCCTCCCTGGGCTTCAAGCCTCTCATTCACACACCCACGTGCCCCCCACTCCCCACCACCATTTGCAAACAGCTAAGTGGAGCACAGCTTGAGTTTGATGCTTGGTGATGATGAGTTTCCCAGCAGGGGAAGGGTTTGCTTTGCAGAGACAAAGACCAAAGCAGCAACATTAAATCTTCCAGCTTGTCCACACTCAGAGCTGCAAGGAGGCCCAGACAGCCTATCTTTGGGAAAACAGCAACGGGGTAGAGCCAGAGCAAACAGAAACCCCAGGGGGTTAAATGCAGCAATAGAGATGCCCAAAGCAGGGCTGATGGGATAATGGAGGTGGGTATATGCATGGCCATTAACAGGCAGATGAAAGGACAGAAGCACAGAGGGAAGAGACCACAGGGAGAAAAGAGACTGGGAAGTAGGGGGCTGGCTTCTTGCCCTGGCTCTGCCACCTAATCATGGAATGATTTTATGCTTCAGAATTTTAATTCAACTTTTTATTTTAGTGGGAGGGGGGGATTGGATGACTTTTAACTCCAGGTGAACTGGAGTTTAACTAGCCAACAAAGCCATGAGCTACAAAGGGGACTATAATTTAGCACAGTTGATACAGACAGAAGGGGCTCAGTGATTTCTTCATTGAACTACTGCATTACCAGGCCTTATTCTAAGGTCTGGATGCACAGTGGTGAGCACCACCAGTTTGCACCTTGCCTCCTGGAAATCCTGTTCTAGTAAGGAAGGAGACGTTAGTTAATAATCACACCAATATCTATCTCCTTGTAATCGCAATTTGTGCTCTGAAGGAAAGGGGTGAGGTGCTATGAGATAGAATTATATGGAGATTTAATTTGAACTCTAAGTTTGGAGCAGGTCTCCCTGAGAAAGTGATGCTGAAGCTGAGATCTGAAGAATGAGCAGGACAAAACTTCCTGGGGATGGAGCCGGAAGCACCCTGAGATGAGTCTGGTTTGAGTGGTGGACACAAGGCCCATGTGGCTGGAGCTCAAGGAATGAAGGGGCCACTTTGGGGAGGAGGGGGAGGCTGGGGAGGTAGGTGGCTCCTGGATCAGCTGTGCCTAGTTGGCTAAGGGTGGAACTGTCCGAGGTGCTGATTGAGAAAGGCTGCTAAGCCACCAGTTAAGACCTTGGGTGTAGTGAGAGGGAAACCTTGGGTGGTTGTGGCTTCAGAGTAGGTGGGCAGTGGGCCCCCTTACTGCCCCCCCCCAGATCACTCTTTCCCCGACCTTTGTGCAATGTGACACTTCACTGTCCTTGACACCTGCCATTATTTGGAATATTTTGTAAACTCGCCTCCTGTCACCATCCTCTGAGGGAGCTGGGACAGGAGAGATATTCCCTGCTGTAGGAAGGCAGAAAAATGAAGAATTTAGTGATTAAAAAAATGTTTATTTATTTTGAGAGAGAGAGAGAGAGAGAGTGTGTGTGTGTGTGTGTGTGTGTGTATGTACATGAGCAGGGGAGGGGCAGAGAGAGAGGGAGAGAGAGAATCCCAAGCAGGCTCTGTGTTGTCAGTGCGTAGCCCAACATGGGGCTCAATCCCACAACCCATGAGACTGTGACCTGAGCTGAAATCAAGAATCTGATGTTTAACTGACTGAGCCACCCAGGTGCCCCAAGTAATTTTTTTCCATAAAGAAATGAGGGGTTTGTAACCAATTAGCCAACCATCTCCTCCATATGTTTACTCATTTATTTGCAGGATTTAGAATCATAGGTCATAGGGAGACTGTGGCCAGGTTATGAGAGAGAAACCCAAAGGCCTATAGGAAGGTAACAGAAATGAGTGAATTGGGTCAGGCAGGCATAAGAAAACTGAGGATACACTAGGGAGAGGTGAGGCCTGGGGCAAACTGGAGCGTGTGCACCCTGTCTGAAGGAAGAGTGGTTATGCAGCACCATGTGGCTGTTGCCATGAGGGATGTGGGCCCACTTGTTGTCCCATCTTCTGGGTTTTTTTTTCATGTTTATTTATTTATTTTGAGAGAGGCAGAGAGAGCACAAGCAGGAGAGGGACAGGGAGAGTGAGAGAGAGAATCCCAAGCAGGCTCTGCACTGTCAATGCAGAGCCCGATGCAGGGCTTGAACTCAAGAACCGTAAGATCATGACCTGAGCCGAAATCAAGAATCGGACACTTAACCAACTGAACCACCCAGGCGCCTCTCCCATGTTCTGTTTTTTAAAATAATGTTTTATTTATTTTTGAGAGAGCACAAACGGGGGAGGGGCAGAGAGAGGGGGACAGAAGATCTGAAGTGGGTTCTGCCCTGACAGCAGCAAGCCTGATGTGGGGCTTGAACTCATGGACCCCAAACCAAGATATCATGACCTGAGCTGAAATTGGACTGAGCCGCCCAGGCACCCCATCCCATCTTCTATTTTTTAAAGAGGCACTGAGGGGTGCCTGGGTGGCGCAGTCGGTTAAGCGTCCGACTTCAGCCAGGTCACGATCTCGCGGTCTGTGAGTTCGAGCCCCGCGTCAGGCTCTGGGCTGATGGCTCAGAGCCTGGAGCCTGTTTCCGATTCTGTGTCTCCCTCTCTCTCTGTCCCTCCCCCGTTCATGCTCTGTCTCTCTCTGTCCCAAAAATAAATAAACGTTAAAAAAAAAAATAAAGAAGCACTGGAAACTTATTTATTTATTTATTTATTTATTTATTTATTTATTTATTTTTAATTTTTTTTTTTACGTTTATTTATTTTTGAGAAACAGAGTGAGACAAAGCGTGAGCAGGGGAGGGGCAGAGAGCAGAGACACAGAATCCGAAGCAGGCTCCAGGCTCTGAGCTGTCAGCACGTGGGGCTCGAACCCACAAACCGTGAGATCATGACCTGAGCCGAAGTCGGACGCTCAGCTGACTGAGCCAGCCAGGTGCCCCTAAAGAGGCACTGGAAATTTAGATTTTTTTAGATGAAATTTCCTATTGTCTAAATATCACCAAATAATTGAATAAAAAAATCCCCCAGTCTTGTGAGTCATACAGAAAATGTCTGTGAGGCCAGCGGGCCTCCAGTTTGCAGCCTCTGGTGTGGTTAAGTCCCCTTATTTTCTAGAGGCAGGATGCAACTCACCCAGGGTGTCGGGGGACACCTGTTATCATGGACTAGAATGTATGTTCTCCAACTTGGAGTGTCTACTACACGCGAGGCCCAGTGGACACAAAGATGCGTTCAAAAGACAGAGTCCCAGCCCTGGACGAGCTCATGGTCCGGTGGGGAGCAGGCCCATCCCCCCCAGGACACAATATGATAGCTGTTAGAAGGTAGCACTAAGGGAACACAGAAGTTCACCCCAGAACATTCTGTCACATACACATGGATGGGGTGGAGATCTACAGTTTCCTGCAGCCCAAACGGGCAAAAGTTTCAGGCACCCAGCTTCCAGGGGGTGTCTCTGTGCTGGCAGGTGGATCTGAGGGCGAGAATCGTCACCACCGATGGCTGGAGCCTCGGATGCAGGAGTGCAGGCGGGGGCGTCTCAGCTGTGCCTGGCAGAGGCATGGCGGTGCCCGCAATTTACAGCCCGCTCTCTGCCGCCTAATTGCACCATCAGTGCCTGGTGTCGCAGGGCCAGGCTGAGGATAGATGGGCTGCAGTTAACGGGCCTAATGGCTGCAGTAAAGAGTGGTGTTTATAGTGTTAAATAGCCCAGCCCACCCATGCTAGAGGGCCACCCTCCAGCTCCATTTTGGGGCCAGGAACTCGGTGCACCTGGGCTGGGTTTTGAGCGTGTCTTGAGAGGGGTCTCCCCACTCTGTCCCCTGCATCTCCTCCCTAATGCAGGCAGCAGAGCTCTGTGTTGGAAATACGGGCCTGGCACCGGTCCTCTTCCCGTCCTCTCTCTGGGTCTCGGAGCTAACTAGCAGCTCTCCAAGGGTGGGACTGTGCCTTTGCCTAAAGACTGGGGTTCCCCAAGGCAAGGGCTAGGTCTCCCTAACAAGAAGGGGAGATTCCCACCAGGCAAGACTCTCTTAAATTTTTTTATTTTTTGGGCCAGAGGGTGCAAGTGAGTGAGGGGCAGAGAGAGAGGGAGACAGAGAGAGAGAAAGAAGCAGGGCTTACCTGATGAGGGGCTAGAACTCATGAACTGTGAGATCATGACCTGACCCGAAGTCACATGCTTAACCGACTAAGCCCACAGGCAGGGCTTTATACCCATTATTGTACTGGGGACTACATCTGTCTTGTCGGTTTTGGGGATCCTTGAACTTGGGGCCTATCCCTCCTCCATGAGACTGATTTCTCTAAGAGTATGTGTTCTGTCTCCCACCAGAGTGCCTGGGGGTGAGGACTCCGTTCTTTGGTTCTTTATCTCTTTAAGCTTCAGCCTCCTCATCCGTGAAATGGACTCCAAATGCCCTTCTGCATGTTTCGTTTTTGTTTTTGTCTTTAGAGTAGTCATTCAGCGTTGCTCCTCAGAGCAGGGTCTACAGACCAGCAGCGTGGGCATTGCCTGGGAGCTTGTTAGAGATGCAGTATCAGGCCCCACCTCAGCCCTGCAGACTCAAGGTCTGATTTTAACGCAATCCCGGGTGACTGTTATGCGCACTGAAGTCTGAGAGGTATTGACTTACGAAGCTCCTAAGACAATGCCTGACACATAGTGGCCTCAGTATAGTTTCTCCTTCACCCTTTTTGGTCTCCAGCGTCAGCATACAGGCATTGTAGCGGGCCACGGAGAAGGGACTCCAAGCCCCTGGACATAGCCTCAATCCATTTGGTGGGAAGTCCAGGCCATATCCCCATCCCCATCCCTATGTGGACTTCCTCTGCCACCCTCTCTGGGGAAAGGGGGACTAGCCCCTCTAAGATATGTGGGCTCAGAGGGTGTGCCTCTTGACCTCACACTCAGTTCAAGAGTCCCTCTGCAGGGCCCTGATGAGCCAATGCCAGTCTCTGCTTGAGCATTCCTAGTGCTAGTTTCCTGCCTCTCAGGGCTACTAGATGCCTGAACTACATGCTGTCTGTATTTCAGTTCAATTGGACTCAAACAAAATCAAGGCACAGGGCTAGGCTCTGAGAAGCGACATTGTCCCTGCTTTTAGGGAGCATTCAGGGGCAAGAGGAACAGAATGTGACTATGAGTTCGATAGAGAGATCAGTGGGTCTGGGGACATGGAGCAAAGAAGCCATTACCATTGTGGGTGTGGAGGCGATCTGGGAAACTGCATGGAGGAGAGGGTATTTGAATTGGACTTGGACGACTGGGTTAAGATTTCAGCGGGATATGTGACTGTCCTTCTTGGATGTCTCTCAGATCCGCCCCTTGTCACCATACTCACTGCCCCTGCCTTGGTTCCAGTCTTGGCCCCGGTCACCTGGACTAGTCCGGTGGCCTCTTAACACTGGCTCACCGCTCTGTCTCTTGTCTCACCCTCTGTAGCCATCCTTCACTCAGCTGCCAGGGCAAGTGTTTGCTGACGGCCGTCAGTGGCCCCGTGGCCACACCGCTGGGCACCATGAGACCCTGAAGTCCCGTGTCTCACCACTGCTCACCTCGTCTTCACAGCCCAGCGATCACAAACTCCTACAAGCTTCTCAAATGTGTGCATCCTCTATGACTCTGAGCCATCGCACATGCCTGTTCTCTTTGCTCCAAACACCCTTCCGCCAGCCTTCTCACCCAGCTGCTAAACTTCTCTTTACCCTTCAGGACCCGAACCTGTGTTGCAGGTGTCCTTGGTAGCTCACTCTCTCTACCGTCACGGCCACCACACTATTTTTAAATTGCTTATGGGGGAGACGATCTTCCCCTGTTGTGCCAGTCAGGGGCTCGTTAATCTCATGCTATCCAGTGTTTTATTAGTAATGCGGATGGTAGGTGCTTACTTTACTGCCTGTCGAAGGCACAGATGACTAAGGTACCGAGTGGCACCCCAGGCAGAGAACACAGTCCAGGCATGGGCGCGGAGGAGGGACAACATGGTGAGCGGCCCGGCTGTGGCTGGAACAGGAGGTAAGGGAGGAGGTGGGGTGCAGGCAGATTTGGATCCTCATCCCGCCTTCTGGGGAGGGCCCTTCAACCCTGGGTCCTGGGCTGGAACAAGTGGGCTCCGCCAGCCTCCTCGGCCTCTGCCTTCCCACTGAGACTCCTTCCCAGAGACAAGGGGGAGGGAACATGACTTAGGGGTGGCAGTTCTCAGATGCATCCTCGCCCGGCACGGGGAGCGCGCTGGCGCCCGTATATCAGGGGCTGCGTCGGCTTGTTGCTCGCTGGAATGGGAAGTGGGGGAGATAATTGTGTCTCCTTGGGAAGAAATATGGGCGCGGGCAGCAGCATCTTTCTTCCAGCTTTGGGAGAAGAGATGTCTACTCAGCATCCTTCCCCAGAACTGGGTGAGGTAGCGGGGAGAGTTTAACCCTTTCCCCTTAGATGCCCTCTGCAAAGTCGATTCCCAAAGGCGAATCGTGCCGAAGGAATTTGGAATCCTCCAGAGAGGTGGTTGGGGGAGAGTTCTTGGTGTTGGGCAGGCAGACGGCAGGTGGGGGGGTGATAGTTGTCCAAGGGGGCAGTGGGCACCTCTGGAACAGCATCAGCTGAGAAAGTGGCCGTGGTGTTCATTGTAGTCTCCCACTGTCGTCCTTGTAGATTCTCAGGTTCCACCCAGCCTGGGCCACCTGCAGGCATCTCCTTCCTATTTTGCCCAGGAGGGATCCGAGCCTGGCTCCAAAGCTGGAGGCTGGCTCAGCAGGTACAGGAGGGGATCTTGCCCCAGGCCAGGCGGCCCTCCCTCTCCATCACCAGATTAATTTGATTTCCAAATGAGTTTGTTCATGCTATTCTCCTTCACGGCCCCAATCTGCAATTTCCATTAATTAATGATTGTAAATTGCTAAGTAACGAACCACTTGGTGCTGCTGCTATTATTAATGGCTCCGAGTGGACCTAGATCAGAATGTGGGGGAGAAGGGTCATTAGCCTTGGGTTGAGGGAATGTGTGTGGGTGTGGGGGACAGGGCTGGTGGCCCGTCGGGAGTGAGGGCACAACAACCCTCAAGTCCCATTTTCTCACCAGCGTGGGTGGCGGGAAGGCTTGGGGGCCGCGTAACACCCCTCGGTGGTGGCCCCAGGATCCTGGGTGTCGGGGTTGGGGACTGAGGGAGGTGGCAGTCATAGCTATCCCCAGAAATGGCAGAAGGAGGGGATTACATAGGGCCTGGCCAGCTGGAGCACCAAAGTGATCCAGCAAGATTGCTGGTGAGGGCAGAGGAGCCAAAAGGCTGAGCCCCCAGCACATGCTGACAACAGATTCTAGGTGCTCAGAGTTGAGCCAGCCATTGATGAAACATCCATAGAGTGGCTGGGTTCCAAGGCCTTTTGCTTCACGTGCTTAACAGAGACATGGCTATGGGGCCACCAGAGGTGAAGGGAATGGAATAGTTTATTCTGCCTGGAAGAAGCTTGGAGGTCTCACGGAGAAAGCACTGTTTGAATAGAAACTCTTAGGTCTTTCCCCTAACTGATGGTGAATGAGGGAAGGGCATGGTTGGAGGAGATTCTGCAGAGCAGATGCTAGCATGTTCTGGCCGCAGCGAGTGATCCAACACAGCCAGGGCGTGTGTGCATGTGTGTACATGCGTGTGTACGTGTGTGAGGTATCTAAGAAGCAGAGAGGTGTGAGCTTGGTGAAGTGGGCGGCCGTCAGCTCGGAGCACAGCCTGGCGTGCTGGGTCAGGTTGTAGGCTCCAGAGTCAGACCCGTATGGGTTTGAATCCCAGCTCTGCCCTTTGGGGGCTGTGCTCTGGGCATGTTAGCTTAACTTCTCTGAGCCTCATTTGCAAAATAGGGATCACAGCAGTACCCACCTTAGAATAAAAGTTGCTGTGAGAATCGATTCTCATAACATAGAAAAGCGCCTGTCGTGGAGAAGGGGCTCGACGGAGGTTAGCTGTTATTATTATAATCATTCTGTAAGAGACATAGCGCCACTGCAAGATATCCCGGGGAGGAAAGACATGGTCAGAGGCCCTGGGAACAGGGTGCCTAGAAGGGCCTCCAGAAAGGCGGTGTTTCGGGTTTTCACAATGGCTGGGGGCCACTAATTACTTAGGGCATGAATTGGGAGGGGCCAGGGGTGCCAAATATTTTGTAATGTGCAGGGCATCCCAATGGAGAACCAAATCCCCGATACTCCATGGTGCTCCTGTGGGAAACTCAGCTTGGGTGACTAGCTTTGGCTCTGGAGTGAGTTGGGAGAGGGTAGAGGTTACCTTCAGCCCTTGGTGTGCATGACCTCGTGCCAGGCTGGTTGCCTAGCAACACAAGCTTGCGTCCATCACCCCTTCTTTCTTCTTGTCTTTCTCTTCCTCTTTTGGCCCTCCTCCCCTTCCTTCCTTCCTTCCTTCCTTCCTTCCTTCCTTCCTTCCCTCCTTCCTACCCTCCTTCCTCTCTCTTTCTCAAATACTGTCAAATTCTGGGGATAAAATGGTGAGCAGGTCAGCATCTCATGGAACTTGCAGTCTGGAGGGAGAGACAGACAGAGAAAGTGCAGATAGGAAAACTTAGAAACACACTAACCCAGTTCTGGGCTCTGTTTCTCCAACAGAGAAACTCAACTTTCTCCAACGAATGGAACTTATTCTAAGGCTACAGTAACAGGGCTGACAGGAGTCCTATGGGAAGTACAGGATGCAGGCATCACAGTCCTTAGATTCGGGAAAAAATGCAGAGTCCAAGGCGACTACTGGATCTAGTGTTCTTGTGTCCCCAGCAGCATCGAGCATTGCTGGCGTGTCCCTCTACTGAGACATCGTGAGTATGGCTCAGCGGCGCCCCACATGGCGGCTTCTGTCTGGCCCTATCAGCTTCTCCTCTAAACAGCTTTCTTTTCCTTTTCTCAACCTCCGAATGCCTCATGGTTTCTTCCTACTCGTAACCTTAAGTCGCTCTGGGCAGCCTCACGGCCTTGCAACTTTGTATATTTTTCCAATTCAAACTCTGAAGAGATTCTGAGTGGCTAAGCCCAGCCCTGTCAGGGGAGGCCCTTCCCAGGCTGGCCCCCTCTGAGGAGTCCACGTTCGGTCCAGTTGGCTGTGACCTGGTCATGTGGCGCATGTCCAGCTCAGCACAGCAGGCTTCACTGGCTCTTCTGAGACATTGGGCCGTGAGTTTCAGATCTACACGCCCTTCTTCTCAAAGCAATCAGTCCCCGGGGCGCCTGGGTGGCTCAGTCGGTTGAGTGTCCAACTTCAGCTCAGGTCACGATCTCGCGGTCCGTGAGTTCAAGCCCCGCATCGGGCTCTGGGCTGATGGCTCAGAGCCTGGAGCCTGCTTCCGATTCTGTGTCTCCCTCTCTCTGTGACCCTCCCCCGTTCATGCTCTGTCTCTCTCTGTCTCAAAAATAAATAAATGTTAAAAAAAAAATTAAAAAAAAACCCAATTAGTCCCCAAGCCTCCTAACAGGACCCGACAACCACACGCATGGCGGCAAGGGTGTTGCCTTTCTTTGCGAGGACGGTGATGGCCCAAGCTGTAACTGCAACCAGGAGGTGAGCTCAGACAGCCACTGCTAGAGCTCTCCTCTGACAGTTCTTTTCCCCCAAACTTGTCTAATTCCTGCTGCCCCGCTGCCGAAACTCTGGATTCTTTTTCTGGTCATGGTTAGCCTCGATTCCCCTGGCACAAAGGCCCGAAGAAGTGGGACAGAGCGTGATTCTCCAAGGACTTCTCCCCAGTGGGGCCATTTCCTTTCCTGGAATGTGGTCTGACAGCAAATACAAATTTCGGGATCACGCTGGGGCTCCAGCCTTTACCAGGTGGGCTTGCCCACGGCAAGGAGCCTTCTGTTTCTGTTAGGATTCGTGGCTGAGATGCAGCCCCCCCCCCCAAACCTGTTCTCACTTCTGCCAAAGTCTCCAGGAAGTGGGTAGACACGTGAACGAACTCGCTGACATCACACGTCAGCAAAGCGGTCTGTTGGCCATCTTTCTAGAAAGGTGGTGGAAGGAGACAGAGGCCGAGATGTACATGTGCCTGGGGAGCCGGAGGGGGGTGGGCGTGGAAGGGGAGCTGAGTGGGATTGAGGACTCTGCTCAGCGGATTTGAATGCAGCATGGTTCGCCAGTTGTTCATTCCCCTCCATGGCAGTTGGCTAACGTAAAACTCTTAAAAAAATTTTTTTTTGACATTAAACAACTCTCAGTGAAGGCAAAAAACAAAAAAACAAAAAAACAAAACAAAAAAACAACAAAAAAACCCCCAAATAATCCCAATTGAACAATAGGCATTTTTATCTCTCCTCACATCCTGCAGCCTTTGTTAATGCTTACATTTATTTTGCTTGGTTGTAACCAACGTGAGAAGACGTTTTCGGTCTTTTCTGCTTATCGGTATTTTACCTGAGTGTGCCTACTGCCTCCACTTCAGAGCTGTCACTGTTAATGACGACAGCGTATCAACACGGCCACCATTCGCTTACCGCTAGGGTAGAGCATTTGAGTGCCGGCCAGATTTCCAATCTTGCAAACAGTGTTGCCTCGAACATCTTCGTCAGACTGCTTCCCCTGCCCCCCGCCCCCTCCTCTTTTCCTTTGGATTATTTCCCAGGGGTTGATTCCCAGAAGGACAATGACCAGGTCAAAGGGCACAAACGGTTTTGTGGCTCCTATTCCATATCGCGGATTCTTTTTCCCCCCTGAGGATAGACTTGAGTTGTCGCCTTACCCCACAGCGTGCACAGGGATGGAACTGTCCGGTGGGGACCAGGCCTTCCGTTCCTTGGGACTAGAGTCTGCTCTCAACTTGCTGTGTGACCTTGGGCGAGTCGGTTCCCCTCTCTGGACCTAGGTTTTCTTGTCTGTAAAATGAAGGCGGTGGATGAGATGATCTGTAGTGAGGGACATACCAGGCCCTTGACCGCGGGATGATTCAAATGGTGGACAGTGGAGTCTCAAGCTCATTGGGATTTGTGTTCCTTTCCTCAGCGGTGAGGACCATGCCGGGATGATTTGCTGCTTGTTTCAGATGGATCATGTCTTGCTTGTGTGTGTGGGATTGGGAAGGTGCTGGATGCTAGGGAGAGGTAGTGTGGCTATCCTGGTGCCCAGTCACTTAGGATCTCTTCTGTTTGGTCCACATCCATGCCACGCTGATGGTTAAGTATTTTGAATTTCATCCTTGGGCTTTCAGGACGTGTTTGGGAGTCAGACAGAACTGGGTTTGAATCCATCGTTGACACTTGTTGGCTTTGTGGGATTTGAGCAGATGACTTAGTATCTTGGAACCTCGGTTTCCTCATCTGTAAAATGGGAATAGAAAGACGCACCTCACAGATCATTCCAGAGAGTTAAATGAGATAATGCAGGTAAAATACTATGACGGTGACTGTCTCGCTGGAGCCAGACAATATTAGGAATATTTTCCAAGGACCTGGTGTACCTCCCAGTCAGGTGTGATACTTGTCAAGAAGGATGTCCATGATCCAACCGGTTGCTGCTTCCTCTCCTGAGGGGGATAAAATGGGTAAGCTCCTACGAGGTGCTTGGGAGGGGGCTTACCTTCCTTGGGGATAGCCCAACCTTGGCCCTTTTCTGGATTCTGTTTGTGATGAGCCCTGAGCTGGGCTGGCCCTCTGGCCAACCTTCCCTCAGCTCCTCAGAGAGCTCCTGGGCTCCCATGGTGACTGGAAGAGTCAGGGACTCACGGGGCCCAGCCAGCACAAAGCCAGTCTGTGCTGGATTTTCTGTCTCCAACTTCCAATTCCAGCTTTCGATCTGTGTTCTGTCCACACCTCCGCCTTGTCCTGGAGCTTTTCCCACAACTGCGAGCTTTCAGAATTGGGAACCCTTGGAACAGTCTCCTGCTTCCTGGAGAGCCCTGAGCCAAGCCCCTGCTACTTGTCACTTGCTCCTTTTTCTGCTTTGGCTATGGGCCTGCAGCCAGGCTCTGCTGGGTCCAGCTGCCTGGGCTCTCCCCTTCATCCATCATGGTCTGTGGATTTTCCCAGAATGCTTGCCCTGCCAGTGCCTCCTCCCTCCCTACCCCTGCCATTGGATTGTCTGCCTGGGGAGAGAAGCTGGTGGACAAGCCTCCAAAGGACAGCTCGTCTACTAGGAGGTCAAGCCAGGGCCCCAGGCCGAGAAGCTTCCAGGCCAGCATGTTTATCAAGGGTGATAGCCTGGGCAGTAAACCTTGGAAGGCATTGAGGGAGGTGAGTGGTGGTGGTAGTGGGGGGGGGGGTACTTCTGGATCTGGGGCCCAACGAGGACTTTCCTAATCTCATAGACAGTTGTTGTATGCTGTTCTGATGTCCAGACAGGAAGAGGCTATGGTACCATATCACTGGAACTATGCTAAGTCCACGGATGGATACAGAGGGGGAAGGTGAGAGGTGTCTGCCCCCACAGATCTCATAGGCTGAGATTCAAGTCCTCACCCTTCTTCCCACATGGTCACAGTCAAGCCCTCTGTTATTTGTGTCCTTCTTGGCTCACAGAACCAGCTTCTGTAAGTGCCCACCTGTGCCGGGGACATAAGGGACTGAAAAGAGACAGTGTCCTGCGGTGGCCCATAGGGAACTGTCTCCAAACCAGGGCTTGGAAAACTGTGGCCTGTGGGCCAATCTGGTCCACCATCTGTTTTTGTGCATTGTTTCTACACTGTCCGTGGCTCTGCAGTGGCAGAGGTGAATGAGTAGTTGTGACAGATGCTGTATGACCTGTAAAGCTTGAAATATTTACTGCTGGCTCATTCAGTGGCTACTGAATGTTCTGGGAGCAATTAGAGCCCCCTGGAAATGCAGGCACTCTCTGTACACTGGCCGTGAGGGGGATGGTGTTAGGGCTGCACGTGCCCAGGAGGGCCAGGCTGGAACTAGTAGGCCAAGTGCAGAGGCCCAAACTCCCCTGCTTGCTGGGCCCCAAGGTGAGCTGGGCGGCCCCCAGGCTCCTAGTGGACCCCTAGAAGGTATTTCTTACTCTCCACTGGGGCCTCAGGCCTCCCTGACCTCTTTGCACACACTTCCTCCTTCACGAGTGCAGAACTTTGGGGGAAGAATCTGTCCTAGTCCTGCCCTGTCCTTGCCACCCTGCTTGTTGGATTTCTTGCAGCCAGGAGCACTGTGGAAAGGGGCCCGCGTTGCAAAATCGCCGTGTCCTCTTTGGTGCCGGTTTGTCCACCGGTGATGTGGGGGCAAGAAGATTCAGGGGTCTCTCAGAGAAAAATGCACATCTCCGTTCTGCAGTCAGGATTGCTGTTAGTACAGCTCTTTCGTTGGGGGAGGAGAGGGAGTAGGGTCTCTTCACCCAGAGACCCATGGTTTTTCCCACAGTGAGCCCAAGTTCATAGACGCTCATTCCGAAAAAGTGTCTTCCCAAGTAATGGAAACAATGTAATTAGCAGCCTTTTTGTTCAGGGTGTTAATTAACTTGTTTTTTCTGAATACACCTTCTTTCAGGTACATCGTATCATCTCTGGGGTGCTGGCAGGGGGAAGCAATTAGATCCTCGTTACTGTACAATTAATTATGGCTTGGAAAATGCTCAAGGTGCCTGGGTGGCGGGGGCGGGGTGAGGGGGGGATTCCTTGACAGCAGCAGCCCCAGGAAGAGGGTTGGCTTAGGAGAGGTCCTGAGCTGAGCCTGGTTCGTGGGACTGGAGAAAAAGGCTGCTGAGCCCAGCAGGGTATTGCAGAAAGGCAGATCTGGGCACCTCACTCTCCTGCTCAAGAACTTTCAGTGGCTCCCTAGTCCCTACCAAGTCAAGACCAAGCTCCCAGCCTGAACACTGAAGGCCATCTCTTACCTGGCCTGAACCCATTTTTCCAGAGTTATCTTCCATCACGGCTACCCAGAGTCCATTTTCTCAAGTAGGACTCACCTACTTGAATGTGCTTTCCATGTCTTTGCCCACACTCTTTCCCCACCTGGGGAAAGCTCTCTGTCTTTCACCCTGAATGGCATAATCATCTTTGCAAATACCCTCTCCTCCCTGGAGACTTGTCTGAAGGCGGGAGGGATCTTAGAAAGAATAAGGGCTTGGGACTCAGTAATTAACCTCCTAGAGCTTCCTAGCTCTAGTGCTCCTAGAGCTTCCCTCCTGCCCCTCCACTGCTCCCAGTGCAAAGAGACCCCAGGACTTGCCTCACAATGTGTGACAAGGGCTGAGCTTGGATGAGACTCCTTTGCACCCCTCAGTGCTCATGTTGTGGCTGCTGGCATTACCTCTGTGGTCATGTCCGCACCTCACTGGATCATAGGCTCTGCTTTTTTCCAACTAGTTTCCATCCTTTGTCCCCTCTGCCCTTCACATCAGTCTGCTGAGGTGGGCAACTACTCTCTGGACAGTCTCAGAGAGCGGGCCAAGGTGGTGGTTCTCAGTGAGGGCGGTACTGCCCCCTAGGGGAGCATTTTGGACCACCACCGTAATTCGAGGGTGCCTGGCAGTGGGCAAGGCTAAAGATGCTACACGTCCTGCCAGATGGCATCCAGGAGAAACATGTAGGTATATATTTGTCCAAGGCTAGGGCTTAACTCTGTGCTTCTTACGTTTCCACTGTTTTGAAGCAGAACTATCTATATCTATATCTATATATCTATATCTATATCATCTATATCAATCTGTATATATATATCTGTATCTATACCTGTATCTATATCTGTATCTGTATCTATCTCTATCATCTCTATCTCTATCTCTATCTCATCATCATCATCTCTTCCAGGAAGTTAACAACCAAGTAAATCAAAGGAAGGTTGGACTTTGTTTTGATGAGGATTTTACTAAGACTTGTTTGTCAGTTGGAGAACCGCATCGTGGATGCACAGCGCTGCTCATGATGTCTCAGTCCCCCAGAGAAGCTCCCAGATCTAGCAATGTTGGTAGGCGGTGTGCTCACGGTGCGTTCGGATGAAGGTGTTTTTGACTCCTTCCTGTGTCTCCATGGGTACTCATGCGAAAGCGTTCACATACCAAATTAGATATTTTTTTTTACATATTATTTTATTATAATCCCCTCTTATGTCTCCTTTATATTATAATTAGGGCATTTAAAAATTAAATGAGGAAGCAGGTTATATTCTCTATGAATTTCATTTCAAGAGGGCATTCCCCAATGTTTGTTATAAAAAGGGGTGATGATAAACCTTGAGACTAGCCCAGCCGGGACAAATTCCTGGTTGGGCCCCATGCCTGCTTGGTCAGGGCTAGGGACCAGGTGGTGGTTTTGGAGGATGCTGGGCGTGGCGGGGGGGTGGGGGAGGCATGTTGCTTCAGGTGTCCGCCTCCCCACCCCTGCGCCTGCACTGCTGTGTGTGTGTGTGTGTGTGTGCATGTGTGTGTGTGTGTGTGTGTGTGTATGTGTGCGTGTGTGTGTGTATGTGACTGTCACACATGGATGTTTTGCAGGGTATGCCCGAAGGAGAGTCAGGCTACCTGTGCTCCTGAGTGACAGGAGTGTCTGTGCATGGCAGGGTGGGCCCTGTGAAGATACGCACTGCCCCAGGGTGCACCCGCTTCTGGGTGTACCTGTGGGAGCCGGGCCGGAGGCAGCTGTCAGCTCTTCCCACTTGTAGCCTGTACTCTTTCAAAGTAGAGGGAAACATTTGTTCAACTTCAAGGGGAGCCTATCACAACAGCCTCCCCGGGCTCGGCCCCTCTCCTTTCAGCTGAGGAGAGGCCTCCCGCCCTGCCTGTTCCTGCCAGCCCCCTGGCCCAGGTCCCCCTTCCCGTCAGTGCCCTCCACTCCTTACCTCCTCCTCGGGCAAGTCTGTTAGCCAGATAAGGGATCATCAGGGCTTGCAGCTTAAGCTGAGCTAAACCAGGAGGAGCTCCCCCAGCCCCACCACATCTGGACTTCGGGCAGCTCCTTTCCCTCAATGGGCCTTAGCGTCCCCCCTACCCCCGTGCACAATCCAGGTGTTCCCCTTGCACTCACATGTCTGTAGTCTGTGACTTCTTTTTTTCAATTTCAAATCTTCCACCCACATCCTTTACCCTTCTCTCGGGCTCCCCGCAGTATGTAAAGTGAATTAGAGTTTAATAAAGGGCTTCTGGAGGCATACTCCTTCTTCTCCCACCCCAGGTCAGCGCCTACCTGGCCCATCCTCCTTCGGGGCTGTGTCTGTGCTCTTGCAAGGGGACGTGACTCCTGCAAGGGAGCTAACATCCCAGAATGGTAGTACTCGGCCCTCATCACCCCCACAGCTAATTGGCTGGTGGCTCGAGGTGGTGGCTTTGGGGCATGTGGGTGGGGCTGGCAGCTTGTCAGGTTTTAATCTCCAAACAGTGAGGTGTCTGATCTCGGACTTGGGAGAGCAGAGGGAGCTGGGCGGTGCTGGGAATATTAGTATGTGTTTGTGTGTGCGCATGTGCGTGCATGTGTTTTGGGATGGGAGGGATTTACCCAACTGCCTGTGGATGATGATCTTGAACTCCTTCTCAGACCTGGGCTTGAAGTGGGTCAAGGTCCTGCCTCGTGGCCCATCATTTGGGGTTGGACCAGCCAAGGCAGGAGTCCCTCTGGGTCCTGCCAGTTACAGATCCATCCAGTCTGTAACCTGGCAGCCTTGTCTGAGTCATCTGATCTCACACCCACCCCTTCCTCTCTGAAGAGTGGGGAGTCCTGCTTGGTTACTGAGGGCTGTGGGGCCTGGGCCTGTTGGTTTGGGGGCAATGGGATGGTTTGAGGTGACTGTCACTAGGGGCTGGTGCTACAGACTGCTGGAAGCTGATGCCCTGATCCTCCTTCACAGACGAGCTCTGTGTATTTCCGTCTGAAATAGCCCTCCTGTCCCCTTGCAGAGGAGGTGGCAGGAGAGAATTCCGGGGGAAGGCCTCTCCTGCTTTCTGAAGCCCAGAGGCTGGGAGAGCCTTTCATCTAACTGTTGGGCCCACACTGAATGCACTTCTACCAACAGAATGATTTGTTGTTGAAATTAACTGGGAATCCTGGGTTTTATTTTCTAAACCTGACAGACAGGGAAGGCCACCCGGTCCACTGAAAGTGGGCGAACGAGGGTGATGTGTTTTGCCCCCGAGTGTGGCCAGCTGGGCTCCTAAGCTTCTCATCTATAAATGGTGCCCTGATGACAAGGTGGGAGGGTGAGGAAGACCATGGGTTCTAAGACTTGGGTCTGATAGGCTCCCAGGCTCCTCTTTTGCTCCTGTTATAGCCCGAGGCTCTGGGAAGGCCAGGGCTGAAGACGTCTTTAGAGGTCACACAGCTCCCCAAACCTGGCTGATCCCCATCCTGGAAGGACCGATTCCCCAAGCCACGTTGTGTGGCCTGTGTGGCTGACAAGCTATGAGGTGACTCCGAGGCTCACCTGGGACAGGGAAGGACAGATCTGGGCCACTATCCCCACTGAACCGAGGAGAACACAGAGGCAAGGCCACATCATGAGCTATTGCCTCATCCCCAGCAGGAGCCATAGGGAGAGGTGCCGTGCAAAAGAGAGCGTGGAGGCCCTGGTTATTTTAAAAACCTTTTTAAAGTTTATTTATGAGAGAGAGAGAAGAGAGAGAGCATGAGCAGGGAAGGGGCAGAGAGAGAGGGAGACACAGAACCCAAAGGAGGCTCCAGACTCTGAGCTGTTAGCACAGAGCCTGACATGGGGCTTGAACTCACAAACCCGGAGATCATGACCTGAGCCGAAGTTGGATGCTTAACCGACCGAGCCACCCAGGCGCCCCAGAGACCCTGGTTATTTTAACAGGATTTCTTTGTGTCATCCCAGGCCCTTCTGCTGGCATTAGGGTCAGATGGAGTCATTTGTGGTATGGAGACACAGGGCATCTGTGAGGCCAGTGCTGTGCAAAGAGCTCAGACCCTTCGTCTCACCATTGCCCTGTCCCGGCCTGGATCCGCTGCTCACACGAGCCCCCTCCTCACTGGCACGAGGAGGCCTTGCACGCCTAACTCCCACCTCCAGATCTTGTTGGTATCATTGCCCCCTTCCTTTCTTCTAGGCTCTTCCTCATCTTTAAATACTCCTGGACATAATATGTCAGAACTCAACCGTGCATCCCCAGTGCCCAGTGCATTGCATGGAGCAGGTGCTCGATGAGTAGTGGCTGAACGGATGGGCGGATGGATGAGAGTTAGAGTCAGGAGACCTGGATTCTTACTTCAGCTTGACCGCTAACTGGCTGTGTGTCTCAGGACAAATCATTTCACCTCTCTGGGCCTCCATTGTCTACTCCCCAAAGCTGTTAACAGAGGTGACTTATTATTTCCTTATTAATGTGGTCTCCTTGGCCCTAAATCGTCAGGGCGTTTTCTTCCTTGCACTTAACGGCACGTAACCACGGGAGAACTCGCGGTCACATCCTGTGTGCCTTGTCTTCCCCAAAGGGCAGGGTCCAGAGACTCTGCCCCCCTGTCCACTGAAATCCCCTGGCTGAACCTCCAGTTCTGCCTTCTCTCCTAAGCCAACCTAAGGCCCAGCCACCCATTGCCTGAAACTCGACACGATGGAATCTCTTCTCCAGACCTGCTTTCTACCCCTCCGCACTCCTTCTCCTCAAGGAATGGCCCCCCTGAACACCCAGTTGCCCCATTGGAAACGTGGGGGTCAGATTTTCCTCTCAGGCTCCACCAAGTCCTGTTGACTTATATCCTCTTATCTCCTCTCCAGCCCCACGTGGCCTCTGCCCCCTCAGGCAGACAAGACCTTGGCCACGGTCTCGGGTCTCCAGTGCTGACCCCTGTAAGCCTGCTTCTGAAATGCACACCTGCTCCCCAAACTCCCTCAACTCTAGTCCTTCAGCGGCTCCCTGTGTTCCTCAGGGTCAAGGCCAAACCCTCTCAGGGTGCCTTATGCCTGGTGTGTTTGGCCCCTCCCACCTCACCAGCCTCAGCTTTCAACTCCCCCACTCCCTCCCTTTAGATGCCTGATGCCACTGTTTTTTTTTTTTTTTTTAAGTTTTATTTATTTTCAGAGAGTGCGCACACACACAAATGGGGACAGGGGAAGAGAGAGAGAGGGAGAGCAAGAATCCCAAGCAGGCTCTCCAGTGTCAGTGCAGGGCTCCAACCCACGAACCATGAGATCATAACCTGAGCTGAAATCAAGAGTCGGACGCTCAACTGACTGAACCACCCAGGTGCCCCGAGATGCGTGACACCACTGTTCTGAATGAACTGCCTGCAGGCTCCTGAATTTGCTGCCCACTTGCCTTCCGCTGGGCCTTTCACGTGCTCTTACCTGCTTCTTTACCTGGCTAACCTCAATTCAGGCTTCGGGTGTCTGGCTTCTGGAAGCTCTCCCCGACTGAAGCTCGCCCCCTCCCCCCACTCCAGGCTCATTTAGGTGCTACTTCAATACAATTCTACAACACCACGCTCTAACCACGATCTGTCACGTCTTACCAACACTCACTACGACGAGTTGTCAGCTCCCGTGGATCTTCGCCAGCAGACCGTGGGCTCCTTGAAGGGACCGTGCCTGGTTCATCTTTGTGTCCTCAATGAGTAGCCCTGAGCCAGACACCAGGCAGGTGGAGGCAGTTAGTGCACAGTGGTTAAGAACCCCGACTTTGGCCCAGTGCCATCCAATATGGTAGCTGCTTGCTGCAGGTGGCCGTTGAGCACCTGCGGTGTTCAGAGTCCACACCGGGAACTGCAGTGCGTTTAAAATGTACTCCGGGTTCTGAAAGCTCTGTATGTAGATGATCTCATTAAGACTTTTAAAAATATTGATTAGATGTTGAAAGGATAATATTTTGGATACCGCGGGTTAAGTAAAATATCTTATCAGAATTAATGTCACCAACTTATTTTTGCTTTTTAGAATGGGGTTCTTAGAAATTTTAAAATTACACACATCGGGGTGCCTGGGCGGCTCAGTCGGCTGAGCGTCTGACTCTTGATTTCGGCTCTGGTCATCATCTCATGGCTCGTGAGTTTGAGCACTGCACTGGGCTCTGTGCTGACGGCACGGAGCCTGCTTGGGATTCTCTCTCTGTCTCTGTCTGCTCCTCCCAACTCATTCTCTCTCTCTCTCTCAAGATAAGTACAACTTAAAAAAATTAAATTACATACACAGCTCATGTTATACTTCCACTGGACAGCCCTGACCCCTAGGTTCAAATACTCCATTACTCATGGGTCCATATGCCCTTGGGCAAGATGCTTAGCTGATCTGTGCCTCAGTTTTCACATCTGTACAATGAAGATAGTATATGAATCCTCTGCACAGGGTCATCATTAGTATTAAATGAGTTAACTTGTGCTCTGCACATAGGGAACCCAATATAAATATTAACCGCCACGATTCTGATTACTTACTCAATTAATATTTGTTGAATAAAGCATTGAATTCCTGCATCCTAACCTCCTTGCCTTCACCCCATCCCTGCAGCTACCACTTATCTGTCATTCAACATTTATTTGGCAAATATTTATTGAGAAACTACAATGAGGCAGGCATTGTGATCGACACTGCAGGCAAAGAAGAACACTGAATCGATCAATTAATTAATTCAGTGAATCTTCGTGTAGTGTGTCTTTTGTGCCAGGTGCTGGCTGGGCTCTGGGATACACAGAGGCTGAATGATGCCCTCCGGGATTCTCGGGCATACAGAGGAGACAGATCTTAGCAAGGTCAAGGCTGGCACTGTGGGCTCTGTGCCGGGACAGTGGTGCAGGGGGTGGTGGAGACAAAAAGGATGGGCCAAACCCAGCCTGGGAGAGGAGAAACGCTTCCTGGAGGGGGCGACTGATGCATGAGCAGGGGTCTGGCCAGGCGGAGGGAGGCCACGCTTGGGAGAGGAGAGACATTTCCTCCATCATCCATCAGATGCCGAGCAGGGAGAAGCAGGGTCACACAACTTAACCTGAACTGCGCAGTCACATCAATATCAGTCGAGGCGGCTGTTTGTTCCTAAGTGGACAAGCCAGCTGGTTGATTGAATTTTTCACTCATCATTAGGATGTTGAACAGAATCTAGAAAACACAGCCCTGCAGCCAGAAGCCCCGGCATCCTTGGGCTTAGGCTCAGGCCCCCAGACGCCAGTACCCCTCCAGCTCCCCCCAAACCCTAGAGCCAGCCTCCTCTGCCACCGTTTAGTGCACAGCTGGTAAGTTAAAAGCAGTTTAGCGATAATTCCACCTCCGCACTGAAGGCTTCCAGTGACTGTTAATGAATTTAAATGCTGGGGATTTTCTCTGATGCCTCATTGCATATGCTCCTTACATTAAGATGTTAATGAGGGATCTGTTGGACAGAGGCAATCGAGCCAGACCAGGGATGGTGGTGGCCCGGGCAGGGTTGCCGGCTGGTCAGGCGTTTCCTCATTCCTGACTGGCGCTTCATCAGTGAACTCGCCAAAAAGGTTAACTGGCCGGGCCTCTGGTGGGGATGGAGATTCTGTCGGCTGGCTTGGGCTGGCTCGCAGAGGACCTGTCTTCAAACCAGAAGGCTGCTGGGCGCAGGCCTTATTAAGCAAATAGGGGAAGCTGCCGTAACCCTTGAAGGCCTGGGACCCCATCAGGGAGGCTGTGCCCTCCTCGGGGACCGAGCTGGCCTGTGGGGGAGGCTGGGACCACAAGTCCATGTTCTCGGGTGGCTCCCATCTTGAAGGGAAGCGCAGATTCCCATCTGTTCCAGCTCTTGGGATGGGAAGCAGGAGAGGAGGCCGGGGGAGTGCCCAAGAGGTGTCTGCCTTGGCACTGAGTGGCAGAAGTGGTTTGAGGCTGGGGGGACGGCCAGATGACCCTTGGGGCTGCCCTTGAAGGTAGCGCGAGAGGTCGTTGGCCCACAGTCCCATGGGGCTGGGGGGAGGAACCTGGGTTTCCCTGGTCTCTCCCCTTTCTGACAGAAGCCAAAAGGAAGACAAGGAGAGAGGCAAGAGACAAAGGATGTAGACTAGAAGAGAGGTTAAGAGTACCGCCGTCTGGTGCCAGACAGCCTGGCTTGAATCCTGTCCTGTCTCTACCACTTAGGAGCTACGCGACCGTGCGCGATAAGTGACGTCAGCTCCCTGTGCCTCAGTTTTTCCCATTCACGAAATGGGGATGATAACAGCACCTGGCTCGTTTATGAAGATGATAGGATTGGTTTTATCTGCCAATTATACCTCCACAAAGCTGAAAGAAATGTTAAAAAAAAAAAAAAAGATAAAATGAGTGAATGTCTGTTCACTGTCCAGCATGCTGGAAGCACTTACCCAGTATCCGAGAATTATTTCCATTAGTGGCCGAAGTCAGCCCTGACCAATTGTGGGGTTCTGCTTCCTAGAGAAGAGACTGGGGTCAGTGCAGAGAAGCAGGGACCCTGCCAGGAGGTGCTGGAAGGCACGCAGCTGCGGCTGCCAGCTCCCCCAGAAGCTTCTTCCCTTGGCTTCCTGCAAATCCACTGACAATTTTGTAAATTTGCTTAAGGATTAAATTAATAAGCTGCTCCTTCTTGGCTCCCACGGCTGTACAGACTGGCACGTCTGTACTCTGGGAAATGCCTTGTGAGGCAGCATCAGCAAGAAGTAAAGCCACTTTTAAGCCTACCTCCTCCTCAAAGGTGGCCCCAGGATTGGCCTCGCTCCTCCCTACATATATGCTACTGTTCTCAGCACTGACGTGTGCAAGCGTGACAGAGGGCGGGGGACCCTCTCACCGCCTGAGCCTCTGTGAGTCCGTCTCTGTGTGTTTGTCTTCCTCCCTCAGATTGGGGTTCTTGACCTCAGAACTCTGTCTCCCCCATCAGATTGGGAGCTTTTTCAGGGTAGGGTCTGTGTCTCCTCCGTCAGACTGCACTGCCCAGACCTCAGCCTCCCACATCTCCCATCAGGGAAGTTTAGGGCCCAGAACCCCTGCCAAGTTCTGGAACCAAGTTCTTTTGAAAGAAGAGGGCAGAGGAAGAGGGGCCTGGCAAGGCTCCTCCACCACTCTGTTGCGAACATCCACTTACGTGACAAAATCCCCATTAAATACCAAAGACGGGAAGGACCTTGGGGGTTGACCGTGGGAGTGTTCTATGCATGCCACCTTTCTCCACGTTTAGGGCTGGCCGCACCCAGAGGGATGTGGTTGCGTGGAATTGCGACTAGGAGGGTGGACAGGAGGCTCCCCACAATCTCCAGATGGCCCCTGCGTGCCGCCCTCAGCCCCCAGAATGAGGCTATGCTCAGAGAGCAGTGATGATATAGCCTCAATGGTCCACTCCCCCAGTACTGCGGGGCCCAGGTCTCTCTCAGCCGGGCTGGGGGGCCTCCCAGCTGGCTGCAGCTCTGTTCCCCCAGGACTGTTCCCTCTCCTCTGTCTCTGTCTCTGCTCCTTCTACCTCTTGAACTTCCTGCCGAGTAATTGGAGCTGGAGAAAGGGCCGCATTCATGCAGCCGCTGTGCTCTGAGCCTTTGATTAAGGGTCGGCGGGTTAACTTGTTGCCATTCAACACGCGGGCCGGGCTGGGGGCCTCCTGACCCCTCTCCTCTCCCAGCCAGTATCTCTGCCAGGAGAGCAGCAAATGAAATGAGGACGACTTGAGGCTCTGGGAGGGCCAGCGGAGACAGAAAGTGGGGCCCAGAGCCCCTCCATTAGTTACCCAGATCAGTCCCTGTACATGAGGGGCCCCGCAGCTGCTCACAGCGAACTTCAAGCTCCAAGAGACTGCGCAGGAACCGGGCCTGACCTTTCTACAGAGGTTCTGCTGGTGAGCCTCCAGGCTGCGCTTACATGCTTACAGGGATGGGGAACTCACTACCTACTCATACGGCCCGTTCATTTCACAGTGGGACATCGGCCTGTTAGAAAGTTTTCTTATCCCAAACTGAAATCTGTCTCCTGATAACATCCATTCTCTGGCCTGGTTCTGGCCTTTAGAGACAAGTAGAACGAGACATGTCTCTTTTCTGTGACTGGCCTTCAAGCACTTCCTCCCTTCTGGAGAGCTTTCTTCTCTGCCACGTAGACACTTCTGCCTCTCACCCTCTTCTAGACATTTCCATGGGCTTTGGAGTCAAAAGTCTTGGTCCCTGCTCTGCCATGTAGCAACTCTGTGGTCTTGGGTATAGCATTTGATGCCTTTGATGCTCAGCTTTCAGATCTATAAGATGGGGATAAGTCAGGACGAAAACGGGTATGAAATGTCTAGCACAGATTCTGACGCAGAGTAGGTCTTCAAGACTTGATGGTCCCTTCCTGTCTCTTATACAGGAAGTATCCCCTCCCCAGTCCCCGGCCTCACTCAGAATTCCAGCATCACTGGAACGTCATCTCACCGTTATCCTGCCTCTGTCTCTGACTGGCTTCCCTCCGTCTCTTCTCTACCGTCCGCAGGCAGAGGAGACACCCTGTGCTGTGGTCTGAAAGTGGCCCGTGGGGTTAAGAGAAGTTCTTGCTGACCCTGAACTCCCGCCAGCTGCTGCAGTGGGGTGTCCATTTTCTTCGCGCGAGGCCCCTTGGAGAGAGTTCTCTGAGACTGCTGGCTGCTTCCTCCTCCTCCTCCACCTTCTCCTTCCGTCCCGAGGAGTCCTGGCCACCATGCTGGGTTCAGCAGGCACAGGGGCATGCTGTGTTAGTTGCAGCTAACTGTGTTAGTTGCAAGACTTCTTGTTTCCAGGGGAAGTTTTAATTACCCCTGGAGACAAGGCTGAACTACAGACCCCCACCGGCATGCGGCACACAGTTGATGTTCTGCCTTAAGTAACTGAATCTTTGGTGAATTATGCAGTCTTGGGGAAAACTACAAGTTTGGCGGTGGAACTAGAGATCCAGGAAGGCCTCGCCTGCTCTCCAGCCTGTGTGTCCACCAGTGACACGCCCAGGTTGGCACCAGAGGCTTGCGGGGGGGGGGGGGTGCGGTGCTGTTTCCAGAGTGCTTCTCACCATGTTCCGTCTTCTGTTCTGTCACGCGGGCAGATCGTCGGGTATTCCTCTTATTGCTTGGTTCGGCCGAGGCCTTAATTTGGGACCATCGCCCCTCCCGGCAGACCGGAAGTGGAAGACGGTTTAATGCACACAAATCCCTCCCATCCCTGTACACACACCCCGTTACCACAGCTCCCATCCATAGAAGGTTCTGTTCCCCCACCCCCTGGGAGGCCTATGACTTGTGTGGAGCTACAGAACGCAGCAGAAAAGGGTGCTGTTTGAGCTCTGGGGCCCAGGCCTCAAGAGGCTGGCGGCTTTCTCCTTTGCCGTCGGGGACTGTCCGGAGGTGTCATGCAAGAGGAAGCCAGTCTAGCTACTGCAGAATGAGGAACCAGGAGGAGGAGAATGGAGTGTCCCTGGCTGACAGCCACCTGCCCAATACATGCGTAAGGTCAGCTTTGACCTCCCAGCATAGTGGACCTTCCAGGTGAATGTAGCCACATGAGCAAGACTCCGGAAACCCTCAGAGGACCCCTGCCCCCACGCCCCACCCAGAATCAGGGGAAATAAGAAATCGTTGCCATTTCAAGCCATCTTGGTGTGGCGCGCTAGGTAGCAGGAGTACCTGGAAACAGAACCTGGGTGCAAGGCTGAGGGGTGGGGAAGTGAGACAAGGGAGGGGAAGCCAGGCAGAGCGTGTTGATGCGGGGTTCTCAGCGGGCAGCGGGGCTCAGTCTCCTGGGGGCCCGCAGACACTGTGTCCAGTGTGTCTTAGATTGGTTCCACAGAGCGGGAGGGAGTTGGGGAGCTCATGCCCATCAATGGTAGCCTGTCTCAGAGCTAACTCTCGGGCATGTTTGGCAGACCCTCTTTGTGGGCTGGCCAGCTCCCGGAGCCAGAGGAGGCCCGCAGGCTGAGGCTTAGGAAGCTGATGGCACCCGGTCTGTCTACTGGTGCCCATTGGGGTTGGGTGGGGGATGTGGTCAGCATTTACTGAGCACCCATCTCGTGCCCAGCTTCTTCTAGGTTCTGGGCAGAGCAAGTGCATCTGCCCTCTGGTGGCTCACAGTCAGGACAAACTAGAACAGAAATTCTGCATCGGGACAGTGTCAGCCTTTAGGAAGAGTTTGGGGAGCAAGTGGAGGCATCTTGTTTTTCTTTTCTTTAAGAAATTTTTTAAAAAAGTGTTTATTTTTGAGGGAGAGAGAGAGAGAGAGAGACAGAGAGAGAGAATGCAAGTGAGGAAGGGGCAGAAAGAGAGGGAGACACAGGATTCGAAACAGGCTCCAGTTTCTGAGCTGTCAGCACAGAGCCCGACGCAGGGCTCGAACTCATGGACTGTGAGATCATGACCTGAGCTGAAGTCAGATGCTTAACTGACTGAACCACCCGGGCGCCCCAAGTGGGGGTGTTTTCGATGGTCACAGTTACTATAGGAAATGCTACCGGCATCCACTGGAAAGGGTGAGGGATGCTCAAAGTCCTGCAGCAACGGAACAGTCCTGCACAATGAAGAATCACCCTGTCTCCTGCATGACTTTCTAATAACCTGGTTGACATTCCTGCAGGTGAAAAAAACCCATTTGTAATTATTTGCGCCTGGAACCTAACTTTGGTTTGCGTATGAACACAAAGCGTTTGTGTCACGGATTTAATAGCCACTGAATTTTCCAGGAATATGATTACTGTGTAAATTGAAGGAAGATTGCACTGTGTTCGGTTGGAAATGTTACCAAGAGTTATTCATCATTTTTGGAAAAATCACATTTCCGATGGCAACGCTTTTTGTGGTATTTGAGTTCCGGACACGACCCCTGAGTGTCAGGCTGTATTTGAGACTGGGGCCCTCACGGTGATCCAGCACGCGGGTACAAGGCTCTGACTTCTCCGCTGTGTCTTCCAGTGTAGTCAGACCTGAGCATTTACATATTGAAATACATATTTTATTATAAATGATCTTATTTTACTTTTCTTTTATATTAAAGTTAAGACATTATATTGATTTATTTTCAAATGATGTGTCTAGGTAGGTTATACTATCCATGAATTTCGTTTCAGGATTGTAAAGGCGCCATCACCAACTATTTGTTATGAGAGTTGGGGGAGGGGGCCAAGAACTAAGCCAGCATTTTAAGCCAACAGCTCTACCGTGGGGGGCAGCGCACATGCAGCTTTGGGGATCTGAAAGATGGTAGACTTTTCGTGGGGGTGGGGGACACCAAGGAGGTCGAGGATCAGGGAGGGCCTCACAGGGGAGGCGATACATCAGTCGGTCCCACAGGATGAATCCAGAGAACTCCTGTTATCCAGAATGGTTCTGGAGAGTGGACAGGCAGGGGGACCGTGAGCTCCTGGTAAATGTCGGTGCATGAATGGATGTTTATGCTATTTCACAGATGAGCAAACTGCAGACTGAAGCTCAGAGAGGTTAAAGGACTTACCAAGATCATACAGCCCTGAAGTTACCGAGCTTATCACATATTTCCTCAGCAAAGAGTTTGGGGCCACCTACCGTGTACTGAGTACCTATAGGCACCTCCAGTCAACACATACTTACTGGGCGTCTGCAAGGGCGATACGGTGGGTCACACAGAAGAAGACCTTCTTGTGTGGAGGACATGGAAAAGAAACGTTATCAACCAGGATTTGTCAGCCGTGGCACTGCTGACATTTTGGGCTAGGTGACTCTTTGTTGTGGATTGTAGGATGTTCGGGATGGAAGTGGGAAGAGAGTTGCCTCCGTTATCACCGCTGTTGTTGTCGTCACCATCATCATCATCGTCACCGTCATCGCCATCAACATCACTACTGATTATGTAACACTTCCACTTGCCAGGCACTGCCCTTTATGCCCTATTGACTCACATACTCCTCTCGACCACTCTAGGCGATAGGTGTGGTCATTGCCTCCATTTTGCCGACGGGGAAACTGAGACACAGAAGCAGCCGCAAGGGCAAAGATTTTGAACTTGGCGTGTTTTAGGGGCCAAAGGAAGGCCGGTGTGGCTGGAGTAGAGTAAACGTGAAAAGGAGCGATGGGAGACGTGTTGGGGGTGAGGTGGCCAGATCACGCAGGTCTCGTGGGCCACGTGGAGTGGATGTGGTGGCGGGTTGTTCTCCTCCTCCGGAGGCAGGAAGATCTCAGCTAATTCCCTCTCTAGGAAATGTAGTTAGCTTGAGAGAGCTGCCTGGTCCATCCAGGGTGACACGTCATGCCGCAGGAAGATAGCCCACAACCATGACAGGTCGAGGCAGGAGTATAAGGCTGGACAACCTTGCCCAAGGCAACTCAGAAAGGCCATCCCCGCCTCAGAGCTCCTGTGGTATCGGCACAACTGTATCGAGGTTCAACGTTTTCCACCATCCGTCGTGCTTTCTTCTCTTTCCCCACAGGCATGATCCCGAGAGTAGTCCCCGGGAAATTCCCTGCATGCTCTTTTCCATCTCAGGTTCTTCCCAGGGAAGCCTCATCTGCCACATCACGGTCAGGCATCGGGGTTTTACTCCTGTCTCAACAGGAAGCCATTGGGGTGTTTAAGCAGGGGGCACAGGGACCCGATTTACATTGGGAATGTTTGGGAGGCGGCGGGGGGTGGACAGATGTAATAGCGCAGGTGAGAGGGTAGCAGCAGAGGTGGGTGATAAATCATCAATGTGGGGATGTGTTTAGGATGGGGAACCAGGAGGACTCGCTGGCTGGTGTGACAGAAGTACCCAAGGATAACTCTTTGGGTATCTGAGCCACTGCTGGATGGAGGTCCTGCTTCCTGAGACACAAAAGGCTTGTAGGGAGAAGGAGGAATGGATTTGAAGGGGGAAATCGAAGGTTCTTTTTGGACAGGTCGAGTCTGAGATGCCTTAGATATTCAAGGGAAGATGTTGAATGGTCGATCAGTTGGATAAGTGGGTCTGCAGGCTAAGGGATGGTCAGAGAAAGTGCTAGCGCATTTGAAGGCGGTCAGCACGTAGCTGATGTATAAAGCAGTGTGAGTAGATGAGATCCCCTGGAGAGAGAGGGTTCATGCGAAGCGTAAGGGGGCCGGGGCACCCCCCGAGTTAGGGCCCAGGCAGAGGGGAAGCCAGGAACAGACAGGGACGAGGAGTGGCCCCGAAGGACAAAGCAAGGAAAGCAGCAGTTTGGAAGGGAGAGAGTGGTCAACCATGAGGTTGTTATGGGGCGTGGGAACGGGAAAGCGACAGTGGACTTTTACTAAGTGTAGGACATTTAGTAAAGGACATTGACCTTGATCGCAGCTGTTTCAGTGGACAGGTGGTAATGAAACCTGACTGGGGGTAATGAACGAATCGGGGGGTGAGGAGGTGGGGAAGTGAATGTGTACAACTCTCTGGAGGAGGTTTTCTGTGAAGGCAAGTGAGAGAAATACGGCCAGAGCAGGAAGGGGTGTGGATCTATCTATCTTTTATTTTGAAGTTTGTTTGTTTGTTTATGTCACCTCTACACCCAACGGGAGACTTGAACTCATGACCCCAAGATAAAGAGTCGTGTGCTCCACCGACCGAGCCAGCTGGGCTCCCCCCGGTGCCATTGCCATTTTTACAACATACTATATTAAGACATGTTTGTGTGGTGGTGGAATGTTCCAGCCGAGCAGGGAATGACAAGATGACTGGGCAGGAGAGACAGAGGACAATGGTAGGAGTGACACTCTAGAGTTGGCAACAGGGGGTACAGGGAGCCCAGTGGGGGAGGTTGGTGGCAGATGAGGGCAGAGGTCTCTATGATGATGGAGGGGAGGACCCAAGAGGTGGGATGAGCCACAGGTGAGAACGAGGGAGCCAGCGTGGGGAAGACAGGCAGACTTTGTATGTCTGAGTCTATTTTTCTCTTGTGAAACATGAGACAAGGTCATCGGGTGAGAGAAACATGTTAGAGATTTGAGGAGAGATGTGGGAAATGGTTGTCTCAGGTAGTGGGAAAGTGAATTTTCCAGGGATCCACAGAGGGTGTGTGTGGCGATTTTGAGTGCCCATTGGCATGAAGAAGGTCCAGCCGTCAGGGTTGCCTGATTTTCCTTAGTGGCTTTCAGTTGTCAGGGGCCAGGGCAAAGCAGGTGGACAGCTGGGTCCGGCCACACTCAGGGTCTCACCAGGTAAAGTGGGGAAGGCGGAGAAGGACAAGGGTGTCGAAGGTACCGGAGTGCAGACTGAGGAGAGAGTGGAAGTGACCTTCATCTCATGGAGGTGAGTGCGCTGCCAGGATAGGGTGCTGGGGTAGGTGAAACAGAAGGGCGGGAGGCGATGGCCACAGGGTTCTCAGAGATGTTTACATTCTGGATCTCGGGGAAGGTACAGATACGACGATGTCAGGTTCAAAGAAGGAGCATATGAAGGGATGGGGGGAAAGGTCACTGGCATTAAGGAGACCAAAGAGCTGACAGGTGTATTGACTGGACCCACTTTGTGGACACTCAGTCGTGACAGGGGTGTTGATGGAGGGCAAGATGGTGAGGGGGGGTGTTCAACTCACCAGGGCGCGATGTCTGTCCGTGACTGCAGCCCGGGAGGAGGTGGGGTGGGAGATAGGGTCCGACTAGGCCACGGGCGGGACAACACTGGGATAAACCCCGGGCCAGGCTGGAGAGCAGAGCGCCTCAGCAGGGGGCTGATGGGTGGGGCTGGAAGGGGGGTAAGACCTATGTTAGGGTCCGTCCTGGAGGCCCCACAGGGTGCCTGAGGGAAGGCAGAGGCCCCCGTCGGGGCCGCCCTGTTAGGCTGAGGCCAGGTGGCTTGGGGGGAGGGTTCCTTGGAGAGTGGTGGCAGCTGGGAGCCATATTCCCTTCATCTTCTTGCTGTAACCCAAATCGGGTTTTCTCCGGGAACGCTGATGCCCCTGCAGCCCTGTAGAGGGGAGGTGGCCTTTTCTTTATCCCACACTGTACCTCTTGGCCAGGGCGTGGGGTCCATTTCCTCCTTGCTTGAAGGCTTCCGGCTTGCAGGAACCCTCCCCCAGGGAGAAGGGGCTGAGGTCCGAGGTGCTCAGCAGCTAAAAGCTGGCCTCCCCTGCAAGTGGCCTGCATGTCCAGGGTGAGGCACCCAGAGAGGAAGTGGCTAAGCTGGAAGTTTGTTCAGGGGCAGGGGACTGAATTTGGCCTGAGCAAGCAGACAGGTCTTCTTGGAGAGCTGAGAGTACGGAGTCTGGGGGTGGGGGGTGGGGTGGCGGGGAACAGCCGGGCAGAGCACTGCACTCTTGGTGATCGGGATGGGGAGGGGCAAGCACCAGAAGAGGTGACCCCGATGCCAGTCACATGGT
Source organism: Felis catus (assembly GCF_018350175.1). Classification (NCBI taxonomy): domain Eukaryota; kingdom Metazoa; phylum Chordata; class Mammalia; order Carnivora; family Felidae; genus Felis; species Felis catus. The sequence continues at coordinate 22,473,139 of NC_058381.1, read as the reverse complement.
TCACTCACCGATGTGCAGGCGGCGGGGAGTCACAGGAGCTGAAGCTGGAGGCCGCATACAGGGTCAGATTCGTGTTCTAGAAGCTTCACCTCAGCAGCGGCGTGTGGCCAAGGTGGCATTGGTGGAGAAGAGCCAGCGTGACCCCGGAGAGAGGGTACCACTTTGAAGACTGAATTCAGAGCTAGGACTGAAGCTTTCAGCTCGCAGCCTAGTGAGCGGGCTTCCCACGCTCCCTGCGCTTGGGGGTCGGGGAAGGAGCCCCTTTCTCTGCCGAACAGTTCCAACTTCCTCTTGGCTCCCTACCTGCTTCCACCTAAGCTTCCTCCCCAGCCTGGAGTCTCACGCCCCAGCCTCCCCTCCCCCTTGGGAGCTGGGGGGTTGAGTGTTGGTGCCCTCTTCACTCTGAGAACCCTGGGGCTTAGTCTCTGGCTTTGAGATGAAAGGGAAATGAGGAGACTGCCTGGGAGCAGGTCCCTAGGTCCCTGTGGCCCACGGTCAGGCTTGCTGGGGGGACCTTCTGTCCGGGCTCCAACCCCCTCCCGAAGTCCCTTAATCCCCAGGGCCGGAGCAAATTTGGCTGACTGTTTCCCTCCTGCGTAGACAGAGGCCTCCGGGTGCAGGCGGCTCTGCTTGGATATGACAGCAGCCGGGTAGGCTGCCCCGGGGTTACGCCTCTCAGATGCTCACTTCCTCCCTGACCTCAAGCTCCCCCCCACTTCGTGGCTGGCGGGTGAACGCCTGACTCACAGAGGGGCCATGACCCAGCTCCTCCTCGCCGACTCCAGGGTCAGGGGCTGACTCCGCGGTGCGACCCCACTCCGGTTCTGCTGTGGGGGGCCGGGCGAGGGTAGGGGATGAACAGCGCCTGGCCTGGCGTTTCCTCTCACTTCTGCCGCTAGGGCCGTCGGTGTCGCCAAACGGGAATCGTGTCCCCGGTGCCTGTTGCTTAATACCGCACTGCAGCTCCACAAGGCGGGCTTTATTCACGCCCATTTCACACACGAGGAAACTGAGGCTCTGAGGAGTGAGCCGACTTTCCCAAGGCCAGGTAAGTACTAAGTGAAAGAGGTGTGTTAGAAAAATAGGCTCTCCTGACTCCAAATCCAGTGCTCTTTCTGCTGCATGGGGCCTTAGTCTCCTCATCTGGTCAATGGGGTCTGTACTGTCAACCTAGAGCTTTCCTCCCCGGTCTACGTTTTATGGTCTCTCAGGGGGGCAGGCGTGTTCGGGAGCAGAGCTTGTCATGGAGGGAGTGGGGGGCAGGAAGGAGGCTTTCGGGCTGGGTGCCCCGTTCTCCCAATCAGCTTTTGACGTTATTTCCAAATGAGGCATTTCTCCTCTCTCAGACATAGCCTGACAGGCTCATCCTGTAACTTTACACTGGGTCCTATTACCAGACCACACCATCTGCAGCCTATTATGAATTAATTAAAAATAAACCTGTAATTATCGTGTTAATAGAGCAATTATATTACATTGTAATTTTTGTGTTAAAGCATTAAATTGTTAACTGGTAAGATGTACTCTGAACCACACTTTTTGTAAGCCAATCGTGGCAAAGTCCTCATTGTTTGAACACACGGGGAACCTCACCCGACGGACGCGCCTCTGAGGGGCCATGCGGTCACAGGATCCATCCCCGAGCCTGGTCAGAGCACGGCTGGAGAAGGAGGCAGCCTCTGTGCTAATTGCCCGGTGTTCTTTTCAATTATTTTTTTCCTTGCAAAGAGCCGCCCTTCACCCCAGCCTGGAAGTCCAGGCTATCAAAGAACCTGCAAAATCAAAGCAAAAGGAAATTGGAAAGGGGGACAGAAGGCCCGAGTCTTCAGTCGCCCCAGTGGGCCTCGGGTAGGGGTCAGAGGTCAGCCTAGTGGGGACACGTGTTCCATCAGCAGATGTGGGCTTGCAGGGCAGGGGCGCCAGTGTGGGGGTGTGAGGGGGGGTCCTCCAGACAGGGTAGGGCTGGAGGTTGGGAGGGGAGGGCGATGTCTAGTTGTATTCAGCTAGACAGCGCCCAGAATAATCACTGGAGCTTCCTGGAGGAAGTGGCATTCCTGCCCCAAGCTGATCCAGAATCTACCATGGAGATGATAACCTCCTCCTTTATCCGTCTCTCAGATGAGCCCCTCTCTCGTCTCCCTCTGGAGGGTGTTCTACCCCAGGAAGAATTGAGTTAGCCCTGCTCCCGCCCTCTCCTGGCTTTTATCCTCAGAGAAATAGACAACCTCATGGAGGAAGAAGCTTCATTGGAACGCCAGAGTCCCAGGCTGGCAGAGCTAGAAGGGCCCCGAGTAACCTTCTTGCCGTGGTCCCCATGCCCCCATTTTACAGAAGAGGAAACCGAGGCTCAGAGTAGATCAATGAGTCTCCATCTGCTCTCCCCCAGAATTCCATTTTCTTAGAGTTCCGGGGGGGGGGGGTGGTAGGGTGAGTTTGGGTGGGTGGGATGGAGGTCAGGAAGCTTTCACATTTTCTTAGCGCTCTGGCTCTCCAGTAGCAAAGCTTGTGGAAAACTGTTGTACCAGGGCCTCAACATAATATGTTTCCTGTGTTCTGTTGTGCTACAGGCCAGCTCTCAAGAACATTGAAATAGGGCAGTGAGTCTGGAAGTGACCTCAGGGAACGTCTTCATCCCACTTCCTATCACCCCACTTCTCTGCTCCACTTTATCTTCCGAGGAGGAAAGTGGGACCAGAGAGGGCCAGTGACTTGCCCAAGATCACACAGCAGGCCCCAAGGAACCCTAGCTTACAATTTCTGGGTGTCTCCACCCAGCACTGAACCTGCCCAGCTGCCTCCCCAGGCTCTGCCTCCCGGTCCCATACACCTGCTTGGCCTCCCATCCACCCACATCAACTTGTCTCCGGAATTTTCAACAGTAAAAAAGCTGGCTCCCTAGATGCCACCCACGATTGGTACAGCACCTGACAGTTCCTGGTGAGCTGTATTCTCAATTAGCTTTTTGTACCATGCTGTGTGGCAAGTGCCGTCCTTGTCCCCATTTAACACCAGAGAACTTAGGGGCAGTGTTATGACTGGCCCTCAGAGCAGTTTTGGAACTGGAGGAGGTGAAGGGCACTGGCTCTGGAGCTGAACTGCTTGGGTTTGAGCCCAGGCTCTGCCTCGTCCTGGCCATGTGTGACCTTGGGCTAGTCACTTGCCTGTAAAGGGAACGAATAACTGTTGTCACAATGGGGTTATGTGAGAACAGAGGAGGGCCTGACCGAAAACCTCAGTAATATTAACCCTCACTGTTAGGGGCGCCTGGGTGGCGCGGTCGGTTAAGCGTCCGACTTCAGCCAGGTCACGATCTCGCGGTCCGGGAGTTCGAGCCCCGCGTCGGGCTCTGGGTTGATGGCTCAGAGCCTGGAGCCTGTTTCCGATTCTGTGTCTCCCTCTCTCTCTGCCCTTCCCCCGTTCATGCTCTGTCTCTCTCTGTCCCAAAAATAAATAAATGTTGAAAAAAAAAATTAAAAAAAAAAAAAACCCTCACTGTTATGATTGTTTCTGGGGGAATTTTCTGCCTGTCCGGCTGCCTGGGGGACATTTTCCGGTCATAGCAGGGGATTCTTTTGCTTTGGTTCTCCCCTCCATGCCCCCTTTTGTACAGATGTGAGAGGGGCAGTGGGAGGTGACTGGCCTCTCTTTGTACTTCCTGGTGGGCCAGCTTCTATCACTTACCATGTGAGCTGGGGAGAGCCACTTTCTCTGAGCCTCAGTTTCTCCATCTGTGGAATGGGGAGAGGCCTCACAGTGCTTGTGTGAAGATCAAATGTGAATGTCCATACAATGTGAGGAAACAGTAATAATATTGACGGTGTGATTACTGACTGGCAGGTAAGCTATGTGTCTGAAAGGGAAGGAGTGGTCCCAATGGGAGGGCTTCCCGGAGGCAAGAGAGCCCAGCTCCCAGGCCCCACACTGTCAGTCCCCTGGGCCAGGCCCACAGTGAGGATGTGCTGGGACCCCCCCATCCCCCCCCCCCCCGCCTCCAGTGGCCCCTGTTTGGGCGGAGGTCACAGCCCCTGTCCCTGCCCCAAACTGGCGGGGCTAGTGGGAAGCCAAATATAGCAAAACTTCCCATCGCAGCAGCGCTAACTGGGTTTTAAGTAACATTCACTTCTAAGTACTTGTTTCTCAGAAGGAGGGGGGATGTTGGCAGAAGCAGTTCATCACGTTTAAAACTCTCCTGCCCTCCCCCCCACGCCTGTGGAAAACCCAGCTCAGCCCAGGGCTGTGTTCAGGCTTGGGATGGAGTGTGGAGGAGGGGAGGAGAGGGCTCAGGAAGCCGAGCACTCCTGTGGGAGCCCTCGGAGCTGCTCTGCGTCTCTCCTTCTCTCCCCTGCTTCTCTTATTCATTCATTCCCTGGATCATTCATCACTCATCCATTCCTTCACGTGCCCATCCATCCTCCCATCAGCCTCTCAGCACTCCCTGAACACACGTGCTGTCAGACCACAGGCTGGCCCCTCCATCACTGAGGCCGCAAATGCACCTGCGGTTCATGGCGTGCTGTCTGTTCAAGGTCCTGGCGACCTGCGTGTCGGCCCCTGGAGCCAGGCAGACCAGGTTCAAGCCCAAGTCTGAGCTCTTTCCACCACGCCACGCCACGCTCTTCCCTGACGATTCTGCCTCCTCGGTGTCATTGGATTCCTCTTGCCATTCCCTGGGCGCGTGGCCTCCTCTGGCCCCCTCAGGCTCACTGCCTCTCTGGTGAGCGTCCTCCTAACTGGCCTTTCTCTTCCTACTCTGCTTTTGGTGTGGCCCGCCACCTTACTGTTGCAGTCCCCCGTGGCACTGTCTCTCTCGAAAGTCCCCAGTGGCTCCCCACTGTTGGCCGAATGAAGCCCAGATTTTTACTCGTGGCATTCAAAGCCCTCAGCTTGTTGCTTCTAACTTACTGCTCTGGCCTTATCTTTGCCTTGCCTGTTCATGCCCATCGCCCTTCAGAAAAGCGGGCCCTCTCCTTCCCAACCACCTCCCTGGACTTCTCACCATGGGGTGTTGGCTTACGAATCTCCCTCTGCTTGTGGTGCTCACCGTGCGATGGCCACACCGTGTCCACAGGCGCAAATCTCACCTGCATTACAAGCCCTATTCAGTGCTGCTTGCCTCGTGACTCTTTCCCAGGTCCTGCCCCTCCACTAGCTAGAGTCACCTCCCCCTCCACTGGGCCCCAGAGCACTTCACCTGAGCCACCAATAGGACTTGCAGACTTGAGACCTATCTTGGTTTGGCCACCCATGCTTCCTAAAGCCCCTGCACAAGCCATGCACATAGCAGTATTTCATCATCTCGCGGTGCTCTTAGCTTCCTACTGCCCGGATGCTCCTTTCCTTGAAAGGCAGCCTCTGCAGGGGCTGGAAAGGGCCCCGGGCTGAAGGCAGTGCAGTGAGGTGGCTCGTGGCACTGGCCCTGGGCAGACAGACCTAGGCCGGCTCCACTGACTAGCTGGTGACCTTGGGTAATTCACCTACCTGCTCTCCCCTCAGTTTCCCCATCCGTAGACAGGCAGATACAGATGGTAGCAATGTCACTGGAGTATTGCTGCTGTGAAATGACACATGTGAGCCCCCAATCACAGCACCCACCACTCTAGATAAATTCATCCTTATCAGTTCTAGTTCCAACATTACCAGCTGGGTGGTCTTGGAGAACGAACTCAAGTCTCTCAAGACTTGACTTTTTCACCTGGAAAATAGGAGTAATAATCCCTCCTGGCTTGACTTGGGACATTATGGAAAGCAGATGAGATAGATGTCTTGTGACTCAGTGGCTGTGAATGGCAACATCCCAGCCTGGTTGTGTAATGAGGAATTTCATTTGGTCACATAACCTAGTCATACAAAGGCCAGACCAGTGGATCTGGGCATCTGCTTTTCAGATCATTTTTGTGCACATGACTTCATCTTGGCCAGTGAGAAAGGCCAGAGCTGTGCTCACAGGCAGATCTCCTGGCCTCATGACTGAACAAGAAGGAGGGCTCTCCACAAGTCTCAGGTAGAAAAAATACCTGGGGAAAGCTCTGATTGGACCAGTCTGGTCACATGGTCTGTGCAGCAGGAAGAGGAATAGATAGATACCAGGTGCAATGGGGAGATGTGGTTCCGGAAGGAAAAGGGAAGCTGTTCCTGGATGAAGGGGACAGAGTACTGTGCAGACAAGTGGAATGGGTGGCTCCTTCAGATTCCAAAGCACTTCATCCATCCAAGACACCTGAATTGAGCACTTCCTGTGTGTCTAGCACTGGGGTGGGCACTGGGAAAATGCAGAAGCTGAATGAGGCGTTCTCATTGCCCAGAGCGCCCGCTAGCTAGCGGGGGTTGGGGGGGCAGAGGGGGAGTCCTGTAAACTTAAATCGCCTTTACAGAGATCTAAAGTGACATTATTTGCATTCTTATTTATATACAACTTAGAGAGTTTGGAGAATCTCCAGGAGTCAAAGAAGATGGGAAAGAAGGAATTGGTGATCAGGATGGGAAATCACAGAGGCCAAGAAATAGATCACGTAACAATTTGTAACAGGCTATTTTGCACATAACTTTCTCATGCCATCCTCACGATAAGCCTGTTGAAATGTTGCCCAAAAGCGACCTCCGTGTTTTGGAGCCGAAGTATAACTCGAAGACAGAGTTTGGGATAAAGGGGAATGACAGCTTTATTGCGCAGCAGGCCAGGGCCTTCAAAAACCGCAAGCCCTCCCGGAGGAAGGGGCTGGGGCATTTTATAAGGACACACAGGATCTAGCCTGTTCGGGCAGCAGTTGTGTAGGTGATACCAGCCCCCTTCCTCGTGTCTTTAGGCTGGTACCAGGTGCCTGGAGCAAAAGGCTAAGAAGGGAGGAGGGAGGTTTGCACAAGAAACAAAGAAGGTTCCTTTAAGATCCAGCCTCACTGGAGCGTTAGTGCAGCCGTTTTGATTTTTGTTCAACTTTATGCTTTTAAGCCATTTCAAAAGTAGGAAATATAATCTGCATTTTAGAGGTGCAGGGCAGGGGGCACCTGGGTGGCTCAGTCGGTTGGGCATCTGACTTTGGCTCAGGTCGTGATCTCGCGGTCTGTGAGTTCGAGCCCCGCGTCGGGCTCCGTGCTGACAGCTCAGAGCCTGGAGCCTGTTTCGGATTCTGTGTCTCCCTCTCTGACCTTCCCCCATTCATGCTCTGTCTCTCTCTGTCTCAAAAATGAATAAATGTTAAAAAAAAAAATTTAGAGGTGCAGGGCCAGAAGCTCAGAGAGGAAAAATGACTCCCAGGGCTCACATGGCTAGAGAGTGGCATTGCTGGACTTTGAACCCAGGTCTGTCCCAGCTGCATTGCATGCTTTTTGCTCAGTCCCGGTGAGTGGCAGGAGGTGGCTGGCCAGTCCTCGCCTTAGAAATGTCTTCCACTCCTCCTTAGAACGAACCAGAGCATGCTTAGGAAGAGGTTGGGGCTGACTGCTGGGAAAATCCAGAGTGGACTGAATAAATGACCAACAGAGAAAATAATTCAGCAGGCAAGATTGAAAGGAAAAGACCCTCACAGGGGTGTGTGTGTGAGGGGTGGGGAGTGGGGAGGATCCTAAGCCTGAGTCCCCTTCTCCCTCTCCTACTTCACCCTTACTCCTCTTCAACCCAACTCCAAGTGGCAGATTTATTAGTTTTAATTAACATCCCAAATGCTGGGAAAACGTCCAAATTTCCAGCTCTCGGAGTCACTGGGTTTCCACGGGAGGGGGAGCTTGGGGGAGGTGCCAGAAATAACAAGGAGGTGGACTGGGGGTGGGACTGCAGGGGAGATGTTCCTCCCCCACTGGGCCTGGGACTCCACCCCTCTTCCTCTGGCTGCAGCCTGACCCAGGCTTTCTGGAGCTAGAACTAGGCTGGCTCTAAGGAAGGGGAGGCCCAGTCCAGTGTGGGATTATGGGGTTGGGAGTACTTGGCTCTGGCCTCAGCTTCTTTGCTTTGTGACCTTGGCCAAGCCCCTTGACTTCCCCGGGATGATTGTGAAATTCGTCTCTGAAATGGAGAGGATGATTTGAAAACCTCTAAGAGTCTTGGCGGGTCTAACCTGTGATTCAAAGCTTCTTCCAGGGGCGCGTGGGTAGCTCAGAGGGTTAGGTGTCCAACTCTTGATTTCGGCTCAGGTCACGATCTCTTGGCTCGTGAGCTCGATCCCTGCCTCTGCCCACGCTGATAGCACGGAGCCTGCTTGGGATTCTCTCTCTCTGCCCCTCCCCCACCTCTCAAATAAAGAAATAAACTTAAAAAAAGAGAAAGGCTTCTTCTAGATCTTCTAACCGCCTTGCTTTCCCGACCCCTCCCCTCCAGGGAAACTCCCTGGATTCCTCTACCGGACTCTGCTCCTCTCTTAGGGTAGTCTTCCAGTTTGACATCTCCACCCCCAACCTAGATCCGTTGCTTCCTCTTGGAGTCTCGAGCACCCACCACCCTCTCCTTTGATGTCTGCCAATACTGGGCTTAACCTTGGCTCCCATCAGCCCTTACTGGGCAGGGGTCTCCAGTAAGTCTGCACTGGTGTTTCCTTATGGATAGTGGGGATGACCATGCTTGCTTCCTGGGGCTGTGTGTGTCAGGATGTAAAGGTGGCAGAGATTCAGCGAGGTAATGCCAGCACAGGGTTGGGCACATCGGTCAACATGGGACCCACCCATGACCACATAGGGCTGGGAGTGGCCCGTGGCCCTTTCCCTGTGGGGGCTACTCAGAGCAATGCACAGAGGGAAGGGCTGCTGTAATTAGCGGACCAGCAACCACGGCTGTAGGAAATTCTAGTCCCTGGCAGAGACCAATTTGTAGGGAGCTCTTCAGATTCCAATTCCACCCTTCGCCCGCAGAGCAAGCCCCTCATCCTTAGCTTGGCACTCTCTCATGCTGTGCTGAGATCATGCAAAATTATTCAACTAAAATCATCCAGCAGGAAAAACAACCGAGCAATCATGGTTTACCGCTGAGAAGCCATGGCCTTAACCCAGGCTGGGCAGCAGGAGCTCAGCGGGGCTGAGAGGCCAGCTTGTTTCAGTGTTTTCCAGAGATGGGAACGCAGGCCCCAGTGGGCTTTTCGCCTCCAGCAGACGCTTAGCAGTGAGCCCCAGGACTGAGTGGCCAGACAGTCTGGACCCACCTCAGCACCAGACTTTGTGAGTGGCTTCAGCCAAGGCCCCAGGCCTTTCTGAGCCCCAGCGCTGCCAGTTGGATTCGCTGGTATGAGTTATGGAGTTTGGAGCTCATAGCCTTGTTCTTGGGTCCAGAGAAGCATGTTCCCTCTTGGGGTCTTGAGGGCAATGGGGAAAGGAGATAGAGGAAGAAATGAGGGTTGAAGGTGAGACAGCAGGAAGGGGGAGAAGGAGGATGGGTAGAAGATGATATCCAGGGGCGCCTGGGTGGCGCAGTCGGTTAAGCGTCCGACTTCAGCCAGGTCACGATCTCACGGTCCGTGAGTTCGGGCCCCGCGTCAGGCTCTGGGCTGATGGCTCAGAGCCTGGAGCCTGTTTCTGATTCTGTGTCTCCCTCTCTCTCTGCCCCTCCCCCGTTCATGCTCTGTCTCTCTCTGTCCCAAAAATAAATAAACGTTGAAAAAAAAATAAAAAAAATAAAAAAAAAAAAAGAAGATGATATCCAGAAACACTGTCCGTGGGAGCACAGTTAGGCATCTCTGGGTGCTGTGACTTGCTTATAGGGTCCTTGCTCCAAAATTGTATATATCTCTCCATCCTCACATGGAATGAGGTGGAGACCCAGAGGATCCTGGGCCATAAATGTGCTCACCTCTCCACCCCTCCCGTCTCTCAGCTGACCACCACCCATTCAGCCATTCATCCATCCACCTACCCACCCACCCATCCACCCATCCATCTAGCCATCCATGCATCCACTCAACCATCCACCTATCTGCCTACCCACCCACCCACCCATCCATCCATGCACACACCCACCCATCCGCCATTTATAGAGTTCACATTCCATAGCAGCCTTTTTGCTAAGAATAAACAAGTAAGAAATAAATTGCTGAAGTCTTAAAAATCAAGCTCCTCCCCTATGAAACTTGCCCTTTCTTATCTTGGATTTTGGTTCCGCCAGCCAGTGGGTCTCCCCAGCTGAAAACCTCAGCCTGTTCTCTGAAACTTTGCCCTCCGCCTCGCCCCCTCCCAACTCTCACTCTTCCTTTCAATCCCTTTCACCTTCCATCACCCCTGACTTCCTTTGGTGATTTCTCCACCCCTCCATTCATCAGCACTATTACCTCCCCAGCCAGGGCCAGAGGGAGCCAGAAGTTGGGAAGAGATTGACTTCCTTTCTTGATTCCATGCCAGGACTGGGCATGGGGTGAGAATAAAGAGGTGTGGAGTCAGACAGGCTCTGCCTCTGCCACTTGCCAACAGTGTGACTTTGAACAAGTTGCTGAAACTCTGAGCCTCAGGGTCTTCCTTTGGAGAATGGAAGTGTTAATATTGCTTCCAAATGTGTGAGGGGGCTGATTCAACCAGACAGCGAATGCCAAGTGCCTCTGCGGTGCTTGGCACACAGTAGGGGCTCGCCTTCTCACCTTCTCCTTGTCCTCTCCGTGGGGAGGTACTTCCCAACTCTTGCGCTGCTGGGTCAGCCATCTTGGGGCAGGCACAGGCTGAGGACCAGAAGTCACCTCAGAGCTTGTGACAGAAGGATGGAATTCTGCTTGGCTTTTGGATTCTTACCTTTTTTTTTTTTTTTTTTTAAGTTTAGTTTTTGTTTGAGAGGCAGGGGCAAAGAGAGAGGGAGAGAGAATCCCAAATGTGAGTTTTACGAACTGTGAGATCATGACCTGAGCCAAAATCAAGAGTCTGATGCTTAACTGACTGAGCCACCCAGGTGCCCCTTACATCTTTTTTTAAAAAGGGAAATACTCAGAACTGAGCCAAAGCCTTCCTGGCAGGGATGGGGTATAAGCCTGGAGAACCCCAGGACTGCCCACAGCTCTTTGCACAGGAGACCCCAAAACTCCGTCTCCAAGGTAGGCAGAAGGAGGCGCCCCCTAGTCACAAGCGCCCCAGGCGTGGTGGAAGAAGGACATCACTGCTTCCCTGGAACGAGGAAGAAGGAAACAGCACCCTGCAGAGGTATGTCCAGGTACCTTCTGATTCCTACTCTTCACCTCTGCACACGCACACAGATTTCCCCCAGCAGAATTTGTTTTCCTGCTGGCTTAGGATTCTAGACTGTTCTGGCTTGATGGGTCCAATCTTCTCCTTTACAGATGAGGAGACTAAGCTCGGAGAGGGGAGTAGAACCAGAACCATGCCTCCTGCCTTCTAGTTCCGTGCTCTTCATTCTTTCGAATTTCCAGGTGAGTGGGCTCAGTACAGGGTAGAGAAATGTTCTCCCATAAAAGCAGAATGTGGTTTCCCCGAGCAGGGAGGGAGGAGCTGGCAGGGGGATGGTGGCTTCTGGCAACATCTTATTTTCTGGGGCCTGAGAGGTGGTTTCACTTTATATAACTCATTAAGCTCCACAGTTATGGATTATTCACTTTTTGGTATTTGTGCTATATTTCACAATAAAAAAGGGTTGAAAAACCTCAATAAATCTCACTGAAATCAATTACACACACAAAAAGAAGGCGAAAGAGGCCTCAGGTATGAAGAAGACCCCATCCAAGTTCCAGTCCTGTTGGCAGGTGGTCTGTGCCCAGTTACTCCCCCTGCAAAACAGGTGTGGCTGCCCTCACCCCTCCCCCTTGCTGTCCAGGGGAGCCCCGTGGGGGCAGAACATTTGCTTAGCGCCCCTGTTCTGTTTCAAGAGGGTGATGGCTACCGTGGCTCCGGGATTAGGGATTGGGTGGGGACGCCATGAGGACATGTTTGTAAATGGTATCCCTGGCCTCACCCTCAAGGCCACGTCTAGTCTAGGAACCCGCTGCACTTTCAGAACAGCAGTTGCTAGAAGTCTGGTAGCCCGGGTCCCCTCTGGGCCCTACTTTCTTTTTCTGTGCAATGGGAAGACTGAGGGGAGGGAAGACATCATTTCTTTTGGGAGTGTTCCCAGAAACACCTGGATTCTGTTCACTAAGGGGAGAGTGTATCACCCAAAGGCTCAGCGATGGCATTAGACTTCCCCGAGGTCACGCAGCATTCAGTGCAGCTCTGTGGCTCGAAAGCCCTGCTCCCAGAACTTCTCAGGCACGTGCACGTCCCTCCCGCCCTCTCCCTCCTGTGCCCGCGGCCTGGACCCTGGAGGGGCGGGACTCTGCCTGAGAAGCAACATTCCACACTCTGCTGTCCCTGGTGATGCAGGGCTGGCCCTGAGCACTTGTGACTTTTAGATTTCCCGAGATTTAAGGCCAGGCTGGCTGGTGGCCTCCACCTCCCCAGGCGGTGGGCGGGAGGAGGGGGTATGATTCATCTCTCCTCTCCTGGTGCTTAATAAGAACATGGCTATAAATGTAACTGGGCCTTTTATGAGCTCTGCCGCCTGCCTCTGGAAGTCAGGCTCACAGTTGGCTCCCGGCCTGGCCCAGCCAGTGCTGCTTCTCTCCTCTGGTCCCTTCACCCCCCACCCTGGGATCCAGGAAGCCTCACGGAGTGGGGGCGGGGAGAGGGGTTGCTCTGCTCGGATATTATTAATTCAATTATTATTATTCATGTGTTCAGTGTTCCCTAAGCACCTACATAGGTCCGTCAGGCACACTCTAGGGACTGGAGGCACACTGATGGGTAATTCCCAGTTCTGGCCCACGGGAGCTTACAGTATCTGGTGGAGACCGACGAGAGGGCAGATAATGACTCTTCCTGCGACAAATGCTCTGACGGCCATCGGCACAGGGCCGACTCCTGCTGCAGGACGGGGCGTCCAGGAAAGCGTCCCTGAGGGAGATGACTGCAGAGGCGAGGTGGGGAGGAGGTACCCAGTTAAGTAAGGACGGGGGCATCCCAGGCAGAGTGAGCAGATTTAGAGGACAATGGTTTACACAGGTGATTGGGAAGGGGGGGGTGGGGTGTTGGGGATGGTGTGACTGAGAGGCCACCGGGGCAGGGCTGCATCTGGGGGCCTGGCCTTTACCCTGAGGACCGAGAGGGGCCTGTAAAGAGTTTTGGAAATAGAGAGGGGAAAGGGGCAGGATTGGGAGACGTTTACCTGAGTGCCTTAGGAAGATGACTCTGGCAGGTGCACAGTCACCTTCTGCTCATCATCAGATGATGTCACCTGGCTCAGACTCTCCCAAGGCATGCCACCATGGTTACAATAGTCCCTGCCTCCTCACGTGGCTTGCAAGGCATGGGTGACCCGGCCCTGCTTGCTTGGCCTCCTCCATCACGCCGTCCCGCGGCCGCTCAGACCCACTGAGCTGGTCCCCACTACAGAGCCCAGTCCCTGCCTTGCAGATCCTCTGCCTCCCTCGATTAGGTCTCGGCTCAGGTGTCGTCTCATTGGGTGGGCCTCCCTCACCATCCTTGTGTCTCTGCCCCTGATTCTGCTTTTTCTCCAAAGCACTTGTCCCTGTATTTTGATGGACGTAAAGAAAGGATAATGCTCTCCCTGCGGCGATCTTGAGGATGAAATGAGTTAATATATGGAGAATGTTTAAATCAGTGCCTGGAAAATGGTAAGCCCTCCAGTCTCAACTTTTTGCTACTTCTTTTTTTTAATGTTTGTTTTTGAGAGAGAGAGAAAGAGAGAGAGAGGGCAAGCAGGGGAGGGGCAGAAAGAACGGGGTACCGAGGATCCCAAGGAGACTCTGCTGACAGCAGAGAGACCGATGTGGGGCTCAAAGTCATGAACTGTGAGATCATGACCCCCAGCCGAAGAGGGACGCTTAACCGACTGAACTACCCAGGCGCCTCCTCACCTAAGCCAGTCTTAAGCCCTGTGGACATCTCAGAGTGTTCAGGTGACCCACAGAGAATCCCTGTCTCCTGCATACGCCCACCAGGAGTTGTTGGCATGCTAAGTCCCAAGCCCCAGGTACCCCAAAGGGCTTCTTCAGTCCGCAAGAACCTTCTAGCTGTGAGTTCTTATAATCTGCCCTAAAGGTGAGTTTCTGTAATGCCCAGCAACTGGACGACCACATGGAGGAGGGAGAGGAAAAAAAAACAGTCAGGCATCCCGTTGGCTGCTATGAAAACCAGGACTTACCAGCCCTGGGAATCTGCTCACCCAGCAAACACACTTGCATACCAGACCACCCACTGTCCCCCAACCCTCCTTGCTCCCCGACCCTACCATGCTTCCTTTCCCCTTCACTGTCATGATCCCCTTTTGCTTTTGACCTTTTTCTAATGAGCTCAGAGTTTCCCTATCTGGGGGAATAACTCACAACGTACTGTTGGTCTCTAAGTGCCTTTGAGCTGTCTCTGTTTCACAGAGAGGCAGCATGAGGTCTAGAAAGGACCACCTGTTGAGGGCCACATGGTGAGCTGTCCAGTGTCTGGCAGGGGAAGCAGGGGAAGAGCCCCAACTGGAGCTGCTGACTTCCAGCTATCCAATATTGAACGAGTTTTGGAACCCTCTCTGAGCCCCCTTTTCATCTGCAAAGTAGGAGGAATGATGCCTACCACTTTGGCTTGTTTTGTTTTGATTTCTAAAGGTAGCATGAGACAACAGGCATAAATCCCAAGCACAGTGCCCGGCACTCATAGATGCTCTCTCTATATTAGTTCTCGCCCTTCCACAGATATAAAAGAGGGAGTCCAGTTGGAGGTAGGATGGAACGTTAAACAAAACAGAAAAGCCAGCAAAAGACCCAGACTCCAGGAGCAGCCCAATCAATGCAACTGCAGAAGCAGACCATGCTATCATTGCTTAACCCATTTTGCAGAGAAAAAAAAAAAATCAAAGGAGAGCTACAAATGAAAAACAAACAGAGCAAAACCAATACTCATTTATCTAGAACTAGTTCGCTGTCAGAGGAGGGGCCGGTCCCTCTTCCCAAGGACCTGTCGATTCCAGTTGTGCAGAAAGATGACAGGCAAGAAATGCACTCTCTTCCTCAGCCCTGGAGGATGAGGGAAAAGAAGAGAAGGAGGGAGTTCAGCCACAGAAGCGACAGGGGGGCTCCAGCCGCCAGCCAGGATGATAAAGATATCAAGCCGCTCCTGTAGAATACTGTGTGAGCTTCCCTCATCTGGCTGGAGTAATATTGCTCAGTTTGCAAAGACCGTTCTGGTTTTGCTGAAAAGGCCCAGAAAGTTCCAGAAAAGCAAAGCCATTTACTGGCTGAAGTGTGAACCCCAGGGCAGGGCTGCCATGAACTGTTGGGCAAGTTGTGCATAACACAAAGACTCCTAGCCAAAAGGACACATGGGATCTGAAATGCAATGTGTTTTCCTTCAGGGTCCTGGTCTGATGGGGTGACCTGGGATAGCCTTCTTATCTCTGGGGGTCAAGACATTTTATAACCAGCTCTGGGCTCTTTGGAAGGTCCAATATGCTGGCCAGATTGGAACCAGGGGCACCTTTGGGGAATAGTTATGCTCCTGACTTTGGCCCCAGGCTGCCTGGGGGATTCTGTCTCTGCCACTCACTTACTATGTGACTTGGGGAAGTTAGATATATTCAGTATGTATCTAAAATATAAGACAACTATAACCTAAATAGATGAAGATAAAGGAACTTAGTGATAAGGTTCCACATTCCACTTGAAGTGATAAAATAATGATTCTAAGTAGACTGTGAAAACTTAAGTATATATAATTTAATTCCTAGAGCAATCACTAAAGAACATTTTTTAAAAAAATTATTTTGAGAGAGAGAGAGAGTGAGAGAGTGTGCATGAGTAGGGGGAGGGGCAGAGGGAGAGGAAAGAGAGAGAACCCCAAGCGGGCTCCATGCTCACAGCATGGTGAACTCATTGATGTGCCATTCAATCTCATGAACCATGAGATTGTGACCTAAGCTGAAATCAAGAGTCAGACACTTAACCAACTGAGCCACCCAGGCATTGCCCTAAAGAACATTGTGAAAAAAGTTATGCAAAAAGATATATAGTAAAAAGAACTATAAATTAAAATAGAATACAAAAAATATTCACCCAACCCAAAATAAGTCAGAAAGGGAGGAAATAAATAAATAAAAAAGAAGAGAAGGATTAAACAGGAAACTGATAAAATGGTATCTCTGAATCCAAACATTAGTTTGGATACAGTTTGTAACAGTAGTTACATTAAATGTAAATGGTCTAAACACACCCATTTAAATGTAGAGATCATCAGAATGGATTAAAAAACAAAACAAAACAACTCTAACCCAAATAGATGCTGTCTACAAGACACTCACATCATATATATTGAGATAGGTTACAAGTAAAAGGGTGGACAAATATATACCATGCAAATACTAACCAAAAGAAAGCTGGGTGGCTTTACTGATACCAAAGTAGACTTCAGAGCGAAGAAATTTACCAGAGAGAAAGCAGGTTTTTACAAATGATAAAAGGATCAATTCATAAAGAAGACAAAATCTAAATGTGGATGCACTTAACCACAGAGCTTCAAAATACATGAAACAAAAAGACAAATCCGTAATTGTAATTGGAAATATCAACATTCGTTTCTCAGTTATTGATAGGATTAGTAGACAGAACATCAGTAGAAGTGATTCAATCAACTGGATCTAATAGGCATTTGCAAAACAGTCAACCCAACGAAAGTAGAATATACATTCTTTTCAAGTGCACATATTACATTCACCAAGCTAGGGGATACACTGAGTCCTAAAACAAATATTAACAATTTTTAATTGAAATCATGCAAAGTATGTTCTCTGAGCATAATGAAATGAAACTAGATCAGTAATGGAAAGATAACTTTGAATTGAACAACATACCTCTAAATAATCAGTGAGTTGAATAAGAAGCCTCAAGGGAAATTAGAAAATAATTTGGACTGAATGAAAATGAAAACACAACATATCAAAATTTGTGGACTATAGTAAGGCAGTAGTTAGAATTTATGGCATGAAACACTTACGTTAGAAAAGAAGAAAATTTTCTAATCAGTAATCCTAGATTCTGTCTTAAGAAACTAGAAAGGGAAGAGCAAATAAACTCAAAGCAAGCAGGAGGAAGACAGAGCACAGAGATCAATAATATTGAAAATAGAAGAAACAGTTTAAAAAAATCAATGAACCAGAGGCTTGTCTTTTGAAAACATAAATAAAACTGATAAACTTCTAGCAAGACTGATGAAAAAAAAGAGAAGACAAAATTCTGAGTATCAGGAATGAAAGGAGGGATATCACAATAGATGTTAAATTAAGGGGATAATATGAACAACTACAGGCACATAAATTCAACAACTTAGAGGAAATGTATACATCCCACAAACTACCAAAACTCACCCGAGATAAAATAGATAACCTAAATAGTCCTACAGTTATTAAAGAAATTGAATTTGTAGATGAAAAAAAAATCTTCAAAAAAGTAAATCTCCCAGTCAAGATGATATTTCTGGCAAATTCTTCCAAACATTTTAAAAAGAAATCAAAAACTCTACACAATCTCTTCAAGAAAACAGAGGAGGAGGGAACACTTCTCAACTCATTTTATGAGGCCAGCATTATCCCAATATCAGAACCAGACGTAGAAAGCGCAGGAGAAGAAAAACTACAGATCAATTTCCACCATGAATATAGATACAAAATTTCCTAACAAAGTAGTAGCAAATTGATTCCAGCAATACATAAAAAGAATAATACAGCACGACTAAGTAGAGTTTATCACAGGATGTCAAGCTGTTTAAACATCTGAAAATTAATCAATGTCAGCCACCATATTAACAGCCTGAAGAAGAAAAACCAGGTAATCATATCAACTAATGCAGAAAGTACATTTAACAAAATTCAGTAGTGATTTATGATACAAACTCTCAGGAAACTAGAACTATAAGGACATTTCCTCAACCTGATAACAGATATCTATTAAAAACCTACAACTAACATCATACTTACTGGTGAAAAATAGAATGTTTCCCCCTAAGATCAGCAACAAGTCGGGGATGTCCACTCACCGTTGGAAGCTCTAGCTGATGCAATCAGGAAAGAAAAATAAATAAAGGCATACAGATTGAAAAGTAATAAATAGAACTGTCCCTATTCACAGACCAAATGTTTGTGCAGAAAATTCTAAGGAATCTACAAAAATAAAAACTCCTACAACTAAGTTGCAGCTTAGCAAGGTCACAAGATACAAAATCAACACAGAAAAATCAATCATATTTCTATATGCCAGCAATGAATAATTGGACATTAAATTTTTTTAAAGTCTCATTTACAATAGTCCAAAAATATGAAATACTTATATGTAAGTGTGTGTGTGTATATATATATATATATATATATATATATATATATATAACATATAAGGGTCCTGCATCTGAAAACCACAAAAGGCAGATGCTTTTTAGAAGAAGGCATAGGAGAAAACTTTAGTGATTTTAGGCTAGGCAAAGAATTCTTAGCTATGACATAAAAAGCATTACACATAAAATGAAAATTTGATAAATTGGACTTCACCACAATTAAAAACTCTTACCAAACAAAAGACACTGCTAAGACAAAACATAGACTAGGAGAAAATATTTGTCACAAATCTGACGAAGGACTTCTATCTGTAATCTGTAAAGAACTCTCAAAACTCAGTACAGTCCCGCCAATCTGGAACAAAGTTTGGTAGTTTCTAAATTTTGTTTTTTAGTTTATTTATTTATTTATTTATTTATTTATTTATTTTTTGAGAGAGGGAGAGAGAGAATCCCAAGCAGGCTCTGCACCATTAGTGCAGAGCCGGATGTGGGGCTCGAACTCACGAACCCTGAGAACACCACGTGAGCCGAAATCAAGAGTTGGACACTTAACTGAGCCACCCAGGTGCCTCTGTTTGGCAGTTTCTGAAGAAACATATGTGTCAGACAACCCAGCAGTCCTACTCACAAGTATTTACCCTAGAGAAATGAAGATTGCAGGTGAACGTTTATAACAACTCTGTTCATAATCACCCCAAGCTGGAAACAACCCAATTGTCCTCCGGTGAGCGAATGGATGTGTACGTCCGTGTGACGAGATACTCCTCAGCGGTAAAAAGGAATGAGCTATTGATACACGTAACAATCTAGATGTGTCTCAAAGGCGCTATGCTGAGTGAAAACAGCCAGTCTCGCAAGTTCACGTGCTATGTGGTTCCGTTCGTATGACATTCCAGAAGAGGCCGAACTATAGTGATAGAGAACAGAGTCATGGTTGCCAAGAGATGGGAGCTACAGGGGGTGTGGCATGAGGGACTCTTCCCCAGTGACAGATCTACTCTGTTGCTGTGAATCTCTGCACCTGTAAATTCATAGGACTGTAATCAAACAGAAGCCAGTTTTATTCTATGTTAACAAATATATAAAAATATATATATAACAAATATATATTATATATATAACAAATTGTATATATATTATAAATATATAAAAATTATATATATAGTATATATATAACAAATATACATATATATACATATATATATATATATTTTTTTTTTTTTTTAAAGAGAGGAGTTGGGAGCAGAGTTAAAAGGGTAGCAGTACCCTGCAGGCCAGCATGTGGATGCCCCCGGGGATGGAAGAGAAAGAGTTGCAGAGGGATGCGAAAGCAGGGGTCCAGCCACCCCTCCCCAGCAGAAGATCCCATTCCAGACCCAAGCCCGGGAGGTATTAGTTTTACTGTCATCAGAAAACGGTTTCCTTTTTGATCATCCCTTCCCTTTATCACCATCCCCTCTGGTCCAGCTCGGGAATGCTGGGAAAACCAGCTCTATCTGACTTTACACATTAAAAATATCCTTCAACCCCACGCGGACCTTTATCTCCTGCCTCTCACCTTCCTCTCAGGGAAACTTCTCCTGCTGCTTCAGCCACAGTTGCCTGTGTTAGAAGCCTGGTGGCATTTTTTGCTTCCTTTCTCCCCCGACCTCTCCGTAAGTCAGTTAGAAGTTCCCTAATATATTTCGAACGTCTATCGCTACCTTGCTTAACCTTGGCCGTAGTGCCTGCCTCCGCCACTCCAGACAGTGGGAACGCCCTGCCACGGCTCTTCCCCTGGAGGTCCTGCGGCCTCCAACCCTCCAGACCAGAGCCAGGATGCTCTTTCTGGGGCACATACCTCACCTCCCTGCTGAGAGCCACAGGGGCTCCTGAGGGTGCAGGTGGGGGGGGCAACACTTCTTCCTTCGCCTGGTCCTTCTCACCTCGGTTTCCTTACAGGCTCTCTAGCCAATGCCTCTTTGTCTGGACGTCAGAGCCCCATTCATTCCTCCCCTCCAGAGTCCTATCCTCACTGTTCCCTTTGCTGGAATGACCTCTCCTCCCCTTTGCTTGGCCAATTCGGACATCTTCTCTCTCAGAAGTTTTCCTTGACCTCATCCAACTAGGGATAGCTCATGTATTAGTAGTGTGAGGTTTTTTTTTTTTTTATGTTCTTTCTTTCTTTCTTTCTACAAAACAATTTTACTTATTTTTGATTTTAAAATATACTTTATTGTCAACAGTAGTGTGAGTTTTACTGTCCGTTGTCAAAGCATCCATTTCAAAAGGCATCCATCTCGGGTAAACATTTGCTAGTGGACGCAGCTATTAGCAAAACAAGGTAAGGAACTAGGCTCGCCCTCCCTCGTGAAGGTAGGTGCCTCTTCCAGAAAGCCTGGACTAACCTGGCTAACTGACCTGCTGGAGGGACCCCGCTTCTCCCTTCCCACACCCTAATTCCCACTCAAATGCTTTATATTAACCATTAAAGGGTGAGTCCGGAAAACCATAGACATCCCACACTTGGGCCCTGATAAAGGCAGAGCCCCAGGTCGGCATTCTCTCTGCCCACAGCCTCGCTGTATGGCCCTCCGGCGTGCTGTGTCCTCTCCACAGGACTTGTGAGTAAGAAATCTTATTCCTCAAAGTTCCCTGATGGTTTCCAAGGGAGAACACGTCCTGTGATCGTAATAAGAACCACAAAGGCTGGTGGAGCCACAACGCTGGCCCTCTGGGGAAAAGCCTGTGGGGCTGGCCAGGAGTAATACAGCCTGACAAGTGCCTCAGGCATTCCTGGGTGACACCAGCAGCATCAGTAGGCCAGGACTGACAAGACAGTCCCCTCTTCCGTGTCTTCCTCCTGCACCTCATTTTTAGAGGGTATTGAGATGGCTGGAAAGCGTTTCTGGAGCAGACACTGGCCTGTGTCCCATCGACTCCCCCGCCCGTGCCTACCGCAGACACTGTCTGCTTTTTGACCATATGAGCAGCACATGACCATATGACCATCCCTTTGGCCAATATTGAGAAGACGTGACTTCACCGTGTCAGCGAGCATCCGTGGCGTCCGTGCACACAACCTCCCACCCCTAGAGTTGGCCAGACTCTGCCCTGTGACTGATGACTCAGAGTCTGTCTGGGCAGCGGGGAGAAGAGCCCCGTACCCTTCCCCGCTGCAAGCTGTCTGTGGCCATTTACATAGCCTTGTGCAGCAGGAGGGTTCCAGATGGAGTCAGAAGCCTGAGGTGCAACTGCGGGCTTTCCCACTCGCTCCCACCGTGACCTGGGATAAAGCACTACCTCTCGCTGGACCTCAGTGTTCCCTCTATCCGATGGGACGAGGGAAACCTGGCCAGCCCGTGTCTCAGAGGGCCTGGCTGACAGCTCTTAAAGCTGGTGAGAAGCTACAGCCTTGGGTGAGCGGGATGACCCAGGGGGCAGACTACCAGGGGCTGCACGTCCCCACCCTGAAAACGCTCAGCCAAAACCCCGCGAGACGAAGGCATGCCTGTGGGATGGCTGAATACCCCTCGTCCCCCCCTTCTCTCACCCCCCCTTAATTGCAGGGTGGGCAGCTGCCATCTCCCCCCCCCACCGCCTCCCTCACCCGTGATTTGTTCAAACCCCTAATTTGTCAGTCAAGGACGCAACAGAGCATTAGCAATGGGTAGAACGTGCCAGGCAAAAATGTGGCGTTCATTCAGCCTGGGGCCCGAGGTGGGGAGGGGCACTGAATTATTTCCCTGCCCACGGAGCTGGAGATTGAGGTGGGGTGCCTCGCCGCCACCACCCTGCACACCTTCTCCTTTCTCCACCTGGAGAGCACGCTTCCGCACGGAGGCAGGCAGCGGGCACGCAGTGGGCGCTTTGCTTTCCTCTGACAGTTGCCATTAATAACACATTACATTAAATCAGAGCTCGGAGGGGATAATTGGAGCCATTTATCACGTCTGCAGCCAGAGAGAGGGTTGGCTCTGGGACCAGGCACTGAGGGGCGAGCTGAGAACCTGTGAAGGTTTGGGGCTGTGTGGGGAGATTGGGAAGAGGCAGGGTCTAGGCTTGACCCTTCTGACCCTCCTACCCAGCCTTGGGATTTCGAGGGGATTTAAGGACCATCCCTTTGGCCTGAACAGAGGCCAGGAGGCCAGCTCCGCTGCCAGACGGGAGAGGTCAGAATCCTGACCGTGCTACTTGCGAACTGGGCAAGTTCTCCAACTTCCCCGAGACTCAGTTTTCTCATCTGTAAAATGGGGACGGTACTAATACTTGCATCCGGGGCTTTTGCAAAGATTACGTTCGCTAATGCGTTTGAAGCGCTTAGCAGTTCCCTAGCACTCAGGAAGGGCTCGGGGAACATGAGCTGTTATTCCCACTCCTTTGGCTGGCCGAAGGAAGCATGCAACAGAGAACGGGTGCCACGGGCTTCCAGGGTGATCTTTACCCTTACAAAGTGGAGAAAGCATATGCTTCGCTCTCAGGCTGACCATCTGGGCACTTTCAACCCTGACCGCTCAGCTGCTTCCTCACCATGAGACGGGCAGGTCACACAACCCACCCCCGCCCCCGGCCCTGACCCTATTTCCTATTTGCACAATGAGGGGTACTCACAGCCACGCCACAGAGCTGTTTTCAGTTCAGGTCTGAATGGATGGATAGCTTCTAGCTCAGGACTTGTCACAGAGTGGAGCTCAGTACGTGCTAAGGCTCCTCCTATCTCTTAGAAGAGAACCGCCTCCGTTGTTCAAACATGGTATCTGTCACAGGATGAAGAGGGCGGGGTTGGGGAAGGCAGATGGCTCAGGCTCAGCTGGCCCCAGGTCCCAATGAGCCCACTCACAGTAGATCACATTCCAGCCCCCATCTTAACCTCTGTCCGTATCCATGCCCCTGGTAACAGGTCTTGGCCATTCTTACCACGTGAAGGAGAGTGGATTTCAGTGGTCTCTGACTCTGGGCCATGTGACTTATCTTGGCCCATGGGAGGGGCAGGAGTGACAGGGTGACAGTTCTGAGTCCAGTCCTTATATGACTTTGCTGGTTTCTGCTTGCTTTCTTGCCACTTTGCCGGCCCCAGGAGGACGAGAGCCATGAGCTGCGAAGCCACCCCAACCGCTGCTGTTCTTACAACAGGGTGGCCCAGCTGAGCCTGCCCCAGATCAGCCAAACCCCAGCCTACTTGCACATCCGCACAAATACTGGGGATGGTGCTGGAGCGTTGTGGCTGGTTATTGCACATCAAAGCTGACCGATGCATGGAGAGCACTCCCTGTCCATCCCACAGCCTTTTTTCTCCAGAAGGCGTGGCCCCTACGTTGACCATCAACATATCCAGCTTACCTGTAACAGCTAAGACACCCCAGAACAATCCCCAGTAGGTCCAGGACCTGACTCGAATTGACGGAGATGAGGTCGAATGTCTATCCTCAAACACCCACTGTGCCCGGGGGTGTGGAATCTTCGCTGGGCCTCGGTCACGTGTTTACCCATTGCAGCTGGTGCCTGGGGTCAACCTAGGGCACTCCATCCATCCCCATGGACTGCCAGCTGGGAGAGATCATTCCCCAGAGGAAATCAGGGTGGCTTTATCGGAACAAGGGAGGTATGGACGCTAGGCAGGCAAGAGCGACAGATGTTCACAAGAAGACAAGGAGTGCATAATTACATACTCAGGAAGGAGAGTTGATGGGAACTGATGGCTGATTGAGTAAGCGGAACATGACTCTAAGGTTTCTAACTGGTGGAGGACCGGTGAGGTCATCTGCGAGGCGAAGGGACCTAGGTGTGAATGGAGGAGAGGGACGATTTCAGGACACAGAATCCCCGTGGCTTCCTTGGACAGGAAAACAAGAAGCTGGTCTGGCTAGATTGGAGGAGTTCTTCATCTGTGTTTAATTTTAGGTCCCAGAAAAGTCCCGAGGGATATGGAGCGTTTCATATTCAACGGGCCTCCCTGACTACGTGTTTTTAGGATTAGTGAGGGTTGTTCCCCCAGTAGGCGGGGATGGAGTGGGGCACACTTCAGTGGAGGAATCTGCACCTTGAGAAGGGCAGGTAGGGCCCCTCCCACACATCAGAGTCTTTGGGGACAGGTCAGGCTGTCAGACATCAGTCCTGCAGCCTGGAGAAAAGCCCCCCTGGGCCTGGGGGGCGGTAAGAATGGTCAGGCCCTGAGATGGGCTCTGGAGACTGAGTGGGACTCCTTCTCTCGCCAGAGCTCCATCTGGATTCCAAAGCTGAGACGCTGTCTCTGAAATGTGAGCTGTAAACACGTCTACCGTGCTGTTTTCACATGTAGGTGGACTGGATTTGATCTCCTGGGACCTCCCACGAGATGGCACAGTGAGAAGATGGCCATCTGGAGGCCAGGAGGTGAGCTCTCGGAAAACCTAGCCCTGCCGGAACCTTGATCTTGCACTTCCAGCCTCCAGAACCGTGAGAACAGAAATTGCCACTGGTTAAGCGACTTCATCTGTGGTATTTTGCTACCGCAGCCCAAGCAGATGGCTCTGGGGAGCGAGTGGCAGTAACTGAGCTACTGGGCCAGATGTTTACCCAGTATCGTCCCGCGTGACCCTCGAGTGACCTCCCGAGGGAGGGGTGATCACTCTCACTTTCCAGATGAGGAAACTGAGTCCCGGTGGTCAGGCGCATTTGACTCTTTTCACATCACCACACTCCAGACCCAAGTTATGGACGGCCTACGGTTCCAACAGAGGAGGACTTTGGTGACCTGGGCGGTATCATGCCGGTGCCACAGGACCTTCCTCGCCCGTTGAATCCCCTAAAGAGTTGTACAAGGTAGATACCATTATCCCACTCTATAGCTGAGGAAAGTGAAGTTTGGAGGAGTTAAATGTTTTGCCCGTGGTTATGTGGCTAATAAGGATTTGAACCCAGGCCTCTCTGACTACAGATCCTTCATTTTGGACCACAGATCCAGAAAACCCCCTGTAGGGCATGGGAGCCAGCCCCCTCCAGACTTATTCTGCTCTATCAGCGTCCCTTAAGGAAAACAGCAGCCTGGACAGTGTCACACGCAGCCCCAGGCACATCAGAAGCCATGCTGTAAGGGGGGAAGATCTCAGGGTGGGCAGGGGTCACAGAGTAAGTGGCCCCTCATCCTTTCTTTCTCGAATCTCATCTCCCTCTTGGGAAGCCCCCGACTCTGACCCATCCCCACACTCTTGGGGGCAGAAGTGCCGACGGAGGGAAACAAATACAGCCCCTGATACCCCCACTGTCACCCGCCAGGCCCCAGCCTCTCTGGTCTTCAGAAAGCCAAGTTCTTCTCCTCTTCCTGGGCCTTTGCTCATGCCTTGCCCTCCGCCCGGATATTCTGCCCCGACTCCAGGTCGTCACAGGACCAACCCCAACGGCTGAGGCATCAGCTCATCTGTCGTCTTCTCTCGGGGCCCCTTCCCAGCCACGTCCCCTAAATCTGCTACCCGCTGCCATCTCTGTCACTTTGTTGCTTCCAGAACCTTCTCGCTGCCAGACATCATCTTGTTTACTTCCTTGTTTGCCGCTTTTCCCGCTGTCTCTCCCAGCACAGAGCAGCCCAACATCTCAGTGCTCGATAAATAATAGTTGTGAGCACAAACGAATGAAGGGCCCTTTAAGGTGGTGGCAGCCAGAGGTGGGGTGGGGCGCGACAGATTCTTCTCTGGGAGAGCTCCGTTTTTTGAAGGTGTCCTGACAGTGTGGAGGCTGGTCCCCTTCGGAGGTGCTCAGGAAAGGAGCAAGTGGGCTGGTGTGGACACAGCCTGGGAGGAATGTGGCCGGACCTGGGGAGCCCCAAAAGGCACCGTTCATTTTGCAGGAAGCTTCTCTATGACGCTCCCCTGATCCCGGGCTCCCAGGCCCCCTCCTTGGCTCTTGGGCTGAGTGGGGCCGGGCTGGGCCGGGCTGGCTGATTTCCGCTTTATTATGTTATGATGATTTCCCCCTCCCCGGGATGATTAGGCCTTAATAAATAACATTTCTCTCCGATCTTGTGCCATCATTAATTCTGCTTAGCTCTCCTAGGAGAAAATTTTGTGGAAACATTCTCAGTGCTGCTATTTAAAGCTAAATTAATTCGGCTGATTATTTCTGTCCAAGTAGATTTGTGCCCGGGCAGCTGGGGCTAGCCCTGAGGAGAGGCAAGGTGGGTGCTTGTCTCTCTCCTGGAGGCCTTGACCACGGTCTCTGTTTGCCCTTTGCTGTGCAGAGCTGAAGCCTGAGTCTTCTCTGGCAGGGGCACGAAAGAGCAAAGCGGGGCCCGGATCCCGATTTGGGGGGTGCACATCCTCCCAGCCTTGCCTAGGGTGAGGGCTGTATTGGGAGGACCCACGAGCGGTTCCTCCTACCGCTTGCCTCACAAAGGCTTGTACAGGCGCCCATGTCCTTACAGACGCCACTATGATGCTCGACTTCCTCAGAGAACGTGGGGATCCGTGAACCAGGACGGGGCCCTACTAACCAAAGAAAACTTCAGTGTCCAGTAGGCTTCTATGTGCCAACGTCGGGGCGCTACAGAAAACTTGGGGTTCTGAACCCCCCAGGAGGACTCTGTGCAGCCACAATGGGTCCCAAAGAACAATGAGATTGGCAAAAGCAGCGGTCAGATAGGCAGCAGGGTCCTGAACCCCAGGGCAGGTGTCTGAGTCAATGCTGCTCGCACGATGGTACTGAGTTCTCTCTCTAATGGGGCAGGGCCGTTAGAGACGGCAAGTTTCTCTGTAACAAAGCAGGATTCTGTGAATTCAGATTTCTATCAAATCACCAAGGGTTCGGCATAACCAAGCACAGTTCTGAAGAAAAAGGCAGGATTCTGTGTAACTGGGTGAGTTTCTTTATAACCAATCAGGGTTTATGTAGAATAAAGGCAGTCTCTGTATATCAACATTGGGAATCTAGTTAAAGAAAAAAAGCCAAGAGCAGAGTTCCGGGAAGCTGAGTAGAGTTCTGGAGAATCAAGTGGAATTCTGCATCAGAAAGCAGGCATCTGGGTCTATGGAGAGGGCCCCGTGGCAGGTGCGGGGTTTCTGATAACAATGGTGCAGGGGGTCAGAAAGCAGATTTCTATCATGTATAAAGACTGGGAGCCAGATAAAGTAGGGCTCTATGCAACGAAGCAGAGTCCTCCAAGGGCTCCAACAGATTATCATTTTATTTATTTATTTATTTTATTTATTTTAAAGTTTATTTATTTATTTTGAGAAAGAGACAGAGAGGCAGAGAATCCCAAGCAGGCTCCACTGTCAGGGCAGAGCCTGATGCAGGACTGACTCAGGAACCGTGAGATCGTGGCCCGAGCTGACACCAAGAGTTGACGCTTAACCGACGGAGCCACCCAGGCGGCCCCAGATTATCACTTCAAATGACCAAGAGCCTTGCACCTGTGCTCTGTGCAGTCGGCACAGCCCAGGGTGACAGAGCAGGGCACGGCATGGTCTGTGATGGTCCGGCCCCGGCCCGGTGCCTGCATCCTGGCTGCAAGGGACACCGGGCATGTGATTATCTGACCTTTGTAGTGACTGGTGAGAAGGTCTTGCAGAAGTAGGGGGACTCCTCAACATAGCAAGGGGGTTCTAATGTAGAATAGCCAAAAAGAATGGCAAATTTCCATTGCGTCTGGGTTCAATCATGCCAAGTCTCCCCAACCACAAGGCCTTTCCTTGTGCTGTTTTCTCTGCTCGTCACCCTTCTGCCCCATCGCTCTCCTGCCACGTCCCTGAAAACCCTCCGTGTGCTCTAGATCTCCGTTTAAACGTCATGAACTCATGGACTTTGCCCTAACTCTTCTCATGCAACCTGTTTGCTCCGAAATAGCACCTTATTCTCATACGTTATCAATCACACTGTGTACATATGTATGTACTTGTCTATATCCTGTCGCAATGTTTTGTTTGTCCCTGGGCTTCAGCTCCTTCGAGAGATGGTCCCTAGGTCTCCACCTCCACCCCCAGAGCTGCCCTGCATCTTGGAGGTCATGAACGCATCTTGGTCCCCCTGTCCCAAGTTGGGCTCATCACCGCCCCCAGACCGGCTCGCCTCACAGTCCCATGTAACTAGCCATATCGTCACATTCTCATCCTCCAAACAAGGCATCTTGGAGTCTTCACAGACTCTCTGCCTCCATCACCCCATCACTAACCCAGTCTGTCCCATCTTGATGGCCCATCTGTCTATTCTTACCATCCCCACCCCGCCCCCCGCCCTCGGCAAACCTTCCTCATGTTCTTTTCCACTCCTTTTGCCACTGAGCTGTGATGGCAGGCCGTGGCGACTCAGGAAATTTTTTCAACTGGGAGACACCTTCAGTTGCCATACGCAGGCCTAGGGTAACAGTAGCTTAAAGGAGATCGGGGTTGGTTTCTTTCTCATGTTTCTAGGCTGGCCACCGGCAGGCCAACTTAACGTGGCGGCCCGTTGGCATTGGGGATCTCTTCTATCTGACTGTTCTCCCATCTCAGGGTGCTGCCCTCCTTAGCGTGGGTGGGACGACTAACCGGCACGTCCACTGGGTCTGCTTTCCCACCAGTTAGAAGCGGGGAGAGGGAGCACCGGAGAAGGAGGAGGGCCAGCCAGCCACCCTCTTCAAGAGCATCCCCCAGAATGCACACGACACGTCTTCCCAAACACCGCTGGCCCCATCTAGCGGCAAGGGAGGCTGGGAACTGAGGTTGCTTCTGGAGGGCCACGTGTCCAGCTAAAATCCTTCCGCCATGAAGGGAAGAGGGAAACATCATCAGCAGTGTGCGGCGCACAGGTTGAAACACTGAAATAGCGCAGACCTGAGGAGCAAGCATTTCTGGAGCCCCTGGCAGGCATGCTCTTTGGTTCGATCCTCATGACATTGCAGATGGGGAGCGTCACCTCCTTTTCGCAGAGGAGGACCCTGGGGTGAGGGGGGCGTTAAATGACCCGCTTAGGGTCGCAAACTTAAAAGTGACAAGATGGGGTCCAAAGTGATGGCAGCTGATGCCAGAGCCCAGGCTTGACCCGTCACGCCGCACAGGAGGGAGGGATATTCCAAGGAACGAGGGACATTGCCAGTTTTCTCCACAGCTCTATTACCGGCACTTAAACCAGTAGGGGTGAATCATTAATATTTTTGGACTTGATTGGATCTGTTCCTTTTTTTCTGTGGGTGTCTCAACTAGAGAGGAGGGACCCCCACCCTTTCTTGCCCTGAGGGAATGTGCTGACAGGGTTTCCCTCCCCTTACTTGTTCCTCCCAATGGGGGCACCTGCTCTGCGTCTCCACTTTCCTCGCTGCGTGTGTGTGTGTGTGTGTGTGTGTGTTTGGGGAAGGGAGAACACATTCCTTGGCAAGGTCTGCTTTTCAAGAGGGAGAACTCAGCGGAAAAGAGTTCTTGCCACGGTCCCCTGGACCTCAAATCGTCTCTGTGCTCTCACTCTTCATAGAATACCGCCTGGGAATGGAAGCTGAGTAGCCTGGAGGGAGGCTGTGATTCTCTGGTTTCCTCCTCATTATATGGTTAAGAGCTCAGCTAACACTGAGCTAACACTCAGTCCCTTACCACGTGCCAGCTCTGTTCTACGTGCTTTATAGGTACCGCATATACTTCTCACCCAGTCCTGTGAGTCGGGTGCTCTTTTCAGTCCTATTTTATAGACCAGGAAACGGAGGCACAGAGAGGTTATATAAGTTGCGTAAGATCACACAGTAAGTGATGCAGCCAGGGTAAGGCCCAAGCCTGCCTGCACCTGTAACTCTACGCTGTAACTGTGCAACAAGTCACTATGAAGTCTTCAAATACCTTACGGTTTACAAGGCTCTGTTGTAGCTGTAACCAAAACTCACTTTCCGGATAAGGAAACTGAGGCTCAGAGAGGCTAGCTACGCTCCCCAGTGGCCCAGCTTGCCTCAAGGCCTCTCCATGGCTCCATGGGGTCTCCAGTTGGCAGGGGCTTACAGAAGAATCTGGTCCCGAGGTCGTGTTGGCTCTGAAGGCAGCTGTTGGGCTTATCTGTCTCCTTTCCCTCCAGGGGAACTTCCCGGCTTTCCTCAGGGGCCCACGCCCCCCGGCGGCCCTCTCTCCTTTCCAGCTGTTACAGCTGTGCGTGTGTAGGGCCGGGTGGTGGCGGATGGGGGGTGGGCGTTGAGTGGAGGAAGAAGGCTGTTTATTTACAATGTGACAATTTTGATGTATTTGCTAGGGGGAAAAACACCCCAGCACCACACAATTAAATTAAAAGGCTGGTGGTTGTGGGCGAAGCTCGTCTACAGCTGACTTAGAACCAAGCAGATTGGAGAAAAACAACAGAAATTGCTGTGGCTTCCTTCACTCCCTCAGCCAGGCAACCCCCCCCCCCCCCCCCAGACTCCTGCAGCTCTTAGATGCGGCTCTGGGCAGATCCCAGCTTGCCTGAGTGTGTACCCCAACTAGGAGCCTGTTCAGCGGGGGTGGTGGGGGTCTTGGGGGGCAACTCTATGTGTTTATTGGCTTTCCTGGTGTGATGGGTCTTCCCGGGGCATCATGGAACAAAAGGCGCCCGTGTTCTCTGTGGACTGCTCCTTGTTTTCTCTGTTGTCCCAAACAAAGTGTGGCCACTGTAGTGAATGCCTGCCTCCCTCCTTTCTTCAGTTAGTCCCCTGGGAGTTCTAGCACCTTCACACCTCTCCGGTCCGTCCTCTGCTCTCTCTCCTCTGCTTAGTGAGATGCTCATCCTGTGTCTCAACTGAAATATGTCGACAGCCTCCTACCTGGCCTCCCTGCCTCCACTTTTGCCTGACTAGATCTACTCTACACTCAGCTTTTAGTCTCCTGTCTGCATAGCATATCATTCAAAGCCCTTGGATTAGTCAGGCTTCTGCTATGATAATGCTGTATAACAAATAACCCCCCAAATCCCAATGGCTTACAATCGCAAACACTTACTTAGCTCACTCACGGGTCTTCAGGTGGGCTGGGGCAGTTCTGTGTTAAGCTGTAGTCTGTGACACGTAGCTCCAATTCTGGGATCAGCAGGTGCCCAAAGCATGCTCTTCCGTGGCAGGTAGTAGAAGCATGAGATGCCATGCTGAACCACGCAAGCAAATTTAAAGTCTCTGCTCACACACACGTCATTGGTCACGCCCCCACGTGGCAAGCCCAACGGGGCACCTCTACCAGGAGGAGGCAAGTCACGGGCAAAAGGAGCAGATCTGTAATTCTATTACAGGGGGACTTGAAGAATTGGGACTAATAATCTAATTTGTCACGGTCCTTTACCAGTGTGGTTCTCAAAGGCAAAGTCCTGGGACTGGTGTCATCACCCCAGACCCACCGAATCAGAAAGTCTGGGAACGGGGCCTGGTAATTTGAGTTCTAATAAGCCCTCCAAGGGATGCAGGCCATAGTCTGAGAACCACGGCTGGACACGCAGGCTGCTCCTTTTTTTTTTAAATCCCTGAGTCCCATAACCTGTGCCTCCTTGGAGACTTTACCTTATCTCTCTGCCGGAATGCTCATTCCTCCTGGCAAATTCCTGCTCATGTTTTAAGGCCTGAGCCAAATGTCTCCTCCTCTGGGAAGCCTCTCCTCCACCCGTACCCCCGGCAGAATTAATCACTCCCTCCTTTGTGCCTTCACAGGACTCAAACAGACACGCTCCATACAGCAGGCCTCAGATTGTATGACAACTTTGCGTTTGGGACAGGGCATCCTCCAGGGTCAGGACTCCGCCTTATTGGCTATTTCACATTACGTACGTCTGGCACACAACAAGCACTCAATAACTCCTCAGTGATTGTGTTGCTGCTTTTCTGGTGCTCTTGCTAGATGGAGGGGGAGCGATATTTCAGTGTCGGGAGCCTAGGCTTCCCAGAATGTTAGGTGGTGATTGTTGATGGAGCGAGGAGAATGGGTGAGGATGATCAGGATGGCCCAGTCTGGGCTCTGCCCAGGCTCCCAGTGTGAGTGGGGGAGAGGTCTCGGGTCCCTGGGTATGGGCAAGAAGCAGATGAGGAGAGCATCTGGTACCCAGATGCCCAGCAGCTGTCCTTGCTTATGGCAAATCTGGTAAAGGCTCATGCAGGGACTCTGCAGCGCTGGAAAAGCTCTGATTATTTATTAGATGTTGGGAGAGCTGACCAACCTTCAGACTGGGAGATCTTGGCAGAGATGCCACCTCCATCAGACTAGGAGCTCATCAGGGCTATGTCTCCTCTATCTGACTGGGAGCTCCTGGGTGGCACAAGTCGTCTCTGCCCCCATTGGATGAGGAGAGCGCTTCCTCTCTAGTTGGGCTGTGAAATTCCCCTCAAACTGAGGGTTCCTGGTTCAGAAGCTGCCCCCCCCCCCCCGCCCCACCAGACTTGGGCATCCCTGGGATGGAGAGGCTGTGTCCTTTTTAAAGTCCTTTGCCCAAAGAAGGAGGCAAAGAACTCTCAATTTCCTTTCTAGAGCTGAGATCCTTATAAGACTCTCCCCTATCAACCCATCCATTGCTCTGCCTTCAAACTCAGTGCGTCTCTAGACGAGCTTTCTCCTCCTTTCCGGAAACACCGAGAGAATGAGCAGCCAACACAAGGAGGAAGAGATTTCGGTGGCCCTGGGGAGGGATGGGGACCTGGGGCACCAGGTGCCGGGAGGAGGGTGGATACGGTGGGCCAGGAAGAGCCCTCTGCTTCTCTAATCTCCTTCTGGGCTGACAGGTACATTTCAAGGGAAATTGAACCTGTACATTTCAGCTTCATTTGCCCTTAACATGTCTGTTTGGCAGTGGGCAGGAGGCTTTTGATGTCTGCGTCTTGGCGCCCAAGACTTTTTAAGCTTCTTTTCTTTGAAGCCAAGGAGACTTGTGTTTCTGCCAAGGAGTAAATAGACTTGCATATCCCCCCGCGCCTTAGTCTCTAGAGAGCCAGCTCCCAAACACCCTGAGAGAGGGAGGCCCTTCTTCCTTCGCTCAGCCTGCCCACACTCATGCAGGGTGCAGTACAGGAAAGCTTTTGGAAAACTGTCTTTGGTGGCACAGGACAGAGCGAAACCGTGGGAGATTCTCACCAAGCTCCCCCTTCTAAGAAGCAACGGAGGGGGGCCTGCATTTCTGCTAAGGCTTCTCCAGGGGCTTCAGCCTCCCCATGATTTCATGGGGACTTGTGCCACCCAGGAGCTCCCAGTCAGATAGAGGAGACATAGCCCTGCCTCAGATGAGCTCCTAGTCTGATGGAGGTGGCATCTCTGCCAAGATCTCCCAGTCTGAAGGTTGGTCAGCTCTCCCAACATCTAATAAACATGATTTCAATGTCTCCATCTCCCCACCCGCGTCCAAAGTCATCCTTAAAATGGCGTTCTCATTCTTCACAGGGGCAATTGATGATTTCTCAATCTCACGGAAAGTGTGAATAAAGCACCTTTGGAAAGCGTGGCTGTTTTTATTGATCTGAAATAATCTGCACAACCACAGCAGTCTTGCTGTGCGAAGGCAGCTTATGTCGTGGAGCTTCCTTTTGGAAAAAATTGGTGCCCCGGAGCCCCTCCTTACAGAAAATTCGCAAGAGACACAGGAAACCACCCAGGCCCCCTCTTTCCAGTCCCACAGCCTCTGTTCCCTGGCCTCCTGATCTGATCCCGGCCCCATCTCTACTCCTCCTGAGACTGAAGGGAGAGGTCCCACTCTGGGTCCTGACCTACATGAAGGCAGCTGCTGTCATTCCTCTGATCGGAGCAGTTGGCGGCTTAACCAGAAGGGGAACTGTGGCCTCTTTCCCTGATCAGCAGTGGGGGCCTCTGGACAGTGGAATTCGGGGTTTTCCCGAAGTCCGGATGGTTTTCAGTGCTTTAGCGGGGCCTGGGGCATCTCTGTGTTCTGCCCCCCACTCTCTGTGCACCTAAACATCTCCATGGGGGTTGGAGGGGTTGGCACGCAGCTCCAAGAGGCTCCAGCCCAGCCTGGTGCTCCAGGGTCTGGAGGGAGGTGGAGCCTGAGCCCTGGGGATTCCCCTCTGAGAATAGAGGAGAAGCAGTGCTATGGAAAATGGGGCCCTTCTGTGTGGTTGGACGCTCACCGTGGGCCTGGGGGAGGCTCCATTCTGAAAGGAAAGGCACAGCTCTTCACGGGGCCCGAGGGGGCTATTCCCAACTATACCATAGCGTCCGAAGCAGGAACAGATGGAGACCTCGGCCCCAAGGTCTGCGAGAGGTGTGAGCAACAGCATTTGAGTGACCTACAGGATGTCCTACATTTGCGCCACAGACTGATGGAGCGTCAGGAGTCACCCGCTAAGTTCCGTGACCCAGGGGTGGGCCCACAGCACGGTAGCGGTGGCATCGGGACTGGAACTTGGGTCTCCCGACTTTCAGCCTGGGGTCTTAACCTTTCCCGTTACAGGCTGAACTTGAGAAAGAACTTCCTGCCTCTGGCAGTTGACACAGACACAGAGGCATCTCGGAGTTGGCCGAGAGAGACCTCCAGGTAGCTCAGCAACCAGAGTCTGGCCTGTGAGTCAGGGAGCGTGACCCTGACCTCCAGCCACGTGCACCCACCTGGCCTGCAACTTGGAAGGGCGGCATGTGGCAAGCAGGCCTCGCGGTAGAGCCGAGGTCACTGGAGGAGGGGGGCACCTGGCACCAGCCTCCTGCTTAGAATAGACACAGAGTCATTATCCAGCAAGTACCGATCATAATCCTGGAAGACGCACGGTTCCCCTCCGGTGCCTTCCATCACCACCCTGAATGGGAGCGGAAACTCGAAGCAGGCATCAAACCCACGCAGATGGAAGCTGACAGCTCAGTCTCCAGCCTGCCCCTGCGCTCCCAGCTCAGCCTGTTTCCAGGGCTCAGGAGCACCTGATTTGTGAGGAGGCGGTGCTCTGTCCTCGACAACGGTGGCCTGGCTGGGGGGGCGGGGGGGGAGAGGGAGCCTCAGCGGATGGGGGCGTGGGTGCTGGGGTCCCTGACGCGAGAACGTTGGATCCTGCTCGTGCTATGACATGTCAGGGGAGGCTCACACCCATCTGTCACTGAACACAAGGGTGCAGGAAATGACAGGCGGAGGGGCTGGAGCGCACTCACCTCTTGATCATGGCAGCAAACCTACTATGTTCCTGGAGTTCCAGCCTCCCAGATGCTGGCTCCTGTCACCCCCACACAAACCCTGAGGAATGAATACTGCTCAGGCTTCTCAAATGGCTGGAGCCTGTAGGGGGAGGGGGCAGGGTGTGAGTGGCTTTGCCTCAGCCTCCCATGGGCCCGTGGGCTTAAGTCCCGCTTCTTCTGTGCACCCCAATTTCTTCACCTGCCAAATGCAGGGAGGGTTGGCTGAGAGGGTTCCTAACGGTCCTGCAGAGGCAGGCCTCCTGGGCTCTTTGGGCCTTCCCGGGGGTCCTGGGGGTCCCGGCGTGACAGGCTAGAGGAACACTGGAGTGCCCATCATTCACTCAGACTCCCTGTCAGGAAGGAGGGATCAAGGAAGTAGTGGGGGCCGCTGGTGGCCACTTCCACGGGTCTGGTCTGCTGGGTAATTGCCAGAAAGCCCTGCCCCCTCCGCGTCGGTCCCCCGTGGGCGTGGTCTGCGTGGCTGCTGGCACATCCAACAAGGGACTTTTAACCCGAGGCTTCCACTCCGGTGGTATGAATCTATTCTGTCGCAGAAAAAATATGGGTTTGGGACCACAAAGACCTGGGTTCAAATCCCGATTCTACCCCTTCTAGGCTGTGTGTCTTTAGATAAGTCCTTTCTCTTATCTGGGGCTATACAGGGTGGGGGGGCAGGGATGCCTGCCTCACAGGAATTAATTTGAGGATTAAATGCAGCCCTGCGGGTGGAACACACGCCCAGGGTTTGGTACTACTTGTTTCTCAGGAGGTAGTAATCCCCCCTCTCCCTGGCTGGCCTCACGTAGGGCCGGGCACCTACTGTCATAGGAGTCACCCTGCCCCTGTCTTCCCAGGACCTGTGCCTTCCCTGCCTGCCTCTTGAATCCCAGCCAGCAGCCAGAAAGCCCAGACATAGTGCCTCCTAGAAGCAAGGCCCAAAGGTCAGAGTTTTGGACAAAGTCATTTCTGAAGAATTTTTATTTCCTCGGAAACATTTATTCGGGAACCCGGAATGAGGTACTGGAGGGGACCCCAGTTCCAGGAACCAGGCTGAAATGAAAGCCGGTGCTCTAGTGGCAGAACTGTGTCAGGAGAAGGTTCCAGACCCGGGGCTGCTCCAGGAGGTCTGGCTGCCAGAGCTGGGTGCCCTCCCCACCCCCTGCGGCCCCCCACCCTGGGGCGTGGCAAGGGGAGGGGGAACAGCCACAGGTTCGGAGCCAGGCTGCCCTGGGCGTGACTCCCAACTCTGCCGCTGGAGAGCTGTGTGGCCTGGGGAGGTGAAGTTAACCTCTCTGAACTTTGGTGTCCTCATCTTCCAGACACAGTTCTCTGAGCAACACTGAAGTGTGGATCAAATGTGGCAGAATATGTGAACCTTCCTAGCTGAGGGCCTGATTCATAGGAGGTACTTAGTACATACTTGTTTCTTTCTTCAGTTGAGACTTATTTGTCGAACTTTGATTTAAATTTTTTTTAACATTTATTCATTTTTGAGAGAGAGAGAGAGACAGAGCATGAGTGGGGGAGGGACAGAGAGAGAGGGAGACACAGAATCCAAAGCAAGCTCCAGACTCTGAGCCATCAGCACAGAGCCCAATGCAGGGCTCAAACCCACAGCCGGGAGATGCTTAGAAGTTGGATGCTTAACCAACGGAGCCACCCAGGCGCCCCTGTTGAACTTTAATTTAATACAATTTATTATGTTTGATACTGAGGACCCAACAAGGAGTAAGATCCAATTGCTACTCTGCAGGATGGACACAGTCTAATGGGAAGAGCCCTCCCTCCAATCTGTCCCCTCTCTCCCTCCCTACTCCACTCTGGGGCCGCAGGTGGGGACCGGGAAAGTCACGTTGGAAGCTCAGAAGGCCTCAAGCTGGCTGCGGTTGAAAAGAGAATGCTTATAGGCCCAGGGTTTACAGGTGGTGGTTTCTGTGTCCCTAGTCCCCAGGCCTTGTCTCCTCTTAGCCTCTCTGTGGGGTGATGTCCCTTTCTAGGGCTGTTCCAGACCCCTCCTATTGTAAGCCCAGCTGAATGTAGGTGGAGTCCTGGGCCTATGGGACCCAAACTATCTGATCTTTGCTGCCAGCATGGAGCTTCACCCCCTATCCTCCTGCTGTGTAGAACCCCGACTTTATTTCCTTAACCAAGCAGAGCTCAAGGTCAGGTTAGAGGCAAAAAGATTTGTAAAAAAGAACAGGAGCAGGTCTGCCTCCAGGGTCGGGCTGGAGCTGAGATTTTGTGTCGGCAGGGACCACTGTGTCCCTTGGAAAGGTAGGGGAGGAGGCTGGCGGGCAAACCCCAGGGGCTCATGGTCACTGCTTGCTTATTATTTATTCCTTTATTTTAGCCTTGAGTAAGTCACGCCTTGGCCCTCCATTTCCTCATCTGCAAGGCGAGGTGATGTTATGGGCTCCCCCTGCGGGAATCTTTGCCACCCCCTTTATCCTGTTCGCTGTAGCCTAGCTCTCCCAAAGAGCTCAGGGCCCTCCCGGCCTCTGAACAAAGGGACTGGGGAAACCGGGGTGACCCCTTCGTAGAGGGGCTGCAGGACCTCCAAGGCCCCACCACATCTGAGCTGTGCCACACAAGTTGTGGCTGTGCCGCGGTGCGCCTGGAGTTTTTGGAACAAAGAGACGGGATGGCCGCCCGTGTGCTGGCATTCTCTTGGGAGACACACTACTTATTTGGTCACACTGTGTTTGCTTGGACTGTCTGGGAGGTCCCCTTTGGGAATGGCTATTAGAGTCCCTGGGAGATGGGTGGGCGGTGGTGGGGTACCGACAAAGTCCCTGCTCCAGACCAGACTTGGCTATAGCTCTTCAAGCCGCACCCCGCTCCTTGAAGGGGCCGAGGAGCTGGAGAGACATGCCAGCGGCACCTTGAGTCATGGATGGTGGACGGTGCCCTGGGGAAGAGGACCGGAGAGTCCCTCCCTCTCTCCCTGGTCTCTGCCCCATCCTAGCCCTCCCGCTGTTCTCCTTGCTTCCGCCCTCACCTTCTCCAGGTGTGCCCCTGCCCGCCCCCTGCTCCAGACCATCCTCGGGTGACGTTCAAACTGCTCCCTGCGTGACCCTGTGAGCCTGTGCCCTCCACGTCCCCGCCACGTCCCCTCTCCCAGACCCCCATTCCAGGCCACCGCCCTACTTGCTGCTTTGTAAACTCATGTTCCATTTTCATGCTTACCTTGGTGCCCTCGTGTATGCGATTCCCTGCCAAGAATGGCTTTCTCTCCCCAGGCAGCTTCTTCTCCTTCTTTTTAAATGTTTATTTATTTCTGAGAGACAGAGAGACAGAGCGTGAGCAGGGGAGGAACAGAGAGACAGGGAGACACAGAATCCGAAGCAGACTCCAGGCTCTGAGCTGTCAGCACAGAGCCCGACCCGGGGCTCGAACTCACGGACCGCGAGGTCATGACCTGAGCCGAAGTCCGATGCCGACTGAGCCACCCAGGCGCCCCCTCCCGGGCCAGCTTCTTATTCAAACCGCAGCTCAGGCATTACCGTCTCAGGATCGTCTCCCCACCCCTATCCCCCACCCCCATCTGCTCTTGTTTTCATCTGGTACAGGTCACAGTGTGGCACCTTCTCTCTGTGGGCGTCCACAGCCCGCCGCCTCTGTGAGACCCACAAGAGAAGAATTATTATTACTATTTTTATTAAATCTTTGTATCCCCAGGGCCTAGAACAAAGCTTGGCAGAACGTAAGTGCTTAACAAATAATTGTTGATGCATCTATCGACGGTGCAGGCTGGCTGGAGCCCTACTAGGATAGTGAGGAATTAATAATAAGCGTGCTTATTGAGTGTTTACTATGTGCCAGGCATTTTAATAACAACAGGTGACATATATTGTGAGTGCATACTCTGCAAGCAGAATTATATTTATTTCTCACCAGCAGAGATGGGTATTTCCAAGATCGCTCTTTTATCTAGAGATGAGGAAACTGAGGCACAGGGAAATGTCGGCACTTGTGACAGAGCTTACTCACCAACTGTGGCTGTCTGCTTCAGAGCCCAGGCTCTTTACCTGGCTCTAGGCCTACCCGTATCCAGCTAGGACGTCAGTTGCGAGGCCTGGAAACGTCCTGAAGACCACTGGCCATCGTCTCTTTACATAGCCAGGGAAACTGAGGCCAGGGCCAGGAGAGGCTTGCCAGGCCTCCCCACTCCCGCTTGTTGGCCATGTCTCTTGCCTGGCTTTTCCCGCTCTTTGCCTCCTCCTCGGAAAGGGGAGAGGGGGCTCCCTCTGGTCGGACGCTGCTCGACCTCCGCCTTGTTTCCAGGCAACTTGTTTCCTGGGCAGCGCCCCCCTGGTGCGACTATGTTGCCATGGTGACCACAGTGGGTACAGGTGCATCTTTGAGATGGTGAAGGATGCAGCTCCAGTTCCTAACTGGCCCTCGGTTCCCTCTCAGAGACTCAGGGGTGCGCACGTGGGTCCTCTGACATGCAAACTCGCCAGGCACATGACAAGGGAGGGCAGGGTTAGGCTTCCGGTGTGGGTGGGTGGGGGGCAGAGACTGGAGAGGGGTGCGGGCGAGGGAACAGGACCCAGAGCCTCGTTCGCTGAGTGCAAAAAACTCCCTTCGAAATTCCTGCTTCAGAATCTGTGGTACGAGAGTGTCGGCATCTAACCTCGGGGTGCCTCTTCCTGGAGTAAGACAGAGAAGGGGATTTCATATTCTTTGGAGGAGGGGTCATCTTTAATTTTCCCTTTTTTACCTTGAAAAATATATGAAAAACACACACTGCAAGGTAAAAGTCTCCCCCACTGCCACGACATAAAATTACACAAAAATAAATTAAAATGGGCACGCCCCTCCAAAGTAAGTCCTATGGCTAGAAACTATCAACAGTTTGTGAAGCCTATTTACTGGTTATTTCTATGCTTAGGCACATATATATATATCCATCTCTATATATTTATATCTGTAAAACTATTTTGTATCAAATTGGAATCATGCCCTACAAATCGGTTTACATCTTGCTTTTTTTTTTTTTTTTTTTGTAAGTCCACAATGTATGCTGGAGATTTTCCGTATCAGGAAGTATTGATCTATTTTATATTGCTGAGGTGGGGATTACAAGTGGGGAAGGAAGAGGCCTGAAGCAGGGTAGCCCTGGGGGGCTCCCTGGAGGAGGGGGTGACTGATGCCCTGCGCGGAGCAAGGAGAGGGTTACAGCAAGACAGGAAAATGGTGCTTGTTATAATGATGGTGTGCGGGGTGCGGTAATCTTGTCATCCCACTCCCCTCCCTCACGGTCCACGGAGGAGAGCTGATCCCTCCCACGTTTACAGATGCAGAAGTGAGGCCCACGCTCGCAAGGCTGGGATGTGGGGAGAAACCAGGCCTTGATCACAGGCCGGCACCCACCAAGCCTGTGGGGTTTCCCCCACCTCGTGTAAGGCAAGCCGTGCAGCACCCCCCCGGCATGTGGGATCTGGGAGAGCCCCTTCCCCTTTCCCCAGCCCCCTCTGTCCTTTCTCTCATGGCAGGCAGAGCCAGGTGGAGCTCTGAGCGCCGCGGAGCACTTTGGAATTCATAAAATGGTAATTTATTGAACAAGCCTTTGGAGAAGGGAAGTAATGAAAACCGCTATATAAATTACGAGGCCATTGGTGTTATATGGCTGGAGCTAATGCTGTTAGTCCCCAGAAGGGTACAGGGAGCCTCCCCTGACTCCACCCTTCTTGGCCAAGATGTCAGCCCCTGGAGAAGAGCCTCGAAGAAGAAGAGGTCTGTGGGTCCACGAGCCAGACAGACAGACATATGCCTGGGCTTAGCTGGGGGGCCTCCCTGAGACTAGGTTTCCTCATCGCTACAGTGGGACAATACTGGCACCTGCCACACCCCACAGTGCTCCGTCAGTGGACAAGGGCCGCGTGCGTGGGGCTGTGCGTCTGTTAGGGTTATGACCCCGACTGCTATCTCCTCTGTTCGAAGATCCCCACTATCTTTCCTTCCGACCTTTAAATTCCGACATCAGGATGTGTCTTACACGTAGTGTAATGTGGCTCCCGTTAGGGCCCCTAAAAAGCCGTTAACTTGGCTTTTGCTTAAAATCAACGGCCTTTGAGGCCCGAAGACACATCACGTGGTTGTTGTTGTTATTTATCGCCATTAGAATTTTGCAGGCCTGGATGCTACTGCCTATTCCTCGCCTTGAAAAGGGAAACCGTTCCTGGGGGAAGGGCGTGTGCTGTGTGACCCTCAGCATGTGGCTTAATGCCAAGAGTGGCCCACAGTCTGGCTAGTGGGCAACTGTGGGTTTTCCCGGGATGTGGGACTCTCAGTGCTACAAAGGGGCAAGTCCCGGCAAGCCCCAGGGCAGCAGGTGGTCCTAGCGCCAGTCTCTGGGCCCTGACTTCCTTCCTCCACCTGCTGAGGACGGCGGCCAGGAGGAAGGCATGATGGATTTGTCAGAGACAAGCAGCCTCCCTGCCATCTGGGGTCCCTCTGACGCATGTCCTTCTGGGGCCGCCATGAGATCTTAACCTGAACAACCCGGGTGGCAGCGCCTGTGAGCATGAACCCCGAGCCTGGGGGGTGGGTCATCCTCCAATCTGGTGGCCCATTTCTACATGGTCCAAGGAGCCGGCCAGTCGCCGCTTGCATTCGCCGACTGTTTATTCTCACTGGATTCTTGACGCCCCTCCAGGAAACAGAAAGGTCCCATCTCAGAGATTCAAGTGACAGAAGAAATGAGGTCCAGGGAAAGCAAAGACCTTTCCCCACAGTACATCCATGCTAGGTCCAGAAGGCAAGGGATGTGGAGTCAGGCCACTTCTTTCCTGCGAATGCCCTGCTCTAGCTGTTGGTTATTTGGGAAGTGGGGGGTGGGGATGAGGAGGGGGCGGTGACTAAGAAAGCCCAGAGCCTGGCTGCTCCCTTGCTAATGGCCCTCCAGGTCGAAAGGGAACTTAGACCTTTCTCTGGGCTTTTGCTGTGTGACCTGGGGCTGATTGCATACCCTCTCCGGGCCTCAGTTTTCCCCTCCGTAAAATAAAGAATTTTGGTAAATAGAGTGGTTTCTACTTGCATATCTGAACCACTAAGGGGGGGGGGGTTGTTAAAATACAGATCTCCGGGCCCCACCCTAGGCCAACCATGTCTGGGAGAGGGCTCAGGAACCTCTGAATTTAACCAGCTTCCCAGGCGACCTGATGCAATTAGTCTCTGAGTTGATGTTGGGGCACGCTCGCTGGGCCTGGTGACAAGGAGCTGGGTGAGAGAAACCAGACTGCCTGGCCGTGGAGGTATTGGGATACGAGGTGGCATTACAGGCAAGTGCAGTAAGCCCAGGGCTTGGCTTCAGAACAGCTGGTTTTGTCTCATGGCTTGGTGACCTTGAGCAAGTTGCTTAACCTCTCTGAGCTTTTGTTTCCTCATCTATAAAAAGTGGGGTAATAATTCCCTGGAAGAGCCGTGGCGAGGATTAAATTACATGGTCCATGCCAAAACATTCCTGCTTCCCTCCCCAACCATGCATCGCAAATGCCAGCCTGGCCCCGTCTTGGCCCACCCCATCCTGTGTCCCTGGCTGAGTCTGGCTCACATCTCTGTCCCCTAGAATCTGGGGGACCAGAGGGTAAGCCACAGGGCCAAGGACGGTAGGGGAGGGGCTTGGCTAGAGGAGGAGAAGGAGGGGAAGAGCAGAGGGAGGAGGGAGGGAGCAGGAGAAGGCGGAGGGCCCTCTGGGGACTGAAATATGGTTCCTTCATTCCGGAATGTGCTTCTTAATCAACTTAATGGGCCTCTGACTGAGCAGGGGCCTCAGAAGGTAGGAAAGATGGGGATGGCAACAGAGACCGCCCACTCTGGGGGGTCTGAGGAGGGTCCCAGGGGAAGCCTGGAAGATGCTGGCGGTGAAGACCTTCACCATCCCCCCTCCCCACCTCCTCCCCAGCCCAGGCCTGGCTCCTCCTGGATTTGGTGGAAATTGGGAGCCCTGGACCCTGGGCTTTTGATTTCTGACCTCTGACCTAGCTCAGCAGCCTCACAGATCCAGGATGTGCCGGAGGGAAGGTGGAGAAGCCCACTATGGGGTCGGCCAGGGGTCATGGTCACGGCAGTGGCACCCAGTGGTGGCTTTTCCAGATGCCATCCATCAGCGGAGCTCCAGAAACCTCCTGCAGGCTGCGACATTGATTCTCAGGCTGTCAGCAGTGCCAGCTTCCCGAGCAGGGGGCCTCGTGCCTCAGGGGTGCTAAGGTGGGAAGTGGCACTGCCGTGTTCTCTCCGCCTGGTCTCCTTTCTCCATCCTGGAACTACAGTCCGTGGGACAGAACCCGGCATCGTGGGTCTCCCGGCTCCTGGCTAACCATTCTGGCCCGGCGACTTCTTTCAGGCGGCTTCATTCTGAGCCTCGAGCTTCCCGACCTTAAAGTGGGGATCCCGATACCAC
Source organism: Felis catus (assembly GCF_018350175.1). Classification (NCBI taxonomy): domain Eukaryota; kingdom Metazoa; phylum Chordata; class Mammalia; order Carnivora; family Felidae; genus Felis; species Felis catus. Next base: position 22,429,450 of record NC_058381.1, on the reverse strand, counting down.
CCTCCCGGCAGTGAGGGGAGAATGTGACCAATGAGTGAAGGGCTGAGAGCAAAGTGGGATGTCCTGTACACCTCAGTGAAATCTGATCCGCCACTCAGTGCCTTCTCCAGAGGCGGTGAGGCATCTCAGATCAGTCCAGGCAGAGGGTGAGGGGGCCGAGGTGGCAGGGTGGGGGCAGTGCGGGGAGCAGGAAGACAGAGCTCTGCCCAGGGGACCGGGCGGCGTCTTTCCCGTGTGTAGGAGCTGAGCATCGCAAGGAAGAGGGCCATTTGCATGTTTCACATGACGCTGTGCGTATGACAATCTGCCCCAGAGTCTGTTCTCAAGCAGCCTGGGGGCAAGCTGGGATCTGAGGCTGCCTGAGAGTGTCACAGCCTGAAGGGTGCCTGGGCCATCCCTTTGGGGGTAGAAAGGCCAAGAAGCCAGGGGATTTTCCCAGGGCCCCACCATGGATGAGGGGCAGGATAAGAACAAAAACCGAAATCTCTTGGTTCCTGGTCCTGCATGCGTTTTCTACCACATGATGACAATGGTAATGACGGGGATGATGACAGTGATGAGATAGTGGTCCCAGCGAACTCTTCGCAAGCATTTGTCATATGCTGGGTGCGGCTCTGAGTATTTTACCCACGTTTCACTCATTCACACCAACCCTATGGAGTAGGTGTTACACATTATTCCTGTTTGACTCCTGAGGGCACCCAAAAACAGACAGCTTAGATGACCTTCCTGAGGTTGCAACGCCGAATGTGACAGAGCTGGGATTCACACCTGGGCAGTGTAGCCCAGAGCCTGTGCTCTCGACCACCAAGTCGGGCACTGCAAGTTCACAGTGAGGTGCACTGAGGGTCCCTCTTTGCCCTGACCCCCAAGCTCCTGGCCTCCGGGCCCTCTGCTGGGGCTCCTGCCCAGAGATGATTGAGCTGATTGCCTTGAGAACATTCTTCGTCTCCCTAATGTCAAGCCCAGAACTGCCGGGGAGACAATGGCTGCGGGAATCGCATTTGTTAATCTTGCATTCGTTAATTTATTTTATTTTCCATCCTCAGAATTAGGACGAGCCTCTTGAACTCAATATGCAAATGTATGCAAAGCAAGATGAACAGGCATCTTTAAAACCTTGGCACTTTTTTTTCCCTCCTTGCATTAGTGGAATTGCAGTTCACCCCAGCCTGGGGGAGACGGTCCTTGGCCACCTTCCAAAGCCAGTTTCTGTCCATGGGCTCATCTGTCCCTCCCTGGGACCCTCTGCAGTGGGTGTCATTATTGTCTGTCCCTGTGTTACTCAGGAGGCCAATGAGGCTCCAAGCAGTGAAGTTATATGCTCAGGATCACGTAGGAAGAAGGGGTGGAATTTGGGCCCAGGCTCTTTTGACTCCAAACCCCATTCTCTTTGCTCTGCACACTCACTTTCTCCTTCTGCCCACAGTGTCACCAACTCCTAGCCCTTACACAAAGGGGGCCCTGCAGCTTGGATGGTCTGGCTGGGACCCAGCTGTGCCTGGGGCCCTTAGAAAGGTGGCGTGCAGGGGCACCTGGGTGGCTCAGCTGGTTGAGCGTCCGGCTTCAGCTCAGGTCATGATCTCACGGTTTGTGAGTTCGAGCCCCATGTCGGGTTCTGTGCTGACAGCTCAGAGCCTGGAGCCTGTTTCAGATTCTGTGTCTCCCTCTCTCTCTGCTCCTCCCCTGCTCATGCTCTCTCTCTCTCAAAAATAATAAATAAACATTAAAAAAAAAAAAAAGAAAGGTGGTGTGCAGGGAAGGACTTTTGAGGCCTGTATCGCCACCACAACCCCTACCCCCCTCTCCTCCCTGGCAGCCCTTCCTGCCGTTGGCCTTGGCCCCTTGGCCAGGAGGTGAAAAGAGGCTCTGACTGCTGTCCTTCCCACCTCCCCACGGGGCCCAGTGGAGCGGGTTATTGCTCGCCAGGTGTTCAGCAATCTCTCGGATCAGAGGCCTTGGCCTAATTGCTAGAAAAGCCTCCCTCAGCTCCCCAGGAAGCAAAACCTGACAGATTTCCCAGCAACGGTCATATTGCTGGAGGGGACATGGAGAGAGGGAGGATGACAAAGAGAATCAGAGAGGGACAGAGAGAGAGAGAAGCTAGGAACAGGACTTCTAGGTCTCTAGAAAGGAGGACCCTTCTTCCCTCCTCTCCTTTCCCCCTCTCCTCTTCCCCTCTCCCCTCTCTCCCTTAGTCTACTCAGAGCCCAGTTGCAAAGCTAACATCCTGAAGAATGAGGACAGAGCTTGGGGGGGGGTGGTGCATGGGATGGAAATGGAGAATGGAATGAGGCCCTTGGGAAGAGGCAGAGAACGTCAGGGTTCTGAAGAGAACGTCAGGGTTCTGAAGAGAACCTCAGATTCTGAAGAAAAACCTATAAAACAAAGATAAATGGGGCTCCTGGGTGGCTCAGTCCGTTGAGCATCTGACTTCAGCTCCGGTCATGATCTTACGGTTTGTGGGTTCGAGCCTCGCGTTGGGCTCTGTGCTGATGGCTCAGAGCCTGGAGCCTGCTTCGGATTCTGTGTCTCCCTCTCTCTCTCTGTCCTTCCCCCACTCTCACTCTCTCTCTCTCTCTCTCTCTCAAAAAATAAATAAATACATTTAAAAAATAAAAAAAATAATGGGGGCAAGGAAATGTTTCTACATTCTTTAGACCAATCTCCCCAGTGAGTTTGTGCAGACTCTAAACCTGGAGCTTGGAATAGCATCCAGCCCGTGCCCTGTTTCTCAGCCAGATGGCCCCGCCCCTGCCTCAAAGCCCTCTCCTGTCCTTAGACCAAGGAGCCAAGGAGAGGGGTCATGCAGACAGACCACGGCTGCCTCCCTGGGCATCTTGCACCCGGTCCATTCCCCTACGGAGCATGTTCTAGGCTGCAGCCTGTTGCTCGGGGAAATATGCCCAGGCAGAACGCAAGGCTGCAGCCTGGTGTCGAGGGAGAGGTGCCCACCATCTGTTCCGTAAAGAAACAGATACCATTGGCTCTGCCAAGTCAAACAGCCTGGATGAAATTGAAAACAGGTTCTTGCGGAATCCCAGCACCAACAGCCAGCTTCTCAGTGAGCTATCTGGGGTCTTGGGCCGAGGGAACCACAACAGCCCCGTCCCGGAGCATCAGAGAGCCTGCCCTCTCCAGCGGAAGTGGGTACCAGCAGGCCACCCACCCCCATGACACTTTCCTTCCAATCCCCTTCCCGTCATTGAATTATTCTCCAATGCCAGGTTTTACTGGGAAAGAATGAGAAGGATTTTGAAAAATAAATAAACATTTAAAAAATAAATCCATAAATAAGGGAGCGGGCCCCTCTTTCCCCCTTTCATTTTTTACAGGAAAAATTAATTTTCCCTTTGCCTAAGTACCTGTCACCTTAAATTAATATCTCTGAGAGCGAAAATGATGGAGAAGTTGGGTCATTAGGCAAATTTTAATTAGAGGCTCAGATGTCCTTTACTAATAAGATGTTACATATATTTCATTCTGTTCTTGCCTCCCGACTGCGAGCACATCTTTGCAATGTGACCAAAGCCCCTGGGGGGCCAAGGAGATGGGGCCGAGGGGAGATAGAGGCTGGGGCAAGGGACGGGAGTGGTGGGTGTTTTTTTTTTTTCCATGGAGGGGACTGGGCAGGGCAGGGGATGGGATTGGGGGGAAAAGGGGTCCACTGTAGGGCCTAAATCAGCTTCCTTTTGCCCAGTGTGTGTGTGTGTGTTATGTATTGTGTGTTGTGTGTTGTATGCAGGCATGTGTGTGCAAAGAGGCAGTGTAGCGGACGGCAGAGCCGTTAAGAGGTTGGGTCAGAAGCCAGACTACTCTAGACCCACATTTAAGCTCTACTTATCTATCCTTGAATGGTTACTTAACTTCTCTGTGCCTCAGTTTCTTTACCTGCAAAATGGGCATAATGGGTACCGGCCTCCCACAGGTGTTGAAACGGTTCAACTTGACCTAATAAACCCCTGGGAACAGGGCCTGGCGATAGTAAGCCCTCCAGGTTAGCCACACTCGCCGTGTGCTGGTGAGAGTGTGTGAGGGCACACGTGTGTGCGCGCGGCACTTTCATGGAGACAGCACTGAATTTGGACTCAACCGGCAGGGCCTCAAGTCGCGTCTCTGCTACTTCCAGGCTGGGTGACTTGGGTAAGTTGCCTTACTTCTCTGAGCCTTTAAAAAACAAAGTTTATTTATTTTGAGAGAGCGAGAGAGAGTGAGCAGGGGAAAGGCAGAGAGAGACGGAGAGAGAAATCCCAAGCAGGCTCTACACTGTCAGCATAGAGCCCAATGTAGGGCTCGAACTCACGAACCATGAGATCATGACCTGAGGGGCAGTCAGACACTTAACTGAGTGGACTACCCAGGTGCCCCTCTTCTCTGAGCTTTTTTTAGGTTTGCCATCCACCAACAAGCTTAAAGATAAGAGCTGGGACTCTAAACGTCCCTCCCTGGGCCAGACAAGACCCAGATGAGACAAGAGGCTTATGCTGGGAAGCACCGGCAGTGGGTCAGGAGGCCTGTCTGCTTACACCCACCTACTCACCTACCTGCAGGCGGTGGGGATCAACACCCGGGGCAGGATGCCTAATGCACCTCCAAGCAGGCGTGGAAGACTGTGGATGTGGTCGGTGACGGGATCTTTTTTTTTTTTTTTTTAACATTTATTTATTATTGAGAGACAGAGAGAGACAGAGCACGAGCGGGGGAGGGGCAGAGAGAGGGGGAGACACAGAATCCGAAGCAGGTTCCAAGCTATGAGCTGTTAGTGCAGAGCCCGATGCGGGGCTCGAATTCACAAACCATGAGATTGTGACCTGAGTCGAAGTCAGAAGCTTAACCGACCGAGTCACCCAGGCGTCCCCTCAGGGACGGGATCTTAAAAAGTCTCCCTCCGCATTCCTCAGGGGACTCCTCTCCGCTCTTCCAGATCCAGTCCTCCTCTGGCTCTGCAAATGGGCATCATTCACCCCGGCCCGTGCTGGCCACGGCACAGGCACAGAGCCGGGTGTCCCCTCCAAGGCCTGGTGGCATTCAAGGACAGCGGCAGATGCAGAAATGTAGCACATCCTACTTCTCTCTGTCCGCGTCTAAAGTTCTCAGGCTCAGGGCTGGGACGTGGTTCAGCAGAAGCTGAATCTCTCATCTTGTTGTGGGAACCTGGGCCTGAGGGACCCTGTAGGCCACTCTGGGAACGTCTTGTCTGTTTCTGGTCGTCAGTTCCCTCTAGAAGCCATTCAGCACTGGCTCTGAGTCTCACCCTGGATATCCTTGGATATTCTTGCTCCCCCGGCCATGTTTGGGGAGGAAATGGAGGAAAGAAAAGTGCCCAGGCTTCGTGAATGTGTGAGGGAGGGAAATCATGCATATTAAGCACCTACTGTATTCTGGCCACTGTGTGCAGCACTTTGCCTATGCTGACCCAATTTAATTCTTTAACCGCCCCAGGGATGCCATCGGTATCACCTTTTTGCAGATGGGAACCCTGAGGTTACGTCATTTCCCTAAGGTCACCTAGCTAGTGATCTGTCATTCGAATCTAGGTCCCTCTACTTTTAGTCTTTCCTTTGTAGATAAGCACGTAGGCTAGTGGCAGAGCCCTGGGAGTGTCAGACTGTCCCACAGGCTCTGTGTGATGGGGCGCCGGTGGCTTGGAGGTGGTAGGGCTCTGAGCGGCTGTGTGCCTTCAGATGAGGCCCTTCCCCTCTCTGGGCCTCCATCACCCTCTGGCAGCTTCTCCTGAGACCAGGTCTGGAGGACCCCCTGGAGGAGAGAAATAACGCAGAGTGTCGAGGGGCTGGTGAGGGGAGGCTGGTATGGCTGAACTGAAGTGTCACTTTCCCTGGCTCATGGGCCCTAAGTTCATCTTTGGGGCGCGAGGTATAAGTGGAGGGCAGAGCCATTGCCGGACCATTACTCACCAAGGCAACACCTCGCTGCTGCTGGCTCACTGGACCCAGCTTCCTGCGGAAAGGAATGGCAATTGTGCTCATTTTCCGGGAACAAAGAGGCCAGCTCACTGACCCTGCCTGCTTCCTCCCACCTTTGCTCTGTTCCCTGCCTCTGCGCCTGGAGCAGAGAGCTCACGAGGACCTCCAAGTCCTCTTATCAATCCCTCCTTCCCCAGCTCGCTCTGGTGGGGAGGGGGTCAGGAGCACTTAGATGATGGCAGGAAAAGTAAGGGGGGAGGCCCTATAGGGAGAGCAAATTTGCTGATGGGGTTGAGAAGGTGCTGGAGGTGGACTGCAGGTGAAGGGGAAATCCACACTAGGGAGAGAGAATTCACTTTTTGGGTCATCTGTTGTGTATGAAGCTCTTCCATGTGTGCTGCCTCATTAAATCCCCACAATACCCATCACCAGCCCATTCTAAACACTGAAACAGACTCAGAGAGGTTAAGTGATTTGCCCAAGAACACAGAGCATCTCAGAGGACAGTGTAAAGATTCAAACTCCAGCCTGGTCTGAATCTGGTCCAGATTCAAACTCAGACACCAGAGCCATTTCCACTCTCCCATGATGCCTCTCTCCTGCTTGGGAGGTGGGAGTTCTGAGTTTTAGAGATGGAATGAATGTTCTATCACTATGAAAGTCTCTCTGGGACTATATTTACCCATCTGTAAAATGAAAGATTAGACCAAATGATTTCTAAAATCTCTGAGTGCTGTCTTTGTGTGCTTAAGAGGTGAGAGTTTTCAAGTTCCCCCAAATCAGAGTTGAGAACCATAAATGGCTTGGAGTGACATCAGGCCATCAGGGCTGACCTTTGTCATCAGTGAACTAGAATGGGGTCTTTCTGCCTCTCAGGACTTGGTCATTACCACCACAGACACATAGCACTTTGGCTATAGCTTCTAGCTTTATATGGCTGCCCACAGGAAGGGGGCGTGGTTTCAAGAAACAGCCCCATTTCAGGGCTCCAGTGGGCAAGGACACATGAACACTTTCTCTGTGGTACAAGAACCCACCTCTTCAAGCCACAAACCCCAATTTGCAGCTTAGCACCAAAGTTCCCAAGATGCTTTCCTGCCTTTGTATACACTGAATAATGGAGATGTTTCTGGGGCTGGGATGGGGAAGATGGGAGTAGGATGTGAACCCATAAAAATGTAGCAAGAAAGATTGCAGACTCCTGGGTGTTGCACTTCCTTTACACTTTTAAGAAGGTGTCTGGTTCCTAGGAGGACTCCTGGCCCAAGTATAATTTTCTTGTAATTACTCCATTCCTCTGAGCTCACACTATCATCGTAAGTTTTGAGGAGTGAGAGAAAGAGAGAGGGCTCTACCTTCTGGGAAAGACCAGTCCTTGTCCCGTGGGAATATGAATCCAGTGAGGGAGGCATGGCTCCCAATGAGGAGGGGTGTCCAACTAACCAGGTATGATGGCTGCCTCCCTTAGGGCATGTTTGGGTTGGTGGGGAAGACAGTGTCTTTGCCTAGTGGGGGGCGGGTCTGAAGGAGCTAAGGGGACTGAAAGGGGAAAATATAAATTTCAAATGCAAAGAGAGGAAATGATGGAAAAAGCATTCAGCTTGATGCTGGAGGGAAGAGGCAGAGAGGTAATTCAACCTCAGGAAGCCCAGTGATAAAGTTGAAGTGTGTGTATATGTGTGTGTGTGTGTGTGTGTGTGTGTGTGTGTGTGCATGTGCACGCATGTGTGTCCACTTGTGCGCATGCACACATGCAATCACATGTCCAGGACAGGCACACTTTCTTTCTAATTTTGTTTGACAGAAACTGTGACAAGGAAACCTCAAGAAAAAGATTCTCGGGGCGCCTGGGTGGCGCAGTCGGTTAAGCGTCCGACTTCAGCCAGATCACGATCTCGCGGTCCGTGAGTTCGAGCCCCGCGTCAGGCTCTGGGCTGATGGCTCAGAGCCTGGAGCCTGTTTCCGATTCTGTGTCTCCCTCTCTCTCTGCCCCTCCCCCGTTCATGCTCTGTCTTTCTCTGTCCCAAAAATAAATAAAAACATTGAAAAAAAAATTAAAAAAAAAAAAAAAAGAAAAAGATTCTCTTGTCCTGTCCTCGTCATCTGGGGCAGAAAAGCTCAAATTGGAAACACGCATATAAGTATCGTGCCTCCTTCTACCAAGTTGAAGTTGTTGCACTGTGTACTCTTTGTTGAGTTGTGAGAAAAACGTCTGGAAGTCATAGGAGCACACGTGGTTACCGAATGACTTCAGAAGACTCCTTCCCCCACTCTAGGCCGCACTCCAGTGGACTGAATTTAGAAAATCTCTCAGCAGAAGAGAACCTGCCATTCCTTGGGTCCTCCTCAAGCTTTGAGTGTTTTACGTTTATTATTTCATCCAGTCCTCAGGAGCATCCTGTGAGGGGGGATTGTTATCATCATACTACTTTTACAGATGTGGAAGCAGAAGTCCAGAGAGAGGAAACATTTCGTCCAAACTGACCAGCTAGCAAGAGGTAGGTCTTAGTCTCCAGTACAAAACCCATACTTCTTCTACTCCAAAATGAATGGCAGGCCAAGGGTAGGAACAGAATGGGCCTATAAGAATCTCTTAATGAGTCCTTTCAAATTGCTCATCTCTTTCCATCTGCACCCCTGCCTTGGTTGTGGCAGGTAAGATACCTGATTTCTTCTCAGAGTGAGTCCTCCTTCTCCCTTCTCTGGAGAGTGAAGCTGCGTGGGGTTTCTCCCTCTTTGTCCTTGCCCTCCGGGTCTCAAATATACCCCTTGGGAGAGTTTTTGTCACACGAAGTGGCTTTGCAAGATTGGAAATGTTCAAACAGCCCGCTCTCCTCCACAAGGGTCGTTTGGTGGCTCCCTAGAATAATAAATCTGCAGGTGGGATGTGTCCTGCTGGGACCAACTTTACTCACCCAATACCTCCTGCTGATGCCATTCTCTCTCCACTTCTCACCTCTACATTGTGTGTGGGGAATACGTGAATAGCAACAGTGCATTAAGGGAGAGGAGCCCCTCAAATACCCAAAGGAAAACGCTTTCTTGTAAATATTGGAAATGTGATAGAATTGTCAACATTACGCGAAACCAACTGCATCAGTTGTGGAATGCAAGTCCTGATTCTGTTTGTTTTGCATCAGTGTAAAACAATTGGTAATGTCATCAAGAAGGGAAGTAAAAGCAAAGGAATCTGGACCAAAGTCACCAGAATCCTGGGTTTTGGAGAAAACATTCAGGATCAAGTTTACAAGCATGAGTCAGAACAGAGACAGAGCTTGTTACCCACACTCCTCTCTTCTCTCTGCTTAATGATGCTGTGCCTATGGCTAGGGTCAGGTCCTCCAACTGGCAGGCCTCCTTCTCCTGACCCCTGCCTTCCCTTTGCCCTAGCTGGGGCATCTCCAGAGGGCTCTGAACAGCTGGCACTGTCCTGGCACATTTACAGGATGAACTTGCTACTTTTCAAAGCTCAGGCCTCCGACACGGAGGGCATCTGGGCTGCTCAGGCCTCCTCCCCACAGGGTAGGTGACCTTCTTCTTTGATGAAGGAGCAGGTGGGTTGGTTTGGCTCTAGTGAGGATTTTTGCTGTGACAGGTGGCCTAGAGCGATTGGACAGGAATTCTCTCCCTTCCCCCACATCCAGGAGACTCTGGCTGCAGGGTAGAAGGAGAAAAATTAAAACTACAGTTGATTATGAAATTAGGGCCATAAAACCACAGGCTACAGCAATGCAACAGCTACAACCATAAATATAGAGCCCATTCGTTCCTACACATTAAGTAGGAACACTTATGTACAGGTAACAGAGAACAACTCCTGTGCTTCTGTTTGTGGCCATGACTGGCCTGTTACGGAGTTCTTGTGGCTGCTTACTGGTGGATGGACAAAGAAGTCTGGGATGGGGTAGGTCAGTGTATATAAAACTGTGGCCAGTATTGACTTTCATGACCAAAGAAGCCCCCAAGAAGCACGAGCCCAGTGTTCAGGTCAGATTGGTAATGCTCACTTTGGGATATAGGAGGCAGGATGTTGTTTGGTGTTTTTTTTTCCTAATCATCACTTGTATTAAGTTTTGCTCTGTGGTATGCAATGAAACCATCTCTTCCATCTTTTGATTAAATCTTCAGTAAAATTGGCTTCATTTGCTAAGGTTTTATGATGTACTTGGATCATTTGTTGGGGTCTTGGCTAAAGTGCTAGGCCCTCCTTAAGGGTGGATGCAAATTGCCAACAGAGGATGTTCCTGGGACTCTCAAACTGGTTTCCATCTCTAGGTAATTTAAAAATTGTTCAGTGTAAAGCAGAAACAGAAAGATCTTTTGTCTTGAAACACAATGAATAATGAAAGTCCTGTTGTGTTTTGTGAACTATCATCAAATGTGATACTGCTTTTCCGTAGGACTGGAGGCAGGTTATTTTTCCTCCTAGTCCTTCTGTTTTTCCTGGCTCCAGCCTCATCAGTAGAGTACCTCTCTCTGCTAACTCCAAAGACAATGCCAGCCTGGGCTCTTCCAATTGCCCAGGCTCAGCTTGCCACATGGAAGCAGAATGTTTTGAAGTATTCCTTGGATTTTCTTCCCCCAGCCACCCAATTTTTATTCAGTGAGTCACAGCCACTGTCAACACTCAGAACTCAGCTCTAGGTCTGGTCTTTGAGCTTAGGCTCCTCTCTTTCCATCTACTAAGGGTTTCTATGGCCTCCCCTTATCTGTCAGGGTCACAAGGCAAAAGGTGGATTTGTAGAGTAAAGATCTTTTTGTTCCCAAAAGTCTAGAAAAGGCAAAGAGGTGCAGCTGACAGCTATCCAGAAATGTCTCTAACAACAAGTGACACGTTCTAATCTCTAAATTTAACAAACAGTTGTTGGACAAAATTTTGTTGAGCATCTGGTATGCCAGGCTCTGGACACAAGGGGTGTAAAGTGAATTAGACACAATCCTTTCCTTCAAAGAGTTCCCAGGATGGTAGGGGAGTTGTGAAGGTAACAAATAAATGATAATATAGTAAGGGAAGTAAAAAATAAAATTATTGTCATGTCATTATCTGGGGGCTAATTAATGCATTGCCTGTGGATAAAATACTTTAGAAACTGGGATGTGATTCATTCCCCCAAGGGGACACATAAGAGGTGATTAGTGTATATTGAGATCTCTTTTGCGAAGGGAGAATGTCTGTGATTCCATGTTAGAGGATCCTATGTGGGCCTCTACCTGTGCCCCAACTGGAACAGCCCACCTCAACTTCTTCATCCCCACTCCAAGCTTTCTGATCCTAAGGTTAACTCCTTTCTGCATATACATGCATTACCCCCTGCCCAAATTCCAAGTCCCTTTGGAGAAGTGAGTACCTCTGGGTCCAGTGCCCCTTACCCACAGTGATCTGATAACATGTGATGGACAGTTGATGACACTTTTGTTTTATTTGTGACTCAGGTATGTCTGTGGCTTCTTTCCATGCCCCTGGGTCCCATTACTCTATTTAACTGAAATTTAGCCATTTATGCAAGCAGCAAAAGAATCCTGAGGAAGAAGTGAGCATCTTTTGCTGGAAGACTTCAGGCAGTCTTTCTGAAGGAGGGGAGATGTCTGATATGGGACTTTGAAAGGTGTAGAGATATATAATTATCTTGGTTTCACCTGTATGAGTGTTGTAGGATGTAGAGGCTAGTGTGGAGTAGGCAGCTGACTTACTCTGTTCCATTTCCCTATGTCTACTCTGGGGAGGCCCTTGGCCAAGCTTATGCCATAAAGGACCCTGAACATCCTTCAACTGTCAGAAAGGACTGCAACCCAAAATTCTGTAAGTTGGCTCTTGTTTGCATTTTTTCAGAATCAGGAAATGTCATACCCTTCCCCGTTCTGCTCTTTCCTGCAAAAGTCATTTCAGTGATCTATACTTCCAGGAATAATCTTAATACATTCACAGAACTTTATAGTTTATGAGGCTTTCCACTTGGGCGTAATCAAAGCCTTGTAGTACGGACAAGGTGGGAAAGACTGTCAGTTTCATTTTATAGACAAAGAGCTTGGGCCTCAGAGAGATTGAATTAGGTGGCAGAGCTGGGTCCAGAACGCAGGTTTCCTGACTCCTAGGCAGGACCTTTTAGTTCTACCAGACTTGGAGCTCTACCTCAGCCTAACCTGAATTCCTATCGCTGAACATGACTCTCATTTCTTCATTCTTGGTCTTTGAAAGGTTCCACAAGGGGGATCCCCACCTGATTTGAAATCTCCTGGGCTTAGTCCATATTTCCTGAATAATAGTGATAGCTAGCATTTATTAAATGCCATTTGCAGGCATTGTTCTAAATTCTTGGATATGTTATAGTCACACAACTCTATGAGGTAGGTACTATTATTATTCCCAGTTGACAGATGGGGGAAATTAAAGCACAGAGACATTAACTAACTTACCCAAAGTCTCACAGGTGGCAAATGGCAGACCAGGCAGCCTGCTCCAAAGTCTATACTGTTAACCACTGCACTATGCTGTCTCTGTGGTGTGGTGTGGTGACTTTGGACGAGTCACTTGACCCCTGTGGGACTCAGTTTCCATCACTGACAAAGAACAATAATAACTCACACTCATATGGTAATTTTTAGTTTACAAAGTGCTTTGTCAGGTGCCATCTCATTTGATCCTCACAAATGACAGTGAAGATGATAATCTTGACTTTGCAGAGGAGAAAACCCATGGCTCCAGGGTCTGGCCAAGGTTACATAGCTAGTATGCACTGAAGTAAGACCTGGAACCCAAGACTTGGTGGTTTTGTTATGCGTGTCTTGGACTAAATGCTATACAAGAGTCCTGCCAGCCCATATCTTTTCTGTGCTGGGAAATTAAGAATCTGGGGTGGTCTAGTCAATTTGGGTTGCTACAGTAAATTTCCAAAGATCAGGATGACTTATAAACAACAGAAATTTATTTCTCACAGTTTTGGAGGCTGGATGTCTAAGCTCAGAGTGCCAGCTTGGTTGGGTTCTGGTGAGACCCCCCCCTTGGGGTTGTAGACACAACCCCTATGTGTTGTGTCCTCACACAGTGGAAAGAGGGTGAGGGAGATCTCTTGCACCTCCTTTATAAGAGCAGTAATCTCATTCATGAGGGTTCGACCCTCATAACTTAATCACATCCCAAAGACCCCACCTCCTAATATCATTAGGCTGGAGTTTAGGATTTCAACACAGGAATTTATTTATCTATTTATTTATTTACTTACTTAATTTTTAAAAAATGTTTACTTATTTTTGAGAGTGGAGGAGGGGCAGAGAGAGGGGGAGACACAGAATCCGAAGCAGGCTCCAGCTGTCAGCACAGAGCCTGACACAGGGCTTAAACTCAAGAACCGTGAGATCATGACCTGAGCCGAAGTCAGATGCTTAACTGACTGAGCCACCCAGGTGCCCCTCAACATATGAATTTGGTGGGGGGACACAAATACTCTGTCCATAACAGGGGTAATAGTGAGCTCTTTGCTTGGGGCCAGCCCAAGCTGGTGGTACAGATAACAGCTCCTTTGTACACAGCACTCAGACATCTGAAGCTACCCTTTGCAATCCCTCACCAATCACAAGGTTTAATAGGGGCCTCCCACAGACCATCCTCCCAGTAGAAGCTAGCTTTAGAAAACTGCGGTGAAACCACCTCTCGACCTTCTCTTCCTCAGCCTGAGAAGCCTCCTCTTCCTTGCCCTTTCATTTTTTTTCAGACATCAACCCTGGGGATGGCCAGGAATCATCTCTGAGCTGAGGCTTTGTCCCCAGAGAGGCAAAGGGAAAAAGGGCAAAAATATAAAATAAAGATTATACAGAAGAATTACCCTGCATGTTTCTCCCATCTTCCTCATCTCCCCGTGTAAATTACCCTATTATTCTGCTCCCTTAGGACTCCTGATCGTCCTTATTTCTTCTTTTGAGCTAAAGTCATTCATGCAGTAAATTAGTTCTTTGCTTCGAAACAGCTCTGATTGTAGCAGTTGCCACCACCAGTAGCAGCACCACGTCCCCCGGACAGTTTCCAAAAAAAAAAAAAAAAAAAAAAAAAGGAGAAAAAAGAAATAAAGAAAAAACCCGCAACAACCCTCCCTTCCTCCCACTCTATTCACATGTAGGGAAAGACACGGAGTGCCCATTTCCTGGGAAATGTTTTCTTCGAAAGGCAAGTAGGTGTTGAGAAGGAATCCAGATGGAGTCCTGAGAAATAACTCAGATTGGACATGGCCTGAAAACTTCCACTCTGCTGTCTCCTCTCAAAAACAAAACCTTGGTTTACCTTGGGTTACTGGGGAAGCAGTATAATAATATAAAGGTTAAAGACCCAGGTGTTGACGTCAGATACTCTTGGATTGAGTCCTGGATCCTGCCACTTTCTAGCTGTGTGACTTTGGGTAAGTGTCCTAAAAGACCTTCAAATATGCAAGTTTTCTCTAAACATTTTCTACGTATTCATTTTATTTTTTATATCTGACTATCCATCAGGTATTTATTTAGTGCCCACTATGTGCCAGTTTCTATTGTAGAAGCTGGGGATTCAGCAGTAAACAAAACACATAAAAATACCTGCTTTCATGCAGCTGAGACTCTAGTGGGTTAATTCCAATGTCTGAGGTCAAATGATTTGCAAGTAATTTCTCTCATTCTGTGGGTTGTCTTTTCAATTGTTTGATAATTCCTTTTGATGCCAGTACCACACTCTTGATTACTATGGCTTTGTAGTAAGTTTTGATATTGGGGAAAAGTGACTCTGACTTTGTTATTGTTTATCAAGATTGTTTGGGCTATTTAGGGTCCCCTTATAACTCCACATGAATTTGATGTTTGGCTTCTCCATTTCAGAAATAAAAGGCTATTGGAATTTTGATAAGGATTGCATTGAATCTGTGGATCACTTTGGGTAGTATAGGCATCTTAACAATATGGTCTTCCTACCTATGAATGTGAGCTGTGCTTTGTTGGGGAGAAAAATTTTTCTCTACCCTTTGAGGTTCTTTTGACTGGTCTAAGACTTATATTGACATAGATTACAGGGGGAAATCAAGTTTAATCATGCACCTATGGGAGCTCCATAAAAATATGAGACCTCTAGGCAGTCAGACAGTTGAGGCTTATATACCATCTAGAGCTAAGGAGAAGGGGGTAGGGGTCTGGGACTTCAAAGGGAAGGAAGACAATTCACAGGAGGTTGAAAAAGAGTAAAGGTTTGGTAAACAAATATTTGCTGGGCCATGCAGAAACAATGGGACACAGAGGAATTTTAACATTAATCTGTTGGGTTCCTTTCTGTCTATGACACCTAGTTCATATTATACTGTAGTCATCTATGGTGATCGTTCCCTTCCAGGAACAGGTCCTCTGTCTAAATTCTTGTAGATAGGCAGTTAGTGGGGAGGCAATAAAGAAAAACTTCTGAGTCTTCTATTTCTTAAAAATAATCAGCCTAAAATAATCCACGTGCCAAGAGATGCATTTTGGGGTGGTAAATTTTGCTCCCTGAAGTTTCCGTTTCATTAGGTTTTCTTTGATTTCTTTTGGCAATCTTGTGGTCTTCAGTATATGAGTCTTTTGTGCCCCTGGTTAAGTTTATTCCTAAATATTTTAACATTTTAGATGCTATAATGAATGATTTTGTTCCCTTAACTTCCCTTTCTGTATCGTAAGTGTATAGAAACACAACTGATCTTACACCCTACAACTCTGCTGAATTGATTGCTCTAGCAGTTTCTTGTGAATTATTTGGGGTTTTGTACATATGGGATCATGTCATCTATGAACACAGGTAGTTTTACCTCATGCTTTCCAACGTAGAAGCCTTTTATTTCTTTTTCTTGTCTAATTGTTCTAGTAACACAATGTTAAATAGCAGTGGTGAATGTAAGTATCTTTATCTGCTCCAACATTTGTCTTTTGAGTTTCCTTGCTGCTTATTACTTGTTGCCCTAGTTTCAGTAAATTTGGGGGATGGATGGGATTATTACATATTTCTCTTACTTATGTTGATCCCAGAAATGCACTTAAGTCTGTTTTTGCAGGAGCTAGTTATTTTGTAGTGAAAGACCTTTCAGGTTATTTTGTTTACTATCACTGGAAGAAGCACAGGGTGACACTTTGAAAAACTTTGGCATAGAAAATGGGAGATTAGTTCTCATGGCCTGGCTCAATGTCTCTCTCTCCATGTCACCCAGAATAATAAAAACAAACTGTATTATCATGTTAGAAGCCGAGTCCCAAAGAAAATCTGGA
This sequence comes from Felis catus, assembly GCF_018350175.1. NCBI lineage: Eukaryota > Metazoa > Chordata > Mammalia > Carnivora > Felidae > Felis > Felis catus. Next base: position 22,413,287 of record NC_058381.1, on the reverse strand, counting down.
AAGTAATCAAACTTATAGGGGTCAGAGGTTGGGGGAAGCTCTAGGGAAACTGGCATGAAGGATGGGAGATGAGTAGATCTTGTATCCCATAGAGTAACCAAGTTTGTTCCATTTCTCAGCCAGGTGTCTAGCGTCCAATCATGCAACCCCTTGAAAAAGTGTCATGAGTTGCTAGGGAACCTTCCCTTGAGAACATGAATCATACTTTAAGCTGTGCATCTGTGTGCTCATGAGGGTGGGAGAGAGAGAGGGAGGGAGAGAGAGAGACAGAGAGGGAGAGAATGAGATAAGGGGGAGATACACTAGTTGTCTCATGGGGTTCTCTAAAGAAGAGAAGCAGAGAAAACACTTCTGCTCTTCCCCCTCTCTCTTTTCCTGTCTGTTCTTCCTGGAGCCTCAGCACTCTCCCCCTTTCTCTGGATATCTGGGTACACCCCACCCTTAGTTCCCGTGAGCCCAGGTGTGTGAAGGCGGATGTGCTTCCACCTGCCCAATGAGCTGTTGAGCATTGTGACCTGCTGCCAATGCCTGGGGGTGACGTTGCCCAGCTACAGTTGCTGAGGGAACCTCAAGTTAGAATTTCTTCACTTTAGGGCGTGTAAAGTCTCAATCACTACAGTGAATTCATGTTGCTTTTCCCTAGCTAAATGTAAAAGAGTGTCAGCTTCTGGGATGATTGAAGTTGGAGCATTCCTGCTTGGAAACTGTCAGTAACTCCTCTCTCATTCTCTGCTGAGTGCACTCAACCTGCACAGCTCAAGTGGGAATCATGGGAGAAACACAGGAAACAATTGACAGCTCTCTGAACGGCCCCTGTCAAATGGCAGATACATCCAGGGCAGCCTTCTGATGGTGGAGTTAGTCTCCATCCTAACAGAGTTCCCAAACTGATGGAAGAGCTAACTTCTAGCCTGAGGAAGCTCACGGTGTGATGGGGAAGACCCAGGTCTTATTTAAAGTAAGTACTTAGGGGGGGCACCTGGGTGGCTCAGTTGGTTGAGCGTCTGACTTCAGCTCAGGTCATGATCTCATGGTCCGTGAGTTCGAGCCCCGTGGCAGGCTCTGTGCTGACAGCTCAGAGCCTGGAGCCTGCTTAGGATTCTCTCTCACCCTCTCTCTCTGCCCCTCCCCCACTCATGCTCTGTCTCTCTCTCTCTCTCTCTCTGTCAAAAATAAATAAACATTTAAAAAATTAAAGTAAGTGCTTAGGGGCACCTGTGTGGCTCAGTTGGTTAAGCATCTGACTCTTGGTTTCGGCTCAGGTCATGATTTGGTGGTTGTGAGATCAAGCCCCGTGTCAGGCTCTGTACTAACGGTGCAGAGCCTACTTGGGATTCTCTCTCTCACTCTTTCTCTGCCACTCTCTCTGTCTCTCTCTCAAAATAAACTTAAAAAGATAAAGTAAGCATTTAGTCTGTTGGGGGATACCTAGTCCCTGTCTTGGGATAATCTCCGGTCTCCTGTGGGGGAGGACACTCTCTTATGGGGAGATGGAAAATGTAATGTCACCATGCTGTCCCTCAGAAGTTCTATTGGATAGGTGTGATCAGGCAGACTGGGTGTGACTGTTGGAAAAGAACGGCCAGGACACAGGCTGACTGACTTTCTGACACACAAGGGTTATAGAAACCTAGCTGAACCCTTCTTTCACCCAGGAAATTCTGACCACTCCTTCCTGGTTTCACCTCAAGGCTATTGTGAGATTTTTCCATTCTTGACCAGCTTTACATCCCATCTTTTGACTCCCCTTTCCCCAAAGGTTTATTGCGAAATTTTAAACATGAAAAGAATTGTGAGTACTCACAATTGGCTACTCAGCAGGTAGACTCTTCAAATGTGAACATTTTGCTCTATCTCCTTCTTCAAACATCTATCCATATATCTATCCTTCAATACATCTTATTTTTGGTATATTTTAAAATAAGATATAGATCATCAGTATACCTCACTTCAAATACTTCAGCATGCACATCATTAAGCAGAATTCAATATTTGCTTGTGGTTTGTGTGTGCGTGTGTGTGTGTGTGTGTGTGTGTTGGGGTGTTAAATTTATATCAGTGAAATGATAAAATGCACAGAGTATAAGTATATTCTTCCAGGAGATTTGACAAATGCTTACACATGTGTAACCCAAATCCCTATCAAGATATGGAACATTTCTATCATGTAGGAAGTCTGTTCATGCCCATTTCCAGTCAATCACTGTTCTCATCTCGCAGAAGCAATCGGTTTTCATTTTTAGAGAGACCTTTTTAGAATTTCATGTGAATGGAACCGACTAGTATCATCATGTTTTGGGGATCCATCCATTTTGTTGCATGTGTTAGTGCTGTGTTCCTTTTGTATCACCCATTAATGGTTAGAATTTGTTTATCCATTTTTCCCATTACATGGAGTTGTTTCTAGTTAGGGGCTACCGTGAATGAAACTGCTAGGGATGTTCTTGTACAAGTATTTTTGTGGATGTATGTTTTCTTCTCTTTTAGGTGAATACCTAGAAGTGGAGTTATTGGGTCATAGGGTAGGCATACATTTAGTTCATCCACCTTATTTTGAAATGTCTGTTCAATTCTCTTGCCCTTCTCTTTATCAGGTTGTTTGTGCTTTTCTTGTGTTTTAGTTCCTTGTGTATATTTGATACAATTCCTTTAATGGAAATATTTTACAAATATTTCCTCGTAGTCTGTGACTTGTCATCATTTTCTTTCTTGGGTAGTAAGTAGGATTTATTGGTAGGCCTAAGGAGGGGCAGTGCAGAAGCTCTCAGGAGAGCAGAGCTCACCATTTGCCCTGGGGAACCTCAATTAGGGATGTATCTGACCCCACAGCCATCCAGGATAAACTGTTTTTCAGCCATCATGTCTTCAAATTCATCTGTATTAAACTTGGTAAAGCCCCACTTCTTGGAGATGTGGGCCACCTGGCCACCAGGGAACTTGAACTTGGCACTATGGAGGGCTTCAATCACATGCTTCTTGTTCTGCAACTTGGCGTGGAAGGACATGACAACTTGGCCAATGTGGACCATGACCACTGTGCCCTGGGACTTTCCAAAGACACTCTGAATACTGTCTGGAGCCTAGACTGGGGACAGCATGAGTTTAGACATGCATGTTCATTGGAAAGTGTGGTCTCTAAGGTCCCTTAGGACAACCCAAACAAGCAACAGACTGCCTATATTACTGAGGAAGCCACTGTTTGCAGTCATTGCACACCATTATTTTCTTAACTGTAGTTTTGATGGGCAGAAGTTTTTAATTTTTATAAAATCTGGATGACAATTATTTTTTCTTCTATTGTTTGCCTCCTACCTAAGAAACCTTTGCCCATCTGCAGATCATGAAGATATTCTCTTAAGTTTTATTCTAGAAACTTGATAATTTTAGCTTTTAGATTCAGATCTATAATTCATCTCAAATTAAATTTTGTGTATTTGCTAGATAAGAATGAGTGTTCACGTTTCTCCATATTGACAGCCAGTTTTGCCAGCCATACCTGTTAAAAGATTGCTTTATTCATAGGATTGCGTGGTTCCTCATTGTTTCTGGGCTCTCTATTCTGTTCCATTGAACTATATGTATCTCTTTATACTTCCATACTGTTTTGAAGATAGCATACCAGCCTTGTTGCAAGCCTTGAAATTAGGTAATGTTAAGTTTTCTAACTTTGTTTTCCTTTGTCAAGATTGCCTTGGATATTCTAGGTCCTTTGCACTTCCACATAAATTTTAGAATAAGCCCATCATTTTCTACAAATAAAGTCTGCTGGGGGTGTCTGGGTGGCTCAGTCACTTGAACATTGACTCTTGATCTCAGGGGCTGTGAATTCAAGCCCTACATTGGGCCCTGGGCTGAGTGTGAAGCTTACTTAGAAACAAACAAATAAACAAAAACAAACAAACAAAAACAAAGCCTGCTGGAAACTGGGATTGGGATTGTGTTATATCTGTAGATCAAATTGGAAAGAATTGACATTTGAACAATATTGAGTCTTTGCCTACAAAAACAAAAATGTCTTCCTTAACTTATCTCAGCGTCTTTTAAGCTGTCTCCAGGGTATAGTTCTTGTACATCTTTTGTTAAATCCATTCCTAAGTATTTTTTATGTTTTTTGGCCTTATTGTAAATGAATTTTTTAAATTTCTTTTTCCAATGGTTTGCTGCTAGTATATGGGAATGTAGTTGATTTGTGAGTGTTCTTTTGTCTTTTGACTTTGTGCCGTTCATTTACTTGTTCTAGTTGCTATTTTGTAGGTTACTTAGGATTTTTTACATAAAAAGTCATGTCATCTGTGCATAAAGTTTTAGTTCTTTCTTTCTGATCTCTGTGCCTTTTATTCCTTTATTTTGCCTAATTAAGCAATTTGGCTCCTGGCCAAAACCTCCAACAAAATATTAAATAAATGTAGTGAGACTGGACATCCTTGTTTTGTTCCAAATCTTAGGGAGAATGTGTATTAAAAATCATACTAAATATGACGTTAGCTGTAGGCTTTTCATAGATGTACTTTATCAGGTTAAAGAAATTCCTTCTTTTCCTAATTTGCTCAGATTAAAAAAAAATGATGAACAGGTGTTGGAATTTATAAAAACAGTCATGGTTTTTCTTCTTTATTCTGTTAATGTAGTGAATTACATTAATGAGTTTGAGTGTTCAAATAATCTTGCATTCCTAGGATAAACCTCTTTGGTCATGATGTATATTTTTGTGTCTTGCTGGTTTTATTTGCTAACAATTTGTTAAGGATCTATGTTCATGAGGGATATTGGTTTGTCTTTTCTTCTTTTTTGTAATGTTTTTGTCAGGATTTAGTATCAGGGTTAATCTGGCATTGTAAAATGCCAAGTTGGGCATGTTCATCTTCCTCTATTTTCTGAGTTTATAGAGGGTTGATATTATTTCTTTCTTAAATGTTTGATCAAATTCATAGTGAAACCATCATTATGGAGTTTTCCTTGTGGGCAAGTTTTTGATAACAAATTAACTTTATTTAATAGATATAAGGCTATTTAGATTTTCCTATTTTATCTCCTGTCATTTTTAGTAACTTTCATTTTTCAAGGAACGTGTTTGAACTAATGCTCTTGCCTCTGACTTTTCTGGAAGGTCAAGGGTGGACCTCCTAGGCCAGTCAGTTCCCCCTCCCTATTTCAACATGCCTCTACCTTCTCTTTCTTCCTTCCCTCCTACCTTAAAGGAAGAATTGTCCTTGATTCTTCCCATTTGAGCTCTCCTCTGACATCAAACCCATGGGTCCTGAACTCCCATTAGGGTTCCAACACCCCCAGCACAAAATTCGTCTTGATCCTTCCCTCTTTCTGTATTATGGCCCACACTACTGTCCATGCCATGGTATCTTTAGGCATCTCTAGCCTCAGCTCTGGATCTGATAGTCCCAAGTATCAGACCAACTTATAAGTCTAGAATATGTCATGTTTCACTCACTGGTATTTTTCTCATGCTGTCCCTCCATATGGAGTATGTTTTCCCTCAAAGTCTTCCTGGAGAACATTTACACAGTTCTTGAGTAACTTCCTCCTTGAAATCTAGTGAAATCAATCACCTCCTTGTTCTGCGGTCTAATTGGACTGACATTGTGGATAAAAGCATCTGTTATACTTCACTGCATGCATTGGTTGATGTCTTTGCTTCCCCTACTGATACCATAAAGTCCCTGGGGGGCAGGAACCATGTCTGTTCATATTTATATTCTTAGTGCCTGACACCATTTAGGCTCAACATATGTTTGTTGACTGAATATAGAACCATTTTGTGAAGATCAGGGTTTCCATGTGGAACCACTCACCCTTTTCTCCATCAATCCCTTCTTCTCCTGTTCTCTCGGTTCTCCTCCCTTTCCTAAAAGTGTGAAGTCACCGGTGAGTCCTTGCTCTTCTCCATTATTTACCAACATCTGCTCCGCTGGGTCCTTTTCTTTTTCTTCCTTTCAGTCTCTGTTGTCTCCACTAAATTTTGAAGCAGAATTTTCATTACTCTTGAATGACACATCTCTAAATCTATCTCTTGGCCTTTCCCCTTGCCCCACTCCAATCCATCCTTCCTACCGTGCAATGATTAATTTCATTAAAACATAGCAGGAAAAATGGGACTACATCAAAATAAAAAGCTTCTGCACAGCAAAGGAAACCATCAACAAAACAAAAAGACAACCTACTGAATGGAGAAGATATTTGCAAATGACATATCTGATAAAGTGTTAGTATTCAGAATATCTACAGAACTTCTAACTCTCAACACTGAAAAAAAACAACAAGGAAGTCAATAAAAATGGACAGAAGACATGGACAGACGTTTCTCCAAAGAAGACATTAGAGGTGGCCAATAGACACATGAAAAGATGCTCAACATCACTTGTCATCAGGGAAATACAAATCAAAACCACAGTGGGATACCACCTCACACCTGTCAGAATGGCTAAACTAAAAAACACAAGAAACAACAAGTGTTGGTGAGGATGTGGAGAAAAAGGAACCCTCGTGCATGGCTGGTGGGAATGCAAACTGGTGCAGCCGCTGTGGAAAACAGTACGGAGGTTCCTCAAAAAATTAAAAATAGTATTACCATATGACCCAGTAATTCCACTACTGGGTTTTTAACTGAAAGATATGAAAACACCAGTTTGAAAGGATATGTGCACCCCTGTTTATTGAAGCATTATTTACAATAGTCAAATTATGGAAGCAGCCCAAATGCCCACTGATAGATGAATGGACACACACACACACACACACACACACACACACACACACAATGGAATATTTCTCAGCTGTAAAAAAAGAATGAAATCTTGCCATTTGCAACAACATGGACAGATCTAGAAGGTATAACACTAAGTAAAACAAGTCAGTCACAGAAAGACAAGTAGCAGATGATTTCACTCATATGTGGAATTTAAGAAACAAAACAAATGAACAAAGAAAAAAGGAGACAAACCCAGAAACAGCCTCTCAACTACAGAGAAAAAATTGATGGTTACCAGAGTGGGGGCGGGGCGGGGGGGGGGGGCAATGGGTAAAACAGGTGGACGGGGTTAAGAGCACACTTATTGTGATGAGCGCTGAGTAATGTATGAAATTGTTGAATCACTCTATTGTACACCTGAAACTAATATAACACTGTGTGTTGACTGTACTGGAATTTAAAAGAATATATCTATCTATCAGGAAAGATGATAGATACATGATAGATAGATAGATAGATAGATAGATGACAGATAGATATCAGGAAAAAGCTTCCCTTGTTCTTTACCACTCCCAGGACAAACCATAGCTACATTGATTGAGTACCACTGCTTTATGAGTGCTGCATAAATGTTAGCTTAGCGTTACTTTTTAGGGGCGCGTATTAGTATTAGTGTCCTGGTAAGGATAGGAAAACTGAGGCTTTAGAACCGTAACTTGCTCAAGGACACTCAAGTACTAGGAGGAAACGGACCTGGGTCTCTGCCTTCCCCGGGGAAGCTGGAATCTTGTTTCCCAATTTTCTTCTCCCTCATCTTCAGGCAAAGATGCCTAGAGCGTAAGCCCTGACAGTTTTTCTTTTTTTGTGACGCAAGGGCTGGCTTACGCTTTGATTGCCAAGAGATCTACTCCAAAGACTGTGACCTCACTATCTGGAATAAACACTTAGCTGGCCACAGACTGGGTAAAGACCCAGGCCACTTCCTCTAGCTGAGGCTCCTTTGTTTTAGAGATCCTAGCTCATTTTGATAATTCACCATTTGGGCCACTTGTCTTTTCTCTTTCTTGTGATTTTTTTTCTTAATTTTTAATGTTTATTTATTTTTGAGAGAAAGACAGAGCATGAGTGGGGGGTGGGCAGAGAGAGAGAGAGGGAGACACAGATTCTGAAGCAGGCTCCAGGCTCTGAGCTGTCAGCACAGAGCCCGACGAGGGGCTTGAATGCACAAACCAGAGATCACGACCTGAGCCAAAGTTGGACACTTAATTGAGCCACCCAAGCACCCCCCTTCCCTGTGCTTTAAATTCCCACTGTATATTTTATTGATTTAGTTTTAAAATTGTTTAAATGTTTTATCTAATTTTGAGAGAGTGAGAGAGTGCGAGCGGGGAGGGGCAGGGAGAGAGGGAGACACAGAATCTGAAGCAGGCTCCAGGCTCCGGGCTGTCAGCACAGAGCCTGACACAGGGCTTGAACTCACAAACCATTAGGTCATGACCTGAGTCAAAGTCGGACATCTAACTGACTGAGCCACCCAGGTGCCCCATATTTATTTATTTTATTATTATTTTTTTAATGTTAATTTACTTTTGAGAGAGTGCAAGCGTAGATGGGGGCAGAGAGGGGGACAGAAGATGCGAAGCAGCCTCTGTGCTGACAGGTAGACAGCAGCAAGCCTGATATGGGGCTCCAACTTACTAACGGCGAGATCATGACCTGAGCTGAAGTTAGACGCTTGACCCACTGAGCCACCCAGGTGCCCCCACCTTTATATTTTAAATTTACCAATAAAGAGTGAGCCTGAGACACCCGTGGCCTCCAACCTTGACCCCAATAAAAACAGAAGCCCCATCCAGATGGGCTCTGTCTCCTCCGGTGACCTTGCTGTGTGGCCCCAGGTGTGCTGTGTAATTTCCAGGTCTTGTAAGTAATAAACCTTTATTTTTTAAAAGTTTCCTGACAATTGTTGCTGAAGGGTGGTTGTTGAAATCGTAACAAGAACCACAAGGGCCAATCCAGTCATAATGTTGGTTTGGAAAGGGGAGATGTCCGTGGGAAGCTCACCAGGGCCCAGGTGAGTTGCTTCTGGACATTTCTAGCCCATTCCATTACCACTTCTAGGTTGAGACCTCACACACACACAAAATAAATTAAATAAAAAGGCCCTGTAGAGAATGTAGAGAAACTCTGGGGCCTATCCTTGTGTATCCTTCACTGTCTTCCAGGAAGGCCATGTGCTGCCACCCTGGGTCTTTGCCTTCACTGGCCCCCTTTCCAGAATGCTTCCATCCCAGCCCCCACCCCCATGTCTGGATACTTGCCAGATTCCTGCCCCTCCTTCCAGCCTCATGCAACTCTCACTTCTTCCAGGAAGCATGACTGGTTTTACCATCTGGGATATCATGACCCTTTGATAGTTTCTTCCTGAAGGTGCTGGTTGTCTAAACTCAGTGTAAGCTCTGCAAGGGCAGGTCCTCTGCGTCCTTCCAGCTAGCCTAGGGCAGCAAATACCGCAGGTCCTTACAAATGCTTCTTGTTGATGCGGGTTTCCCGTTCACCTCATGTCTGGCTCATTCACTCCTTTGATCTTTGTCCCCCCCGTCCCCCAGCTTTACTGAGATTTAATCAACATAGAATATTGTGCACGTTTAAGGTGTATAATGTGAAGATTTGATACATGTATATATTCCGAAGAGGTCACCACAGTAGAGTTAGTAAACACCTAGATAACCTCACATAGTTACCATTTCCTTTTCATGGTGAGAGCATTTAAGATCCACTCTTGGGGCACCTGAGTGGCTCAGTTAGTTAAGTGTCTGACTCTTGTTTTTGGTTCAGTTCATAATCTCATGGTTCGTGAGATCGAGCCCTGAGTTGGGCTCTGTGCTGACAGCACGGAGTCTGCTTACATTCTCTCTTTCTCTCTCTCTGCCCCTCTCCCACTTACGCTCCTGCTCTTTCTCTTAAAACGAAATAAATGAACATCAAAAAAAAAAAAAGGTCTACCCTTTTTGCAACTTTCAAGTATAGTACAGTATCATTAATTATAGTCACCATGTTGTACATTATGTCCCCAGAACTTAGTCTCCTTGTAACGGGAAGTTTGTGCCCTTGACTGGCATGTCCCCATTTCCCCACCTCCCAGCCCCTGGCAATCATCATTCCACAATCTATTTCTACAAATTTGGGCTTTTAAAAATTCCACACGTAAGTGATATCATAGTCTGTCTTTCTCTGACTCATTTAACTTAGGATAATGTCCTCAAATGCCATCCATGTTGCCACAAGATTTCCTTCTTTTTTATGGCTGAGTAATGTTCCATTGTGTACATATACTACATCTCCTTTATCCATTCACCCATTGGTGGACACTTACATCGTTTCCATGTCTTGGCTTACTGTGAATAATGCTTCAGTGACCATGGGAGTACAAATATCTCTTCAAGATTCTGACTTCATTTTCTTTGGCTATATACCCACAAGTGGGATTGCTGGATCGTAGGGTGGTCTTACTCTTAATTTTGTGAGAAACCTCCCTACTGGTTTCCATAATGGCCGCACCGATTCATACTCCCACCAACAGTGTACAAAGGTTCCCTTTTCTACACATCCTTGCCAGCATTTGTTTTGTCTTGTCTTTCCCCACCACCCCAGCTTTATTGATGTGTAAATGACAAAATTGTAAGGTATTTAAAGTGTGCGCGTAATGACTTGATATACATATTCATTGTGAAGGGATTTCCCCCATCAAGTTAAGTAACACATCCATCACCTCACCTAGACACTATGCTAAGTGAAGTAAGTCCAAATACTGTATGCTCTCATTCATATGTGGAATCTAAAATAAAAAGTCAAACTCTTAGAAATAAAGAGTAAAAAGGTGGTTGGCAGAGACTGGGGGGGGGGTTGCAGAAATAGAAAGAGGCTGGTAGAAGTTATAAGATCCATAAGGTCTGAGGATTTAATGTATAACATGGTGACTACAGTTGATAACACTGTGTTGTGTAATTGAAACTTGCTAACAGTAGAATTTAAATGTTTTCTCCCTCCCAACAACAACAAAAAATAAATAAAATCCCCAACAACAACAAAAAAATCCCACTTTGATCTTGGATAAGTCCTAACAAGAACCAGTCACTGGGGAGGTAAGCTAGAGCTGAGGCTGAGGCTGGTGATGGTCATGACAGTGACAGTGACGTTAGCACACGGCTACTGGACGCTTGCTTTGTGCTAGGTTCTGTTCCAAACACTTTACATGGATTATAGAATTCAACCCTCACAATATGCCCATGAGGTAAGAGCTATTATTAACCTCATTTTACAGACGAAGAAACTGAGGCGCAGAGATTATTTATTTATTTATTTATTTTTTAATGTGTATTTTTGAGAGGGCACAAGTGGGGGAGGGGTAGATAGAGGGGGCGACAGAGGATCCTTGCAAGGCAGGCTCTGTGCTGACAGCAGTGAGCCCGATGTGGGGAACTCTGAACCTCACGAACTCACGAACCTCACAAACGATGTGGGGAACTCACGAACCTCGAGATCGTGACCTGAGCCGAAGTCAGGCACTCAACTGACTGAGCCACCCCAGGAGCCCCCAGAGATTTTTTTTTGTAAGGAAATTCTCTCCATGTAGCTACATGTGTAGTGAGCACCACTTAATGTATAGTGACGTTGAATCACAATGTCCTACAGAGATGTTGAATCACTATGTCGTATGTCGTACATTTGAAACTAATGTAACATTGTGTGTCAACTATACCAAAAAAAAAAAAAAAAAAAAAAAAAAAGGAATCTGCCTACGCTCACACAGTGAATGGCAGATGAGGAGCCAGGCGTCCAATCCAAACAGCTGGGGAACTTTCCATTTCTGTGTAGGTTTACTCATTATAAACTAATAATGATACCTGCCACTTACTGGGTACTTAACATGTGCAAGATATTATACTAAGCACTTCAGATGCTGTGTTTCGCTTTAATCCTTTCCCAAAAAATCCTGTAAGGCTGGTATTATGACTCACTTTTCACAGGTGAGGAAATAGATGTTCAGAGAAAATTAACTTGCTCAAGGTCACACAGCAAGTTGGATGCAGAGCTGGGACCTGAGCCCAGCTCTGTCTGACTCCAAAGTGCATGTTCGGAACCATCACATCTCGCTGCCTCTGCTATCACAAGATCTCAGAATTGGAAGAGCTGCCTTTAGAATCTCCTTACTTGATGGGGAAGTTGTTCTGATAATCTCGGACCGAGGATCTTCCCAGCCCAGTCTGAATGCTCCCAGGGGTGGGGAGCTCACTGCCTCCTGGGGCAGCCCATCCGTGGTTGCACAGTGCTGATTGCCAGAGAACTCCTTTTTCCAACAAGCCCAGGAAGTCAGTCTTCCTGAGTCCGCAGAATGTCCCTTCCAGAACTGCTGTATCTCCCCTCTTCACAACAGACTGTGTGTTCCTCTAGATTCGGGGTCAAATCTCCTGTGCCAGAGAGGGGTTGACTGGCCTAAGATTATACAGTGGGGGTGGGGAGCCAGGAAGTAGCTGGCACCCTGGGAAGAGATGTTCTGGGTCTTTCATCTTGAGTGGTTTCTGATCTGTCTGGCTGAGTGATTGCCTAGAGCCACTCCTTTTTAACATTCATGTAGATTCCAGGCTGGGCTATTGCAGGAGTAAATCACTCGTGCCTGACTTAGCCCCCCACCCAGTCCCAGCCCTGCAGGACAAGTAGCCCCCTGGTCTCCATGGCAACAGGGCCATCTGTTTCACACAGCATCCCAGGCCAGGAGAAGTTCATTCTGTCCCGACTCTGCTAAGTTATGGGTAATGCTGGAAAAAGTGGGAGAAAGAGGAGCCTTAGGGGATGGGGAGGAGGGCGCAGGCGGGCTATTGCAGTTCCCTGTGATTCCATTTAGAACAAGGCAGCCTATCAGAGCTGGCTCTAGACCTTAGAGGTCCACTGGCCCAATGCCCTCACTTTATGCATGGGAAACGGACTCTAGAGAGGAAAGTGGTAGTCACACAGCACATGAGCCACAGAGCTGGGTCTAGCGGGTAGCCAATAAACATTTGCTAAATGAATGAGTCATAGAATCATAAAGAGTTGGAGGCAGCCAGCAGATTATGCCAAAATTCTCATCTAGTGCATCAAAGTGTCCAGAAATTATACTCTACAACAGACGGTCATCCAAACTGCTTGGATGCTTGAATTGTGCTCAATCACTATCTTAACCGTTTCCATTACTGGACACTTTGAATATAGAAAGGTTCTTCTACACACCGAGGGAAAGCCTGACTGCCTGTAAATTTACCCATCGGATGCGATTCTGTCTGTTTGGAGCCACGGAGATTCCAGCCTTTCATGGGTATTGTCTTGTTCGACCAGCTTTGGGGGAAGTCTGAGAAGAGGTGATTCCCCATCTTATAAGGGCCTCTGGGGTGAAGTAATTGACCAGAGGTCCAGAACTAGTTAAGAGCCCAGGTGTCCTGGCCCTTGAGTGGGGGCAGTTGTATTTTATCCCTTCTGAGTGCTGCCCATTCTCTTCCCAGCTAGAGAGACTCTGTTCTACAACTTGCGGGTAGCTTGCTCCTCCACATAGTTCCCTTGTCCTTTCTCAAAGCCCCCGTAGTTACCTTGTAACTAGGGTTACTTGGGGAAGGGTTTGGGGGAGGGTTGGGCTGCCAGGTACAGTTCCAAAAAGGTGGTCACCTTGGCAGACAAGGACAGAGGAATGAGTGTGTGGGGCAGGAGGCTGAGTCAGAGCTGGAAAGGGGGCAGCAGAAGGTGATTTGGGGACACCATCTTATTTTTTTCCTTCCCATCCATCTTAAATTCTGCCCTTACCACAATCAGGCTAAGAAGCTCAGATAGGTAAGGGACCATCCTTCCTGGGTCTCAGAGTGAGCTGAATGCCTGGGGGGAGTGGGGTGGGGGGGGATTGACTCCTGGATTCCCTCTGCCTGGACTGGGAACTTGCTTTCCACCACAGGGGGCAGTGGTTCAGCCAATCAGCGCAGGCATGCAAATGAGTGAATCCAGTAGCCTTTTCCCTGGCCATTCATCAGCCGAGTCACACTCCCAGCTCTGTGATTGGTCCATCAGAAGACTGAGCTTGGGCAGTCAGGCTCAGTTATTTCCTTTAATACCTGGGCCAGGGGGTAGGGGAGGGAACCCAAGAGTAGATCATTAGAACACGCAAGTACACACACACACACACACACACACACACACACACACAATTTCGTTTTACTTTGCAATGCATTATATCAAAATTTTATATCACGTTTGACTTCAAATAATGTAATATTAGTTGACTTTTGTTAGATGGTGTGGGGGATTGGGAGAGGGTTCAGAAGCGCAGACAGGAACAAACATGGGATGGGTATGGTAGCTCTCTCTCGCCCGCCCCACCTCCCCCCCGGCCCCCCCCCCCCAGTTACACTTCCCCTCATTATAGGCTGACTCCTGTTTGATTGGTGTCAGACCCCTCTCCGTTGCCCCCTCCCTCAGATGTGTTCATGGAGACCGTTCCAACATTTAGCACCAAGGCCTCGGGTGTGCCCTGAGTGGGGCTCTGTGTGCACAGACCAGACATGAAGATGGATTGTTCCCCGCAATAAATATCGACTGATTCATAAATCTGGTTGCCAGATTCAATCAAAATCTCTGCCTGCATAATCCAGGAGCCGTAAGACGCCAGCTAATTTTGTGCTGGGCCGGGCCGATTCCCAGCGGAAGATGTTGTATAAAAGGCAGTGTCTCTTAGCTCCATGCAACCTGGCGGGGGTTGGGGAGAACAAATTTTCTGGTGAGGACAGAGTGAGCCAAGGGGCAGAAGGTTCCATAGGGCAGAAGTGCCACCTCTCCTCCCTCACGATCCCCTGGCCTCCTCAATTTGAACCTGTCTCTACAGCAACCACCATCAGGCTGAACCTAGGGAACGCTGAACATCTGGACAAAAAGCAGAACCAGCCAGCCCATCACCCAGATGCTTCTAAATACCTAGAGCTTTGTACAGGAAAAAAAAAAAGAAACGAAAAAAGAAAAGAAAGACAGAAACCTTGACAATGATGATTTGTCACGTTTCATCCAGATGTTGGGTGTCAGATAAATACAGTCGTGGGGCCCTTAATCACACTTTCCTAGAACCCCCTCTTGTTGACTTGGGGTCCCACAGCCCCGTGAGGAATTTAATAGGAGAATGCAGCTGCTCTTGCTGGCACATCCCTTTTGGGTGCTTTGGGGAGGTTTCTTCTAATACCGTGGCCAGCCATGTGGCTGGCGTGGCTGGGGTTGTTTGAGGGGGGAGTTAGAGGGGACCCGCCCCATCTGCTGTCCCTAATCCTTCCAGCTCTTACAACCAGTCGCCACTGACCTCCGCTCACACTCATCTCCTCATCCCCTCTGCTCTCCTTCTCTTCTGGGCTCAGGGTCAATAATCCACACTGCTCTCCCCTCCACTGCCTATTACAGGAGGGACTCCAAGAAACCAGCCCTGCCTTGCCCAACCCCAAACAAGGCCGGGTTTCCTGTGCTCCTGACAGAGGAGGGGCAGGGCTGGGAGGGCACAGAAGCTGGGCTCCATCGGGCCAGGGGCTTGGGGGAGGGCCTGAGGTAGGGAGCTGCTAAGAATGTGGGCTAGGCTGCCTGCCGGACCATCTGGGCTCTAATCTCAGCTTTGCCACCAGCTCTGCGGCCTCGGGCTCAGTTCCCTGAGCCTCAGCGGCCTCACCTGTAAGACAGGGCTAGTAACAGTACCTGCCTCACAGGACTGTTGTGGGGTGAAATCAGTCCATGCACCTAGGAGCTGGAGCGGTGGCTGGAACAGAACGTGCACTCCAGTGCTGGTGGAGATTTCCACCCTGGGCTGGATCCTTGGCATCCCACCACCAAGTATATGGAGCACCCAGAGTGTGCAGGCCACCGGTTGGTGCACAAAGGCTGCAAAAATCAGTCAGAGAGAGTCCCTGTCATGCTCCTCCACGATGTCCACAACAAATACAGACAAGGCGCAGTGGGCAAATGTTCCAACTGTTTGGAGAATCAGGAAAGGTCTAATGGACAGAGAGAGAGGATGGCCTTTGGCTGGGTCACCGGGGGATGAGTAGTTATCACTGGGATGGGAGGGCACTCCGGGAGGGGACACTAGGGTGAGCAAAGGTGCAGAGGTGGGAAAGCACAGTGTTTAGAGAACAGAGGACGAGAAGGGGACGGGAAAGGGAGTCGAAGCTGGGAAAGGGAAGGTGGTGCTAAATCATGGAGGGCCTTGATTATTCTGTGAGGGATTGTGCCTGATCCCGTAGGCAGTGGGGAGCCATTGAAGGATCGGTAGGAGGGGTAATCCAAGCTGTGCTGTGATGTGGTCTCCCTGGTGGAGGTGTGACAGTGGGAGGGGAGGGGGTGACGCTGCAGAGGTGGTGGGGTCTCCTCGGCCTGCGCGAGGCCACGTGGAATAGAGTGGACAGTGATGCCACATAAAGCCAAGTGCGGGTTCCAGAGAGCTGGCACACATCATCAGGAGGAGGGTCTGGGCAATGGGGCGGGACGCACCCTGTCTCTCTTGGCACTTACTCATTTTCCCTCTTAGGAAGGGGAGCAGCGGCCTCCCTCAGGAAGTAGATGGCGGAATTTGGAACAAAACCCGCACGAATCCACAGAATGCTAGAGCTGGAGACCGTTGGAGAGATCACCTGGTCTCTTTATGTCTTTATGACCTCCTCCCTTTATGTCACAGATGCCAGAATGAGGTCTGCAGGGGTGGAGAGCCATCCCATGGTCACCTTACTGGTCAGGGGCAGAGAGGGAGGAGACCCCCGCCCCCCACTGCTCCCGC
Source organism: Felis catus (assembly GCF_018350175.1). Taxonomy (NCBI): domain Eukaryota; kingdom Metazoa; phylum Chordata; class Mammalia; order Carnivora; family Felidae; genus Felis; species Felis catus. Next base: position 22,396,761 of record NC_058381.1, on the reverse strand, counting down.
CCCAGCCCAGCCACTTCAATCCACTTAAAACTGAGTCAGTCCCTCACAGGTGTGCGGGAGCCCCCCAGGGACCAGTTAGGCACACGGGAGGGCAAGGTGAGAGGCACGCGGGCTCCCCTCAAAGAGCCCGCGCTGCAGCGGGAGAAAGAGAGCTCAGTGCATCCAAGTCCACACATGTGATCCGTGTGGCAAGAATCCCAACAGCATGAGGTGTCGCGTTCCAGCAACTGCGAGATATTCTAGGCAACTCTAGCTCTCCGGCTCACCCCCTCTGGTTTCCCGTCAGTCTGTGGCTGCCTGTTGACTCTGAATATCTTTTTCTAAATTTTCCCCTCTCATTCCCTCCCTCTTCCCCGCCCCTTCGGTGCCGGTCTGGACCCTCCTGATTGAACAGAAGCACGGAAGCCTATGCTGTCATGGGGAGAAAAGTGTGGCTATAATTACCGTGATAATTGGGACCACCCAGTGGAATTTCCTGCCTGGCCTGGCCTGGCTCCCACTGCCCTCGCTCACGCACACTTGTTTTCACAGTTGGGTGGTTCTTCCAGGTGCCTGGATGTGACATCTTCTTGTCACTTCCAAACACCAACCCAGACTGTGGCCCAGGTGGTGCTGGTTCCCACCTTCAGAAGGTTAAAGACCTCATTCAGGGACGGTGCCCATGTGTGCCAGGAGGCATTAGACACTCTGGAGATAAAGCAAGATGGACCAAAGTCCCTGTGCTCACAGAGCTTCTGTGGGACAGAGGGACAAACACATGCATACATTAGGATGAAACACATTACATTAGATGGCTGGAGGTATTAAGGAGAAAGGACAAGAAAGTGGGTTTGGACCACGGTGGGGTTGACTTGCAACTTTAGATGGTGCTGCCGGGGGCGGCGCTCTCTGAGAGGATGATACTCCAGTCAAGACCAGAAGAAAGTGAGCCAACCATGTGATGTCGGAAGGTCGTGCGGGCAGAGGGACCCACAATTGCAAAGGGCCAGAGGCAGGAATGAGCCCGTGGTGTTTGAGGAACGGAGAGGGGGCCCATGCGGCTGGGGAAGGGTAAGCAGCAGGGACAGAAGTAGGACGTGAGGTCAGCAAGGTCACAGGGTCTGGGTCATCCAGGTCCCTGGCGGCCAGGGCAGGACTGCAGGCTTTTACTCTGGCTGAGCTCCAGTCCCATGGGGAGTGCTCCTAAGACCCAAGCTCTGAAGGAGAGCAGCGTTATTGCTCTACCATCAAGAGTCTTCTCCTCCTCCTCCTCCCTCTCCTCCTCCACCCGTCCAGGACTTTATGGGATGGGGGTGGGTCCTTCCACGGTCCTGGCACAGAGCGTTTCCATCCAGTCTACACGGGTGCCACTTGGCCCAGGGCTCTGGGGGTGTCCAGGTGCCTCAGTCTCGGAACGGCCAGGCTGTCCACACAGGCAGGGCAGGCCTCTGCAGGGAAAGAAGAAAGACCAGATCCCAGGCGAACGCATGATCTGCCTGTGCTGCTGGCCGGGTTCCCCGCACCCCGCCCCCGCCTGGTCCAAGTCTGCTGACTTGTTCCGACCTAGCACTTGTGACTGACAGCGTTGTTTTTTAGTGGATGAAAAGATCCCCCAGCCCTACCTCAACCCTCTCCACCTGGCTCCCTCCCAGCTTGTGGGATTTTCAAACACTGAATCTGAGGGTAGTATTAGGAAGAGCGTGGGCTCTGGGGCCAGACGGCTTGCAATCCTAGATCCACCATATGCCTGGCTGCGTGATCTAGAGCAAGTTGCTGAGTTCCTCTGAGCCTCAGCTTCCTCATCTGTAGAGTGAGCATAGTGGAATGGAGCCCGTCTCCCGGGTTGTGGGAGGGCTGGATGTGATGATGCGTGCAAAGGGCCTGGCACATAGCAAGCCCTCAGCAAACCGTGGCTTCTGTTACGGCAGCAGCCAGAACAAGGGCAGATGCTGGGATCCTGACTTCGCTGGGGGTGCCAGGGGGACAGAGGCACCTGAGCCACTATTTGTCAGTGCCCATGGCCCTGCTTGGGGCCCAAGGGGCTCTGGAGGTGGCTGTGGTTCTAGCACTATGGGTCACTTAGGGACACACCCTGTGTGTGGCTTCTGCCTTCTCTCATGTGACGCTAGCTGGTCCAGTTACCCCCTGTTTTTCTCTTCAAGTGCATAGTTTCTGCAAGTTATAAAAAAATGGCCATCTGCAGCAGAGAGAGGAGAGAGAAATCCAGACGAGGGGCCTCTGGAAACCTGGGCTCTCACCCTACCTGTGCTATGTGGCCTTGGACAGGTCACCTCTCTTCCCTGGGTCTGAGCAATCATTTCTGTAAAAGCTCCAGGTTGGCCCAGGGGATCAGGGGTCCCTCTGGCTGGGAAAAATCTATTCTGAGGATCAAAAAAAAAAAAAAAATCAAACCCAAGTTCTGGTGCCAAAGTTGAAAGCCTCTCATCTGTGAAACGCGGGTTTAAATTACCCTGTGTTTAAAAAAGAAGAAAGAGGGAAAAAATTAACGGGGCTTAGAATGGAAAGTCCAAGTGCAAAACCTGCTCTGCAGGCAGAGGGTGGGTGGGGGCGGGGCAGGATTATTATCTTCAGCATCTGAGCTTTTGGAGCAGGGGCTCCTGGGTGGCTCAGTCTGTTAAGTGTCTGACTTTGGCTCCAGTCATGATCTTGTGGTTTGTGGGTTCGAGCCCTGCATCGGGCTCTGTGCCGACAGCACGGAGCCTGCTTTGGATTCTGCGTCTCCCTCTCTCTCTGCCCCTCCCCTGCTCATGCTCTGTCTCTCTCTCTCAAAAATAAATACACATTTAAAAAAAGTTTTTCAGGGGTGGGGAGGGGTGGAGAAGTTCCAGATGAGGCCTTAGAAGGGCAGACGGTGTGCCCCAGAATGGGAAACTGGGGAAGGTGTGGGGGACAGCTGGGGGAATCTGACCACAGAGGTCTGGTCAGAGGGCGGAGATGACCTGGAGGCTGGGCTGGTGAGAAATGTGCTCAGTGTAGAGAATGGGTGAGTTTTGCTGAAGAAAACCCTGGCAATGGCCTTTCCCAGTGAGCTAGTCTCACAGGCCTGATGGGGTCTTCAGAACTTGCATTTGCTTCCCCCTATTCAGTTTGCTTGAACATCAGCGCTGGGTCCTGGGGTCCGGGTGAGGACTGGCATGAAGGATGTTGTGCCCCGTGCAAACTGGGGCCAGGCAGGACCCATTCAGTGTGGGGGGGGGGGGGGGCGGGCCTGGGCAGGCCACGGTGCAAGGATGGCGTATGGGGCCATCTCAAGGTGTTTGGGGGCCAAGGGCTGTTAACAGATTGGAACACTGGAGAATTCACAGAAGTTGGTGTGGACCACAAAGGACGAGATTTGTGGGCAGTGCTCCAGGTGGAGGTGTGGCATGAGTGAAGGCTCAGAGGCGGGCGAGTATAGTCTGTTTGAGGAACAGGAAGTGGCCCAATGTCAACCACTGCTTCTAGGCCCCTTGCTCAGTTTAGAGACCGGGGACCCCCAGACAGGACAGTCTTCTGTGCAAGGAACTCCCGCACTTGCCAGCACAGCTGATTGGATCAGGTGGACTCCTGCCCTATGCTGAGCCAATCAGAGCCCTGTTCCTGGGAACTGGGAACTTGGACTCTGAGAACTAGTCAGATGGATGGCGGGAAAGCTCATCGTGGAAGCGGGAATTGGAGGCAAAGTAAAGCCACCTGCCAGCATGGGGTTATAGGGCCGTGAGTAAGCAGAGAAAGCAGGCCTACAACGGAGGGCAGGAGTAGGGGGCAGAGAGCAGAGACAAGCCGGATAGATACCCTGGAGACCCCATAGGAGGTATCCTGTTGCGTTTCCATGGAACTCCCCTGAGGTAGTACCAGTGGGTTTATGTTCCTGGCCACCAGCGACCCCTGGGCCAGGACCCCTGGCTTGTTACAGGATGGAACAGGTGTGCTGGGGAGGGACCGGTGCCTGAGGCATTTGGGGCCAGTTTGGGCAGGCTTCCAGATCCCTTGTAACTTTGTAGGTAGTATGTGGAAGGGTGGGGGGTGGGGTGGGCTCACTGATGTTTTCAAGTGCCCTGGAAGCCCAAATGTAGTGGAAGAGAAGGGGATGGATCCCGAAGTTAAGGCCCTGAGTGTCTCCAGACAGGGAGCCTCAAGGGCAGGAGGCAGCTCAGAGAGCCTTGCTGGGTGCTCCTTGCAAGGCCTGGGCCCAGATCCCCAGTGGATGAAGGAGGCACCTTCTGCCAGATTCCCTGGCGTGCTCCCCCTCCCCAGTAATGGCAGTCTTGAGTAACCTGCCCCCAGACCCACACACCCAGCATCCACCGGCCATCCATAGGTTCACCCCTGCCTGGCCCAGCCCACATAAACAAGACCTTTTTATTTTTTTTTTTTAATTTTTTTTTTTCAACGTTAATTTATTTTTGGGACAGAGAGAGACAGAGCATGAGCGGGGGAGGGGCAGAGAGAGAGGGAGACACAGAATCGGAAACAGGCTCCAGGCTCCAAGCCATCAGCCCAGAGCCTGACGCGGGGCTCGAACTCACGGACCGCGAGATCGTGACCTGGCTGAAGTCGGACGCTTAACCGACTGCGCCACCCAGGCGCCCCGCAACAAGACCCTTTTAAATACATGGCTTACAATCCTTCTGTAGCATTCCATTAACATCAAATCCACACTCCACACCACAGCTCACAAAACCTTTTCTGATCTGGCCTCTGCTTTCTTTCTGGCCTCCCCCTCTCCCCCGCACCCCCCCCCCCCCCACCACTCACACACCAGGCTTTTGTCTGGCTTTCAAACACAGTAAGCTCATTCCCACCTCAGGGCCTTTGCACAGGCTGTACTTTCTGCCTGGAACAATCTTGCCCTTAGTGTCACATGACCAGCTCCTCATAAAGTTGCCACAAAACACTACCTTCTTGGAGAAGTCTTCCCTAGTGATGCTCTCTCACTCTCTTTTTTTTTTTTTTTTTTTACAGCGTGTATTATTATTTAAAATTACCAATTGCTGATTTAGTCACTTATGAACCACCTCTCCCTTTGGAACGTAGGTTCCTCGAGGGAGGGGCCTTACTTTGTTTGCCAGCCTGCATTCCCTAGTAGCTACATGAGAAACAGCACACAAGGCCTTAGTGAACATCTGTCGAAGGAATGAATCTTTCCACGTACATGTGTATACATAGGTGTTCATTTAACTAAAGTGGGAACATACTGGAGGGATTTTTTTTTTCACCCAGCCCCACGATAGGGCCATTTTCTACCTTCAGTGTCACTGTTGGTTTACTTGTCTGTCACCCGCCAGGGGGAGGGGTCTGTCTTTTGATGGCTCTCCTCCTGCCACAGGCTGGCTCTGTGGCCCCAGGCAAGTTCTCTGGGAGCTTCTGTTGTCTCAGCTGGGATTTGAATGGCTCCTGCTTTCAGGCCGAGGACAGTGAGTGACGTGTGTGTCCCAGGCCCGGCCCAGCTGGCTCAGGATACGCTCCACAAACGAGGGGTTTAGCTGGATCCCCGGCACCAGATTCTGGCTATAAACACAGAGGGCGGCCTTGCCCCTCTGCCCCCTTGCAGCCTTGGTGTCTGAGGCTTCAAGATGTGGTGGCCTCTGGCCTCCCACCTCGGTCCCCTGTAGGGTGACAGGAAGGGAAACTGAGGCCCCAGGTGGAAGAGAAAGGCTGCCCCAGAGGAGACCACACAGCCCTCAGCAGTCAGCATGGCCCACTCTCCAGCATCTGCCCCTCCTCTGGGAAAGCAAAGAACAAAAACAAACCTTGCTGTCATCAAGCAATTAAGTGGAAATCAAATAATCCCAAGAACAGAAAAGCCAATTAATAAAGGAGCAGTGAAAACTAACAGAACCACGGGGGCTGTGGAGGAAACACTACGCAAACACCCACGGAGCGGAAGCCGGAGACTGTGAGGAGAGGGCTGGGCGCTGGGCTGCTGGCCCTGTGGAGGGGGGTGGGGGGGCCCCGTCTGAAGATATCCCGCCATGAGGGATCCCCTTGGGCCCAGCCCAGCTCAAGGGAGCTGCCAGGCTCACTTGAGGAGACACGGTTTCTTGCACTGGAGGTTAGAGATTTAAGTTTATTAAACCTCTGTTATATGTCAGACCCTGTGCAAGGTGTTTTTACACATTAATTCCCAAAAAGTTACTACCCTCCACTTGGCCATCGCCCATGGCTCACCAGGCCCTACCTACTGTGGCCCCCATGGCCTCTCCAAAGTCCCCACCTACAACTTGCTTCCTTTTACCATCCTAGCTTCTCTGATGCTCCTCAAGCACTATAGGCACACTGCTGCCTCAGGGCCTTTGCACTTACTGTTTCTGCCCGCCTGGAACACGCTTCCCCTTGACATTCACAGGCCTTGATCAACTCACTCCATTTTGCTCAAATGTCACCTCATCCAAGAGGGCTTTCTTGACCACTTTTCCTAATGGAGCACCCGACCCCACCCTTCAGTCCTCATTCCCTTTCCCTGCTAATTTTCCTCCATAACAATTATTCCCACCACCTGACATCTCGTATGCTGATTTGGTTCTTTTCCATCTCCGTCCTACTAGAACATATGTCCATGAGAGGAAGAGCCCTTGCTTTATCCCAAGCACTTAGACCAGCATATAGTCAGGTATTCCACACATAGTTGTTGAATGAATGACACAGGGAAGCACAGAGAGGTTAAGTTACTTGCCTGGGGTCACCCCAGCATTAAGCGGCAGACCTCTTCACCCCCTAACCCAGAACCTTTTACCCTCATTACACTGCTTCCCAGGCTTCTGTGGCTCCTGGCCTAATGCAGGCAGACAGTGGTCTCCCAAAGATGTCCAGGGTTCACATCCTAACCTCCGGAGCTTTGAGTGTGTTGGGTTCAAAGCAAAGGGGAATTAAGGTTGCAGATGGAATTGTTTGTGAATCAGCTGACCTTAAGATAGGGGGAGCCTCCCCTGTTAGCCAGGTGGGCCCAAAGTAATCAAGAGGGTCTTTAAATACAGAAGGGGAGGAGCCAGGAGGCAGACAGGATGTGGTGGCAGTGAAACAATGTGGAGGCTCCACCAGCCCTTGGAAATCTCCGGAGGCCTCTAGAAGTTGGGACAGGCAAGGAGACGGATTCTTTCTAAGCACCTCCGGAAGGAACATGGCCCTGCTGACATCTTGATTTCAACCCAGTGAGACCCTTTGCAGATTTCTGACCTCCAGAACTGTAGAACGTTAATCTATATTGGTTAGGTCATCGGATTTGTGATAATTTGTTACAGCAGTCGGGAACCTAACTATATGCCTGGAAGCTGCCTGGTCTCAGGGTGGGAGGCTGAGCAGAGGCGGTACCTGAGCCTGGGGACAGCACAGTACACAGGCCCTCAGTAAACCGGAGACCCTCAGGGCTTGGGAGCAGCCCCTGGGGAAGGAGCTGTCCTGTGGGCTGGGGTGGAGGGGAGGGAAGGGGAGAGGCAGGCAGGAGGGAGTCTCAAGTCTGCGCCTTTGGCCTGGTGGCTGCGGTGGGGGCTAGGGTGGAGAGGATTTCCAGCACCATGAAGCCATGCCCCTGACCCACAGTCCCTCCGTCATTGCATTCTGTCCTATTCCCTCCCCCTCCATACTTGCCTTTGGCTCACAATTAAGCACAAACCTACACCAGTGGGTAGCCAGTGCGGAAGACCTCTGACCCCGCCCTGAAGCCTGGAGGATGGACACTCTCCAAGGAAAGAGAGGCCAGCTAAGAAGGGAAGTGGAGAGCAGCAAGGACAAAAGCCCTGTGCCCCTGCAACAGCCACTCTGGGGCATTGACGTCTCCTTCTCGGGTCTGAGACCCTCCCAGTCTGCCCGGCAGAGGTTACCAGGATGGAAGGAGAAACCTGACCCAGAAGGGCCAGGTAGGAGACGTAAGGCAAAAGCCTGTAGCGACCCCTCCAAATGTGGGGGCCGGGTAAGGGCTCAGGCCCCGGACACGGATCTCAGCCTCACGTCCGGCCCTGCTCACGCTCTCCAGGTGTTCTCGGCCACATCCGTGGCCTGAGCCCTCTTGGCTTCTAGTTTCAGTTGTTGCATCTGTGAAATAGGGACTGTAACTCGGGCCCACATTCCGTACCTGGAATTCAGGAAGCCACCAATCCCTGAAAACAACACTGTTGTTCAAAACTCATTTGGTGGCAGACTTGACTTGAATTGACATGAGGCTGTAAACCTAGAGTTTACTTACTTTGCTTGATGCGGAAAGTCACGTGTATCACTGCAGATACGTTAATGTACTTGATTATGGGGTGCACCCCTGGAGGCTTTATAAAATAAACATTTTATGCACTGAATTACTTTTAAAACATCTGGTTCCAAGGGTTTTTTTTTTTTAAGTTTATTTATTTTGAGAGTGCGCGAGAGAGAACAGCACAAGTAGGGGAGAGGCAGAGAGAGAGAAAGATAGAGAACCCCAAGTGGGGCTTGATCCCACAAACCGTGAGATAACGACCTGAACCAAAAACCAAGAGTCAGAGGCTTAACTGACTGAGCCACCCAGGCGCCCCCAAGGGTTTTTTAAAATGGATTTGGACCCACAGCATCCATCTATGGGGCTGAGATGAAGAGGTCCTTCCGCAGCTCCTTGGATGCTGTGGGCACTCAACAGATGCTCAGACGACCCCTGTAAGGAGGCGGTGATGTTCTCATTGTACGCATCAGAAAACAGAGGCTCAGAATGGGTAAGTAACTTTCCCAGGGTCACCTAGCAGCTAAGAAACAGAGCTGCATTCAAGCACAAAATTCATGGCCTTAGGCACTGAATTAGAATGGCCATTGTCAGGCGGTTCATTCTTCCAAGAGTCCATCCAGGAGGAATTCTATCCAGTGACTTCTGCCCTGCACACCCCCCCCCCCCCCTTTGTTCCTGCTGGACACAGGGCTCAGAGAAAGGCTGGCTGGAGTTCTGGGCTCCTCCGTTTCCATCCAGTTTGAAGCAGGTAGAGTTTGGGAACCCACAACTACCACATCCCTGGCAGAGAGCTCTTAAATGCCAGCACTGGGAAACTGATCTGTCATCCGTCACCCTCCCCTCCCTGGCCATTTTTACCAAGGTCTCTGGGTATTGGAGGGGCAGACTCCCCATAATCAGAGCTGCGGCTGGGAGGGGTGGGGTGGTATTCAGGCCCCTCTGTGCTCTTAAAAGTCTGTGTGGGTTCCAAGTTCATAGAGTCAGGGAACTGTGGGTGCTCCAGGGTTAGAGAGGGCTGGCTGGAGGTGCCTTGCCACCACTGGACCACCTTGGGCCACATGGGGACATGTCCTATGAAGCCAGGGTCCCCAGTGAGGCTCTCTGGCATGTCTAGGCAACCATGGGTGGCATGAATGGAGGGCATGATGACAGTGGGCAGTCCAGGGAGCCAGAGCAGCCAACACATGGATCATCCTTGAGGAGTAAGCGGAGATATGGGTGCCTTGTGCCCAATAACACCTAGAGCATCCCCAGCAGAGCTCAGGAGCCCAGCCCCCAGGGGTGGAATAGAGGCCAGAAAGGACTGGGGAATAAACTGGACGATAGAATCAGGGTCCAAGAGGATCTTGGATGATTGGAGCAAACACCAGAATCGGACAAGACGAAACTTAACAGGGACAAAGGGGACATCTGCTTTGGGTGTCCCAAGAGCCAAGGTGGGCCCCAGCAGGGGTGACGATGACCTAGGGGCTTTAGCAAATACTCAGAGGGCCTGCTGCAGGCAGCAATGATTCCTTTGGGGGAGGTACAGATACTCAGCGCAGGATATTGACAAAGTGGGATATCAGTATCCAGGGTTGCCCCCCCCCCCCCCCCCCCCCCCCCCCCCCCGCCACACACACACGTAGGGTCTTGGGCCTGACACTACACATTGAGGTTTAGAGTTAGGGATAAGAAACTTCCTATGTGACCGCACCCCCAGTCTGTTTTTAGACCCCTGTGACCAAGAAAACCTCAGGGGTAAAGGCTGTAAGGCGTGGAAACGCAGGAGGGACTCAGGCTAGAGACAAAGGCATTTCGAAACCGTTTGGAATACCAGGCGCAGGCTTCTGTGACGACTAAGATGCCCTCCGTGTGTGGGTGGCTCACGTGCCGCGGGGGTGTCCCTTCCAGCCCCGGCCCCCCGGGCGCGGACGGCCACTGCGCCAGGGACCCGGAGGGGACAGGGGTGAAGAGCGGGGGGGGGGGGGGGGGGGGGGGACCCGCTGTCTGAGACGGACTGGCAGCCTCAGCTGGCTCCGAGGCCCCCGGGAGGGAAGGAGGCGGGCAGGGGCCTAGCGGAGCGCACTCTCCCTTTTAATTACCCCCTCGGCCTAATTGGTCTCCCAGCCTCCCCTCCCGCTGGTAGGAAGAGGCCTTTGTTCGCCGCCCGCCTGTTTACCAAGCAAATGGTTTTTAAAAGCTTTCACAGACACACAGAACCCATTTAGGACGCTCGGCGGATAAAATTATTTATAGAGATGAATGGTTATCGTTCCCGTGCCTTTAGGAAACCGGGAGCCATATGCCCAGGCGCGCGGCGGGCGGGGCGCCTCCGCTCGGCTCCCTACGGGCTGCGCCCCTGCGCCCCCGCCCTCCTCTCGCCGCCCCTGCGCCTCTCTTCCGACGGTCCCGGCCTCGGCCCTTCTCTTCCGCGTCTCCTGTCAGGTTTCCTTGCCGAGTTTCCCCTTAGCTTTCTCCGCCTCGCCCTCCGCCTTCCACCTTCCCCTCTCTTCCTGAGCTGGCTGCTCTCCGCTTCCCGCTGCCTCCAGGCCTTCTTGGGCTCTGTATTCGCTTTTCTGGGTGTTTCTCTCTGTGTTCTCTGTCATGCCGAATGGCTGGCTCTCCTCATCTCTGCTCCCGTCTTGGTAAGCCTGCGTCTCTGGCTGCCTCACTGTCTCTCCCCCATCTCTCTGTCTCTCTGCCTTTCCTCCCACTGTGTCACTCTCTCTCTCCTTTATCTCTGCCTCTCTGTCTCTGTCTCTCTGTCCTTCCTCTCTCCCCCATGTCTCGATCTCTACCCCTCTCTCCCTTTCCTCTTCTCCCTCCCATTCTCCTGCTGTATGTACCCTGTGTGTTTTGTCTGGCTGCATGTGGTGGTGGTGAGCCCCTCTCTACAAGGACCCCTTTCCATGAGCCTCCTAGGACAGTGTGAGACCATGAGAGTGGCTGCTGGGGTGCTTTCCTGAATGTCCTGGGCTGGCTGCCTCTGCTGGCCGGAGTATGTTATGGCTCCATGCGTGTGGCACCTTGAGGGCAGGGCCCTCTGCTTCCCCTGCAGAGACAAGGCCCATCGTGGAACAGGCTTCCCCCACCGCCCCTGGCCAAGGTCACTCAGTGGAGAAGTACGCAAGCAGAGAGAGGCGAGGCTGGGAGCCAGTGCACCCCTTGAGCTCTTGTCCTCAGGCTCAGACTCACGGGAACAGAAGATAGGTCCTAAGGGGGCACGAGAGGCTCCCCAGGGTCAAGGATAATAGGGGAAGCTCTTAGGAACTGGGCAGAACTTTGTGAAATTTCTCTGAGATCGGGTCCACTGAAGCTCACACCAAACAGGCTCCTATCCAAACTAAGCCCACCAAGTGCACCCCAGTCATTCCCTCGGGTCTGATGTGGACCTTCAGGAGTGGGAAGCCCTACTGGGAACCCACAAGTCTCTTTTCAGGCAGCTGTGCCCGAGGAAGCATCATCTGTATCTACACTGAGCCATCCCCAGTCCGTGGTATCCCAGAAAACAGCGGTCTTTGGAGTGTGGAGACAGGCTGGGCTCCAGTGCTGATTGGTACGTTACTAGCCGTGTCACTTGGTCCTTGAAAGCCTGCTTTCTTCCTCTAGAAAATGGGTTTGGTGAGAATACACCTACATCTCCGGATTGATAGCAATATGACATGGTGATAAAAGCCCAAACTTGGGGTGGGGGATCACTAAAAAGCCTGTGTCCTAGGTCATATTCCCCTACTTCTTAGCTGTGTGGTGTTGTGCAAGTTACATTGTTTCTTTCTCCGTGTTTTTTTTTTTTTAGGCAGTTTCTTTCTCATGCAATAGTGATCAAAACAGTCCCTTTCCCTACTGACTGGTGAGAACAGTTCAGTGAGATTTTTACATGCACCGTGCTTAGCTAGGACAAGTCACTGGACCTCTTTGAGCCTCAGTTTCCTAGCCTGTAAAATGGGGTTCGTGATAGCACTCACCTCCCACGGTGGTTGCAGGGACTAAACGAAGGAGCACCTGTAGAGCGTGTGGACCGCTGCCTGGTAAGGCGTGTGCCTCACATGAGGCTCACCTGTTATTAGCACAATGCCTGGCCTGCAGGAGGATGTGGTCCCATGTATGCCCCGCCCCCCCCCCCCCCCCCCCCCCCCCCACCGTGGACACTGATCTGCTTCCTCCCATACCCCTCTGGGAGTTCCCCTTTATCCCTGTCATATCCGCTATGACTGGAAGGAGGGGGAACGGTGGGTGGGTTGGGGTGGGCTGTGGTCTCCTGGGAAGACCTCTCTCCACGTTCCTGCTCATCCGTCTGTCCATATGCAGGCTCGTGCAGCTGGAGCCTCCCAAAAGCTCTTTAATGAGCCTCCATGGGGGCCAGGAGGCCCCCCGTGCTGCTCTGTGGGCTGGTAACAGCCCAGAGGGGGTGTGGGGGGACTGGGGTAGAGCATCCTGATGGGAAGCCCCAGGTGGAGGAGACATTCCCGTGCACCATGTGCCCTGGCTGGGGTGTCTGGAGCTCCAGGCCAGCTCCTTCACCATGTCAAGCTGGACACGGCACACTGGGCACAGGGCTCCTGGGTCTTTGTGGCATCCTTATCATTCTGCCTGATCTGCTCGTTAAATAGTCCTGCTCTTTTTCCTTCTTGGGGAATTGATGAGGGGAATTCAAATCGGGGGTGTGTGTGTGGGGGGGGGGTCCCTGAATCTCGTTTTCTGACTTTGTACTTGAACTTACATTTAGAGACATTTTGAATCTCCTTATCATCTGGACCTCAATTTGCCAGTTTGTAGGATGGAATTAACAACCCTGACCCCACTTAGCCTTTTATGGGGGGTGGATGAATAATTAATAACCGCAGTAATACCAGCCAGCGTTTATTCGGAGTTTAGCTTTGTTGCATGGTCCTATTTACTGCTCACAACCTTATGAGTAGGGGCTAATATGGTCCCCATCCTCCACGCCGGAAAACAGGTGAAGCCCCTGGCACAAGGTCACACAGCGAGTAATTAGTGGAGGAGCTGAGGCCCCAACACTATCTGACGTGCTGCCCTGTACGCTTTTCACTGAACCACACTGGGGGCTCTAGAGACCCAGGAGCTTTGGTGGAGAGAGGTGCCGATTTCCTCTCTGGGGAAAGAGGCCCCCCTGTAAGTGGAAGCTGTGGCCACTGAGGCAGGCCAGCTGCCCTGGAGTTTGGAGAGCCCTGCTTCCCACAAGAGGATTTTGGCCAGGCTTTCTTGGAGGGGTGGGGGACTGGAACATAGGGTCTCTGTGGTTTCTTAAGGGCCTACCTGATGCCAGGGCCATTTGGAACACGAATGACAGCAGGGCTGAGGCCTAGGGAAGTTGAAAGAGACCTGAAGGGAGAGCCCTCTTGGTTGGCTCTGCTCTCAGAACACTTGACAATAGCAGGTGCTCAGTTAATGTGGCTCGAATGACGGACCGAGGAGCCCAGCAAAAGATCCCAAGCTCCCTGCTTTCCAGAGTCCCCTTCTGTGAAGCCCACAGACTGGGCACAACCGGAAAGAGGGAGGCCCCTTTCTGCTCAGAATGTGGGGCTGGGGCCTCCCATCAGGAGGGAACACTGATGTCTTTTCCACGTTTCTGTTAGCAAGAAACGTAGTGGAACAGCTGTTGGGAGAGATCACTAGAAGCCCCCACCCCCTTGGCCAGGCCCCATGGCAGGGGAACAAGTAGCGGGGAGCAGTACTGGGACGGTTGGGGTGCACCCTGCCCCTAACCCCCACGATTCCAGTTTCTGGATGAGAAATTGCCAGCCATCTTGGGAGTATTAATAAAGGATCATTTATTTTGAAAAAGGACCATCATGACTCCCGTATAGAAATAAAATGAACATGTGTCAAGATTGTATTTAACTCAATAATTAGCGAGGGACCCCGTGAGATGTTACAACCTGTTCAAAGGAGAATTCAAAGTACCTCACATCTATAGTCCAGGAAGGTATTGCTAGAGTGAATTTACAAATAGATGCAAACACGGGCAAATCTAGTCGGTAGCCGCAGAACAACAATCAATTGCATGCCTCCGAAAGTAATTTGCATTTGTATGGGCAAGCAGTATTTGCATTATTATCACTTGGGATGTGAATGACAGCAGGGCGGGGGTCCAGGGAAGGAGATGGGAAGGGCCCCGCCTTTTCCTTTGCAAAGGGCAGTCTCCCCGCGCTCTGCTGGCCCGCTCCCAGTGGGCGGGGCTCCCCGGCAGGTGCAGTGCGACGCGCACCTGTGCGCAACCTGGAAGCGGGCGGAGCCAAGGGGCCCATCGGAGACCTGCGTTCTACCTGCTGGTGAGCAGCGTGTGGCCTGAGCACTCCACGCGGAACGGTAGAATGATTCCTGCGACCTCACGCCTTGGGGAGGGAGGTGCCCTTTCTGAGCCTCAGTGATCCTGTGCCTAAAAATGGGACCATTGCATTCCAGTAATGGCGCCCACCTCACAGGGCGGCGATAATGCCTGTAAATCCTTCAGCCCTTCAGGCCCTGGGACCTGGGCTGCACCCAATGTGAACTGTTCTTATTCTACACCTGTGAGAAGGCGCATCGTCCTCTGGTCGCTGGGGCCAGCCGTATCCGTCTGCCCCACTGAGCGGGGCTGTGTCTCATTTTCTTGTGTGCCTCCAAGCCTGGTCCGGTGCCTGGACCTTAGCAGGCTCGCAGTGAATCCCAGTTGGATGCAGTGATTTTGGAAGTGAATGGCAGAAGTGGAGCGGCGGGGAAGGACCGATAGGAGGAGAGGCCCGGCTGGGCGAGGTGTGGGGGTCTGAGCTGCCAAGAGGAGCTGGCAGGGACAGTGATAATTAGCTCGGGAGGGAGGGGTGGGGCCCAACTACGGCTGGCTGCTGGTAGGAGAGCTGGCATCTGGTTGGGGACGTATCTTGCAGGGCAGGAGCCCTCTGGACTTTCTCCAGGACACAGGAGCTTCCCTGGACGTGTCCAAGGATGGACGGAGACGGGTGTGTGTGTGAGAATCAAGCCTTGGCTTTCTCGAAGTGGGGGGTGGGGAGGGGGAAAGAAACCTGCGGCTCATCCCAGGTGGCTCCAGCTAGGAGCTGCCCTCTCCCCTCTCCCTGAGGTGGGGGTGTGGGCAGGGAGGGGGAATACACTTACCAGCCTCTTGCCTAGCGCTGCCTCATAGGAACTGAGGCACAGAGAAAGTCAGCGACCGGGTGAAGGTCACACAGTAGGTTGAGCCATGTGTAAAATGCATCGTCTTGCGCGATCTCCATTTACAACCACAGAGTGGCGGAGGTTAGGGAGGACGGAGCCGATGAGAAAACAGACACTTGAAAGAGGCGTGCACAAGCCGGGATTCAAGAAATGAGTCAGCAGAGGAGCCGTGAGCTCCAGCTTGGGACCCCAGTCTTCTGTGTGGCGTAGGGGGGCTGTCCTCGGGCCTGGGCGGGGCTGCTTGTAATCAAGGTTTGGATCCCAGAGCTTAGTGATGGGGGGGGGGCCGATAGGGGCTGTAACCACGGGGCCCAGGCAGGGGCGCCTCACCCCACCGGCGACTAGCTTGGCAGAGTCCCAGCCTCCCAGGCTGCTCTGGAAATGGAGGAGCCAGGCACTGCCAGGTTTGTTGGCAGTGTGGCAGCCACACCCTGGGAGTGGGGAGAAGATGGGGTTGGGGAAGCGGCCCTGGGCAGTCCGCCAGCATCCTGAGCCTGCCTCCTGCCCACCTGGATCCCAGCTGCTCTGGGCCTGTCCTGCCACCACACAGGGCCCGTCCTGGCAGCTGACTCCAAGCTCCGATGCTGCCTGGAGAAGCAGCTTCTTCCCTACCCTCAGCTACATTAAAGATGGGAACCAATGCCCCCCAGGGAACTCAGGGCCCCCGAAGCTCCAGCCTGCCTCTGCCCCCCTCGCGTCCCGTTCTAGCTGCCTCTCCGCTCTGCCAGGCTATGCGGGGGCTCTATGGCCGGGTGAGGGTGGTCAGCTCCTCTTCCACGGGGAAGAGGGGAGGGATGGGGGAGGGTAGGCGAACACCAACATTTACTCAGGGTCTGTACGTGCCTGTAGACATCATTAATCCTCACAAAGACCCTAGGAAGTAACGGTCATTGTTCCCATTGTATAGACCAGGAAACAGACTCAGAGACAGCAATTCACCTGGACAAAGGCAGCCCTCAAGCTCATCACACCGCCCCCTTCCTGTCCCCCACCAGAGAACCCTCAGTGGTGGGAGATACAGATGCGGTGACCAATGACCCCCACCTAATATGATGCAGGGAGGGAGAGCAAGGTGCCCTGGGAACCCAGGGGGCGGGGCCCGAGCTTCAGATGGGGACAGCAGGGAAGGTTGCTTACAGGGGAGGCATTTGGAGCCGGGCCTTGCTGAACGGGTAGGGACTTCTGCAGGCAGAAGAAAGAACCAGAAGGGGGCTTCTCCGGCAGATGGGGAGGCAGCAATAAAGGCTTGAATGTCTGTCTGGAAAGTTTGGGCTGGATCCGGTCGGTTTTATCCCTTGTGCTTGTGACTATTTGATTAAGATCTCTCTTACCAATTTGTAAGCTCCAGGAGGGTAGAGGGCACATCTTTTATTTATATCTCCTCCCCAAACTTGGCACACTGTGGGCATAACGAGATGCTCGATACTGATCAGTTGAATAAGTAGTGCCTGTTTTAGCTTAGCACCGTGATCTGTTCCCTCCCACCCACCCTGAACTTTCCACCCCGGCCTCCTTGGTAAGGATTTCTCTACTGGCTCTCAGATAGCTGGAGGGTCCTTCCCTACACAGCCACTCAGGGCTGAGTCTCCTCACCCAGCCAGGTCTCCTGCACTGCAGGGTGGAGGAGGCTCCCCTGCCGCTTTGGCCTCTCTTCTCTCCCTCCTTGACCCACCCATGCCTACCATCTGCGGGGCCCCGGGCAGCCGTGCAAAGGGGGGCCCACACACCACACATCGAAGCGCCTCAATGTCACGGAGACAGCTAGCAGACCGGCAAACATACCTTCGTAATGACAAAATTGCAAAGAATGTATAAGGCTTTGGTGGTAAACATCAAACAGTTTAATTACTACCGTGGCTGTCCCGGAGTCCTGTTGGTGGGTTGATGTCTGAGTGAGGAATGAAATAAAAATGTGTAAAAGAAGTTGGACACACAGGAGTAGTAATACGGGATTCTGTTCACGGGAGGGTCAAGAACAGGTCAAATCAATCTGGTGATAGGAATCAGAAAATCCGTTGTTTCTAGGGGGTGGGTTTCAAGGAAAAGGAATACGAGGGACCAGTCTAGGGTGTGGGGTTGTCTCATATCTAGACGGGCGTATACACCCATCCAAACTCATCCAACTCTCTCCTAAAAACGAGGGCGTTGCACTATATGTAAATTATGCCTCGAATATAATAACAGAAAACTGAACATCAGAATCGTGAGAATTTTAGAACAACTCAGTGTTAAAACATCGCACAAAAATAGCTGTGCACAATGCTTCGACTATCGCATCTCCACTCCCCAAAGTTTTTCTTGCCATCATGTCAGCAAAATCGCCAATCTTGTCGTTACAATCAGGATTTTTATATAATTCGTGTTCTACTTACAGGACTGAGCTAAGGCAACCCTGTCCCATCGAAATAGCATGAGCCACAGATAGGAGTCGCGTGCATAATTTTCTAGCAGTTGGGGCGCCTGGGTGGCGCAGTCAGTTAAGCGTTCGACTTCAGCCAGGTCACGATCTCACGGTCCGTGAGTTCGAGCCCCGCGTCAGGCTCTGGGCTGATGGCTCGGAGCCTGGAGCCTGTTTCCGATTCTGTGTCTCCCTCTCTCTCTGCCCCTCCCCCGTTCATGCTCTGTCTCTCTCTGTCCCAAAAATAAATAAACGTTAAAAAAAAATTTTAAAAAAAAATAATAATTTTCTAGCAGTCACATTTTTAAAAGTCAAAATAAATGGGTGAAATTAATTTTGGGAATACATGTTATTCAGCCCAAGGTATCCAAAATGTGATTTCAATAGGCAATCAATATAAAAAGTTATTAGCGACATATTTCGCGTTCCTTTTTTCATACTAGAGCTCTGGGATTTAGTGTGCATTTTACACTTGGAGTACCTCTCAGTTCAAACTGGTCACATTTCAAGTGTTCGATCATCACATATAGAGTGGCTACTCTGTGGGACAGCTCAGCTAAAGGATGAAATCTTAACCCGAGGTGTACGAAATTTGGATATATTTTCGTTAAATACCTCAGTTCAACCGATAGTCAGAAATTAAATTCTTTCATGCTTTTTTATGGTCTATCCAAATTAAACAATGTAATTCCTATTGTAACTAAAGAAGATCAAAACTCTAAATCAAAATTATTTACACAAAGCTGAAATTTTATTCTAATTTTTTGGAAAAGATATTTAAATATTATTAAATATTTGTCTAAAAAATTTTATGAGAAAACAGCATTAACTGTTCAATTTTTTGGTTAATGAAATGAATCAGTATCATGCTTTTTACATCTAGCCCTACACATATAACATGTGATTAATATGAATTGCTCAATGTAGCAAAATGTTCCTTAGCTGCTGTGCCAACTGTAGCAAATGCTACAAGTACTAACTTGGTAATTGTGGGTACTTCCAGAGCCATTAATTGGAGCAGTCAGATAGCTAGGACACTTGGCATTACTTGGAAGCGATGTTTGTTTTTCAAGAATCTATTGCATTCTTGCTATCTAAGAGCAAGGCTTTGAAAAGCTAATTAATTCTTCTTCTTGGTTACCTAAGGGCTTCTGCTGCTTTCCATGTTCCCCATTCCATCAAGTGGAGCCTGATGTCAGCCGCAGCGGGTCCCAGAAAACTTCTCAGCAATTTGCTGGTTTTTATTTTGCAAACCTGGACCAAACCACGTGGAGGTGCACATCTCTGGGGCCCGAACAGTGTTAATCGTGAGGGTTTTTAGGATTAGGGGGTTTACCATGGCGGCACTGGGCATAGTATAGTATTCCTGAGTGATAAGAGGTGGCCTTGAGTTGTTTAAAGGGTCTGTGTGCCTGTGTGTGTGTGTGTGTGTGTGTGTGTGTGTGTGTGTTCATGCATGTGTGTGATATTTGAGTTCCAGCAGACAACTACCTGGGTTCATAAATAAGCTTGTACTGCACAGAATTACCCCATTTGCTCAGGTATAGTCTGTAGCTGCTTTTGTACTATGAGAGAGCCCACACGGTGTGGCCGGCAAGCCTGAAATATTTGTTATCTGGTGCTTTAAGATAATGTGTCGATCCAGGACAGGATCTTGCCTGAGTCTGAGTGGTTCTTCTCCTTGGTGGCCCTCGAACTGAGATCTCCTGTGTAGTCCAGATCCAGTCTAGACTTCTGCTGTGGTTGCGAGCCCCTTAAAGGAGGAGATCTGGGGGCTAGGAAGGTCCCCCAAGGCAGGTCCTCCAAATTAAATTCTGAGGGCCTCAGGTGTTCTCTGAAGTGAATTTGCTGTACCCATGGCCAAGTGGTTGGGGCTGATCAAGAGAACGGTTCTCTTCCTTAACTGCTTCCGTCAGCCACTCCCCATCCCTTATAAGAAGAGCCATGATGGAATTTCCCACAATTCTCCACTCCCTTCTCAAGGAGCAGAGCTGATACTAAGCTCGGTCTTCTGGCCCCAGTGTCCTGGATGGTGGTGGTAATGACCAAGCTATGCTGGTGAGCCGGGTGCCTTGCGTGCCTGGGGAAGCCTGATTCAGCTGCGGAGACGATATGGCCAGAGGCAAAGTGTTGGGGCGGGGGGGGGGGGGGGGGGGGGGGGGGGGGGGCTGCTCACCCCTATCGCAGCACTGGTCACAGAAGCATTTTGTTTGATTCTGCATCTGTCTCCTCTACTGGATGCATCGTCCTTGGTCAGCCCCCTGTGGGCCTACTCAGGGCCCGCACATGGGAGCTCCACAGTCAGTACATGTGGTCAGCCATCTTGGCACGTGCCCTATGCCACGCATAGGTACAAAAATGAATCCAAAGGGTCCATGCCCCCAAGTAGCTCACTGTCCTGTGGGAGAGACAGAGAGGCCAGCAGCTTGGGCCCTGACTTTGAGGGCAGAAACCTCAAGGAAGCACTCACTCTAAGAGCTCCAAGTAGGACACCCTAATTCAGCTTGCAGGGATGGGAACGCTTGGGCAAAGGGTGACAAATTGGGCTACTTGCTGAACGAACGCATGAACAAATGAGAGATGAGGGCCTGATGCTGGAGCTGTGAGCTTTAAAAATGTGGGAAGGGATTCCTCCTGAAGTTTTAAATTGGATCCTTTTAAGAGGTTCCTGGGCTGAAACTAGGATGGGAGGAGAGGCCTGGAGGGAGGGGGCTGAACTGGGAGGGGTTTCGGGGAGCAGGGGGGACCAAGGCCAAGGAGATGGGCTCTCAGGCCTCCTGCCCAGGCTCACCCGGCAATCTGCGCAGAGCTGCGGGCCCAGGAAAGTTGTCGCTGCTGTGGTGAGAGAGATGAGCTGTCTCGGCTCGAGGACAAATCTCTTTTAATTTTGTTCTCTGGAGGAGGGGGTGGGGTCGGGCCTGTGTCGGAGTGAGAGATTGGCTCAGTGAGTAATGGCCATGCCGTCTCCGCTAACACCCCTGGTGAGGGATGAGGTGAGAAAGGCCCCCACCCCCCAGCCTTTCCTGGGGCTTGCCGCCAGGGGACAGGGAGAGACTGCTGTCCGCCTGGCCTCCTCCTGGTCGTGCAGAAGCAGACCATGTCAGAGAGCTGAAGCTGGAAAGGTCCTTAGGAACTGTCTTACAAGAGCTTCCGAAGTGGCCTCTGTGAAGGTGTATTTTTTTTTTTTTTTTAGTTTATTTATTTATTTTGGAGAGAGAGAAAGAGCATGAGTGGCAGAAGGGGAGGGTCAGAGAGAGAGAGAGAGAGAGAGAAGGAGGGAGAGAGAGAATCCCAAGCAGGCTCCATGCTGTCAGCACAGAGCCCGATGCGGGGCGCAAACTCATGACCTGAGCTGAAATCGAGTCGCATGCTCAACCCACCGAGCCACCCAGGTGCCCCTAGCTTCCATGGAGTTTTAAGGAGGGTCCTCAGGGGTCTGTCCACCACCCCCACGGAGTGGCAGGTGAAATTTTGTATGAGGAGGAATTTATTTTAGAAAAGTGTGTGTGGTTGGGGAGGGTTCATGGTTTCTCTAAAGGGTTCATGCTCCCCACCCCAAGATCTCTCGGATTCTGCCCTCTTGCTTAACAGAGGGGGAGGGAGAAGGGCTTGTCCCATGCCCTATGGCACGTGTGTGGTTGGATCTAGAGGCTGGGCCGGGTTGTGTTCATCTTCATGTCCGCATGATCTCTGCTAAAGAGGGGTGCCGAGTGAGAGAATCCTGGTTTCTTGAGCCTCCCTGCATGCCTTTCTCCTTGTGAACCACAGGGTGAAGGGGCTGGTGGGGGTGGGGAGGAGGCAGAGTGAGACCAGGGGCCTCCAGCAAAGCCTCTGATGTGTGGTGTATGCTTGGGCTGCCCTGACTGCTTCCACCGAGGTTCCTAGGGCTGGCAACCTGTGAGGACCCTTCGCCTGGGTCAGCCGATCTTGGCTCCCCCAAAAGACACCTGTGTGGGGCAGGGGGAGGGGACATAGCACAGCTTCACTGAGGGGTGTGGAGGTCACAGGCTGCGGTGGAAGCCAGGTAGGAGGGTGTTCTAGTGGTGCTGGTGAGCCCTAGCAGGTGGGAAGGCAGAGAGAGAGAGCACTGGAGCCAGCCCTGTTCCAGCCGGTGACAAAGCGGGGAGGGGCGGATCTCATGCTGGGGCTGGGAACTTGAAAAATGTGGAAAGGAAATGCTTCTGAAGGTTCAGATTAAATCTAGTCCTCGTGTGTGCTTTGGTTTCTTGTCACTCCAGGCAAGATTTCTCTATGTGTTGGCCTCAGTTTTCTCATCTGTTAAATGGGAATCATAGTAGCAACTCTTCTTTGCAAGCAAGGCCCAAAGACAGGAGGGTGGGCATGAAAGCACTTTGATGCTTATGGAGAACAGATGTGGGACTGTTGTATAAGAAGAAGTGATGGGGGCGGGGAGTGCGGAAGGGAGAGGGAGGGCCGGAGAAGGAAGCATCAAACTCCACTCAGCGTGTCTACTTGCCTTCCCGGAAGCACAATAGAATTGACAAGGGCATCTGACAGAGCCTGCCAGGAAGGAGGCAGCCTTTGACCTGGGAAGGAAATAGTGAACTTTGATTTTACTCATGTTCTAGCCCAGTCCTGGGCTGCCCTGGAATACAGATAATTCACTACAGGGGAAGCGCGGGAGGACCAAGCTCAGAAATGATACAGTTGCGGGGAGCAGAAGTGGGATAAAAATTATTCAACCATTTAAAGCCAAATTTGCTCATAGGATATGTGCCAAGAGCAGTGGGAAATAAAGCTGCTAGGATCTGGGAAGGCTCCTCAGAGGAGGTGACTTGTGGGCTGGCCCCAGGTATTCCCAGGAGGGACGCGGAGAGAACACCCCATGCGGGGGACAGCACAGGCAAAGGCAGGGCTTCAGGGACAGGGGGCACCCAGCCATTTTTCTCCTGGATCCATCTCGGCGGCCAGATGGTCCATCTGACTTCCTAACTTCTGCTTCCTAAGGGTGTGTGTGGCTCCCCCGAGGGTCCCACCCCGTGGGTCTACAGCTGGGAGTCCTTCCAGTCGTGGGCGCCCCGGGGAAATGAGTCCCAGTGCTTTCTCCCAGCATCCAGCCCCTGTGGGAGGCCTGCTGAGCTGGGCTCCGCTCCAGGCTGTTCTCCAAGAGGCTTGCCTGTTTTACCACTTCGCTGCAGAGCAGATAAATGGCGCGGAGGCCACATTTTTCTCCCCTAGCAGCGGGGAAAATGAATCTCACCAAGTGTTGCCGACACCATCCTACCAGGTTCCACATCCATCTTGGACCGGGGCTGCTGACAGAGCACTGGCCTATCCCTCAGCCCCGCTCTAGGGACCAGGGGAGAGCGAGAGACAAGAGGAACATTCCTCCTTCTCTCCCGCTCTGCTGGAGGCCCGCCCTGGGCCTCTGAAGACAGAGAGAGGATGAGGTTGTGGTCAGGGAGAGGAGATATGAGGCCCTGCATTTGGGCCTGGTGGCCTTACCCAATCTTAAAACTTGACACAGGGCAGTCATTTCACGGAAACGCCGAAGGTCAGGTCCGCCTGGGGATGGGGCAGCTGGGAAGAAGGAACAGTGGTCTGGAGACCCAGATCCGAATCCGGCTCCTTCTGGACTCGAATCAGTGAAATTCTAGGCCTTGGGGCAAATCGTTCTACCGCTCTGGGTCTTGTTTTCTTCCACAACTGGAATGGATTCCTCCCAGGGCTGGTGACAGATGATGCACTGGTGATTGAAAGATCCGATATGAATGCCCCACCACTTATTGAGCACTTACTGTGTGCCTTAGACAGTATGGAAAAGATGGCTGGTCTTCACAAGAGCACTTTAGCCCTGGTTTACACTTTGGACCACTGAGATGCTGATTTGAAGGGACTTTCGAGAAGTGAATGGCAGACCCAAGACTCAAACCCAGCCCTGTCGGCTCCACAGTCTTTATTCAATGATGTGCTCATCCCAGGGTGCGGAGACACCTGGGGGCCTGGAACTTAGGGAATTTCACGGAGAAGTAAATAATGGAAAAGCGGGTGGGGGGGTGGGGTGGGGTGCCTGGGTGGCTCAGTCGGTTGAGCGTCCAACTTCGGCTCAGGTCATGATCTCACCGCTTGTGAGTTCAAGCCCCGCGTCCGGCTCTGTGCTGACAGTTCAGAGCCTGGAGCCTGCTTCTGATTCTGTGTCTCCCTTTCTCTCTGCCCCTCCCCCACTCATGCTCTGTCTCTCTCTCTCTCTCTCTCTCTCTCTCAAGAATAAATAAAAAACATTAAAAAAATTTTTTTTAAATAATGGAAAGGAGGTATTTGGGAGCCTTGAGAGAGCTCTGGGGGACAGCATTCCCTTTCTCAGACTCAGGTAACTCCTAGTGCAACTTCAGGCCTCAGTGGGCCCCAGGATATAGCCCACACTCCTAGTCTCACCTGCCTCTTTGCTTGCTGAGCTCTGGTGGGTGGGGGTGAGGCAGGGGAGAAGGCTTCTGTGTTTCCAAATCCCTGGGTTCTCTCTTACTTCTGATCTCTTTGGAGTCTGGGTTTCCTCCCTTGCCAGCAAGAGTTCTCCTAATGTGGTTTCCAGGAGGAAATTTTGAGCTTCTCAATGCCTTTTCTATTTGGCCATTGGACTCTGTTTCACTCCCCTCCGCACCCCTCAGGAAACCCTCCGGAAGGTAGAACTGAGGCACCCCAAGGTAGAGCCTGTTTTTATAAGAGACTGAAGCACAGGTAGGGAAGGCTGAGCCTGAGGACTTGAAGGGAGGGATTCTTCCAGTCTGGTCTTTGAGCATTGCTCCTGCCATGCCTTCCTACGGGCTGTCGGTCCCAGGTGGGCCAGGAAAGGCAGGAGCCACCCACCATGTCCCTGGGGACCAGCCGGGGCTGCCTCCCAACCTATGGGCCCCAGTGGCCGAGAAACAAAGTCTCTATACATTCATTCCCTCCCAGCCTGGAGTACAGAGTGGCCCAAACAGAACCACACACCCTCTCTGGTGCAGGGTCTCATTGGGGGGCTCACCGAGATGCAGGCCTCAGGAGGGGATTGGAACTGGGAATTGGGGGTGGGGGCGAGCCATGGTAGCAGGCCAACCAGCCTGTGAGCACCACGAGAGACAGGCCAGCGGAGATAAGCCCCCTGCTGTTGGGCTGGGCCTTATCTCCACCCTGCAGGTATACATCTCCGCCTGGCTGCCTGCTTAGGGCCCACAGTGGTCCTCTGAGCTCCATGCCAGCTTGAGGAGCGGGAGCAGGATCTGTGTGGCCTGGCAAGCTGCCCCCTGGCCCGCCTTAGCTGAGATCCTGCTTCTCTGAGTCGACTGTCCCTGGCCTCAGCTCCAGGGGCCTGCTCTCCTGAAGCATTCCTACTCCTGATGAGGTCACCTGGACCAAGAGAATCGAGTTACTCCACCCCTCTGCTCCCAGCACACGCAAAAGATTCAGTTCATACCTCCTAGTATTAGAATGGCTCCAAGGAATATCAGTAGAGAGTCCGTCCTGAAAAATATTTCAAACGTAGGTATTCTGACGCCAGCCTGGATTCAGATCTCTTTTGGGCTCTCAGATGAATTGACTGAACTCCCCCTGCCCCAAATTAGCAAAACATCGATATCTTCCTTTTAGGGACTGCAAGCCTCCCCTCCAAATTGTGCAGGTGCCCCAGAGAGGTGGTTTAACCTAAGAGGGAAGTCCCACATCTAAACACCAAGCTGGGAAAAAAAAAATTGGGAGTATCATAGGGAGGATCAGATCAGGTGTCACATCACTTTAGAAAATTCATCTTTCCCTGGAAGATGATAAAATAATAGCTGGCATTTACTCAGGTGAGCTGTAGGCCAGACATTTTCTGTTATTCACATGCAGGAACTTATTTTATCCTTAGGAGCACCCAATGAGGTTAAGTGCTATTTTACCCCCATTTCATAGACAAGGAACTGAGCTCAGGGAGGAATCAATTCGGTTGCCTTCTGCAGCAAAGGCAGACTGGCCAGCATGGCCCCCAAGTCTCCTTGGACGCCCTTCCCCTCCAGCCAGCCTCAGCGGGGCTCCCTCCATCCACAGGAGAGGTGTTAATCTCTGCGGATCCCTGTCCCCTTTCCCACAGAGGTTTTCTGGGACCAAGAACATCAGCGCAGAGAACCAGGGCGCACCCTCGCTACCCCATGAGGGTTTCTGGTCCCAGGTTCTACCTCACTAGGCATGAGTCCAAAATAAATCATTTCATTAGAGTTAATAACATGGTCCCTTTAACTGCAAAGTGTTTCCAAATAGAGGGCCCTCCAGTCTGCTTTAACGAACAGATAAGAATCTTTGTAATTAACTCAGTGATGGCTTGCATGTAAATGGAAATTCCTCTGAGTGCCTGAGACTATTTATTTATTGTTTTAAGTGTGGGGTAAAGATGTTCCTGACCGCCCCTCCCTCAGACAAGCTGCTCTACAGTCGACCAATCCCCGCCCCCTCCGCCCCAGGGTACTTCCACAGAGGGGCAACAGCACCCCTTCGCAGAGACCCCTTGGGGACAACTGGAGCCCAGAGTGTGCCACCTGTCTTCATTCCAGCCCCTCTTCATGAGGCCCCTGCAGACCTTCTCTCAAACTCTGGGCCTTCCTGCCTGGGGGCGGGGAGGGCCTGGAGGGTTCTGCCCCCTCAAGTGCTCAAACACTGTCTCAGTTGGTTAAGCTTCCGACTTCGGCTCAGGCCATGATCTCCCTGTCTGTGAGTTCAAGCCCTGCGTCGGGGTCTGTGCGGACAGCTCAGAGCCTGGAGCCTGTTTCGGATTCTGGGTCTCCCTCTCTCTCTGCCCCTCCCCTGCTTGCGCTCTGTCTCTGTCTCTCAAAAATGAATAAACACTAAAAAAAATAGTGAAAAAAACATTGGCTGCCTCTGCTTATTACTGCTCTGGGGCTATAGTGTGCACGCGCCCTATGTGTGCATGTGTGTTTATTGTGTGTGCATGCGTGTTGGGGGGCAGTGAGTTCGGCAGGTGTGTGGATGTGCAGCGGTGCTCAGAGAGCGTGCGTTTATGTGTGCTTTGCACGCGCGTGGGGAGCGTGTGTACGCGTGATCTGCTTGCCCCGCACCACTCACCAGAGCCTGGCTCCTCATCTTTTGACAAAGGCAGTTCTCTAATCACCGGATGCTTCTGGCGCTTTGTTGTGTCTGTTCCCGGAGCCTGGTTTGCTGGGGTGGAGGGGTCGCCTCGTGACTCTGGCGTCTCTGGAGGTTTCCTTGGCTGAGCTGCAGCGGCTGGAGTGGTCTACGCTCTCCCTCCTCCCCTCTTCCCTCCCTGGAGGAAGTGGTCCCCGACCCGAGGGCCAACCACAGCCTAGCTCCCCTCCTCTGGGCCCACCCCTTCCCTGGGTAGAGAGTCTTCCCACCAAGGGACTGGGATCTGGACCAGAGCACCGGGGAGGAGAGGGGCAGAGGCAGGACCCCGTGGGCAAAAGTGTGAGAGGGAGGAGGGCCTAGAACAGCGTTCTAGCTCAGTCAGCGCTGATGAAGTGCATCCCTGGGGTGGGCTCCACTTTGTCTTGTGCAGGTGGTTGTGGGGAGTAAATAATAAGGAGGGTGGGGGGGGGTGCCTAGGTGACCCTTCACTTGCCTCCTTCCACTGGCTGTGGCTTTCTCCCGCCCCCCTCCCGGATAGGTCTGTAGGTGGAGGCCACTTTTAGGGCAAGTGCTGGGTGGCAGGGCGCAGAGATCCGTGCCTGGCCCTGCTCTGCTCGCCATCAGTTCTCTTGGCTGACAGGGCCACTCCAGGAGGGAGTGGGAGAGCTATGGGGAGCAGCCGCAGTACCCCTGCCTGAGGTCCCCTCCTACTGCCCAGGGAGGGGTTGCCTGGCACAGTGATCCCTGTGCTCGAATTGATGTATATGTGTCTGCACACGGGGCACCACGGGGCTCCTGATGGGAGGGCACAGAGGGTCAGTCCGGGGAGGGCCCTCTGATGCCATCCAGTCCAGATCCCTTGGGCCAGAGGAGGGGGCCAGAGGAGGGCCAGAGATTCATGCCAGGGCCCGTTGCGAATGGGGATGCCCAGGGGGCTGGAATCCAAGCCTGTTGGCCCCCATCCAGGCCTCCCCACTATGCGTCAGTCTCCTTTTCCTCCCCTAAGGGTGTAAAGGGTTGGGGCCCTCGCCCCTGCCTCTCCAAGGCCTGGACAGCGGCTCTCTCCCCAGCAGCCCAGGGCTTCTCCAGGGTCACCAAGGGAGGGTCACATCCTGCCTCCCCATACCCACTCTTCTTGGTCAGGACCCCGCAGGACTCCATCCCTTTCCTCCAGGAGAAATCCATCCCATCTCCCAAACCTCTGAGTGCTGGGTCCCGATTTCCCAGTCCCAGCCATCTGGTAGACCCTTCCTCACAACTCCCCTCAGCGCCACTGACACTCCCCTCTGCCTTCCTGGATAAGCTGTCTGCTTTCCACATCCACTTCATCCCCTCTGCTCTGTGGGCTCAGTGCTTAAATCTCTCTGAATGCATGATGTCCTTTCTTCAGGGTGCGACCTGTTGCCCTGATCAGACTGGGCGTTCGTCACAGGCAGGTGGCTTCCCGCCCCCCCCCCCCCCCAAGACCGGGAGCTCCCGTGGAACAGATTCTGGTCTCTGCCATCAGATTGGGAGCTCCCTGTGGGCAGGGGACCCTTCATGCTCTGTCTCAGCCCCGAGACCCACTGCCTGTCTGGCGCACACAGGGATAGTGACCGTTCCCACCCCCCTTTGCTCCTTCACCATGCTCTTCCCACCCCAACACGGCCAATCCAAACCCGTGCTGGCGTCGGGTAGAGGCTGGCAGAGCTTTGAGGACCGCTGAGGCCCATTACTCTCCCTTCTACCCCACAGCAGCTATCTCTATAAGGGGGTAGAGGTGGGGGAGGTGTGGCCTGGCAGGGCTGGGTGGTGCCCAGGGATTCCCACCTGAAGACACACAAAGCATCAAGACTGAAGGGACTGGAGGGACCATCTGACCCCTGGATTCTAGCTGAGGGTCCTGGCTTGTTCCACACATGGCCAAGCCAGACTCATGGCTGAGAACTTGCACCAAGCCTTTGGATTCCCAGCCTGGCTGTTCTTTCGGCCTCATCAGAACGATCCTCTGAAGTCCAGATGCCCGCTGAGGAGGGCGGCGCGGGGCAGCGGAAAGACCTGGAACTCGGAACCACGTAATCTGGGTTTGCATCCGGACTCTGCTGTTTATCCGTTATGTGCCACGAGGCAAGTCATAGAATTCTCTCAGCAGGCGAGTACTGTCCCTCTGACGATGGCAGCGAGGTCATAGTGTTCATAATGTTCCATCTGTCCCCAGACACTTTCCGTGATCTATCCATGCCCTGAACGGTGGCCCCACAGGCTGCCCCCATCCCAGCCCATCAAATCTTTAGAGACCCCCTTCTTAACCTCCCCCAAATCTCTGCAACCTCTTTCCCCTTCAGTTGCCAATGGTGCTTAAGGAGGTAGCAAAAGGAGGATAGATTTGTAGCTGCCCGCCTGGTCACTTCTGAGCTGCAGACCACTGGCAAGTTACCTGCCCTCTCTGTGTTATGGTCTCTTGGAAATGGGAGTAGTAATTCCTACCTCTCTAGACTCTTTGCAGTGATACAGGTGTTGAAACAGTTGGGGCCTTGTGAGGGAGGTCAGTGGACATGGCCTAGCAGTAGTGATTTCCACGTTTGTACAAAAGGGGAAACGGGGGCCCAGAGCTGGTGATACACTGGCTGAAGGCCACACAGCAAATGCACTGTCAGACCCAGGAGTCCTTGCCAACCTGTCTTGGGAAGAATCATCCTTTCAGTTGAGAGTTTCCTTTCTCCGGCCCATGCATTGTATTTTCAGCCTTCTCAGCGGGCTCCATGGCTTCTCCCTCTTCTGCTGAAGCCTTCTCTCAGGGGGAACGTAGTGCCTGGCACATAGTAGGTGCCTGTCAATATTTGTTGAAGGCAGGCACGGAGACACACGCAGGGCTGGTGGGGGTGGGGAGCTAGTGGTGTGGGGTGGGGCAAGGAGCTGAGCACCAGGGTGGGGACAGGCTCGAGGTGGCTTCTCTGTACCTCTGGCTCTGCCTTTGCCAGGCCTGGCTGTCTGGGAAATCTCATTTCCCTCGCAAGCTGATTCATGGGCCCGGTGTCTCAGTGCTCCCCGAGCAGCTCTCTGTCAATAACTATTCTTTACAAGGTCCCTCGATTCATTTTTGGGGTTGAAGACAAATTTTTAAAGAGAAGTTCGGTGCCAGGGCCATTCCAGAGGGGCTGTTAACTTAATGTCCTGTCTCGTTCCCTCCAAGCCTGCTCCCTCTTGAACTGCATGAGGGTCAGGGCTCGCTGTTTCTAGCAATTGCTTCTGAGTTCTTGCATCCGGACAGGGGGTGAGGGATGAACAGAAAGGGACACAAATTATAGGACAGAGCAGGAGGCAGGCCACTGGCTCCGTTATTAAGTTTGCTGTGTGACTTTTGGCCAACGGCTTCCCTTCTCTGGGTCCTAGTTTCCCTGTCTGTGAAAGCCTGGATGCTGATAGACACCTCTGTGGAAGCTTCCACCTTGTTTTCTGGGGCAGCCTGGTCTCTGAGGTTCATTAGGGAAGGAGGTCTCGGTGGCAAGCAGTGGCTTGTGTCTCCTTCCCCTCATCCCCAGGTAGGAGGACGCAGTTGACAATTCTGCAGCTGGGTGCCCCTGTAGCCAGCGTCTGGGTCCTTATGCCGGCTCCCTTCCCTTCCTGGAATGCCCTTGGCCCCATCCTCAGCAAACTCAGTTTGAGAATGTCTCCTCCCCCCTCCCCTGCGTCCCACCAACCCAGGGTAAAGCTATCGTAGCATCAATCATTCCAGATAACCGTGGTCAGTTGACGCGTCCATCTTCCCAGCGGGGCTGGGGCTCCTTGGGGAACAGGCCCATGATCTTGCCCCCACGCTCCCCGGGAGGGCCCAGTGCACTGCAGGAGCTTAATGTGTTGCATAAACAAATGGATCCTGGACATTGAGGCCTGAGAAACTCCATTTGTTGGGAACCTCTACGAGCAGGTGTGAGCTAGGAGCTTAGTCTCCTGCCAGGCATATGTGGTGTCATTTGGTCCTCACAACAACCCCAGGGCCACCATGATCTGTTGAGCAGAAGACTGAGGAAAGCAGGCTTCCTTCCATGGTGGACAACAGCATGTTGGGCACTGGTGCCAATGCAGCCCTGGTTCTGAGCCAGGAGGGAGGTCCGGGCCTCCTCCCTGGTCCCTTCTGGAACAGATGTTGGTGGCTGTAGTCACCCGTCCAGAGCGCTGCAGGCTGGCCAGGCAGCCTTGGCTGGGCTCTTGCTCTGGCCAGGTCCCCTGTGCCTCTCGGGGCCGGGGCTGCTGCTAGTTCCTGGGGAGCAGTGCCCCAGGGCCGTCGGAGGCCGTGTGCTCACCCAACAGCCCTCGCTCTCTCCTGCCTACAGCTTGGACATGGAGACCCCGCCCCAGGCTTTCCTCATCAATCCATGCAGAAGAGAGGCCTCCCTGGGAGGTGGTGATGGTGACAGTGACAGGGAGGGACCGTCTCTGGGAGGTGGACTACAGGTGGAGAGGGAATCCAGAAGCAGCTCAGGTGTGCACACCAACCTGTTCTCACCCCTCTCCTTACTTTTCTGTGCCCCCTCACTCCCCAAGCCTTTTCTCCGGAGCCGAGGCCCTGAGGCTTGCCCTACCCTCCCGAGGCAACCTTGGCATTTCCTAGGGGAGCTACCTCTCTGTAAGGGCACATTTCTGGGCCAGCAAATCCTTCACACTGGACGTGGGCACCCCCTTCGGCAAGACAGAGCCCGAAGGGATATGGATGTTGGAAGAAGGGGCAGCCGGGTTCAGCCGGGCGTCGATCTCTGTCATTTAGTGTGTCCACAGTGCGCATGTGTGTGTGTGTGTGTGTGTGTGTGTGTGCACGCACGCACAAGGACCAGACGCAGAGCCAGCCACCATGCGCCTTCTGTTCTCCGGGAGCTGCTGCCCCGCCCCAGTCTGGTCACCCCCATTTATTTAAGAAAATCCGACACAGTGGTGGGTAGAACCCAAGAGAGAAGTGGCTGTGGGCTGGGAAGGGTAAGGGAGACGCCCGGCTCCCCGCTGCCTTTGCCCATCCCGAGGTCCTCCACAGCATCCCCTGGTGCCCCCTCCCCCTCCCACCGGTTCCGTTCCCTGGGGGGATGGGTGGCTGCCCCTGCAGAGAGGGAGGAGTGGTCAGCAGAGCGAGAGGGGCGGCTAAGGCGTAGTGTTGACCTTGCTGTGGGCTTAGCAGGGGGACCGGGCCTCCCGGGGACTGCTCAGACCACAGTGCTGGGGTGTGGCTTGCTCAGGGCCGGCCCAGGGCTCCTCCCCCTCTAGGCTCCGCCCACAGCCGGTGGGGATAGAGGAGGGAGTCCTGAGATCTCAGGAAGGTGCCTGGCTTGGTCCCAGACCCCTCTGTAGGGTCAGCTCCCAGGTCCTGGGAAGGGACTGGAGGGGGGGGGGGCACCCGGAAGCCAGCAGATGCTACAAGTGTCTCCCCCATCCCCCACATGTTTTGTCCACAGCAAGATCCTCCGCAGGGCGGGCAGCCGCCGTCTCCCCACCCTGCAGGACAGAAATCCCTGAATATTGGTTTGAGAAAAGTCTTTGTGCAGCTTGTGACACAAGACCCCCCCAAAGCTCCCCCACACAGGGGGAAGACAGGGGACGTGGGGGGGCAGGGGCGGGGCACAGTGTGGGCCCACCTCACCCCAAGCTTGGCCTCCATGCCTCACTTTTGGGGCAGGGGGTTGTCTAAGATGGGAGGAGGTTTGGAAAGAGTCGAACAAGGATTGCTTTCCTCCTAGCAAGCTCCTGAGGAAGGAGCCCTCCGCCTTCGGTGGCACAATTGGGTATGGTGCGAGGTGGCGGCGGGGAAGGCCCAGCTGGGGCAGGCGGCCGCCCAGCACAGAGCAAAGCTGCAGGGACAGGGAGTACGACATCCGCTTCGGCCCGCCTGCGTCAGTGTGAGCAGGGGTCCCGGTCGCGTCCCACACAGAGCCCACCCCCCCCCCCCCGGGGGGAGGGGGCGGGACGGCGCCTCTACGCCATATCTTTGATTCTGCGCATGTAATTGTGCAGGTCTGGGGGCGCGGTGGGCCGCGTGGTGCCCGCCACATCCGGGCAGCCCCAACCCAGGTCCTCTTCGTCCTCCTCGTCCTCTTCGCCGGCGGGCACCGAGTCATAGGCCAGC
Organism: Felis catus; assembly: GCF_018350175.1. Classification (NCBI taxonomy): domain Eukaryota; kingdom Metazoa; phylum Chordata; class Mammalia; order Carnivora; family Felidae; genus Felis; species Felis catus. The sequence goes on along the minus strand of NC_058381.1, from coordinate 22,363,881 downwards.
TCCTCCGTGGGCAGCGTGGCGAAGGTGGTGAACTTGACCCGCTTGCGCTTGGAGGTGGGCGAGCTGGCGGGGTCCTCGGCCTGGTCCCGGGCCGAGCCGCCCGACGAGCCGTCGCCCCGCCCGTGCACCTGGCTCTGCACGCTGGTCTGTGAGCTGCCGCTGCTGTGGTGGTCGCCGTGGCAGCAGGCGGGCACGGTCTCCAGCGGGTTGCCCGCAGGCGGCGACAGCTCCGCCTGCCCCCGCAGCGGCTGCCCGTTGCCCAGGAACACCCAGTGGTGAGAGTGGTCCATGCTGGTCTGGCCCTCGGGCGGGATGCGCTTGTGCCGGTAGCGCAGCACGAAGACGATGCAGTTGATGAGGAAGACGAGGATGGCGAGGCAGAAGACGCCCAGCAGCGCGTACATGCCGATCTCCAGGTCCGTGAGCCCGCGCGGCATCTGCAGGAAGCCGGTGGGCAGCGGCAGGAAGTCTTCTGTGGGCGGCACCGCGGGGCTGGCGGTGCCCGGGCCCGGGGCCTCGGCTGGGGGCAGCGCGGTGCCCGGTGGGCCGGCTCCCCGGGCCTCGTCCTCGCCCCCGCCGGGGCCCGGCTGGCTGGGCCCTGGGTAGTCGTACGTGGGGTCCTCCTCGTCCCGCCCAAAGTGCACCCGCAGGCCCACGGGGGTCGTGGCCAGCACACTCTTGCGCTTGGTTTTCTGGCAGCTCTCAGCGATGGTGAGCTCTGCACGAAGCAGTTCCCCTGCCCCCTCGGCCTGGGCCACCACCAGCGGGAAGGCCCGGTCCTGGGTCACCGTGGCCACCCGCTCATCCAGGCTGTTCACCAGCAGCCCGTAGTCCCGGGGGCTGTACAGGGAGAGTGGGGCTGTGGTGCCATCGCTGTAGGAGAGCCAGAGGCTCAGGAGGGCTTCCTGGAAGAGGAGGAGGAGGAGGAGGAGGAGGAGAAGGGGACAGGAGTCAGAGAGCTAGTCCTGGCTGGCTTCACTGGGAGATACCGAGCAGATGCTGAGCTTTATGAGGACAGGGACTGGGGTACTCTGCCTCCCTGCTGTAACTCCCAGCACTGGAACTGTGCCTGACGAGTGGCAGGTGCTTAGGGAGAATTGTTGGAGGAGCAGGAAGTCTTCCTCTGGAGGTTGTGGGGAGCATCAAGGGCTCAATATGGCCTCATACGGCCCTGAGAATTTCCTCGCCCACTTTATCCTTCGCCCCTCGATGGGCTGAACGTATGCTCTGCCTTGGGTCTACCTCAAGTCCCTTTTGCTGCAGGAGCAACCCCATATCTCCACGCCTGACCTTGGGATCATCCCCATGAGACACGTGGACATTGAGAACACACACCCCACCCCACCCTTGTCCTCCGTTAAAACATTTTGAGCAGTGCCCCTCCTGCAGATGAGGAAGCGGGGCCCAGGGAGAAGGGATTGGCCTGGGGTCATGGAGCAGGTTAGGGGCAGGGGACCCTTGGCCCGGTGCTCAACACCAGCCTTCTGGCTCCCTGTGCTCCTGACTGTCACCTTTGTACCTCTGTCCTGTAGCCTATGCCCTGGTGGATCTGCCGGGGGGGGGGGGAGGGGTGGCTGTAACTGGGGCTCCAGAGATGGCTGAGGGTAATTCCTGGGGGCGGAGGCACAGGTGACGGGGCTTCTCTGAGAATCTGGGAGGGGGAACCCTCAGCAGGAGCATCTCTGGTGGCAGATGCAAGAAGCGGGACCTTGGCCAGACTCCCGGTGCAGATGGCAGAGGAATGGGGTGGGCCGGGTGTGTAGGGCACAAAGGGCAGACAGATCTTCCATTCCAGCCCTAACTTGGGGACTCAAGGCCCCAGGGAAAACTGGAGTTTCCTTCTTCCTTCCACACCCCAAGCCCCCAGATTGGCCGGCTGGGCATCCAGTTACCTGCTTGAGGAAGCTGAGGGTCTGCTGGGCGGCCGTGGTGGCCAGGATGGTGTGGCTGCTCCCCGGGCTGGGCCGCAGGGAGAGGGCAAGGCTGGCCACCACCTGGGCCTGCAGCTGTGTGATGCTGACCTTCTCCTCCGTCACTGTTAGCAGCGTCTCCCCAAGCACAGACTCCGTCAGCGGGGACACCACCTGAGGCAGAGTGGGGCAGGGATGGGCGAAGGCCAGGAGAGCACCCCCCCCCAATTCCCAGCCTGGGAAGAAAAGCCAGTGCTGCAAGAGAGGCCCACCCCTGGGGGCAAGCTGGGGGGCAAGAATCTTGGGCTCTGCCTTAGGGCTGCAACTGGAAACCAGGGTCCAGAGGCCAAGTGAGAGTCAGGGGCTCGCCAGAGCCAGGCAGGAACACGGATGAGACAGGTGGGCAGATTTTAAGGTCAACAACAGCCCCCCACAGCGATAAATAGCCATTGATGTTTGGCCTCGATGTCAGAGAGACAAAGGGGGAAGGTAGGGACCTTGGCAAACAGAACTCACGCTCATGTCAAGGAGGCACCAGTACCGACCAGCTGATGATTGCCAGGTGGGAATGTGGGCCTGGTATTTTGTAAAACCAGAAATCTAGATTTTGAAAAATGAGAAACCTCCCAAGATTTCAACACTGGATCCACTGCTTTACAGATAAATCACGTCTGTGGGCAGATCCTAGCCCAGGGGCCATTATTCACAACCTCTTAGATGGATGGTTTCTGCCCAGGCACCCCGCTGTAGGAGGGTCAGAGTTGAATTCCTAAGGTCCCCGAATTCCCCTTCCTGGGCCCTCTCCTCTGCTGCCTCTCCGCATCCACACCTGCTCTCAGGGAACACGCCGAGCGATCTACACGGGTGGGTAAAGGTTGATAGGGCTTGCAGGGAGAGCCTTCACCAAGGGGGCAGTGAAGGAACTCACCTCTGGTGGTGGTGGGGGGGTGGGCAAGAGCGGGGTGAGGGGAAGAGAGTGTGTTTTGGGGGCCGGATGGGGTGGACCCCAGAGGCCCTAGAGATCCCGTCCCGGGAACGTCTGTGTTCTCTGCCCGCAGATCCACAGAGCTGCTGGCCTTGGCCTTGTGCCTACCTTGAAGGGCGTGGTGCCTGGCTCCAGGCCCGCCAGCGTGCTGCTGTCCACCATGCGTGCCACGCGGGGGTCGCCCACCCGCATAAAGTCGCTGACCAGGTCGGTGACCTCCACCAGCCAGTCCGGGCCCAGCATGGTGACCACCTGGTCGGTGCCCTCGGATGATGTCGTGTGGAACTGGGTGAACACCTGCAGAGTGGCGTGCTGGTACTGCAGGGTGCAGCCGCGGCTGGCGCTCTGCCTACGCTCCTCTTCCTCCTCGTCTTCGTCCTCGCTCTCCCGGGCCGACCTGGGGGGGCGGGGCACAGGGGGGTCACTCCTCACCCTTGCGCTGTGGGTGGGAGCCGTGCAAAGGGGCAAGCCCCCTCCCTGCCCGGTTCCTTCTGTCTCTGACAAGCTTGGAGCCCGGACTCCCCAGCCTTTCCTCTCCTAGAAAGGCACCTCCTTGACCCTCCCTTGTGCCTCCCGGCCTCTGCTGGGCATGCCCGGGAGAAGCTGATGTCAAATCCTGACAAGTGCCGTGTCTCTCTCTCTCTCTCTCTCTCTCTCTCTCTCTCTCTCTCGGCGCCAGGCATGCGCCTGGCCCTGTTCTCAGCTCTAAACTGGAGCGAAGGCAGCCCTTGTTACAGACTGCCAGAACGCTCGGCCAGATTGTATCCTTACAGCCGTGCGGCAAGCAGATGAACTCGGAGGTTTAGCTGGTGTGATTTCGATTTCCAAGCAGCCTGTGGAATGTGCGGCCTGGTTCCCCTTGCTGCTCATCATGAAACTTGAGAGCAGAGAGGTGAGCCGAGGGAGGCGCTAGTAAGCAAAAGGGCGCCAGGACTTGAGGATTTGGGAAGTTCAGCCTATCCAGATTGCCTAAGAGGCTAAAACCAGGAAATTCACTGTCAGGGAAGCGTGCTCTGGAGAGAGAGCAGAGGGCGTGGCTCGTGCTTTGCTACTGCTCTGGACGCATCCAGCAACCAGAATATCCCTTCACACAGGTCTCTTGTGCCCGTGTTAATGAATCCTCACAACCATTCTATGAGGTAAGTGTTAACGTGCCCGTTTTGTGGACGAAGAAACGGGGGCACAGAGAGGTTATGTAAGTAGTCCAAGGTGGCCCAGCTAGTAAACAGCAGACAGGATTTAAACCCAGCCTGTCTGGCTGCAGAGTTCACTCCCTTGTCATGACTCAAAGCAGCACCTGGTGGGGGGTGGGGGGTGCAGGGCAGGGGCTGGTTCCCCTGCAGAAGGCCCCCTCCCAGACCTACTGGGTCAGAATCTGCATTGAACAGGCCCTCAGGGGATTCATGCGCACATTCAAATTTGAGAGGCTCCGATCCACCGGTCCACCGGACCTTGCTTTTCCCAATCTCTACAGAACTGAGCTGAGCCCAGCTCTCCCTTGGCTGCCTGCTTCTCCCCCAGCCCCTCCCCTCCCCTCTTAGCTGCCTGCCACTCTTTCTCTCTCTGCCCTGCTGGCTTTCCTCTCCAGCAGCAATGAGGGGTGAGTGGAGGACGTGCCCCAGAGAGGCATACCCAGAGTCACCTCTTCTAGGAAGCCTGCTTGGACTTCTCCTGGAGGAAGAGGTGGCTGTCTCCTTTAGTGACACTCGATTCCCTGCGCACAGGGCTTCCCGTGTCTACCATGTTCGTGGCGTGGCCGAGTCAGGCACTGGCCACACCCACCCCATGTCTCAAGCACCCATCAGTGCCTGGCACACAGGAAGCTGCTCAATAAAAGTTTGCTGATTGCATCACCGACCTGCAGACTGTATACACCTGGGGTCTTACACACATGCGTGGATCAGACTATGTGCCAGGGCTGTGTCCACCTGTGAGTATCCCGAGTGTCCACTGTGTGTGGAGGGGCTGTACCTCCGGTCGGGGAGGATAGGTACCCTCCAGCCCTTCACTTGGCTGAGGCGTGCGTCCGAGAGTTCGATGTGCAGGGGCAGCTTGGGGACCCAGACTGTCATTTCCAGGGGGGCGTTGAGGATGTCATAGCGGAAGGTCACCCTGGCGTTCATGGACCCGCGAGACTCTTTTCCACTCACAAACACGTAGTCACAGCTGCTGGATACCTGGGGAGGGGGAGGGAGGTTGGTTGGCCTGTCTTGCCCTACAGGGGGCATCCTGTGGGCTGGAGGGGAGGTGACGAATTTATTTGCTCCGGGAGACGTCAGCCTCTGGTGTCCCTGTTCCCACTGTTTCTCCACCGAGCATCATCTCTCAGTGGCTACTACGGGAGGTTTTTGCTCCCTGGCAAGGAGCCAGCGTGCCCGTGATTTTACACAGACCACCCCTCAGAGGAGCCTTCCGGCGGACGCCCCCCCCCCCCGCCCCCGGGGGCTGGCTCCCCTCCCCCGCATGACTGCCTGCGCTCTGGTGCAGGTGTCACTTGGTAGGACCCTCCACAGTGCAGAGGGGGCAGGGAGCCTGTCCTGAGCCCACAACTCCTCCACGGCCCATCTGGCCCTGTGGCCCCAGGAAAATGAGCCGCTGGTTAATTTCAGGTGCGGGGATTGCTCTAGCCCTGGGGTGGAGGTGGGGGACGGGGAGAGGAAAAATCAGGACAGACAGGTGGATGGTTGCCACCAGTGGGTGCAGCTCTTACGGATGCATGCCCACCAGGACACCGGCTTATACTCCTAGAGGTTCGCTGGGTGGGCACATGCCTGTTGAACACATCTTGGTGGACACCTGTGCCCACTCGCTGACACCTGTGCCGGTACTTCAGGGCAGATGTAGGTGGGTGTGCACGTCAAGTGTGCCCAGTATATACCCGGCACACGCAGCAGTGAATCTTGTGTGCAACGCATTTAAGTGTTCCTGCCGCTACAGGCCCCTGGGTGCCCACCCTCGTGTGCGAGGAGGGTCTAATCATGCGGCTTGCGGGCGTGGGACACTCTGGAGGCTCTGGTGGGGGCGGGGAGGGGGCCAGGGCTGTGGTTCATCTGTGATGAGCCCCTGGCTCGTCCCAAACTCTTGCCAGCTCCCTTAAGCATCTCAGATGGGGGGTGGTGGGACGTGGGACAGCAGCCCTGCCAGAAATGTTCATTTCCCACTTCAGAAGGCTGGCAAAGTCCATTCAGAGTGTTGGTCAACTCCATAAAGAACCTGAATGTATTTCATTGAGAACGGAAACAGATTCCACTTAGCATCTTTGCGAATTCCCCTTTGGTATCTAAGCCGTCAAGACTTTGTTCTGGTCCATTCTGTGGCCGGGGTCGGGGAGCGTGGGGGGGGGGGCAGGGGCAGGTGCTGGGTGACAGCCTTTGAGAGCAGGTCTATTTCTTCCTGACGCAGCCTGCCAGCACCGGGAAGCCCCAAGGGCCTGGGCAAGGCTTTTGCTCTGCAGGGGATGGGGCTGTGGTACCCAGCCATCTGCTCTGGCTGACTTTGAAGGGGGCATTCTTCCTGGGTGGGGAATGGGTGAAGTGAGGCTCCACCTCCCCAGACCTGGAGGGATCTGGGGCAGAATGTGGGGAGAGAGAGCGAGCACACTCCAGGCTAGCCCCAGTTAGCCAGAGGGAGAAGGACACCCACGGCCCACTCCTCCCGTTCTCCTTCACGCTGAGCTATTTACAGACACAGGGAACAGATTCTGTTGTCTGATCATCTGATTTTGGCACCTGCTGGAGGCTGGCCCAACAGCTCACCCACCACACAGATACTGGGGCTGCACCCTTGTGCATCATGGCCTGTGACACCATCCAAAACCAGGGGCGGGGGCAAATCTGGAGGCCCTCTTGGGGAGGTGGCAAATTGGGAGATTTGAGTCAGACCGATGTCCTGTTTGCTGGGTTTTGAGGACCGGGGGCCCAGAGTGGGTCTCTGGGGAGGAGCTCTAGCTGGGGCGGGGGGGCTTCAGGAGTTGGAGGACTTGGGGGCGTGTGCCCTGAGAGAGTCCTTCCTTACATGACCTTCACCCCTGGACTAACTCGCATGCTTCTGGGGCTTCCTCCCAGAGCTGAAGCTTCTCCATTCGGTCACCAGCATCTGGGTTCAGGGCGTGTCCCTGAGGGGTAGGCTCCCTCCCTACCCCCGCTGCCTTCCCTGATGGCTGTCATGGGCAAGGGCTCAATAATCACTTGCTGGATTGGATTGAGCTCAGGCTGTCAACGCTGCCTTCTCCCCTCTGCCTGCCAAATGGCCTCTTTCAAATTCCTGCAGGAAGCCCTCTAGGATAGCAGTCCCCAGGGCTTTTCCTCACCCCCCTCAGGCTAGACGTGGGATGCGAAGCTATTCTCCCCCACCCCCATTTCTCCTCCACTTGCCTACCAAGGGAGCTGCCTGGGATGTGAATCCCCACTGGCTTGGGGCTCCACTCCCCCTGAAGGTCTGAGGCCCTTGGGGGGCCCATCTCCAGGACGCCCACCTTGATGATGTCCTCATTGTCAGACTCGCATTCCACCAGGGCAGAGACATCTAGGACAAGTCCAGTCACCTCGATGGCGATGACCTTGACAGGGATGGCCACCGTCCTGCCCGTCAGGATAGCCGTATTGATGATCTCCGTGTCCTGCAGGGAGGGTGGGGCCCTGATGAGCTGGGGGTGCTTATGGTGGTCATCTGCTCTCCCACGACAGGCCAGCCAAGGCCCAGGCTCCCGGAGCCCCTGCTCCTCAGATGCGCGTCCTTCCCCTGGGGACACCAGCACGCATGTGCAGAGAGGGGCCTCTGCCCAGTCTCACTTGCCTTCTCAGGTGCTCTGCTCACCTGGCCTCCTGCCACAGCCTTCAGGAGGCCACTGTGCCACCAGGAGACAACCCTTCGCCAGTCCCCCACCATCTTCTCTCAACATCTGACATGCTTCTCAGCGTCACATCCAACACATTTGCTGACAATTCCAGGTGCCCTCAGGCTGGCCCAGTGACTCCAGCCTTACCACCCATGGCACCCCCAAGTCCATTGCTCCTTAGAACAAACTACTCACGTTCCCATCACCGCACCTTTGCCCACACGATCCTCAGCCTCGAGCACCCTCCTCATCTCTGGTTATATAAGCCCTTCCTTCCAGGTTCAACTGCATGGCCGCCTCCTCCAGGAAGCCTCTCCCGAGTGCCCTCTCCATGGGTGACTTCTCCCACCTCTGTCCCCGCGAGCCTCTGCTGTCCTGCTCCAGCACCAGGCACAGAGCACTGCCTGCCTCCAGTGAGCGCGCGCACACACATGCACACACCTTTACTCACAGGCACGCACTTGGCTGCAGGCTCACACGGACATGCGTTGATCTATACACACGCTCAGCTGTGCACGTGCCTGTCACACACATGTGCCCGTGACAGACGTGTGCGTCCACTGGCCCAGTCACCTGCCCCGCTCACCATGGCTAGGGGCAGGATGGCTTGTACATCCCGCTGGATGACCGTCAACTCGGTGACCGCCCGCTCCAGGTCAGGCAGGGGGCTGCGGCCGCGGTAGTCAATGTGCCACATGATCCTCCTCTTGACCGACTGGCTGGTAAAGTTCTCCATCTCAAAGTCCAGCTGCAAGATCTCCAGGGGCCCCTGGCCTTCCCTGCAGCGGGGAGGAAGGAAGCAGAGCCAGGGAGGAAGAGCTGGGAGCAGCTTGGGATGAGGACCCCGATGAGGACCCCCGCCCTCCTTGGCATCCTGCCTCCTGGAGCTTTCTGAGCCTTTTCCAGCTACCTGAGGTGCCCCAACCCGGACCCCAGAGCCCCCACAATCTGAGCCCCAGCCCTTCTGTTGGTCTGGCTTCCTCCATCAAGAACTCCCCCACCCCTCCCAGGTGCTATCCTGCAAAGAGGTGGGCAGAGGCACCACCTCAGCTTACCAGGGGGGCAGGGGTGTGCCCTGCGCCCAGGCCACATCCACAGTGGCTGTTGAGTGCTTTGCCCCAGTCAGCAGCTCCGAGGTCACATGCCATTGACCACTCCGTGACTTGGTGCCCAGAAGGGTCACACCCTTCTTGGCCTTCACCCTGGGACAAAGTGGGAGGGAGAAGAGCGAGAGGGTCAGCCTAGGGCCCGATGGCTGCCCACCTGGCCACCCCCACCCCCCAGGCTGGGGCTGGGAGTAGGGGGAGCAGGTGAGTACATTACCCTGAGTCCTAGACTTCATGCTTGAGATGAACTTGGGGAATCTGGTATCATGTGGCTGAAAATGCTGACCTTCAGTGGAGGCTACAATCGCTTCTACCCCATCTCTCTGCCAAGTTTTACCAAACCTCTACTTGCATACCTTAGTGACAGGGAACTCACTACTGTGCACATCCCATTCCATTCTCAGAAAGCCCTTAAGGATTGGAAACCCCATTCCTATACTTAGTCATGGGTTCTGCTGGGGCAGGAGAGAACAATCCTCCTTCGTCTCAATTGTAACAGTTCTTCAGACAGCCGGAGGGGAGCAGGTGTTCCCCGAGTCTTTCTTTTCTCCAGGCCTAAAATCTCTAGCTCCTCCAATTGTTACTTTTTGCCACGGGTTCAGGTCACCGTCCTCTGGACACTGCACACATAAGGTGTAGCGCCCTGTACTAAATACAACACTTCAGCTATGCTCCGATTCATACTGGCTAAAGCAGAATGGTGATCACCTCCCTAATTCTACATGTTTACCCCTATTAATGTAGCTCAAGACCTGTGATGACTGATTTAACTCATATTCACATTCACGTATCAATCATTGAATCAGGTCTCATCCCTTCCAGGAAGATCTGAACTTTAAGGTGGTACACTCAGGAGAGAGGGTAATACTTAACTCAAAGAAGTTGGAGGCTAACAGCAATGTTGTGGGTCCTATGCATAGTGCCTGGGGTGGGGGGAATATTTTGGTGGGGCCTTTGCTACATTCTCAGAATCATTCAACATGGTTTAAATTCCATTCTGTTTTGTGAGGATGTGATATGGCTTAAGGTATTTCTGAATTTGTGGATTGTATCCTGTTCAGGGTACAGAAAAGGCTGGGACTCCTGAAAATTTTTCTCTTAATTCCAAGATTGGGCAAATGTCCTGACACAGGGACACACTACTGCTCATTTCTGACTCCCAGCCAACTGGCTGCTGTCTGATCTCCATTTCTTCTCTTTGCCTTTGGTCTCCTCAGCTGCAAAATGGGTACACCGTTTTAAGTTACACCAGCTAAGGCCTAAGGGCCCTTCCAACCCCATTCTATGATTCTTGATACCTATGCTTGTGAAAACGAACATTTCTCCTTCCCCATGTCTGTGAGCTACGGAGGTAGGGCAGAAATTTTTGTTGTCACCGGGCAGATGAGAACACTGAGGCTCAAATAAGTAAGGTGCCTTCCTGAAGTAGCTCAAGTGAGAAATGGAAGAAGTCGGATTAGGGTGCTGGCTCACCCCTGCAAGCGGCCAGGTATGCATTTGACCTTGGGATGCAGGCGGACCCTCCCCCCACATGCCCCCTACCTGAGTGTGAAATGCTCCACGCTGGGGCTGGAGGGAGAGGAGGAGTTGGGGGCCAGGTAGAGGAGGACGCTGAGCACCTCGCCAGGCTTGAGGGGCCGATCAGGCAGGCGGATCATCAGGTTGCTGTCTAGCCTGTGCTCCTGCAGGGTCCTCCTGGGGGGCGGGCGGAACAGGCTGATGCTCCCGATGCGCAGCAGGGGGTGCTGGGTGGGGCTCTCTGCGCGGGCGCCTGCCCCGGGCCCGGGCCCCCGACGGGCGCCCCCGCAGCCCCCAGACGCGTCCGGGGCGTGGAGGGTGTAGTAGAGCTCAGCCTGCTGACTCTCCCCGGCCGCCTCGGGTTCCAGCCCATCCGGGGACTTGCGGCGGGCGGCGGGCGGCGCGGCGGGGGCTGGGGGCCCGAACCAGGCCAGGGGCAGCTCCGCCCGCACCAGGCAGGTGGCCAGGCCCCCGCTGAGGCGGCAGGAGCTCTTGACCTCCCGCGCGTCCCTGAAGGCGTGCAGGCGGACGCACGGCAGCCGCTCAGTGACGCCGAAGTCGTCCCAGTCGCGGCCGGCCACGTAGAACAGCACCTGGGCCTCGGGCTGCGAGGCCGGCACGCGGGCGCGGACGATGAAGGCCCGCACCTTCCAGTTGACCGTCAGGCGCTCGGGGATGTCCAGGGTGCTGGAAGGCTGCAGCAGCTCCCGGGCCACCACCTGGCTGGTGCTGAAGGGCCCCAGGGAGACGTTGAGGACGGGCAGCTCCTTGGTCTGGAACACCACGAAGGGCTCGGAGCGCTGCAGGGAGCCGTTGGCCACCGCAGGTGGCGGGGGCCGCGCGTCCCGCAGGAAGAAGGCCAGCCGCGTCCGCGACAGGCGGTAGCTGACCGGCAGCACCGGGCCGGCCTGCGGGCCGGGTGGGCTGGGGCTGGCCGGGTGCGAGCGGCCCGAGGCTGGGGACAGACAGGGGAAAGAGCCCAGAGGGGTGAGCAGAGGCTGTGCTGGCACGGCAGGGCACCCCAGCCTCCCACCCCGCAGCGGGCGTCCGTGCCAAGCGCGCCCCCCTGTGCTGCTGTGTTAACCTTCCGCTCACCGTTGCCTGGTTTCTTTTGCTGCAGCGTGCACGTAAACCGGACACTAGCGCAAAGCCCTGTGAGGCTTTAAAGAGGGTTTATCCCCCCACATCCTCATCTGTAAAATGAGGATGAAATTGCTTTCTGCCTCCAGGTGCGGTTGCTGAAGACTTCCCGAGTAGTGTGTGCGGGTAAAGGGCCGAGAGCCGAGAGGGGGCCCCCAGAAAGCGCTCTTACCATTCCAACCTGCTCCACGGTGGCGCCACCGGCATTAGCTTATTTGATCCTCAGATGGATCCTCTGAGCTACACAGTCTACCATTTCCACGGATTCAATCGTGTTCTGTCAACAGCTTCTCTCTTTTGAGAGCTTATTCTCACATGTTACAGGTAAAGGTGCAGAATGCTTAAGCAACTTGCCGGAGCCACATGAGCCAAAGGGGCCAGCAGTAGGCTTCCAACCCAGGGCCACCTGACTCTCAAACCCAAGCCCTTTCCTGCTCCCTCTGCCTCAGATGGCGCAGGGCCCCCAGAGATCCCTTGTCTACCCCCCCCCCCCCGCACGCCCTCTCCCCATGCACTGTATACACAGGGAATGTGACCCCACTCTCCCAAACCCAACTCAAGCCTTGGGTCTGCCATCTCTGGTCCCCTCCCCACATCCCAGCAGGACCCTGCCAAAAGCAATTCTACCTCTTGACTCTGTGAGGTGTCCTGAGCTGCCCCCTGTCCTCCATCCCCAGAACCCTGCCTTGATCCCGCTGCTATGACAACATAACACCGCCTGACTGGGTCTCCCCTCTCCCTCTAACCACCTCCCTGGCATCCCCTCCACAGCAGCAGAGAGATTTGTTTCTCCTGGACACAAATGAGACCTTGCTGGCCCCTCACCGCCAGCTCAATTCCCGTTGGACACTGTTCTGGAATAGGAAGGACCATGCTGTGGGGGTTTGAGGTTTGAGAAGCAGCTCTGGATCTTCTCATCGGCCCTGAGTGACTTTCCTCACCTTTAAAATCAAGTTAATAATAATAGTAATTGATAATAATAATAATACTGGCCTTAAAGGATGTTGTGCTGTCACTTGCTCTGTTTTCGAGAATCAAATAAGAAAGAACTCTATAAATTGTGCATCGCAATGCCAATGTCTGTAAGCATTTTTATAGACTCTTTCCCTTCTGCTTACAGGACAAAATCCAAACTCACTTTGGGCCTGAGTGTGGCATTCAGGGTCCTCTACTGTGGGGCTCCAGGCTCCCCTTTGCCCCAGGACTCCCCCTCCCAAACCCGCGCTGCCAGCATGACTGGACCATCTCTGCCTGTAGCACTTGCTGATTCTGCCCCATCTCCCCTCTTTGCTGATGCTGTGCCTTCTGCATCAAATTCTCCCCTTTCCTAACTGCACGCATCCACATCGGAATCCTCCTCCGAGGTCCAGCTCCAATGCCACCTCCTCCAGGAAGCCTTCCAAGGTATGACCTCAAATCCCTGGGACTCTCCTTCTCGGAGGGGACTTCGCATCCTGTCTTGTATGGAAGTTAGTTATCTAGGAGGCCGTGCACTGAGCAAGCCTCTGACAAATCATGCCTGATTTACGCGGAGTGATTTGCAGAGACCCGTGTCCCAAGGAAGAGCCTTCTAAGCAACGCTATAGTGGTTCCTTGCAGTTTATGCCCATTTATTATTTTGCCACCATCAATGAAACCTTGATAGTTCTACAGACCTTCACATCCAATTCCTCATAAAGGCAATGAACTAAAAATTCCCCGCTCTTGAGGCTCTGGTGCCTATGGCCTATTTTTTTTTTTTTTTTTAATCTGTGGTTTAATTTCCTCATTCAAAAAAAGAGGCATTTGGCTTGGGGCAGGGCATAGGCCCGTGCGGCAGGCAGCCCATGCTTTAATCACCAGACTGCTCCTCCCATTCCCCGGAGAACTCTGCTCCCAGGCCACCTTCCCCACTAGATGCTCTGAACCCTGCAAGGTATGCTGGCTGCAGTGGCGGGGCAGACAGCTAGGTCCAAGACGAGGACAGGAAGATGTCTGGAGAGATGGGAAGAGCCTTCCTGGCTGCAGTCCCTGCCCCACAGTTACCCCTGGAGTCTCTGAGATGCTGTCCTTGCCATCAGGGGGAGGCTGGTCCAAGTGACACATGTTGGAGTCCAGGGGAACAGCCCGAGCCAGAGCTCAGAAACCAACCAAACTGCTTTGGAAGCGGCAGGAAGCAGGCAAACAAAGAATCCAGGACTCAGGTGCAAGGTTCTCCCCGTGACACTCATGGGCAAGATACTTCCCTTGGTTCCCATATCTAAAATTGAGATGGTGACATCAGCCCCTTCACGAGGATGTGGAGAGTGGCTAAAAGGCCAAGGGAGAGGAGGAGAGGGGCACTGCTCCGTGTGGTGGGATGTCCAGGGCTTGTGGGCACTGGGCCGAGGCGGGGAGGGGCCACCGTGCTTGTCCCGCTGGGGTTGGGGAAGGGCAGCGGCCATAGCAGTAAGTGCTCAGCATCCGGGGTGGACAGGCTGGGGACACGGAACTCATAACCACTGACCCTGCCTTGCTTACTGTCCCCAGGAGATCCCAAAGGCTGCTAAGTAAGCACTTAGTTCCCTTTGACGACACTCTCATCGTCCCCACCCCACGGTTGGCCATCTGGACCCCTTGGAGGCACAGTGGGGGCAGGAGCCACCAGATGGGCAGAAGACTCAGAGGGGCACGGGGGAGGGGCCTGGAGGCCGTGTCCGCATGCACCCCTCTGCCCTCCATAGATTTTTGTGGAATGAGCGGAATTCTCAGAACCCGACGACTGGGACGCTCTGTGGGGTACAAGGGCCTCCTCCACGAGGCATCTGAGAGGCGACCGGATGGCCGCTGAGGGGGACGGTTCTCGGTGGCAGGCAGCAACCTTGCAGATAAAGAGTCTGGGTTTCTGAAAGGGGAAGCGACTTGTGCTAAGAAAACAGCTCGCTTTCAGAAAGGAGAGCCAGAAAAGACAGTATTAGGGTGGTGCAATTTTCGTATTTGTGTCATCGTGACACACGACACCCCCTCCAGTCACCACTGTGAGTCATTCTATCCTCTGAGGCCCTGAGGCCTCCTCTGTGGTGGAGGTGAGTGTTTCTGAGGCCCCAGCACTATAACCTCTGCTCTCCTGCCCACTTACTCTGGAGCATAAAGGAAGCTGCTTGATCTCTCTGGACCTCAGTTTCCCCAGGGAGGTGGGAGAGGCCCTGGAGGTGGTCTGGGGTGGGTGGGGGGCTGGAGGGGAGGAAGTGGAGGCCCGTGGAGCTGTCAGCAGACAGGTCAGGTTTTCTGGAAGGCTATCTGGGAAGGTGTGTGTGTGCCAATGTGCGCACTGGCCTGTTATCTCAGCATAAAGCAGGGCCTGGCCTTGGGAGGAAAGAGCTGCTGGCAGGCTCCCTGAATGACAACAGTCAGGGGAGGGGAGGATCTACACAGAACTGAGGTTGGTTGGGCCCAGAGGTGGGGGAGAGGTGCTGAAGGGGTGTGGCTGGGATGGACATGACAGCCTGGACCTCCCCCCCCCAACACAGGGGGGCTGATCTCACGGGCTGGCGCACATCCGCCCCTCAGGCCCCACATCAGGCACCCCACAGGGTTCTTCAGGCTTGGCTTTGAACCCTGGCCACTCTTTGCCCCTCACCCTCTCACTTGCTCCCCAGAGCATTGGCCTCCAGGCTCCCAACTCCTGCTCTTGTGTTTGGGCCCAGCTCACCCTGCGGACCACCCTTTGCACTGTGTTCCTGTCAGTGGCCTTGACTCTCCCCCGGAGCAGCAGCTAGGTTCCCTTCTGTGTAAACAGCTTTGGGCCTCCGGAGGCATTTGGGTGCAGCCCTGGGAGTCAGAGTACAAGCAGGGTAGGGGCAGAAAGAGAGGGAGACACAGAGTATAAAGCAGGCTCCAGGCTCTGAGCTCAGCACACAGCTCGACATGGGGCTTGAACTCACGAGCTGTGGGATCGTGACCTGAGCAGAAGTTGGACGCTCAACCGACTGAGCCGCCTTCTGATAGAGAGGGCTTCTCCACATCTTCTCGGGTGCATGATGGGTGTTAGGAGTTGAATTGTGACCCCCACCCCAATTCATACGTGGAAGACCTGACCTCCAGGACCTCAGAATGTGGCCATGTTTGGAGACAGGGTCTGCAAAGAGGTGATTCAGGTAAGATGAGGTCATCAGGATAAAACGAGGTCATCAATCCAATACGCCTGGCGTCCCAACAAGTAGGGAGATGAGGACACGGACACACAGAGTGAAGAGCACGTGAACACACAGGGAGAAGATGGCCCTTTGCAAGCCAAGGAGAGAGGCTGCAGGAGGAACCCACCCTGCTGCCACTCTGACCTTGCACTTCTGGCCTCCAGAACCGAGAAGCCAAAATCTGTTGTTTTAGCCATGCAGTCCGTGGTGCTTTGTTAGGGCCGCCCAAGCAGATGAACACATGGGGATTGGCTGTTTCTGCCCCCCAACAGCCTCAGTTTCCCCAGTCAGGAGTGGAGACACCATCCAGGGGAAGAAGCTGGGCGGGGATCATGCTGGTTTTGTGCTCAGGGATAATGATGGCGGCTGAGGCAGACCCAGCCTCTCCCTGAGACTAGACCCAGAGTGTGACCCTTCCCAACTCAGCTGAGCCAGCTCCTTCTTCCCACAGCCCCAGAAGGCACATACAGCTCTTTACAGCTTGGTAACGAAGAATGGGGTGTCTGTGGATGCAACAGGCCTGAACTCCCATCCTCCTCGAATCTTCTCCCCCCCACCCAGCTTCCCTGGGCACTGAATCTGCCCAGTCCCTTGGGGAGCACCGACCCGGGGCCACGTTGGGGTTATGCTCAGCTGGGATGGGATGTGGGGTCCCATCTTCTTTCCATGCCCGCCTCAGCTCTGCCTCCTCCTGAAGCACTCCCCCACGCCTCTCACTAGGACCCGTGGGTGCTGCTTTGCTCTGTCCAGCTCTGGGTCCGACTGATCTGGAGCTTGGCCCTGGTCTGGGTGTAACATGCAAATTACCATCGAACTGCTTCGTTAGTCACTTCAGTGAATGCTCCCCGCAGGCAGGACGCTGGCCTGCGCGCCCCTTCACCTGTGCAGAAGTCTCCCAAGCCACCCCCGACACCAGAAGGCACCTGCTTATTTTTGCTTTTGCTTTTCCAGCTCGATGGCGATACAGGCAGACACGGGGCCTGGACCAGCTTTGCGCAGCGCAAAGGGTGGCACTCAGGGGGTGCTTAACAAGTCTCAGTTCTACCCTCTTATGAGACTCCTGCGCAGGGCCAGTGGCTGGACAGAGGCCCTCCCCCCTCCTTATTTTTAAGTTTATAGGTTTATTTATTTTGAGAGACGGAGAGGGTATGAATGGGGGAGGGGCAGGAAGTCGGGGAGAATCTCAAGCAGGCACCAAGCTGCCAGCGCAGAGCCCGATGGCAGGGCTCGAACCCACAAAACTGTGAGATCATGACCTGAACTGAAATCAAGAGTCTGACGCTCAAATGACTGAGCCACCCAGGTGCCCCACAGAGGCTCTCCCTCTTCAACTCAGTCTGGCTTTTGTGGTCTGGGAGCACAGCAGGGGCCTCTGGCCACCCCCACAAAACCTTCCCACTTTCTCCCCAGACACACAGGCCAGCCTGCCACCCCCACGAACCTACTGAAAATATAAATTAATCTACACGGAGGCTACAGCCAGGCAGGCTGGGGATGGGGGTGCCTCTGGCCATTTCCCGGCTTCTAATCAAGATCAGATGCCTCCTGCTTCTACCTCTAATTGTCCCCAAATTAAAACTAATCGCTTGCAAATCAGAAAAAAAGATCGTCATTAGCTCTGGTGAGTTTGAGGCTGAGGGACACAGCAGGGTGTCCTAGCAGGGCCTGAGGGTGCTGGGCTGTGCTGGGAGCCGCTTGGTTACTCACCTGTGTGTGCACACACACACGCACACACACACAGGTGCCACACCAGATGTCAATGTTTGGGGAGCCTTTGGCACTTGCTCCTGAACTTGCCTGAATGTAAGAATCAGAGGAAGCAAGCAAAACAAAAGCAAACAGATTCTAGGGCTGGACTCAGGCTTAACACAATCGGAGTTTCCAGGGGAGAGACCTGATGATGTGTGTTTATCAAGCACCCCAGGCGCTGTTATCACAGAAGTTTGGAAAACATGGCGCCCAGCGGGAAAGGTTGGGAGACACTGAAGTGACTTGTATGACATAATTTGGTGATGCTGACAGTGGATGATGAAGTACCCAGAGCCTAGAACGGTGCCTGGCACATACAGGTGCCAAATCTGTGAAGAGATGAATGAATGAATGAATGAATGGGAGCAAGAGATATGGTTGCTGTAGGTGGTGAGGATCCTGGGGTCTATGTGTCCACTATCAAGAGGCCAGGGATGGGTTTGCACAGTGACCCCCCCCCCCAACAAGCTCAAACCTCCAAGCCCACAGCAGAGGTGTGAAACACCCCTGGCCCAGGAGAGCTGCAGGGGAGGAAGCTCCCCTCTGAGGGTGCCTGGAAGAGGGCTCTGGCCGGGAGGAGGGGTGCCCCGGTTCCAGTCCTGCTCTTCGTTGGCTAACGAGTAGCTCCCACCCGGGGCAAGCATGCCATTTCTGAGGACCCATTTCCCCATATCAGTAACACGGAGACTCAATCATCAACCCATATGCCAGGAACCATGGAGTGAGGTGCTGAAGTGGGAAAAACCTGTCTTGAGGAAGGTTTTTGGTTTTCATTTGTGGTCGTTTTCATTAGTGAGATCCAGTATTAGCAAGGGTTTTAAGAAACGGGGCATCTGCATGCCCTACTGTCGGAGGGTACTGTAGACAATTTTCTAGAACGCACTTTCAAGATACGTTTTAAAGGTTTTGGTGATGCTCATGCTCTTTGCCCCAGGAACTCCCCTTGGGGAATCTCGTCCATAGACATCGGCTCAGAGATTTATGTAAAAAGATACTCACTGCGATGTTACGTTTATAAGTAAAAAATATGAAACACCTAAGTGTCCAAAAGCAAGACATGGTTAAATAAAAGCAAATGCTTAAGAATGGATGTGTGCAAGCATTACAGATCAAGTTTTCAAAAAAATATTTACTCAGATGGGAAAATGCTCACAAAATAGTTTGAACTAAACAAAGAAGGGTGTAAAATTTTACAATTTTACCAATTTTACATAAAAAGATGTAGACACCGGGAGGAAATACATCAAAATGCTAATAGTGGTTATCTCTGGGGGGTGAGGATTACGGGTGATTGTTATTTTTTACTTTATGCTTTTATGTATTTTCCAGTTGTCTGCGATGAACATGTACTGCTTGTAAAATTAGAAAGAAAACAATAAATGTCATTAAAAAATGAAGGAAAGTGTTTGAAGCTATTCCAAGATTTTTTAAAAAAGGAAAATAAAAAAAAAAGAAAGAAAGAAAAGGAAGAAAGAACCTGTGTGGTTTGGGAGCCACACAAACTCACGTTCAAATCCCAGTTTTGACACTTCCTTAGCTGTGCGACCTTAGGCAAGTGACTTAACCTCTCTGAGCCTCGATTGCCACACCTGGGAAATGAGGATAATAGAACCTATTTCATAGGGTTGCCATGACTAAATAAACAAATTGCCTGGTGTAATTCCTGGCACAGAGTCAGTGTTCAGTGTTCAGTGTTTATTCATTTATTCACTCAACACGTATCGGTTATTTCATTGTGAGAAGGGAGAAGTGCTGGTCTGCTTTTCTCCAGCACTGGATGCATTGTTGAGCTCACAGCAGGCCCTCTGTCAATGTCTGTTGAGTTAAAAAGGACAAGTACAGAGATGACAGGCACATGAAGCACAGTGTCCCAAGGAGCTTGAAAGTGTCACTGAGGCTGAAAGGATTACTAGTTTTGGGGGCCCCTGGAATCCAACTCAGGAAGATCTGCCGGTGGCCTGCTGAATGAGCTGGGGTGGTTTCCTCCCCTCTCTGGACCTCATCAGGAAGAAGCGGACAGTCCCTGAGCTGCCTGCCACATGGGGACGTAGGGGTGGGCAGGGGCCATGTGTGCAGGGAGTCTTGTGGGTTCTAGGCCAGGCAGGGGTCAGCCGGATAAAGGAGAGGTGACAGCTGGGCCCGTGGGCCCCAAACAATGCCCTCCCGTATCCCCTAAGGCAGGGCCTCTATATACTGTTAAACAGTTTGGGTCTTGCACAAAGATGCTGGGCCCAGGGAGCCAGCAGGAAATTAAACCCAGCCCCGGCCTCTGCTCACCAAGCCCAGAGCCTGGTGCAGAAATGCTTCTGCCTTTTCCCTATGTGATGCCATCCGGGCTGGTCGATATAGGTATGTCCCCACCCAAGGCTGGGGCTGTGGTGAGCCACCTCTTTGAGGAGGAGCCCGGCGGAGAAATGGGTACCTCCCTGAGGTCTGGGTCCTGAGATGTCTGTCCCCACCCTGAGCCCCACTATCCCTCCCTCCCCAGCTTCGCTCTGCCTCTTCCCAAAGCAGTTCCCTCAAGGCGAGGCTGTCTCACCACGCACCTGGTGTGACAGCACTGAGGACCCCCATGGGCCTGTAGCCCTGGCTGGGCTGAGCGGAGCAGGAGCTCCAGGGAGAGGACCCGTGGCAAGCCAAGCCTCCAGTATCCCACAGCCCCGAGGAGGCTGCAAATCCTGGGGAGGCAGCCTCCCCATGCTGTCACACCCCCTGCCACACCGGGCTGGAACAAGCCGAGGGGAGGGACCAGTAGAAGGGGCACCTGTCCACTCCGCCCAAATTGCCTGCTGCCTGCGGCACTGATGATTGGCCAGTGCCAATCATCACTGATTGGCCAAGCGACCTGATTGGCCAGGTCGCTTCCTGCATCTACAGGAGAACTCCTGGTCCCTTAGCTGTAGCGATGGCAAGATCCCTACCCTGCATTTACAGATGAGGAAACTGAGGGTCAGGAAGGCTCCCCTCAGATTGGCTGTGCCATCAATCAGCTGTGTGAGCTTGGGCAAACGGCTTAGCATCCCTCTACCTCAGTTTCCTAAAGTGTCCAAGGGGGCGATAGTCTCTCTTTTGCTGGGCTGCTCTGAGAAGGAAATGCACGTGTTATAAGATGACCTATAAAGTACTTCACCCATGCCTGGTGCACAGTCAGCCTCTTTATTTAAAAAATTGTTTTTAATGTTTATTTATTTTTGAGAGAGGGAGAGACAGAGCGCGAGTGGGGGAAGGCAGAGAGAGAGAGGGAGACACAGAATCCGAAGCAGGCTCCAGGCTCTGAGCTGTCAGCACAGAGCCCAACACGGGGCTCGAACCCACAAGCCGTGAGATCATGACCCGAGCCGAAGTCGGAGGCTCAACCGACTGAGCCACCTAGGCGCCCCAACAGTCAGCCTCTTTAAATGTCAGCTATGGTTTGGCAGTCATTGTCCCCATCACCGAAGGGAACCCATACTGCCTCCTGAGCCAGGGCCCAGAGAGCCTCCGAAACCCAGTGACTGTTCCCCTTCCTCACTGTGTCCGAGCCTTCTGGTGCTTTGCACAGAGCCATGAACAAATGAACGGCCGGGGTGGGATGGGGGGTGGGGGGGCCCTGGGAGGTTGTGCGTGCTGATTCACAGCCATGCACGCCCGCACGCACGCGCACACACGCAGTCTGGGCCAGTCTCCCGCTTCCAGGCCCCCTGCTCCAGCCCTATCCCGGGCCGGCATCCTGACCTGGCCACTCTTGCTCCATGAGACCAGCGGCTGCCTGCCGCTCAGCTGTGACCGGTCATCTTTGAGAACAAGGGGAGAAATCAGATGCAGGCAGAAACAGAGGGGAGGAGGAGAGTATTGGTGAATGAGAGACAGTATCAAGCTCCGCTAACTTGGGGGCTGGGAGTGCTTCTCAGGGGCCCAAAGGAGGGCCAGGGCACCGGAAGTCCGGGTAGCCGTGCCCCCCAGGGAGCTGCTGTGGCCCCTGCGTGCTGGCACTGACCATCTATCCAGTCCTGCTCCTGGGCACCTGGCAGGGGACCTGAGGCCCAGGCAGGGAGGATACCCTGGGTGCACAGCAAGGCAGATGGGAGACCTGCTGGAGCCAGGGCTCTTGTTCCCCGGCTCCCTGCTGGTCCCAGGGGCACTATCTTGCTGGCCCCAGAGCCTTGCAGCCAGAGGGAAGCAATCCCAGGGCAAGACCAAGCCTGGTCCTGAGGGACTGGTTGAGCCAGGCTCACTCCCTTCCCTTCCAGCTTCTGCTCTCTCTGTGGGATGCTGTAAGCTACAGATGGCCCGGGGGTCCAGAGCCTTGGGGCCCATGAAGAGAGGGAGGGTGAGAAGCGTTAGCCCTAGAGAGGGTGATACAGACCTCTTGGGGGCAAGGACTTGAAGATGTGGGACGGTAACCTTGGGCTGGAGGAGCCTGAGCCCAGAGACAGGGTTCCTGGGCTGGGGGAGCCCAGGAGAGGAGGGACAGAAGCCCGGCCCCTTCCAGATGCCCAGTGTCCCAGGCCCCCCTCCCAGTGCCTGCTCTGTGAGCCTGCCCTTATGAGTCGTGAGTGTGTGTCTGTCTGTTAGTCTGTCTGCATCTGTGATCCCAGGATGGGGACCAGAGGCTCAGACAGGCTTGTGAGGACAAGGAGGCCTTGTATTTCCAGGCAAGCATCTCTCACCCCTGGGGAACAGCTCTTTTATTGACTTCTGAAAAGCTGGAAGGGACCCCGTCCTCACCTCTGCCCCCTGCAACAACTATCAGGGCGAGTGAAACCCTCAGTCTGCCCAGCTGTAATGGGTCTGATGTGAGGTCTCTTTTGTGGTGGAAAGGGCTGAGCGGGGGTGGGGGGTGGGGTCCAGGGTGGAGGAAGAGGGGTTGGGGGTTCATATGTGGCCAGGTCTGGTTTCCACTGGTGGCTGTGGGGCTCAGAACAAAAGGAAGCTGCTGGAAGAGCCCCTGGTTGCTGGTGAACTAATGGACAGTCTTCAGCAGCCGCTGCCCCTCCCCACCTCGGGCCACATGAGGCGGATGGCTCCCTGCTTGGCCATTCCTGTGGGGGTCCCCACCTTCACACCCAGAACCCTAAGCCCCTAACCCCCCAAACACTCCTGTTTCTGGGATTTCAGGAAGACCCTAAGTGCATGGGGGATAGGGCAATAGAGTCATACTGCTGTGCTCATGGGAGGGGGCTTTTGGAGATCAAGCCCTGCTCTACCGGTCCAGTCCTCCAGCCTCGGGCAGGGAAGAGGGGAGAACAGCTGCAAGGAGGGCCCCTCCAAGGGAGCAGGCCTGAAGGAGGCGGGACCCCCAGGAGGTCACAGCCTCCACTAGAACTGTCCCCGCCTGGGGCCTAGAAACCCAGGCTTGACCTACTCTGCTGACCTTCCCGACCCAGCTTCTGGTTCAGGCTCCCAGGAGGGCAAGGGGAGGGGGAGAGCAAACATGAGGCAAGGATGAGGGAACTGGGCCGGGGGGGGGGGGGGGGTTGGTGTTGAGAAAAGGAGAGAGGAAGCTAGAGTCAGGAGAGCGGGGGGAGGTAGAGGAAGAGGACAGAAAGAAAGAAACAAGGAAAGGGAGGGAGGAAAACCTCAGCCTGGCGGGTGCCCAGGGGGATGGAGGGGTAAGGAGGTGGGCCGAGGGCAGGGGTGGGGCAGCCTGGCACTGGAGCACGCTGGGCAGCCGGGCCTGGGAGCTGCAGCAGGAACCGCGGGGGAGGGGCTGCTCTCTGAGTTTCACTAAATGACTAGTGGGCATTATCCTAATTATAGCGGAGCAAGCTGAGCCTTCCCACTGGCGCAGCCGCCCCGCATCTCCTAATAAACAATTAGCTGCAAACAACAGAAAGAGAGAGAGAGAGAGAGAATGTGTGTGTGTGTGTGTGTGTGCCTGCCCGTGGGGGTGGGGGTGGGGTTTGGAGCTGGGCCTTGGGAAGGGAGGCTCTGGGGACAGCTGGGGAACCACCTCACCCCTGCAGCCCAGCCCAGCCCAGTCTGGGGGTCAGGGCTGCAGTGAACAGAGTGGCGCCAAAGGGCCGAGCAAGCCCGTGGGGGGCCCAGCTCATATTTAGAGGCTGCCTACGGACCGCAGGCACTAGGCTAGACTCCTGTCCCCACGATAACTCCAGGAAATAAATAACATCCCTATTTCTGCCTATGAGGGAACCAAAGCTCAGAGACGCTAAGAGGCTTGCCCAAGGCCACACAGCTGGGGTGAGGCTCCTTCAGGCCTCCTGATTTCCCTAGCCCTGGGCTCACTTCCTGGGAGCAATGGAAGCAGGAGACCTGGCATGCTGGACCAACTGAGCTGTGTTTCCAGAACAGCTCCGGCGGCTGGCGCTATTACGAACACAGGACTTTTCGGCCCGTCCACAGCCCAGGTCTCACGTTCTGACAACGGTCCGAGAGGTGGGCCTTCCTCTGAGCCCATTTTAACTGAGGCCTAGAGACAGGAGGGTATCTGTCCAAGATCTCAGGGGTTCTGTGGCAGAGCAGAGTTTGGAACTCAGACTCGTGACCCCTGGGACAGGTCAGCAGGGTGGCGGTAGGGGGGGTGGTCTGCTGGGGCTGCACAGCCAAAGCCCCATCTGGGGAGTTTCCAGCTGGGGAAGAGAGAGCCACCCAGGAAGGAGGAGAGCGCACTCCAAGCTGGTCTGGGCATCCGGACCTGGAGGAGGAGCCCATGATTGTCCTTCGGCATTGAGCCTTGCCTTGGTCTTCCTGACTCACTAACAAGCTGTCTAGTGTCTTCACTAGAGAGTCTTCTGTGGCCCCCAGCTTGGGGCCTTGGGAACTGGGTAGCTGGGGAGGGAGGCCCCTTCTTGAGCTGGCCCCTGGGCTGGAACATGTGTGTGTGAGGGCAAGTTTGGGGACCAGGGCATTGCCCCCTGCAAGGAGTGACCTGGGCCTGCAGAATGAGTAGTGCGACCAATCTGATACTGACAGTCCCCACCCCCCCCCCCCCCCCCCCATCCTGGGCAAAACACAGTTGGTCACTTTAAGAAGGAGGCTAACCATCCTTTCTCTGTCTGCCCCACAGGGTTGTCAAAGGGCGTTAAAAAGAACTAGGAAGTGTCCCGCAGGGTGACTGTAGGACCTGGGCTGGTTTCCTGGGGGTGGAGGTGGGGAGCCCTGGATGATGAGATCCTCCTGCCAGCTGGGAAGAGAGCAGAGGGTCAGCGTCACAACCTTGGATTCAAGCCACTTACTCTTTGAGCCTCAGCTCCCTCACCCACGAAATGGGGCCAAGGAAACCCACCTCTATACGGGTGTTATAAAGAACAGGTGTGGACATCCCTACTGAGTGCTCTCACGGACTCTGGCTCACGGGTGTCCCCCTTCGGCCCCATAGAGCCTTCCGGATCTGCTCTGCCCTACCCTAACTGCCCCTTGAAGCCTAGGCCCTCTTGTGCCTGGTTTCTCTTGGCACCACAATGATTGATGGTCAGTCATCTACCTGATGCGCCATGAGCGTTTCTGATCCAGGGCTGGGGTCTTCCAGACTCTGATTGTAACCACCCACTTTACGGATGAGAAGACTGAGGTTTGGAGAACACAGACACCCTGCTCCTCCTCCTCCGCTCTGCCTCACTGCAACCCATTCCTCCTCCTTATGGGATGCTTTCTTTCCTCCTCCCGGTCCCACATCCCCACGAGTGTTTCACTCCCACAGTGCCCCGGTCGTGGGTCCTTACTTGCTCTCGAGTCACCTCCTTCCACTCCCCAGCCCACACACCTGGGTCTGGGCCACTCCAGCCATGCCCTCTGCCTCTGTGCCTTTGCACATGCTGTTCCCTATGCCTGTGGTGCTGTTCCCCACACGCTCCGCCTGGTGGGTGCTCCTTGACCTTTGACTCCTCCCAAGGGTCACCTCCTCGATGATGCCCTCCTTGACTGCCCCCAAGACCGGGTTAGGCACTTCTGAGCTGCTCGCATTCACCATTCCGCATTTTTCTCTGTACAGGTTTTGCTTCCTCTTAGACCGAAGCCTTGCTGAGGGCAGGGGCTGGGCCTTTCACCTTGCAGCTTGACCACCCAGTACAACAGTCCTCAATAAAGATATTCAACACATAAATATTTACTCAGCCCCTTCTCTGCTCAAAACCCTGCTGGGAGCTGCCAGGGAGCCAGAGATAAAGAAGATAGTTTCTGCCCGGAAGGAATTTGCAGGCTAACAGGGAGACCAGACAGGTACATAAATAACCACGCTAAAAGGTAGAATGCTGCAAGGCTCAGGAGGAGTGCAGGGTACCCTGGGTGTTCTAGGAGGAGCCAGATGCCCACACAAGAAACGCCGGGAGGGGGAGGAGGGACTGAGTGGCGGGGCCTTGGAGCAGGGTAGAAATACATCAACCAAGGAGTGTGATGAGACCCGGGAGGTGGGGGGCTTTCAGGCGGAGCTAGTGGGGGTGGGCAACGGGGCCAAGGGTGAAGGCAGCTCTGGGCTGGGTGGCATAGGGAGCTGAGGTGGACAGCAGGTGGCAGCGAGGGCGTGGGAAAGGCTTTGGTGCTGGACGGGTGAGTCTGGGGATTTTATCCCAATGGTTTCCAGACTGTATTCCCAGGGGCCCTGGGGCCCTGCAGAAGGGTCCCGGACCCTACAAGGCCTGGGGGTGGTGCAAGGGGGGGTGCCGCAGAGGTCCTCGGCAGGTTTTGTAGACAGGGATTTTCACAAAGGCTTTCACGTGAATAATTGCCTTTAAAAGTTCGGGCCATCATGCTGCGGGTGATGGGGAGCCCCTAGGGATCTGGAGCAAGGCAGGGAGGCCAGAAGTGGGGCCTGGCCTTATCTCCCAGCGCCTCCCAGTCACCCCACCCCCAACATACACTCAAGACAGCAGGCAAAAGCAGGAGACACGGATAAAACTGCTGTTCAGAGGGGCTGATGCAGGGCATGGGAAGCAAGTGCCATAATTACAAAGAATTTCCTGAGCTTATGTTATTGCAACAACCCATCAGGTCAGCCTGGGCTCCAGGCATCCTGAGGTGAAGGGGCCAGACCCCGTGGCGGGCACCTGCCCTAGCCCCTCACCTCACCCCATGGCCCCCTCCGCTCACAACTGCCTTCTTCTCCCTCCTGTCCCATCCTGTCCCTGTCCCTGCCCCACTCCACGCCAGCGCCTCCCAGAGGCTCTCTGAGAGAGATCTCACAGGCACCTGCCGGGAAGGCAGGAGAACTGAGCACAGGGCCCTCCCCAGACGTCCCCCCAACTCCACACCCGGAACGTGCTCGCCCATGTCTGCTCATTTCAACCCCCAAATCCCGCCTCCTCTAGGAAGCCTGTGTGGGCTGCTGTAAAGCAAGACCGGTCAAGAAATTCTTATCCCTCCTGCAGAGGAGCCGGAGTTGAGAGTGGCTTGAATCTGAGCCCACATTCAAGGGAAGAAGAGAGCCACACGTGATGAACAATGTCTTCTGTGAGGGCCGGATGGGGGAACAGTGGCTTCTGTGTCCATGTTTAGTGTGCCTACCCCTCCTGACTCCAAGCACCCAGATGGATATTCAACTAGACATTTTTGAGGTTCCCTGCAGCCCTCAGATTCTGGGAGGGGCCATATAAGAGCAGATGACATTCTCTTCCATGCTAAGGCCACCTGCTCCCCGGTCTCTGCTAAAGAGATCTGCTCAAACTCCTCTGTGGGCCTAATTGCCCCCTGGTCGTTCTCAGGGCCCCGCGTCGCTGCTCATTTCCGAGAGGAAGCAACCAGAAGGGAGATAACAGAGTCACATTCTCAACAGTCTTTGCTCACACCAGAGCGTCTCAAGATGCCCTGGGGAAGAGGACAAGATGTCCTGACGCTCCAGGAAGGTGAGGACGTCTCGCAAGGACAACCGTGATTCCTCCCACCCAAATGCCTGTCACCCTGTACCCTTGTCTGCCTCCCATGTGGACTGCAGCCCCTTGGACACGTGGGCAGACTCTCATCTCTGTATCCCCAGAGCCCGGCTGGCATGCATGTTTTCCGAAATATTGAACTAAGATCAGTGAATGGAATTTGGGGGGGGGGGGGGAGGAAGACTTGGAACTATAAATGAGTTGGGAATTTCTTGGGGTCGGAGCTGCCCAATAACAGAAAGGACTGCCTTGTGGGGGTAGTGAGCTCCCCATCCCCAGAAGGATCCCAGCCACCTGAGGCTGATGATCTCCATTGGTGATACCGCACAGGCAGAGGGTTGGCCTGGATGACCTTCCAACCATGAGATTCTGGGAGGCTACCGTTCTTAGGAACTGCTGTCTGCTGTTGGAAGGGCGGAGGAAAGGAAAGGAGGAGAGAGGGAAGGGGTGAGTGCGAGATGCAGAGAGGGGATAAGAGGCCCAGCGCTGTCTTTCCGGCAGGCCAGGCGCGGGCAGGGAGGGCAGATAGGACTGCAGCTGGAGAAACTGAAGCAGTCATGTCTCTGCTTGGTAGGAGAGGTCATGGGATTGGGGTGCACACTGCTCCCCACTCCAGGTGGTCCGGTCCGTCCAACACAAGCACAAACTAAGGGAATGAGACTGGGTCTCGCACCTCCCTGGGCACGTCCTATCCCCTCCCTGGGCCTCAGTTTCTATGCCTGTGATCTCTTGGTCCCTTTCCGGCTCTGACTTGCCTCACTTTCTCCCTGGGTGGCAGATGGAATTATTAGTCTCAATTCTTCAATGTCCTGCAGCCATACGGTGCAGCTGTGCCCCGGCCGTGGCCTTGTGGTAGGTGGGGTATACCTCCCCAGCTCCTGATCTGGAGCTTGGCCACGGGACTTGCTTTAGCTAGTGAGATTTGAGCGAAGGAAACGCACATAGATGCTTGAGATGTGCTTGCACGACTGGGACTTTCCATCACAAGAAGAGTAAGCCCTCAAGCAGCACCTGGTCCAAAGAGAATGTTGGGAGACATGGAGAGCCCGGGGTCCAAACAGCGGCTTGGAGTCCAGCCAGCCAAACCCGGTCTAGAATAGCCAAACCCCAGACGCCAGGCAGACTCGCGAGAAATAGACACACCTTAAGACAGATGGGGAAGTCTGTTATGCGGCATTGTCACAGCAATAGCTGAGTGATAGCCTTTCCTGGATGTGTGGAATCCTGGTGCTGATGAGGGGCTTTGAAAGATCGTCTCAGCCCTTCTTCTGCCAGTGGATGAGACCATGGCTTATTGGAGGCACAGCGCAGTTCCCGGTCTGTCTGCAGCCCAGGTGGGAGAGCGGGACGGGGTCAGGCCGTTCTGATGCTGGGGGTGTATTTGGGGGCTCCTGGCACCTCCTGCAGGCTGGCTGTAGATGACCAAGGAAGGGTCTCCATAGGAGCTCGCCTAAAAGGGGCAGCCCCTCCTGTCCCGCGTAGCTACGGAGATGGGGGTGCCAAGCACAGCCGACCCGACCCCTTATTCTAAAAAGAGATACCTTTGCTGGGCTCCGCTGTGAAGAACCAGGTGGTTCTGGAGCTGGGCTGAGCCCTCACTCATCATATGGTTCATGCTCTGAGGGCCCCAATTGCCCGTGTGACAGTCAGGGACAAGGGACCTGAGTCTGCTCACTTAGGACTTCATGGCTGATTACATACGGAAATGCAAGCCGCTCTTCAGGCAGCAGAGGACAGGCACGTCCCGCTCAGTGCTGCCCATGTAGGCACGGCCCCTCCAGGCTTGCCCCATTATTCTGGGCCGTCCTGGGCAGCGGGAGTGCAAGCAGTGGCAGGGGTGGGAGGGTCTGCAGCTCAGGTTTGGACTCGGAGAAACCTGGCTTTGAATCCCAGCCCTGCCTCTTTCCAGCTGTGTGACCTTGAGCGAGCGACTCAACCTCGCTGAGCCTCAGCCACCTCTCCATTAAAGTGGATGCTTCAAGGGGGTGCCGTGAGGATACGAAGCAAACTCCGCGTGTGGTGCCTGGTACAGATACGTGCTCAGTAATAAAGGCTCGCAACGGTTATTAATAATAAACCACTCTCATTAGGCTCAGGACTTGATCTTCCTGAAAACGCATCCGTTCCTTTTTTTGGTCCTTCAAAGGCTTTCCATGTGCAGGTGAGGCCCAGAGAGGCCATAACTGGATTCTAAGAGGGACAGACTCACAGGTAGCTAACTAAGCTGCCGAGGGTGCACAGAGCAGGGAATAATGGAGTCCGACGGGGACTCAGCAGGGCCCTCAGCTGGGGCCTGTGAGCGGGATTTTGCCAGGAAGAGTCAGGGATGGGCGGGTCAGCGAGGCACTGTGGGACTTGCGGGCTTGGGGAGTTCAGGCACCAGTGGCCATCTGGGTGCGGGGCGGGGGGGCAGCCTGAGGGCATGTGTTCCGGGGGAGAGGGCAGAGAGGTGGGTGATGGCACAGGAGAAAGAGCAAGGCCAGATCAGGGCCTCGGGTGCCACCCTGTATTCCCTCCACCCCATACATAGGCAACTAGGAAAGGTGGGAGGGTGGTGGTGACACGGTCAGACTTTCATTTTGAAAGTCCGCCCCGGACACCGGACGCAGGTGCAGCGGTCCAGCAGAGAGACGTGGAGCCCCGAGCGGGGTGGTGACAGCGAGGAAGCAGAGGCCCTTCCCAGAGAAGCCACTGTGAGGCGCAGACTCGAGGGCATATGTGCGCCTGGTCCTGGCTTCACATTCACCAGCTGCTGTGTGGCCTTGGGTAAATTGCCACCCTCTCTGGGCCCGCTTCCTTGTCTGCAAAATGGAAATAGTACTGGTACCCGCCTGAGAGGGTCACTGGGAGGATTAAATGAGTTAATATGTGTGAACCCCTTAGAAAAACGCCAGGTAATGGGTAAACACCAGTAAGTGACGACTACGGTTGCTGTCACTTTTTCTCTTTGCTTCCCTTCCCTTCCCTTCCCTTCCCTTCCCGTCCCCCCCTCCCCTCCCCTCCCCTTCCCTCTCCTCTTCTTTTCTTTTCTTTTCTTTTCTTTTCTTTTCTTTTCTTTTCTTTTCTTTTCTTATTCTTTAAAAAATTTTGTTTAAATCCAAGCTGGTTAACATATAGTGTTTGTTGCTGTCACTTTAAAGCAACTCGGTCAACCAGACCCAAGGCCAGGAGAGGGAGGGAGGAGGAGGAGGGGGAGAGGTCTAGATGGTGGGCAGTTTGCCCACTTGGGCTTCTGGGTGGAAGGAGGGCAGTTGCAGTGAATGACGGAGGGCTCAGGGGTGACCAGGCTCGGTGGGTGACCAGAGTGAGGAAGCCGTGTGAGGAGACACGGATGATGGCTGCGTCCGGTGCCCAGGGATCTGAGCGTGGCCGAGACGGCCGAGGGGGAGGGCTGGCCACCAGGGCACACGGCTGAGAGTGGTGGGCATGGACAGAAGCTGCAAGGAGGCTGAGAAGGCAGGGTCGGGGGACATGGGGACACCCGGGGGAAAGAGCTGGCCGGAGGAGGACAGTGCCACCGATCACACCCAGGGAAGGAACGGCCCCTGAGGGCTCCCTCCAAGGTCCAGGCCAAAGCCTGCTCAGCTCTGCCACCCACCTTGTCCCGTGTGTCCCCTGTCAAATGGATGCCTGTGCAGGAGTGGGCACGGCATACGTCCCTTCTTCCCACCTACCATGGCGTGGAGGTTTATTTAATAGGACCCCGAAGGCAACACTTGGCCAAGGCTGGGAGTCGTCGGCTGGCTTTCACGGAGCACGTCTACACGGTGTGCCAGGCCTGTGACCTCTCTGGGCCTCAGTCTCCCCACCAGTAACAACAGGAAGAGGCTAAGCTGGCCCCTCCGTGGGTCCCTTCCCGCCCTGAAGCCTCTGCCCCGAGGCTCCAGGTGGTCTGTGAGTCTGTCGCCCTAGCCTCCTGTCCTGGGGGCCCCGATACCATAGAGGCCTGAGGTCACACACATCTGAGATGCAGCACTGGCTTTCCCTCAAAGGGAATGACCCGGGAGAGGATGCCAGGGAGGTGAGGCTCTCCCGCATTTGCCACAGTCCTGCACCTGACCCTCACCCATCCCGTCTCCTGTCGGCCAAGACGCAGCCACAAAGATGACTTCACGTAAGAACTTAGTACCAACAAACTACCTCTGGGCCCCGCCCTGGCCATCTGGCCCTCCTCCTCTCCTGGGAGCCCGGCCTAGGCTGGGACGCATCTTACAGGACGAACTCCCGAAGGAGGCCGAGCCACTGTGTGGCCCTGTGCAGCTGGAGGTCTCCCGAGAGGGGACTCTCATCTCTCTGCAGACGGTGCACTTACCCCATCCCACTTGGACGTGCTCCCCCACCCTCTGCCCTTGGTGGAAGTGACTCTGGTCATGAGATGGGTTGAGGAAGCCACTTGGTAGGGGCTTAACGGGGAGCTCGACTCATTGCGTGCCGGATGCTGACCCTGCCTGTGGCGCCTTCCAGATTCTCTTCTCCTGCCCGCCTCCCCCAGAAACCACTGCCCCGGCCGATGCCCTCCCTCTGCCCTGAGTGTTAGGCTCAGATTGGGTCCCTGGGGATGAAATCTGAGCAGCCGCTGCCCTCAGGGGACACTGTGAAGTTCTGGATCCCCCTCCTCCCTGCCAGTCCTCCAGGACTGCTCTCACCTCTTGCGCCTGCTCTCACCTCGACAGAATGGAGGCAGAGAGGGAGCACTCCATTTCCTTCCCCTCGACCTCCACTCCCTCTAGGAGGACTTGTCAAATGCGAGAGCCATAGGGTCCTAGCCCAATTTCCTCTTCGCGTCCGGCAATGCTACAGATGGGTAAACTAAGGCCCAGAGGAGCGAAGGGGCCTCACGAGACGCCGGGTAGCTGGAGGTGCATGTCGGGCTGGGGATCTGGCCTCTGACCCCGTGCTTGCCTAAAGTGCTGCTGCTCCCACCCCTCTTGTGGGTGAGGCCAGGTCCAGACGCTCCCAGGGCCCAGCTTCCAGGCAGCACTATCTCCCTTTCCAGAAGATGGCTGTTCTCCCCTTGGCCGGGAGGCCAAGCAGAGGCAGCTGGCTTTGCTTTGGAGACACTGATTTTTGTCCCTGCCTCCCTTTTCTTGTGGAAGGTGGAACCTGAGAGAGTGGGGAAGTGGTTTCCAAACTGTGTTCCTTGGAGCCTCTCAGGGACCATGGCAGCGGGGCTCCCCTGGGCCTCAGGAGCACAGACTGAGCGCCTTCAGGAAATTGTAAGTCCAAACGGCCTGGGGAGAGGAGCGCTGGACTGGGCTTTGAATGCCTGGCTCAGATCTTTCTATTCCGCTAACCTGGAGTCATCTCCTCCCTGGAGGACCCCTAATTGCTCATCTGTGGGACAGGGATTAACCCTGCCTGACCTACCTTATGGGGCCCCTGCAGGGGTGACAGCCGCAGAGGCCCTTGGGCAGTGCAATGGGAGGGGTCACAAGGTTCAGGAATGTCCCTGAGCCTGGGGCTTTGGGATGGGGATGGGAGAATGGCCACCGAGGCCAGGGCACTGCCTCCTCCTTCCCTTCCCGCTCCCTCCTCCCTTGGAAGCCCCAGAGGGACCGCAGCCATTACAGAGAAGGGACTTCAAGTCGACAAAGACAAATTGGCTTAATTGACCCAAATTAGCAGCAGGGAGGGCCCGGATGGCCCAGCTGCTGGTACATTTAATCACTGTCACCCTGTGTGGTCAGGGATAGCCCCCTCCCCCAAGGCCATCAGGGTCACCTCTCCTGTGAATGGCCGCCTCTCTGGAGTCCTCTGTCAGCAGGAAGTAGGGCTGGGACTTTGGGGACAAAGACAGCCTTGGGCCAGAGGTCGGAGCACCCTGCCAGGCTGAGCCTGGCTGTAGGAAAGACAGCCTGGTCCCAGATATATGGCAGCCCAGAGACCTGGGGGGGGTCTCCCAAGCCCCTCATTCTGAGTTTAATGGCTGCCCCTTGGAGTGACAGTGATGCCCTGGGGACCAATGGCCAGTAGGCTGACTGTCATTCCTCCTTGGAGATGCTACCTGACTCTTGCACTTCAGAGGCTCCGGGAAAGGACACTGTTGGCCAGGCCTCTGGACCAGGCTCTGCTTCTCTCTTCTTTCCACCATATTCCTTAACGACGCTGGGGTGATGGTCAAGTTGGGGTCTCCTGCAAACCCCTAGAAGGTTGTGAGCCAGAGCCCTCCTTGGTCTTTGGTGACACTCTTCCCAGGACTCTGGTCAGCTGTCACTGCCCAAATCCTGTGTCGTGGGAAGGCAGTAAGGAGACTCCTCCCCACTCCAACTTCTCCTGGGTTCTGCCTGCTCCCTGGTGGGGACTGTCCCTTCTCTCTTCCCACAGCAAACACTGTCAGAGACCCACGGTGAGCTGGACCCGGGCTAAAGCTCCAGGTCAGGGGGTCCTGTGACCTCATGGCCTCCCCTTCACAGCTCCCCATCTCCAGCCATTTTTTCTATTTGGAATCTTTGGTCTGTCCTTGTACCCCACACCCCCCCCCTCCCCAGTGGAGGAGGCCGTGTGCAAAGGACCCTGACATCTGTGTCCTTCACAGCCACATCCCGGGCCCCAGCTCAGCGTTGGCCACTCTAACCCCTGCCCGTCTGCCTGTCCTGAATGCCTCAGCCTTTCTCTGATCTTCTCCTCAACCACCACTCAGGCCTTCCTCCCTCTGACCACACTCCTCTCTGCCATCTCCATAAATGCCCACTGAGTTCAATCCGGGTACCCATATCACATCTCACTGTGGGCCCAAGGTGGGTGAGGTCCATGCTGGGCTCACTGGGAGCAGAATATTCTTTCTCCCCCCCCCCCCCCACACACACCAGCTTCTACATGGCTGCTCATCAAAAGTTTGCTGGAAATTGGGTATTAGAAACACATTTCAATGCCTTCCTCCATAGAGCCAGTATCATTGACAGCAGTTACATTCCCAGGCTAGCCCACCCAACAGATTTTGCCTATAAAGTGTTTATTAAATATTTTTAAAATTTTATTTGAGTGAGAGACAGAGAGAGAGCGAGCGAGCATGAGCAAGCATGGGGGACGGGCAGAGACAGAGAAGGAGAGAGAAAGAATCTCAAGCAGGCTCTCCGCTGTCGGCACAGAGCCCGATGGGGGCTCAAACTCAAGAACTGTGAGATCATGACCCGAGCCGAAATCAAGATTTGGATGCTTAGCCGACTGAGCCACTCAGGGGCCTCTCAATAAATATTTATTGGGTACCTACTATGTGTATAATGAAACTGAACAGCAGTTCTAAGAGTGTCACCTTGAGTTCTGGGTCCTGAAACAGGATCACGCGAGAGAGAGAAAGAGAAGAGGGAAAACCAAAGAAAGTTTCTCTTCAAATCACTTAAAAATAGGCCCATCCTTAACACCTTTTCTAGCCTCCTCCTCTTCCCCAGGGACCCCAGCGCCTCTGGCCCCCAGGCCCTCCAAGTGTCCCCTCCCCAGCATGGGGACATCCCCACCGGGATCATCTAGGTTCTAGGAAGCTTTGTAAGATGCAGGTTCCCAGACCCTGCCAGGCAGGCGGGTCTGGGTGGGTCCTGGAAGGGGACAGTTGTCTCACTCCTCCCCGACCCCTTTTGCCCCAGTAGTGAGTCTGAAGAATCACCGGGGAGCCCATGCCGCACTCCAAGCTGGTGGCCTCAGAATCACTAGGGTTGGGACCCTAGACACCAGGAGTTATCTACAAACTCCTGAATGTGCAGCCAAGATTCAGAACTGCTCCCTGAGTTGTTCTACTTCTTTCCCTGCCCCTGAATCCACAGACACTGTCATCACACCTGCCCCTCACCCCTCCTCACCCCCATTCTTCTGGGGACCCTTGTCCCTGCCTCGACGGTGACACTTCCACGCACCTGCATTCGGACCAAGCAAGTGTCTGTGAGACCTGGAGCGAGGAGTCCACATCCTGGGTCAATCAAGTTTGGCAGCCAAATGTGACACCAGAGGGTGGAGGCCAGAGGCTGTGCTCGGGCAGCAGGGGCTGGACAAGATCCCCCGCATCTCTCCCAGGTTTGGGAGGCGCGGTCAGGAGTTCTGTGAGTCACCACTTCCCCAGCCCCTGGAAAGCCTGCACTGCTGGGCCGGGGCTGGGTCCCTGCCTGGGTCCCATAGGGTCAGGCTGAGCATAGGCTCATGTCCCCAAGTTGGTGGAAGGTGATTTCACATTTGTAACAATTACTCACTTAATGGGGTTCCAATTAAATCGGAGAGGAAGTGGAGGGCTGTGTCTGTTTATTCTCCCCCTTTCAACTTCTGTGCATCACCGGGAGTGCAGGGAGAGTGACAAATGGGATTCATCCCATCTAGAACAATCCGCCTCCTGTCAGGGGTGGACAGGGCTGTCCTGGGGCCGGTCCCACCTGCCACCTTCTGAGTAGCTCTCATGCCAGCACTTCTAACCGGAGGCTGGACCCATTCAGGGACCCTAGGGGGTGCTGGGGGCCCAGGCAAAAGCCAAAGTCTTCTCATGGGCTTCACCCCACAGGGGAACTGAGTGTGGTCCCAGGTAACTGGGGCCAGAGAGGTGGAAGGACTGCCCCTAATCAGGCAGCTCTAGCCAGACCCCCCCAAAGGCAGAGTGGATGGGGCCTCAGGGATGGATTAAGTAGACCCAGAGCTTGCCAGCTGGGCTCCCTCGGGTGTCTCCAGGGCTGCCCTGGGGTGGCAGGGGAGGGTGGGGCAGATGAGCCCTCAGCGGGGGACACCTCTCTTCTCCATTTAACCAGTAGCTCTGCTTTGACTGCATCCTATAGTAATCGTATCGTATGTAATATATAGTATATGATACATTATAGATTATGTATATCCCTGGCAAAATATATTACATATTATAATATATTATGGATTATGTATTTCCCTGGTCATGGAGTCCAATTCTGTCACCTCTTAGAAAGGGAAACTGACGCCCGGAAGGGAGAAGAGACTTGTTTAAGTCCATGCCACCATTTTAGGACTTAGGTTGCTAGGATCAAGGTCTCCTGGCCCTGATCTCAGCCCCTTGTGGCCAGGAAATGGTGGGGGTGGGGGGCTTGGGGAGAGTTTATGGAGGGAAGCGGGGGGCAGGCCAGGGTCTCCTTGGAAGCACCTCCCTCCCACCCCTGGCCTCTGCTCCCCAAGAGGGGCCCCTCTCTGGTCCACCTTGGCCAAGAGGTCATCATGGTGGCTAAGGAGTGAGGCTGGGCTCATGTCCATGAGGGATGCCGCCCCGGCTGGCCCTCTGGTTGGATACCCTACCCCCAGGAGAACCAGGCCTATGTCTGGGGGTCCTGCTCATAGGAGCACCATAAACGAGTCAACTCTGCAGAAGTGCACGTGCCCAGTCAGTCTGGCACAAAGGAGGTATTTAGGAAAGCTTCGTAGAATGAATGAATGAATGAATGTGTGCATGCTTGACTGAGTCATAGAAATGGAGCCCAGTCTAGGAATCAGGGCCCAAGCTTCTAACATGGGTGAAGGAAATGAGGCTGTACAGGGCAGCTGGTTGCAGAACAAGGAGAGTTAGTCCTGCCCAGAGAGAACCCCCTGCCTGACCGGGCAGGTGCAGTTTCTCCTGGGAAAGCCTCGTGTCTGATGGGGGAGGAGCCCCAGACTGAGAAGGGAGGCACAGCTCTGCCTTTGGCGGGTCCACAGGCTGGAGGGGTGGGGGAAGGGGAAGGGAGAATGTCAGTGTCCCAGGGATCTTCCTGTCTGATGGGGGATGCTCCTGCCTGAGGGAGGAGGCAAGGTGGGGTCTCAGAGGCAGTGCCGCCCCTTCCTGGGTTAAGGAGCAGAGGACCCTGTGCCTGGGTGCTGGGCCTGAAGGAGCTGGGAGCTGCGGCCAGACAGGAGAGCCATCCACATTCTGGTCAGGCAGCCACTCGCTGAGTTATTATTATTTCTTTTTTTCTTTTCTTTTTTTTTTTTTTGAGCTACTTAGAGCAATTTACAGAAATCATTGAGGGGCCGTTTAGGGAGAAGAGAAAAGATGAAGACTTTTAAAGGCAGGGCCCGGGGATGGTTTTATGCAGATCAGCTTTGCAGGGTTGCCAAGAAGGAGAATCTGGATTCTGAGGGGTGTGGGGAGGGGGAGGGGGCCTGCAGGGTCCCGCTCTGACAAATCTCTCAAGGCTGGGGTAGCAGCAGCCAGGGACCCAGGAAATGGATGGATGGGGAGTATATGGTGGGCGAAGAGATGTGACACATGAGGAGGGGAGCCGGCACCAGTGGATGTATGCCTTGGTTTCCCCTTTTGTAACCGGGGCACCTGCATGGGTGAGTTGATGGCTCTGGGACCAAGCTGAACGGGTGTGACTCTTCCTCTGATATTGGGGCAAGAGGAGGGGCCTTGGGCCTGGACCAACAGACTCAGGAGATAGGGCCCAGGGGGAGCAGACGACAGTTCTCAAGAGGCAGAAGGGCCAGTCACTTCCCTTCTCTGAGCCTCTTCCCAGTGACCTGGGCCAGTCACTTCCCTTCTCTGAGCCTCAGTTTCCTCGTCCATACAATGGGGATCAGGATTGCCAATTTCACAAGCTGGGCTTACCTGTGATGAGGTGATAAAGTGTGTGGTAGCCACTTTTGAACTGCCCAGGGTACCACACTCTTGGTCTCGGTAGGAAACGGTGGCGAACTTGAGGGATGAGAACCTGACCTTCAAACACCCCCTCCTCCTGCCCAGCCCCCCAGACAGGGGAAGCTGCTCTCCCGAACAAGTGACCTTGTGACCTAAGTGACCTTGGCTGGGCTGGGATCAGAGGCCTGAATTGGATGTCTGGAGAATGCAGGTCACGTATGTGTGCATCCATGTGCGGGCATGCGATTGGGCGGCGAGAGAAGTGGGGGCGGGGAGCGAGCGGAGGGAAAATCAGAAAACCGGTTGCACATTTAGCAAAGCCTTCCCCACAGTTCGCATTTCATGCTGTTTGTGATGTGATTATTGGAGATGGAATCTGGTTACTCGGTGTAAACACCATGCCCGCTGAGACCTACCCCCCAGATACAGCCGTGGGGGAAGCCGGAGATGGCGGGGTTACCCTGATCTGCGACTGACCAACCGGCTTCCTCCAGTGATTGCTGGCCACGCCCTCGCCTCCAACGCCCTCATGCAAAACCTCCGAAGACACCTGGCAAGCCCACTGGGCTGGGCATCAGGGACCTGGGTCTTAGGTGTGGCTTTGCCATCACAGACTGCTGTGTGAGCTGGGCCAAGATCTGTCCCTTTCTGGACCTTAGTGTCCCTATCTTTCAAATATGGATGGGAGGCATGAGAGGGGCACGTAGCTCCCATCTAGTTTCCCTGACCCAAGCTTCTCTGACCTTAAGTATCTCGCCCCACTGAGCGGCCCTTCTGTGCCACGGTGCAGGTAGGACATCAGAGGACACCTGCTTTCCGTGTATTCAACACGCACTGACAGAGTGCCAGCCGCAGGCAGGGCGCTGTGTGCAGGGAGATTCACACTGTCTGCCTTCCCTCTGGCCAGTACATCAATAGCCAGGGTAATAATAGGTCTGGTCTCTCTGGTCTACACTCTGCATCCAGGCAGTGCTGGCTCCTTTACATACACAGCCCATCGGACCCCATGATCTAAGAGGTGGGTGTTGTTCATAGCGGGGTTCTCGAACTGCTCTGCTGTACTCTCTCGAGCATGCCGCAGTCACTGGACGGGCAAGACTCTGCACACAATGACCGCCCCAGTTGTTGTTACCGGAGCTCAAGTCACCAGTTTGCATCGCCTGACTCTCAAGAGTGGTTGTTGCAAAACGCCGGGAAGCCACACCCTGCCTGTCTCCAAAGCCACCGGCACCTCTGCCGCCCTGGCACCGATTCTGCTGCACTGGAGGTTTCTGCCCTTGTCCCACATCAGCTGGTGAACACGTCTTCCCTGCGCATGACCACTGCTTGTCACAGTAGGCGCGGAGTAGGTGCTCAAAAATGTGTGCAGAGTAAAACTGGAGCTACCGTTTACTGGGCACTTACTACGAGCCAGGCACTGCTCTGAGCACATTACTGGCATTAAGGTGTTTATTCACCCCAACAACCCTATGGGACCAGTGCCCTTATTCTCCCATTTTATAGATGTGGAAACTGAGCCACAGTGCAGTGAAGTAATTTTCGTAAGACCACCAAGTTAGGATGTGGCAGATGAGTGTGGGAAGGAAGGAAGGAAGGAAGGAAGGAAGGAAGGAAGGAGGAAGGAAGGAAGGAAGGAAGGAGGAAGGAAGGAAGGAGGAAGGAAGGAAGAAGGGAGGGAGGGAGGGAGGAAGGAAGGAAGGAAGGAAGGAAGGAAGGAAGGAAGGAGGAAGGAAGGAGGGAGGGAGGGAGGGAGGAAGGAAGGAGGGAGAAAGGAGGGAGGAAGGAAGGAAAGTAGGCAGGAAGGGAGGGAGGGAGGCAGGGAGGAAGA
Source organism: Felis catus (assembly GCF_018350175.1). NCBI lineage: Eukaryota > Metazoa > Chordata > Mammalia > Carnivora > Felidae > Felis > Felis catus. Next base: position 22,324,305 of record NC_058381.1, on the reverse strand, counting down.
AATTACTTCCCTCTGGTCTCTGTCACCCATTTAACTCCGAGATCTCTCTTCCCAGTGGCTCCCTGGGGAGAAAGGTGAGAGGAGAGAAAGAAGCAAGCTTTTAATTCTTTCCTTCCACAGATTTGTACTGAGCGTCTCTCCTGTGCCGGCCCCGAGCCAGGTGCTGGGAATATAGCAGGGAACAAAAGAGATGTGGCTCCTGTTCTCAGGAGCTTCCATTCCAAGGGCGTGTCAGTCTATGAACAAGCAGACACGTAACTACATGACCTGTCGACCTGTCGGTGAAGGGAAACAGTGGGGGGCAGAGGGAGGTGTGGGCAGGGCCAGTTTGGATAGGGGATGGCCAGGGAGGGGCACTCCCGCAGCATGCACTTGAGTGGAGGCCTGAAGGGCGTGGGGGCATGAGTCATCCTTATCTGGGGGGGAAAAGGCCAGATGGGGGACAGCAAGGGCCAAGTCCCTGAGGCTCTGTGCTTGGCGTGTATGAGGACAGCAGAGGACAGTGTGGTGGGGGTCAAGTGGCTGAGAAGGAAGATCCGGTCAGAGAGGTATTGTCGGGAAAAGTGACAGATCGTGCCAGCCTTGTCAGCCACAGTAACGACTTTGGCCTTCACTCTCAGTGAGGTGGAGGGCTCTGAGCCGGAGAGGGACTTGGTGTGACGTGTGGTTTACAGGATCTCCCGGTAGAGCGGGAAGGGAAGCGGCCGGGAGCTGCCGGGCCCTGCATGGATGGGTCTCCAGGTCCCCCACGAATCACCCCAGGGCTGGGCGGAACTGAGTCGACTCCACGTGGGCAGGGAATCTCCAAGGACTGCGGAAAGGACAGTGGCCCAGCTCATCAGTCCCAGGGGGCTGACTCCAGGGCTCCCCAAGGAACCTCCCAGGGGAGAACTTGGTAAGGTCCTTGGGGAGCATCTATCCCTGCACCGTCCAGGGTGGTGGCTACTCTCTAGGCTTCGCTACTGAGCCACTGAAACGCGGCTGGCTGGGATCGCGATGTGTAAGAGTTAGACACAGGGGCTTTCGAAGATTTAACACAAAATTAAACAAACAAACAAACAAACCAACAACGTAAAATAATCCCTCACTAACTTTCGTGCTGATTACATGTTGAAATGACAACCTTTTGAATATATCGGTTAGAGTATGTTCAAAATCATTTCTCCTGTTTCTTTTCACTGTTTTCTTGCATGATTACTAGGAAAACGTACCTTCCACATGTGGTATATTTCCATTGGGCAGCAATGATCCAATATAGCAGCCCTGATTTCAGGGACCCAGTATAGCAGCCCCGATTTCAGAGACAAGGAGAATGAACTCCAGTGGGAAGAAGGCTGTGTCTGAGGCCGGTGGTTGGCTGTGACAGCCCAGAGGCAGAGGAAGATTTGGTGGGAGGCTGGCAAGACTGGGGCCCTGAGGGGACTCCTAGGGGCTCAGGATGAATAAGAAATGGTTACTGTGACCTGTACTGAGTTCTGACTGTGCCGGCAGGGTGCATAACCTCGGTTACCCTGCCCTCAACGCCCCTACAGGACGGGTTTGCTTTTCTTTGTTTGCAGACGGGCAATCTGAGCCAGAGGACAGGGAGGAGGCAGCTCTGGGACCAGGGTCTCCGTGTGCTTTGGGCTGCAGGACGCATCAGAGCACGTGTTTTGGGAACCTCCCTGGCTCCGCGTCTATAACCCCAGACCCCATTTCTGGTCACCGAGCAGACCTGCCGAGAATGCAATGCAAATATCAGGAAGCCACGGCCTCACCGGCCCAGTGAGACCCAGGCAGTGCCACGGGGCCGGCTGGGGGACCCAGGAACGCCTCCCCTGTCCCCAGGCTGGAGAGGCACCGACGCGGGTGGTGGCTTTCCTGGGAAGGGAAAGGAAGAGGAATGGAGGGAGGGTGAGGGGCCGGCTGCTGGCCACTGCTGTGTTTCAAACAGGCAGCATGTTGCTAGGAGGCATAAGGGTAAGAAAAATAAGACCCCAAACAAAACGAAATGAAAAAACCCAACCACCAGAAAACAGATCTCCGGGAAGTCTTTGGCACTGTCTTAACCATGCTTCCCAGCAGCGAGGCCTGGCTCCAGGCAAAAGAGGCAAGAAACAAACAGAACCTACCACATTTACTGGGCTGAGCCCTCCGGCAGGCTCACGGCTCCTGTTCTGGGCACATCCACCCTTACACCCTTGCAGCAGCCCAGCTCAAGAGAGATGATGCTATTATTCCCATTCTGCAGAGGGGGAAGCCGAGGCTTCTGGGTCACCCGGCTGCACCGAGGCAAGGGCTGAGATGCCAACTTACATTTGCACGACTTGAAAACCCACCCCCATTCTCTGACCTGACAGGGCTTCGTCTGAGAGTTCCCTGGAGCCCAAAGCTGGCAGGGACCCCTGGGATCTGTCCCCTTGGCCCTGGCTGCTAGTGGAGGTGGGAAACAGGGGGGAAGGCTGGGCTTTTGCTGAAAATACTGAGGGCGATCTTGCCTCTCTCCTCCTACCCAGCCACTTTCTCCAGGACTCCTGACTACCCCCCTACTCCCCCCCACCTCCCAGGGGTCATAAATGGCTGTGGGCTAAAGTGCCCTTTCTTCCGTGGGCTTTAGCTGCTAAAATAATCAAGATAGTTCCAAACACTGAGCCTTACGCTGCAGGCTCTGTACCTCACATTTGCCATCAGGTCTCACAGGTGGAAACCAAGGAGTAGAAAGAAGTCAGGCCATGGAAGAATGGCAGAGCCAGCACTCAGCTCTGTCTCTCTGGTTCCAAGGCTGGGCTCCTTGCCATATGGTGGTACCTCTTAGGACAGCTAAGGTCACTTACCATCCTTCCCAAGAGCCCTCACCCAACAGCGTTCTTCAGCACTGCTCCAATCTGCAGACTGCCCCCAACCAACTCATTGCTGAGAACCCTGCTTTGATCATGTCACTCCCTCACTCCAGAGCACTCAGTAGCTCCCCAGCACTCAAGGGAACATGGAGTCAAAGCTCTGAGAGATCTCTAAAGATCATCCAGGTAAAGAATTCCCAACCATATACCCTGCACTTAGTCTGCCTATCCTGCTACTCCTTCCCAGGCAGCTTGGCTCTCCCTCGCTGGACTGAATTGTAGGCCAGCAACCATTTTTGCCCTGCGTTTCTGTCTTCCCTAGGGTATCAGACACACAGTAGATGCTGACTGATTGGTCTTCAGGGGCGGCACTTCCTCCGTGAAGCCTCCCCTGACCTCTTGAATAGTTATGAGAGTTCTCCCTCCACAACCTACGATTTTATCCCTCCCGACAACCTACGACTGCATTTTATCACAGTCTGTGCAGACATGGTTCATTTGCTCAGGGCACCCCGTTAGAAGCCCCCTTGGGACAGGCACCGTATTTTCTTCATAGTAACAACAATGACATTGACAACCTTCAGTTTTGGCACTTGGTATGGGCGGGCACTATTTTTTTTTTTAAATGTTTAATTATTTATTTTGAGAGAGAGAGCCTTTGTGTGCGAGCAGGCTAGGGGAGAGGGACAGAGGGAGGGAGAGAACCCCAAACAGGCTTTGTGCTGTCAGCACAGAGCCCAAAGCAGGCCTCAATCTCACGAACCATGAGATCATGACCTGAGCCAAAATCAAGAGTCGGATGCTTAATTGACTGAGCCACCCAGGTGCCCCAAAGGCACTATTTTTTTTATGCTTATTTATTTTTGAGAGAGAGAGAGAGAGAGAGAGAGAGAGACAGAGTGTGAGTGGGGGAGGGGCAGAAAGAGAGACAGAGAGGGAGATACAGAATCTGAAGCAGGCCCCAGGCTCTGAGCTGTCAGCACAGAACCCGACTTGGAGCTCGAACTCACGAACCGTGAGATCATGACCTGAGCTGAAGTCGGACGCTGAACCGACTGAGCCACCCAGGAGCCCCCAAGTCACTATTCTTAACATCTGACATGAAACAATGACTCATTTATCGAACCATAACAACCCTACAAGTTGGGTACTTTTATAATCATTTGCAGATGAGGAAACCGAGGCACAAAGTGGTTCGGTGGCTTTGCCTGAAGTCACACAGGAAGTGACGACGCTAGGCAGGTTGGTTTTAGAGTCAAGCACAGGGAAAAAGTGAGGGTAGGGGAGGAGAGCTGTGGGCATCAGGGCTAAAACAAAACGGACGAAAGTCTACTCCTGGCTCCCCGGGGACAATTCCTGGTGCCCAGCACAGGGAGTGGCATATGGTAGGTACTCAGTTAACAGAAGTGATGAGCGAGGCAGTTAGATAATTCAACAGCTCCTCTGACACAGGCTTGTGGTCAGTGGGGGCCGCGCTGGAGGAGGGCTGTAGGCCTCTGCCCTATGCCAGTCCCCCCGCAGCATCTCACTCCACTACCTCCCCGGCTCCTGCCTCCCTCCCTCCAGCATTTCAGACCTCTCATGCATGGGGCAGGCGGCTGGCAGTGTTCCTCCTGCCGAGAACAGCCACAGAAAATTGAGATCATTTCTCTGCTGTGTTGGCAGCTGAGAAAATGGTAATTTTTCCTATTTTCAATCCAAGAGTTCTTTCCTATTGGACAAAGGCCTCCTACCACTTCTCTCTCCCCAGGAGGGGCAGGGCCCGGGAGAGTGCGGTCCCCCAACACCCACCCTGGGGGCAGGTCGCCTCCCTGCCTAAGGGGCGTGGGCTGCAGAGGTCATGCGGGTGGCAGGGGGCTGGTGGTGGAAGGAGGGGCCACCAACCCAGCTCTTGCGGACATAAAACAGGGACACAGAGAGAGAGGTCAAAGCAACAGGTAATCTGGAGTCACTGCAGGGTGTTCAGGGATCCAGGGAAATTGGGTTTTGCTTTCCTGGAACACAGAGCCGGGACACATCCTGGCTGTCTTCCTTCCCAAATCAGAGTGGTCTAGAAGATCGCTGTCCAAGCAAGTGCCTATAATCCGCCTGACCGCTGGAGTGGGTTTTTGTTTTTGTTTTTTTTTTTGGTAAGGGATGATAATTAGTTAAAACAAAATCAGAATCTGTGACATAAACTGCAGCTAACTTAGCATCCCAAATGCCCCAGCTGAGATGAAGATACTGGCATCTGGCATCCATCACGGAGGCGATGGTGGGGGCCTGGCAAGAAGAGGCCGTGGAAGCATCCAGGGCTGCAGTTCCAGAGGTCCGAGCCCATCAGAGGCGGGCCGGACAGCCCCATGGCTCCTCGGCCGGGCGGGTCTGGAAATCAGCTTTGCCAATGCTTGGATCATCTCTGCTGCAGCCTGCCCCCTCCGCACCCTGGGCCTGCCCCCGATGGGGTGGCTGTGGGGCAGCCAGATAGGCAGCCACAGCCGGGACTGTGAGGGTCAATGGGCCAAAGGGAGCAGACAGAGGTCCCTCCCTGCGGCACTGACCCCACAAGTTCTGGGGCTCTGCAAGCCTGCAGCCCAGGTCACCCCTGCTCCAAACCCTGCTATGGCTCCCCATTTCCCTGAGCCTACAAGTCAATGTTCCTACAAGAGCCACCCGTCTGCCGCAGCTGTCCTCATCCCGCATTGTTGTCCAGCCCAGTCTCGCCTCCTTGCTGAATCTGAATGGTCAAGCCCACTCCTGCCCTAGGGCCTGCCCTCTGTAATATTCCCCTACTCGCTTCGTTTGCTTCCTACCTCCTTCCAGTGTGCTTAATGACACTTTATCAAGTAAGCATTCATTTTATACTGCACAACCCCTCCCAAAACACACACACACACACACACACACACACACACACACCCAATTCCCCATACCCTACCTTTTTTATTTTTCTTATAGCCCCTTTTGCCTTCTAACATATAATTCACTTATTTAATACAGTATATTTATTACTTGCTGTCTGCGTGCCTCACCACCTTCCACAAGAACACAGCCCCCATGAGTGCAGGGATTTTTGTTAAATTAAGACAAGTACCTTGAACGGCGCCTGGCCCACAGGAAGCCCCGACTGAACACTCACGGAGTGACGGGGAAGATGTGTATGTACACAAGTATGTGCACGGACTCATCTGACAAATCACCAAACGCCTATTTTGTCCCAGACCTCCCAGCAGACCACGGGAATACAGCGGCCGGGGAGAGGCCACCCACTTTCCAGGTCCACTCATGCTTACGGCCAGCCGGGAGGCCACACAGCACAGTTACGCTCACGGCAAATCGGCAAGGAGCTGAAGAAGGCAGTAGGTCTTTGCCCACCTGAGAATCAGGGTGGGCTTCCAAGAGGAAGTGTGGTTAGACTCCGGCCTGAAGGCTGAGCAGGAGATGGCTATGGAAGGGTGTTCTGGTCAGAGGGAACAGCATGTCCAGAGGCTCTGGCACGGAAAAGAACATTCATTCAAGGGACTGAAGGAGGTCTAGAGAGTAAGGGGAGAGGAGCTCGAGATGAGGGAGCCCACGCGTCTGTCTGTCCATGTCCGTGCTTATTCCCTGTGAGAGACAGACAGGTACGGCAAAGAAGACTTCCCTGTTCAGGGTTAGAAAGTAGAGCTGGTGTGGTGAGGATTCTGTGGAGGCTCAGTTTTGCCATCTGTAAAATGGGGATTGCAAGCACTGCCTTCGCCCGGCCGCTGCCGTGGAACTCAGATGAGCTTGTCGATCTGACCCCAAAGGGCTGCCTGATCTCTCAAGCATGTCTGGGTGTGCCCATGACCATGTGGGTGCACATGCGAGCGTGAGCCTGGGCCGCGAGCTCCCCGTGACACCGTTCTCCTGCCGTGACGAGTCTGCTGCATCGTCTGTATCAATCCACCCAAAACACACTCGCTTCTGGCCCAGAGCCATGCTCTCCAATAGCCCTGGGGGCGGCGGGGAGTGGAGGAGGAGGTCTGCAAGGTGGGGCCCCGCGCTTCTGGGCGAAGGTGGTCATCTTGTCCCTCTCCGTCAGACCCTCACCGTGCAAGGGGACAAAGGCCATCTCTGAGGGCTTGGGCTGTGCCTCCTTCATCGGACTGGGGCTTCTCTGGCATGAGACCGTGACGCCCCTTGTCCTACTGGGCACTCCCTGGGGGTAGAAACCATTTTCCCTCTTCTCCTTTTGTCCCTCAGAAAAGCAGGGAGGTTGTCACTCAGTGCGTCATTCTTTTTAAGGACTGGCCACCTCTGGGACTGGGTGCCTGGGCAAGGGTTCAGGGTTAAGGGTGTCCCGGCTGCCAGGGGACTGCTCTCTAGGGTCTGATGCCATTCAGACTTGGCTTCTTGGAGAAAGATACCTGTGAAAAGCTCAACTATTTTGAGTATTGTCCTGTTTACCCAGCTGACCCTGGGCATATCACTCCCCAGCTCTGAGAGCCCTGAGGTAGGGGCCTAGGAAATGGAGACAGGCTGCTAAACTCCGCCAGTAAGCATGTGCCCTGCCCCCTGCCTCCCGTGTGGGCAGAACAGGAAAAGTCACTCAAGAGAAGAGAGTAATGGGTTGCCTATCCTCACAGGCCAAGAAGGTGTGGGCGAGAATGTAGCAAGAGAATGCAGGAAGGATTCAAGTTTGATAAAAAGCAGAACTTTCCAGGGGGGCCTGGGGGCTTCAGTCGGTTTGGGCGTCTGACTTCAGCTCAGGTCATGATCTTGCCACTCGGAGTTCAAGCCCCACGTCGTCCGGCTCTGTGCTGACAGCCCGGAGCCTGGAGCCTGTGCCTCCCTCTCTCTCTCTGCCCCTCCTTGGCTTGCACTCTCTTTCTCTCTCTCAAAAATAAATGCAACATTAAAAGAAAAAAAAGCAAAACTTTCCAAAGGCAGAAAATTTAGGCCAAAAGGGATTTCCTTCAATTACCTTTTCCACCTTTTTCCGGCACCGAATTATTCATTCTTGCATTCATTCTCTCCTGCAATAACCATTGAGTAATCCAGGTAATTGCTTCCAACGTCCCATACATCCTGCTGGGTTGTCTCCAGAGCCTGGGGTGGAGGTGTGTGCATGGGGGGGCTGGGGGAGGCGGGACTGAAAGGGGCAAACAGGACAGAAGAAAGGAGAAGGGGACTTCTGGCCTCTCTGCCTGTGTCCCCAGAGAGGCTTGTGCCCTGTTATTGCACTGGCCTCCCAGAGACCAGTGTCCCATCCTTGGGGACAGCTGGAGGGCAGCAGAGCTGACTGAATTGATGGTAAGGAGGCCCCCTTTCCATGTAAAAAGAGTAAGAAAATAGAAAAAAATTCATTTTCTTAAAAAAAAAAACCCCACCACACCTGGCTCATTAATCTCTTATTAAAATTCTGTGTTGAGTACCGCCAAGGAAGAAGTAAGGAGAACTCTGGGGAGGGAACGGAGAGAGGGAAGCCGATCCCCTTGTTCGCATCTAATGTGGGCATCTGTGCAGGGAGGCACCGCACGGAGCAGAGACACGTTAAGGGACGAAACAGCAGGCTTGTCCATCACAACAAGAGATGTGGACGGGGGAGTGGGGGACACTGTCCCTTCATTGACAGAGAAGGAAAAAACTCAGAGAGGGAGATGGCTTCACTGCGGTTGCACAGCAAGTGGATGACAAATTCAGGATCTGAACCTCCGCCTCCTTTCTCCTAGGGAACTCTGATTTCAAACTACCTTGAATTTCAGAATTTGGGCCTTTTTCTCATCTCTTCAACTGGACGCATGAAAGAGAGCTGAAGATCATGTCCGGAACCCCTCCACGTTCCCTGTTGTGCCCGGCGAGGTCTGTGAGTGCCACTGGTGATTGGCTGTCTCGACTGGCTGGGACTCGAGGCTGGCTTGAGGCCAGAAGTGCATCTTTGGACAAAGCCGGGAGATGGGGTTGGGGGGGCGGCCACAGAGACGGTGGGATCCCTGCCAAGTGGCCTGGAGCAGACCGCCACTCCAGGAACTCCCTTTGGGCTCTGGTGCTAGTTCTGATTCCAGAACAAACTGGCAGGGTGACCTTGGCCAATCCCCGTCCCTCTCTGAGGGTCCGTTTCCTCATCTGCGTGAGGGCTGCAGCGGTGGCCGTGTGGTCCTTTTCAGTCACAGGTTTAGGGATGGACATCACCATGTGTAGGGCAGCAAGGCGAGCCCTCCCCTCGCCCCCACCCGCCCCCCTGCCCTAGGTGGGTGGCAGGGGTTGGAGTTAGTGCCTCTAAGGGTCTCAGTTTCTGCGGCCTCGTTGAGCACTCACTGCCAATCTCAGGCCTGGGGTCCGTCAGTTCCAGCCAGGCTGCCCCAGCGAGGGCCCCAGGCCCTCCCCTCATGTTCCAACGTGGCCTTGCCTCCTACAGCCGAGCACTGAGTTATCCTCAGGATTCTAATAAAGCTCATTTTCTGCCGCCAAGTTTATAACACATCCCCACCTACTGGTCTTAAACATAACAAGGCTGTGTTGTGGTGTAGGGCTCCATGTGGCCAGGACCAAGACGGGGGTGTGTGTTGGAGGGTGGGGGGAGCACCATTCCTCACTCCAGGGGTCAGTGCTGACCCTCTTCTGCGGTGTCCCTCGTGCATCTCCAAAGGGTCATCGGTGGGGTGGGGAGAGCGTGGCCCCAACCTACCAGGGAGGCTCGAGGTTGCCAGGCTGGGGACCAAAAGGTGAGGACGCACGCATCTGAGGTTGTGCAGTCAGATTGCCGTGGGACGCTATGTTCGTATCCTATGGAGTGCTGTTATAACATGTCACTCCAGAGACGTGTACCCTATATGTGCCCCTCAAGAGGGTGTGGGCACGGCCCTGCCCCATTCCTTTGTTCTCTTCCTGGTGTCTCTGCCTACCTCCTCCTTGTCCCGGCTTCTGCATGGCCCCCCTCTGCCTCCCACTGCCAAAGCTCCCTTTTCTTTCCTTTTTCTTTCTTTCTTTCTTTCTTTTTTTTAAAGCTTTACTTATTTATTTTGAGAGAGAGAGAAAGCAAAAGTTGGGGAGGAGCAGAGAGAGAGAGAGAGAGGGAGAGACAGAGAATCCCAAGCAGGCTCTATACTGTCAGGGATGAGCCCGACGTGGGGCTCAAACTCACGAACCATGAGATCACGGCCTGAACCGAAGTCGGACGCTTAACCGACTGAGCCACCCAGGCGCCCCCAGAGCTCCCTTTTCAGTTGTGACTGGGAGGGCCCCTCAAGACGGGGCTGTCTTCCCACCCCATCCCTTTCTTCTGAGCACCTACCATGTGTCAAGCACTGGAGAGTGGGGCAAAAATGAAGAACACATAGCCTCTGTGCTAAATGCAAGGACGTGGGGACCAGGAGGGGTGCACACGCACAAACAGGCTCACGCACACCCTTCACACACCCACACTCTGGTGCACGAGGAGTGCTGGAAAGGCCACACAAAGAGCCAAGGCTGCACTAGAAAAAGCCATTGTTTCTGTCACAGGGTGGGGGCTGCTGGTGGGAAGCCCAGGGGTAACAGAGGCAGACTCTCTGGACGAGATGAGGTTTGACTTGGGCTCTGATGGCGAGGTAAGGATTTCTGGAGGCTGGTATTCCAGAGGGAGGGGCTGGTGGGGGCAAAAGCGGAGAGGCAGGAAGTGCCACCGAGGAGAAGACGCAGACCCAGACAAGATCGTGTAGGGCCTCTGATCCCGGGAGGGGGCGGGGGGGGGGCAAAGGGTGTATCCTTGATCCTACAGGCAGCGGGGAGCCAGTGCAGGTTACTGAGTAGGAGGCTGACATTATCAGCTCTACAACACATTTAACCAGCACCCTGCCCCCCTAAACTCCCATTCAAACTAAAAATGGAGCAGAAAGCCTCCCCAAAGACCAGATGCAGGAAAGTGGCCTTCTCTGATAGTCTCTGGCAGAAGCCTTGAGGCTAAGGGCTGCTGCCCCACAGGCTGAGCTGGGCCCTAAAAAACGTAGTGGGGTTCTGTCCACACGTGGTATCTGCCCAGCGGTTCTGGCAGAATGTGAGGGGGGCAGGGCCGCGAGGGACTGCTTGTGCAAGATGGGGAGCACGAGGGAGACAGCCCAAGGTCACCCTGCCGGATGGCGCCAGAGTCAGACAGAAACCTAGGCTATCTGGCTCCCAGTCTGGCTGTGTGGTCAGAAGCCTGTGGCCTCAGTAGCCTGCCGGGCACCGAAGACTACAAGTCCCTCCCCTATCTCAGCATCTTTGGAGAGCCCAGAAATCCCAACCAACAGTTAGCTTGAAGTGAGACTAAATCCATGACCGCTTTTCTTGACAGAGGGACGGTCCGGGTGGGTGGGTGTCACACAGCCCCGAAAGAGGAAAGTCCAGGGAAGACGGGTTGTTTCTCAAGGGAGGGGAGGAACTTCTGCGATTCTGGCCTTATCCAGCTCTGGAGTGGGGAGTTCCCCAAGCTTTGAGCATCTCCTGGCACCCTTCCCTGAGGATGGGGAGATTGAGGCATGGCATGGGAACTCCGGGAAGGGGCTCAGAAAGGGAGCCAGGTAACCAGGAAGGGAAACCACGTGCTCAGTGGGGGAATCCCACCCCACCTCTGCAAATAGCTTCTTTCTGATTGCTGGTCAGCCAGGGGTCTTGTGCATACTAGAACTGGCTGTGTGGAGGGACAGAGGAGAATAAGCCCACCGTTCTGCCTCCACCACTCCAGGACTAACGGGGTGCAGAAAAGACAGGGACATCTCAGGAGGAAACGAAGCAGACTGCTACCCCTCAGGAGAAGCAGGGCCAGGACGCCAAGGCCCCACTGGGGCTGGGTCTCTGGAAGCAGGCAGGATTCCAACAGGTGAGGGAGGAGAAAGGATCTTTAATACCAGGCTGAGGGGTCAGGAAGCTGGGCAGTGGGAACCTAATAAGAGCGGCTGAGCTGCCCCCAGGTGGGGCCATGGCTGGGTTCTAGAAAGGAGACCCGACAATAAGACACAAGACCGCAGGAGCGGGGCAGAACCACGCCTAGACCCAGGCCCCAGCTCAGTTTCCTCCTGCTAGGCGCCCACTCTTCCTGCTCAGCAGGGCCGGGTCACAGGCACAGCCCCTGCACCTCCAGTGCCCAGACGGGCACAGCCCACCTCCCCACCCCCTCCCCACCCTCAGTCTTGCACACGGAGCTGAGATTTCTGGTTCCCAGCTGCATTCCCCCTGCCCCTACCCCCCTCCCGCTGCCCTGCCCATTTTTCTGATAAAGAACTGAGGTTGGCTGTGTCTGGTGAACTGAACTCAAACCGGCTCCCACCCAGAGTCAACCCGCTCCCCCCCCACCCCGGGCAGAGAAGAGCCAATCTACCCTAGAGGGAGGTTGGCCTTATTCCCCACCCACTCCTAACCCCAGGCCCCCAGATTCCCGGAACCCATTCCTTTCCTTCCTTCAACCTTGAGGAAGCGCCTTGGTCAGGGTGAGAGAGGCAGCTGGTTAGAGGCGGGGGGGGGGGGGGGGGGGGGGGGCAAGCTCAAAAGGGGCTTGGGCCGGCCCCTCAGGACTGGGCAGATGTGGGCAAACGCTGAGCCCGACACATCGAGGGTCTTCCATCAACCCGGAGAGCCCCCTGCCCTCTCCATCCAAGCCGCCTCCAGCCTGTCCAGGCTCACCCCTCAGCGTGGGGCGACAAAGCCCTCCCCACCCCCACCCCCGGTGGGGGAAATGTGTCCCAGGTCTGCTGGTTTCGTGTTGGGAGGGGGCAGGGGGCCTCTCTTCTCCATTCTCCTCCTCCGCCCCAGCTCTCTCCCTCTCCCCGCTCGGTCAGCGCCCCTCGCCTCCTGGAGCGCCTCCAGCTTGCGGAAGGCCCGCTGCAGCCTTCTCCCGTCGGCTCGGAGTTCCCACTCTGGGGAGGGGGGGGGGCGCTGTTCAGCGACCCTCTTTCCCCTACCCGTATCCCTGCTGTCCCACTGCCAAAGCGCGCCAACCCCGGCCCCTCCCTCTCCCACCCCCTTTACCGCGGAGCCCGGGGCGAGCCTAGGGAGCAGACGCAACAGATTGCAGAACGCGAGAGCGCGGAGCCCGTCCCCTCCGCGCGCCGCTCGCCGCCCCGGCCCGCGCCCGTGGCCCAGACCCCCGCCCTCCAGGCTCGGCTAAGCCGGCCATTTAGATGCAGCTCACAGGACGGCGGGCGGCGAGCGGCGAGCCGCCGCGGCTCCCGGGGCCCCGGTCAGTCCACTTCCCTTCCCGAGGACCGCCGCAGGAAGCCAGGCGGCCGGCGGCGCGGCCCCGCACCGGCCTGCGCGCCCGCGGCGGAGAAGACAGGATCCCCGCGGACCCAAACGGCCCCCAGCCCCGCAGGTTGCGGGGGTGAAAGTGGAAGGAGGGGCGGCCCGGATGCGATCTAGCGGATCCCTTGGATCCCCATAGATCTCCGTGGGCGGACACGCCCCCAGACTCTAGGGTTTGGACCCTTCTTTCTAACCAGGAAAAGATTGGAGTGCCTACCCCCCCCTCCCCCCACCGCCCTTTTCGGGAGCTGGGCTCGGTCCCCAGGGCGGGGCTCGCAGCCGCCGCTCCCGCCAAAGGGCTAGGGGACTGAAGGTAACTCGAGCAGCAGCCCGAGATGCCAGGCTGGGAACCGCGGCTGCGAGTCCGGAGGGTGGGGGCTCGCTTTTCTCCAGTCTCCCCTGTGCCCCCTCCAGCGGCGCCCGCCGCATCTTCACTTCCCAATCCGCTCCGCGACACTTACCGTGGGCGAGCAGCGCCGAGAGGCAGAGCAGGGCGGCGCCGCCGCGGCCCGACATCCTTGGGGCCATGGCCGAGGCGGGAGCGGGAAGGGGCCGAGGGGGCAACAGTCCTCGACGACTTGGCCCCAGGCTGGGCTTGGTCACATCCAACTCAGGGTGGCCGTGGCGCCCGAATGTCTCTGCCGAAGCTCTGGGGGGGCCAGGGAGTGCAATTCGGGGACACTTTGAGGGGAGGGGGCGTCCCAGGCGCCGCCGGCTACACCCTCGGAGCTGGTAGGGGCGCAGCTCCGGGCGGGAGGAGCCTCCACCTCCCCCGGCTGGTGCCCCCTGCAGGATCTGTGCGGCGAGGGGGGAGCCGCACGTGCGGTCCCGGAGCCCAGTGGCCACCGGCGTCTCGGGGACTGCCTAGAGCCAAGTGCTGGATCCCCCAGCCCCGAGGCCCAGCTCGAACCCGAACTCGCTCGAGGGTGCAGATTTCCGACGCAAGCCCCAGTTTCTTCGGTTTCGGTAGTAACCCCACATAGATAGCGCGGCTTCCTTCCTCCAAGCGCCCTGCAGCAGCCCCAGCATAGAAATTCCAGGTTAGGTGCAAATGAATGATTTCTTTCGCAAAGAAAGAGCAAATCCAGGCAACTTTAATCCATCTGGAGCAGGAAAAGTTTCCGTGCGGTGCTGAGACCGGCGACGCGGGTCGCCACCACCCTGGGCGACGCCGGGACAAAATGCCCGAGGCAGGCGGCCAGCAGCTCGTCCCCTCGCAGAGCTCGCTGCTCGGCTCCAGCGCGCTCTCTCCAGTCTCGACCAGGGCCCGGGCTCCACGCAGGCTGGCTCAGCGCCGCCTGCCCGGGCAGCGGCTCCGCGGCTGGGGCGAGGGTGGTGCGGCCGGAACGCGCTGCCCCATGGAGATGGGGCTCGGAGAAGCGGGGGAGCGGGACAGCCGGCTAATGCGCTCGACCCGCGCCCTCCCTGCCAAGGGTGCCGACTCCAGCCTCCCGGCCGGTAAGCCGTACTAGGATGGAGAAGGGCTCGGCCAGCCCGCCGCGGCCCCGAGCCGCTCCCCTCTCCTCCCAGGTCTCGCTGGCTCAGCAGAGGGGCACGCCGCTCCGCCTCGCTCGTCGCCTTCCCCGGGGGGACCTGCACAAACCTTGAACTTTTCGGGGGTTCAGAGTCTCCGATGTCTCCTTCTCCCCGCCGCCCCCGCCCTGCCCCCGGATACCGGCTCGCGCGCTGTCTCGGTGCAGCCGGGCATCGGCTGCCTCTCTCGGAGTCAGTTTGGGCGAGCGGAGCGCCGCGCCAGCCCAGGCTGCGGGCGGCGAGACCCGGGCGCCACGCCAGGGGCCGAGGCACGGGGCGCCCGCGCAGCCCGCGGCCAGGGAGGCGGCAGCTGGAGCCTACGGGGCCGAGCCGAGAGGAGGTGCCGGCAGGGGGGCCGGCTCCCCATGGACGTGTGTGGGGGGAGAAGAATCAAGGAGCAAAAAGCGAGAGGAGGTGGGGGGAGCCACAGTTGCACGAAGCCACCGCCGCCGCCGCCGCTGCCTCCTCGGCGCTCGCGCCGGCTGCTCCGCCGTAAATGACTCGAGAGAGACACACACACTCGCGCCCGCCCGCCCTCCTCCCCCGTCCGGGATTCAGCGCCCACCCCGGCAGTAGCGGGCGCGGAGCCTGGCGCGCTCGCTCCCTTCCCCTCCCCTCCCAGATTCTCCGTGGTCACGTGGGCCCGGAGCGCGCGGCCCACGACTCGCGCGCCTCGGAGACACCCCCCCACCCCCTGCTCCCCCCACCCCGGTCCACGTGTCCATTCCGCATTCCCAGCCTGGGGGCGCGCGCGGCTCCTTAATGAGACTCGGGCCGCGGCCGACCTCGCGATTCCGCTCGCCTCTCTTTTATGTTTTATTTTTTCCTCCCCATTGTAGGCTAGCGCTGGGGCCCGAGCGGGGCCGGCCGGCTGCGGTGGCTGCATTTCCCCCGGGTAGACGCCACCGCAACCACCGATGTCCCTTTTCAAAGGAAGCACGCTCCTCGCCGGGCGCCGGAGGTGCTTTCCAGCCGCTCTGCCAGAGGCGCGGGTAGGGGGCACTCTACCCCCACCCCCTGAGTCTGTGCGGGGCTCTCGGGGGGCACTGGGTGGGAATCGACCGAGCTGCCGCGCCCTGCCCCTCCGCCGCGCGGGAACTCGTCGGCTCAGCTTCGTTTGGGATGGATCTGGGGCGCAGCTGGGGAAAAACCCGTCCGATGCTGGGGGTGGGGGTGGGGGGTAGAGGAGGGGGACGTGCCTTTCTACAGGTTGTTTTGCAAGCCTTTAAAGGGACGTGCGGGTAGTGGTGGGGATCTGCCCCTCTGGCACACTCACCAGAGCACCTGCCGACGAGGGGGAGGGGCGACGGGGGTGGCGTTCTTTCCCACCGTCAGGCCGGTTCCATTAGAGCGCAACCCAGATCAGACCCGACAAGTCAACCGTCAACCGTCAGCCAGGCGTTCGATCAATGGCAATGATTTTATAGCATCCTTGGGTGTGGGGCCCCAGCCCCCAGGGGCCGGGTCTCAATCCCACTCAACTCGGGAGGGACGGGGTCTTCAAGCCTATGGACATACCTCTTATGGGGGGGGGGGTGACTATGGATCTTGAGGGCCACTCCGCCACACTTGTGCATGCGTCCAGAGAGTGTGGGGTGCGGTAGGTCAGAACAAGGCTAGCTGGGGTGCTCAATCTATGTCCCCCATGTGCCTGACTCTGCCCTAGACTTCTTAACCCTGTTATCCAGGAAACTGGCATTTTCTTTTTGGAAAATGGGCTTGGACGGTTCCTGGAAGCCTCCCTCCTCCCTGGCAGCCTGCTGTTGCTGTCTCAGCTTAGAACCGGGGCCTGCCGAGAGCCGCTCTCGCCCCTCCCCCATGCCCACATCTGTCTGGAGCTCCGAGGCACAGCTACCGAGGGCTGGCCAGGCACTTGGAGGCCCTGGGGATGGATGGAAGGTGCTGGAGTCATCAAGGAAGATGATTCTCATTAGGCCCCTAATGCCTCACGGCAATTAATGTCACCCAAAGGCTTATTAGCCATCCCACTGAGAGGCTAGCGAGGAGCTCCGTGTATGGAAGAAAGGGGGAAAAGAAGCCACCTTCCTTTCTCCCTCCCCAAATGGAAGGGGGCACAGGGCTTGTAAAGAGTAAGTCCAGAGGAGAGACACAAGTTTGCTTTTCTGAGCTGAGGACCCACTGCCCCCAGTGATGTGGAGCAAGCCATCCTCCCCAGATGTCTGCCGCGTGGGCCAGCATTTCCAGCCACTCTCCCAGCCTTTTCTGGAAACCGAGCCCAGGAGACTTCTGGTTCTTCTCTGCACCCCATCCACCCTCCCCTCCCCCGGCTCTTAGGTGAAGAGAAAGTAGCCTCCCCTCCCCCTCTCCTTTCACAACACTTCGGTGAGTGACTCCAGCCCCACAGGCCCTGCTTACAACAGAGAGCAAGGCAGACCTAGCCCATCCTCATGGAACTTCCACTCTAGAGGGGAAGACAGACTTTCAGCCAATCACTGATGGCCACTGTGTTAAGTTATAAGGCAACATACATTTTGGCTCCTCTTACAGAGGAGACTGAGGCCCAGGGTCAGGAAAGGGGGGCAGCCTGCTATGTAATTTCAGTCCCAGGTTCTTCTGGCCCCCCCCCCCACCCCACCGAAGAGTCTTCTGCCTGGTCAGCATATCTGATTATTCTCTGTTGCTCCAAGTGGCAGTTCGTTCTCCTCACCCTAGGGAGTGGAGGGCTGCTGGCAGCCCACCTGGAGAATAAAATGCCCAAGTTGTTCCAACTCCAGTGCCCCGTGGGCCTGTTACTGTTCTAGAGCTCAGGGAGAGAGCAGCGGGCAAGAGGTAGACACAGCCAGCTGCCATAACCATCCCAATCCCGTATGTCATTTACTGGGGAAGGGGCTCACACCTTCCTGCGGTCCTTTCCTGCCACACCCACAGACTGCCCCCACCTCACCTGTGGGGCTTCCTCATGGATCCCACCTGGAACCTGGGTAGAAGCCCAGACTGGAGGAAGGACTGGCATGTATGTACTCTTCTTCCCCAAATGGACGCCTTATTCATTCAGGTGGTGGCATCTCCTTTCTGCTGTTACCAGTTTGTTCAGGGTCAGGTGTCTTTCTAGCCAGAGGGCTGGCAATGGTTGGGGATGTCCTAGATCCCCAGCTCCTGGGAGCTGCCTGGAGCAGCCCCACCTTCCTGCCAGACAGCCAAAGAGTCAGTGGGGCTCTATGTCAGGTCCCTGTGCCCTGCGTGGATGTCCCCGAGGGAGCTAGGCTGAACCAGGCACCTGGCTTCACCTCTGCCACCATGGTGGACCTGATGACATCTGCCCTATCAGCATGTCCCCATGTTTCAGGATGCCTGCGGAGAAGAGAAGATGGACAGGCCAACGTGGGACTTCACTAAGGGGAAGTCACCATTTGGAGGGAGTTCCTGAGATTCCCCTAGAATCGTAGTCTGGCTCAGCTGGCGAGGGGCTCAGAGATGTCCTACATTAGCCCTCTCCATTTACAGCTGCAAAAACTGAGGTCATTTGATTCATTCATTTTATTAGTTAATTCATTTTATTAAATACTTCAACTTTTTTCTATTGAGCTCTAATTATATGTGAAGCATTGTGTTAGGTCCTGGAATACATCGGTTGGATAAGACAGACAAGAGCCAGATGGGGAAGTTCAAGAGCTTAGTTCTACAAACCCATATTGAGTGCCTAGTCATATAATAGCCAACATTTATTGAGTGTTTTTGATATGCCAGGCATCGTTCTGGGCATTTTGCATGCATTATTATCTGGGTTCTTACGACAACCCTGTTAAGTAGATACTATTATTGGGGCGCCTGGGTGGCTCAGTCTGTTGAAGCTTCCAACTCTTGATTTCGGTTCAGGTCATGGTCTCATGGTTTGTGGGTTTGAGCCCTGCCCTGGGCTCTGGGCTGACAGTGCAGAAGCTGCTTGGGAGTCTCCCTCTCTCTCTCTCTCTCTCCCTCACTTTCTGCCCCTCTCTTTCTCTCAAAATAAATAAATAAACTTAAAAAAAAAGTATATACTATTATTGCTATTTTCCAGATGAGGAGACGGAGATTCAGAGAAGGTTAAGTGTCTTGCCTAAGTTCGCACAGCTAGAAAGTAGCTGAGCTCCAACTCAGGTATGTAACCCATTTAACCACTTTTACTGTGAGGTGTAAGTTCCCAAGATGCCCTGTGACAAAGCTATTGCCTCTGACTGGAGAAACTCATAGTCAGTGGGGACATTCAATGCCGGGGGCGTGGGGGCGGCTGCGGAGGCAGTGCTGTGGAGGCCAGCACAGGGGTTCCCGGGGACAGGAGCCTCTGACGAGAGGGTAGTGTCCTTTGCACAGCACCGTGCTACAGCTAATTCCCCAGTGTGAATCCTCTGCCCCAGCCAGGCTAGGCCAGCCGGCACCATCACCAGGCAAGGGTCCAAATCCTGCTTAGTTACCCTGCTCAGTTTCTTTCTGTGTCCTGAGCAACCAGTCATTACTACATGGTTAATCCCCACCCTCCCCCATCCCCCCTAGTAGGGTGTCAGGTTCTCAATTAGGATTGTGATAAGAATCCACTATATTCTTATTGTATAGATAAGAAACCCGAAGCCCAGAGAGAGCTAGTGACTGGCCCAAGGTCACACAGCCAGTTATTGACAGACAGGAATATAACCCAGTGTAAGGATAAGCCTGGCACCCTGCCCCACAGTGTGGCCATCCCCAAAGTTTTACCACCTGTCTCAGTCCTACTGTGGACTTGGGAACCAGTCTTCTCTTTGATGGAGGGATTGAGGCTCCCAGGTCGTTATTTTGGGGGTTCAGCCCTCATTTGGTTCAGCTCAGACCTTAGATTCGGTTTAGTAATTGCATTTACATCCTCATTCACTTATTCCGTCTCACTTTGGACACCTCTTGCTCTCTGAAGCCTTCCTGGACACTCCCTACACCCATCTTTATTTTGTGCACTTGAGGGGTCTTGTTTCCTGAATCCAAGCATGCATTGCATTGTGTCCATGTGTCTTCCTTCTGTCCTCCCATAATGGGGAGACCCAGGAAAGCAGGCACCATGTCTCTGTTGTCCCCATTGTATACCTCTGGGCTGACACCTGTTGGGTGCTCAGTTAATGGCTATTGAATAAATGAATTCTTGACCACCTACTATGTGTATGGAGCTAAGCTAGCTGAGTCAAATGGTCTCTGCCCTCAGAGAGCTCACCGTTGTGTGGAAGAGGTAGGGATTGTGAGGTAGGGGAGCTGGGAGCACTTTCACAGAAGGAAGCACAGGAGAGGTGGGGGCTGGAACAAAGAGCATCTAGTTCAGCCTGGGTCTTGGGTGGTGGGAGGGCTTCCTGGAGGAGGTGAGCTTTGAGCTGCACTGAAGGAACGGCAAGCGGGGGCACATCAGGAAAGTAGGGGGGAGAGGCAGGAGAGGAGGCGGCTGTAGGAAGAGGGCGCAGCTTTCATGCGGGCTTGGAGCTGAGGAGGGGGGCGGTACAGTATGATCTGGAAACAACACGGCTGGAGCACTGAGAGCCGGGGTGGCGCTGGGGACGGAGGCTGGAGAGGCAAGCAGGCACACAAAGGTATATGCCTGTGATGCCACGCACACCCACGTTATTATATTCAGTTACAACCTCACACGTACACAGGCAAAGACACTGAGATGCTTCTAAAGCGTCTTAACAGAGCATGCGTGTGCATAGCCACACACACACACACACACACACACGCACACTCACCAACTCTGCAAAATGAGTTGCCCCCTGAACCATCTGTTTGCGGTCTTTCTAGTTTCATTTCCCCAGAGCACTCCACGTTCGGTTCTTCCGGGTTGCACGCTCCCTCCAGCCCCTACCCTCTGCCAGCCCTGACTCTAGCTGTCCCCTTTCCCTTCCTCCCTCGGGCACACACTGACAGTAAGCTAGGACCACCCCTGGGCACCCGGCCAAGGGAGGATTTGGACTCCGGCCATGTGGGCCTGGGCTCTGCTCTCCTGTCTTTTCCTCCCCACCCCCCACATGGCTTCACTTAATTCCAGGGCAAAGTTCTGATCAAATGTGAAGCAGAGAAATGGAGAGCCAGAACTGAGGAGAGAGAGAGAGAGAGAGAGAGAGAGAGAGAGAGAGAGAGAGATACAGAGTGAGCGAGCACACTCTCTTTGCCAAGGCCCAGCAGCTAAATGGCAGTAAACTCTTGGTTTTCCTACAACTTACTCAAGTTCTCTTTTGTTCGCCAACGTGACTGCCAGGTGCAGGAGGAGGAGGAAGAGCCCGGGGCCCAGCTTCTCCGCAGAGCCTCCCAAACCACCGTCTGTGATGCCACAGAGTTATGGAGCCAGCTCTGCCGGGCTCCTGGGCTTCGCAGCACCCGGACTCCTGCTTGGGGTGGAGAATGCCAGGCCGGGCTGCTGGGGAGGCTGAGAGGGGGAGCCAGGTGTGCTGAGCGTTGGCGAGGAAGCCCTCACGCTGTAGGCTTGTACGCCTGTTCAAGGCCATCTGGGAAATCCATGAGTGCTACAGGTGGGGCCAGGAGACCCAGGACCCTGGGCGACTCGCCTGACTTCACACAGGGAGCTCCTTCAGAGCTGGGATCCAAACTGGGGTTCTCCTTTCTGCTCCTGTAAGATGGGAACCCTTGCTTTCCCTTCCCACCCCACCCCCAAATCTGATTCTCAGCGTCTTTATGTCTCATCCTTGCTATAAGGCCAGCTCCGGTGCCCCGCTGGAGCAGGATTAATTCCAAATTGCCCGGATTGGCATTTAGCACTTGACACACACCTTCTCCTCACCTTTAGCCACTCTTCCCCGTGACATCGGCTGTGCACTTCTCTACCTTGGGGGCACTTTGCCTGCTGCTCTTCCTGCTTAGAAGCCTCGTTCCTCCTTCCCCACTTCCTCGTGGAGCCTTATCTGCAAAGCCTTATTCATCACTCCAGATGGAATCAATCGTTGTCTGCCTTGTAGTTCGGATTCGCCTGATCTCTTAGCTTTTCCTATTCACTTATAAAATCCTTAAGGACAAAGATTATATCTTATTCATCTTCAGATCCTTCCACAACACTGAACACGGTCCCATACATGCAGCAAGTGTCCGACAAATGGTTCGTGAACAAATGAATGAATACAGGAAGGGCAGAGGGGCAATCGTGGTTTGGACACGTGTCCTGCAATGGCTCAGACACTTCCCATCCATCACCTATCTGAATCCTCACTATGTAGCTGAGTGGTATGTAAATATCACCCCCCTTGGGTGATGAGGAAGCTGAGGCCCAGAGAGGCAAAGTAACGTGCCCAAAGCTACACAGCTTCGAAAGGGGTGGGGCCGGGGTTCTGTTCCAAGCCTGTCTGTCCCTAATGCTTGGTCTTGTCACCTGCTCAGAGCATAATTATAAATGTCCTCTGAGGCTGATCTCCCATGACTTCTCATGATTACCTCAAAATCCAAAAGCAGGGGGTGAAGAGAGTCTGGGGGTGATGGCAGTGTCTTCTTCACTTGGAGACTCCCCTCCTCCCTTCTGAGGCTAAGTGAAGGCATCCTTGTCTCCACCTTGACACCTGTCTTTCAGATCCTCATAGGCAGCTACCCGGGGCTGTCTAGTGGGTGGTTCGAACCCTAATTCCTGGAGCCAGGCTGTCTGTGCTCAAAGCTCAGTTCTGTTGCCTACTAGCTGTGTGACCTTGGGCAACTGCCTTAACCTCTCTGTGCCCCAGTGCCTCATCTCTAAAATGTGGATATTGGTAGTTACCTACCTTGCAGTGTCACGAAGAACTTTGGAGCAGTGACTGGCTCATGGTAAGTCCTGTGCCTGTCTGCTGCCGTTATTATCCACATGTGTGCCACCTCTGAGAGGCAAGCCCCAAAGGGTTTGCCTTCTCCCTTGTCTTTTGAGAAGAGTGGCCTCCATTTCTTCCTGTGCGTTCTTGACGGGCGCTCGAAACTCTCTAGGCCTCCTCTGTAAGATTAGGAAGCAAAATTGGGCAGGGAGAACAGCTCCAAGGAAAAGCCAAATCAAAGTGACTTTTGTGGTGACAAATGCTTAATAATAACTTTACAAATCCAGTTGAATTACTATGAATAACAACCCCCTTTTTTTTTCTTGTATGGATACCGCTCCCATCTCCCAGAGAGCACACAGCTACAACCCTGAAATCCACCCAAAAGAATCATTACCAGGAAAACAAGCTAAAAATAACCCCAGAGGAAGCAGTGCCAGCTGAAAAGCAGTTCTTTGGAGGTGGGGGGTGTCCAAGGAACTGTTCTGTTGCTTCTGGGGTATAATTCTTAAATCTGGAGTTGCTTGGAGAGGTGGGGCCTGTCTCCCTGCCCCCACAGTCTAGGCCCCTAGGTCAGCTTTAGTATGGTCTTTGGGCATCTGGCCTCCTGCCATCTTCTAGTGGGCCAAGGAAGGCTGTGGCATGTTGAGGCCCTGTTTCTAGTCCTTCCGCCGGCTTGGTTACTACCTTGTGGAACCCCGGCCTCCTTTTCCCTCGAGGGCCGGGATCACTTGAGCTGGCTGGGCTGCCTCTGCCCCATCCCGCGGTGAGTTGGCCTGACCCGGAGGCTGCTGTCCTCCCCCGAGGGTTTCCCTGTGGCAGACAGCCTCACCACTTTCTCCTCAGAGCAGGCCCCATTTTCCAGGTAAAGAAAAGAGGCTCAGAGAGGCTGAGTCACTGGTTCAAAGACACACAGGAGGAACAGCACAGAGTTGGAATTTGAACTCAGGCACGTCCGCCTAATGCCAAAGATGAGGAACGTTCCTTTAGGAAGTCCTGAAATGAGGGGCTCTTCTTCGCCAGGGCCCACACGGTGGGGGTGCAGGGGGGTGCTCAGAATATGGCTGAGGCCATGTCTGCCGTTCAGATGGGGCTTCCCAAGGCAGGTGCTTTTTGTCTGCCATCAGAAAGGGGCTCTGTTTCCCTTTAAGCCCGGGCGGGGTGTGGTGCTCCCCTAGGCAGGGACCTGTGTCACTCAGACACTCAGGGCTTTCCACAAGGCAGGGCTATGCTTCCCCCATCAGGAAAGGGGTTCCCAAGGACAGGACTCTCCACTCAGTCTGGCACATCCCCAAAAGAAGACTGTCTCCCGTCAGTCTGAAGAGGCCTTGGGGTAGGGGACCTCAGGCTCCCCCACCAGGGGCCCCGCCCTCCTCAAACTAAGTCTTTGTCATACCTTCTCCCTTTCCCCTTGCTTGCCACTTCCTTGGGATTCCAGAGGTCCCGGCTGGCCGGTGACAGCCCAACGAATGGGAAGGGCAGAGGCACAAACATGGGGCTCCCCTTGGCAGAGACCATGACTGTTTTTCTCCTCCCAGGGAGATGGATGTCTGTCCCTGGGAAGGCTGATGGCTTCTCTTCCTGAGAGTGCCGCAGTCCTCTTGATTGAACGTGTCCCTGTAGTGATGAGGCCAGCTCTGGGGATGGGGGCTTCTGGTTCCCCCTGCTTGGCCTGCAGGCTCCGTCCGTCTGGGGAAGATAGATGACGTTATTCCAAGCCGAGATGATGCAACCAAGGTCAGAGTGAAGTGTTTAATTGGAATGTCAGGGGCCGGGGCCTGGCTCTGCTCGGGTGATTGATTCCTGAGCGGTGCTTGTCAGAGGCGCAACCACGGCAGGGGGAGGAGGTGCGGGCGGTGTGTGAGTGACCCTGGGGAGGCTGCCAGCCCCTGTCCGTTCTGCAATGAGGGCAACCAGTGGGCCTCTGCATCTGTCCGTGGCTATGACTCCTGCAAAAGGGAAACCGAGGCACAAGGAGATTGGGGTGACATAACCAGAAGCGTTAGTGGTTGTAAGAATGCTGGAGCTTGGAACCTCAGCCTTCATTGCTGGCAGACAGCTTTGTCTTCCTTCTGCTCTCAGTTCTCCCTGGTCTCCTGACAGGTCCTGACTGTGTGCTGAGAGGAGGTGCTCCGTGTGCTGAGAGGAGGGCTACAGAACAGGACGTGGTTGTCCCCTGGCACAGACGGGACACGGCCCATCCTACAGCTTCCCCTCACCCGGCCTGCTGAGGAGAGTGGCAACAGAGTTTACAAGCCCTGATCCTCGTCCCAACTGGCAGGAAACTCTTTCATAGTCTCCAGAGACTAAGCAGTCACTCCCATGTGGCAGAAACTGAAGCAGGGGGCTGGGCTTGGGGCCACCCCACGAGCAGCTCTTATACATCCCATGGTGGTCCTGTCCCAGGAGTTGAGGAAGAGCCTTGAGTGGGCAGCAGACAGCCCTGTCCATCCTGCCTCCCATCTTAGAAAGCTTGACTGCAGGGCAGTGCTGGATGGAAGGAAGCCAAGGCAGGGGAAACGTGAGGTGTTCTGAGTATAAATAGCCATGGTGGGTGTGCTCACCCTCCTTGCTTGGGTGTTGCAGTGAGTCAAGGGAAAGAACAGGTTGGGGAGGTGGCCAGGGAAGGGGAGCCAAGGCTACAGAGAGAGAAGTGACACTTGGGCTCGGGATAGAGTGGCATCTGCAGAGGAGGGGCTGGAGGAGTTGAGAGAGCTGAAGGTTTAGAGCTTGGATCTGTGCTTTAGGGCGACTTAAAGGGGAAGTTGGGATTGGAGGTCTGGGCTGGCAGAGGGTGCACAGAAGTCCCTGGGTGTGAGCTGGAGGGGGCTGCTGTCTCCAAAGCATACCCACTGTTTTACATCTCCGCGTCAGAAGGCTGGATCCAGAGCGTTACATTTTGTTACTGTGAACGTGATCACCGCTGTAACCATCCCCACGGCCATGATCACAATGGTCCTCCACATCACAGCTCTCATCTCGTCACCACCATCACCGTCACCACCATCACCATCATCCTCAGGGTTATTGTTATCACCAATCATCAATCACTGTCCTTGTCCTGCCTTCCATTACTGCCTGGTGGTTGACAGTTTATTCCAAAGCACTTCCATATCCTTGCTCTAATGAGAATTAACCAGAGGCTTGTGAAGCAGGCAGAGTTGCCCTGATTACCTCTATTTCGCAGCAGAAGAAACTGAGGCTCAGTGATGGTAAGTGACATGACCGAGGTCGAACAGCAGGCTCATTGACAAGCTGTTACTAGAACCGAGTTCTTATCCACTGGCCCAAAGCTCTTCCTACTCCACCTTGCTGCTGTGGGACCACCATTGCCTTCTCTTTCCTGCACATCCTGCTCCTACTTGGCATCAGCATGAAGTGGCAACGAAGACTTTAGCTTTGATAAAACAAGAGAGGTTTTAGCCACAGTAGTCCAGGCTTAGGTGTACCTGGAGGCCTGTCCCTCCCCTTTATTCTAGTTTCCTCATTTCCACAAGTACCTTTTGGGCGTGATGAGGTCTAAAGACTCTTTCTACCCTGTTCGTCTGTGATGGTGCCATGAGAAACATCATAGAAAGAGAGAGAGAGATAGAAAAAAACAGTGACGTGGAGATATAGACACACATAGACCAAGATAGAGATGCAGAGAGACCTAGAAGACCCAGCTGGAAGACTCATTAAGATGCAGAAAGATATAGAAATAGACACAGAGACAGGAAGCAGGAAAGGGACTGAGAACATGTCAGTGGAGACTCAGGAGGCCAGAGCCCAGGAGGAGAAGCAGGAGGAAGCAGCTACTGCTCTGTATGGTGGTCTCCACACTGCACCCCTGCCTATTTCAGAGTGAGAGCTGCCCAAAGCAAGGACCGCCAGGGAAGCCGAAGGTACTTCTGAGGGGCTGCGGTGGTGTCGGCAGCTCCTGCTGTTTGTGTGCCTGTGTGTGCCCCTGTGAGTGTGTCTGTGTGAGCATCTCAGTGTATGTCTGTGTGAGCATCTCAGTGTATGTCTGTGCATCTCTGATGTGTCTGTGTGTGCACGTCTGTGTGTGCGTGCATCTCAGTGTGTGCCTGTCTGTGTGTGCATCTCAGTGTGTGCCTGTGTGTGCATCTCAGTGTGTGTCTGTGTGTGCATGTCTGAGTGTGTCTGTGTGTGCACGTCTGAGTGTGTCTGTGTGTGCATCTCAGTGTGTGTCTATGTGTACATCTCAGTGTGTGTCTGTGTGTGCATCTCAGTGTGTGTCTGTGTGTGCACATCTGAGTGTGTGTCTGTGCATCTCTGAGTGTGCCTGTGTGTGCATCTATAAGTGTGTACCTGTATGTGCATCTCTGAGTGTGTCTGTGTATGCACATCTGATTGTGTCTGTGTGTGCATGTCTGAGTGTGTGTGCATCCCAGTGTGTGTTTGCATGTGCATCTGAGTGTGCCCGTGTGCGTGCCTCTGAGTGTGTGTCTGTGTGTGCATCTCTGAGTGGGGTTGCAGCTTCGGAATTCTTTCGCGTGCACACCGGGAAGGGTGTTGGGACCTCTCTCACAGCTTTCTAGCTCCTTATAGCCAGGCCCCCACAGCAGTATGCTTGCTGATTGAGCCACCTCTGGCCGTGTCACAGAAATCTGGAAAAATGGGATGTGGTGGGGGTGGGGCTACAGGTGTAGGCTGCATATAAGGGGGCCGGTGGGGGGCTCCCCACTCTCTTACACAGAGTTGGGGATGGCTTCTTCCTTCGTTCAAGGCTCTTTTGTCAGCGCTCAGCTACAGAGCCTCTGCAACACTGGACTGGAGGTTGGGCTCAAGCTCAGCGTGGGCACCAACTCACGCTGATCTTGAGCAAGACTCTTGCTGCTTATGTTCATGACAGGTGGGAAGGGGTGGGTTCTGCCTCCTGCCAGTGTGGGGAATGCACTGCTTTAGCAACTAGCTTCCTTCGGGGTGCTTCGTGCCCCAAAGCCCTGCTTTAGGGAAAGATGGCCAGGGCTGCCTCGCTGCTGGTGTTCCAGCAGGCCCTACATGGCCAAGCACTTGTGGGGGCGGGGGGAGCATCGCTCGCACCTTCCCATCATCTGTTTAATTCACAAATCCGGCATTGTCACTTTCCCCCTTTAGGACCTCTTTATGGCTTCCCATTGCACCCGGAGTCCAGGTGTTTCCACTGAGACCCCTTGAAACTGCTGCAGCATTAGACCTACAAGCGGCTGGGCCGCTCCCACCTCACCCCCACCATGTTGGTCTCCTCTCTGCACAGCCCTCACTGCGGCCACAGGTTCCCCTGGGTTTCGGCTGGCTGGACCTGGGGCGGACCTAACTCCAGGGCAGGCAACCCAAGGCTGCAGGGAGCTAGAGCGCAAGACAGAGTCCAGGAAAAGGAGGTGGGGTCAGGGCCTTAAGGCATTGAGGCAGGTGAGCACAAGGGAAGAGGGGGCCTGAAGCTAGGAGGAAGCACAAACCACAGGTAGGAGGGTTGGCTGGACCTGGGCTCTGCTGGGGGATCGCCAGCAATCTCCAGCTCCCAGGTGAGACAGCTCACTTGTTTCCTGACAGTAACACCCCCATCGGCAGAGGGAGGGACCCAGCGAAGCGACACCGAAACATGCATTCCCGGATTGCTTTGCACCCATGTCTCCCCCACTCAACTCTTTTCCTCTGGTTTCCCACCTTAGGTGTTAGCCACAGAGGACCGTGTTCTGTGAACGCGTCCTGCTGTTCAGCTGTTTTGCACACGCGGTGCCCTTTGCCTGGAGCGCCCCCTCCCAGCTGTGCCCAGGACACTCGGCCCTCAGGTTGCCTCCTCTGGGAAGTTTTCCTGACCACCCCCTGCCTCTCCTGCAAAGCTGATCACTCCCTCCCCTGCCCCATATGCCCTTTCGATTGGCCCTCCGTGCTTGGTCTCTGTCTTCCCTATTAGACTGAGAACTTGCCAAGGGCTGGGACTGTGACTTTCATCTCAGCATCCCCAGCTGCTGGCACCGGGCCTGGCATGCAGGCAGCATTGAATTTGTGTTGGACAAATGAATGGCTTCAAAAGTTCCTTCACTGACAGCGGGAAGGTGGGAGGAAGACCAGGTTGGGGTGGGCTGGGGAGAGAAGGTGAGTGAGGTTTGGCAGGCTGGCTTTGGGATGTCTGTGGATTTGGACATGGGGGCACCCGGGATGAGAGGGGCATTTGGGACTGGAGCTGGGGGAGCGGGTCTGGACTGGGGAGAGATCTGGGAGCTGCACACTATGGGTGGTAGCTGGAGCGATGGGGTGCATGCCTGTGCTCAGGGAGAAAGAATAGAGAGAGAGAATAAGGCAGCTGAGCAAGGATGGGCTGGAGGAGGACAGACTCCCCCTTTCTCCAGCTACCTGAGCTGGGGGCTGCCCACCAGTCCTTTGGGGCCAGAGGCATCCAGCTTCATTTTGGGAGGAAGGAGGTGTTCAGGATGAAGGTATCTACGCAGCTCCAAATAGCTATTTCCCTCCCTCCAGTCCCTAGGTTTCAGTGGATGACAATTTTCCTTGTTAATGAGCATGCAGACGAGCCGCTGAGATTTTCTTCGGCTCACCCTCTTCCAGGTAGTCAGCACCCCCCTCTCTCTTTCCATGGGTAGGCACTACCAACGAGGGATGGGTCAGCCTCACTACAAGGCATGTTGGGACTGCAAAAACCTGGTGAGGGCAGGGGGAGCCAGGGTGGAATAGACGGGGGAGGGCAAGGCCAGGCTTCGAGGCTAGGGCCACGGTGGAGGACAGGTCTTTTCAGTGCTTTAGCCCATGGAACACACAGCCACCATGTATGTAGTGCCCTCAACACGCCCAAGCACAGCAGCAGGCACGATATAGGTGCTATCTCCAGTGGTGTCCTTTCTGGCAGGGAGCTTGCTGTTTTAAAGACGAAGAAACTGAGGCTCAGAGAGAATATGACTGTCCCATGGTCACGCAGCAGGAAGTTGCAGACCCAGTGTTCAAACTCAGGCCTCTGGGACTCCATAGTCCATATCCTTCTGGAAAGTCACAGTGGGAAGGGATGTTTCGCAGAACTGGAAACGCTTGTCACAGAGGCTGGATGCATCCCAGGAACTGTGACCTCAGGACGGAGTGCACCTGATGTGGCTTTTGTCTTTGGGGTCATCATTAGCACTGCTATCTGGTTATTTCCAGCTGTCCCCACTTGTCCTTTCCTACATGGTAGGATTGCACTGCCTGGTCCCCTTGTGTGGGGCTCTGTGTTAGTTCTGACCCCTGACTTGTGAGCAGAATTGACACCTGACACCTGTCACTTCCAGGCCAAGCACAATTGTCAAAGTGAGACCTTCCTTGGTAGAGGACTAGCAACAGGAAAGATGTTAACTGCTCCATCAGTCTGGGGTCCAGTGACGCCTGGGAGCAGAGCCCCCTCTTGACTGATGATGGAGATCAGCGTGAGCAAGAAATAATGTGGTTTTCAGCCACTGAGATTCAGGGGTTATTTGTTACTGAGGTGTAGTGTAGCCGATTCTGACCGATACATGCCTTTTTTTCATAGCTGTCAAGAGGTAGGTAGGCTTCCAAGGCTCTGTCCCTGCTGGCCCAGGACCGTCACTCCCTGAGCCCTTCTTCAGAAGGACTGCCGAGGTATGTGGACATTCCCACCAAAGCCAAATTGAGATCCTGATGCTGCCTTGAGTGCAGAATCTGAGAACAGGATTTCTGGGAGCTTCCCAGCTCTCCAATGCTGCCATCAATGTCTGTCAATAGTTCCAGAGCTTACAAAGACTGCTCATGTGGATTGCCTAATCTCTGTGAAGGAGCCACGGCTGTTCCCATTTCACAGATGGGCTGCCTGGGAGCCATAGAGGTTAAGGAACTTAGCCAGGCCACAAATCCTGGGGTGGATCCAGTTATGTGGCAAGCATGCCCAGTCCCGTGAAACATTTCCTTTCTAGCGTGACTTTCTGGAAGGATATGGACTATTTGAATGACAGACCAGGAAGCAGAATTTGGATTCTTGGCTCTATTCCCCTTGGGTTTCCCATACTGTGGACCAATAAGGCCTAGGTTCCTAGGAAGGAATGCAAACCAGAGAGGAGGGTTTGGTAGTTAGTGAGAAAGTTCCTGAAGATGGGGAGAGGAGTCCAAGGGGGAAAACCTAGTACCGCTAGAAGGTTCCAGAGTTCCTGTTGGGGGTGGCTGGTCAGCAAGTGGACCATGTGGGCAGGACGGGGCCTACTGGACTCTACAGTGACTCTGGAGCTGCCCCTGTTTTGTCCTCATCCTGTAACTCTTTGTGCCTCATTTCCTCAAGTGTAAACTGGGGATAATAACAGAGCTTCTCTCATATGCTTGTGACAAGGATGGAAAGAGATAATGTATATAATGGAAACACAGTAGTACCTGTCTCTCTCATAAGTGCAAAATAAGCATCAGCTCCTGTGTCATCATTAGCGTCACCCTCCCCCACCCCAAACATCATCATTCTTATGACTTTGGATAAGTCACTTCTACCCTCTGGGCCTCAGCTCCCTTACTTATAGAATGGGGGCAGGACATATGTGGGAACCCTGTGATAATTAGGGTTTATTGAGTGTTCCTCATGGGCTTGGAATTTTTTTCTTAAATGTTTATTTTTTTAGCAATTTTTTAACGTTTATTTTTTTGGGAGACAGAGACAGAGCATGAGCAGGGGAGGGGCAGAGAGAGAAAGAGGGAGTCACAGAATCCGGAGCAGGCTCCAGGCTCTGAGCTGTCAGCACAGAGCCCGACGTGGGGCTTGAACTCACGAGCTGTGAGATCATGACCTGAGCTGAAGTTGGACACTTAACTGACGGAGCCACCCAGGCGCCCCATCAAATGTTTATTTATTTTTGAAAGTGAGAGAGAGAGAGAGAGAGAGAGAGAGAGAGAGAGAGAGAATGTGAGTCGGGGAGGGGCAGAGAAAGGGAGACACAGAATCTGAAATAGGCTCTAGGCTCTGAGCTGTCAGCACAGAGCGCTACATGGGGCTCAAACTTGGAAATGGTGAGATCATGACCTAGGCCAAAGTCGGACGCTTAACCCACTGAGCCACCCAGGCGCCCCTGCTTGGTACCATTTCTAAGTCCACTTGCTCCCTCAAATATCAGTTGGCAAACAGAAGAGCTGGGTTCTACCCCAGACCATCTGGCTCCAGGGGAGCCTTAACCACTGCCCTGCAAGCATTAAACTTACAGCATAAAGCCTCCCAGGTGGTGGTGGGTTGCTTGTGCAAGACAACGCGTGATGCTGCACAATCACAATGGGTCTAGGGCCTCTGATAAATAAACTGTATTTGTAATGATGCGTAAGCTATGTTGAGTCTGTGAGTATTAAATGCCTGTGTGTGTGTGCATGCACTCCTGTGTGTAACTGATGTGCTGTTCCGTGTGCGACTGGATCCCTGTGAGAGATCATGTGTATGTTCTGTGTATGTGTTGGTTCACCTGTGATATTGTTTAATCTATGATGACTGGTCTCTGTGTGTTTCAGTCACATGTACATTTGTGGGGGTGATACCTTGTGAACTGAGTGTGTGTAGGTGTTATTGTGTGGGCTGTATGGGCCACTGTGGACGTATTTGTAGTGATATGTGAGTTGTGTGGTCTGGTTGTATATGTGATACAGTGTGTGTGTGTGTGTGTGTGTGTGTGTGTGTGTGTGTGTGAGAGAGAGAGAGAGAGCACAAGCTGGCACACATAGATGTGTGTGGTGTGTATTTGGGTGCCATGAGTGAGTGTTCGCATGTGCATCTGTGTGAGAACCAAAAAACTGTGTGTGTGTGTGTGTGTGTGTGTGTGTGTGTGTGTGTACGTGTGTGTGGCTAATCATGTCCCCGCATGCAGGGTGCTGGGGTATGCCAGCATGTGTCCCAGTGGGCTGAGTGCCCTGTGTGTGTCTCTGAGAGCCAGAAGGCCGGTGCAACGTGGGCTGGGGAAGCTGTTGAGTTAGAGGGGTTTAAACAGGCTTCCTGGCTGGCCTACGTCCAGAGCTCCCCTCCCAGCCTCTGCAAACACTGCCTAGCAGACGGGCTGAGTTTTTATACATGTGGAAACAGCCCTCTAAATATTTACCCGCCAGCCTGGTAGAATGGCCTGCTTCCCTTCTCTGCCTTCTCTCTGCAAGTGGAGCTCCAAGCAGGAGCTCAGCTCTCCTGCCACTCTGCCCTCCCTGGGGTTCAGCCCGGTGGCCCCTGCTGCCCCCCAGGAGCAACGAGAAGGGAAGCTGGAAGCCCAAGAGTGGCCCAGTTCTAGTCCTGGGTTGCTCTCATTTGCACATCTCTCATCCTTGCCTCCACATCCACTCAGGTGGACAGACATAGTCTTATGCACTCGTGGCTATCCCTTATCAGCTAACCCTACTTTCATGCTCGGGTACACCTGAACTTGTAGCCTTAGCTTTCACATTCAGCCCACCTTCTCTTCTTCATGTGTCTGCCCTTCACCCTCACTCTGCTCTCAGCCCTGCCCACGCCTGTGGATTCAAGCTCCTCCTCTTCCACCCTCTCAATTCTAGGAGCTTCTTCCCAAACTGCTCAGCCTTTTCCCAGCCTGCTCACCCTGACTGGGACCCTGTGGGCGGCACCTGCTTTCTCAAGGCCGCGAGGTCCTAGCGAGGCTGAGGCAAAACTCTGTCCATGGTTCTGAATCACATGCCTCCAAGGCACTTTACCCCTCCTCTATCTTGGGACGTCTGTGGGAACGAACACTTATCTAAAAGTTTTCAGGAATTCTGAGTCTTCGTAGAAGAAAAAAAAAAGATTGCATATGCATGCACATGCACACAAAGACTGAGAGATAAGAGAGAGACAAAGAGATATAAAAGGAGACAAAGAGGGAGACAGAAAAGGACACAGATACACACACACACACACACACACACACACAGGTGCAGACAGGAGAAGCCACTGGAAAGTCAGAAGTGCTGAGAGATTTCCAGAGAGAGAGAAAAAAAATGGCTTTTGTTTTGACATCACTTTCAAATCATCCTACTTACTAAGAAGTCATGTTATTTTCCTCTGGGAAGTTGGGGGAATACGTGCCCCCTGATTCTATCTGCTGGAACAACAACTAATTAAGGGCAACCCTCAGATGTTTCAACTCCCTGCCGGGGCTGAGATTCATTTAAAAGGAGAGGCTGGTGTAATCTTGTACTCAGATTTAGGATTGGTAATAGCACTAAAATGCCCTCCTTAATCCAGGGCTGGTGTCCTGGCAGGTCACTGTCTTCCCATGCTACTCAGGTCTGCTAATCCCTCACCTCCCCCACCTGTCCTGGCTGAACAGGAGTTTTAAGGTCAGACATCATCTGGAGGAAACAGCTCGAAAGAGGCAGACCCTCTGCCTAGCTGCTGCCTGACCGTGCCTGAGATCAAGGCGTGTCTCCTGGCTCATGCCCCTCCCCGCTTCCAGTCATGCTGGCTTCTCCCACCCTTGCAGGCAACTCCCACAGATCACATTCCTCCTGCCTTGACTGTCAGGCTTCTTTCTTGCGCTGGGCACTC
This sequence comes from Felis catus, assembly GCF_018350175.1. Classification (NCBI taxonomy): domain Eukaryota; kingdom Metazoa; phylum Chordata; class Mammalia; order Carnivora; family Felidae; genus Felis; species Felis catus. The sequence goes on along the minus strand of NC_058381.1, from coordinate 22,290,559 downwards.
TGTTAGCCACAACGGACACACTGAAGCCTCAAAATTCCTTTCAGAGGTGGTGGTTATTTCCAGTTTACAGATGAGGCAGCTGAAACACATAGAGGTTAAGGAACTTGCCCGAGGTCCCACAGCAAATAAGTGGCTGAGCCAGGAGTCTAGCATCTTCTTTGAATAGGGTTTTCTTGAGGGCTGGGTGTGTGACCTCTTTTGCTGGGGGTCTCTCCGAGGGTGACACTGCGTGGTTGTGAGCCAGCCTGGGTTTCAAAGGTAGGAGTCCTGGAGGTGACCTGGGGTTTCCATGTGTGCTGGTGGGATCCAGCTGGGGCCCCTCAGGAGTACCTGAGGAAGTCAGGGGAGGGAGACGGCAGTAGCAGCCCGGTCTGGGCAGGCTGGGTGCGTTCAGCCAACCTCGAAATGCCACGGCCTCCGGCTACAGGCGCGGGTGCCCCTGCCCACAGCCGCAGAGCCCGCATGGCAGGGCGGAAGCCCGGCTAATGGCCATGTTTATAGCTCAAAGCATTATTAGCTCTTAGGAGCACTCAGCTCTCGCTTGTTGTCAACAGCTGAGCTCATTGATCGAGTGACTTGATGTTTTTGCTTATTAAGTGCCTGGGAGTGTCGGCAGATTTGGGCCAGCCTTGGCTGTGGGGAGGACCATGTGAGTAGAGGGGAGGCCGTCTGTCTGCTCACACATCCCGTCCTTGCTCGTTTGTTCAGGCGCATGTGTGGGGATGATGGTCCCATGTGGGTTCCTGTGTGGTTTCTGAGTGCAGCTTTAGGAGAAGGAACCTGGTTTTCTGTACACAGCAATCAGAGCGGCCCTGGGGGGTTCTGGGATTTGGATTTGGAAGGTCTGGCTTTGAGTCCCGGCCTTATCTTTCCAAGCTGCAAGCTTGGACAAATCCCTTACTGTCTCTGAGCCTTGGCTTCCTTATCTGGAAAATGGGGATTAAAATAATACCAGCTTTGCCTACCTTTGAGATGGAGAGTTAATGAGGTACAGCGGTTTATAAACTGTAAAGTGCTGCCTATATGCCAGGGAGTATAACTATTATAACTATTGTGAGCTGAGCTGTGATGCTCTAATTAGGTTTGTGTTTAGACAACAGGTTGGCAGAGTGAAAAATGAACAGGGGGAGTCCTGGGGGATTGTTGGGAACCCCAGCTCCGAGGGACCTGAACTAGGCTTTGTCACTCCTATTTTAGGAGACCACTGAATCTGGGCACCTGGAGACCTGGGTTCCGGTCCTGGCTCTGACATCAACGTGCTGTGCAGCCTTGGGAAAGTTGTTTTCCTTCTCTGGGCTAGGAAGCCTTCTCTAGGGCTTCTCTTCCCTTTCTTTATCAAAAGAAGGGCTCTAAGCTCAATGGTCCCCAGGGCCCTTTTCAGCGTTGCCTGTTTGTGCCTAAAGGAATCACTGGGTCTTTTCCATTCATATATGTGGGCATTGGTGGGATTCACGATATTCTGTGTCCAAAATATCCTGTGTGAGTTTCACTGTCCATGTGCACAGGGTTCCAATGCCCCTGAGCGGGTGTGTATTGGCAAGCTGACTGCCCCCCACACCCCCCAGTGCCTGGAACGCATACGTGCTGGTGCATTTGCTCCTTGTTAAGGCAGAGGGGCTGGGAAGCTAGCTGACTCCCTGGACTCCAGCAGTTAATGGGGAAAGCCCATTTTAATAGCTGATAACAAGATGGGTCCATTAAAAGAACAAATTAACTACAAACCCAAAGATTACTTCTGTCCTTCCCGTGAAGGGCTGTGGAATGAATGCCGGCTCCATTTGTTAAACGAGCGCCCCAACCCCTGGCTTCCCCCGAGCGTGGCGCTGTCTGGCCCAGCCTGCCAGGCGGTCCCTACCCCCTTCTTTTCTTATGAAAGTGCTTTTTGCCCCCGTTCAAAGCCCTGCACAGCTGCCTCCTCAGTGAGCCCTCGTCCGTCTACCCTGGCTGGAGGGGGCCGCCTCCCTTCTTGCTCTGAGCACACCCTAGGGCTTGGCTGGATGAAGCAGAAGCTGGCCTTTCCTGATTTCCATTTCAGCTCTGCGTGTTTCCCACCTTTCATTCTACTTGGTCGTTCATCCATTCACACCTTTAGCCAATGTGTTTTGAAGACCTACTGTGTGCCAGATGGCATGTTAGGCCCAGTCTCTGCCCTGGAAGAAGGGCAAACGGAGAGGCGGACCCTCTCCTGCCGTGTAGGGGCCCTGCAGGGTGGGAGGGAGGTGGAGGAGGGAGTGACAGGTTCTGCCTGGGGGTGGCACAGAAATGGCATCTGAGTGGTATCTTGAAGCCTCCGTGGAGCTTCTTAGGGGGTGAAGGAATCTGTGTCAAGGGACCAGCCTGAGCATGACATGTGTAGGGCTTATTCAAGAGTAGGGTCTTTTTAGGGGCATCTGGGTGGCTCAGTCGGTTAAGGATTTGACCTCAGCTCAGGTCATGATCTCACGGTTCATGAGTTCGAGCCCCGCATCAGGCTCTGTGCTGACAGCTCAGAGCCTGGAGCCTGCTTCGGGTTCTGTCTCTCTCTCTCTCTCTCTCTCTCTCTCTCTCTCTCTCTCTCTCAAAAATAAATACACATTAAAAAAAGGAGCAGGGTCTTGTGGGGAGCCTTGCACACAGTTGATGCTCAATTAATATTCATGGGAAGATGAAATGCTTATTAAGTGGGCCAGGCATTTGCCGGGGCTAGAATGGCAGCCTCAGTTTCCTCATCTGTGAAGTGGGAATAATAATGTTACTTACTTCACAAGGGGAGAAGATAATGGGTGTGATGAGCCTGGCACATCGTACCATTAGGAGGAAGCCTGGACCCCTACCTTCTCCCACCAGCAGAAGGCTAGCTCTTCCTTTCCAGAGCAGGAGGCAAATCAATCTGTCTGAGGCAAGAGGGCCTTCCTGGGTGGGCAGAGAACCGGCTTTTGCTGCCTTCCCCCAGGCTTCCTAGGAGGCCAGAGGGAGTACCACGTCTTAGTGGCTCAGCCTCTGAAGCAGGGCCTTGTAGCAAGTAACCTGGATAATTTTGAGAAAGGAGGAAAAAAAATCCACTTTGGAGACATTTGGATTTAGGACTTATCCTGTCCTGCTAAATCCGTAAGGATGCTTCTCCATGTGATTTGATATGGAAACAATGTGAGTTAAAGAGTGAGTTCAGGGCGCCTGGGTGGCTCAGTCAGTTAACTGTCCGACTCCTGATTTCAACTCAGGTCATGATCTCATGGTTTGTGAGATTGAACCCCACGTTGGGCTCTGTGCTGACAGCACCGTGTCTGCTTGGGATTCTCTCTCTCCCTATCTCTCTGCCCCTTGTCCACATGCACTCTCCCTCTCTCAAAATAAATCAACTTAAAAAAAAAAGCAGAGTGAGTTCAGACTTGTTCATGGCTCTCATCTGCCTCCAGAACAGAGTCCATACCCCCAGAGGAGCATTTGAGGCCCTTTCCTTTTTTTTTTTTTTTTAATGTTTTTATTTTATTTTTGAAAGAGAGTGTGAGTGGGGGCGGGGCAGAGAGACAGGGAGACAGAATCCGAAGCAGGCTCCAGGCTCTGAGCTGTCAGCATAGAGCCTGATGCAGGACTCAACGCACAAACTGTGAGATCATGACCTGAGCTGAAGTCGGACGCTTAACCGACTGAGCCCCCCAGGTGCCCTGAGGCCCTTTCCAAATGGGCTCTGGTCTCATCTTTAGTCACTGACCCCAGCACCTTCCACCCTAGACACACCAAACTTTGGAGCTCTTCTAGCAATGGACAGATACTGTTCCAGACCTCGGGGCCTTTGCACTTGCTGTTTCCCCTGCCTGGAACGCCCTTTCTGTAATCTCATTGTGGAAAATGCCCACTCATTCCTCAAAGCTCTGCTAAATATTCTCTGCTTGGGGATGTTTCTACCAAGTCTCCTTGGGGAGGATGAATCCCTGCGTCTCTGGGTTCTTGTGCATTTCCTCAATTGTAAGATGCCATCAATTGTGAGATGCACCATCGATTTAATAATAGCTGTAGGGAGAAAAGAAACCCTGCTTTAATGTACATATCTGCATTTCAGTAATGTGCAAATGTTTTTGAGAAGTGCCTTTTAGAAACAGGGAAATGCAGTAGATGCTTCTCTTCTGGTGTAAGTGTTACGAGGACCGATAGTCATTCATTCAGTCATTCATTCATTCAATCATTCATTATTTATGAGCTCTGTTCTAGGCACTGAGTTGGAGCAGTGAACAAAAACCAAGTCTCTAACCTCCTGTAGCTCATGTTCCATTGCGAGAAACAAATAATTAAACAAACAAATAAAAATCTGATGTAAATAATTTAACAGGAAGGTCATGGTTAATGCTTTGAGAAACATAAGGCCGGGAAGGAGGATGGGGAGGGATCAGGGATTGTTCTTTTAACCAGGGTGACCAGGAAAGCCCTCTCTGAGGAAGGGACGTTTGTGCAGAGAGTTGAAAGAAGGGAGGGAGAGGACCACGTGGGTATTTGGGGAGGGGCATTCCAGGCAGACGGTCTGAAAGGGCAAAAACCTGGTGGGAGTGGGGGGAACCATTCTTGGCCAGTTTGAAGGACAAGTCAGGGTGTGAGTGGTTGGAGAGGCACGAGGGAGGGGCAGTGCTAGCACATGAGGTCAGTGTGGCCAAAAGGGCCCAGAGACAAGGGCAGGCTTGGGCTTTTTATCCTAAGTGTGAGGGGACACCTAATCTGTTTGCAGATGGGACCCCCATGCACCTCAGGCCTATCAGACAGTAAATTCTCTGAGTGCAGAGAGCCTGGTCCTTAGCTCAGTTCCTGGCATAGAATAAAGGATTGTCAAATGAATATTGGATGGCCTTCCAGAAGTCCCTTCCCCAGGATGATAGGCTGGGTGGGATCTCAGGTCCATGGGAGGAGTGTGGGTAAGGCTTGGGGCAGCAAGGGAACCCCACCTACTGAAATGCACCACCCCCAATGCCAAGAGCCAGTGGAGAGGGGGGCCATTCCCATGGCGGCCCCTGTGTCAGTCATCTGTGCAGACCCCATGGCGTACAGAGGCATATCTGGGACGGAGCAGGCACAGGCCAAACATCCAGTAAAGGAGCGATGATGAGAATACGAAGCCGAAGCCGTCACCATGGGTGGTACTTTCCTGTTCAACAAGCCTTTCACATGCGTGTGCTTACTCAACCCACATCTCCAGCCCATCCGGTTTTCCTTTTACAGCTGGGGAAACTGAGGCTCAGAGAGCGTCAGGAAGTGGCACAGGAACAACAGCGATCACCCTACAAAGTCTCTGCTCTGAGTCAGGACACCTGGACTGCGTCCCCAGCACTGGGTGACCTTGAGCAAGTGGCCACCCTTCCCGGGCCTCAGTTTCCGAGACCGTCAGATGAGAAAGTTGATCTAGATGTTTCTCAAAGGCCCACTGTAGCTTGAACATTCACAGTGTTGCCTTCCAGGGGCTGCACAGGGGGCCGGTCACTGCAGCAGGCTGGACTTAAGGCAGACATGTGGACACAGCAACAGCCACCTCCTACCCACCCCGCCCCCGCCTGGCCCCAGGCTCCCTCACCTCCAATGCATTCTCCACACCGCAGCCTGGGCCATCTTTCCAAACTGCGATTCTGGTCGTGTCATACCCCAGCTTAAAACCCTTCAGTCACTTCCCTTTGCCCTCAGGACAAAGTCCAAACTCTTTAACATGCTCACAGAGCTGCTTGGAGGTCTGGCCGCTGCCAGCATCCACCCTCCCCCTCCGTCCCTCTCTCCCTCCCTCCTCATTTTCCAGCCCTAATTATGTTCTCTGGTCTCACGGAGCTCTCCTCAGTGCTCTGAACCTGCCATGTCCGTCCTCTCTCCCCTCCCCGCCTTTGCCCACACTGTCCCTTCTCTTTGGAACACGGTTCTCAGGTCTGTATTGCCCCCAACCCCGACCCCCGCTCCTGCCCTTCTTCAGGACTCAGCTTCAGGAAACCTCCTCCTGGAAGCCCTTGTCAATCCCTCCCTTCATCCCCAGCCTGGCCAAGCCCCCTTTGGGTGCGTGCATCGTGCAGACTGCAGTCCTCTGTCCCCTGGGCTGTGAGCTCGTAGGTAGGGATCTTGTTTGTCTCTGTCTTCCCAGGTACTCTAGGTGCTCAATAGGTATTTGAGGGGTGGGGGGACCCGAATGAATGAATGAGTAAATGGATGCGGAAGTGTCCGTTTATATTCATTCACTCAGTTCGTGTATTCAGCAACTAGTTGCTGATTATCTATTAGATGTGGGGGCTGAGGATACAAAACTGAATGTGACAGGCACGGCTCCCGCCTTACAGAGCTGTGTGTCTGCAGGCAGGGGAGTGAATATTGTCTCTCTTATGTCTCTGAGGTTTGGGAACTTCGACGTTTTTGCTGCCTGGACCACTGAAGAACTCCTTTTGAATTAAGAAAGCAAGGCATGTTCCCCTCGCTGGGTTGAGGCTGGGGCCAGGCCAGGACCTGCCTGCTTCCTTGCGGGCCCCCTCTCCGCCCCTCCCGAGGACATCCCAGCCTTGGAGGAAGACTGCTCCCCTTCTCCCTGGTCCCACCCTTCCCCTTCCTCCCCCTCCTCTCCCTCAGCTGTTCCATTTCCAACCAGGCAGCTTAACTTAGGCCTCCCGGTTGGGCTTTTAATTTGGATTTATTGCCGGCCGTGATTGTATGTTAAACAAACTCCAGGCGATTATTAAAAACATGATTATCTCGGTTTATTGTCTTGCTAGGCCCTCGGTGGGTGTTCTCGTGCTGAGAGCTTGGCCAGGCCTCCCTGAGACTGAGGGGTGAAGACCCCCACAAAGGATCTGCCCTCATTTCTGGCCTTGTCACACCTCGCAGGGGAGGAGGCGATGCTGAGGGCCGAAGGACACTTCTGAAGGAGGACAGAGGCCTTGGGGAGGAGCAGTGATGCTGTACAAGGAGCACTAACCGGGCACCTGGGAGGCCCGGGGCCAATCCGACCCCTGACTTCTTTGGGCTTCAATCTCCTCTTCTGAAAAGCGGACAGCTGAGTCACGCGACCCAGTGCTCTGAGGGCTGAAGTCCCAGTGTCCACTGGGGCCAGAGGGACTTTTTTCTGCAGTAAGGCTCAAGCCAGGGGCACTTACAAAGCGTACGTGATCCAGAGCGTTTCATCACGGGTGTCGGATGAGCTCTGCTCAACCTAGTTACGCCGACCCTGGGAACATCCTCCTGGGGTCTGGCAAGCTGTCTGCTCTCGGCAAGTCCACCTCTGGTCCCGGGGGACCAAGGGACACGCCCAGACAATGGCACTGGCAAGGCAAAGCCAACAGAGAAGAGAGAAGGCTCTTGGCCAGAGAGCCATGACCCCAGGTTCTGGTCCTAGCTCTCCCACTGCCCGAATGGCAAGTCGTATACCCACTTAGGCCCTCGGTTTCCTCCACTGTAAATGGAAGGCGTAGACTGGTCAGTGATATGCAAACTTCAAAAAATTAATGATGGTTTTTTTTCTCTTTTTCCAAACAGAATCTCCTGTGGAAGCCAAAGATACAAGGCAGAGGTGGGAAAGAACTGCTTGGAAGCCCAGAGCCGAGAGCCTTGGCCCACTGACCGATCTCTCCTTTGCCCCCTGCATCTGCCAGTCTGGAATGTCGGTCTATCCCATCAGGTCTCAATGCCTCACTGTAAAGTCAGTGGGGGTGTCACTCAGTCTTCTGCCCAGCCAGAGCGGGTCTTGTCCATCGTCCCCTTGACCCTCTTTACCTCCCGTGAAATGGGGAGGGCAGACAGGCTGTGGGGGAAGGCGAGGCCCAGATTGCTGAAGGGGGTCTCCGAGAGCCGGACTCAAACCTCCTGCCTCCTTTGTCTCCAGTCCCTCCACCGAGCACACAGGGCAGAGGCGGGCAGAGAGCCCCCACGTCGCTCTGGGTGCCCACACGCCTGCACAGCCCGCCGGCCTCCTGGCTTACCCCGCCTCCCCCCTGCCCCGCCGCCCCACTCCACCTCCACTTGGCTCCTCAGGCAAACGCTTGGGCCAATCCCAAGCCTGATGAATCTTTGATGAATTCTGAGTAAAGGCACTTTAAAAAATTCAGAAAGGTAGGGAGGTGTTGGACTGAGGGAGGCGAGCTGCTTCTGCTCCCCTCCTGTCCTTCTCCCCACCTCGGTCGGCTAACGAGGCCTAAGCCGGGGGAGTGCGGGGCTTGAGGAGAAGGGCAGGGACACAGCTGAACCACCCAGACCAAAGGGCGCCTACAGAACAAGGCCACCTCCCCGGAGAAGGCTTCCTGCCAGCCCTTCTGATTGAAGCAGACGCAGATTCTAGAACTGATGGATGTTAGAGATAGAAAACCCTCAGAAACACCATCTCGGTCAGCCTCCCTGCTCTGCATTGGCGGAGAGGAAACGAAATCTTAGAGAGGAGAGGTACATGCCCCAAGTCAGGCCCAAAGGGGCCAGGGCAGTGCTGGAACTCAGACCCCCGTCTCCCAGGGCGGAGCTGGGCTCGTAGCCTCCCTCTGGAGCCCAGTGCCTGAGACAGGCTTCCTGATCCACACTCAGAGCTTTGCATTTTAGTCCCTCCCTTACCCGGTAGAGCCTTGCCCACCATGTGCGGGACCCAGGGGACAGCTTGGCTATCCCTCAGGGACACCTGGGAGGGCAGAGACTCAGGAATGAGGCGGCTCCCTCCTGCTGCTGGTTGTCATTGAGGCTGAGAAGCAATCACCCTCAACCCTTGTCCCCTCCCGTCCTTCAAGGTTTACCAGAACTGGGTCTCTTCCCCCCTCGGTGTATCCCCAGACCCTCCAGGTTGCCTTTCTGTGGCTTAACTTCCTCTTTGCATCTGCTCCCAGTGGCTCTGCCAGCCCCGTCTGGCCTAGAAAAGTCCACGTCCAGACTGGTGCAGAGTCTTCCCAGCTGGCAGCTGGAGGTAGAGGGGCCGATGTGGAGTCACTGCTGCGGGTTCCAGCTCTGACTCTACTGCTCATCTAGCTGTGTGACTGTGGCCGCTTACAGAACCTCTCTGGGCATCTTTCCTTATCACTAAAATGGGAGATGCTGGGGATGACGTGGGGCAAAATGGGTGAAACCTAGCCTGAGGGTATTGCCCTAAGAAAGCTGGGACATTCATTCCCCACGACTCTGTTCACCATCTTCCTTGAACCCCCCCACCATGTGCGATGTCCTTAGAAATCCTCCTAACTCGGGGGCAGAGAGAGCTGCCATACCGCACGACTCAAGGGGGCGCCCTTCGTATTTTCGAACACGCAAATCCGCCCCCCCAGCCCCCGGAGTTGGGCGCAGTCTTTGTGGTTCTATGTGGTGCTGCCCTTGGCAAGAGGCAGGCAGGGAAAATCTGAGTCCTTCGCTTCTTAGACGGAGAACTCGATCGGCGTTGTTTTTCCCCTGCTGAAGTTCCGTTCCCTTCTCTTGGCAACGATACCCGTTATCTTGTCTGGTTCTCTGTATTTTGAACTTTATTCCCCGAACCGAGATTTTTGACTTGATTCCCATAATTTAGACTTCAGCTTTCGCAACAACTTCTCGCCTTCACCAATGCGTCCTGCTTTGGTTTCCAAGCACGTAAGATTCTAGAGACACATTTTTTGGTCTATTTCAATTGCACATTCATAGGACTTGTAAATATAAAAGAGGCCCATAAACTGCGAGATGCTAGGTAATGGCCTCAAAAACAATACATTTTATATCAGAACCTGAAGAGCGGGCCCTAACTCGGGCACCTGGGTCTGCACCTTCCAAGTCTTCAGACCCAAGTGAGATTCTGTGTTTCAAGGGGTGAGGGTGGGGGGTGGGGCCACAAGTGCATGGAGCGCAGAGCCCAGTTTTAGACAGATATTTATATTTATGTTCGGAACCCTACCCTTCCACCCCAGCTGTGTGACCTCGGACACCTCACACAACCTCTCTGAGTCTCACCTTCCTCTTCAACAAAATGAGGCTGATACTCCCCAGCTCACAGGGCTGGGGGACAGGGACGTGAGATGATGTCTATGAAATGACCCCCGTGGCAAACTCCCTGAGACGTGAGGTCTTGCCCCCCTCCCCGTATCACAGAAGAGAAAGTGGAAACTCAGGAAGTTCAGTCAGATTCCCCAGAGACAGCTGGGGTTCACCCGAGACCTGCCTGACTCTGAAGTTCATGCTTCACCTCTCAGCCTCGTTTAAAAAAATTTTTTCAAGAGAGAAAGAGAGAGAGAGAGAGCAAGCGCCCAAGCAGGGGAGGGGCAGAGAGAGAGGGAGAGAGAGAGAGAATCTCAAGCAGGCTCTACACTCAGCACACAGCTCAACTTGGGGCTTGATCTTTTGACCGTGAGATCCTGACCTGAGCCGAAATTAAGAGTTGGATGTTCAACCGCGTGAGACCCTCAGGCACCTCTTGGCCCAGTCTTATAGTAAGCCCATGTTTTCTGCGTGTGAGTGCTCAAATACACATAACACAAAAGCTACTGCTTAGCTGTTTTAAGTGTGTGGTTCAGTGGCATTAGGTACACTGACATTGTGCAGCTGTCCCCACGGTCCATCTCCAGAACCTCGTCATCTTCCCAACCTGAAACTCCATACCCTGAAACACTAGCTCTCCGTTCCCCTCTCCCACCAGCCCCTGGCATTGGCCCTTCGACTTTATGCCTCTGTGAATCTGGCCACCCTAAGAACCCCACATACGTGGAACCGTCTCGAATTTACCTCTTGCGGCTGGCTTATTTCACTTGGCACCCTGTCTTCAAGGTTCCTCCATGATGGAGCATGGGTCAATGTGCCGAATACCGTTGAGGTTGGACGCCATCCCACTGGATGTGTGCACCACCTTTGTTTATGTAAGGATGGGTTTTAGTGCATGTGATGAACCCAGTACCTGGTGGGCGGGAGTCCTGTGATCGTATCTCTGTTGGTACTTATTAGTATTTAATTACCGGACTGTTAGAAGCGCTCGCTGTAAAACTCAATTCTTCGATAATTCGATAATAATAATGACAATAATAACTACCCACCAAAGAGAGAAACCCTTCCTTTTGCCCTGTTTCAGGATTTCCCGGTCTGCTGGCCTCAGCCTCGGGTGTCTCAGAGCCACCAGGGAGCTTGTTTGCCACCTCAGTGTCTACGGTGTCACTGACCTCCCCGAGTTCTGATGTGCACGGAAGCCTGAGCGTTACTATCCTGGCCTTTGGATCTTTCCCTGGCAGTATCTGGAAAGACGCCACAAGATCAAGGTCAGGAGGCTGTGAGGGCAGAGAAGTGGAAACCCCGGTGCTTCTGAGCAGCTTCTCTGAGACCACAGACTCTGGCTTTGCGACTGACCCCATTCTGACTTTCCTGTGTTGGACACGCGTTCCAGCCCTTTGTGGGGAAATGCCTGACACGAGAAATGACCTATTCAGACCCATGATGGGAACTCAGGCAGACAGCTGTGTCCCTCTCACCTCCACTCGCCTGGTGGGTCAGGATGGGAGTTTGGGCTGGAGGCTGGCATAATGAAGAGCTTTGGTGAGCAGGCTGGATGGGGCCCTTTGTTTATAACTCACTAACATGGACTGAATGTCCGTGTATCCCACCAAGAGTCGTGTGTTGGAGCCAGTCCCCAGGGTGAGGGTATGGCAAAGTGGGGGAAGGTTACCTTTGAGAGGTAATCAGGTGGAGCCCTTGTAAGGGGATTCGTGCCCTTGAAAAAGATCCTAGAGAGGTGATCCGGCTCTCTTTCTGGATCGTGTGAAGAAGGAAGTTCAGGCAGGAAGTCAATCCTGGCTGAGACAGGGAAGGCACCAGCATCCTCATGGCCCCAGAGCAGGGTGGACGGGAGAGAGCATTTATGGGGCAAATGGAAGGTATCTGGTGCACTGGCTTCTGCTTTTCCATTTGCCTTGGAGCCCTCCCGCTCACCCTCCCTTGTAGGACTGACAACCTCCTACGGATCCTTCAGGACTCAGCCCAAGGTCACCTCCTCTGGGAAGACGTCCCTGATCTCCGCAGGCAGAGCCGGGTACTCCTGCCCCAGGAAGCTTGCTTTGTATCATTGTATCAACTGCACACTTGAGCCCCGGACCTTTGCTCATTCATCCTGTCACCTAGGGTCTTTCTGGGGTGGCGGGGGGAGGCTGGAAATCTCAGATTTATTCCTATTGTAAAGATAGAGGTAAACAGTACACTGTGGCATTTTTGTAAAGTGACCGCATTTTTATTCTAAGAATCGCGTTCTGATTAAGAATCCTGTCATTATTGTGAGGCACAGCCCCAGATTTAGGCTTCAGTTTGTTGAATTGGCCAAGAGATCAGCTAGAGATTTTGAATGTAATAAGATTTTGAGTGACTAAAATAAGGCAGGCAGAATGTTACAAAATTCAGAATTCAGCATATCATCTTTCCCACACATTCCATCATCGCCTTTCCATTGTCTTGTTTTCCCTGTAGCCTTCAGGTTAGATGTCCTGGATAATGTCCTGGCCATGAGAAGCTATATTCTTACTGAAAGAAAAAATATTACTGTGTCACTTTAAAATCAACAGTTTTGAAAAAGAAAGAAAAAAAAGAAATACAAAGTCTACTTGCTTATTCAAAATGGTGGTTCTTCCAAATCTTGTCAAGTTCTGCAGTTCCCACTCTGAATTCTGTTCTGTGACTTTGTCACTGCCTAGGGACATGACATTGACTGAAACCAATAAGAAAGACAAAAGTGTCAAACTATTGACGATTGTGGATGTAGCTGGAAATACCGCTAAAACACCTGGGATTATCTGCCAGGTAGTCCCCGATTTCAGGGTCCATAGCCTTTGTATATCATAGACAATCACTTCTAGATGTTCTCCGAATGTCCATGTTGACCACTCAAGGGATATTTCAGCAGACATCCACAGAGAACCTACTGTGTGTCAGAAACAGTGTAGGTGTGCGTGGCGCCCCCTGGAGGTTCAAACAGGAATAACACAACCTGCTGTGTGGAGAAAACAGGACAGTTGGGTTCTACCTGCAGATTTTTCTTTCTTTTTTCTTTTTTTTCCTAATAAATCTTTAATTTGTTTTTTGTTTTTTAAAAATTTTTTTTCAACGTTTTATTTTTGGGACAGAGAGAGACAGAGCATGAACGGGGGAGGAGCAGAGAGAGAGGGAGACACAGAATCGGAAACAGGCTCCAGGCTCCGAGCCATCAGCCCAGAGCCCGACGCGGGGCTCGAACTCACGGACCGCGAGATCGTGACCTGGCTGAAGTCGGACGCTTAACCGACTGCGCCACCCAGGCGCCCCATGTTTTTTGTTTTTTTTTAAAAAATTTTTAATGCTTATTTATTTTTGAGAGAGAGAGAGAGAGACAGAGCGCAAGCAAGGGAGGGCAGAGAGATAGGGAGACACAGAATCCAAAGCAGGCTCCAGGCTCTGAGCTGTCAGCACAGAGCCCCACTCGGGGCTCGAACCCATGAACCGTGAGATCATGATCTGAGCCGAAGTCGGAAGCTCAACTGACAGAACTGCCGCAATAAATCTTAATTTTGGGATATGTTTAGATTTATAGGGAAGTTGCAAGTATAGTACAGATAGTTCCTATATACTCCTCACATGGTTTTGGGGGGCTCTTCTTGAAAACAACCTGGAGAGGATATACTCTCAGGTCCCAGCACCAGAATTGTTTGGGCACCTCCAGTTATTCCCAGGCTGTCGTTTAAGGAACACTGTGAACTCTACAACGTTGAGGGTTTCTCCTCTTGCATTGACTGCTAGGAAGCTCGGAGGCAAGTGTGTGGCTCAATGACAGCTAGAGTGTGGAACTCTTGGCAGATACCTTGGGTATTAGCTTTGCCCTTGCTTTCGTCTTGTTCGGCCCGCATTATTTTTCTCTCCTGGTTTACTCAATTTTCACTTTGTTTTTCTACGCTGAGCTTTGTTGGCCTCTTCAAATCGTTTTTGGAACAAGGCGGAGGCACATATAACTGAATAAACAGACTATTTTCTCTGTGTTCCCCAGGTGCCCGATGCAGGCTTCTATTCTAGCATTTATCATGTTTTATTATAATTGCCTGTTTACGTGTTTGACTCCCCCCAGTGGGCGGTGACCGCCACCTGCTTTTCCTGTAGCTGGACTCCTCTGCGTGACTGAGTACCTCGGGATGGGCTGTTGTCTGAATCCCATTTTTCCGACCGGGAGTCCACCACTGCCATCCTATCCTGCCTTACACAGACCCCACCCCCACCCCCACCCCCGCACACGCACACATGCAGGCTTAGCATTTCTCAGCATCTCTCCTGCCCTGATGGCTATTCTATATGTGCCACTCGGAGGCATGGGCAGGCAGAACTGGTCAATACCCAGAGGAAAGAGTCAAGAACCAGTGTGCACCTGCAGCCAGAAGATGGCGGCCTGAGCAGATGCAGAGGGAAAGCAGGGGTGTGGTCAGTTTCCTCCTCGGCTCAGCCCCTGGGTGGCACCTCTCCTCTCCCCTCCCCCTTTGGCCATCCAGGTGAAGGGGTGGGGAGGCCATTATGACCAATGGAATCACAGGATCCCAAGGTTGTAGGCTCGAGATTACTCGTGTCTCCTCCAAGAACTGGACCCTTCTCTTACTCAACTTCCTCCTCCCACTGACTCCCCTCATCATGTAGAAGGGACAGCTGAGGTCCCGAAAAGGAGAATGATTTCTTCAAGGTCATGCAGTGAATTCAATGCTGACCTAACTGGGGGGTGAGCTCTGTGCTCTGTGAGCACCAGGCACAAGCTGAGCGGGTGGGGAAGCATTTCAGGGGTCAGGGGAGTTTTCCTAGTGCCCTGGAGGCAGCCTTCCAAGGGCTAGAAGGCTGGCTAATGGTTCTGGGTAAACCTTTCTTCTCTGCCCCACCCCCACTGCAGGATTCTTCCTGGAATTAGGTAGATTCTGAAGGTTTCTTTTGAAGGGGGGGGGGTGGTCCAATTGACTTCCAGTGTGAGGTGAGAGAGACTGAAACCATCTAAGGTAGGTCTAGCTACCCCTGGTGACTGCAGGGACCCTGCTGCAGGGGTAAGGCCATGGGGTCTCCTCCTGACTGTGTGCTGCGTGCTCAGGGCCACTGCCAAGTTGCAAATCTTTCTGGTTGTTTTTTTTTTTTTTTTTCCTTTTCCAAGAGAAGCTGAAAATCTGATGCTTATGGAAACCCAGATTTTCACATTTGACAACAAATTCAAAAATTGAAAAGCTCTGCATGAATACAGTGTGTAGACCTTATTTGGATCCCGATTCAAACAAACCACCTGTAAAAAGACATTTTGAGACAATTAGGGACATTTAAATACAAATGAGGCACTAGCTGCTAATAAGGAGTTATTCTTCATTTTGTTAGGGTGATAAAGCTTGCGTGGCTCTGTTTTTAAAACGTCTTTATCTGCTAGAGAGATGTACTGAAGTATTTATGGGCGAAATAACAACGTGATGTCTGAATTTGCTTTAAAATACTTCAGAAAATACAATGTGTGTGGGAGATAGATGACGAGGGATAGGCAACGTGGTGATCGTTGCTGAGCTGAGGCTGGGTGATGGGTTCATGTGGGTTCATTGTTCTAGTATCTGCTTTGGGGTATGTCCTTTAAGAACAAACACTCTGTTTGGGCTGGACAAAATCTGCTGGTGGGCTGCATGGGCCTTAGACCACCATTTTTCAACCTCTAGTTTGGGACTTTCTGCCAAACATAAGACACAGAATATCAGGGCATGAAAAAACCCTAAAGATCACAGAGGTTGGCAAACTATAGCTGGGGGGCCCAAACCGGCATGCCTCCCATTTTTGGGGGGGGTCAACAAAGTTTTATTGGACCATGATCATGTCTATTTTTCTTACGTTTATTTATTTACTTTGAGAGTGAGAGGGAGAGAGGAAGGGACAGAATGAGTGGGTGAGGGGCAGAGAGAGAGGGAGAGGGAGAAACCCAAGCACGTTCCACGCTGTCAGCACAGAGCCCCACGTGGGGCTCGAACTCAAGAACCACAAGATCATGACCGAAATCAGGAGTCAGATGCTTAACTGAAACACTCAAGTGCCCCATGCTTTTTTTTTTTTTATTGTTTTTCAATGTTTATTTATTTTTGAGACAGAGAGAGACAGAGCATGAATGGGGGAAGGTCAGAGAGGGAGACGCAGAATCTGAAGCAGGCTCCAGGTTCTGAACTGTCAGCACAGAGCCAGACACGGGGCTCGAACTCACAGACCGTGAGATCATGACCTGAGCCGAAGTCTGACACTCAACTGACTGAGCCACCCAGGCACCATGCCCCATGTTTTTATATTAACTATGACTGCTTTGGTGCTGGGATAGCTGAGTGGAATAAATGAGATGGAAATCCTGTACCTTGGAGAGCCTAAAGTATTTACTGTCTTGTCCTTTACAGAAGAGAGGGGTCTGCAGACCCCCAATCCAGGTCAATAGCCATCCATCCTACACAGGCCCTTGTGCGCCATCTCCCAAGCCCAGGGCTAATGTGGGGCTGGAGTGAAAGTGGACCCTGCTGGGGGGAGGGGAGAAGGAGACCCAAGAGACCTGGTCTCAGGGATGGAAGGTCAGTCGGGCAAAATGAAAACTTTGAGCTCCTGAGCCAGACCTGGTGACATTCCAATGTGAACCAAGGGCCACTCTGACTATGAGGCAATGTGGGGCAGGCAGAAAACCTGGGCTTTGGAGCCAGGCAGTTCTCATGTCCAATCCTGACCCGTCCCTTAGTGCCATGGCCAAGTCTATGCCTTAGTTTCTTCTGGAAAATAGAAATGTAGTATAAGCTTGTGGTGCAGATTAGAGATGCTGATATTTGCATAGTGCAAACAGTAGGTATTTAATAAATGGTAGGTATTCTTCTTATTATGTCCCTGTGCTGTAATCATTGAGCTTGTAGACCATAAGGACTCAGCCTTACTAAATTTTATTGTTAACCTGAGATATGTCCTCTAATAAAAGGAAATAAATGCGGATTATAGAGAATTTGCACCACTTTTGTTAAAGGCAAAACAAGATGTTTATCGATCCTTTAAGAGCAAACAAAGGAGAAAATTGTATTCTTTGCACATATAAAAATGCCGTGCCTCTATGTGAGTGAGGAACTCAAGGTTAAGATCAGATGCCAACTGTAAAGAAGGTTTTACATGTGAGCATAGCATGAAGCTATGTTCTGTATGTAACCTCGTTCAGAGGATAGCAGCAGGATTCTGAAAAGCTTCAAGATATATGATAGGGAGGCCATGGTTTAGCCCGGTCTCTCCGGACATTGCCCATGTGGGCATCAGCACACCTAGGGTTGTTATGGAGATAAATGCAAAAAACTATCCAGTGTAAAGTATCCAGTGTGGTGCCTGGCTTTGTTAGGGGCTCACCAGATTTTAATTCCACCGGTCCATCCATCCTTCCATCATCCCTTGTTAGTCTGCCTTCTGTTTGCCCCAATCCCAGATGCCCCGCATTTGGCCTGTGTGGTTCATAGTTTGGTTTGCTGGCTATGGATCCTCTATTCGTGTCTTTTTAGATCATGTTTTCCAAACTTGACTATAAATACAGATTCTTATTCAGTAGCTCCGAGAAACAAGCTCCCGGGTGATGCCACATCTTTGTCACACATCAGTATCAAGGGTGTCGATGTAGATCGGGGTCTCGGCCTTGGCACCTCTGACTTTTTGAGCCGGGTAACTCTTTGTTATGGGTCTGTCCTCTGCTTTGTAGGGTGTTTAACAACATCCTTGGCCTTTGCTCACTAGTAAAGTGATCACTCCCCAGGCTGTGACAACCAAAAGTGTCTCTAGACATTGCCAGAGGTTCCTTGGGAGAAAAAAAAATCATGCCCCCCCCCCCAGTTGAGAACCACTGGTGTAGAGAATAATTTATTCCCTGCAATGGCAGGGTTCATGCCATTCTCTACAAATAGCCCCATCAATTGCGGTGTGCGGTCCGACATTTAGCACCACGGTTCCGATGACAATGACGATGGTGGCGATGGTGGTGATGATCATGACAGTGAAGATGGCTTCAAAGATTCCTCAAGCCCAGACCTGTTCTTAGCTTTCTCACCTCCTTAAGGCCCCAAAGGTCCTGCTTACTTTCATCATGCCGTCTCTTTCCCGGAATAACCACCAGTGCGTCTCCGAATGCTATCCTTTCGACTCTACGTGATGCTGTCGCTGCCATGACCTGCACAGAAGGGCAGGTGTTATTACCTTTGCTCTGCAGATGAGAGAACTCTTCGGCGGGAAGAGAACTGTCCAGGGTCACAGGACATCTTGGAGCCAGAGTTGGGGTGCTACCTGAGATGTCATCGCTGTCCCCGCAGGAGGTAGGTTGAATCATTCTTCCCTGGAGCATGAAAGGTTGTCCCCTTTCCTCCTCGTCCCCACGGTCAAGGGTCACCGGAATAGTCATGGGTGGCAATTATGGAACATCGCTGAACGTATTTTACAAGTAATTATTCTGCTATTCTTTCACGACGATACCTCGGTGGTCATACAGATGAGGAAACCGAGGCACAGAGAGAGTTAAGCAACTTCCCCAAGGTCACAGAGCTGGTAAGCGTGAGAGGCAGGACTCCAACCCAGGCAGTGTGGCTCCAGAGCCCACATGCTATATTGCCAGTTGAGACTCGGAGATAAAACCTGAAGTCTTGCCTCTGACGCTGTCATTTTGCCGCAGGGAGTTACCGAGATGAGGGTCACCAGTTGCCAGAGACACCCAGGATGAGACCTCCCTGCCTGCGTGTGGCTGCTGCTGTACCCAGACCGCACCTTAAAATATCGGGGCACCTTCCGCCACTCCTGCCTGGCAGGAGACAGCCCCTCCGCGCCAGTCTTCAAAGCTTACTCAGGTGCTGTGACTGAGTGACAGATGTACAAGCTTGTTAGCCTTGTAATGAATGTCCCAGCCTCCTCTGGTGGGAGCCAGCCTGCCCAGGGATGATGGGGAACGGAGGGAGGCAGAGGAGCCTCCTTCAAAAGCCTTCAGTCATTGTCAGAAAGCGAAGAGAACACACCTGTGCGGGCTGACAGAGCGAGAACACCAGCTGGCTGTGGGGTTTCCGCTAAAGAGAGGGAACAAAGCAAACGAGCATCCGAGTTCGACTTCGAACTTGAATCCCGGCTCAGCCATTTCATAGCTGTGTGACTTTGAGCAAATGATTTGACCTCTCTTAGCCTCAGTTTCTTGGTCGGTAAAGTGGGGGTGCTAACACCCAGCTGAAGCCCTGCTGTAAAGATTAGAGAAAACCCAGGGGAGGTGCTCAGCAGGGAGGGGTTGTTATAAGGAGACTGAGGCCGTAAAAATCACCTGAGTTGGGCACTGGGCAGTCTGTAATGCTTACTGAGAAAGTCGAAAATCACATAATGGAGCACTGTTATGTCTGTCTTTTCAAGATCGCCTCCTAGGAGGGGCACCCGGGTGGCTCGGTTGGTTAAGCGTCTGACTCTTGGTTTCGGCTCAGGTCATGATCTCTCAGTTCGAGAGTTCAAACCCTGCATCAAGCCTGCTTAGGATTCTCTCTCTCCCTTTCTCTTTGCCCCTCCACCGCTTGTGTGCTCTGTTTCTCTCTCTCAAAATAGATAAATACACTTAAAAAAGAAAGATCCCCTTGGGGCACCTGGGTGGCTCAGTCGGTTGAGCGTCCAACTTCGGCTTGGGTCATGATCTCACGGTTCGTGGGTTTGAGCCCTGTATCGGGCTCTGTGCTGACAGCTCAGAGCCTGGAGCTTGCCTCGGATTCTGTGTCTCCCTCTCTCTCTCTGCCCCTCCCCCGCTCACACTCGCTCTCTTTCAAAAATAAATAAACATTAAAAAAATAAAAAAATAAAAAATATCCCCTTCTTGGGGACATAGTTTTCTACCTTTCCTTTGGAGAACCTCCTTCTTCCACCCCATGTGGTGCTGTTAGGACTGCCAATCCCAGCACTGCGATTCCCATTTAAACCTCAGAGCGGGCACACTCCTGGCTACAGACAATGGCTGAGAGGCGAGCACGTGCCCAAGCCAGGTATCAGAGTCCACCCCCTGGGATTTTATATACAGACAGTAGGGGACAAAGCTCTTTCCCTGTCTTCTGAGATTACTCAACCGCGTTTATTTAAGCCTAGAAATACCTGAGGCATGGCTCCTACCCCCACGTCTCTGTCCTGCCTATCCCGCCCCATGGGGAGGCCCGTGTCCAGGAGGAGAGGGCTGCGGACAGAGGCACATGTAAGAGAGAGAATGCTGACCTGGTGATTTCATGCACAAAGCCCCCGGTCCCGTCCAAGCTTCTCCCACTAAATAGAATCCCCTCTTAGCTCTAGCTCTCTTGGGTTGGGTCTTTGTAACTTCCAACCACGAAACCTGGCTACTAAAAACGAAGCATTCTGAGAGACTTGGGGTGAGCTATAGTGGGCATCCCGCTAAAGGTGTCGTGGTCCAGAGTCAGGAAAGGCTGTCTTGGGATGATTTGCCATCCCAGTGTTCTTTTGCATGTCCTTTTATCTTGGAAGGTTTTACAGCCTCTTGTTGCATTGTAGGGAGCGGTAGGTAGTCAAGGCTAGAGTTCCGTACCTACATAGGCCCTGTTCCATCGGGCCTTATCTGCAGACACAGGATGTTGGGTAGGACGCATATGGTCTGAATTGTAACCCGGTGCTAAACATCCGCAGATTCCAGACTCGGATGCGGGCTTCCGAGGGCACTTGGGCAATGCATCTGCACAAGACGCCAGGAACAGGAACGATAGTCACGAAGTGTGGCTAAGACAGAAACTGACCGTTCCAGGCCTGTCGGAAGGACAGGCGAGCGAGGTGATGTGTGGGGCTCGTAGAATGCCCCTGGGTGCCTGGGGCGGGTTCCGTCGGAGGGACCCTTACCATACAAACGTGGCATCACTTGGAGGGAGAAACTCTGCCTTGGATTCAGAGCAAAGTCAGTGGGGGTGGCTTTCGGAAAATTTGGAGGCGCTGGGACATTGATATATTAATAAAGAAAGGGAAAGGGGAAGATGTTCTCTTTTCCCACTATTTGCCAGGCATCATAGCAGGTACCTCATAAACATCATCTCAGGACAACCTTGTAAGAACAACCCCGGGCCTCAGACCCTCAGCCAGGATTGTAAAGCAGTGTAGCTCCTTTATTATTTTTTTTAATTTTTAAAGTTTACTTATTTTGAGAGAGAGAAAGAGAGAGAGAGAGAGGGAACCAGCGGCGGAGGGACAGAGAGAAAGGAAGACAGAGGATCGGAAGCGGGTTCTGTGCTGACAGCAGAGAGCCCAGCGCGGGGCCCGAACCCACGAACCGTGAGATCATGACCTCAGCCGAAGTCGTATGATTAACCGACTGAGCCACCCAGGCGCCCCCGGGGCAGCCACTTCAGAAAACAGTCTGGCAGCTCCTCAAATGGTTAAACAGAGAGTTGTCCTATGATACAGCACTCCCAATCCCAAGAGGAGCGAAAAACACACGTCCACGCACAGACTTGTATACACACGCCCGTCCTGTGCCCTTCACGGAGGCTCCAAAATGGAAACAACCCAAATGTTCACCACCTGACGAAGGGGCAAATAAGATGTGCAACAGCCGCAAACGGGATATCATTAGGCAAGAGGAGGACTGGAGTGCTGGCATCTGCCACAACACGAGTAAACCTCGAAAACGTGATGCTCGAGCAAAGGAGCCAAAGACCGCATATCGCACGCTTCCGTCGTGTGAGACGTCGACAGCAGGCAGATCCATGGAGTCGGAAAGTAGATTAGTGGCTGCCTAGCGCTGGGGCTGGGGAGGCAGAGTGGATGGCTAAGGGGTGTGGGGGGATTTTTTTGGGGGGGGGAGGTAATAAAAATGTTCTAAAATTAATCATGGTAATGGATGCACCCTCTGTGAATACACTAAAAGCCCTTGAATTGTACGCTTTAAAAGGGTGACTCGTGTGGTTGTGGATGATACCTCAATAAAGCTGTTAAAAGAGTTGAAAGTATTTTCCTTAGGGAAGTGAGAAATGGAGGTAGAAATGGGGCCGGGGATGCTGTTTTTCATAAAAGTCTCGTGTAATGACGTGAGGCGTAAGCTATGAGCACGTATAGCTTAGAATAAAATAAAAGCGAAATGAAAAATCATACACTGATCCTAAAAAAAAAAAAGAAGGAATCACCCTTGCTGTATCATTGTTTCCACTTTTCAGTGGCAGGAGCCGAGATTTCCGGAGGGAAAAATAATTTTACTCGTGGTCAAATGCTAATAAGGGGGGGAGCAAGAGTTAGAATTCGTGTTACTTTGGTTTCTACTGCTGAACCTTTGCTGGGGGCTGGGGTAGGAAGAGTGAGCGGAGTGCTGCTCTGGAAAGTGGTTCTTTCTGGAGGATTCTGCTCGGCCACGGATGCCTGAGGCTGACCGCAGGCCTCCCGTCTGGATGAAAGGCTCTGTACCTCCCAGGGGGGTGTAAAAGAGGCGGCCTGATGGGGACTCCATTTCACCTCGTTTCAAACGCCCCCTTTCTGATTTCTGTTGCTACCACCTTTCTGGCCTCAGTGGGGGACACTCTGGCCTTCCATGACACTCTGGCCCTTACCGGACCAATGGCCCTTCTCTTTACACTCCAGAGCAGAGCCAAGGAGAGAGCAGTGACCTTTAATAAAGGCTATAGGGGGTCTTGACTTGAGAGGGTGGAAACAGGGTGACAAGGAGGCAGATTCAGCTGCTGGAATTTGAGCAAAGTCACTCCATTGTTCTGAGCCTCAGTTTTCTCATCTGTATAAGGGGGACAAGAATGCTCAGGTTTTAGGATCAGGAAGTCTTAACAAAGAGCTTGGGTAAAGCACCTGTGTGGTTGTGGGCACCTGATTTCCTTACGTCCTTATGCCTGTACAGGTGGATCCTGGGGGCAAGAGGTGGGGGGGGGTCAGGGTGTTTCCACGTTTTGGTCCCTAAGCTTGTCCGCTTCCCATGCCCAACCCCGCTCTTGGAGGAGTAGCTCCTGTCATTTCCCAGAAACAGTTTGGATTCCATCTTGCCTGGGGTGGAGTGAGGGCCCTCTGGAGCTGCTGGCTCCTGCCGCTAAGTACTCACATTTAGGGGGGGACACCACACATGGCTGCATCTACCCCTCTCCAAGACGGAGGTCCCAAGACGCAGGGCGCAGGCTCGCCCGCCAGTCCTTCCCTACTGGCCAGGACTGCGCGTACCTTGCAGGCGACACTCAAGAAATAGATTCAAGGATGGGAAGCAGAATGTCAAAGCTGAAAGAAATCTCAGAGGACATGCAATCCAGTAATTCTCAGTTTATTTTTAACCTCAAAACCCTTTCTTCAAAGGGAAAGTTTATGCAGAGTCCTAGTCTATATATAGATAAAAGCTGAGCTGTTCTGACCACGGTGATGCGGGCCGGTCCTCTCCGGGCTTGTGTCTCTTCTTTCCAGCCATCTCTGTGGAACCCTTATAAATGCGGGGAGCAGAGTTCGATGCCCACCGATGCCCTGTCAACTGTCCATTTCACAGATGGGAAACCCAAGACTCAGAAAGGAGAAGTGGGTTGGATCTTGCTGAGCGTCAGCCCAGTGCCGCTTTGCAGCTGGGATTCCAGCTCTTAGCCCAGTACCCCTTGCGTGCAAACCTCCCAGAACCCCCGGCTTCCAGTGTGGCTGGAGAGCTGCAGGTGTTTGTAAATGCCTTTTGCTCTCCAGCGGTGCCGACTGCCCTGGATTCACACAGAGCAGCAATGCTATCAGGATCGTGTTCATCATTCGCTGGGGGAGGCATGGGGGCGGAGGAGAGAGGCAGAGGTTTGGGAACCTGCCAGAAGAAGTCAGGCTTTATTATCATCATAATAAACTGACACGACTCCCACCTCCTCAGAGGAGCAATTTCTCCCAGGTTTAAGGGATCTGTTGCATGCCCATTGTCTTTCATCCCTTCTTCTTTCCTGCCCGCCTTCCTACCTTTTCTTACTCAGCCATTCACCAACACAAGATGTCATGGGTCTTTGGTTATTTTGTTGTTTCTTGTTTTTTTTTTTAGTTGATTTATTTATTTTAGAGGTGAGAAGGGGCAGAGAGAGAGGGAGAGAGAATCCCCAAGCAGCCTCCACGCAGTCAGGGCAGAGCCCGACGCGGGGCTCAGTCCCACGAACCGTGAGATCATGACCTGAGCCGAAATCAAGAGTGGGATGCTTAACCCACTGAGCCACCCAGGTGCCCTGTCGTTTCTTGATTTCAAAGGGAGCTGCTGTGTCCCAGTCCCTGGGCACAGAGTCGACCAGTTATAAAAGACGCAGACCCAGCCTTCCAGAAGCATCCAACCTAGACCCATAGAGAGACAGGGAAACAGTTGGTGATGCTCTACTGTGCTTGGTACTCCAAAGCAAGGAAGCGGGAATGCTTGACCATCCATTATTGCTACGGTGACCACATCTTCCCAGTCCCCAAAACGGGACACCTGGTCTGCCAAGAACTCATAATGCCTTAGGAGACAATAGGAGATAGAATATATGAAATTGTGACAGTCACCAAAACTCTGTGCTGTTTGGGTACTTTAATTATAACATCGGTCTAAATTTACTGGACATCAGAGTTATACGTATGGCGAGTTTATTTCCGGGGCATGCTCAGATACAGCTGATGCCTTGACGTTTTGATCAGATACCACTAAGAGTCTGTTTTTGTTTTCCACCTTAATAAAAATTTGGGAAGATGTCACCCTTTTCTAAAACAAATGGAATTGAATTCCATTCGCTGTCTTTCCAGCGAATGCCATGAACTTGTGACAGTTGTTTTGTGATTCTGAAAGCCGGATACAGTTGTCCCTCCTGGGGAGTAGGGTTCTGTATGGGTGTCTAGCTCCCTCTTTGCCGAGACAGGAAGTTCCCTGAGAACAGGAACGGAGTCTTTATTTATCTTTATTTTTCTATCCCTTCCAGTGCCCAGGACAGTTCTTAGAATGAGGTAGGGCTTAACCAGGGCTTGTTGAATTGAATTATTGAGTAGACAGGCTTGCGATGGGAAATAAACAAACAAAAGAACCGACCCCCCTGTGATTCAGTACCGCTCAACCTGTCACTCGCGGGCAAAATTCCCAGCTCCCTCAGACGGATTGATGGAAGGGAGCACACAGACATAGGGAGCACCCCACTGGGCACACACAGTCTCACTCACTCCTCCCTGCATCCCTCGGCAGGAAGTGCTCTTACTATGCTGTCACAGATGAGGAAACAGGCTCGGGGAGGTCCAGCCTCCCCTGCAAGGAAGCGGAGAGCTGGGCTGGGGGCCATGGCTTGCCTGTCCCCAGTGGGTGCTTTTCCTACCAGACGGTGCTGTCTGGGTCAATGTTGCTATGACTCCTCATGTCCCCTAGCCACTCGCGGTTCCTGGAAACAGCCTGCACCCCCCCGACCTCCTGATCAGGTGAAAACAGTGGCTCTGGACACCACAGCTGCTATGACCTCTGTAGGGGTGACTTATTTCCTTATTGGTCCCAAGTTTCTGAAAGATAGCAAACATCAAGATCGGACTGAAAGCCAAGGTCAGCCAGCAAGACCTCTTTCACGGGAAAAATGCTTTCAGTTGCAGGAGGGGATTTTGTTCCTGCATCCTCCTGCCCATGTGTCGCATCTGGCACCTAGTGTGTCCTCAGTTCCTGTTTTGTCGAGTGATGACGGAATGGATGGAACGACTGAATTGTCCTGGCTTAGGCCTTTCTCAGCTCTTCTCTGAGAATGCCTAATCTCAAAGCAGCCCCGAAGGCCAAAACGAAAGAAAATGGGAAGAAAGAAAGGAAGGACGGATGGAAGGAGGCAAGAGGGGGAGGAAGAAGAGGAAAAAGACCAGCGTCCTCTCTTTCCTCTGTCCTCCCCTCCACGTACACATTTTCTGGGAATAAATATGGCTGCCCAGTGCTACTCAAAGTGTGGTCCATGGGCCAGCAGCACCAGCCTCACTGGGAAGCCTGCTAGAAACGCAGTCTCAGGCTCCACCTCATGCCTAAGGGTGCACAAAATGAGTGTGCACTCAGCAAGGTCTTCAGGAGATGTGCGTGCACGTTAACTGCCGAGAAGCACTGGGCCACCGGAACCTTGTCTATTCCTTCACGAGGGGGGGTGGGTGGGTTTCTTCCACATCATGGGAAAGGCACTGGAGAGGGTTTTCATGCAAGGACTTTAGGAATGGAGAGAGAAAACAGCGTGGCAGGAGACCAATAGTGATTATTACCTTCATGGCTAAAGTTGATTGAGCATTTACTGCTCCGTGCCGGACATTTGACACTCATGAGCTCATTTTATCCCCACATCAGCCCTCTCGGGGGTCCCTCATCCCTTATTCCTATTTCAGAGATGAGGAAACCCAGACAGGGGTGATGAACAGCCTGCCGGGATCATACAGGGAGACTTGAGTTCCCACTGTGACTCAGCTCCCCTTTGTTCTGTGACCTTGGCCAAACGACTTTGATCTCCAGGCCAGGCTGCTCCCTGCTTTCAGACCGGAGGGACGGCACAACGCCCAGAGCCTCCTAGGAAGCCGGCAAGGAGAGGAATAGCAAATACACAAGCCTGCAAGGTCCTTTGGAGCTGTGATGCCCTACTTCCAATGCACTAGAATCATTTAACTGATAAACATGGAAGCAATGTCAACATGGCAATAAATTGCCTCGCTATCCAGCTAGGCCTTTGTGTGGTGTTCAAAAGAAACTAATTAAAAGAATTTTTCTTTAAAGAATGTTTGACCCAGACATTTCCACATCGGGCTAGGAAGCCAATCCAGTTTGAAAACTTGGTGTGAAGCTTGAATTATTAACACACGCCTGAAAAATGGTACTGCATGTTTGCCTTAGAACATTTTGGGGCTGGGGGGAGGATTAAATGCATCTCTTGAGGATTTGAGCAGGGATACGGCTGGGAGGTGAGGCAAAGCCTGAGAAGCCTGTGAGTGTGTGTGAGCGTGTGTATGCTTGTAAAACATACATCATGAAACGTGGTGCTTTATCGGCACTCCAGTGTTCGGATGCCTGAGACAAATTTTAAAGGGAATTTTTCACAGCTGATACATAAAACATGATCCCCCCCACCGCCCAGTCTCCCTCTTTAAACAGCTTTGTTAAATAGTCAGTTGAATGACATCTCCCTTGCTGCCGTGAATCCATTAGGGAATCGTATTCATATGGGGACTTTCACCTGATCATCTACAACCCCTAAGAGAACGTCAGTCCGTTCAGCCTTCTGGTACCCTCGTGAGAACTCTGCGAACATGTCCTAGCTTATCTCTGCTCCTCGATGCTGTGACAGTATTCTCCATGAGAAGTGGACTTGGAAGGACCAGCTTCCCGGCTAGTGCCTTCCAGGACAGCCGGCCCAGGGCCGCTCTGTCTCCTGCTGGCCAGGCTGCTGGGACCCGGGGGGACCGGGGCTGAGATGGGGCCTGCTACGTCTCCTGCCATCACCCCCACTCACTGCTCCACTGTTCATCGAGCTGACAGGCTGGCGTGGAAACTCCAACAAGCCGTCGACCAAATAACGATGGTAATAATGCGAGTAGCTGACGTGTCTTGCTTAAATGTGCGGTAGGTGCCATGTGAAACACGTGACATGGGGTGGCCCAGTAAAGCCTTGCGAGCCTTCCAGCGTTACCCCCACAGCACTGATGAGGACAGTGAGGTCTAGAGAGGTTAAATGACAGGCTTAAACCCACCTTTGTCTGCCTCATTCCTCCCTCGTAGCCACCATTTTGATGGACCAAAGGGCACCAGAGTTAAAGGGGGCATTGACAGAGGGAGAGGATGGAAGGTGATGTGTTGCATGTGTGGATATATATGTATATGCAACGTGTGCCTTCAGTAAATGCCTCCAGTCTCGCTTCCTTTCGTTCAGCATTGAGGCAGAAATAATGCTCTTTTCTTCTCTTTAAAATCATCTGTACCTGGTTATGTGAAGCAGCTAGCGTGGTCGCCAAAACACAATGGATGGTCAATGGTGTTCTTTCTCTTTTCTATTTACAGCCCACGCCTATGTGCTGACACTCTCTGATTTCATGAATCAATACATTTCTTGAAGTCATACCGGAAGGAGAATCCTGAAAATATGGATTGGGCAGGACCATTGCAGTCATCAGTGCAAACATGGCTAAAGGGTATCTAGGAAGTAGAGGGGCCTATTAGGTAGTGTGGAACAAACAGAGTGGTGGGTGGGCAGCAGAGTGGTGAAAATGGGGACCAATCTGCTATTTTTCCGGGGGAAGGCTGGCCCGGCTGACACTGAGGAGAATCATCACTCATGGCCCCAGGCTACCATGTACTGTTGTGCAGGCTGTGCACTGCAGAACTCTAGGGGGTGCTATTCTCACCCACCATCCGGGGAATGGCAGCCCTGAGCAGTGCACAGTCTGGCTATCGGCCTTGCAGGAACCGTTTACTGAGCCTTGATGAGGATAAAACCATGCGGTGTGGGGAGGTAGAGAAAACATAGGTCAAAAATTGGGACTGGTTTGGGTTAAGGGGCTCAAGGAGGGGTTTTTAAGCTACGCCTTGCTGGTTAAGCAGAATCTCAACAAGTGGCAAAGAGGGAAGGGGAAAGTCCAGGTGGGTCTGTCTCATTCATCCCTCGAGACTGATCTCCTACCTCTCTGCTCTGGGATGACTTCTGACACCTCCCTTTTTCTCCTCCGGCACTGGGCTTGCTGTATCCTAACCTTTACCACACCTTTCTGAAACGGTTCATTCACAAGTCGGCCAACTCCCATGGTACCCCCACGACACCGTGAGCTCCTCAAACACGAACTACACCTTTCACTGTGGAGTGCAAGCCCTAGCATGAGTGTTCAGGCGCATAGTAGATCCTGGCACATAGTAGGTGTGGAGTGAACCAAGTAACAAATATATGCATGAGGGAAACTCGTGCAGAAGAGATGACAACAGAGGCGGGGCGGGGGGTCAGTGTGCAGCTAAGAGATGCCGATGTCCTCAGCAGGGGCTGTGGACCAGGGTGAGAAAGGGCAGACCTTGGGGGCCACTCAGCCACGAGGCAGTGGGGAGAGTCAAAAGGAAGCTGAGTGATGCGAGCCACCCAGTGTGGAGCGGGGGCCTCTGCTCATGAACCTGACGCACAGCCCGGGGCTTGGAGCCAGGTGACACGCTCCTGCCCGGCGCCCTGAGCCTCATTTGAAGGCTGATGATTTTTTAACAGCATCTGTTCCCCCAAGGGTCAGGATTCAGGATGTGCCTCTCTCCAACAGGGCAGAGAAGTGGCTTCAAGACAAACAGCTTTTATCAGATTGAAAAATTAATGTGTGAAGCAAGGCCAATGCTGCCGGGCATTGGCGGGCACAGAGAGGCCACAGACCCAGTGATGTTTGATGACTGACTGGCAGACAAAGCAGACAGTCCTCCGGGGCCAAAGGCAGGGCCTCCCTGCTCTCCAGCTGCTGCTTGGAAGGCCCCTTCCCGAGCCTCAGGATGAGCCCTGAGAGGCACCGACGGCCTGCTCTCCTCCTTCTCACTGTGGGAAATCAGAGCCTCCGGGCGATATTCCTCTCATGGCATCTGCCCTCTCTGTACCTAAAATCCCATTCACCCGTCCTCAGCAGAATCCTATAGACGGTGGGAAAAGCAGGCATTGGGAAGTAGACACATCTTTGTTCTTGCCAATTCCTGGCTGTGTGACCAGACGCAAGTCACTTAACCTCTCTGAGTGCCTGTCACAAAGGAATAATGAGTCTTCCTCATAGAGCTGTGCGGATCCAGTGAGCTACTGTCCATCAGTCAAATGCTTGGCACGTAGCGAGTTCCCAGTAAATGACAGCCACAGCCGCTGTAAACGGTACTAGCCTCTTGTCTACTCCAGACCTAGCTCAGCCCTGCTTTCTGCTGCCCGGGATGTCGCCTGCCCCCCCCCCCCCCCCCCCCCGGCCTCCACGTCTTTCCAGGCCTGGCCAGAGGGGCTGCTTACTCCCCGAGCCCTGAAATGCCTCTCTGTGTGAGGAGCGCCCCCTCCCAAGGTCTGAACACTCCAGCCTCTCCTTCTGGCCTCAGTGATCTACGCTGGATCCCGGAGTAACTAGTGGCTGAGAGCGTGAGTTCTGGAGTCAGATGGGCTTTCCTGATTTCTCAGTGCCTCAGTTTCCTCATCCGTGCACTGGTAGAGTTGCACGAAGGCCTGTGAGACCCGGCCTCTCGGTCTGCAGGAGCAGGCAGAGGGCTGTGTGGTCCGGGAACGGTGGGTGCCTGCCTGTTGTGAGCACACAGTGAAGTCCCTCCTTTCTCGGAGACCCAGGCCGAGGTGCCGGGCGGGGCCCCCCTCGGGCCAGCAGGAGGGGCGTGGGGCCGCATCTGTCTGGTGTCTGGTGTGGTCTCTTGACCCCACCACCACCTCCGAGGTCCTCAGAGAGGCAGGAACCAGTTGGAGACGCCCGACTGGCCATTGCCTCCTTGTCTCAGCTTCCCCTCTGCTTTTCACATCCCCATGGGCCTCTCCCGAGGAAGGCCTGCTTTCCAGCTCCAAGGCCCTATCCAGGCATCAGGAACAGCTTGCTTCCTGTCCCTCTGGATCAGTCAGCGGCTTTCTCTCCTCCCGTCTCGGGAAGAACCCTCCAGATGCTCTATAGCCTCCTTTGCCCGCAGTATCGCTCTCGCCTGTTATCTCTCGCCCTGGAAGGCTGATGCTTCCCTGAGTCCCGAATCCCCTGCAGGACTGACGGCTCCTTATAGGAACATTAATCCTCCCGTTAATCCTGTGCGCCTTTCTGAGGGGTGCGAGGCGCTTGGTGGGCTTGATCTTGGCCCTCCTCCCGCCCTGGGATGTGCAGAGGAGGAAGCAAGGGCAGGAGGAGCATCTTCCCATTTCACAATGGGGGAAACTGAGGCAAGAGTCACCTGGGCTTTTCCCCTCTGCCGGGCACCCAGGGCTCCTCCCAGGAGAGACCCATAGGCCCGCTGCCCACCCTGGGCCTGCCTCCGCCTCCCTGGCCTCTCTTCCCATCCCCACGGTTTCAGCCTCCAACCCAGAGACCCTTAATTCCTCCCACCAGGCTCCCCCCCCCCGCCTCTCCTGGCTTCCACCCTGCATTCAGGCAGACTTGGGAAAAGTTCCCCTTCCCCTGTTTGCCGGTCCCCGCATGCCTGTAAACTGTTTTTTGTTTTTGTTTTTGTTTTTGTTTTGTTTTTGGTGCCCCGCCTAATTCTAGGTGTGCTGGAATCAGGGGATCCCACGCGTTGGGCAAGAGGCTGCTTAGTACTTTTGTGCTTAGCTAAGGGTGCGATTCTGGGAGCTTCTGAAATGATAGGTCAGTGTGACAGGGCAGGTGCACATGGGACTGTTTCAAAGGGAGCGCCCGAAGCTCTAACAGAATCTCAAAGGGGTCTGTCACTGCCACAAAATTAGGAGCCGTTGCACCAGCCTGGGAGTGATGGAGGCCACCTGGACCCACTAAAGAACTGTTTCCTTGTACACAGGTGCACGCCGGGGGAGCCTTGTCCTGTTCAGGGGCCCTGCGGCCTCTGGAAGGGTGCTCTGTCTGGCTGTTCTGTCCCTTTGACTCCAGCTCCAGACCCACGGCTCCTTCTCATCGCCTGCTCCGAACAGCTGCCATCTGCATTCTTTCGGGGACCAGATGCTGGTCCAAGGGCTGGCTTCTCCCTTGTGAAGTCAGCTTCTCCTTGTCTAGATGCCCTGACACTGAGCCACTTTGGGGCCATTCTCTGAAACCGGCGCTACTCAGAGTGTGGTCCCCAGATGGGCATGTTGAATGGCACTGCCTTAGCCTTTATCCAGACGGTTCCTTTTGTCTCCCCGATTGCCCCTGTCCCCTCCAGGTCCATCTGCTGGAATACTATCCATCTTCCAGGGCCCAGCTCCAATGCCACTTCCTCCAGGAAGTCTCCCTGACTGGGAGCAGCCCTTCTGATTGCTCCAGTACCGGCTCCCTCCCTGCCCGCCTCCCTCCCTCACAGACAGCACTGCCAGGCTTCCGTGCTTTGGGCATTTTCTGCACCCAGCCTGGCACAAAGGAGGGGCTCAGCAAATGCCTGGTGCGTGCTCGGTCACTCTGGGTGAGGAAGATCTCATTCTTACACGGAGCTGTGCATTTCCCCCACAAGTGCGTACGTATCAGGCATTGTGCTGGAGACAGAATAGTGAGAGAGGAGGAGTTGTCACCCGCACAGAACTCAAGGAAGAGGAACAGACGTGAAGACAGGCCACGGAGTGAGGAATCACTTCCCTTGGGGGGCGGAGGGGGAGGGGAGGGTATCCTGAGAGCACACTGTGGAGATCAGGAAGGACTGCCCCCAGGAAGTAGGGTCTAGGTGAGCGAGAGGTGGGGTCGGCCGGGGCCCCTGAGGAGGAACCGACGTGCGGGCCATCAGGGAGGGCATGTGGGCCGTGTGGGAGCAAGCCGTGTTCTGGAAGTCAAGGCATTTCCATGTGGCGGAAGCAAAGCACGGGCTGCGTAGCAGGCAGGGCAGGTCACGGAGGCCTGGCAAGTCAGGGTAGAAAACTTGGACGTCGTCGTAAGGGCAGACGATGGGGGGCCGCCCTAGTTACTCTGCCGGTGTAACAAATTACACCAAAGTGTAGTAGTGTAAGACAGCTCTTTATTATGTCACGGGTTCTGTGGCTCGGGGAGTTGGGTCAGGGCACAGCAGGGATGACTTTTCTCTGCTCCCACGTCTGGGGCCTCAGCTGGAAAACTCAAAGGCCGGGGCTGGAATCTGTCTGGTGCTTCACGCTGGCAGTCACCCCGGGGGCCTCAGTTTCTCTCCACGTGGACCTGTCCACGTGGGCTGCTGGCTGAAAGTGGCTGGCAGGGTGGACTTGAGTAGAGGCCTTGGTTCTTCTGCTTGGCCTCAGGTCCGTGCCTGGGGTTCCTCTACTGTGTGTTGCTGCCTGTCCCGACTCCCTCCTCCTGCAGATGCTGGCTGACAGCCACCTCCCCTGGGAAGCCCTCCCTGATCTCCCTGGGTAGGGCTGTCTGCTGGCTGGCTATGCCTGCAGTCATCTGCCTGCCCTGTCTCCCCTGCTAGCCTGGGACCGCCTTGAGTACTACATCTCACGCCTGTCTGATTCCCCACTGGCTGGTATACAGAAGGTACTCGATAAATGTTTGCTGACTTGTCAATGACGCATGAGAAGGTTGCTCTGGCCATTTCCTGGCAGGGATCGAATGGCCTTGGCTCTTTGGGTTATCTTTGCTGAGTCTGCCTTTTAAAGCTGCATTCTGCCGGCCTCCTTTCTAAGCTCGCTTTTGTCTCCCCGATCGCCCCTGTCCCTTCCATGTCCGTCTGCTGGAATCCCATCCATAATCATATCCATGATACGCATACCTGTTACGGGGCCTCCTTCCTTACCACACGCTTCCATTCCTGTCCCCTTCCACCCACTCTCTGCAAAGCAACTGGAGCGACTCTATCGGATGGAGGTCAGATCATGGCCCTCCCCAGCTCAGAACCTTCCAGGAGCTCCCACTGTAAGTGAAGTCCACACTCCTTACCACAGTCTCCGGCACGGCGATGCGGGCTTCCTTTCTACCTGAACGGGTCAGCTCCTTCCCACCTCAGGACTTTGCCTTTGCTGTTCCCTCTGCTTTGGACACCTTTCCTTCAAGTCCTTACTTGGCTGTTGCTCCTTATCGCTGGGGGACCTCAGCTCAGATGCCACTTCTTCAGACTTCCTGGAAGCCCTTGGCTTAAATGGTGTCCTCACCCTGGTCACTCCCTCTTCTGGCACCTTTTCGATTTTCTTCAGAGCCATTAGTGTCTGAGTCTGGTCTGTCCGTGTTTACCTCGGTCCTGTTGGTCTCCAGCAGAGCACAAGCTTGCTCGGGGCAGGGTCTTGTCTTATTGATGGCTAGACACAGCATTCGGAACAGGGCGGACATGTAAATATTTGCTGACCAAAAGGAATGCAGACCCATTGTACAGATGGGAACATCTAGGCCAAAGCAGCCTTCTGGCTGAGGAGTCTGTGGCTCTGGGCCTCCAGCCCTGTTCACGTCTCCCTGCTGGGGCTCCCCTCCTTCCCTTCCCACCCACCCACCCTTCCTTCCTGGCAATGCTAGGAGCACTCCTTCCTCATGCAGGGAGCACTCTTTCCTCCTCTCCTCAGCAGCCCCGGGCTGGGAAGAGTTGATGAGCCAGAGAACACAGGCAGGCAGCCACAGAACTGTTCCAAGAAGTGAGAGAGATCCTGGTCCAGGGGGAGAATTCAGCTCCCAGCCTCGGGGAGAGGTGAAAAACAGGCGGTTGTCTCAGCCAGCGTGGAGCGGGAGGGAGGCTCCTCTCCCGGGGTTATTGATGGATCAGATGCAGAACTACAGATTATGCTCTGTGCGGGCTCCTGTGCCAGCCCAGTGCAGAGTCGCTGGGCCCCGGGAGGAAAGAGGCTCGCCAAGGAGCGGTTGGCTTGCCTGCTTGCTCGCTCCCACCCCGGGATTTATGGTGCTGCCCTTGAGCGGGAGGCTCTGACGGGAGATCTATCGGCCTGCTTATCTGCCGGGAGTGGGCCCTCCGATGAATCTGAGCAGCTACTGTTGCAGCCACCGGGCGGGAGGCAGGAGATCTACAACCCTCTCTCCTGGCCCCAATCCCTCTACTCTCCTGCCCACGGGCCGACAACCACTTAGCCGGGACAGAAAGGCCCCGACCTGCCAGGTCCCTGGGCGGTAATAACAGCCGGTGGCTAAAAAGGATGGCCTAGCCCGTTCTCTCCCGCCGAGCTTCTGGGAGGACGGCTGGCGTCCGACTGTCTGGGGTGGCTCTGGGTAGCTGGACACTCCTGACGACAAATCCTGTGCTGAACCCTACGTGGCACTCCAGGCCCCGGGGAAGTGATGGGGCTGGGGACTGGTGTCCTGGGGGCTCCGCCGTCTCTTGGAGGCTCCCAGCAGCCCCAAGAGGGGAGCCCTGTGAGCCAGCTCTCAGAGAGGCAGGAGCTGAGACTCAGAGGGGAGCAAGGGGCCCCACGGATGGGCCCCACATGTGATATGCTGCCTATTTGCTTTTTATAATCGTCCTAAGGGGCGGACATTGGGGCTGCATCTTAGAGATTAGGAACCTGAGCCTCAATGAGAAAGCAGCAGGGAGAAGGAAGGACAGGACGGCCGCGTCCTGTGTCCTCCTGCGTGAAGACGTGTGATTAAGTTCTGTGCGTGGGCCTTGCCATCATCACTGCGAGCCCAGGAGGGAGGTAGGTAGGTCCTACTGTCCCGATGGGATCAATGACACACTGGGGTCAGGGAGGCCTGGTAGCAGGAGGGGCCGGATGGAGCCAGTCTTTCCTGGTGTCCCGCCAGACAGAGATGCTTTTTTTGGGGACAACGGAATCACTTTCCGGCTCAACATCAGAGATAAGCCAGTGGGGGCGGAGCGATGGTCTTCACATTAAAGATCAGGGCCCAGGACCCCATCCGCACCTGTCCTCCAGTGAGGGCCAGCACAGAGCCAGCAGGAGGCCTCCTTGGGATTCCTGCCCACACCCCCAACCCCCTCTGGAGCCTGTCAGGCTGGCTCCTCCCCTTCTCCCAGCCCAGCCAGCCCTGGGAGACTTCCGGTAAAGGCACTTTGATCACAGAAACCCTGGGGAGCTGAAGTGAGTGGGAAAGAGAGAGAGCATGTATGTGAGAGATTTACATCCAAAGCCAGATCAGAGATTCCCGTTCCGCTGCAGTTACACGGGGACTTGTCCCTGTCGGCGGCAGTGACCAGGCAGATAGAGCAGGAGTGGCAAGGCGTGAGCCTGTCATTAGGAGAAGTAATTGGGCCGCTGGGCAGGTCTCCCACGGCCTGGCTGTCATCCCTCTGACAAAGTCATCACTTTTTGGGTGGAGAACCAAACCTCTCCTTTATGCCAACTCATTAGAATCGGGGCACATCAGAGCCAGCAGGCCCTTAGAGATCATCCCCTTGTTACAGGTGGGGAAACTGAGGCTTGGGAGAGAGCAACGTGCCCAGGTCACCCAGTTTACCTGAGGCAGCGCTGAGGATCTGGAGCTCTGGGCAGTGTTTTTTTCCATGAAGTTCAGAGAAGTAGTTAAGAGCACAAGCTTTGGAGCCAGGTAGGGCCCAATCCCAGGCTTGCTGCTGTGTGGCTTGGGGAAAGTGTCCCAATGTCTCTGTTTCCTCCCAGGATACATATAGATGGGAACTGCTGTTACCGTTGGTGGTGGTGGTGGTGGGAGCCAGAAGACGGGGGGGGGGGGGCTAGTGCGGAGCGAGTGGAGGGCGGGGTGTGCAGGCAGAGTTTGGTGCATGCAGCAGTTTCCTCCCAGAGCCATGGGCCCCGATTTAGGGACTTCTTGGCCGTGCTGAGCTCCTCGGGGCAATCAGATACTCCCACTTAATGCTCGCTACAACCCTATGAGCTGAGGGGAACCATCCCCATTCTGCAGATGAAAAGAGAAAACTCAGGTGCAGAAAGAGTACGCATCCTGCCCCGTTCCTCAGTTGGTAAGAGGCAGGACAGGATTCGAGCCCAGGTCTCTTTGGTTCTTTCCATTTGGACAACGGCATCTGAGGCCAGCCTCACTTTCTGGGAGTGCAGTGCTTGCAGGGCACGGGATGGGCAGGCTGACCGCCTTTAGAACCTTCTAGGAGGTTCTGCCCCGGCCTGGATGGGGCCCCCATTCCCAGGGCTCCCTCCGAGGCTAAGCCATATCCTGCTTCATCCGACAGAGGGAGCCAGCGGCCCGGTTGTCTGGCTGCCACAGGGCCCACCTGTCCTGCCTTGTTTCCCTGGAGACAGGTGGGGTTGCCAGGCACCACCCCCCCTTTCCACTCCCCCACCCGCCAGCCCTGGCTTAGTCCTGAGAGAGGACAGTCTCCTTTCTTCCCCTGCCCCCGCCCACACTGTTGATGTTCTTGACTTAGGCTAGCTCCGCGGTTCTGACTGGGGAATAATACAAAACAGGATGGCGTTTCATAGTAAATTACTTTAATTTTTATGGTGCTGTGTGCATTTCCTGACGAAGTAACTCTATTTAGCTTCCAAGTGGAATGTTTTCTTTGGGTGTTTCGGTTCTTCATCCCCCCAGACCCCTGCTTTATCCCTTCGTACCGTCACCTCATGCCTGCTTCCACCCTTGTGACTTGATTACAGCCTCAGAGAGGGAGGTGGGAACCACTGAATTCCCCGCCAGCGTTACTG
The DNA here is from genome assembly GCF_018350175.1 of Felis catus. Classification (NCBI taxonomy): domain Eukaryota; kingdom Metazoa; phylum Chordata; class Mammalia; order Carnivora; family Felidae; genus Felis; species Felis catus. The sequence continues at coordinate 22,253,567 of NC_058381.1, read as the reverse complement.
TGAGCAAACTGGGCCCCCTGTACGCCAGGCAGGTGGCGGCGGAACCCTTGGAACAGGGCAGAGTCCACACCCCAGGGCTGCAGGGAGGCTATGAGCTCAGCTCAAATTGGAGGGGCACCCATTCTGAGAGCAAGCAAATACTTGCGGGCCAGCCTTCAGAGCTATGCCCCAAACTGCCCTTCCCTAATGCCAAGGCAAAGGGGGAGGGTGTCGTGCCTCCCACTCTGCCCCTCAGGCTGCCCTTTTGAGGGCATCTCATCTCTTTTACCCTCAAAGCGAATATTTGTTGGTAAGGAGGTCCCTTTGCGGCCATCTTTGAGGTTCTCGGTGACTTGACTCGTATCAGAAGGCTGGGGTTGTGGAAGTGTGCCCTCTCATAAAATACTAGCACATTTAAAAATCTGCTGGGGTGGGTGGAAAGGAGGTGGAGCTTCAAAGCCCCCAGGGATATCGTGGGCCCCATACCCATGATCTAGCTGCACCCCTCCATTCCCCATGGCCAGGGAGCTAATGCTGTTTGCGGGGCATTAGGTGAGGCGTCTTAAGCCCACATTACGCTAAGCACGCCAGCCTCCTCGGCAGACCCCGGGAGCTTGTTAGCAATGCAGACACACCAGCCCCACCCCGGATTTGCTGCATTAGAGTCTGCTGGATAACGAGATCTCCAGGTGACCACACGCACGCCAAGAGTTTGCCAAGCCACGCTTAGAATCTCCACCAGCCCCGTTTCATGGAGGCAGACACTGGAGCCGGAAGGGTAAGTGGCCAGTGCAGGCGATGCTGTGGTTAAATCACGGGGCTGGGAATCAGACTTGGATCCTTTGGAGGATGGGTGGGATTTCAACAGGAGCAATGAGGGAGAAGGGCGTTTGAGGACAAGGGATGGCTTGTCGCGGGGCTCCGGAAGCACATTGAAGTTACTTGGAAAGAGGCAGTGGGAAACCATGGGAGACCTGGGAACAGAGAGAGGTAGGCCCTGCAAAGCAAGAGAGGCCCCCAGGAGAGGCAAGAGGTGTTTGGGGGCCATGGGGCTGAGACACATCCTTGACCTTTCCTTGAGGGTCCTGGCTACAGCTCTGCTTCTCATACAGCTCTGGTCTCATATGTGGCTGACGGGCTGAATTCTCCAGCCCAATGTGGAGTTGAGGGACAGGTGGGCAGGCTTCCAGGGTCTGGAACCGCAAAGGGTCGGGGGGACACATCAAGTACCATGGAAGCATCAGCTTCTCCAAAGCAGAAGCCTGACGTGCTTGTCCCAAGGGTCAGCTCAAACAGGGCCACTGCCCCTCTCCTGAACCTTCCTCCCAGGACCAGGAGGAGAGACTGGGTTGGGGGGAGGTAAAGTCTAGAGGAAGTTTCCAGTGAGGTTTTCAAATGCTAGAGACTCATGGGATACTGGCGGCCTAGCTATGGTCAAGCTAAGGTTGTTTTTCCCTCTAGCAAAGCGTTAGCATTAAGACAGTAGGGAGTTCACGGAGAAAGGTTTGGCTCTGGCTGCCTCAACTTATTTGTCAATGGGCTGCAGGTTAGAAGGACAGCTGATTTTATCTGCCATTTCCTTCTGCCTTTGCTCCCCACGTCACTATGGAGCGGTGATGTTGGGGCTCCGGGAAATGGAGTCTATAGGTTTCTGGAGATTAGGCTATTGATAAGATTGCCCTTTTCTGGTAATTTACTAAGATATTTGTAAATAGATGGAGATGTAGGTCCTGCAGGACTATGATCTCTAGCACACGTCTCCCATATGGGGGTGTGTGGGGGGGTGTGGCCTGTCAGCTTGCTTTATGCTCCCTCATCACTTGTCACCCAGCGGCCACCATCCTCTCATGCGCCCCTCCTCGGCCCCCATCTTCTGGGGAGCTCATTTTCTTCTTCTTTTTTTTAAATTTTTAAAAAAAAATGTTTTTATTTATTTTTGAGACAGAGAGAGACAGAGCATGAGCAGAGGAGGGGCAGAGAAAGAGAGGGAGACACAGAATCTGAAGCAGGCTCCGAGCTGTCAGCACAGAGCCTGACGCGGGGCTCGAACTCATGGAGTGTGAGATCATGACTGAGCTGAAGTCGGACGCTCAACCAACTGAGCCACCCAGGCGCCCCTGGGGAGCTCATTTTCTACGCTCTCACTTCTCCCTGTTTCTAGAAGCTTCTTGTCCTCTTGCTGTGCCTTGTTCCCTTCCCTCAAGGCCTCCTCTTTCTGACCCAGAACCATAAATCCCGAATTGGTGGGTACTGGGGTAATGGTGGGTGTCATGGGATGGGGCCACTCTGAGCTGTTCTCCAGGCCCCATTGGGGTTCAGGGGCCAGTCTGTCTTTCAGTGTGGGCCAGCCCGAGTGGAAGGAGTCCTGGCCCGTGGGTCCCCATTCCCAACACACAGGGTGACCTTGTCACCTGCTTCATAGGATTAGATCAGTTAATGCCCCCAAGTGCTTAGAAACAGCTTAACAAACAACAGCTATTCTCTGGGCCTCAGTTTCCCCATCTGTAAAACCAAGGTGGGGGTTGTGGTATGCGAGTTCTGCCGATTTCTCTCCCTTTGTGGAATTTCAGCAGACAGTCATGTGCAACATTCATAAATAAATGGATAAATAAATAACCTCTTATTTGTGCAGCGTTGAATAGTTTTCAAAGTGCTTTCTCATCCATTAATTATCTCAGTCGAGCCTCATGCAGGCCGTGGGAAGCAGGCAGCCCAGGGATTATTCCTGCCGTTTTCAGAGGAGGAACGACAGCTTCTGAGAGGCAAAGTGACTTGTCCAAGGTCACGCTATTATTTGATGTCAAGATGAGAAGAGGTGGAAAAAGACAAGCTGAAAGAGAAAAAAAGGCATGTGGTGGTGGAGGTCTGGGTGGTGGGGAGCAGAAATAAAAATGGGTGAGAGAAAGAAGGATTTGCCAAAGGCAACCTCAGGGCTTTGGGGTTTCTCCTCCTGCTTTGGGGCTCCTCAAATATCTGACTTCCAGGCCATTTTCTTCTCTGACTATGACTAGATCAGTGGCTGGGGCTCAGTCTAACCTTTGGCTAAGAATTAGTAAAATCTTGGTCAGTATTAACAGAGGTATGGTGCTCACACTAAAGGAGGTGATAATCTCCTCTGTGTGAGAACCTGGTGTCCACTCCCAGGCTCTGCACTTTGAGGTGGACTTCGACAAATTGGAGGTGAGTGGTGAAGAGTCTGAACACTGACCCATCCGGAGGAAAAGGCTGGGGAGTTCCAACACTGTCTCCACATATTAGAAAGAACCTAGATTTGGCTCTAGGAGGCCCCAGAGGGCAGAAGCAGGACTGGTGGGTGGATGGGACCAGGAGTAGTTTCAATTGCAAGGAGGGTGAGAGAGAACTGGCTAATCTCTGCTGTGAAACGGTCCTGACCACCCACCTTGCCCCCAGACACACTGAAGTTCAAGTCTCCTTGGTTTCCCCCTTTCCCGTCCTCTCCCCTCCATGAAGCCCTTCCCAGGCTGCAGGTGTGGGGTGGGACCTTGCCCTTGTCACTCTTTCTGGGGACTGAGCTCCCTGAGGGCTGGGTGGGGTATGGGGAGGGGGGGTCCCTGCTTTGGGTGTAGGCTACAGTTGAGGCTGCTGGCCTCTCTGAACAGCATTCTTTCAGGGCTCTGTGCAGGGAAGGCCGATGGGAAACAGGGCTTATTTCTGACAACAGCACCGGGCTGGTGGGGGCTTGAAACACTCTCCCCAGGCCTGGTGCAGCTGTTTGTTGAAGAGGCCCTGGCTTCCGGGACCAATGTGGGGGGAGGAGGGGCAGCGGGGGTCAGGGTGCGGTGTGTGGGTGGGGGTGCTGGGACCCTGGAAGGAGGTAGGGAAGGAGAGCTGCGGGTCTGCCCCCCCCCCCCCCCCCGCCGGGCATCCTCTGTGCAGGACCAGGCTGAGCCTGGAGCCTGCTGCCCTCTGAGCCAAGCACTTATCCTCAGATGGAATGAAAACAAGGCAGTTATCACGGGTTTTGGGGAACCCTGAGCTCCCCCTTGGAGACCACACCGACTGGGGGCAGGGATGGATCTTTAAGAGAGAGGGAACCAGCCGAGTAAAGAAGCCCCAGCGTGTCCGTGGTAATCAGCCTCTGTTCCGCTCTCTCAGCTGGGGTCCGGGCTGCCTCACGGGGAGATCATTGCCCTCTAAGAAGCTTTATTGCTCCTGCTGCCTGTTCTCAGGGGCTGGGACACAGGGCCCATTGCCTGAACGGTGATCTGTGGTGCCTCCACCTCCCCCCACGCTCCCACCCTGCAAGGGCAGGTGATCTCCAGAAGCGTCCTCTCTCTGATCTAATTTTTCTCTGTCTCTTTGTATTTCTCTCTTATTTTCCCATACCTTCCCACCTCAGCCATCGCTCTGGAGGCTCCCCATTTCTCCTCCCCTGCTCTTAGCCCCATGGCATGAGGACCGCAGGAGGCAGGGGTAGGACTGAGCAGGAAGGAGTAGGAAGATGGGGTGCAGCTCGGTGCTCAGGACTGGTGTCTTGCTCTCCCTCACCCAGGGGCCTGGCTTAGATTTAGTAGATAAAAATACAGGGTGGCCAGTTAATGTGAAGTTCATATAAACAAAAAATTTAAAAAAAAAAATTTTTTTTTTGGAATAAGTATGTCCCATGCAGAATTTGGGATGCACTTATACTAAAATTTCAATTGTTGTTTATCTGAAATGCAGACTAACCCAGGGTTCGGTCTTTTGTCTGGTAGCCCCAGTCTTGACTGCTCCTTCCTATTGCCTCTGGAAGGGCCTTTGAGCATCTCCTTTGAGCATCTCCTTGGTTGTGGGGGGAACAGTCCTAAATCCTAGTCCTAACCATTGATAATTAGGAACAAAGGCCCCATCTCCCAACAATGGACAGTCAGTGATAACCGATGGCCTTTAGGAAGCTTCAGGGTAGCCTCTGGCAATCAGGGATTGTTGTCAACATTGTGAACAATACGTGTGTATAAACCTGTACCCATCAGGTTTAGTGCTGCCAGGGTGACCTAGAGAGGCTGGTGGCTATAGAGCTGTCCTGGGCTGAGGCTTCTCGACTCCTCACAGGGCTCTTCTCGCCCCATGCATTTCTCAAAGCAGCATTTAGCAGCCACATGTCACTTGGGAAAGGGTGAGAGCAGGTGCAGTGGCCAGGGCCAAGGGAGAAAGGGGACCCCGCCTGGGATCGACCCAGGCTCACATTCTGGCCCTCGAAGCTTCCCTCCCTCCATCTGCCCACTCCTTACCCCCCTGCCCATCACAAGCCCCACACAGTTGAGGAACATCCTCTCTAGAGGGCTTCCCAGTGGAATCATTGGCTGCTGTGAAATTAATTTCAAACTGAGAGACACAGATCTGGAGGCTGCAGGTGGAAACTCATGCAAATGACTTTGGGAGGGGGCGTTGGGGGGGCTTGGTTCAACTTCTGCTCCTGTGATGGTGCCTTCGGGCTGCTGAGCCCAGAGTCCAGAGGATAGGAGGTGCTAATCCATTCTGTGCAAAGCTGGTATCCAGCCCTATGCCCTGCGCTTTGAGACAGGCTTTGACAAAGTGGAGGTGCGTGGGGAAGAGTCTGAACCCTGAGCCTTCTGGGGCCAAATGGTAAAGCTGGACTTGGGGGAAAAATGGCTGGGGGGGGGTTCAACACCTTCTTCACATGTTAGAAAAAAGTTGGGTTTGTTCTGCGTGGCCTTGGGGGCAGAAACAGGACTAGAAGGTCCCAGGGGCAAAGCCACGGGCCCTTATCTGCACGGGCAGGGGGAGAGGCTGTGGTTCCAATCTCAGTTTTTCTGTGTGACCCTGTTCAAGTCACTTGCCCTTTCTGAACGTCAGGGCCCCAACTGTATCATTATGTGGTGCTCTAGATTATACCCAAGGCTCCTGCCAATGCAGGATAGAGGTGAGTCTAACCTGTGGTTGATTCCACAGCCAGCGAGCTGAAGTCAGAGGTCATGCCTCATTCTGCTTGGTGCGTCCCCTACCCTCTAGCTTGCTTAATAAAGACGCGTTCGTTGTTGGGAGAGAAAGAGGGAGGAGGGAGATGTACTCATCCAAAGCACAGCTCAAAGTCCTCTCCTCCATGAAGGCCTTCAGATTGCTCTCAAGGATGAGTCCTTTCTTATTTTGCTACACGAGGAACTCAAGCTTTGCTTTGACCTGTGTATCCCTCAGGCCGGGTGCCTGTCGAAGCAGCAGCCAGGGCCTTATTGACTGTCCTGACTGACGAGGCCCCAGTGTCTGCTTGCAGGAGCTTCAGTCTTTCCCCAACATGCCTGATCTTTATCCTGTGCTCCTTCTCCTCGCCAGTAATTCTCTCTCATTTGTGTCCTACCTTGTATCTACTCTTCCTTTAAGACTCTGCTCAAATGTCTTGTAAAGCCTTCTAACCCCTCCCTGTGTTCACAGCACCAGCCACTTAGTTACTTCCCTCAGATGCCCCTCCCACTTAGTTACTTCCCTCAGATGCCCCTCCCACTTAGTTACTTCCCTCAGATGCTCCTCCCACTTAGTTACTTCTCTCAGATGCCCCTCCCACTTAGTTACTTCCCTCAGATGCCCCTCCCACTTAGTTACTTCCCTCAGATGCCCCAAGGGAGGGAGCTCCACGTAAGGAAGGTGGGTGTGTGTGTGTCTCCCATTCAGCCTGGGGCTCCTCCAGGACCAGGACACCACATTCAGCCCCCGGGGGCGCACCCATGGGACACGCTAGGGTTCTCAGCCTGCACGGCTCAGCTTTGACGCCGCCTCTGCACAGAGACCTCCCTGCCCACCCATTTCAAGAAGATTCTCCGGTTCTCTTACAGCGCCCTGTTTATTTGCTGCATGGGGAGTCAGGATCAGTAATTTAAATAAAAAAGCATTCTGGATGCCTCTGTTTTCAACTTCCAGCTCCAGAGTGCCAGTCTGTCTTGGCCAGCGCTGCATCTCTAGCACCTAGGACAGGGCCATCTACTCCTTCCCTGGGCCGGTAGCTATCCTCCCTTCTGGTGGCCACCCTGTGGTTATCCTTCAGGGAGGCTTTTGCTCTCTCAGTCTGTGTGGCTCAGCAGCTCCGACCTCTTTCCCGGCTACAGAGCCAGGCCCACAGCGCACTCCTGGCCCATCAGAACATTCCTCTCTCTGACTGGGGCTGGGCACCATGCCAAGCCACTCCAGGGACACCCAATCCCAGGACTCTTGCTGCCAACGTGATAGAATAGAAGCCTGTTGCTGCCAGTGGGAAAGTCTGTCTGGGAACGATGCCTGCAGAGAGGGAAGAGATGGAGAGACAAGGATTTCTGGCAACGTTGTTGGAGCACCTGGATCTCCATGTGCCTGAAGCTACCTCTAAACTTTCCAGCTATATGCCCATAAGTTGTCTTTTGTGCTTAAGCTGATTTGAATTGTAATGTATTATTACAACTAGAATAGTCTTTGCTTGTGCAGATTGGAAAAGTATCTTAAATCAACCTTTTGTTCTCATCCAGCATCTAACGGGCCCGGCTTGCAGTAGGCACTCAATAAACATTTTGAGCGAATCAATGACTGCAAGCTCTTTAAAGGGATAAAATTTACTTTAACAGTTTTTCCTCTTTCTATGCAGACAAATGTTCAGTATACATTATGCATGCCATGAATGTTATTTGATCCCAGTTGGATAAGATTCATCTCCCTTTATCTTCCTCTTCCTCTATTAACGTCCTGTTAATAGAATTCCTGCCTCTCGCCCCCACCTCCTTTATGGCTCCTGTGTTCTCCTTCTCTCCTCCTTCTTTCAGTTAATAATCGTGATGATTTGTAATCTGTCGTCCAGAATAGGTCTGCATCCTAGGTCTCAAAATAACGTGGGGAAAAAGTGAATACTAACAAATAAAAATCATAGGTGTTGCATACACAAGGGCTGATGGAGGGGTTCACCCACCAGGTTGCTCACACAGGCTGCTCAGTTTCACATTCCTGTCCAGGGAGGGAGAGGAACCAGAGCGCCTAGAGAACTTCCCCCTGGTGCTGGCTCCCTGCTCATTTCCTTGGGAAGTAGGACATGATATCTTGGAAGCAGTAATGGTGCTGAGGGTCCTCTTGTCTTCCTTGGGTTCTAGTGTTAGAAGTAGACTGGCCATGAAAAAGGGAACTTGATATCATCAAAAATTTCAAGCACATAGGAAAGTAGAGATAATAATATAATGAGCCACCATATTCTCATCAACCAGCCTCAGTGAACTCACGGACAATCTTATTTCATCGCTACACCCACTCCTGCCCTCCCTCCCACCCCCCGATTACTTTGAAACATATGGGAATATTTTAATACTCATTTCCAGATGATAAACACTCTTTTAAAACCATAACCACTAACATGCTGTGGCAGCTTGTTATACTGGAGTATAACCCCCAATGAGGCATGCCTTTCGGTGATTACATCCTTGTGAAGACTTCCTTCTACATGCACCTAGGCTTGACCATGTGACCCTCTTGGCCAATGGGACAATGACAAGCATTGTGCAAGGCAGAAGCTCAGAAAGCCCTTGTCCATTGGGCTTTCCCTTTCTCGCCACTTGCTGCAAATGTTTCTGCCACATGTAAAGAGCCCAAAGCCTCCTTGAGAATGAGAGACCACAGGGAGCTGGCAATAGAGAGGCACAACTGTTCTTGTTGAGTTGACACATGAATGATCCAACCACACTGTGCAGGACAGACACGGGCCATGCCCATTGGCATCTACCCAAACCAGTGACTCACAGAATCACAAGAAAATAAAATAAGACAGTTGTTGATCTAAGCCATTGAGTGTTGGGGTGGCTTGTTACCTGGCAAGAACTGATTGATGCACATGCAAAAAAGTGAACATTAAGTTCTTAATTTCATCAACTACATAATCGGTGTTGAAATTTCTTAAACTTATTTTTGGTTAGGGGGCACCTGGGTGGCTCCAGTCAGTTAAGCATCCAACCTTGGCCCAGGTCATGATCTCACGGTTCATGAGTTTGAGCCCTGTGTCGGGCTCTGGGCTGACAGAGCCTGGAGCCTGACTCAGATTCTTTGTCTCCCTCTCTCTCTGCCCCTCCCCCACTCATGCTCTATCTCTCTCTGTCTCTCAAAAATAAATAAACGTGGGGCGCCTGGGTGGCGCAGTGGGTTAAGCGTCCGACTTCAGCCAGGTCATGATCTCGCGGTCCGTGAGTTCGAGCCCCGCGTCAGGCTCTGGGCTGATGGCTCGGAGCCTGGAGCCTGTTTCTGATTCTGTGTCTCCCTCTCTCTCTGCCCCTCCCCCGTTCATGCTCTGTCTCTCTCTGTCCCCAAAATAAATAAAAAACGTTGAAAAAAATTAAAAAAAAATAAACGTTAAAAAAATTTTTTTAATAAAAAAATATAAAAACCCTTATTTTTGGTTTATCCTTTGTTTATCTTTTATCAGGATCCAGGAAGGTTGACATATTTTGATTGACTGATACGTCCTCTTGTGTCTTGAAGTCTATAATTTCCACTTTCAATACATATATATTTTTTTCTCTTGGAATTTATTTTTCAAAGAAACCAGGTCCTTCATCCCATAGACTTGCAAAATCTTAATTTGCTTAATGCTATGGTGCCATTTAATGTGTTCTGCTGTCCCTAAATTTCCTGGAAACTGGCAGTTGGTTACATCCGGAGGCTTGATCAGATCAGGCTTGGTTTATTTTGCTGTCCTGTTCTTCCACGGGAGGGGTCGATATCCAGGTGTCTTTGGATCACATGACCCTTTCCCAGATCGACAATCCTATTAGTTTTTCCAGAAGATACCACACTTATTCACCCTGTTTGTCAGTCATAATATTTCTATGAAGATATATTTCTCCTCATAAAGTGTTTGGTTACCAATGGTACCACTTGTATAAGAAAAGGTAGGGTAAATGTTTGATTCTTTTCCCTTTATTTCAGTTTTCTAAAGAATGAGTTTATTTCCTTGACATCCCCTGGGGTGGCCAATGAGGTTTATTTTATTTTTTGGAGTATCATTATAAACTCATGGATTTAAACATTTTCGTGTATTTTAATACAGTATATTGTCCTTATTGGTGCTTAAGTTGCATCAGCTTTGACCAGCGGGAGGCTATTCAAGTTGGCTCCCAAGTCATTTTGACACAAAGCCCGTAATCTTTGATAATGTTTGATAGCTTCCTTGTTTCTGGTAAAAAGATGTTCTGGCTTATCTTGTACTTTTTCCTGTGCTGGTCTCAGAATTAGCCTTTTCTCCAAGGATACTCGGTTTCCTTTTGACATAGTTTATGTATGATATTTCATAAGCAGGAAAAGCTTGGATGAGAGTTTCTTTTTTTTCCCCTTCCCTTAGAACAGAAAGGCCAGAAATCTTCTTGGAGGTCAAGTTGCTTGGCACATATAGGTGGCTTTCCCCGAGATAAGTCTGGAAAATTCTACCAGGTAAGAGTGTATCATTCTTGTGTTTGCAAAAAGCAATTGTCAAGAGAAATGACAATTTTTGCTGATCCACTGACTTCCATAATAAAGAAGAAACCTTACCTTGTAAACAAAGGAACAAAAGAGCTATTTCAGATCTGGTTGATTCTAAGAAGGGGAGGCTCTCAGAAGCAAGACTTGAGGTCTGAGTCCTGACTGGGGGCCTGGGATGGCATGTTCACAGCCAACTTGGAGAGTCTGAGCTGCACTCTGGGAGGCACTTACAAATCCTGGGTGGTTTTCTGGGAGCGGCTGGGTGGCTTCATGGGTCGGGCGTCCGACTTCGGTTCAGGTCATGATCTCACGGTTCATGGGTTCGAGCCCTGCCTCGGGTTCTGTGCTGATGGCTCGGAGCCTGGAGCCTGCTTCGGATTCTGTGTCTCCCTCTCTCTCTCTGCCCTTCCCCCTCTCATGCTCTCTCTCTCTCTCTCTCTCTCTGTCTCTCTCTCTTGAAAATAAAGAAACATTAAGAAAAAAAAATTCTGGGCAGTTGCTTTGTTAAGGCCTGCTTTCTCATCTGAGGACTAGAGATTAACTACTTCCAAACGCATTTTGTGGATGCGATGAGTAGGTCATATAGAGACTTATGTGGCTCAGCCTGCCGTCTCTCTTGCTTTCTTCATTCTTGAATCCCTCTATGCCCCCAGACTTTTTCCATCAGGTTCTGCCCCAAACACTAAGGAGTGTCCAGAACCCCTGCCACTTCTCTCAGGGAACAGATTGTGAGAGAGAGGCCGAGGGACAGTGAGACACCTTCGCCCAGAGGCTCTGGGTCCACTCAGCTCACACAGTCCTGTGTGGGGGTCCAGAAGGGTTGGTGTATGTTCCTGCTGGGACATGGGCTGTTTGGGGGCCTCCCTGACCTCCTACTCTCTGTTTTAGAAAGTTTATTTATTTATTTTGAGACAGAGAAGAGAGAGAGCACCAGCACGAGCTGGGGAGGGGCAGAGAGAGAGGGAGAGAAAGAATCCCAAACAGGTTCCACATCGTCAGTGCAGAGCCCAACATGGGGCTCAAATTCACAAGCTGTGAGATCACAACCTGAGCCCAAAACAAGAGTCAGACACTTCCTTAACCAATTGAGCCACACAGATGGCCCCGACCTCCTATTCTTGATGATGATGAAGAAATTGATGATACCAGCAATAGCAGTTATAGATAACAGTGAGCACTTTGCATATGCTGGGTTCTGTTCTAAGTATTATGTACTTGTTTCTGTTTGTTCGAGCCACCATCCACTCTTCTCTGGCAAGAGCTTCCTAACTGGGTTCTCTGCCTTCGCCCTTGCTGCTCGACACTCTATTCTTCACAGATTGTCGAGAAAGAGCCTTTTCAAAAATTTTATTAAAAAATTTTTTTAATGTTTTTATTTATTTTTGAGAGACAGAGACAGAGACAGAATATGAGCAGGGGAGGGGCAGAGACGGAGACACAGAATCCGAAGCAGGCTCCAGGCTCTGAGCTGTCAGCAGAGAGCCCAATGCGGGGCTTGAACTCATGAACCTCAAGATCGTGACCTGAGCCAAAGTAGGATGCTTAACTGACTGAGCTACCCAGGCGCCCCCAGAAACATTTAAAACATTAATCAGATCATGTCACTCCTCAAAGAGTGACTTTCAATGTCTTCTTGCCTTACTCTAAATAAAAGATAAAGCACATACCGTGCTTTCCCAGCCCCTCATCATCTGGTCCCTCACTACTTCTCTGAGCTCTTTTTACCCTTTCCCCTCCCCTGGAGCCACACTGGCACCCTGGCTATCCTTCAGCTCTGGCAAGCACACTCTGGTCTCTGAGTCTTCACCCATGCTGTTCCCTCCACGTGCAATGTTCCCTTCCCTGTCCTCCTCTCTCATTCCTCCAGGTCTCTGCTCAAACACCAACTCCTCGGCGAGCTTCACCTTCCCTGGCCATTCTGTATAAAATAGCCCCTTTGTGCTGTCACTGTCTAGCCCCTTGTCCCTTGGCATTTCCACCACCTACTGGGTTATATATTTTACTCGTTGTTACTGCCTCTGTGCCTACATTGCAAACCTCATGGAAGTATGAATTTTTATGCACATAAGTCAGCGACAGGTACATAATAGATGAGCAATAAATATTTCTCCATTGAATAATTAAGTGAATAATTAAGTGACTATTCACTCACTTAATAATCTCATAACTTTTGAGGTTAGGTTGGTACTATTATTTTCCCATTTTTACAGACAAGGAAGCCAAAGAGAAGCTATAACCTACCTTATCCAACAACCAACAATTTCCTTAAGATCACATAACAAGTGGGGCATCTGGGTGGCTCAGTCGGTTGAATGTCTGACTTGATTTTGGCCCAGTTTCGTGGGATCGAGCGCTGTGGAAAGACTCCATACTGAGCGTGGAGCCTGTTTGAGGTTCTCTTTCTCTCTCTCTCTTTCTCTCTCTCTTTCTCTCTCTGCCCCCCACCCCCAGCTCACAGGTGTGTGCTCTCTCTCTCTAAAATAAAAAATGTTTAAAGATCACATAAACAAGTAAGTGGAAAGATGGACTTGGCTGATCAGGCTGGCAAAGGGACACCGATATCCCATGTCTGCCTCTCTGCCCTGGGCTTCATGCTGGGCAAAGCAGAAGGAAACCTGGACACTTGACCTCCAATGCCCGAGCAGGTGGTTCCATTGTATGCTGCCTCCCTGGCTGCCCCGAGCCTACTAGGGCTGCCCCAGCTGGCTTCTCCAGCCCTGCAGAGACCCACCTGCTTCAGCCTGACAACCAAAGACTCCATCAAGGGAAGATGAGAGGTACCCAAAGGGGAGAGGAGGCAGCCTTGGTCACTTCTTTGCTCTGAAAAATTTCCCATCTTCATCCCAGGGACCCGAGATGCACGGGGATGGAGGGAGGGAGGATCTGTGGCAGGATGGTTTGACTGCACACCCTCGGTGCTGCTATCGTAACAGAGCTCAGTCAACATGGCCTCGTTGATGCTTTTTTTTTTTTTTTGGCTTTTTGTTTTCACTTTCTAAAATGTATTTTTTAAATTTACACACAGAAAAGTTTGCTCTTTGTAGCCTACAGCTCTATTTGGGTTTTGACAAATGCAAAGTGTCACATCTCCACCATTGCAATCATGACACAGAGGACTTTAGTACTCCCAAATTCCTGTGTGCTGTCCTCCCAAGGTCAGCCTCTCCCCGAGAGCCTCTGCCTGGCAATTGTTGATAGGTTATCCATCCCTGTAGTTCTGTTTCCAGAAAGTCATAGAAATGGAAGCCCATAGCACACAGCCTTTTGGACCAGACTTCTCTCACTTAGCAAAATGCATCTGAGATTCATTTGTGACATTGTTGCCTGTATCAGTAGTTCACTGTCTTTTATTGCTGAGTGGTATTCCATTGTATGGATACACCCCACTTTGTCCATTCACTCAATGGAGGGAGGCATTCACGCCATTTCTGGTTCTGGTGATTACTAACAAAGCCGCTCTACCGTTCGTTTGTAGGTTTCTGGGTGAACGTGAGTTTTCTTTTTCTTGGGCAAGTTCCTGGTAGTAGGATTACTAGGTCATGTGATAAGTGTATGTTTAACTTGTTAAGAAACTGCCAAGATGTCCCCAGAGTGGCTGTGTATTTTGTACAAATGCTCCAATCCTCGCCAGCGTTCATGTCAGTTTAAAACATTTTTTTTTAGCCATGCTAGCAGGTGCATTTTGGCATATGACCAGTGATGCGGAACATCTCTTTACAGGCTTCTTTGCCATCCCTCGGTCTTCTTTAGTGAGGTGTCCAAATGCCCCTTTGTCAAAGTTGTTGCTAAATTGTCATGCAATCTAACAACTTGGATCCCTCACCCGAGGGGTCTGGGGGAGGGCACTGTTTTCAGGTCTCTCCATCCAGAACCTTTGCCATATGTTGAAAAGGCGGGTGGGTGGGTGGGGGTGGTGGGTGTTATCCAGAACTAAGAACCACAGCAGCTCTATTCTATTTTTAGTAGCTGTGAAAATTCTTCAAGGCTATCTAGTTCCATCTTACTTCTCTGCTCTTCAGAAATAAGAAAACAGAGGCCTAAAGAGAAGAAGCTTTTGCCCAGGTCCTACAACGGGAAGGTTCCTGACTGGATCAAGATTGTAGATCAACTAATTTCATTGCTAGACGTCCCAAGCTCTCTGCTCTGTCGACCTTTGGTGTTGTGGGAGATGCTGAAGATATATATGTGGTCCCACCCCTGGGAAGGTTCTGGGAACAATGGAAACAATGCAGGATGATTCTAGGAAGACACATGTGGACGTGCATCTCCGGGTTGCTGATGTTTTGGAGGAAATGGAGACAAAAGGTGGAATTGGTTGAGCCCGGCTTCCTGGAAGAAGGGAGCTCTGGGCACCAGTTTGGAAGGGAAGCTCAAAGCCCGTGTGTCTGTCGCTGTGGCTGTGTGTATCTCAGTCTCGTACGGGGTTGTGTATACTGGGTGTGCTCACAATGTACATGGGACAGTGGTCCATACGAGCAGCTGTAAGGCTCAAAGCGAGTTTCTGCTTGGAATGCTTTTGTGGTGAGTTTTCAGTTCTTGTTTATGTCTTATCACTCTCATCTCCGTGGCCTCAGGTGGGGAGCACCTAGGTGACCCCCCCTTGCCATCCAAACTGCAGCTGCCAGCACTTAAATCCAGTGAGCAGTGAGCTTCTCGGATTTGCTTCTAGTTGAAATCAATATTTGCTGAGAAGGATGCATCTTAATTTCAGCGGCCAGTTCTCCGGGCGAGAATTGCTCTGAAACAAACCTCCAAACCCACAGACTTAATGCGTGCTAGTTCAGTTGTTTAGTAAATCTTTCTGCACAGAGAAAAACCCATTAGCTGACAGGGGCAGGGATGGGGTGGGGACGTGGGAGGGAGCACAAAGACCCAAGTGAAGCCTCAGCAGCAGAGACTGGACCAAGAGCACGGGGGACCCGAGTGAGACATCCACCATGTCCCTGGGCCCAGTCCAGGACTTCCCTAGCCTGCTGCAAGCCGGGAGGCACAGCCAGTGTGTCACCGCCAGAATGAATGGGATATGAAATGAGACCCCTTTCCCCAGTGCCTGCCTGGGGAAGTGTTTTCTAATTGCCAACTGTCCTGTTCTAAATCTACAAGGAGGCTATTGATTTTTCTTTTCAACAGGACAGGGGGAAAGCAATCATTTACCCCAGAACACAGGCTTTAATGAATCCGTGAAACATAGGAGGTCACCCTGATTACATCTTCCCCCTGACAGCCCTGGATGGCTCCTCGCGAGTCACTCGGAAAACTTCCTGAATGAGAAGCTTTTCCAAATCCAGGTCCCTCCCTGCTCCTCTCGCTCTGCTGAGTCAGGGTGCGGCTCAGAGCTTTCTACCTGGAAGGCAGGAGGCCTCGGTTTAGGCCCCCAGCCTTGGACACATTGTGGAGAGAGGCAGCTAGAGCCGGAGGGATCAGCTGTGGGCTCCAGTGTTGCATCCCCAGAACCAGCGTCCAGCTTTGCCAAATTCCATTTGCGTGTCTAGGTGGCTGGGTTAAACTCCTGGAGCCTCAGTTTCCTCAAGAATCCCTTATAGGGCAGGGGTGCCTGGGTGGCTCAGTCGGTTAAGTGTCCGACTTTGGCTCGGGTCATGATCTCACAACTCGTGAGTTCAAGCTCTGCTTTGGACTCTGTGCTGACAGCTCAGAGCCTGAAACCTGTTTCGGATTCTGTGTCTCCCTCTCTCTCTGCTCCTCCCCTGCTCATGCTCTGTCTCTTTCTCTCACTCTTTCAAAAAATAAATAAACATAAAAAAATTTTTTTTTAATATTACAAAATGAGAATCCCTACAGGGCAGAATTGCTGTCAGGATACAAGTTCACATATTTAAAATATCAGGCATATGGGGTGCCAGTCAGTTACGCACCTGACTTCGGCTCAGGTCATGATCTCATGGCTCGTGAGTTCAAACCCCACGTTGGGCTCTGTGCTGACAGCTCAGAGCCTGGACCCTGCTTCGGGTTCTGTGTCTCTGTCTCTCTCTGCTCCTCCCCTGCTTGTGCTCATGCTCTCTCTCTCTCAAGAATAAATAAACATTAAAAAATAAATAAATAAATAAATAAAATACCAGGCATATAGTGGTAGGCAAGACAAGGTGGCAATAATGACCACTTGGCATCCCAGTTTATCCTCTCTGTGTAATGGGTTGAATTTTATTTGTTTCACAATGATTTGAGAACAGAGAAGGAAAGGATGAACCTCCCATGGCCTGGAAACCATCCAGAAACAGTGGTATGGGGGATCAGAAATGAACATCAGCAGTGGGGTGTCTGGGTGGCTCAGTTGAGCATCCGATTCTTGGTTTTGGCTCAGGTCATGATCTCATGGTTCATGGGATCGAGCCCCGTGTCAGGCCCTGTGCTGAGAATTCCTGTTTGGGATTCTCTCTTTCTCTCTCTCTCTCTCAAAATAAATAAAGTTAAAAAACAAAACAAAACAAAACAACGAAGGAACTGAGCAGATAGGAACAAGATCTGCAGGCAACGGTGTGGAAAGCAAGTTCCTTGGCCTCAGAAGGGTCTGGTACTGGACCACTGGCTGCAAATGAGGACCTACACGTTTAGATTGTCTCCTAATCTTCCAGAGAGGGCAACCGAAACTCACAGGAACAGCACCTTGTCTGGGGTCAGCAGCCAGCTGGTAACCGTGCGTCTCAAACCCAGGGCTACAGGTGCCAGGTCCCCAGCCCTTTCTGCATTGGTAGTTTCTCGCCTTCACCTGCCTTTTTTTGAAGTTGGTCCAGGCCATCCAATAGTGGGCAGGAGGCTGCCTGAGTCTGGAATGGGAGATGGAAGCTGAGGTGGTGTTGATGAAGAGGGAGGAGGGAGCAGGGAGGAAGAGGTATTTTTACCTTGAATTATTTTTATTAAATGTCACAACAGCTTCACAGCATTTGGGATCCAACTAGACAAATCAATGAAAATAATTATAGTGAACATCCTGCCTTTCCACTTCCCTCCTCCTTCCACCCCCGCGGCTCCCTTGGACTAACAGAGAGGATGGCTAACTCAGCTCTGCACTTTGCCCAGGGGGCGCAGGGGCAGCAGCCCCTCTGACCTCTGCCTTCTTTTTGCTTTACCTGCAGACAGCTCAGCCTGACTCAAGGCTCGAATCTTGGAGAGACGAGCAGCTCCTGCAGCAGTAGGAAAAAACAAGCCAGAGGCCAGAGAGAGACAAGCAACTCTTACAGGGACTTAGACACTGAGAAGAGGGCTTTTATTCTTAGTACCCATTTATGGCTTAGGAATAAACTTTCTAGAAAGATTTATATTTCTAGTTAGGTGACAAGATTAGTCAAAACCACATGAATGAAGCCTGTAGGAATTCTCCAACCAGCTCCCCATACATCCACCCTCGCATCCATACATCTACCTAACCATCCATCCTTCCCCCATTCATCCGTCCAACCATCCAACTATCCATTCATCCAACCATCCATCCATCCATCCACCCACCCATCCATCTATCCACTCACCCATCCACTCATCCATCCATCCATCCATCCATCCATCCATCCATCCACTTATCCATCCATCCACCCACCCGTCCACCCATCCACTCATCTGCCCATCCATCCATCCATCCATCCATCCACACACCCACCCACCCACCCCTCTATCTATTCACTCACCCATCCACACATCCATCCAACCATCTACTTACCCATCCACCCACCCATTCATCCACTCATCCACTGATCAATCAATCCATCCATTCATCCACCCACCCACCAACCCACCAACACATCCATCCATCCATCCATCCATCCATCCACCCATCCATCCACCCATTCACCCATCTACTCACCCATCCACTCATCCACCCACCCACCCATCTATTCATCCATCCATGCATACACACATACATACATACATCCACCCACCTATCCACTCATCTGCCCATCCACCCACTCATCTACTCATTTACCCAACCACCCACCTATCCACCTATCCACTCATCTATCCATCCATCCACCCATTCACTCATCCACTCCATCCATCCACTCATCCATCCATCCATCCACCCATCCACCCATCCACTCCATCTGTTCATCCATCCTATCCATTCACCAACCCACTCATCCATCCATCTATCTGCCCACCCATTCACCCATCTATCAATCCACCCATCCACCCATCAACCCCCAACCATCTATGCATCTATCCATCCATCCATCCGTCCATCCATCCACCCATCCAGCCTTTTTCAAACATTACAGAAAATGACTTTGTAGTGGAATGGGCTTCAAATTCTCACTCTGCCATTTTGGAATTTGTTATGTGTGTTGGACATTTTCCATTTGCTCTCCAGATGCACTCTCCCTGCCTGTGCCCAGGGAGGTTGATCTGCATGGACTGCATCAGTGGGTTCCCTTGCCCCTGGCCTCTAGGTGAGTTCATACCATGGAGAGCACCAGTGGGAGATGAGAAGGAGGGAGGAGAGCAAAGTTAGGGTATTTAATTCTCCATCTATCTCCCTCAAGTAATGGTCAGAGGTCCTGACAGGTGGTTCTCTCTACACAGCCCTTTCTATCCTTGGTTTCTGGGTATCTTTTATTCAGGTAAAGTCACCTATTGTTATCTGCCCTCAGGTACTTTCATACCCCTTGCCATTTTCCTATGCTATGTTCAAGCCTTTGAAAATAGCCTTTTTATTAAACTTTCCTCAGGTTACTCAGTTTTGGTTGGCCATTGGCTTCCTACTGGGACCCAAACTGATACAGATATACCGTGTGACCCTGAGTAAATTATTTTATCTCTTTGAGTCTCATTTGCTCCATGGGTGAAGTGGGAGTATAAAATCTGCTTTGAAGGAGTGTTGTGAGGCTCAGGGAAGATAAGGGACTTGCCCAAGTTTGTATGGCTGTTTAAGCGACAGAGGAGAAGAGAAAACTGAGATATCGAGACAAAAGCCCAATGTCCTCATTATCTCCTAGGATCTGAGTGGTGGCTCTGGACATTGTAGGGTCAGAGGCAATGGAGGATCACATTTGTGGGTCCTCCTGGACAGGTTGGCATTGGTACCTTGAACTCATCACTCAGGTGGTGGCTTGAAGTCCTGAGAAGGGGAGGCAGTTAGCCTCCTTCTTCTCACTGCTGCAGGGAAAGTCTGTCTGAGAGCCTGAGCTGTCAATTATATTCATTGGCAGCATTTGAGAAAAGGATGCCCTGGTGCTGGCTGACAAGGTCAAGAAGTACTGTCAAATTTCCTTCTTGACTGAGCAGATGGTAAAATAAAGGGGAGCTGGTATTTGTTGAGAGACCTCCATGTGCCAGGCACTTTACAAGTAAATTATCCCACCTATAATTTACAAATAAACTATCCCAGCAGTATATGAGGTAGGAATTCTCATCCTTAGATTTCAGGTGAGGAAACTAAGGCATAAAAAGATTAAACCTCCTTCAGCCAGTAAGGGGTGGGGTAGGTGAGGGACAACTCAAGCCCAGTCTGTCTACCTGCATGGCCTCCATTCTTTCTACAAAGCTAGGATAAACAGAAGGAAACAATAACCTATTTTATTTGCTCAGCAACTTATATTTCTTTTTGCATTTTCTGGGCCTTGGCCCATCAGTTATCCCTTCCCTCTCTCCTGCTTCTTCAAACCTGCACTCTTCCTTGGCTCCTTCTCCTCAACATAAGATTATGTGTAAGTCTCCTGTGTCCTTGAAATGTGTGTTGCTCATCCCTGCTTTCTCTACCTGTCACCTCTCTTTCTTGTCCCTACCCTACTTCCTCACCTGCTGCAGCCAGCCTTCTGTCCCCCTCAAGCCCTGTCCAGCAAAGGCCACCAGTGACTTGCTGGCTGCCAATTTTAACAGGAACTATAGAGTTTCATTTTCTCCAGCTTCATTCGTTCAACAAATGTTGTTGAGTCCCTACTATGTGACAGGCATGATTCTAGGTACTAGGGACAAAATGGTGAACGGAACAGAAAACCAAATCCCTGCCATTTTGGAGCTTACATTCTAGTGGGTTGGGGTGACAGGTAACAAGCAGGTATCTCAACTCATGTGGCTCTATCCCTCTCACCTGACTGTGTAACTCCCTGACCAATTTTTCTGGGTCTTAGGTGAGAGCTTTCCCTGTTCTTCCTTTTCCCACCTGTGGAAGCCAACCTGCCCCTGGGCTCTGTTCTCAGACCCAACATGCCTCACTCAATCCCTCCTTGGCTTCAACTAACTGAACCCCCACGATTCTTGAATCCCTGACCCAGCCTGGCCATTGCTTCTGGGTCTCAGATGCATTTATCTGCAGCTGCCTTCTTCTTTCTTCTTCTTCTTCCTCCGCTCCTCTTCCTCCATCTTCCCCTTCTTCTTTTTTTAAATGTTTATTTGTCTGTGGGAGGGAAGGACAGAGAGAAAGAGGGAGACAGAGAATCCCAAGCAGGCTCCATGCTCAGCACAGAGCCTGGCGCAGGGCTCGATCTCATGACTGTGAGACCATGACTTGAGCCAAAATCTACATTGGATGTTTAACCAACTAAGCCACCCAGGTGCCCTTATCCACAGCCTTCTTGACTGTTCCACGTGGGTGCCTCACCTCAAGCACCCCTTCTTGACCACAACATATCCTTAACTGAATATTCCCTTTCTCCTCCCTATTCCACTCCTCTCCCTATATTCCCAGGCATGCAGGCAGGACTCCCGGTCTTCATCTCCCTGCTGCTGCTCTTCCTAAGACCCAGTGTCTCCCATGCCGATTCCCCCCCGCCCGCACCTCACTTCATCACTCATGTGGATCACTGCAGCCATCTCCCCAAGCAATCTCTGTCTCTGTTCTCACCTTTGCTGCACCAGCCCTCCAGGGGCTTGGTCTATCATACACATCTGGTTATGAGAGTTGCCTGTCAGAATTCCCCAGGGGCCTCCAGGTGCTTCTAGACACTAACTCATATTTCTAGCTTCATCTACCATGCCCTCGCCTGGAACCTAGGAGCTCCAAACCCCTAACTGTCCCCCAGATCCTTTAGTGTTTCCATAACTCTGTGGAAC
This sequence comes from Felis catus, assembly GCF_018350175.1. Taxonomy (NCBI): domain Eukaryota; kingdom Metazoa; phylum Chordata; class Mammalia; order Carnivora; family Felidae; genus Felis; species Felis catus. The sequence goes on along the minus strand of NC_058381.1, from coordinate 22,232,177 downwards.
TTTGTTCTAGTGGCTTCTCTCCCCTGGGACCTCTCCCCTGACTGTGCCTGATAAACACCTTCTTTTCCTCTAACATCTCACTTGAAGACCAGCTGGTTTAACAGGCCTTGCTCAGGCTTCCGGGGGTGGGGGGATTATTAGCTCCCTCTTTTCACAGTTCTGAAACCCTGTGTTCCTACCTCTATTCACATCCCAAACCTCAGTTGGTGCCAGGCATTGTGCTGGATACGTTTTCTAATTCCAGTCCTCAAGGTAACTCCAGGGGGTAGCGAGTCTTCTTCCCATCTGTAGGTGAGACAGCTGAGGCCAAGGGAGGTTAAGCAGTTTGCCCAAGATGTTGGAGCACCCAAGGGCTGGAGGCAAAGCTGGAACTCAGGCCTTTGGGATATAGAGCCCCTCAGCCAAGTAGCTTTTCCTTTGACAATGCATCATGATCTCTTGTTCTCCCTCCCCCCCCCCACCCGCCAACTGTATTCCTCAAGAGCAAAGGCCATGCCTTTCTTTCCTTCCTCTTCTCCATCCCCACCACCTGGCATAGTGCTTGGCATGTGACAGGAACCCGCGCCGCATGTGTTGAAAGAGCATGTGCACATCCAAATAAGGGACCACAAATGCCTTCCCTGCCACAATTTCAAGGAGTCCCCCCAGCAATCCTGAAAATGGCCACTAACCTCTTCCTTTCACAGCTCAGGGAAGCTGAAGCCTGGAAGAAAGTCCTATAGCCAATAAGAGGGGGAAAGCCAGGGCTCCATCTTTCCTATTTCTCTGGATTGGAGAAATCCCACACTTAGAGCTTCAAGGTTGGGCTAGGACAGTTCCAGGAGCGACTTGCCAAGACACAAAAAGTTCTCTGGGTAGATGAAGTGTTGTTTCCAGAGCTAATAAAGCCAAGGTTCTTACTGCACTCTCCAAGGGAGAGAAATTAAGAGTGAGGCTATAGCCCTCATTGGCTCCAGGTGAACAGAGAGCCCAGGGTCAGTCCCGCTGGGGTGTGATTTGCCCCCACCAATATCCACTGAGTGCTGATGGTGTGCATGGCACTGTTCTAGGCCTGGCCAAGTTGCTGAGTTAATACCGCTGCCTGATTGTAACATCAAGGGAAATGAACTCTTAAAAAAAAAAAAAAAAGCAAGCAAAATATGCTGCTGCAAGTAGGGGGAAAAAGGATCATTGTGGATGCATATTAAGTATATCTGACACTGTGTATAATATATTTTCAATGCCAGGCAACTTGTTAGGTTCCTAATATGTGTATTCTGAGATGTTTGCAAATATGTTACAGAGCTCGGCAAACAGCTCTGCAGGCATGCTGGAGAGGCTGCTCACATTTTAAGCTGATGTTATCTGTGGCTGTTAAACCCTTTACTGCCCCGGTTCACTCAGGCCTGGTGTGGTGGCCTCCAGAGCACCCCGTCTCACCGGCATCTTTTTGGCCACTGGGGGACAGAATGTCAATGGACCCGTCAGCTCAGCCCAGCTCCCAATGGAGGATACAGACCCACTGTCAGGATGTCCTAAAACCCTGGAGGGCTCGGACTTTGGGGCCCTTTCCAGAGTATCAAGTCCTATTGCCCATTTTACAGCAGGGTAAACTGAGGCCCAGATAGGAAAGGCACTTGCTTAAAGTCATTGGTGCAAAGGGATGGCAGAAATAGACTAGATCCCAGTCACCCAGAGCATTCCTAGACATTCTGTTTGGTGGTCAGGGTTTAGGAAAGAGGCTGCAACGGTCTCAAGAGCCATTGCATTTTTGGCAGAGGCCAGAACCAGGTATCAGGGAATGAAGGAGGAGACAGCATCCATTTTTCAGGTCTCTGAGAATAAAAGCCCCTGTCCTTGTCCTCATTCTCCTCCTCGCACCTTGCCTTCCAGAGCAAAAGGTGCAGGCCCTAGCCATCAGCCACAGGGCCTGCTGGGATGAGAACTGGAAGCCTGGTGGGGGCAGGACTGGCCTTAGCTCCTCTCTCTGGCTGGCTTGCTGTCCTCTGGCCTAAGGAACAGCGAGAGCCTGGAGAACTCACCCCAGTAAAGGAAATCCCCACTCGACTTGTTTTTCATAATCTGCCTGCAGATCTTGCCTGGTTCACCCGGTGGGTCATTTTAATTTTCCAGAAGCTTTTCGACTTGCCTTGGATCCTTAATCAGATAAGGGGATCTGTGTATGTTTGTGTGCGTGCGCGCACGCGCGTGTGCGCGCACGCATGTCTGGGCTCACTCAGCTCTCTGCCCCCACTTTGCCCTCCCTCTCTCCCTCCCGTAAGCGAGCTCTCTGTCTTTCCCTCTGTCTCCATAATCACTTCCCATCTCTTCCAGAATGCTTAATGGAGTCTGGAGATGGGAAGAAGGGCGAGTTCATTTCCAAACGGGGAGCCAGCCCTCACCAGTCTTCTCCTCGTTTCCCTTGTCTGTTTCCCTGTTATTCTGGAGGACAATGGGGCAAAGTGTTTTCTCCGAGGAAGGACAGGAACTTCTTCCCCCCTCCCCTCTGCTCCCCTCGGGAAGGGTGCTTCTGCCACCCCCTGGGCTTGTCACTGGGTTCCCACAGTGCCGCCTGAGCCCTGGGCTGCCCGCCGTCTCCCGCCGGCTCCGGCGGAGGGGAACATAACACGCGAAGATGCATAATTGGACGAGGAGGGATGCCGGTGGCTGGCGGGTGCGTGGCAGTGCCCAGGGAGAGAGAGCCCGACAGGACGCCTCTAATAGCTTATCTTCTAATACTTGTTGTTTGGAGCTGTTGTCTTCCCCTCCGAGCCTGTCTGCCTGGCCAAGCGCGGCGCGGCTGGTGTCAGCAGCCTCCTCCTGCCGAGCCAGCTCAGCTCCCCTCTGCCGTGGAGAGCCCAGCATCCCTCCTGTTAGTGGGCATTTTTCTCAGTCCGTGAGGGGGTGGTGGTGGAGGGGCTCCGGGGGGAGGTGCGGGATCAGCTCAGCACAGCTGGAGGAAGGGGAGTGAAGGGGACCCAGTGCTTTCTTGGCAGATCCTTTCCTGGACCCCCTCTATCTTTGTCCCACTGTGTCTGGTGTGGTGCTTGGCACACAGTAAGCACTTAATAAACGTTTGTGGTTCTGAACTAAATTATCTGCCGACGGCATTGGGCTGGGACAGATCTCTCCAGGTCCTTTGTAGCCCTCAGGGCTATGACTCTGATACAGGATAGATGCATATCTCCAGAGAGCACGTGTACTGTGCTGGGCACTTTGGGGAACGTGGGGTGTTTAAGGCACCTGCTTGTCTCAGGAGCTCACCTCACAGGTGGAATCAAAGGTGAGAGTGCCAGGAGCTGTTCAGCATGGATTGGCACTTTCCCTGTGTCTTCCAGAATGAGACGATACTCACATTCTAAGGGCCCTTGGAGAATCATCTTACCCTACTCCACTGTTTACCAAGTAAGTATAGGAAGAAGCCCTTGGATGATTTGCCAACGGCCCCCCATCCATCAGAAAGAGTTAAGAGGCAAACTCAGGTTGCATGACTCCCTGTACAGTGCTCCCTCTATAAAAGTAGGTTGCAGAAGAGTTAAGACCCGGACATGGGAGACGTAATGGTGCTACAAAGCTGGGTCAGGTGTAGGTGGGTACTTGGGACCACATGAAGTGCCCTAAGGATTCAATACAAGAAGACACATCCCAGCGTTTACGGCCTTTGATCTTTAATGGTTTCTCTGTTCCTTTGTTCATTGATTCATTCATTCATTCACTCAGTGAATATTTAATTAGCACCTTCTCTGTGCTAAGCACAAAGAGTTAACTAGACTGAGTCGGCACAGGACAGGAGCTTAGTTCTGATTCCAGGTTGGCTATTCTAGGTTCCCCACCCTGGCTCTCTGCCTTTCCAGCCTTGCTTTCTGAGGATCCTGCCTGCCTGCTGGGTAATGTTGCCTCTCTCAGCAACCGGAGGCCTTCTTCTGAGCCCAGATGGTCAGAATTTCTTCTCTGGCCTGTCCCTGCTTCATGGATGGAGTCCAGGCCCTCTGCCCGTGGTGGAGCGTATCCCGGTTGCACATTCAGTATGTACCCACCTCCCCACCCTCCAGTGATGCTACGCCTATGCCCTGGGCTATCTCTGTCCCAGGGAGAAGGGAATGGAGGGAAGTCAGAGGAACTGCTGGACAGGCTCTGACCTTGGACCCTGACTCTTGCCACCTTTGTGATCAATGGCCTGCCTGGTATCTCTATTGGGAAGCCCCTTCCTCCGGGATAAGGGTTCTTCTAGGAGGGGAAGGGCTGTTCCCACAGCTGTCTGCCAACTTCTTGCTGCCATAGTGCCCTCTCTCTTCACCTGCCCAGAACTCCTCCTTTGGCCTGCTCATGCTGGTCGGCCTAGACCTCCTCCCACTGAGGCTGCGATGCTGTTTGTTCTCTGATTGCAGCCATCAATGGTCTGGCCCACAAGTCTGTGACCCAGAGCCAGTGGGGCAAAGCTACATCCCCAGGAATCTTCACGCATGCCTGCAATGCTAAGGCCCCGGGTGAACAGGCAGGAAGAAGTGGACTGACACTTAGCAAGTTAAGAAATACCTTCCTGTCTCTGAGCTGAGGCCGAGTCCATGGTCACCCTGGAGAGTGGTCAGACACTGGCCGATAGCTTGATCTCTGCCTGGGAGTCCGGGGGTGGGCTGGAGTCTTCAGCTGCCTGTTTTGGGGCCATGGGCAAAGGTGCCTGGGGGGTAATAGGCAGACCTATTAGCATTACCTCTCCCCAGCCTCCCTCTCCTCTGTCCCGTGTTCCCTCTGCATCCATTATTGGCAGGTGAAAGTGGAAAATAACCCGGCTCTTAGGGGAACCCAGGTCTCTGCTCCTTTCTCTGGCTGCTAATGGAACCAGCATTTGTCCCCAGCCCTGTGTGGCTGCCCTGACCTTTGAGACTGGGGGTGGAGACCAACCCCGGGGAAAGGATTCTGCTCTGCTCAGTTCTGTTTCCCGGGGGGGGGGGGCGGGGGGCACAGGGCTGACATCATGCAGGGAGCGTAGGGAAACAGCAATTGATTTGGAGGTGGAGCCTTGAATAGAATAATCAGACTTCATTTACTGAGCGCCTCCTGTGGGTCCGGCAAAATGCAAGTTCTGGTTGCATTATCTCATTTAATCTTCTCACCAACCCTGGGAGATAGGTAGGGCTTGCTATCATCTCCCGTTGTGGTGACTGAGGCTCGGAGAGGTTAAGTAACTTGCTTATAGTCACACAGCTAGAAAGAGGCAGAGCTGGGATCTGGACCAGGACTCCCTGATTCCAAAGTTCTTTCCTCAGGCCGAGGGACAGTTCTGGGAGGTCACAGTGTGCCGTAACTCCTAACATGCCTGGAACCTGATTCTGCCTCGGATGGGTGAGGAAAATAGACAAGAGAGCTGCCTACCAAATGGGTCCTTATTTCCCAGGGAGGAGGCTTCCTAGGGCCACCTGAGCCATCAGAGCCGGAGACACATTGGAACCCTGGTTGAAGGACCACATGGGTCATGCTCAGGAGCTCAGGAGCACGTATCACACCTTCTGAATGGTCTTTAAAGTCTCTTTTGCCTTTCGTTTCTGGTGGTTCTATACAAGTTGTGTGTCTGTGTCTTCTTCCTTTGGCTGGGTTGACCACCTGTGTTGGGCTCAAGAAATCCACCTTTGGAAAGACCCGGGGATGAGCCCCATGTCGAATGGGTGAGGTGAGATAAGACTGGATGTGTACGTCCTTAGAGGTGGAGAGGGGAAGTTCCAGGGCCAGCCGGAGCATGACAGAGGAAGGGGAGGAGGGTGCATGGGGGAGCGGCCTGTGGCTGTGCCGTCCTGCAGAGAGCGCAAGGCCAGCTTGGCACCACAGGAAGCTTGGCAGGGGCTCAGAGAGGCTGCTTGAAGGGGCTTTGTGGGCACAGCACCCTGCTCAATAAATTCTTGGACAAGAGTGAACGGGCTCCCCCCAGAGGACTCACGATTCTCACCCGGGAGCACCCCTTGCATAAAAAGGAAACAAACGAATGGTTGTTGAGCATCTGCTCTGTATCAGGCACCCTGCTAAGGCATGCTGACACGGGCCATCTCAGCCACGCTGGGGTTTTTGCAAAGCAGGATGTTCAAGCCTCCTTGTGGGGAGGCGGCACCGATGCCCCCAAGAAGAGCCCCACTGCCTGCAGTGGGGCAGAGAGACTGGCAGCGAGGAGCAGGCTGATACCTCCTGTGTCCTCCCTCTGGTCCCCGCGCATGGGCCTTGGAGGCTCCGCAGGACTGCTGGGAGACCACGGGCTCTGGGGCCCTGGACCTGTGCTCCATGTCCTGGCTGTCCCCCTCGCTGCCTTGCTGTGTGATCTTAGACAAGCCACGACCCCCCCGCCGGAGCCGGGTGTCTGATTCTGCAAGGCGATGGGGGTCCCGGAAGCGGGTCCTTCCCTGCATCTCAGTTCTCCTCTGTGTTTTCCTCTCCTCACTACCAGGCTGTTGATCACGTGGGATGTGTGACCCCTGCATCCACCACGTTCTGGCTCTGGGACATTGGGCACATTGTTAACCTCTGTGAAGCCTCCACTTCCTCCTCCGTAAATGAATACCCACTCCCGGGGGCGCTGTTTGAGGACTAGATGAGATAATGCATGTACCCACGGAAACAGCCCAGTTCAGTGCCTGGTGCAAGGGGGAGGTGCTCAGAAGAGGCCCAGCTCGTGTTTCTTTGTCCTCCTCCCCCCTTTGTCCACACCTCCATCATTGTCTGGGATCTGGACAGGGATCCCTGCTATCTCCTCTCTCAGCTCCCCAACAGGGACAGAGCCAGCCCCAGCAGACAGTGGACAGATGGGCCACCGGACCTGTCCTATTCCCTTGGAAGAAACCCCTCTGCTTCTGCTCTGCCTCGCTTTTTCCAACCATCGGTGTGTTTTACCCACTTTAAATTCCACTGTCATTTGGTCTGATCTCGGCCGACCCCATCTCCTGGAGCAGGGGCAGAGGACTGTCTGTCTCTGAGTTCTAGGAAGGGGAAGGAGGATGGCCAAGGACAAAACAGTATGGATGGGCCTAGAATACCAATCATATCCAGCCCAGGAAATGGTCCTGGAGCAGGCGTCGGTACAGGAGCAGAGGGGCTGGGAGGGGCTGGCTGGCCATGAAAGGCTGGGAGGTGGGTAGGTGGGACCAGACCATCTCTGAGTAACATTCTTGGGTCCTCTGGCCTGATGACCAAAGTCGCCTGACTCCTTCAGTGACGTTTCTTCCTCCTTCACCTCAGCCTCGCCACCCCCAAGGGCCCCAGACTTATAATTCAGGATTCCCTACAAACTCTGTCACCAATGGACGTCCACTGCTCAGACACCTCAGGGCACAGCTGGACAGCCTGCGGGTGTTCAGGCTGGGGGTCAGCAGGTGCAGGGCCTGGAGATCAGGAGTGGCCGAACTGTACAGTGGAAAGAGCTTCCAACAGACGCCTGGGTTCTGGTGCCAGCTCTGACGTTAGTTAGTTCCCTGGATGACACAGGGAGAGTCACTGCCCCTCTCGGGGCCTCGGTTTCCCCATCTATGAAATGGGAGAGTCGGGTTTGTTGATTCCTGAAGGACTTTCAGCTCTATTTATCTATGTCTCTGAACTTCTCAGAGGCCTCAGGCTATGGCCATGGTGGGGATGCCTACGTTCCCAGCTGTCTCAAGACCCCCTTCCTCCTCCTGGAACCCCAAGACCCTTCTCTGTAGAGTAGGATCGTTACCCTTTGTCTTCTGCCCTGCCCCCTTCTTCCTCCAGCGCCCCCTTCCCCTTCTCTCATTTTTGTGAGTGTCTAGCTGTGGAAGGCGCTGTGTAGACCCTGGGGCGTGGGTGTGGACATAAAGGAGGGCACGGAGCTCACCTCAGGGGCACTCATCCCAGTGAAGGCGGATCCGTGCGCGGGTAACCACAGCACAGTTTGGGAGGAGGGATATATGCTGGACTAGAGGCCACGGAGGAAGTGAGAGGTCTGGAGGGACGCCATTGGGAATCTTCACGGAAGAGGCAACAGAAGTGAGTTTTGAAGGATGAGCAAGAAAAGTCCCTGCTAATGAGGGAGAGAGAGTAAGGGCATCTGGGCGTGACAGTGAGCATGCCCAAAACAAAGCAGGGAGGTCTTCGGGACATGAGGCATGTTTACGGAAGGAGGTTCTAGGTGGTTGGGGAGTAGATGGTGTCCAGTGTGGGGAAGTGTGGAAATCTGAGCTACAATGAGCCAGTAGGGAGGATCTGGCCCCTATCAGGGAGGACTCTGGACTTTATCCATTGTTTTTGAGCCACGTGTCTATGAATAATAATGGTGATAATAATAGCTAGCACACACAGCCCTCAATCTATTTCAGAGGCTGTCCTAAGCATTCGGTACATGTCCCCTTTTATCCTCCCTCAACCCCTATGAGGTCTATGCACATCCCCATTTTCCAGATGAGGAAACTGAGGCACAGGGCGGTTACGTTATTGCCGAAGGTTACACAGTTGAAAGTGACAGGGATTCAAATCCAGTTAGCCCGGCTCCAGAGCCTGGGCTCCAAGCCACCAAAGGGGGGTGGGGTGCATCACTGGAGGGTGCCAGCTGCCCCAGGGTGGAGGGTTTCCTCACCAGGCTGGGCACCCCCTCCCTGGCTGGACCACTCCTCCCTGCTTACCCACTCCCTTGGGCAGACAGGTGAGGGATGGCAGCCAGGAGCCCGGGTTTGGGGGGGAGCATCTGTGCCCAGTTCTGAACATCTGCCTCCATTTTGATCTGATTACTCTCATCTTCTCTCTGCTGGCAGGAGACAGCACCTGCTTTCCATGGTCTTAATTAAGCTGCGTTTTTGTTTCTATTTACTTAGCACCAGGATGGGAAGAAGTGTCTCCAGTGCACAAATGAGGAGTGGCAGGTGAAGAGATGGGGTAGTGTTTGAGAAGCCTCGCGTTTTTTTTGTTTTTTTTTTTTAATTTTTTTTTTCAACGTTTATTTATTTTTGGGACAGAGAGAGACAGAGCATGAACGGGGGAGGGGCAGAGAGAGAGGGAGACACAGAATCGGAAACAGGCTCCAGGCTCCGAGCCGTCAGCCCAGAGCCCGACGCGGGGCTCGAACTCACGGACCGCGAGATCGTGACCTGGCTGAAGTCGGATGCTTAACCGACTGCGCCACCCAGGCGCCCCAAGCCTCACGTTTTTGAGCCAGGGAGAGCCTTGGCCACTGACAGGTTACGCCTGCCACCCCCAAACCTTCCAGGACTCCCCACTGACTGCCTGCTCTAGCCAGGCAGGTCCACACTCCCTGATGGGTCAGTCAAGCCTTTCCTGGATTTCAGCCGGAGTTTGAATTCTACCTTCGCTATTTAGTAGCTCTGAGATCTTGGCTAAGCTACTTAAACTTACGGAACCTCTGTTTCCTCATCTGTCCGTAATACTTGCCTCTCACGATTGTGCTATAAGTGATATTCTATTAAGCCGCTAACCTGGGGCTAGCTCACAGTAGGTGCTTAAGCACTTTCTCCATGCTTTCTATGATGTTCCCCAGGCCTCTGTGAGGTCTGTAGCATTAGCATCCCCATTTTCCAGATGAGGAAACTGAGGCACAGAGAGGTGAAGTTATTTGCCTTAGGCCAAGTGGCAAAGGCTTCCTATTCACTGGTCTCTCCTTCTGTCTGGGCCATCCTTCCACACTTACCCTGCCCTTCATCCAAACGAGACTCCTTGCTGCCCCCATTCCCAGCTGCAAAGGCTTCGCTCACATGGTCCCCTCTGCCTGGCTCCACGCTTTGCTTTAAGGTCTGTCTTTAATGCTGCCCCCTTCAGAGAGCCTTTCCTGATTTGTTAACAGAACCGAATTTCATTCCCTGCTCTGAACTTGTATCTTCCTTGGGTTTTAATTTTTTTAATGTTTTTTTTTTTTTTTACTTGGGGTTGGGAGGGGCAGAGAGAGGGAGACACAGAATCCGAAGCAGGCTCCAGGCTCTGAGCTGTCAGCACAGAGCGGGACGCGGGGCTCAAACTCACAACCACGAGATCATAACCTGAGCTGAAGTTGGACGCTCAACTGACTGAGCCACCCAGGCACCTCCTTTTTTTGAAATTAAAAAAAAAAAATCCTTGGGTTTTAAATCCAAGGGTTTGGGCTCAAACCCCAGCCCTGCTACCTAACTGCAGGTGTGACCATAGGTGAGTCACCTGGTTCAGATCCTACCCTCACCTTTGACTGGCTGTGAGGCCTCGGGTGGTTTATTTAAGAGAGCCTCTGTTTCCTCTCTGTTATTGTGAGTAGAAATACTCGCCAAGTACCCAGCACCATTAGAGACAGCACCTGGATTCTGGAGCCAGACTGCTTGGGCTCAAATCCCAGCTCGGCCTCTGAGTATCCGAATGACCTTGGCAAAGTTGCTCAACCTTTCTTTGCTTCCGTTTTTCCATCTGTGACATGGAGATGTTGGTAATGACACCCAACCCACGGTGCTGCTGTGAGGGCTACGTGAGATAACATGTGCAGAACGTTTAGAAAAATGCCTGGCACTTAGTGAGAGCCCAGTAAGCATTGGATGCTCCGTTATCTCAGGATTGCTTGGGGATTAATTGAGACTGTGAAAGTGCTTTGTAAATTTCCGTGCTCTGGACCAACACAAGGTATCGATCTTTTTCCTTCTGCCTTGGACTTCTGCCATTTGTGCTTGGCCTCATCCCTCTCAAGGGGCAGGGATCAAGCCCCATGGTTTGTGTCCCTCCAGAGGCTTTGTGCTAAGCCCTGTGCTGCGTAGGCGTGAATCAGGTGCCCTGCCTCAGTTTCCCTGAGAGCCGCAGCAGCAGCCTCCCTGGGAGCTGAGGCGAGCAGTGAGCCGGCTGTTCGGGGGCTCCCTGTCTGGCATTGCTGAGGGTGTGTGCAGTGCGCCAGCCTGCCCGAGCGATGGGGAGGGTCCTCTGCAGAGTCCAGGCGGCCTGGAGGGAGGCAGGAGGAAGGCTTCTGGACACCCACCCCTCCTGCTCTGGCTTGCCAGGAATCCAACCTTTCCAGGGGTCCAGAGACCTCCCACTTGGCCCCTCCAGGGCAGGGGCAGGTGCTCTGGGGAGGCAGCGGAAGGAGAGGAGGGTGCGGGAGAGAGGGTTCCTCCCCCCTTCCCCCGTTGGCACTTACTCTCCCAACAGGTCAGTGAGCTAGGGAGCTGACTCGGAGAATTACAGAGGTGCGGCAGCAGCAGCTGAGCGCTGGGCCAGCCCGTCAGTCAGCCGCCAGGGGGCTAACCTGCTAACCTGGTGGGACGGGCCACTCGCCGTGGAGGCTGAGGGCAAGGTGGTGGCCCCCGTGGTCACCTGTTCCTGGGAGGCAAGTGTGCTCACATGGCAATGGCACATGCTGCTCTTGGGGAGGACTGCACCTTGGTGTTCAAATCCCAGCTCTGGGTTTGATGCCTTTGACTCTCTGAGCCTCAACTTCCTTATCTGTAAAATGGGTGCAGTCACAATGCCTACTTACTTACTTTATTTATTTATAAGTTTATTTATTTATTTTGACAAACACAGGGAGGGAGAGAGAGAGAGAAAGAGAGAGAGAGAGAGAGAGAGAGAGAGAGAGAGAGAGAGAACAAGCAGGGGAGGGTCAGAGAGAAGGAGAGACAGCATCTCAAGCAGGCTCTGCACCATAAATGCAGAGTCCAATGCAGGGCTTGAACCCACAAACCATGAGATCATGACCTGAGCCGAGATCAAGAGTCAGACACTTAACCGACCACGCCACCCAGGTGTCCCCACAGTTGCCTGCTTTATGAAGCCCTTCGAAGGATTTTCACAGACTAGCATGGAAAGCACTAGCCAGTGCGTGGGGCACAGTGAGTACTCCGTATGCCTAGTACTCTGATTGAGAGATTCTAGATAAGGTGCTCCTATCCAAAGTGGCCCAGCTGGGTGATTCAGATTCCCTGGGAATCTGTTTCCATCTGGGTAGATGGCACGGAGATGTGCTGCAGGAGATTCTCACTTTGTCCTCACAATTTTTTCCCAGTGTGTGAGGCTGGGCACCAGTGCTGAAACCAGGTTAAGACAACTTGAACAAGACACAGCCCCTCCCTCCCTCAAGGAGCTCACCATCCCTAAGTCTGGTGGGTAGGGAATGTGCAACTATGGGGATTAATGGAGAAGCCAAGGGAGGGGGGCATGGAAGGGCAGACAGAGGGAGAAACCATCTCTGACGGGGCCCGGGGGCATCTTTGAAGGGGTGACATATGTGGGGCTCGGGCTAGGGCAAGGGCACGCCCAAAGTGGATGGGGTGATCCGGGAGTGGAGAGAGGGTGAAGTCTGCAGTCTTCCCGGGCCACACCATGGAGCGCTTGAATGCCGACCCTAGGACTGAGGCAGTTATTCCCCCAGCAGCATCTGAGACCATCTGATGTGCCCACCTCACACCAGGAAGTAGGGCGCTGGCTCAATGCATATTGCATCGTAAGGGACATATGTGCCTGGTTTGCAAAACTTGATGCAAAGAAGATGTTGGGTGAGGGCAGCTTCCTTACACTCAGCAAGGATTCTCCATGCCACAAAAGGCTGTGTAGCAAAGTTCTTTACAGAACAAATTTTCTTGGTGTCTTCTTTTTTTAAAGGACATATACCTGGTGTGATGGGGCGCCTGGGTGGCTCGGTCAATTAAGCGTCTGACTCTTGGTTTCAACTCAGGTCATGATTTCACAGTTCGTGGGCTCAAGCCCTACGTCGGGCTCTGTGCTGGCAACGCAGAGCCTGCTTGGGATTCTCTCTCTCCCTGTCTTTCTCTGCCCCTTCCCTGCTGTCTCTCTGTTTCTCTCAAAATAAATAAATAAACTTAAAAAAAAAAAAAAGCACATATTCTTAGTATGAAAGGTGTGGCAGATCTCTCTGCGTTGAGCTCCTGGTCATAATTTCTTTGTTTAAAAGATTTTTAAATCGTGGCTGCTACATGACATAGAACTTATCACCTGAGCCACTTTTAAGCATATAGTTCACTAGTGTTAAGCACATTCCCATTGTTGGGAAACCAATCTCCAGAACATTTTCATCTTGTAAAACTGAAACTCTATATCCTTAAAAATTTTCCATGTCTCCCTTCCCTGCCCACCCACCTGTGGCAACTACCATTCTTTTTTAATTTTTTTAACGTTTATTTATTATTAAGAGACAGAGCGTGAGCAGGGGAGGGGCAGAGAGAGAGGCAGACACAGAATCTGAATCAGGCTCCAGACTCCGAGCTGTCCGCACAGAGCCCGATATGGGGCTCGAACTCACAAACCGCGAGATCACGACCTGAGTGGAAGTCGGACACTTAACCGACTGAGCCACCCAGGCGCCCCTGGCGACTACCATTCTACCTGGTCTCTGTGAATATGACTGCCCCAGGTCCCTCCTAGAAGTGGAATCATCCAGTATTTGACCTTTCATGACTGGCTTATCTCACTCAACATAACGTCTTCTAGGTTCATCCATGTTGTAGTGTGTGCTAGAACCTCCTTCCTTCTAAGGTTGAGTAACACTCCATTGTACGGATGTAGCACATTTTGTTCATCCATCGGTCTGTTGACGAACCCTTGGTTTGCTTCTACGTCTTGGCTCTTGTCAGTGGTGCTGCCGTGAACATGAGGGTACAAATACTGTTTGAGTTTCTGCTTTGTCATTCTTTCGTGTCTATACCCAGAAGTGGAATCACTGCATCATACTGTAATTCTATTTTTAATCTCTTAATGAACTGCCATACTATTTCTGGCCATAGACTCTTAGGCTGGACAGGAAGCTCAGAAGCCACGCACTCCTGCTTATGGACAGGGAAATGAGAGCCCAGCCTCAGGCCCTTCTTTCTGCCTCTCATGTATTGGTGGCCCAGTCAAGATTAGAACATGGGGTTCTCAGTGTGTGCCTCTGTTTACCTTTAAGGGCAGCTCTGGGAACACCTCACTGAGGCATGGCATTCTTTTTTTTTAATATTTTTTTAAAATTTATTTTTGAGATGGTGGGGGAGGAGCAGAGAGAGAAGGGGACAGAGGATCCCAAGCAGGCTCTGTGCTGACAGCAGAGAACCCAATGCAGGGCTCGAACTCATGAATGGTGAGATCATGACCTGAGCTGAAGTCAGACAGAGCTGAAGTTGGATGAGAACCCAATGCAGGGCTCGAACTCATGAATGGTGAGATCATGACCTGAGCTGAAGTCAGACAGAGCTGAAGTTGGATGAGAACCCAATGCAGGGCTCGAACTCATGAATGGTGAGATCATGACCTGAGCTGAAGTCAGACAGAGCTGAAGTTGGATGCTTGACCGACTGAGCCACCCAGGCGCCCCGGAAGCATGATAATTCTGTACATGGGGACTCAAGAGCCCAGAGAGGCAGGGACTCCTGAAGCCACATGGCCAGCTGGGCAGGTGGGTGGGCAGCCTCCCTGCCCCATGCGTTCTAGCTGCTCAGGGCTCTGGGAACCTTTCCCATTCTGAGCTTTAGGTCTGGAGGCAGGGCCCTCCCCTCTGGTCTCCAAAGCCCCAGCGGGATGGGGTTGGATGGTGTGCAAAGAACACGACACGGAGATCCTAGACCTTGCTATGTGACCCCAGATGAGTCAATCTCTGTTTTGTGGACCTCAATTCACCCTCCCGTACAGTTAAGAGGGGGCAGAGGGTCTCTCGGGACCCTTGTAGCTTTGCTCTTCCCCATCCAAGGAAGCCTCAGTTCCTGGGGTGTGTTCATTGTCTCCCCTGGTGGAAGCAGGACCAGGGCTTCCCAAGCTCCCAGGGTGTCTGCTTTACAGGGGGGCAGAGAAAGGCCCTGGGGATAAGGGGCACTGCAGAGAGGGTGGATCAGAACGCAGACATCCAGGATCCCCAGAAAGGAGCACCCACACCTTTCCTCATGTCCTCTCCATGACCAGGAAGGCATGGGGTGCCCCGGCCCCTGCTGAGCCTGTGCTGTTTGCCCCTCAGAGTCAACATTGCTGAGGACCAAGGGGACAGCTGCCCCCAAGGGCCTTCATCCTCCAGCTCCTGGGAAGAGCCTGTGCCCTTAGGGTCAGCCTGTCACCCTGAGCTCATTAGGGATGCATAAGGTTCAATTTGTGAGTGAGACTAAGAGACAGCCGGGTCTATAATAAACTTCCCCTCCCGCCCCAGCTGGCCAGCACTGTGGAAACATTAGGTGGTGGCCAATATCACTTATTTATTACTGAGCACTTAGGCAGCTGTTCTGGGCTTCTGCCCAGAGTGCCCTCCTCCCTTTTCCCATCCAGCCGGCCCCTCTTCTTACCCAGGCCGCCCCCTCTCTGCTCTGGCCAATTCTGTCCTGAGCTGGCCCTGCCATCTGAGGGTCCAGCACAAAGGGCAAGCCCATCACAGCCACATAGAGGTGCGCCATCATCACCCCAACATGCCAGCCAAGGAAACTGCCTCTCAGAGAGCGTGAGAGACTCATTCAAGGGCACACAGTTGGTGAGTGGCAGAGCTAGGACTGGACCCCAGTCAAGTTCATCGAATGACCTGAATCCTGGTGCCGCCTCCCAGTCTGCTTGGAGCTGCACTGGGGAGGAGAAGGGGGAATTGGGTTCCAGCAACGTCACTGACCAAATGCGGGGCGGGGGGGCCCTGCTTTAGAAGTCAGCCTTGCTCATGGGTGATGGAGACCGCAGGCCCAGTCTGGGATTCCAGGACAGGCTCTGTTCCTGATGGCTGTGTGGCCTTGGACCCAACACTCAGCTTCTCTGAGCTGGTGCCATGCCATCCTTCAATGGGGGTCAAAACTGCAGGAAACACCTGCCTAGTGAGGCGGTTAGCCCTATGCCATGAAGGGGTGGGGCCGAGGAGCCCTTGCTGCTGGTGGTTACTGTTTTACCTTTTCCTGGCAGAGCATGGTGCTCTTAGGAGAAGAGAGAAACTGGAGAGCTGGAACCTTTTGAAGAAAGACCTGACCCCCACCCTGCAAATTCCAGAAACGTGTAGCCTCTGCCGCCTCTCTCCCCAGCCAGAGGGAACAATCAGCCCCTCCCTTCCACTGTCTTATAGTCAATTGAGGTCAGAGCTGGAGGAGGCTGAGGGACCTACTTGTCTAGCCGCAGAGGCCCAGAGAGGGAAAAGGGCCAGTGCAAGGTCACACAGCAATCAGTGGAGGAATGTGGTCCCTGCTGGCCAGTTCCAGGCCCCTTGCCTGTGCTGCGGATCTGTACACGTCTTGACTTTCTCCCCGGGTGAACGTTTGCAGCAGGGTCACCAGCAGAGTTCCTCGATGCCCTGTGAGGTAGGGTGGGAAGACAGCAGGGAGGGACGGAAGAGGCTTCCAAAGGCCCAGAGAGCTGGCCTTGCTGACCCGACGGATGGGAGAGGCCCTGCCATTCACCGTGTGTTTAGGAGTGCGCTCAGGGCCGGGGCCACGAGTGGGAGACTCGGATCATGGTGAAGTGATTATCCTGTATCCAGCCATCTCCTGGTTCCCATTTTCCAGTTGAGAAAGCTGAGGCTTAGTGAGGTTAAATGGTTTTCCAAAGGCCGCACCGTTTTGATGCTGCTTGGAACCCAGCTCTAACAGCCTCCAGCGTCCACAACCTTCTCCTAGGACCACGTTACCTTCCACACATCCTTTCAGGCAGGCCCAGGCCCAGGACTCAGGTTCTGTCTCCTTCTGGCACCTGCTGCTCTCCTGGGCGGGGCTGTGCTGTGCCTTATCTCAGTTACCGCTTGCCCTGTGGGCTCTGGTCAGAGCCTGGCCACACTGGCACTGGGCTGCCCCCGGTGAGTGGTGACGTCAGACTTAGTACATTGTCATGCCATTGCTGCCCCCGGGGCTGCGTCAGCAGCTGCCTGGCTGAATAATTCATCGAACCTTGTTTACTCTTCCTGGCTGTTAGTGGCTCTCAAAACCCCACCACTGCCTCCTCCCAGGTCCAGCTGCCCTGGCCTCCACCCCCCTCTCCAATTTGGCCACTGGAAAGCTGCTCCAGGCCCAGGCCGTGTGCATTGGCCATGAATTATTCAGGCCTCATTTGGCTGGAGCAGGGGCGGATATTGGGGCTGGAGGAGAGTCTGGGCCATGCAGTTCATCCCATTTGGGGCCACGTGGAAGGCGCACGTGGCAAACAGAGATATCTCCGTTCCCGTCTCTATCCGAGCCAAAACCCAAGTGCTGTTGGATCCAGAGTCATCTGCCAGGTTGCTGGCCCCGGGGAGCAGTGCGCTTCCGTGACAGGTCCCCAAGCTTGAAGCACAGAGACCCGCACACAGCTCACTGTCAGTCTTCCGGGCTGTGGGTGGATTTGCCAGGACTACACCCATCAGCAAGGGGATGGCGCGTTCTGTCAGAGGGGCCAAGAACACAGCTCAGGAGTCCAACAGCCTCGCTGTAAATCCTGACCCATCTATCTTGCAGCTGAGTGACCGTGGGCAAGTTACTTAACCTTCCTGTGCTCGGGGTTTTCATCTGTCCAATGGGGCTAAGAGTGGTGCCCACCCACAGCTCACGGTGCGGGGTGGACAAGACCGTACCTCTAACACACCGGAACGTATCGCGTGTTCCACCAAACAACACCCCGTGTTGTCATCGCTTGGCTGTTTGTCTTTCCCACCATCCTGAGAACTTTCTGCAAGAAGGTACTGGGTTGTGTTTTCCTCAGCCAGAAGAAAGAGTTCTTTTCTCCAAAAACTAGTCCTGAGGTGGCTCCTAGTAGATGCTTGGTAAATGCTTGCTGAATGGATGAATAAATGAATGAGGGAGAAATTGCTCTCCAGAGATGCAGTGGGTTGATTTATGAAGCAGCGAGTAAGCTCCTTATTGCCAGGACTGTTGCGCTGGGTCACAATTCACCAGGCATTTCACAGCGAGGATTGATGCCCTGGTTAGAAAGGTGCTTTCTAAAGCTCCTCCCCTCTTATTAAGCCGCAGGATTTAATGAATACGTATGGGTTGTAGGAGTTGGTGGTGGTGCGGGATGATGATGATGGTGACG
The DNA here is from genome assembly GCF_018350175.1 of Felis catus. Lineage (NCBI taxonomy): Eukaryota > Metazoa > Chordata > Mammalia > Carnivora > Felidae > Felis > Felis catus. The sequence goes on along the minus strand of NC_058381.1, from coordinate 22,214,309 downwards.
AGGAGGATGATGGTGGTGATGACGGCGATAAAAAGGATAAATCCGATGACGTGAGGGGGGGTGAAGAAGACGGAAGACACAGCTGACCCACTGGTCCAGCCTGTCACAAACTGGGCTCCTCAGAGGCAAGGAATGATGGCTTCTCCTCTGTATTCCTGGCGCCTGACACTCACTGGGCGCTCAGTAGAAGTCTACTATGTGGGTGAGTGTCCTCAGCCCTCAGACAATCAGGCAGACTCAGGACTTACCTCTTCTCAACCCAGCATACAAACTCCTCAGGGTCCTGTGGCCTTTCTACCTAGTCCTTTGCCTCAGTTTCCCCAACCATAAAAACGGATCTCTTGAGTTGCTCATCTATACTGACTAGTCCTGGCCCCACTGGGCCCACCTGGCTGGACCCCTTGGCCCTCAGGCTTCTGGCAGCCACAAACATGGGGGTACCACACCCACAATGTGGAGCGCTGCTGAACTATTTTGGTATTTCTGTTGCTTTCAGAAAGACAGCTTCCAGGATTCAAGACCAGGTGGTGCTGGTCTTTTTTTGGAGGCGCTAATTAATAATTTAACTTCATATAATGATAATTTTATCTTGTTGCAGTTTGTGGATTTATGATTATCTCATCCGTTCGATGTCTGGTGCTCAGCATGGAGCGTCTCTCCCGCTGTCTACCAGAGTGTGCTTCTGGGAGAATTTCCCCGCGGGGAGAGGGACCGCGAGAGGCACCTGCATGGAAGGTCTCCCAAACCCATTTCCTCGGCCTGGCTCCTGGCGTCTGTGGGGTTGGACAGCTTTCTGGAATCTCTCAAGGGCTGTCTTGCCTGGGAACAGAGTGGGGAGCCAGCGACCTTTCGGCTCTGCTCATCTTGGTTTCTGTGGAAATGGGTATCAAGAGGAAGCCCAGGGTCAGCCTGTCGCAACAGGAAGAGCCATGAGGGTTGGGCACCAGAGCGCCCCGACTGCCTTTCCTGCTGGCAGGGAACAGTTGAGGATAAACCAAAAGAGGCATTTGTGGCCATGGGAATCCTACCTGAATGGAAGCAAAACTCAGCCTCAGGTTCTCCCTGTCAGCTGGGTGACACTGGCATCCTATTGTCCAGAAGTGAGCTTGGCTTAGATTCACCTCACCTGGAAGATGGCAGAGGTAGGACCAGTGCTAAGGAGCAGTGAGGCTATACCAGGAGACAGGGGCCAGACTCTGGGAGGGCCACTGATGACATCATCTGCACGGTTGGAAGTCAGGTTGGCCTCTAGGGGCTTCAGTTGATTCTCCTGTGATACTAGGGAGAGTGCTCTGGGAGGATGGCAGAGGTAGTGTCCTCCCGTCTGTCCACCTAGGGTCTCAGTTTCCCCTCTACCCAAAGCTGGGCTGGGGACCGTGCTCCAGGTTGGCCTCAGTCCATGCTAATGAGATGCGAATGCTCCAGACCAGATTGGCTGTGGCATCAAAGTGTGTGGGGACCCTCCTGACAGCTTGAGAAGGCCCCCAGTAACTCTGGGTAGCTTGAGCTCCAGGCTGGGATGTTTTCCCAGCAACCGTACCTGTCACTTCTCATTATAGCTGGTGCCCATGGTACCTGCCAGGGGGCTGTGGGGCATAACTGGCTGTGTTCTTCCCCAGAGCTCCAGGGAGGCTGGTGCCAGGTCTGGTGGGGTCTCCGGGGCTTCCGGAAGCTTCCTCGGTGCCAGGATCAGGTCGTGCCCATTCCAGATCCCCTTGGCCGTGGCTCAAGTGTAAGATCTCACAAGGACCTCACATGCTCAGAATGACATATGACCTTTCTTTGTTTTGACTTCTCTGTCCAGGGCCTGCGACAGTTTGTGTTCAGACAAATCTCCACTGTGACACAAGCTTTCTCCCCCAGATGCTTAGAATTCAAGAACCTTAGAAGGTCAGAAATGATTAGCAAATGCAGGGGGTTTTATTTTTAGCGTTTGTTTTGGGTTTGCTTTAAAAATTGTCCAAATAATACATCTGTAAATCGAAAAAAAAATTGTAAATACCAAGGGCTTATAATAAAAAAAAAGCACAGTCTTTCCCCTTCCTACCTCTACTTTTGCTTTTTATGGGGACAGTACATTTTTAGCTCTTTTAGCATCCTGTTTGCTGGGTGCCTTCATATTTTTAAGTAATACGCGGACAATGCTGTTTCTTGCTTTATCAGTATTAGACACCATTTATTGACTTCCTGCTATTGGAGGCATTTCAGATGATTTTGCTCTGATACCCACCTCACTTTTGCCCCTTCCTATACAGGAATAGTAGGGTATAACTATACTCTTCTAAAAGTACAGTACTTTAAAAATTTTTAATGTTTATTTTGAGAAAGAGAAAGATAAAGTGGGGGGAAGGGCAGAGTGAGAAGGGGACAGAGGATCCAAAGCAGGCTGTGTGCTGACAGGGGAGAGCCTGATGCGGGGCTTGAACTCACAAACTATGAGATCATGACCTGAGCTGAAGTCAGATGCTTAACCTACTGAGCCACCCAGGCGCCCCTAAAAGTGCAGTCCTTTTAGTCAGTATAGTCACACTGGACGTTCGGTTAAATCTAGAACCTCATGACGATGATCGTGTAAAGGTGGCTCACTTGAGAGACAAGCAATGAATTATGAGTTTATTTTCTTTCTCATACTTTTTTTTTCTGTTGTGGCAAAGAAAGTTGGTGTTCCTCTGATATCTATCTGTTCCATATATGTCTCCATTTCCTTTCCAGGTAGGTAAAGGTCATGTGCCTAGAGCTCTCCCTTTGGGCTAGGGCAGTGAAGGGGCTGTCTGCCTCTTCCATCGGTCTGTCTCTTCCCTAGTGAGCAGACTGTGTAGGCCAGGAGTTCCATGGGGTTCTCCAAAGGGAGGACTGGCTGGCCAGTATGCAATGTGATGTGGGAAATAAATTCTTACTGTCTATCACTAACACCTGGTATTAACTACCTGGAAAAATATACCCAGAGGTAATAAGCATCTCATACTTTCAATTGCATTGTTTTCTTACATTTTTCTAAATGGTGCATCAGATCTGCTATTCCATTGTTGTCACTATTTTGTTCACAAGCATTGTCTTATATCAGTTCATCTATCAATCCCTCCTGTTTCCCTGGATTCTTCTCTTTTGGAGCACTGAATTTCCTGTTTCAATCTGGCTTATTACTTTGTAGGTCTGCTGCAAAGCTTTTTCTTTTTTTTTTTATATTTTTTTCAGCGTTTAGTTTTGAGAGACAGAGAGAGACAGAGCATGAGTTGGGGAGGGGCAGGGAGAGAGGGAGACACAGAATTTGAGGCAGGCTCCAGGGTCTGAGCTGTCAGCACAGAGCCAGACATGGGGCTTGAACCCACAAACCATAAGATCATGACCTGGGCCAAAGTCAGACACTTAACTGACTGAGCCATCCAGGTGCCCTTGCAAAGCTTTTATCCTTGGAATTTCCTCTGCCAGCCAACTGTGCTGAATCTTCTGTTTCCTAGGTTCTATTTTTTTTAAGTTTATTTATTATTTGAGACAGCAAGCAAGTGGGAGAGGGTCAGAGAGAGAGAGGGAGAGAGAATCCCAAGCAGGCTCCACACTGTCAGCACAGAGTCCGATGCGGGGCTCAAAAACTCATGAACCATGACATCATGACTTGAGCTGAAGTTGGACACTTAACAGGCTGAGCCACCCAGATTCCCCAGATTCTATTTAAAAAAAATTTTTTTTAATGTTTATTTATTTTTGAGAGAGAGGAGAGAGAGAGAGAGCACGCGTGCACACAAATGGGGAAAGGGCAGAGAGAGATGGAGACACAGAATCTGAAGCAGGCTCCAGGCTCTGAGCTGTCAGCATAGAACCCAACATGGGGCTCGAACTCACGAACCGTGAGATCATGACCTGGGCTGAAGTCGGATGCTTAACTGACTGAGCCATCCAGGATCCCCCGTAGATTCTATTTTTTAGATTTACTTTCCACTTTGGCTGGAGAGCACATCATCTGGTAGCGTACTAAGTAAAAGGGTGTGCCAAGTGAATTTTCTGAATCCTTCTATAGCTAAAAAAATATTTACATTCAACTTATATCTTAATTATGTGTCTAGGTCTAGAATTCTATATTAAAAACAACTTCTTCCAAAACATTTAAAAGACATTGCCTTACTATTATGTAGTATGCAGTGTTCCTCTTGAGAAGCCTTGTAGCCATCCTGATTCATGTTCCTTCCTATGAAACCTGTTTTTTTCTAGCTGAAAACTTTTAGTATCATCTCTTTGACCATAGTTTCTGACATTTCACAACAGTATGCCTTGGGGTGGATCTATGTATCGTTCTGGGTACTCTGTAAGCCCTTTGATCTGGAGGCTGCTACCTTTTGGTGCGGGGAAACACACATGAATTATTTCTTTGGTAATTCCCTTCCTTCCCTTTTCTCTGTTAACTGGGTATCAGCTCCTAGGTTGATAGCTGCATAGGTTAACCATGACCACAATAATGCTACGTAACAAACCAACCCAAAACTCTGTGGCTTAAAACAAAATTATTTATTCTCAGGGATCTGTGGCTGGGAGTCACTGATTTAGGCTGAATTGGTTGAGTGGCTGTGTTGACTGTGCTTCGCCTTCAACTGGGAGTAAGCTAGGGGGTGGCTGATCTAGGACGGGGTTGGCTGGTGGAATGTAGTTCTGCTCTAAATGGGTCTCACCCTCACTGTGAGACCAGTGGGCTAGTCCAAGAATGTTCTTGGCCTGGTGATGGCAAAGAAGCAAGAGCCCAACCCCATAAGAGCTTTCAAGCCTTTGGTCACACCCCCCCACCACTAATGGCCCACAGCAAATCAGACGGCAGCACCCCAAAATCAAGAGACCCCTTTAGTGGAGCAAACTGCCCAATCACATGGCAAAAGGTCTGAATATTGGGCTGAGCAAAGAATTAGGGCAATCAGTGTAATCTATCATAGTCCATTACATCATGTATTTCTACATCTATGGCATACTGACCTACATCCTAGAAGATTTGGTTGACCCTGTTTTATAATACATGTTGTGTGTTTCATTTCACATTTTTTAATTTTCTAGAGCTCTTTCCTGCTGTCTAATTTTTTATTTTTCACAGTATTCTATTCCTATTTTATGAATGAAATATATTTTTTATCTCAGAATATGTGTTGATCTGTAAACTTCTTACATTTAGAAAATGACTCACAATTCCTTACATTATTTCTTTTCCCCTCTGCGTCATCCACCTGCCTTTGTTAGGCTTGATCTCCACCTTAGCGGTAAGAGCTCATAGCATGAGCTCTTGAATGTGGACTTGGAGGCTGACTGCCCGGACCTATAGTTCGATTCCCTGGCTTACTACCTAGATGACTGTACTTGGGCTTGGCTTCTTTCTTCCTCAGAGTCCTCATCTGTAAAATGGGAACAGAAATAGTAGCCTACATCAAGAATTATTGGGAGCATTAGAGAAGTCAACACATGGAAAGCACCTGGAAGCATCCAACCCTAGCACCTGGCACAAAACCTTAGTTACCTATTGTCCATGGTAGGATCTCTTCTCAAATAAATGTGCGGTACTAAAAAGCAGATTTTGGCAGTTTTATGTTTAGTGTTGAAGTTTGTGGAAGGGTGGGCTTCAATGTAGAGTACTGGGTAAGGTTCCTGCTCTTGCCATTGGACATCACATTGGCATTTTCAACTTGTTTTTTTGTACTCATAGAAAATGAGCTATTTGCTCCTTTTTTCCCCCAATAAAGGGGGCAGCAGTGAGGACTTCTCTGACTTATGGGGGCAAGGAACCTGGGGTTCCCAGTGATTTCTGTTTAGATTTCCATGTAATCCCTGTTTCCAGCTTCGGTGATCAATCTCACCTCTGTGTGGCTGGTCCCCAAGCCCCGGCGGCAGGGGTGGGGGTGGGGTTGCTATAATTTTAGGAGGTCCTAGGAAAGAAAGAAAGAAAGATGATAAAGCCATCTTTAACTAGACGTCAAGGCTACACTTTCACACTGTTTGAGCTGCAGAACTTCTCATTTGGCGAAGCTTTCCATGACAGCCCATATGTGAAGCAGGGGAAAGTAGACCTGCCCTGTGTTGAGCGAGTGGGGCCTAGAGACCCCCATTACTCTCTCCACACCAGGATCCCTCCTGGACGCTGGCTCTCCAGCACTCACTTTGAAAGCGCTAAGACACAACCATCCTTGCCCTCAGTTTACAGATGACAGAACCCAGGCTAAGAGAGCAAAATGTCTGGAACTTGGCCTCTGACCCCGAGTTCAATGTTGTCCTGCCCACGCTTTGTTAACTTCTGCATAGAGGGTATGTGGTTGATTTCCATTTCACTGTTTTAAAAAAGTTAAGGACATAGTCTAAGCTTCCTCCCCACAACCTCCTTCAGGGTCCAGCATCTCTGACTCCATTTCAACATTCTATTTTCATCCCTGCCACCTCTGGGAATGATGACAAGGGGCCTGGAATTGCTACCTGCCAGGAACAGTAGCTCTACCTTTTAACCTTTTATCTGTCCTAAAATGTTCTATTCCCGTAAGGTGGCCTCCACCAGCATCTGTCATCTGAACTCCTGCTCGTCCTTTTTGGGCACCTACATCCCAGCCAATAATGCCTCTATACCCACATTCCTGCACATCTGAAGAGCCTCCCAGGTCCTAGATTCTTTTTTTTTAATTTTTTAAAATTTACATCCAAATTAGTTGGTATATAGTGCAACAATGATTTCAGGAGTAGATTCCTTAATGCCCCTTACCCATTTAGACCATCCCCCCTCCCACAACCCCTCCGATAACCCTGTTTGTTCTCCATATTTAAGAGTCTCTTATGTTTTGTCCCCCTCCTTGTTTTCATATTATTTTTGCTTCCCTTCCCTTATGTTCATCTGTTTTTCTCTTAAAGTCCTCATATGAGTGAAGTCATATGATATTTGTCTTTCTCTAATTTCGCTTAGCATAATACCCTCTGGTTCCATCCATGTAGTTGCAAATGGCAAGACTTCATTATTTTTGATTGCTGAGTAATACTCCATTGTATATATATACCACGTGTTCTTCATTCATCCATCGATGGACATTTGGGCTCTTTCCATACTGTGGCTATTGTTGATAGTGCTGCTATAAACATGGGGGTGCATGTGTCCCTTTGAAACAGCACACCTGTATCCTGTGGATAAATGCCTAGTAGTGCAATTGCTGGGTCATAAGGTAGTTCTGTTTTTAGTTTTTTGAGGAACCTCCATACTGTTTTCCAGAGTGACTGCACCAGCTTGCATTCCTACCAACAATGCAAAAGATATTCTCTTTCTTCGCATCCTCGCCAACATCTGTTGTTGCCTGAGTTGTTAATATTAGCCATTCTGACAGGTGTAAGGTGGTATCTGATTGTGGTTTTGATTTTATTTCCCTGGTGATGAGTGATGTTGAGCATTTTTTCATGTGTCGGTTGGCCATCTGGATGTCTTCTTTGGAGAAGTCATGTCTTTTACCCATTTCTTCCCTGGGTTATTTGTTTTTTGGGTGTTGAGTTTGATAAGTTCTTTATAGATTTTGGATATTGACCCTTTATCTAATATGCCGTTTGCAAATATCTTCTCCCATTCTGTCAGTTTGCTGATTGTCCAGGTCTTGGATTCTAACAACCAGACAATCGAGAACACCCCTATCTTTCTGTTGCTCTGTCTCTCCAGAAAATTCTATTTTCTTTCACATTTCAGCATGAATGTTGCCTTTTTGGAGTAGTCTTGCCTTGAGTAAGTCTCTCGAGCTTCATTTATTCTTCTGTAAATTAAGTGCATGGGGCATGCCTTCCTGGGTTTAGGGGAAGCTCAAATATACTCATGTGCAACTTGGCACAGTGGTGGTCATACACACACACAGAATGGCCCAGCCAATGTTAGCTATTATTATTGTATGTTCATCTATTGTAAAAATGTCCCATTCTGTCTTTTGGTTTATGTCTAATTTCTCCACTAGATGGGTGGGTCTCAACTCCAACTGCACATTAGAATCACCTGAGGGGCTTTTTAAAAACATGGTTGCCTGGGCCCCATTGCACATCAATTGACTGTGAATCTCTGGGGATGGGACCCAGGTGCCACTGTTTTAAAAGACCCCCAGGCCAGGATTCTATCAGATAACCAGGGTTGAGAATGCTGAGTTAGCCCAGGAGCTGCCTAAGAGCAAAGACAAGGCACTGTCCATTTTTAAATCTGTGATACTGTGATTTATACTAAAACATAGATATTTGGTCTTTGTCCCATTTCTGGCACAGAGCCCCTAAAACCCTTGGAATTTCCTAAATGACTAGAGCATAAAAGTGTCTTTTTTACGTGAATGAGGTGACTTTTGGAAAGCCCCTAAATCACTTAAGGAGGGGGGCTGGCTACCAGAGGAGCCAACCCTGTGATTAGAAGGTTGAAACTTTGGGTCCCTCCCTGACTTCTGCAGAAGGGAGAGGGGAGGGGACTGGAGATGGCGTGCAATTGCCAATGGCCAATGATTTAATCCACCGTGCTCATGTGTTGAAGTTTCCATAAAAACCAAAAAGATGGATTCTGAGAGCTTCCAGGCTGGTGAAGATGTGGAGATGCAGGGAGAATGGCATGCTCAGAGAGCATGGAAGTTTCACACCCTTTCCGTGGATGTTGTCCTAGTGCATCCTAGTGTCTTAGACCTGGCTGGCTGACCAGGGCTCCAGGACAAGGCCCAGGGTGGCTGTGCACCCTAGGGGAGGGGTTTTCTGCTCCCAGGTCTGGGGATCAACTTATCTCACAAAATGCTTTCATCAGATCTCATCGCAATCCCATGAGTAAGCACTATTATTCCTTCTTCCTATTGCCCTATTGGACAGAGGGAGAAAACTGTGGCCCAGAGACATTGTGACTTGTGCCCTCCCCTCACTGTCTCCCATTCATAGAGCTGTAGAGGCAGACCAGGGCCCTGTGTCTACTGACACCCAGTCCTGTGCTTGGGGTAAGGCTCAGAGCCACCCACACTGTCTTCTGGGAGTGAGTCACGCAGGAGGGAGGCAGAGGAGTGGAAAGCCCCCTCTGAGAAGGTGGCTCCAGGGCTGAGGTTCCTCCTGGGGAGGTGGTCTGGGGAAGCTTGGGCAGTAGTAGAACTGTGTGTGTGTGTGTGTGTGTGTGTGTGTGTGTGGTGCCGCTCTGTGTGTGGCTGTGCTTTTGTCCTTCTTGCTGTGTGTGGTGTGTGTGGCTGAGCATGTGTCCTGCTGCCAGTGCTGTGTGTCACATGTGCTGCCACATGGCTGGTGTGTCTGTTGTTGCATGATGGGTGTGTGCCGCAACTTGAGGAGCTCCCCAGAACCCGCTCCTGGCCGTCAGGAGACCAGCTCCCCAGCTGGGAGTTCAGGGGCTCAAATGGCTGCCTCTCCCGAAGGCAGGGCATGGAGGGGAAAGTCCTCTCTCCAAACGTGAGCTCCAGTGCTCCTGCGGGGACCCCTCTCTGTCCAGCACCCCACACCCTTCTTCTCCCTGACCCCACTGCCCCCACCACAGTGGCTTCTTTCTAGAGAAGAAGAAGCAGGCAATGTGCAAAGGAGGCTGCCTGTGGCTTTCCCTGTCTAGCCCCCACTCACTGCCTTGCCCCCGCTGAGCCTTCTCATCTGCCAAGGCTCGCTTCTGCAGGAAATTTCCCTGGGCACCTTACTCCCGACTGTGTGTTAATTGCTTAGTCTCCAGCCTCCCCATCCACCTCAGAACTGGGGACAGGGTGACCTTGTCACGTAACATTACCCCTGTTTGAACAGGAGGTGGGAGAGGCTGAGCAGGGGAGTGGGCTGTGGGGTGCCTGGGTCAGGACTATGGCCACTGCAGGGAGGACAGCAGATAGGAGAGGCTCGATACCCAATCTTTTCCTTCTTCCACTCCTGCATCGGAATGCACAGAGGACTCATCTCAGGACTTGAAGGTTCTTGAAAAGAGACAACCCCCCAGTTTCCCAGACACCTGGAGAGGATGTGCCAAGCCTGTTTTAGGTCGGGGGGGGTGTCTTTTCCAGGGGACTGTATGACGTGGAGGGGTGGTGACACCTGCTTGGAAACAAGGGAATGGTTTACACTGGCCAAGACCTCTTCCTCATTTTGCCTCTCATTAGTGACATCATGGCTCCCTATCCTCTCTCTTGAATGTGACTATCCTTTCTCTCCAAACTCCCAAATTGGCCACTCCCCATAATAGTTCCCTGCTGCTCATGTCTTCAGGCCTGGTATCTACAGGGAAAAACAGCTTCCTCCCATATCCTTGACTGTTCTCTTATTGTGCTGAAGTTGAACTGAGACACAAAGGCAAGAATTCTTTCTATCAAGGGCACATGGTTTTAATTCTAGTTCTGACCCTGTGACCATCTGGCTCAGTGACCCTGGGCACATCATTGCTCCCCTCTGTGTTTTGGTTTCTTTACCAATAAAAGAATCAAAGACTTTGCCAACATCCCATGCTCTATCACAGTGTCTCACAGTGGGGCTCCAGAGTTCTCCTGTACAGGGATCCAGGCCTCTGGGGCCATCCAACCTCATGGTAAAGGAACTTCCTCCAAGAGAGTTTCAGGGATAATCAGAGGCCCTGGTGGTGACGGGGGGCCATGGTGGGGGAGGAGACAGGTTCCTGACCTCAATCACCATCTCCAAGGATCAGCCAGATGACCATGGTGGGAACATCAGAGTGACCAACACAGAACTTATCAGAAGTGGAGAGGTGCACAGGCCAGGGCAGGGCCCACCAGACTGTGAGTCCCTGAAGGCACGTTTGGTCCATCTTTGTCTCTCTAGTTCTTAACATCCTGTCTCCTCAGAGCTGATGCTCAGTGCATATTTGCTAAATAGATGAATAATTGAATAGAGGTGAGACTATAAAGTTGGCTAGGTGGCCAACTGAAGGGAGAGGAGATTTTGGGTTGCTGGCTTGAGTGGAAGGAAGGAGAAAAATTAGGGGGAAAATGATAAGTTAGGATGAGGCTAGGTTATGCTATGGTAAGAAACAAGCTTAAAGCAACACAAGTTTATTTCTCACTCCTGCACATGGATCTAGGGGCTGGCAGCTCGTATATAGACTTTTCTCATTACAGTGACTCAAGCACTTAGTATGACACAGTAGCCATCATCTTGGACATCACTAGTCACTGTGTCACAGAGAAGAGAACTTTGAGGTCTCATGCTAGCGATTAGTAGCCTGAAAGTGACACTTTCATTCACATCCCATAGGCCAGAACCAGTCACATGGTTACTTTTATTCATGCCTCATTGGCCAGAACTAGTCACATGATACTTCCAACACTGGAGGACCAGGAAATGTAATCCTACCATGTGCCTGGAAGACACAGAGATAGAAACATTTGATGAATAGCACTAATAAGAGCCATTAAAGAGTTAGCCATGGAGAGCCAGAAGGAGAGGGGTGCAGTTGACATTCCAGATCTTCTCTGACCCATATCCCGGAGTGCCAAGGCCATGGATGATGTCCTTTTAAGATCACAACATCATTAACTGTCTCCTGAAAGTGATAGGGAGAAAGCTGGCTGCACATGAATTGAACTGAGCACCAGCTATATGCCAGGCTGTGCTGAATGCTGGAAATAGGATGGACATGGCCTTTACCCTGATGGAGCCAAAAACTATATAAGAAAGAGTAAGGCATGAAATAGCATAAGGATTTGAAATCCTAGATCCAAGGTGGAGGCTGACCAGCTAAGGAAAGAAGAGGCAGCATGGTCTGTAGCTGTACTTGGTGGTTTCTGCATTTACTCTTATTGCCCATACTCTTATTGCCCAACCTGAGGGGCAGGTTGGGGCTGCCCATATGAAGTCATAGGTCAGTGCAATCACATGGTGCCTAGTTTCTACACCCACAGCTCTCAAAGATTAAGAGCCTCTGTAAATGGAGCCATTTCTGGGGGAGAAGCAAGGACTTACTCTAAAGTCTTAAAATGCATGAAGATTGTCTTAGTAATATGCTCCTAGGAAAGGGAATGTTTCATTTTGATTACATGTTACAGACATCTTCCTGGTGACTTTGTGCTGGGCCATCCTTGTTCTGGAATCCTAATCCAATCAGCAAAAAGACAAAAATAAAAGAGAGAGAGAGAGAGAGAGAGAGGGAGAGAGACAAGAATATTGAGAATACTGGACCCCTTGGTTTGGGCAAAATGGATTTGCTTTTCAATCATCTGGAGGGTAATCCTTCCCTCACCAAATTTGACTTTCTGCAATTTGGCTCGAACTGGGAAAATCAAAGTCATGGAGTATTAAAACTTGAGTTTGTACAAAATTTACCCGTCAGAAAAAGGGAGATGAAGGGAGGAATTACACTTACATGCTTGCTATCTTCAGAATGAACCCCAAGTCCTTAGCTTGGATTGAAAGACCATCATGGAATGTCTTCACCCCATCTTTTCCTCTAGCTTCCCCTTCCCTTAGACACCCACATGCACCCCATACTCTAGTTCTAGGCTGCGTTTCTTACACCTACCCAAACATAGCTCATGCCTCAGTGCCTTTGCACTCACTGTTTTCCTCTGTGTGGGATGCTCTCCCAGTCACCTACTTGGAAAATTCCTCCTCCTCTTTGTGGTCATGGCTCAAGTGTCTCTTTCTCTGTTGGCACCTGTCTAAGTCTCTCCCTTATTCACTGTGTGGTCTCCTTTTTGTCACTACTGTGTTTTGTACAAATTCCTATCACAGTCCTTATTGTACCAAAAGACTGTTGTTTCTAGGCAGTTCTCTCCTACTAGGCTGTAGAATCTTTGAAGGAAGTGATGGTATCTTATTTGTTTCTCTGTACTGAGGGTAAGACCTAGCACACAGCACTCAATAATTGCACTCAATAATAAATTGAGTGAATGAATGAGTAAATGAATGAATGAATTTGGAGAGCATCTGAAAAGGTACCTAGTGTAAACTCTCACTCAAAACCAGAAATCCTTCTATAGCAGGGTCAACAAACTACAGCCTGTGGACTGGATCTTGCCAGGTGCTTGTTCGTGTAAATAAAGTTTTATTGGAACACAGCTATGTTCTTTTGTAGATACATTCCCATGGCTACTTTCGTACGACAGCAAGAGCTGAGTGGTTGGGATCGTACGATTCTCAAAGCCTACAGCATTTTCTATCTGGCTCTTTGCAGAAAAGTTTCCCTACCCCTGGTCTATAGCACTGGTTCTTGATCTTTTTTGGACTAGAGCTACTTTTGAGAATCTGATAAAAATCCTGAATCATGCACATAGACGGAACATTTTGCGTTCAGTTTCATGAGGACCAATGCCCCCTTGAATTCCACCCATCAATTCCTTAAGTATCCATGGACACAGGGTTAGGATTCTGTTGTAAGGATTTCTTACCTCTGATGCTGGAGGTAAGAAAGCAGTGGAAGCATGGTCCATGGTTGTTGGGGGAAGATATAGGAGCAAAAGCCAAATCTCTCAAAAATCAAAACTAAAAAGAAATTAAATGCACTGCCCTAAGGCATCCTTGACATACAGTTGGCCATTGTGTTTATGGTATCTTCAGTCCCAGAAAAGTCATTACCATGCCTCATATTGTGCTGTTGCAGGAGCACACAGTTCGGGATGAAAGCTCATCCTCACACTCAGCTGGGCTCTTGTAACTAGAACCCAGTGCATGTTGAGGCCATGGTCTAATGGGCATAAGCTCATTTTCTCAGCTGACGAGGAGAGGCAAGGAGAAACCAGAAGCCTGCTCGCCCCGATCTTCCCAAGGTTGAGGCACAGAAAGGAGGGGCAGGGAAGAGGAGCCAGGACCATTACAATTGATCAAATGCAGTCTTGCTTTCTTGAAAACAAGGGGTGACAGGGAGAATGTGTGTGTCTGGGAGTTAATGAAGTCATGAGCAATAGGAGTTAGGCCTCTGGGAAGCAAATCGAGGGCCAAACGAGCTCATTTTTTTTAGCAGAATTATTAAATTAGTAGATGAAAGAAACACATTAGACATTATGAATCTTGCTTTTAGCAGAGCCCTTGATAGAGGGTTGCGCAGATGCTTGTGAAATTCATTCCATGCAGGGCTCGAAGGCAGCTGGAATCGCTGGGCTCCCCAGTGGGAGGGCTGGGGTGAAGCTGATGTTTAATGAACTTCTGGGCCAGGTACTGTCTTGGGGGCTTTAGGTCTACAACCCCATCCAATCCCCACAGCACTCAGGGAGGAAGGGGTGACTTTCCTCATTTCGGAAGGGAAGGGGAGCTCAAAGGGGCAAAGTGTCAAGCCTCAGCTTGCATGGGGTCAGCAGGTGAGCCTGTGCTTGAATCCTGGTCTACCTCAGTCCAAACCCAGAGCTCTTGCCCCAGGGGTAAGAGATACCTCCCTGCCAGAAGTGCTTGCGTGCCTTGGAAATGGAGCAAAGGACCATGGAAACCAGTCAGGTGGGAGGGGTGGAGCCAGTAGGGAGGGCTGGGAGCCCCAGCTGGTGCTGAGTCAGGACTAGACTGGCCCTTCTAGCAGGCCTGGTTTTCCCTGCTGCATTTGCAAAGGTATGGCACAGGGATAAGCATTCTGAGAAGGGCAAGGGTGTGTAATCCATGTTGTGGGGAATGGTTGAGTGAACAAACAAGGCTGTGTCATTTGCTCATGATATTCAGAGGCCGGTCCTGGAGACTGCTGTGGCCTCCTAGGGTTGAGCTGGGTCAGCAATATGTCACAGAAGGCAAGGACAGCTTTCTAACAAGAAGAAGTGTCCAACCTTATAAGGAATGAGCTCCTCAACCCTGGAGACATTCCAAGAGCTGGCATAGCACGGGAGGAGGGTCTGATTCCAGGGAAGATAAGAGATCGGCCAAAGTCTCTCCAAACACTACAATTCTCTATCTTCTGAAGTCAAGCATGAGGAAGGATATTCCAAGAGCAAAGCTCCCCTGCAGGATTTGGGGAGTGGAGTGAGACAATCTGTATTTATCTCTGAGATCTGCTAGTGACCAACCACATGCTTGAACACAGAAGGGAGGGACTTAGTGACTCCTGGAGTCTCCCTTTAGTCTGAGGATTCCTCCTAGGCAATGGGATGACTGACAGGCCTTCCCAAATCCTTCCAGCATACGAGGGGGGCACCCTTAACTTCTAGAGAACCTAACAGAGAAAACCAGACCCATCAAAAATACAGAGAAGAGGGAAGGCAAGGGAGGAGGTGATGAGAAGGGGCAATGGTTCAACTCACCTGCCTACAAACCTTTCCAGAAGTCCTAGTGCATGCCAGAATCTAAGACCGATAAGAAATGAGCCATGGAGGGCCTATGGTGCAGTGGGCGAAGTAAAGCATGCCCCTGGTCTCTCTCATGCAAACCAGACACAGTCAAAGGCCTCAAAAGAAGGCAAAGAGATGGGTTTGCTCAGAGCAACAAGCAACCACTTCTACCTGGGACATTTCTAAAGGTGTTACTGAAGAGCGGAACTTTGTAACATGGAGGGGAATTTGGCTGGAGGCAGCGGGAGGAGAAACACTGTAGGGAAGTGAATGGTGAGGGACGGGGGACGGGGAAATGGGGGACAGCTGGGTAGGCGGAAGGGCCAGATTTCCCAGGGCTTCGAATGCCAGTTGAGTCCTTCATGCCAGAGGCAGTGAGGTGCCATTGACACTTTCGATGTAGGAGAGAGTCAAGATCAGAATCATGTGGCTCCTGTATAAAGGTTGGGATTGGAAGCCAGGAGGCCAGGGAGGGTGTCAGTGTAGAATCCGGAGATGTGGGGAACCTCAAGTCGGTTGCTAAGAGGAGCTGGTGAAGAGTGAAGGTTCTCAGCATGCGTGCCTGTGTAAGCACACCTCCAGGTGAATGTTTACTTCTCTAAGTGTACACATTTGGGAGTGAACATGTTTACATGTGTCTGTTTGCCAGCATGCCTCAGGGTGCATGATTTTTCTTTTTGTCTTGCTGTGGAGAAGTATGCATACTTGCCCCAGGAACCATGAGGCTTTGATCTGCACGTGAAGTGTGTGTGTGTGTGTGTGTGTGTGTGTGTGTGTGTGTGTTTGTGCACGCCATGTTCAGGCCCTCATCTACCTTAATTCCATCTTCTGCCACCACCCCTTCTAATGACATGGACACTCCGCATAGGACATTGTGGGATGGGTTGTGTCCATCCCCACCCCCACACATCTCCCACTTTTGCCCTTGAGCTCTTAGATTCTGCAGTAACTGCTTTGATCTGCAAGAGCAGTGAACTCCTTCCTGTTTCCTTAGTAGAGGGGTAAGAAGGTGCTGTGAGTAAAGCCTCTGTTACTGGTTGCAGGACAGAAGAGGGCTCCTCCCCACCATGCCAAGCCTGGCCCTACACCATTCCAGACAGGATCTCCCAAATGCTCTGACCTGGGCCAAAGCCACATTGGTCCTGCTGTTCCTGAGACCTGAACCAAGAAGTCTGTTCCCACCTGCTTTGCAGGCAGCCTGGAGAAGTTGTGAGAGACCTCACTCAAGCCACAGAGTCCCAATCCTGGCCCTGCTCTTGACCTACGAGACGACCTTGGACTGGACTTTTTAGCATCAGTTTTCCCATGTAAAACCTGGCCAGGCTCTCACCTGGTGTCCGATCATGGGCTTGGGGTGAAGGTAATGGGATTGTCATCCACTATGTTGAAGTGTGTGGGACTTCTGTGGTTGTTCTTGGTTGGGCAAGTCCTTTATCCAGAGGTGTGCTGGTAAATGTTCAACACCTGGCTTCCTGCAAGAAAAAAGCCCTGATCGGCAGTGTCTACCAATTTCTCTGGTGTAAACACTCTTACCATGACTGATTTCAGTCCACTAGCATGAAGCCACGGAACATGGAGATGGAAAGAGATGTGTGCAGTTGGCTCTTGAGAGCTGGTAGGAGCGGCTCCAGCCCCTCCCTGCCTTTATCCAAAACAACCAGCAGCAGCCCAGTCTGAGGAAGCATCTACATCAACATCAGGCGAGAAGCAAAAGGTTCAGCTAGAGTGCCGAGCATTGGGTCTGACTGACAGGTGAGGCTATAAAGTGAAAAGAAGAGCCAGGAAGTTAGGCACTTGGAGGAGAAACAGGTTGGGAAGTGTGACGTGCAAGGAGGGCCAGGTCAGGCGGTTCAGGACAGAAACTGCGTTATGCTGGGTGATGCATGGACAGCCCAACGCGACCAGAATATATTATTGCTGCCTGCTATTCCCGGGCTGGGAGGGGGAGGAGGGTGTACGTGATGATGAGGGAGCTGGGCAAATAGACAGGTGTTCCCTGAGCACCAGGGATGACGTCTGAGCAGGCCGAGCCAGGGAAGGGCAAATCCAATTCTGTAATTGTTGGTGCATCAATTCTGGTGACGGTCCCATGAGGGTGATGCCAAGGGCCCAGGGAGGGGGGAAGCCCTGGCTGACATCATCTGTTATTTCTGGGCCAATTCACAGCCTCATCCAGTGGGAACTTCCTTGAGGACATGAATCATCCCCACCTTCTCATGGCTGCCTCATCCTCCCAAGAAAATAGGGAATCCACCCACGAGGGTGTCCTCTAGAGATGGTGTGGGGAGTGAAAAGAAGAGTGTGATCCTGAAGTCATGGGGACCCAGGTTCAAATCTGACCTCAGCCCCTTGTTAGCTGAAGGGCTTTGGTCAAGCCATTTCACTTATATGATATTCCATTTCTCAAATGGGCTCATAATACCCATGAAGGGTAGAAATGTCATTAGTGAGATGGTAAATGTGAAGGGTCTTGCTCCTTGCAGGTGCTCAGTGAATGTCAAATCTCATTTCCTTCCCCCCTCCCACCTCTTTTAGAGACTCTCCTTGCAGTGGACAGTCTGTGGAAGCTTCCAGAGGGAGATGTAGACTCCCTTTCTGGTCCTTTGCCTGACTTTGTAGTGAGTGGCTCACAGGGGACAGGAGGGAAGTTGCCTTTGGGAGGGTGGAGAGGGTGGTGGGATGACAAGGACTGAGGCCATTCACCCAGGTGCAGGGTCTGGCCTGCTGGGGTGTGAGGGAAGCATGTTCTTTCCTCACAGAGCCAAGACTTGTCCTTAGTAACTTCTCAGCCAGGCAGGGCTCAGAGGCCAGGAGAGCAGCCTGTTGACCTCAGTGGCACAAGGCTCATTTCTCAAGCAAGGTACCTGTTCATCTTACGTGTCAGATGTCTGCTTGACACCCTCCCTACTCAGTGCCTGGCTGTCTGTATTTCTGGCCTAGCTGTCTGTCCATTGGTCTTCAGGAAAGGCTGTTAGACTTGTTCCTGCCTGCTGCATTCATTTCTGCAGAAGTCCGCCCGACTTTCTCTCTGTCTGTCAGTCTGTCTGTCAGTCTGCCTACAATCCACCTTCCCAATGCTCTGATTGCAGCTGACTCTCTTGAACCTGGGCTCCATTGTATGATGTCTGGGTGACAGAGACAGGTAAATGAGAGTTGGAGAGAGTGACAAACAGGAGTACACATGGGGGAGGGAGCATGTGCACACACAGAGGAGTGACAGTTGGGTTGTCCTCTTTGAGACAGGGCCACTCAAGGTCTCCCCAGCCCCAGAAGGGTGTCCAGAGCACCATCTGTCTCACCCCAAAGCACTGTCTGCCTCCCAGACCTCAGACAGAGGTGTTCCCTGCAGAAGCTCCAGGAAGAGGGGGAGAGGGAGGGACAGTACCCATGGCAACCAATGGAGAGGCCCATTTCATCTCAAGAAGAACCCTTCTTGAACAGTGGAGCTGTCCAACAAACAAAATGGGCTGTTGGTGAGGTAGTGGTCTCCCTGTCATTGAAGTTATTTAATTAGGGGCTGGCCACCCTGTCAGGGCTGCTGTGGTGGGGATTCCCAAGTGAGGGATAGGGTATGACTGGGTGGTCGAGACTGGCCGACATTTAGCACTGATCTACACAAAGCAGTCTCCATGGTGTCTGGCCGGTAGGAGGTGCTCATGACCAGCACTGCTGTTGGAAGGAGCTTGGGTGAAGTGACCTGAAGGCCCAGTCCCACAGCCTTTGAGCTGGAGAAAGATGAAAGGCCAATTAGTGGCAACAGGTTATGAATAAACAGGAGCTGGGAACTTGGGATGATAAAGAGCTTCCCAGAATAGGAATGTCTCCATCTATCTCCCTCACACTGATTTGCATGGCTCCCGCAGGCCTCCCTCCCCTCTCCTAACTCAATTTCAATTTCAATTTCAATGTCAATAACTTCCTTGGCACGACAAGCAGTCAGGGGTTGCCAGAGTGAATTGGAACATTGAGTTTCAGAGTCTCAGACCAGCTCGTCCGGCCAGTGTCGCCATCCCCTCCCAGGTCTTCCAAGCCCTTCCCGTGCAAATGTCTCATCCTCTGTGCCCTTTGGGGAGACTTATTTTTACCCTCCTTGGCTGCCTGTAAGGTTATTTGAAAAAACGATGCACTGCTTTGTTTGACCAAGATGTCCAAACAGCAGTAGCCTGTGGGACGTCATGCATCCACGTGATGTGCTGAGAACAGAAGGCTAAAGAAGGCTTATCCCCTCTCTCTTGAGACCCCAGCCAAAGGGGAAGCAGATGAGAAGTAGCAGTTCCCATAACGTGGTGAGTGCGTTAATGGAGGGGGACAGGGGGTTCTGGGACACAGAAGAGGGGTCTCTGAGCCAAGGTGGAGCAGAGGTGAGTAAGGGAGTGGGAGCAGCTTCCTGGAAGAGGCAGAATGAGAGGGACTTCAGAAGGACCCTTGGGTAGCAGGCTACTAAGTTCTTTCCCTCATGGGTCATTGATGGCTGGAATGTCACCATTGTAACAGCTCCCTTTACATAAGTCATAACAACTCTTGGCCCTGCAGAGTGTTGGCAGTGGTCAGATCCTCCAGAAAGGGAGGGTGTGGTATGGAGGGGGTGAGAAGGAGGTAAAAGGGATGCAGGGAGATAATGTGTGCGGGAGGTGGGGCCCAAAGTGCTGGAGGGGTCATGGGAGTGCATGGTGGCCAAAGCCCAGGCATGTTGGTCTGTGGGCTGAGGCAGTGGTGTGGCCCATCAGGGAGCACCATTTGGACTTGGTGTAGTCATACAGGAGAGAGGGCCCAGAGGGAGTAGAGCAAAGGTGTCGGGAGGCCAGGAGGCACAGGGGCACCATCTAGAACGCTCGGGCTCAGAGACTTGACAGAGGGACTGAGTCAGGAGTAGCCCTGGAGCGTGAAGATGAACAGGTGGTAAGGCAGGTGATGTCGGTTCTGCCAGTTTGACATCCCTGCCCAGCACCAACTGGGGGTCATCCGTAGCCACCACCATGGGGAGCCACAGTTCATGGAGTCAGACCGAAAGGGGCCTGGGCAACTTTGCCAGGAGGCCACCACGAGCAGGACCTTGACCCCTCTCCTCCTCCCTTCTTCTCCCCACCTGCACTGTGGAGAATTCTAATGAAACACAGCTCCCCACCACACCACTACCAGGAGTGGGGGCTGCTAGGGCAGCACACCTCTGCTGTAGACGGGATGTGGGCGCTGCCTCTAGCTGTCTTTCCACAGCTTTGGACCAGCAGAGAAGAGCCCCAGGAGGAGACAGCCCTGGGCAAGATTGACTAATGCTCACAGGCCAAGGGGGTCTGCTTGCAAGTCTGGCGGGTTTCCCATGGGACTGTGCAAACCAGGAGAAGCAAGGTCCTCTCCAGAAGTTCCCCAAACCTCTTGGCTCCTGGGGACCCTCCAGCCACCAGGCTGTGAACATTTGCAGAGGCTAAACCATCCTTGGGGCCCCTCTGGGTCCTCCTCTTTGTACATCTTTGGGGAGTTGGGAGAGGCAGTGGGGGAGGGGATAGCCGGGAAGGAGGCGAGCCATGTGGAATGAAGTCACTGAGGATGATGCAGTTTCCCTTGTGTTGCTGGGGACCTTTAAGCAAAGTCCTGCCATTTTCAGGGCCCCATTCAACTCCTCAGTAAGATGAGGGGAAGAGAGGGGTGCCTGGGTGGCTCATTCGGTTAAGCATCCGACTTCGGCTCAGGTCATGATCTTGTGGTTTGTGGATTCGAGCCACGCGTCAGGCTCTGTGCTGACAGCTCAGAACCTGGAGCCTGTTTCAGATTCTGTGTCTCCCTCTCTCTCTGCCCCTCCCCTGCTCTCTCTCTCTCAAACATAAACCTTACCAAAAAAAAAAAAAAAAGATCAGGGGTTTACAAAGAGGGTTCCTCAGAAGACTATTGTAAGATGTGCTGGGGAAAAGTCTGGAAGAATGGATTGTCCGTCCTCCGGACTTAGAAAACTGTTCCATTCGCTTTTCAGTTACATGTCGGTTGGTTTCCCAGACCTTGACTTCCCTTGTCCTCAGCCCATATTATTATTCCCTGGTGGGTTCTCTCAAGGAAAAGGTGGGCAGGGAGAGCTCCTGAATGGGACTGGTAGAGCTCTAGAACTTTGTCTCATCAGGTGTTTCCCATACATTCTCGACAGCCTTGTTTTCTCAAACTGTCCATTTTCATCCCAAGGAAGGAATGGGCCCCATGACAGTTTGGAAAATAGAGGACTACTTGTTCTTCTGCAAGATTCTCTCCAGTTCTGAAAGCCTAAGCATCTAAAGAACCTAGAACTTCTTTTCTCTAATGTAGGGAGAAGGGAGAGAAAATGACGTTTTAAAGCTCTTACTAGGTGCCCAGTTCTGCGTCACCTTTTTGATCACACAGCTCCACTGTGGTGTGGGTATGCATTCCCCCAATGGGGGGTAGGGACCCGCTCAAAGGAGAAGGGGAGGCTCCCCCCACCCCCAGCCCCCCTTGTGCTGGAAGGTGAGAAAGCCTTGCTTGAAGGTGTGAATGGAGGTCAAAGCTCCCTTTCCTGCAGTTTCAGGCTGTCTTCCTGTACTACCACATTCAAGGGCATTCCCCGCCCACCCTGCTTTTAGGAAAGGCCATTGGGGAACATTATGGGGTGAGGACAAGGGATGCCAGGGGCTTGGAGAAGCCCCTACGTATAAGTGAAAATGCTGACTCCTAAGAGTTAAGATCCACATAGGGCTGACCCTGCACAGAAGTATGGAGCTGGCTATGAGACTCTGTGTGGTATAGTGGAAAGGAGCTAGCCAGATGAGGGTTCAAATCCTGCCACAAGCAAACGCTCTTAACTAACACAGCTTAACTGAGGTCTATATAAACTGACCTCTGTCTACTCACCCTGTCAATCCTGCCAGCAGCAGCCTGCTTACTTGGAACTACCTGGCAGGTAAGACGATTCCTTTCTCATTTGCCCATGTCATGTGTGTTCCCAAACCTGTTTATGTCAGTTGTACAGATAATTTAATCAAGCATGGCATAAGTCAATTAAATATGAGTGCAGAAAAGAGTTATGTTGCCATGGTAATTAATTTAATGCTTTGGGCAGGTTGCTAAAAAGTTGCTGTTGAATTTGGTGTGGGTAGGACTCTAAAAGATTGGGAGAAAAAGAAACCCCATACGAGGAGGTTTGTGTACGTTGATTGCCTTGCAAGGAATCAAAACCCGAAATCTCTTGGGGGGTATTCATGTGGTCTCCATTACATGTGATCTCCGGAAGCCAATTCACCTTCCTGAACTTCATTTTTCTTGGCTTTAAAATAAGTATAATAGCTCCTGCCTCGCAGAGTGTTATGAGGAACAAAGGAGCCACATGAGGTCCCCTTCTTATCCTTTGTTCACTTCTGGATGATTCCCTGGTCTTTTTCCTGCCATGACAGCTTTCTCCCATCCGGTGTTTTTGGGACATCATCTCAAAGTTTGCAGCTGAACTAATGGACTGTGATTAGAATTTAAGGCATGGACCCTCCCTAAGAGTGACATCATTAATGAGGAAAAGCCCTTTCGAGGAACTGTGTGGGGTGAAGCCTGGCAGGGTGACATTCTGGGATGGAATCTGCATGGTGTTCCTACAGTCCAGGTGAGGGTGTGTGTATTTGTGCTGAGGTGTGACCCGGCCATCTTTTTTTTTTTTTAATGTTTATTTATTATTGAGAGAGAGAGAGACAGAGCACAACCAGGGGAGGGGTAGGGGGAGGGAGACCCAGAATCCGAAGCAGGCTCCAGGCTCTGAGCTGTCAGCACAGCTGATGTGGGGCTTGAACCCATGAACCACGAGATCACGACCTGAGCTCAAGTCAAATGCTTAACCGACTGAGCCACCATGTGCCCCTTGGCCATCTTTATACCCTCGCTGTGATGCCCCAGCTTCTCTGACCCATCCACCTGGGGCTCAACTCAGCCTCAGACTCTGGAGCAACCAGGGGAAGAAGGAAGTTGAGGCTGGTCAGCGGAGTTTGGGCACTGCTCAGCTCAGACCTCTCGGGTCCTGCCTCTTGTCCAGTACGTCAGAGTCAGGGAGAGGTGTGGCTCCCCAACACTTGCACCCCTGATGGGCTCCTGTTGGCCTTCCCAGGGATGGAGGTTCCACCTGTGGCTGGGTTCAGCGCCTCCTTGGCTGCCCAGGTGTCTACAAGCACCTGTCATTTGATGCCTCGTGCTCCCAAATCCTGGCCCAAGAAACCCAAGAGAGTCCTCCAAAGGGATCAGAATGTGCACTAATTCCCATTCTGAGGGCCTGACCCTGCCTCTGCTGTTGCCACTGCTGGCTTCCCAGCGCACAGGTCACTGGCCTCAAGGCTCTGCCAGTTGGTTCATCCCCCAACTCAGCTGGATTGGCCCCAGCTGGAGCCCCAAGGCCGAGGGGGATGTTTCAGCAGCTCTTCTCCTGCCAGGAAGCCAGTACCATATGTGCTCCTAGATGTCTAGAGCCCAGCAGAGGCGGGAAGGTCTCTGTGTGTGGAGACAGGGCTGTGATGCACTAGAGGGGACAAAGGAGGCAGCAGACAGACAGTAAGTCTCTTCTCTTCTGTGTTGGCTTCTGCATTACGGACAGAGTCAAGAAGATCTGTGGTCATTCATCACTGATGAGTGTGAAATCTTAGGGTGCTCTCTTAGTCCTCGTGAGCCTCTGTTTCTCCATCTGTAAAATGGGGCTGATGGTTGCATCATCTGTTTGTTGAGAATAATGTCAATCAGGTAATGTCTGTGAAGACCTTCTTTTCCCCTATGTGACCTGTTCTTGTCAAAGAAGCCAAGGAAACATTGGGAAAAATGAGAGTTCTGCTGTAGCCTACTGGTCCAAGAATGGGCAGCTCTGGACCACCAGAGTGACGCCAGATTGTCCCTCCCGTCCAGGCAGTGAATTCCCTGCCTGCCCTGGGCACACACGTCCAAGAGTCGCCTCCTTGGCTCCTGGCTTGCTGATCTTGACAGATTTTTCAGAGCTAGAGCAGAGAATACATTTTCCCTTTGGCAAAACTGAGGCCTTGAGGGCAAACAACTTGTTCAAGGCCACGCAGCAGGCCAGGGGCAGGGGTGGGACAGGTTCTCAGAATCCCGACTCCCAGGTGCAGAGCTGGGTGTCCCGCTGCCAGCACGCTGGCCAGCCCCTCTGCATCCTGATATGGGATGGGGACGTGCAGCGGTGAGGCCGCCTGGGCTCCACAGGGGCAGCCTGGTGGTGGTGGTGCTGGGCCATCCCGCCCTTTCTCCAGGGCTGTGATGTGGTGGCTGTCAGAGCCCTGACTGTAGCTACGCGGGTAGGACTATGCTCTTCCCACGGACCCCTGAGCTTCTTGGGGTGTTTCTCAGGGAAATAACCCTTCCAACCCCATTACAGAAGGGAAGAGAAGCAGAACAGGAGGAAGGAGAGAGGGCAGGCACAGGCAAGACCCAGAGCAACCTAGAGACAGAGGGATTCATTCACTCACGTGGGCCCCACATTCATCCAGGATGCACCAGTATCCTGTTAAAATGCCGAAACTCTCCCCTCTTGGCTGCTCAATGGTGACTTCTCAGGGCCTAGGACGGTCCCTCAGGATCTCCTGGATCCAGAAACCCTAAGGTTAATGCTCGGCCTGTAGGGACCTCAGGACCCTGCTCCAGTGCTCATTCTTCAGCATTTCAACAATCATTCTTCTCCTCGATGCAGGCAAACCCCACGACTGGAAGTACTGGGGGAAATAGGAAGTATTTATCTGTGAAATGCCATGATTCATTCACTCATTTGCTCATTCATTCATTCATTCATTCAGCAAATGTTTGTTGAGCACCTAGTACCTGCCAGGGAAAGGGCTTGGAAGCCGGATGCTGAGCTGTGTAACGTGAGGCCTCTGCTCACAGTCGTGCGGTGGACTGGGAAGTGGGGAGGGGAGTGGACAGCTGTAAACACAGTGACCGAGAGACGAGGCACGGCAAGGGGAAAGTGACGCCCTGGCTTGCAGCAACAGTGAAGGCGGCTGTTAAGCCCATGGGGCGGGGCCTCCGAGGCCGGCTTAGAGCTGTCAAGGTTCTTCAGCTCTGTCCAATTATCCACTAATGACTCACAATGAATAGATTAGGAAGGGGACTGAGGACAAGGACGCTTAATTATCCAGCAGATAAGTGAGGAAACACTGAGCAGCCCGTGACAGGTCTCAGGGAAGGCAGGTGAGGGGAGGGAGGGAGGGGGCCCAGATCACCCTCTCCTGGAGGACCCATGACCGCTGCTGGGGCTTCTGGGGGGCTGGGCCAGGCCGCTGAGCCTGGGGCACCAGGGACCAGAGTGGAGGAAGGTCAGGACAGTGGGGACTGAGGTGGGGGAGGGGGAGAGGGATGGGGGAGCACGGATGGGTGATACAGACCTCATGTGCCAAGGTCTCTGCACATGCATTATGTCCCACCATCAGGACTTGTGCCCCTGCAGCAAGGAGTCGGGTCTGTGGGCTTTGTCTTCTGGAGACTGTGGCTCTGGCGCTTTCTTGAGGGTGCTCTTGTTCCAGCCTGGGCAGGATGCTGTCCCCGCTGTCCCCTCTAGTTCCACCTGCTCCCCGACATCTGGGTCCACACCTTGCTCTTGTCTCCCGGAGGAGGAGGAATTCTGTGCAGCTTCATCCGGAATGACCACAAGCCACATCTCTGCCCCAGAGGCCAAGGTTCACTGTCTATGTCACCCTTTGTTCATGTTCTCTTGTGTGATAATCCCAGGGGTCCTGGGCCAGGCCATGAGGCGCTCCTTTCCCATGAGGCCCCAGAGGAAAATGGGGCTCAGGTGACTTGATTTGCCCAAGGCCTCAGAGGTGGCCCGCCAGAGTCGGGGCTTGAACCCAGGTCTGTCTGCTTCTGCCCAGCCTTCTCTTCAGAGCTTGATACTGATTTGTGTCAGGCCTGAGGCTGTGGAGAAGGAGCTTACCCGGAGCTCCTGGCCAATGTAAGTTGACCTGACTACCTGATTCCCCATCTCTGGTCCTCCCCCTCCAGCCTCACTATACTCATCTTGTGAGAAACCTTCTGGCTCCCCATGGCTGCTGTTCCGAGGTGCCCATGATGCACCCTGAGTGATGTTCTCCAGCCCCCCAGGGACACTCTCTCTCCTGCTACCTCAGCGTCCCCTGCCTCTGTTACATGCCTGGTACCCTCTGGAGGCACAGGTACCCAGGACAGGTGCTGTCATCTCATTTCGGCCGTGCGTGCTTCAGACCCTGCCTCCACAGACTTCCAGTCCCTCAGGTACACAGCCCTTCCCACCTTCTGCCTTGCTCAGATTACAGGGGTCACTGCAGCCTGATTGCTTAGACAATTGGGAGACATGGGCTGTCCCCAGGGAGAACGGCCCTGAACAAGGGGTGTGAGGGGGTGGCAGTTGAGGGTGCGTGTTCGTCACATTCTGGGCCGAGTTTCATTCCTGCCAGGAAATTCCTTGCTGAAGGAGACAAGGCTTTATATATATTTTAACTCTTGTCCCGGGATAAGAACGGAAGGGTGCTGCATGTTTAGAGTGTACCAAGCGCTTGGCAGACCTTCTTTTCCTTATTCTTACAACCCTCCCATAAGTGGGTGTTTGGAGCTTGCACACGAGAAAGCCAGGGCTTGGGAATGTAAGGTGACTTAACTAAGGTCACCTAGTTCGTACAGGAGCTGGGGTTTGAACAGACGGTTCTTGGACTCCAAAGTCCATGTCCTTTCATCCATTTAATAGAGTGTACGAGAAGCAACCTGGAAATTCAGGGGTTGGGCGAGGTGGACTTGAGCCAAATGCACCACCGTGCCCATGTGTGGGGCTGCCGGGGAGGGGTCCTGGCAAATGATGTGACTGACCTTACAGTGCTTTCTGAAGTTTCACACGCTCTCAGTTAATGCCCACAGCCACCAGTCCTCAGACCCTGTGTACCTGGTCCCCTGGTAGAAACATATCTCTTGTCCTTCGGTACTAACTCTCCTGAGTGTCCAGGTCTTGACCTCTGGCCTGGGTCTGTGAGGTGCAAGCCATGCCTGGGAGTCTTGTCTGGCACCTTGGGACCCGGGACACAGGGTCTGAGGAGCTGATAGTTTCCACAGGACCCCAGAGGACGGATGCATCAATATTAGCATCAGTTGTAGCTCTGTCTCCTAGCCACACAGGTGATCGAAAATGACAAGCAGAGGAGGGATGCAGACCCAGCCTCCACATGGTGCCGACGCTCACGCGAAGAGCCGCCCCGGGAAGTGGGACACTCCAGAGGTGAATCGTGACCCCAAGAAGCCTGCTCCTTCTCCTCTTCCTGTTAACCTGCTCCGGGTACCCAAGATAGGAAGTGGCCAGTACAGCAGATTAGACCTTCCAGAAGGACCTCATGTCTCCCCTGGTTGTCCAGGTTCGGGATATCTTGCTAGCCTGTGTAGAAGCACTTCCCCCTTGCCCTGAGTTCCACCCCCTCTTCCATTCCAGCAGCAAATCTGAGATGCCTTCTCTCAGGGGATGGCAGGCCCTTTGAGCTTAGGATGCTGGGTGAGGGTCTTCTCTGGCTTTTTTGTTTGTTTGTTTGTTTTTCTGCTTCGCTGAGCTTTGAATGCCAAGGCAGGAGCACATGGCAGAAAGGGCTCTTCTCTCTTTTTCCTTTCTAAGCCATTGGCTGGGGGTCTGACACCCTGAGTGGTTGGTTGGGGTGGGGTGGCATTTGGAGCTCCTGTGTTCTGTTTGGTTGTCTGCCTAAAATCCCCGGGCTGGTGTGGGTGTTATGGGCCATGGAGACGGTGCTGGTGGGAAAATAGGAGGGAAGGAGGGGGATGTGTGATGTCTCTGAAAGCAGGACATGCCTTCTCCACTGGCAGTGGCTCAGCCTGTGGTGTGCCCGGGAGCCGTTCTCTTCCCAGCAGCCAGAGGGAGCTTTCCAGAACCCCAATCTGACCATTGCCACTTCTTTGGTCAAAATCCTTCAAAGGCTCCCCATCTCCCACCAGACTGAGCTCAGGTGAACGGCTTCAAGGCCCTTGGTGAGAGGGTGGAGTAAAGGAGGCACAGGCCTGAGAGCCACCCCAGGCTCTTCTCTGTGCCCTGCCATCTTCCTCCCCTACGTCCTGACTTCTCCCCTTGATCTGACTCCTCAGCAATCATTCAGGACTCCCCATGCCATCTTTTCTGGGATGCCCTCCAAGCCCTCTGAAGGTCAGGTATGTCCCTATCACCCTCTCTGACAGTGACACACTCATCCACTGAGTGTCCCTTGCCCCATGTCTCCTGCTAGATGCTGAACCTTAAGAAAGCAGGGATGCACCTTGCTCAGAATGGCAGCCCTCATGTCTAGCCTCTTGGTCCTCTAAATGTGGTCCACAGACCGGCAGCATCAGCATCAGCTGAGACCTTGTTAGAAATGCACAATCTCAGACCTCACCCATCACCTATATTTAAACGGTACCTGCATTTAAATCAGACACAGGTGATTTGAGTGCACATTAAACTTGGAAAAATTCTGAGCTAGCCAGGGTCTGGCCCAGGGTAGATGCCCATTTCTTTTCTGTCTTTCTTCTTCTTCTTCTTTTTTTTTTTTTTTACTTTTTAATGTTTATTTATTTATGAGAGAGAGAGAGACAGCAGGGGAAGGACAGAGAGAGAGGGAGACACAGAATCTGAAGCAGGCTCCAGGCTCTGAGCTGTCAGCACAGAGCCAAAAGCAGGGCTCAAACTCAGACTGGGAGATCATGACCCGAGCCGAAGTTGAATGCTTACTGACTGAGCCATCCGGGTGCCCCCCATTCACTATTTCTTGAGTAAATGAAGAAATGTATGAGATCTGCAGGGAGTGACATGACAGCTATAGGCCTCTGCCTGAAACAAGACTGTGGACCCTGGAATAGCTTGGAGTGAGGGTGTCAGCTACAGCACTCACAAACCGAATGCCCAGCTCATACACTTTGTTTATTTTTTATTTTTTTAACGTTTATTCATTTTTGAGAGAGAGAGAGAGAGAGAGAGCGCGCTTGAGTGGGGGAGGAGCAGAGAGAGTGGGAGACACAGAGTCCAAAGCAGGGTCCAGGCTCTGAGCTGTCAGCACAGAGCCCGACGCGGGGCTCGAACTCACAGACTGCAAGATCATGACCTGAGCCGAAGTCAGACGCTCAACCAATTGAGCCACCCAGGCGCCCCAGCTCACACACTTTAAAATACATTGTTTTGCTGAGGGACACCTGGGTGGCTCAGTCAGTCAAATGTTGGACTCTTGGTTTCAGCTCAGTTCATGATCTCGAAGTTCTTGAGATCCATCCCTGCATTGGGCTCTGTGCTGGTGGCACAGAGCCTACTTGGGATGCTTTCTTCCCCTCTCTGCCTCTCCCTCTCTCATAAAATAAATAAATAAACCTTAAAAAATAAAATACATTGTTTTGTTGAAACCTTATGACAATTGGATCATCATCCCTTGTTTATTGATGTGGATACAGAGGTGTAGAGAGACTCCTTACAGACCCCATGTTTGTGTCCCCCACAAATTCATGTGTTGGAACCCTAACCCCCCATGGTGATATTAGGAGGTGGGGCCCTTAGGAAGTGGTAAGGTCATGAGGGTGGAGCCATCACAAATGGATTAAGTGCCCTTACAAGAAGAGACAGGCGAGCAAGCTTCCTTCACCATGTGCGGTGCAGGAAGGCAGCCATCTACCAACCGGAAGCGGGCCCTCACCCGACAAGGATCTGTCAGCACCCTGATCTTGGACTTGCCAGCCTCCAGAACCATGAGAAATCAATGTTTGGTGTTTAAGTCACTCAGTCTATGGTTTTGCTATAGCAGCCCAGACTGACTAGGATGCTTGTCCAAGGTCACAGAGCAGTAAAGGGCAAAGCTGGGGTCCCAGCTTCAGCCTGACTACTTCCTGCTGGAGGAGTGAGAACAGAGGCGGGGGTGGGGTGGGGAAAGGATGTGCTATGTAAGGCCTTGCTGGGCCAGGCCCAAGGATTAGCTCACTTCAGGATGGAACTAAAACCTGCCTCCCATAAGAAGGGGCATATGGGGGGAGACTTTGGGCAGAGGCCTGAGTGGGTTTGATTTGTGGCTGAAATCCCAGCTTCTACTCTGGGGGCCTCTGGCTCCCTCCGCCTGGCTGGGACTTGCTCTGTTTTCTTGGTGGTGCCCTCTCCCCTTCTATGTGGGAAATGTATCCCTCCCGTGGGCTTTTCTGCAGCCCGCACCACCCAGGCCACATTACCCGAGCTCAGCAGAGTCTGGACGCCTTCCCATCCCTTCGGGGCTCGGTCTGGGGCAGAGCCTGAGTTCGCCAATCCCTCCTTCTTCCTCACATCTCTTGCCTTGCCTAAGAAGGTCTGGAATCCACTCAGCAGTGGAATGTGGAGCGAGGGGACAGGACCTAGTCTAACCCCTGTCCTGTTTCAGATGAGGCGTTCAGGTCCAGAGACGGGAGGAAGTTTCTCAGGGTCCCAGGTTACATGGTGGGTCATGGACAGCGCCAGCCATGGGAGTCCAGACCATTATTGCTGTTTTCCATTGCACCAAGCAGCCTTCTCAGAGCCTATGTAGGAAGTGCACCCACAGGTAACATTTGCCACTTTTATTATTAGCTATTATTTATTGAATACTTACCATCTGACTGACACTGTGCAAAGCACTTAACATACATAATCACATTTTATCCTCATAATAACCTTATGATTTATTTACTATTCCTACCATTATCATGGCCATTCTCATTTTTTAGATAGAGAAACTGAGGTTCTGAGAAGTGAAGTAACTTACCCCAAGGTGCACAGCTAAGCAGCGAGGATTTGGAGGCAGTGTTATATGACCCCAAACCCTGCTTTGCTAAACCTCCTCTTAAAAAAAAAAGAAAAAACATATTTATTTATTTAGAGAGACAGCAAGTGAGCAGGGGAGGGGCAGAGAAAGAGAGAGAGAGAGAGAGAGAGAGAGAGAGAGAGAGAGAGAGAGAGAATCCCAAGCAGGCTCTGCACTGTCAGCATGGAGCGAACTCAGGGCTCAAACTCATGAACTGTGAGATCATGACCTGAGCCGAAACCAAGAATCAGATGTTCAACCGGCTGAGCCATCCAGGTGCCCCTAACCTTCCCCTTGAGTGGGTTCACCTCAGGCATTCAGACTCATGTGTGTGGCAGCGAGGGAGGAGTCCTGTGTCTCTCTGAGTGGTGGGGACTTAAGGATCATGGCAGCACTGTCTTATGTACATGCAACCTTACAAGCACACACCGTTGGTTTACAAGGTACTCTTACGTTCTTCACATAATCTCAGTGACTACAATAAACCCACAGAGCTGGCAAAGTAGGTATTTTTCCCATTTAAAGAGTTAGGAAAATGGGTTTAATGCCCCAAGGCACACAATTTGTGGGCCGCCGGGTTGTATGTTGACACTATGACCACACACTGTTCCCTGTCTAGACTTAGGATAAATGCAGGGATCCTCAGAGGCACTTAGCATAAACTCACCAGGGTGTTTGCACCCATCAGCGCTTGACCCCTGCCATTTGCAGGACTTCATTTCTGGGGTGAGGCTGGGCCTGGGGAAGACACACCCATCCATAACCCCAGGATTCCTCTGTAGAAAAGGGCCTGGGAGTATGGGATAAATCCCCCCCAAAGACTTATCTGGGTTTGTAATGCATGCTGTCAACAGATACTGATGGAGGGAGACATCAGTAAATGTGGGGACTGGTCCAGCTTCTGCTACCAATGAACTATGTGGCCTTGGGCAGGTCCATAACTCCTCTGAACCTTAGTTCTCTCACCTATAAAGAGGAGGAATATTGCCTATCCGGCAGATCCTTTAGAGATTTTGTGAGCATAGAATGATACAATATAGATGAAAGACCTTCAAGAAGAACAAACCCTGTATTTACAGAATGATGATCTCAGGCATAAAAGCTGAAGCTTGGGACTTGCAGTATGGGGAGGCAACATTTATTGAGCAACTATGAGCATCTCATAGACGTTATCACATACAACCCTCAACACAGCTCTTCAGAGAGGTATTATAGGCTTTTCTGCCACTGATCCTGGCTGAGTAGCTCTTAATAGACTGACCGCCCCACAGATAACAACTATAAATTCTGAGCAAAATATTAAAAAATAGTTTTCAGAACGAGAGCGACTCAAAAGCAGACAAATTTCAGAGTCAAGGGGCTGGGGAGATTATGGACACTTGGGAGAAGAGGATGGCACCGAGTGAATTTCTCAGTTTTTGCAAGGTTAGCCTGAGGGCAAGCCCTTGTCCTCCCATGCTGGACGGCTAAAACTTGGAGAGAATCCTGCAGTCATACTGGTTTGAAGACGGAGGGAATAGATTTCAAGGCGACTGTGGCAGGTGGAAAATGAAGGAGGAAACTCAGGAACCAGATAGGGGAACCCCAGATTCTGAGTGTAAACTCTGCCTGAAAATACTGCTGACCCCCTGAATCAATGCATGTATAGGATAGCAGTCAAGTTGCCCAGCAGAGCTTATAAGGAACTGAACAGAAATTTCAGCTGCAATTCATTAAAGGGGTGACAGCTTTGCAGGGGACAGTTCATTCAGGTTACCTACTAAGTTAAATAAAGAAAAGAACCAAATACTCTTCATAACCACATGAAGAATCCAAAGTCTCTACAACTTCATTATCTACAATATCCAGCATACGGTCCAAAATTGTTGATGTAAAAAGCAATAAGAAATGAGATAATCCCATAGGAGATAATCAATGGAGATGAATCCTAAAATGATCCACGGTTTGCAATTAGCAGACAAAGATTTTAAAGCAGCTTTTATAATTGTCCTCAAGGATGTAAAGAAAGTATGCTCACAATGAATGCAAAACATAGAACTAATCTCAGCAAAATAATAATAATAATCTCTACAAAAATGCAAATTTTAGACCTAAAAATATATCTTAAACAAAGAAGCATTGTAATCACCATTTATAAACATTTATTTATTTTTGAGAGACAGAGACAGAGACAGAGAATGAGCAGGAAAGGGTCAAAGAGAGAGGGAGACACAGAATCTGAGGCAGGCTCCAGGCTCTGAGCTGTCAGCACAGAGTCTGACGTGGGGCTCAAACTCATGAACCGTGAGATCACGACCTGAACCGAAGTCGGACGCTTAACCGACTGAGCCACCCAGGCGCCCCTATAATCACCATTTATAAATAAAATACATTCAGGTTCCAAGAGATTAAGTAATTTCCTCAAAGTTGCACTAGCAAGTGATAGTGTTAGAATTTGAATCCCAAGTCTGTCTGGTTTTAAAGACTATTTTTTCAGGGGCGCCTGGGTGGCTCAATCAGTTAAGTGTCCAACTTCAGCTCAGGTCATGATCTCACGGTTCGTGGGTTCAAGCCCCACGTTGGGCTCTGTGCTGACGGCTCAGAGCCTGGATCCTGCTTCGGATTCGGTGTCTCCCTCTCTCTCTGCCCCTCTCCTGCATGCACTCTGTCTCTCTCTCTCTCTCTCTCTCAAAAATAAATAAATATTAAAAAAGTTTTTTTAAAAAAAGACTATGTTTTTCAACTTCACTAGGTGGGATTTAAAGATTAGTAGGAGTCTGTAGGAAAATGAAAGTGGAATGGGAACTATTCTAAAACTCCACTGAAATAGGGAACCTTTCTAGAAGACTTTGTTGTTGTTTCCTGAGAACAGTCAAGACAGCTGTCATGGTGCTGAATTTTGCCCCCCGTCCAAAACTTTTGTGTCTACCAAACAATTTCTGATTATTTGCACCAATGAGTGGAAAGAGAAGTAAAGATAAACCATAGCAGCCCATGCTTTAGAATCTATTTCATTTTGACTTTCAAGACTAATGCAATGCATTGCCCCATCCATTGCCATCTATGGGTTTTGCCCATGTTCTGCATATTTTTTTGTTTGTTTGTTTCCTTATGGGTGTGGATAGAGAGTGAAGATCTTCATTTATTTATACTACCTTCCTATAACTGAGATATAGTGAAGTTCAATTCCTGTTTGGTGAGTTCGGTAATATGCCTAATATTGTGCATGGTATTGTGGGAGGCTGAGAAACAGGAGACCCAGCACTCGCTCTTCAGGAAAGCCCACCTGAAAATGAGCACAGAGAAGGAGGAGGGACTGGGCCAGCATGTGAGCTCAATGTCTATTGTGTGTTCTTGGAAGACCCAGGTTGGGGCTTCAGAGGAGGATGGAGGACACTGTGAATTAGGAGCAACCACAAAAGACTTTCTATAAGAGATGGGATATCACCTAGTCTATAAAGGCTAAGCTCAAGAGAGGAAGGGAAAAGATCGTTCCAGGGCATAGTAGATGCTTAATAGCTATTTATCAAATGAGGGAATAAGTGCAAAATTATTTTCTTCTTGGCTGTTTTTAAGCATCTGTCTTCTAAAATGATTGTTTAAAATATTAAAAACAGGCTATTTTAACACTATTTGTAATAGCTCCAAACTGGAAACTACCCAAATGCCCTTCAACAATAGAGTGGATAAATAAATTATAGTATGTTCACACAATGGAATACTACCTAACAATGAGAAGGGGCACTCAACAATGACATGCAACATTATGGATGAGTTTCAGAATAACAATGTTACATAAAAGAAGGCGTACACCCAGGAGGACATACTGTAGGTTTCCATTTATACAAGGTACAGAAAGAGGCATAATCTATGGTGTTTGAAGATGGCATGAGGGACTTGGGTGGCAGTGAGTAGAAGAAGCCCAAGGAAGCTTCTCAGGGGCCAGGGAGGTTCTGTTTCTTGGTCTTAATATCGGTTACATAGATGGTTCCGTTGTGAACATCTCATTAGGCTTCACACTTACGATAAGTGCATTTTTCTGTGTGTATGTTATATTTCAACAAAAAGTGAACAAACAAAAACAGGCTATGTTCCCCACCTTGAGTTCCCGGACCCTGGGCTCTCTTGCCCTTTCTCATTGATATCAGATGCCATGACCTTCTGATGATGATTTTCAAAGAATGGCAGGTGTCACCTCTCCTAAGGCCAGGAGAGAAAAGACAGAGAATCTTTGCCTCCATTTTAATAATTGGGAAACTGAGGCCTGTAGGCAGGAAGTGACTTGTCCTTTGGTCACATAATGAGTCAAGATAAGAAAGAACTTTGGTCTTCTGGGAACTTCCTTGCTGTACCCCAGATAACAGATATCTTATCAGCCAGACCCAGTGGAAGAGACCAAGGATGTCACAAGAAGTCAGTAATGGATGGGAATGTCTGGAGGTCATTCCCACTGCCAATGCCAATGTCATTCCAATGACCCTACTGCCAGATCCAAATAAAGCACCGTCTGGAAGGTCCTGGGCCTGCCACCTGCTTTTGTGAAATTTGAGGGAGCCATATCCTCTCTTTGGACCTGGGACCTCAACTGTAAAACTGGAGATTGAACTTGATGATAGGAAGACACCAGTGTCCATTCAACTCTAATATTTCAGGGTCTAGACCCAAGGCATGGCCATCCATGTTCAATTAAGCACAGTCTCTACTATTTGCTACCCTCAGGGGGCTGTGCTGGAGTAGGGTTAAGGAAGGAAGTCCTTAGGACATTTTAGAGCATTCATTTATTCCTTCATTCGTTTGTTCAACATTCATTCCAGAACGCTACACTGGGCTGGAATGCTGTGCTAGGGATGCAAAGGTGAATGGCAAGGTCACTATCTTTGAGGAGCTTACATTCTGGGGAGAGGGATACAGTAAATGGTTGTAAAAAGTGTGACCCGTGTTGCACATGTGGCTAAGTATCAGCTGCTGTGGATGTTCAGAAGACCTGATTCTTGCTCTAGAGATGAGGTTAGGCCTGAGGTGGGAGAGTGGGGCTTGTCAGGGGAGGTGATATTTGAGCTGGACCTGGAAGAAGGGGTAGGTCAGAATGGAGAAATGGAGGTAGAGATCACATCCTTGACACAGAGAACAACATACCTAGAGGCAGAGGAGCAGAAAAGAGAAGGCCTTTCTGTGTGGCCAGAACCTGGTGTGTGGGGGCAGGGTGGGGGGAGAAGGGAGGAGGGGCTTGATCTCTGAATGGGAAAACAACCACTGGAGGGTGGGGGTGGGGCTACAAGTCCCCAATGAGTGTGAGACTGGGGGAGGTGGCAGAGGCCAGGGAGGAGCCCGCTCCTCACATTCTTCTTCTTTGCTTTCCTCCCGCATTTGGATGAGTCTCAGGTTTCTGCCTCACGTCCCAGCCCCCTGAGGCTCTCTGGTCAATAAGCTCTTTAAGGAGCCAAAGAGAGGCAAGATCAATGCAGTTGCCATCGATCTCGCTTCAGTGGCCGATTAGTACCAGGGACTTGGCTGGCCCAGGAGCCCCTCGCTAATGCACCGTGGAACTCAGATTAAACTGGGAGCACCCAGTGGCCCTGGGGAGAGCTTCTGCCCTCCCCATAGTAGCAGAGAGGTCCTCATCCCCATCTTGCTGGGAACTCTTTGCCACCCAGATGAACACCATACACTCCCTAGGCAGACAGCAGGCATCTGATCATGTCACTCCCTTGCTTAAAATCTTCCAGTGTTCCCATTGCCTTTGGGGTCTGTGCAACTCCCTCATAGGGCAAATGCGCCTCTGTGATCTGGCCCTGGCTGCCTCTTCCAGCCTTATCTCATGCACTTTCCCCTCACCCTCTGGACTCGGTCCACAGGACTGCCTTCTTTCTTCCAACTTGCCATCATATTGCTAGGGGTCATCTGTCATTTTTTCCGGAAAGCCTTCCCTGTGCCTCCCCTACCACCACCACCACCACCACCACCAAAAATCTGACTTAGGCACCTTTCCAAGGTTCTCCCTGTACTTTACTGAGCAGAGCAAGGATGAGAATATACTGTAATTGCTGATTTTCTTGTCTCATTCTGGCTGCAGATGGGAATTGCTTGGGAGCTTAAAAAAATACAGATTCAGTTTCAGTCAGTCTGGAATGAGGCTTGAGTGCTGATGTTTTCATCACCCCCTCCAGAAGACCCTATGGCACACCCGTGGCTGAGGGTCACTGGATTAGAGCCCAAGCTCCAAGAAAGCAGGGGCCACACTGATCAACCTAACCCCTCTGTCCCTGGCACCCAGCCCAGCGGCTGGCACAGTACATGCTCAGTGCATGTTCGCAGAATCTCCTAGCCCCGAGCACCCCCACTGACTGGGACTGCCTTCTCTTCTGCCCTCTGTTGGACAACGTCAAGAAGAAAGGGTTAGCTCTTAGAGTTGACCAGCGTCATTTAGGAGACTCTTTTGCAACCCGTCATATCACATTTAATTCTCAGTGTGGTTCTGTGAGGCAGGAGGATGAATAATGAAAATCTCATTTTGCACAGGGGGACCCTGAAACTCAGAGAAGGTAAACGGCCAGGCCTGGGAGCCACAGCTAAAAACAGACAGAGCCAAGATCACACCCTATCTTCTCTCTGATATTTTTTCAGGAGTCTTGCTACCAGGGGCTTTCTTAGGCTACACCAAAGCCTTCTGCGGCCACTGTCCTTGGTCCTTACCCTGTCAGACCCCCTTCCCTGGTGCGGCCTTCCCACAGTGGAAAGTAGAGGGAGCCTTCCTACAGTCTAGGCAGCCCCCGTTCCCATGGCCTCATGGAGGCAGGGATGCTGGCATAGTGGCCCGAGAGAGCTCCAGCCTGGGAAGTGGGAGAACTGGGCTCTAGGTCAGTCTCTGTCTTCCACAAGTATCGTGAACCTGTCTTCTTACAGCCATCCTTGCAAAGTGGGGACTGAGAACACTGAGCCACGAGCCACATATCCAAGGGACCCTCAGCCCTCAAAGCACTGTCAAGGGCATGAGGGGTGCTGTGCAGGAGTATTACATGTAGAACTTGTTGGGCCCAGATATTCACCCCATCCCCTCCCAAGCTTCAGCCTCTGAGCTGGCCTTCCTGTCTTCCCCATCTGCAAAAACATTGGCTCTCTCAGCTCTGCCCACTGTAGCCTGGCAGACTGGCACGGGACACCTCACTGACATGAACCATGGAAGTTTACTCAGACTTAAGAGCTTATGACGTGCAAGATAGAGATAGAGCTGTTTGAACAAGGAGGGGGCATCAGGGTCCCCCCGTCTCTGCTGCTTCCCTGGGGGCTTTGAGGCAAGGGGCCAGAGCCTCTGCCTGACTGGGATGGTGGGAAGTCTGCCCTCCTGCTGCTCTGGAAAGTAGAGAAGCTTCTCTGGAGCACCCATATCTCTGGACACCCCAAGGAAGGATAATACAATGAGTTTGACAGCCCAGGGCCCACAGGAATCCTTCCTTATAGAAATATCCTGGATGGGAGCAGGAGAGCTGGGAGGGGAGGACAAGAGAGAGATGGAGACAGAGGTTGGGAGAGGGCCAATTCCCCCTGTCCTAATCTTGGAGGGGGATGGCAGTGGTAAGGAAACTCAGCCCACTGAGACCCAAGTTGGGGCCAAGACTCCCAGGGCAGGAATGCTAAAGTGCAGTGAGAAAATTGAGGTGGATAGGCCCTTGGGCTCCATTGGCCCTGACCCCTCCCCAAATCACATTCAGTACCCTTGGCCTCAGCCTCTCCTAGAGCTATGGTCCCTTGGGTCCTAGAGGAGCAGACACCATTTGGCCTTCAGTATGTTGGATAATCTTTTTTTTAATTAAAAGTAATTTTTTCCCCTGTGATTTCAGGGCACTAAGGGAACCATGCTGGGTACTGCTTCAAAAAGAGGAAATTTTCTGGATAATCTGGGCTTTGACTCTTCTTGGGAAGCCAGAGAGGCTCAGAGATCCAGGTGCCCAGGAAGCCAAGGTCATACGGTCCAATCTCAGAATTCATGTTTTTTTTTTTTTAAATATTTTCCCCAATTTTTTTTGGAAGCTCAGATATTCAGAATTTGAATAATTGCAGTCTTTGTTATGTTCCCCTCATTGGTCCATGTTTGGTCCTGCTTTTCATTCATTCATTCACGTTAAAAATATAATACTTATTATAAATCCATCACCCAACATAAAAGCTAACACCTTGATAATGGTCACTACTTAATTGTATGACTTCCTCTTGCCCATACCATCTGTCTGCCTTCCTCCATCCAAAATAACCATCATTCGGAATCCAGTATCTGCCATTCATTTACTTTCTCTCATCATCTTTCTTTCTTCATCTTGCCATTCATCTACTTTCACTTATTCTATTGCATCTAAATATTTTCTAGTTCTCCTGAATTTTTGCTGACCCCACCCACCCCATTTGGGGTGCGTGTAGTCATAAAATACAGGAAATGAGATGTGGGTTGTTCCATTATTTTTAGCTGCAATTAAACTCTGTTACTGAAATCACCTTGGCCTCCAGTGTTCTCTGAAGGTGGGGGGATGAGTGGGGAGGGAAATTCCCCACCCAGAGAGGCCACTATTTTAGGAAATGACGTGAAGGGTGTGCTTTGCTGGGCAGAATTTAGAAGGGTGGGCTTTCTGGGTGACCCCCCTCTCCTTCCAAGCCTTCACTTCATTCATCCCTGTCCAAAGCCTAGAGCCTTGTAAACCAAGTGTACCCTCTACTGACCACCCAGCACTGTTCCCCAGAAGCCCAGGGTCTTGCTGGCCAAAGTTTATTCTCAGTGATTCCAGCCAATGTCTGCCCTCTGGAGGGCACAGAGCAGGTACCTACTGGGAAACTGCCTGAGATGTAATTATTGGGATGGAGGGCAGCCCTGATGTCATGCCCTGGACTGGCAGCAACCACCCCCCCGCCAGGCCACTTCGCTGCCAGTGTGCTAGCCCCAGGCCCTCTGAGATGTTCATACTGAATCCCCCCCACCCCCCCTCCTTGCGGCTCCTCAGGCTGAGAACCAATTTTATCCATGAGTGAGTCTGCATAATCCTCTTCTGGTCCCTGTCCACTGCCTGGGGAGGCAGTGGGGAGGGAAGCTGCCTGGGCCACAGAAGGAGCCAGTCAGGTCTGGCCTCAGCTGCCAGGGCAGCCGTCCCTTCTTGGAGGAAAGGTCCAAGCACTCTCCCTGGCTGACGGGTCCTATGTCTCTCATTTTTCCCAAGGGGAAACAGAGGCATTCACCGGCCCGTGGGAGGTCTCTCTGAGGCCACTACCAGGACCCCCACACCCATCAGATTTTTAATCTAAGTGGATCTGACATGGAGCCTTGTGGGGAGCATCTCCCCGGCACCCCCTTCTCCTCCTTAAGGCTGAGGGTTGGGAGAGGGGTGTCCAGAGCTTGAGATGCAGCTGTGGGCCCAGAAGCTGAAGATCCCTCAAGCCAGAAGGGTTTCTAGAGAGAACCCCACCCTAGATGTATTGATGGGGAAACTAAGGCCCACAGAGAGAAGTCATTCGGTTAAGGTTTCCCAAAACTGATCTGGCAGGGTAACAACCACCCATTGCTCTGACCTCCTATCTTACCAGTTCCTGTCACCTGCTTTGAATCCTGGACCCCCTGTACATGTTCCCTCCTCTGGGGAAGTGTCCTTCGCAGAAGTCTGTTATCCTAGAGTGCCCTGGAGCCCACGGGCTAAGCACAGGGGCTGGCATGCATGGTTTGGGGTTCAATCCTAACTCCACCTCTCTGTGGAGGCCTCCAACATAGGGCACAACCTCTCCAAGCCTGTTTCTTTACCTGGAAGACAACAGAGGTGCTTCCCATAACGCTGATCATTCAGACTCGTTGTGAAGTTTGAATGAGATGCTGCACTGTGCAACAAGTAGCTGGCGCCCGATAAATAGTCAGGAAATGCTAGTGGTTGTGATTGTCATTGGGGCCGCACTCCTGTTCATCCTTCACAACCCTGCCCAGGCATCCGTTTCCCTGTGAAAGCCTCTCTGCTGGCCTCACACGCAGACTCGATGTCTGGCCCCACTGCTGCAGCTTCAGTCTAGTCATCAATCGCTTTCTCTTGTGGCTGATTCGCACATTTATCATGGGCAGGAGTGCGAGCTCCTAAGGGGGAAGGGGTGTGTCTCATTCTCCGGCGTCTCCTACAGGCAGCAGTGGGACCAGGACTGGGCAGATGGCTTCTTAGTGGCAGGTGTGGGATGGGGCTTTCTTGACTTGTTGGTGCCCACCCCCACCAAGCCGGGCTCCTCTCCTGTCCTTTATGCCCCATCTCCCAGTCCAGGCTTCGGGTCTGCATTCGGTGGCCTTCGCTGCCCTCTCCTGACCACAGAGGGCAGGACAGTGCAGGGGGCGCAGGGAGGGTGGGCCGGGGAGTTAGGGCTCTACTTCTCACTACATGGCCTTCCTGTATCCCTCCGCGCCTGAGGCCTCGAACCCCCTGAGCCCACTGGGAAACCAGCCTTGCCTGGATCACAGGGGACCAACCCCAGCTCTCTGCCTGGCCGGCTCACCCCAAGCCCACCTTCCCGACAGGCAGCCTCTGAGAGTGACCCCTGGGCCACTCTACCACACACAGGTACCAGCCTCGCTCACGTGCTCGCAGTTATCGTCGCCTGCCTTCCTCGGGGAGTGTGACAGATTGAGAGAAGATGGTTCCAGCTAAGAGAGTCCTATAATTATCAACTGCGGATTATTTTAATTAAAATGCTTTGCATCTTCAGCTCTTAATTTCTAAAATGATTATAAATGTTATTATTAAAGAAAAATCCTTGAAGTGAGATCCATAAATCTCAGCCCGGGCTGAGATGACAGGGGAGCTGAGGCAGCAGAGGAGGCTCCGCCTAGGGCTGAGCCTCCAGGGGAAGCAGGGGGGAAGAGAGGAGATGGGAGGGGAGGCAGGCAGGAAGGGAGCAAGGAGGAGCTCCATGAGCACCCTTCCCATCCCACCCTCTGGATCCTTAGCATTTGGGACTGAGAAATCAGACCGGATCCAGGTTTGGAAACTGCCTCTGCTGTTTGCTGTGTGGTTTGGGGCAAGTCAAGTAACTTCTC
This sequence comes from Felis catus, assembly GCF_018350175.1. Taxonomy (NCBI): domain Eukaryota; kingdom Metazoa; phylum Chordata; class Mammalia; order Carnivora; family Felidae; genus Felis; species Felis catus. Next base: position 22,172,373 of record NC_058381.1, on the reverse strand, counting down.
TGAACTCTGTTTCCCATCTAAACATGCTTTATTTAATCTTTCACATTTCTCGTGGAAAGAATGAGCAAAGTGCCCGTCTGGTAGGGCTATTTTGAGGCAGGTTGATAATGTAAGACGCTTGTCACAGAGAAGATACAGATTAGAGCTTTCGGTTAACTCTGGCCCCATCCTTAGGAGGGCCCCCGGAACACTCTGTTACTTCCTAGCTCTCTCCCCTGGTGGCCATTGCCCAGGAGAGGTGGCTGTCCTCCCCCTCCAGAATGCTGGGGGGTGGGGGGTCTCAGCCAGACACACAGGGCAGGCCCTTCAGATCTCAGCAGTCCCCATCTCAGGGGGGCGGGGGTGGGAGGAGGCCAAGAGGCCAGCCCTCACGCTCAACACCAAGGAAACGGAGGCCCAGAGAAGGAAGCTTCTGGCCCAAGGTCACTCGGCAAATTGCTGGCGGGTCATTTTACCATTTTAGCAGATGGCTGAAGCCTGGATTTCTTGTTTATTTTAAGCCTGTCTTTGTAATGGCTGAGAACAGGTCCCCTGAACCAGGCGGAGATGATGCTGACGTTGACAACGGTGAGGTGAGTGAAGAAAGCGGCTGACTGCAGGGAGAAGGTAAGCACCGTCCCGGGGTCAGGGGTCAGGGCGCCTGGCCTCTGCTCCTCCCAGCAGCTCTCCCGCAGGCTGTCGTGACAGCCTTGGGCGGACCCCTCCTTGTCCTGGGTCTTAGCTCTCTCCAGGGGACAATGGGCTTGGTAATCGCCCGCCCCGCTGACCTACCAGGCTGGTGGTGAGGAGCCGATGAGATGACAGATCTGAAAGTGCTTTGTAAGCGGGAAAGCGTGAAGCAAATGTAGGAGATTATTAACATTAATATTAATGAACTGGCTCACAGTTGGCTACTGGCCACCGACAGGATGGAAGGGAAACTTCTCCAGGCTTCCGTGGGGTCTGCAGAGGGGCGATTCTTTCCGAGGTGACTCCCCCAAACTCCTGTAGATATGAGTGCTGGAGGAAGAAAACCCCCTGGGGTGATGGGTGCAGGCGGTGCTGGGGCAAGTGCTGCAGAACAGACCCCTGCTCCCTGGCAAGCATAGTGACAGAGAAGCCTGGCTTTGTCACCCAAGGCTGAGCGCTCCTGGGGCTCAGGAGTCACCTGGGCTGAAGGCTGGGCCCCCTTCTCTGGACCAAACTGAAGGCAGAGGAACTTTTATCCCTACTGGGTTCCCATGTTCTGTCCTCCTTCCTAACCAGTACCTTCTTGGGAGAGCGGCCAGGTTGAAGAAATGCGGATGGGGTCAGGCTCCTGTACCCTCTTTCTAGCACATTCTTTCTCCTCCTCCCTCTCCCCATATGCACACATGTGGTGGGCTTTGCTTCTATTAACATAGCTGTGCACAGAGTTGCTGTGTGTCCTGGGCTAATCCTTCTCCCTCCCCCTCCCTCCCTCCCTCCCCCTCCCTTCCTTCCTTCCTTCCTTCCTTCCTTCCTTCCTTCCTTCCTTCCTTCATTTCTTCACTCACTAACTCATTCACTCTCTCCCTCCCTCTCTTCCTCCCTTCCTTCCTTTCTTCACTCACTCACTCACTCACTCACTCACCCATTCACTCACTCCCTCACTCTCTCCTTCACTCATAGGCTCAGTAAATGTCTAAGATGTGCCAGGCACTGGGATGCCAAGGTGAACGAGACTCTGTCCCTGCTGTTAAAGCTCAAAGGCTGCTGCAGGAGGACAAGTGACCAGAAGTGCAAACAGGCCCCATGCCACCCGCTGGGCTCTGGAGCTACAGGAACACACTGGAGTCTGGGGGTCAGGGGAGCTGTTCAGAAAAGGTTCCTTGGAGGAAGCTGTTCTGAGCTGAGCCTTGAGGGCGGACGTGTGAGGTCCGTACCCCCCATTACTTAACCTGAATGGAATAGTCCTGTTTCTTGTCTCACAGAAGAAGGAAGCACAGATCTTCAGGCTTAGAGGAGCTCTACTTTCAGTTCCCCAACAGCCCCAGTTCCTGAAGATGCGGAGTCCTGCATGGCTACTGCCTTCAGGGGGTTGGGATCAGAGCCCAAAGAGGGGGGCCCGAGCCCCAGTCCTGCCTCACACAGACTGCGCTCGCTGCCCTCCATGCCCGAAGGGTGGGACCAGACTGTGAGGACCCCGTGAGGTCATGATTGTGAAGAACATGCTGGAAAGGGCAGAGCAGGTTGTCAGTACTTACTATTTTATTATTCAGTTACTAGAAGCATTATGATGTGCCCAGCAGGACCGATACCTGTCAGGCACAGCTGAACATCATTTCCGTATGTGTTGATTTATTTTTACCAATCGTCGGGTTTAGGAATGTGAAGATTTACAAGATGCCTGTGTGCTGTGAGTGTGTGTGTGTGTGTGTGTGTGTGTGTGTGAGAGAGAGAGAGAGAGAGAGAGATCTATGTGCTGGCTTTGGTACAGGGACTCCTGTGCCCTGAGGGTCCCATATGCACACTTGTGGACTGTGGTGCACACGCACACGATAATTTCTGCCCCTCCAGTCTACACTCCCGACAACTCACACCACACATCCTGTGAGCACCCTGGCGAAGCCCCAGCTCACGCTCCGTTCCCGGGAATCTTTCTCCATCGGCACCTGCGCGAGAGCTAACATTCTGGTGCAGGTACAGACTTCACTGCTCACTTAGAACATTACCCATTGGTGCGAATAACCCCATTAGAAGTGGACTTTGCTGGGACCTAGGACAAAGAGTCCAAATTCTGCACAGCGGAGGGAGAGAGTATTCTGGCTGGTAGGATTCTGGAAGAATCCAGCATGTTAGCTGGACACCGAAGAGTGATGGGCCTTCCAGGTGGGAGGGATGGCTTGCGTGAAACAGAGGCAGGATAGGGTAGGTTGGGTCTCGGGAAGGGCAGCGTGGCCCAGTAGGGGGAGGATGGAGTGAGGGAGGTTAGCCATTGTTGGCTGAGTGCCAGCTTTGTACCAGGAGCTGTGCTGGTCATTGCGTTGGCCAGGGGCACCAGAATGTGGCTGGCCTCAACTGCCAAGAGGTGGGCAGTGTGGCCGAGCCTGGCACAGAGGATGGGGACAACCAGAGCTGGGCTTCTGGAAGTAGACCCACAGGTGTGTATGCGGTGGGACCGGGGGTGGCTGGAGCCAGGGAGGCCTGTGAGGTGGCAGCTGGGGCAGCTGGAGAAAAACATGATGGGGAGGCTGGCAAGGGCTAGGGGGCCAGGACAGGGAGAGAGAGAGGGAATGATGGCATGAGAGCCCAGCTGAGTAGCCTGTAGCCAGGAAGGTGCCTCTAGGGAACAAGAGAGGAAGGACAGCCTGATGGGCTCGGGGGAGACAGCAGGCTTGGTGTCTGGATGTCTGAGCCCTTCATTCCGCCATTTTGCCTGCAGAGAGTGCAGCATTGATGAGAAGCATCACTCAAGGAGACCTACTGTGTGCTATACGTGGGACCCACCAGAAGCCCATTTCACAGGCATAGTGATAGAGGCCGAAGGATATGTGTGCCAGGCCAGAATCATAGGTGAGGACTCAGGTCCAACAACACAACCAACACTGGACTGGTCTCCCCGCTCCACCTGGCCTTTGGCTGGTGCCGACCACCCTCCTGTGCCCTCCCCACCAGTTATGTGCCTGCCCAGCCTGTCTGGCACAGCCTGGACCCACCTGAGGCATTCCTGTGAGCCCAGGAGGAAGGTGAGAGCTCCTTCCTGGTTTCCCACCCTCAAAGAGCCCAATGCTTTGCAGCAAGAGAGGCCATGGGCAGGGCTGTCCCTGGCCACCAGCAGAATGGGAGGTCTGGCTTCAGGTGATAAAAACTCCTTCCTTCTCTCTCCCTCTTCCCCGCCCCTCCCCCTTACCTCACCTCCTCTTCTGGCTTCTTTTTTTTTTTAAGCTTATTTTTAACAAGGGATTTGAAACTTCAGATGCACAAAGCTCTGGGACAGTGGGAGGTACAGGGTTGATGCTAGGTGGCTGGAGAGAGGAGTGGCCTAGAAGCAGATCAGGTTCCTAATCGTGTCATTGTGCATTGGCTGAGCACCTACTAAGTGCAGACCCCAGGCTGAGTGCTTGACGGCCGACCATCCTTACCACCCCTCCACGAGAGAGATGCTTTGTCCTGTTTTCAGGTGGGGAAACAAAGGCACAGTGAGGTTCAGAAGCTTGTTCCAGGTCATGCGGCCAGTAAGGGTCAAGTCTGGCTACGCCCACTACCTGAACTGGGACCACTCGTAGACCCTGTCCCACTGTGAGCTCACAGGCATAGAGGCTCAGACCTCTCTCTGTCCCTCTCACCCCCACAGGGATTCCTGGACGGTTAGACATGTGCCTTGCAAGCCTGAGGTGGTCCTTCCAGTGGCCCTGGGGTCCTTGTTCAGGGGACTGCTTCCTCCGTTGCTGGCCCCATCCCAGGTGACTTGGGACTGTAAAATCAGAAGGACATTGGGGGGCCTGGGTGGCTCAGTTGGTTGAGTGTCCAACTTCGGCTCAGGTCATGATCTCACACTTTGTGAGTTCGAGCCCCGCGTCGGACTCTGTGCTGACAGCTCGGAGCCTGGAGCCTGCTTCGGATTCTGTGTCTCCCTCTCTCTCTGACCCTTCCCCGCTCACACTCTGTCTCTCTCTCTCTCTCTCTCTCTCTCAAAAATAAATAAACATTTAAAAATATCAGAAGGACATTGGTCCAGTGCAGCACAGCCCATGTGTGACTAGAAGATAACCCCAGACGGGGGATCCCCGACGCCCTCATTCTGCCCCACTCTGTGACCAAGGAGGTGACTGGTCATTTCCTGCCACTCCTGTAGAGGGCGCAGCACGGGGTGGGAGGGGACAGCATGAGAAGGTGTAAAGACTCCATCTTTGGTGTCTAACAGACCCAGGTGACCTTTGCCAGCAGCTTCCTGTCACATTTATGAGAAAATCGGAACTTCTAGAGCTTCCAAGGCCCTGCCTGCTCTGGGTCTGCCTCTGTCCCTACCTTGCCTCCTGCGGTGCCCTCGCCTGCACAGATCCCAGCTATACTGACCCCGACCCCAAGTTCTTTCCCTGCGCAGGGCCTTTGCATATGCCGTCTCCTCTTCCTGGGATACCCTTCCTCCACTTCTGGATGGTTCCTCTTCATCCTTTGGGCTGCACTTGTGGCTATTCTGACCCTGCCGCGAGGATACCGACCAGCTCTGTCTGCCACATCTTTGCCTTACAGGTGCTCACCTGCAGCCTGGGAGCCAGCTGAGGTCCACCCTAAGCACCTGTTGACATATCATTGAATTTAAGCTCCCTGCACCTTCTATTTCTTCATTTGCAAGCTGGGGATAGTAACATCTATGTCACAGGGTTGCTGTGAGGGCAAAGCGGCAAAGGATTTGCATGAGGTGAGCACTGGGTAGATACCAGCTGCTATTCATATGAGTACTCATTCTCGGGTTGAACTCAGCTGGAGCACTCACACATCTTGGAGACCCGCAACACTTGAGACCCAGAGGTGTGGCCAAGACTAGCTTCTAGGCAGGTGGCCATCGGTGCTGCCTACGGCTCCTTCCTGGTCCCTCCTTGCCTCCTGCTGACCACGGGACATCACGTGGCCGCTCCTTGCCTCAGCATTTCTAGAGTGATCAGGACATTGGAGGGAACCAGCAAGGTGTGGGGAGATACATCCCAGGAGAACTGGGATGGGCCCTCCTCTCTCTAATTGGCCATTCTGGGCCCATCGTCTGCCTTCTCGATGCCCATCCCACTTGCCCTTCGGCTGACTTCCCTCCCTTACTAAGGACATTTGCATGAGCAGAGCATCTCCAGCGACTGCCTTCTCGCCACCTGCTCCTGCGGCTCTCTCCCCACCTGAAGCCATAAATACATATGCAAAGGCCAGTATATTAATTTGTGTTTGAGCACGGAGCTGGGGACGCCGCCGAGAAGGGGGATTAGGCGGTGGCAGTGGTGGGAGGCAACAGATGGCTTGATTGCTTTTACCTGTTGCTAATTTGTTAGGCTACAATTCCTCATTTGTGTTTAATTGTGCCCAGACTCAGAGACGGCAGGGCACCGGGCAGTGGATGGTCCTCAGGTGCTTGCGTGGGGCGAGGGGCCAGGTAGCCTCCCTGGGAATTAGATGCCAGAGTCTGGAAATGTGTGGCTCGCCCTCTCTCTTGATAGGACTGTGGTCCCTGTCCCTAGGCATCGGGACCCTCTGAGCATATGCAGCAACGGAGAGGGAGCTGAGTTGAGGGCAGCACACTTGGCCCTTCCGTTAATTGGCTGTGTGACCTTGGGCGGGTCACTGAACATCTCTGGGCCCCATTTGCTTGACTGGGAAACGAGCATACTCACACGTGCCCTATCCACGTTGCAGGGTTGCTGCGAGCGTGAACAGAGATAATAGATCTGGGAGCACTTTGACATGCGTAGTGCTCTGTAATAGTGGGGCAGGCATTATTTGCTAGCAGAGCAGTTAAGAGCTCGGATTCTGGAGTCAGCCAGGCCTGGACTGAATTCTGACTCTGCCACTTGTAACCGTGAGGACTTGGGGGAGACACCTAAGCTTTCTGTGCCTGTTTCCTCACCTAGGCAGCAGGTGGTGATTGTTCCTCCCTCTGGGGCTTCTGGGAGGAGCACTGGTTCACGCCAGGCTCTGCCCGGCTCTCCCAGAACACAGCCTATCCCTACAGGGTGTTATTGGACTGCTGCTGTCCCTTCAAGCCTCAGATTATGTGTCTCTTGTTCTGTGCACCTGCTCTGATGGGGCCCCTGCCACAGTCCGTGTCCGCTCCTTGGTGTCACCTTCCTGGTGGAAGTCTGGTCACTTCTTCCCCATCAGCTGCTGCCTAATGGGGCACCAACTATCTGGAGCCTGTGAGCTGGGCACTGGGAGGGCATCCCATGAGCAAGCATGGGCGTTTGAAAGCATCTTCTGGAGAAGAGAAGAACCACCATCTTCCCAAAATGGGGAGCTTGGGGACCATCGCAGGGGGGGGGGTTCCTTTTACATCAGGTCCTCTAAGTGGTCCTGGCTCCCACCAAAATCTGGGCCCCTTTCTCCAGCCATCCTGCTGATCATTTGGGCCCCAGGCACATTGCCAGGAAAATGCCTTTCACTTCCATGAGCTAGAATGTGTCTCTATTGCTTGTATTTTAAGAGTCTGGCCGATACACCCTGGTACCTTATACACACCTTAATGACAGCATGCAGGGACTTTCGCTTAAGGAACCTTTTCAGTGTTTGCCTCCATGACTCCCTGGCTATGTGACCTTGGGCAAATCCTTTTGTTTCTCTGAGCCTCAGTTTCTTTTTCTGTATAATGGGGGGGGGCGGTAGAGAGCCTCCCTGGATTACTCTGAGTATGAAATGCCACGATATAGGTAAAGCGCACAGCTCGGTGTCAGGCACATAGGTGACACTCAGTGATAACTGACTGATCGTTACCAGTGGAGGGTGAGTGACAGACCTTTCTAAAGCAAGGCAGAAAACAAGGCTTACAAGTCTGTCAGGAAAGCAGCCTTTTGAGAAACTTGCTCAAGGGGTTATTGACTGGGAATCATCGCATCTCTCTTTGGCCTTTGAATTTCTCTCAGGGAAACGTGCAATTATTAGAAGAGGTAAGTTGATGGAGGCAATGGAAGGTGGCAGAATGCTCCCTTGGGCCAAGTGGTGAGGAGAAGCCAGCGTCCTGGCTGGGGGGGGGGGGGGGGAGGGAGGAGGGAAGGGAGGAAGCAGGGGTGGGCTGGGCTCCTTGATGTTCCTGTGGAGGGGGTGGAAGAGTGAGGAGGTGGGAGGAAAAGGGAGGGAGGAAGAGTGAGGAGATGGGAGCATGGGGGAGGGAAGAGGAGGGAGGGGGGAAGGAAGAGATAGAGAGGTGGGGGAGGGGAGGAAGAGACAGGAGGAAGAGTGAAGGGGAGGGGAGGGGGGAGACTGAGGAGGGAAGGGGGGGAGGGTGAAGAGGTGGGGGAAGGGGAGGGAGGGATAAAGATTCTGCCTTCCCTTTCCATCCCTCCCCCTTTCCATGGCATCTGTCCCTCTCGTCTTACATTTGGTTCTACATCTGAACATAGTGCCCTCCCCAAATAATGCCCCCATCCACCCCCACCTCTGAGGTGCACTGTGGGAAGCACACATGGAATGTTTCGGGAGTTCGTCCCCTTGAGCAGCAGCCCGGAGAGAGGGCTGTCCTGCCCATTTCTCTCTGGTACTTCCTCCTTCCTAGGCAGGGGCAACAGGGAGTGCACCGAACAAGGGCAAACCCGCTTGGAAGGCCGAGTCTCTCGGGTCCCAGCTGGTGACTTTGGGCAAGTTACAAACCTCTCTGCTCCTCTTGCCTTGCAACACGCACGATCCTAATAGACCCGTAACACTCACCTGCCAGGAGGTCCTGTGTGCGAAGTATGCAGCGCGGCGGCAGGTGCGTGGGGCCGGGTCACATGGGCAGCGGCTGCCCACCCTCCAGCCTGACACAGGCTCCCTTCGCTGCCTGGCGGCGGCCTCTCCATATCCCCGGCAGTTATGTGAAGCCAACTCAGGGCTACAGAGCTTGCTCACATAAGCCAGCTGGACCGAGGGGTGTTGCTGTTTGGGATGTTATTGAATCTTTCTCACGACCGCCGAGATTCCACCCTTGACCTTTTAACAAAAGTGCTCTGCCCAGACTCCCTCCTCTACAGCCAAGGAACCAGGGAAGGAAAGAAAGGAGCCCCTACTTGGGACCAGGTGCAGTGCCAGAGGCTCTGTGTCCCTCATTCATCTGATTCTCGCCATGGCCCTTTGGAGCTGGTGGTAGTGTATTCTGTTGTAGGTGAGAACACTGAGGTTTGGTGAAGTTAAGCGACGTGTCCAATGGCACGTGGCTAGTGGGGCGGGGGTTGGAACCCTCACTGCCCTCCTTGCGATCACTCTGGCTCCCCTCTTGCTCACCTCCTGGGATTTTCATGGCCTGCCATAGCTGTAGACTTTCCCATCCCTTGTGACTCAGAAAACACAGAATTCTATGATATAGCAACTCTTGTGGATTCTAAGGCAACCTCCCCCCTCATACCATTTCCTCCCAGTTTGTTCCATTCCTTATATATTAATAGTAGCCTAGACGGCAGTGAAAAATAAAACAGACCTATAAGAAACAATGCAGGGTGGAGGGCCATGGGTATGGCCCTGGGTTATCAGGAGGTGTTGCAGAACCCATGGGGCGCTGCCTTAACCTCAACCCCAAACCCGCTAGTGTCTACCGCGATGTGGCTGTTCTCCGAAACCCAGCAACCAGTTGCTTAGACAGTGGTGTTGGGTTTTTTATCAGAACCTTGTGGGGAAAGTCGGTGATGGGGAAAGAGAGAGCTTGCTGGCAGCTGGGGAAGACCACAAATGATGACCCATTTGACGTCATCTGTTTCAAGAGAAGACAGTTCTCAAAGAAAGGAAGACCCCAGGGCAAGACAGGACTCCCCCCCCCCATCCCCTGTCACCCCCTCATCTCAGGGCCTCTCAAACTGCATGCAGATTCTAAAAGGCAACATCTGGGTTAGGGCTGAGCATTTATGGGACTGTGCCTATTCTGTGGGAGTTGATGCGTGTTTAATTTCGGCACTCCAGTGCTTCATGCCAAAGTTTCCATCAGCTCGTGGAGAAGTGAGAAAACATGAGTGAGGCTTTCAAAAAGCTAAATGTATTCAGTTTCAACAGGATTGTCCTTTTTTATGGGATTATATCTTTCTTTTCCTGGTGTTAAAATACCATCTCCTCTATGAAACAATGGGGATAGTAGACTTGATTTCTTGAGTATCCATACCTGGCTGAGTACAAAACTGGCAATTCTATGTTGAATCCTCCAATTTTCTCTTTAAAAATTTTGCTGAACTACAAAATCCCAAAGTCTGAGGACCACTGGGTTGTACTTTGTCAGTTATCATTTATATCAACTCTCTTCTCAATCTTGGGACAATTTTTTTTTCTGCTTAGCACAGACATTCTTTGAAATTCAAATACCTCAACCCTGTGCTTAAATTTAATAACCTTTTTTTTTTGTTTTGTTTTTGTTTTTGTTTTTGTTTTTGTTTTTTTATCTATAGGGTAACAGGTAGTATATTCCACATGCACCATAACTTGGAGAAGAAGATATTTTCCTTTACAAGATTGTGTCTCCTTTCTTTATTTCTCTAAATTAAAAAAATGTTTATTTATTTATTTTAAGAAAGACGGGGAGAAAGAACATGTATGCGTGAGGCTCAGAGACAGAGAGAGAGAGAGAGAGAGGGAGAGAAGGAGAATCCTGAGCAGGCCCTCACTGTCAGCACAGAGGGGCTTAAACTCACGAACTGTGAGATCATGACTGGAGCCCAAATCAAGAATTGGACGCTTAACCAACTGAGCCACACAGGTGCCCCTCTTTGCTTTTCTGTATGTGTTACTATGACTTGGTTTGAAGAGTGTTCCTTCCTATAAAAAGACCCCATAGGCCAGATGCGGTGGTGGGAGTTTAAGGAGGGTGTGGAAGGGTGGAAGAGACAGACGATGAACCTTGAGGTCTCTTAAGACCTTTAGGTAGAGCAAAAGCTCAAATCATAGGTGAGAGGCTTCCAAGTTCTTAGACCCAGAAAGGGCAATACCAAGAACCAAGTTCAAAGGGCAAAGTGGGGAGAACATGTCAGGGAGATCATAATGTTAGATGCTAAAAGAATCTGCTAGAGAATTCAGTGGAGAATGAGATGTGCAAGGAGTCCCCAAGCATGACAGTCAACAATCAGAGTTGGTGCTCTGTGCATTAGTTGGTGGATGGTACAAGGCGAGTGGCCCACGTGCAGAGACCGCATATGTCCCTACTTGGCAGGAGTTAGACTGTGCGTGTCCCCGGGGCAGGTGTCCTTATCTGTTATTAACACTGCTGCAGGAGACAAAGCAGGAGATGGCACGTGATTGGTGATTCTTGCATTGTCACAACTACTATTAGTTATGCAGAGTAAAGGACCTACTTCCTTCTTCCCATTGACAGAATTTTGCTGGGGGAGCTCCATTTTTTCATGCTCCACTTTTTCTCCCCCACGCCTACTAATGCCCCTATAGGGAAGAGGAGTGGCAACGTGATATGCCAAGTTCTGGACTCTCTTAGGAACATGAGAAAGCGGGCAAGATCCTGCACCCGGTGCAGCGTGCCCTCTGGTACTTGGTGCTTCCTCGTGGATGCACATGACACAGGCCCCTCGTTCTGTGTTTCATATGGAGACTGCAAGCAGACAAGGCAGGCCTCAAAGACTCGGGCGTGGCTTTGTCCTCTGGACCCCAAATTGAGCGGCTGAGTTACACCCACTTCCAGACTCAGGGGAAGGAAATAGAAGGAGGTCAGACTGCCAGGCCTCAACCACGTTCCCCAAGTCAGTTGTAGCAGAAACACTGGCATTGGGAGTTACTGAGTAGTGGCACACAGATAGTAATAAAATAAGCTTATGATCTCCATTCTGCTCATGTCTCCTGGCTTTAAATACCAGCTATATGCTGACGATCCTCAAATCCCTTTCTGGGCTCTGGATCTTTGTATCCGACAGTCTGCTTGGCATCTCCTAAGGCCATCTACCAGGCATGCCATTCTTTGTATGGCCTCAGTGAGCTGCTGATCCTCTCTTTCCAGACCTGCTGTCCTGCAGTGGGTCCCATCTCTGTGAATGGCAGGGCCCTTCCTCTGGTTTCCCGGGTGAAAGACCGTGGTGTCACTGGTGACTTTTCTCTTCCTCTCAGCCTACCTCCAATCAGCTGGCAAATTGTGTCAGCTCAGCATCTCAAACACATCCGGAATCCAACCACTTGGCTCCATCCCTACTGCCCCTCCAAATCTAGTCTGTGTCACAGGTCCCTAGGGAGCCCCCTGACTTCTTTCTTCTACCCTTGCCTCTGCTTCCCACACCATGGGTCATTCTCGATCAGAGTGCTTCTGTGAACCTGAGGGTCACATCATGTCACTAATCTGCACCAAACCTTTTAATGCCCCTTAATCACACACACACACACACACACACACACACACACACACACACTCTCTGTCTCTGTCTCTGTCTGTCTGTCTGTCTGTCTCTCTCTCTCTCTCTCTCACACACACACACACACACACACTTTCCTATGACTTACAAGACCCAACAAAATCTGGCTCCCCCTTACCTCTCTGACTTCGTCTTCTATTACTTTTTTCCTCGTTTTCTCACACACTGGCCTCCTGGCTAGTCCTTGAGGGGGCTTGTCACTGTCCTACTTCAGGGCCTTTGCACACACAGTTGCCTTTTTCTGAAAAGCTCTCCCCCTCAGTACTCATGTAGTGAGCTCCCTCACTCCCATCAAGTCTTTACTCGTGAGGTCTTTCTGACTGCTTTCTCTGAGATCTCAGCCCTGTAGCATTTTATATCTCCCTTTCCTGCTTTATTCTTTTTTTTTCCTCTGTCAGTTTTCTATATCTAACATTTTATACACTTTACTGTCGTGTATATTGTCTGTCTCCCCAGCAAGAACAGAGGTGCCTTGAAGAGTTTTAGATATTTTGTTCACTGGTCCTTATTAGAGTTCTGGGCATAGTAGCTGCCCCATGAATATCTGTTGGAAAACAGTGAGTCAATGAAGCACATGGAAAGGTGCTCGGCATCATTAGTCCTTGAGGAAATGCAAATCAAAACCACAAGACACTGCTTCATACTGCTAGAATGGTTATTACAAAAAAGACCTACAATAACAGGGGCTGGCAAGCATGGGAATAAGAAGGAACCCTCTTCTGCTGGTTGTGCCGATTTGCACACGAGCTTGACAGTTTCTTTAAAAGCTAACCATCAACTTGCCATGTGACCTAGTGATTTTACTCCTAGGTGTCTACACAAGAGAAACAAAGACAGTATTCACACAAAGACTTGCATGCAAATGTTCACAGCAACGGCCTTTGCAAATCCCCTCAAATGGAAACTACCCAAATGTCCATCAGCAGGTGCATGGCTGAACAAAATGCCGCATATCCATACTATGGAATAGTAGCCGGCCGTCAAAAGGAGTGAACTACTGGGGTGCCTGGGTGGCTCAGTCGGTTAAGAGTCCGACTTCGGCTCAGGTCATGATCTCACGGTCGGTGGGTTCGAGCCTCGTGTCAGGCTCTGTGCTGAACACTTGCTCAGAGCCTGGAGTCTGCTTCGGATTCTGTGTCTCCCTATCTCTCTCTAACCCTCCCCCGCTAGTGCTCTCTCAAAAATAAATGTAAAAAAAAAAAAAAGAAAAAGGGGGCACCTGGGTGGCTCAGTCAGTTGGGCGACCAACTTCAGCCCAGGTCATGATCTCACAGTTTGTGAGTTTGAGCCCCACGTCGGGCTCTGTGCTGACAGCTCAGAGCCTGGAGCCCTCTTCGGATTCTGTGTCTCCCTCTCTCTACTCCTCTCCTGCTCATGCTCTGTGTCTCTCTGTCTCTCAGTAATAAATAAATGTTAAAAAATTTTAAAATAAAAAAAAAGAAAAAGAAAAAGGAGTGAACTACTGATACAATGAGGATGAACCCCAGAAACATGCAAAATAAAACAGCCAGACACAAAAGACCGTGTGTTGTATGATCCCATGTCATTTCATGTCCAAAAAGGCAAATCCAGAGAGAGAGAATGCAGATTAGTGGCTGCCTATGGATGGGGTGGGATGGGTTAATTGTAAATGGGTAGGAAGGATCTCATGGGGTGATAAAAATGTGTAAGACTGGATTGTTGGGGGTGGTTGCATAGCTTGGTACATTTATGAAAAAATAATTGAATTTAATGATTAAACACTTAAAATGGGTGAATTGTATGGTATGTAAGTTGTACAGGCACAGCTCAGAGGTATGAGGGTTTGGTCCCAGACCACCTCAGTTAAGCGGATATTGTGGGGTGCCTGAGTGGCTCAGTTGGGTGAGCACCCGACTTCGGCTCGGATCATGCTCTTGTGGTTCGTGAGTTCGAGCCCTGTATCAGGCTGACTGCTGTCAGCCCATCAGTGTGGAGTCTGCTTCAGATCCTCGGTCTCCTCTCTCTACCCTCCTCCACTTGTGCATCATTACAAAGTGATTCAAATGAGTTTTTTTCTTCCCAGTGCACATAAAAAGTGATATTTACACTTTTCTATAGTCTATTAAGTGTGCAATAGCATTGTGTCTAAAAAAAGCCCAATGTCTATACCTTAATTAAAAAATACTTTATTGCTAAAAACTGCTAACCATCATCCAAGCTTTCACTGAGTTGTAATCACTGATCACAGATCACCATAACCAGTATAATAATAAAACAGAGTTTGAAATGCTGCAGGAGTTACCAAGACGTGATGCAGAGACACGAAGCAAGCAAACGCTGTCAGAAAAATGACGCCAGACTTGCCTGATGTGGGGTTGCCACAAACCTTCAGTTGTAAAAAACACAATTATCTGCAAAGCACAAGTGAGGTACCTTAATTATGCTGTTTTGAAAAATGAACGAGTGGATGCTCCCCTGTGCATAGCTACCTGAGTCAGGAATCCTGGGGAGGTGGGGGGCTGGGGACCAGGCCAGGACCTCGGCCTCTCCGGTCCCTTCCATCCGGCCTCCAGCCAATGTGGGTTGGAGGGCCTCTCTGCTCACAGAGTGGGAGCAGAATGGGGACGGGAAGGAGCTTCACACACCCTTGCTGCCAATGGGGTCCTGCGGGCCTCAAGTTCATGGCGGCCTCAGGAGCCAGGCCTGCCATGGAGTCTGAGGAGGGAGGGAGGGCAGAGCGGAAGCAGATGGGGAGGGGGCCCAGAAAGGAAGATCTGGAGTCAGCAAAGCCTTCGGAGAAACAGAAGGGCAGCCAAGGGAAGAAATAAAAGCTGTGGAGACTTTTGAGGCTGCCTAAGAGAATAAGAAGGGCGTTTTACAAATATATCAGGGGAAAAGGGATCCTTGAGAGCTGCCTGGCCCATTAATAAATGAGAAGGGAAATAAAATTAATGATGATGATAAAAATGGCTGAGCTGCTGAAGTGCTTTGTAAAATTGGTCCTTAACAAGGAAAGGGAAAAAAAATCCAAGGGATGGGCAATTAGAAAGGGACAGAAGCCTTGTCAATATAGTTGATGAAAGGTAGGAAAGAGAATACTTAGAAAAATTGGATAATACCTACCCAGTTCACATCACTGTGTCCGGATATAGGCCTTGGGGGCTGAAGGGATTTGCTGATGAGACTATTAAACCCTTGGCAGGTGTTTTAATTTTATATATACATATATATTAAAAAAAATTTTTTTTGAGGAGGGAGGCAGAATCAATGGAAATTCAAGAGCTTGGGAAAAAGAGGGAGGAAAGAGAAGTACCACGTGTGGAACGCATTCACAGGGCCTGGCTCTGTGCCATACGCTGTTGCATCATTAAATCTCCCAGCAGCACCAGCTGCATCTGTGATTAGCACTCTTTACAGGCAAGGAAACTGAGACCCAGAGGGTTTCTGCGACTCTCCAAGATTACTCAACTAGCAGATGGTAGTAGCAGAATTTGAACCCACGTTTTTCTGATTCCAAAGAGGATTCCTTTGCTCTCTACCAGCTGCTGATTCTAACTCTCAAGATCTGATTCTACATGCCAGAGAGAAAGGACACTCACCTGCCAGGGACCACCTGCCAGTCATGGTCCTCTGTCCTCAAGCTGTGGGATTCTGATGACAATGACAGAGAGGGGGCTGTCTGATTCTAATTTTGAGATGTTTAGAGAGGATTTTATTCCTATGTTGAAGAGAAAGAAATGGGGCAGAGGTTGAAGAATGTGGGCCCAGGGGCATGAGGTGTCAGAGTCATCAGGGATGTATAGGCTCCTAGAGTCCAAAGTCCACACCACACTATGGGAAACCGAGGCCTGTAGGGGGAGGAGGGGTACTTTCCCAAGGTGAGAGCAGGAGTTGGAGCCATAGCCAGGACTGTTGACTTGAGGTCCAAGGCTATGTTTTCTGCACCTCTTGGCCTAAGCTTGTTATTTGCCCTTGTCCCTTGTCCCTGACTTCTGTCCCGTGGCATCCAAAGACTGGCCTTGAATTTGATTCTCAGCTTTAGCTTTATCTTCTACTCTCTGCTGTTGTGCCATAACCTGTGGTTCACATCAGTGTCTTCTTGAACCTCTCATCTTGTCTCTGTTGCTGTTTTGTTGTCCTGATGTCAAGGGCAAGTGGTGGGGATGATGGTAGGAGAAACCTGTAGGACTTGTCTCTTTCCTGTCCCACTGAGGTCCTGTCATTCTGGAGTCCTGTGCACAGTGTGATGGGGACCCACCTGGCCCTGATTCTTACTCATCTAAACTTTGCTATGGCTTCATCTAGTGTAGAGTTCACTTCCCTGTTTCTTGACTTTGGGCTTCACCATATGACAGTCAATGAGATGTTAACCATGTGGCAGAGCAAGAACTTGAAAGGTACTTGTGTGGTTGGGTGTCTTCTCTTGCAGCTCTGTCCCTGCCATGAGATGAACATGCTCCAGCTCTCCCACTGCTTCAGGGTGGATGAGAGACACTTGGAGCAGAGTCACCCCAGCCAACTCCCAGTCTTTCAGGGAGAAGCCAAGCTTTCCCAGGTAGAAAATTGCCGGAATGAATCCAGACCTGTCACACGTCAGCTGACCCGAATATCCTTGAGAACAAATGCTTATTATGGCACGCCACTAGGATTTTGTGGTTGTTTGTTAGGCAGCCACGGCTAACTGATACATGGTTGTTCTACACAATGTACTTTGATAGATCTACAATTCCTATCTAAAATCTCCTTTTACCTTAATTTATTAAAAGTAAAAACAAATTGTTAAGTACCTACTGTGTGCCCACTTCCAAGTTAGACATAATGTACTTAGAAGTTTTGGTTACTGCTTTCAAGGAGCTAGCCTAGGGGAGACGGTGGGGTGGGGGGGGGGAGGTAAACAGATGGTTACAAAATATGATGTCAATGAGAGCTTTCTGGAGGAAAAAGATCTCTCTGTGGAGTCTGAGAGAAGGAAGACGAAGAAGAAAGTTTCTCAAGGCACAAAGTGCAGCATGCCTGAAGGCACAAGGCTGTGAAGCAAGCTGGCACATGTGTGGAACCCAAGCTCCTCTTTGTGCTGGAATGTTAATCCCAGAATGGAGAGGCAGGCAGAGCCCGGGTCCAGCTCTGACATTTTACAAGTCCCTGACCAAATGTTTTTATAAAACAAGGCATCAACAATGGCAATGTACTGCCAGATGATGAAGTCCAGGGGTACTCCATTAAATTAAAAAGTGGCACAAGATGTGATAAAACTCAAAGAAACTCAAAGGGAATAAAAGACTCCGGGTACCACTGCAGATGCAATAAACCAAACAGCATAATCCAGGAATGCCAACGGCACAGAGGTAATTATGCACCGACACCTGCTCCTGAAAGTCAGGCTGGGGTCTGGGAGGCCGGGCTGAGGGCTGCTGAGTTGGACGGCACCCCAGCACTGCCCTCACCTCATCATACCCAGACCCCTCCTGAGATGCAGACCCTTCAGCTCCTCTAGCCTCACTTCCCCTAGGACCCCTGGTTTCTGTGGGTCCTGCTTTCTGCAGGGGGAGGTGGCTGGGGGTGGTGGGGAGGGGAAGGTGAGCAGCCTCCTTGGCCATATGGTGCTGAACATGCCTCCCCCTCAAGGCCTAGCCCCTCCTTCTAGCACTCTCCTTCTAGGAGTGGGGGAGCCAAGCCCAAGAGTGTGTGATTTCAGAGTTAATCTGTCTACACTAATTAAATATTGACGGCTGTTAAATATTCATGGGGCGTTTTAGCTGGCAGGTTTGATGTCTCCAGGCCCTGCCGGCTGCTGGTGGGCATTTCTGGCTGGTCACTTTGTGCTTCTGACTGCTCTTCCTCACCCAGAGGTTTCTGGCTGCTGCAATGGGCGGCCCGGTAGGAAACTCTCTGCCCCTGGGTCTCAGGGAACCTCTCCTCCAGGCCTGGGACTCCTTATTAACTTGCTGGTGTGGAATTTGGGGGGCTGCAGCTTTGGGTTTGGGACTTGGTGGGAGCTGAGCCACCAGTGTAGACAGATGCCACAGAGGGAATCTGGCCTGGGGTGTGGGAAAGAGGCTTGACTCAGGTGTCGCCTAGAGGCCGGGTGTGTCCTCCAGTGGGGACTTCTGGGGGCGTCCTTCCTTCAGGCTGAGCTCTGAGGGAGGCACTAGAAGAAAGCCAGCACCAGACAGTATCCCTGATCCCTGCGAGAGCCCGGTCTGGCGAGAGGAGACAGTCTTGCAAAGGGCAGTTATGACCCAGAGGGAGTGTGACCATGGAGAGGTGAGGAAGGGGCTCTTGTGCAGGAGGCCCAGGAGGACACCAACCAGACTGGGGGTCGGGGCCATAGAGACAGGCTTCGCAAAACGTGACTTAAAGCAGAAGCCTGAGAGACAAGTGGGGACCAGGCAAGTCAGTGCAGCAGGGTCTGTGTGGAAGAACGTCCCGTCAAGAGCAGGGCTTGGGTGAAGGCCCAGAGACCAGCGAGAGGTCTGGAGGTCACAAGGCAGGGGGAGTGCTGGGAGAGGTTGGGGGGGGAGAGGGGTCAGCGGTCTGTGGGAATGAGGTCTCGTGGAGTCAGAGAGCAGGCCTCAGGGAGGCTGGGCAGTGACAGGAAATACCCCGAGATGGGTCTAGCATTTCCTAGCCCCTGAATTCCTGAGTTCTTGAAGGGCGTCTGGTCTCCAGGTCAAGGAGGCCGGGTTCCGTCTCACACTTGCCGGTGGGTCAGCACCTCGCCATAGGCAGATGGCTCCCTGTGGCCAAGAGGAGGTATTCTGGGTCCTCTCTGCCCCCACCTTCCCCCCAGGCTACAGGGTTTGTCACTGACCTCAGACACCTTTGTGTAACTCCCTACCTCAAGGCAGGGCCGGGGTGTCTGAGAGGGCCGCTTCCTTCCTGTGTGTGTGCTTGCAGCTGTGCAGTGTCTGGGGTCCAGGGAGGTATGATCCGAGTGACAATGTGTGTCAGCTCTTCCTCAGCTGGGAGGTCATGCTCCTGTTGTGCTGGGCCTCTCAGGCTGGGTCCCCAAGTCTAGGGCCCTGAGGCTGGGTCCCTGTGGTTGAAGCCCTGAGGCCTCCCGTACCAACGACTTGCAGACTTGCAAAAGGCATTGACCTTTGGGCCCAAAGGAATCTGCAACTTTGCAGTGCTTCCCTTCGGATAATCCCAGAGACAGCAATACCACAGCAGCAGCCAGAACTTGTTTGCTTAAGCACTTGGCTGCATTCCTCCGTTTAATCCTCACCCAACCCTACCATCCAGGTAGTTCTGTGAGCCACGTTTCACAGAGAAGGACACAGGAGGGTCCGAGAGGTTGAGGAGCTGTCCAGGGTCACACAGAAAGGGTGGAACCGGCATCTGAAGTCAGGTGGGCTAAGCGGAGACCTGGCCTTCAGTTCTACATCAGTGTTTCTCAGGCCTCCCCCCCCCCCCCGCCCACCAGACAAAACTCCCCGGGGAGCCCAGTAACATGTCGACTCTGAGCCCCTCTTGGCTCCACTGAAGCAGAATCCCCAGGGAAGGACCTGGGAGGTGGATCGGGCCAGGTAGGGCTTCCGCTGTGCTGTCGCCTGTGGGCTGGAGTGCTCCTCCCCCTGGACCTGGATGGGGAGGGGCTGGTGGAGATTAGGATCATGCGTTAGGATCATGACCGCCTTAATGTTGAGCAAAACGCTCTTTACGGTGCCAGCCTGATTCAGAGCTGCTAATAGAACGGGAAAGGGTTTGTGTTTCCCCTTGGGCCGGAGCTATAAAGCAGAGGCCGTTAAGTACTGGGCTTCCCTGATAGTGGCAGCAGCAGCAGAAACCAAAGCTGGGGACAAGGGGAAGGAGGGACTCTGGGGTGTGACATGGGGCTCAGTGCTTGGTGACCCACCCCCCTCTGATGGAAACAGAATCAGAAAGAGCTGTGCTGGAATCGTCCCTCACTCGCTGCGTGGCCTTGGGTAAGCAACGGATTATCTCTGAGCCTCAATATTCCTGTCTGCAAAATGGGCTGATAATAGGACTTACCCAACAGTGTTGTTGTCAGCATCAGGTGAGATGTGGGAAGCGCACCATGCCAGCAGCAGCTAACTCTGACATAGCACTTCCTCCGCGCCAATCACTGTTCTACGTGGTTTACATATATAAGCTCCTTTTACCCTCACAACAGCCCTTCCCGGCTGGTGTTACCACTGTCCTCTGTTTCCAGGTGTGAAACTGGCATGGAGATATTCGTGCACCTGCCTGTGGTCCCACAGGTAGGAGGTGGTAAAGCTGAGCCCAATGTATTGGGCTCCAGGGTTCATCCTTTTCACCCATCATAGGTGTCCCAAAGGGTGAGTCTCCCAACTTTCCCTTTCCCAAACACTGGAGACATTTGCTGTTGTGTTTTGGACAAAGATGCCTCTTCCGTGGATGGTCGTCCCATCAGGAAAGCCCACTGGACTGAAAAACGGATATCTCCTCTGTCGACTCGGGGCTCCTCTGCAGAGGACGTTCCCTCGCTCGCTACTCCCTTTGCTCGACATCCCACACTATTACCGAGCACGTATCATGTGCCCTGCCCTGTGGACACACAGCGGGCACTAGCTGTGACTGTCGTGAGACCATAACTGGGGAACAAAGCGCGGCCACAAATAAGAAGCGAAGCAAGATAGAAAGTATCTCAGTGTGTGGCAACTGCTGTGGGGAAGAATAAAGCAGAAAAGGAAGGCTAGAGGGGGTGGTCGGGGTGACTGGCTGGGCAGGTGCACTTGAACAATGACCTGAGCAGGTGAGCCACGTGGGTGTGGGGGGAGAGGGTACCAGCCTGACGGAACACCAGGAACCAAGCCGGCAAGCAGGAGACGGAGGAGGGCCATGTGGCTGAGGGAAGAGAGTTGGAGAGCGGGTCGGAGAGAAAATGGTGCAGGGAGCCGGTCATGAAGGGTCCCGACAGCCACGGTGAGGTCTTTGACTTGTGTCAGAGAGGTGGAGGCCACCGGGGGAATTGAATTCCTATTCTCTTCTTGAGGAGGGGCAAGACCTTGCTACTCTTGCCTGAACAGGGCTGCCCTGGTTGCCATGAGGAATAGACTGTGGGGCCAGGGAGGACACAGGGGAGCACTCAGCAGGTCCAGCTGACGGATGACGGTGGCTTGCTCCATGATGTTAGCGTCTGAGACGGTAAGGAGTGCTCGGATGATGACACACGGTATTCTGAAGGTAGAACCTGGTAGAATCTGTATTTGCTGACAGATTGGATGTAGGATGGTAAGGGAGGAGTAAGTCCAAGGGTTCAGGCTGGGGCAGCCAGAGGGATGAGTAGTCATTCGCTCCAATGGGGAAAGAGTGAGGTTTGGTGCAGAGGTGGGGACATGTCAGGAGCTCAGATGGGAAGGTCCAAATGGCTAATTAATTAGATCTCCAACTGGAGGTTCAGGTAGGCAATTGGGATACACACCTGAATTTGAGGAGATGTCCGACTACAGATATAAATCTGGGAGTTATCAGCGTAGAGATGGTATTTAAAATCACCGCACTGGATGAGATCACTCAGAAAGAATGGGTGGAAAAGAGTGGAGGTCTGAGGACAGAGCCTGGGAGCAGGAATATTTATAGGGCAGAGAGAAGCCGAGGAGGCAGCAAGAGACACTGGGGCCCTGTCACCGCAGCCCCCAGGACCAACAGGGAACCCCTGGCTCCAGAGCGGGTTATCCCAGATTCCCTGGCGTTCCAAGTACCTGCCCGGCACTTTCGGCAGGCCTTTCCTGCCCTCTAGTGGTTATGATTGGGAACGCACCCAACGGAGCTAGAGAGCTAGGCCACCTTTCTGGGTTCCTCCCGGGTGGTTTCACTGATTCATTCAGGAGGCAAATTTTATTAAGCACCTACTGTGTGCTGGGCACTGACCAGTGCAGAAGAGAACCAAATGATTTCTTGGAAGAAAAGGCATACAAACACAATTGTAAGACGGTGGCTCTTCACTGCGGGTGGTTTGGGTAATGCCTGGAAACATTTTTTCAATGCATTTTTTCAATGCATTTCAATGCATTTTTCAAAGCATTTTTCACTGCTAGGTGGGGGTGGGTAGATTGCTACTGGCGTCTAGTGGGTAGAGGCCAAGGATGCTGCAGACGATTTTATAATGCGCAGAGTATCCTCTTACAACAAAGAATTATCTAACGTCAATAAAGGCCAAGATCGAGAAGCCCTGATCCAATACAACATGTCCAGTGCTATAGCAGATGTATTAACCAGAACGTTTGGTTGCAGAGAAGAGAGTAATTAAACCTGTCTTTGGAGGAAAGGAAGGGTTCACTTCACAGAGACTGAGAGGTTTCAGCTTGTCTTGTAGGATGAGTAGGGCTTCACCAAGTAGGAAGACGAGAGATTAGAAAATAGATCATAGAAATATGTTCAGATCGTGTCACAGAAGAGTCTAGAATGGCCACAGGCTGAGGTGTGCCCGGGACTGCCCTGCTGATGCAAGATGTTCCAGCACAGCTGTTCAGAGAGCCATCTTCCAGTGGGACGAGAGCGTATCTGGTCATCCTAGACTCAGAGGCTCAATATGGCTGGAGTGGTGTCTGGGGGAGACAGGAGCTAGGTCATGAGGGCCTAGTGAGGTCAGGCGGAGGGGTTGGGTTTTAGCAGAGAGCAACGGGGACTCACTGGTGCTTGCAGGCAGGAGTCTTTCCTCAAGAGAGCAAGGTGGAGGTTGCCATAAACATCCAGAATAGATAGGAAGAGAGTCTGATCATGGAGAGTGACAATGACCCTCCCTTCTCACGTGCCCCTGAGAATCCCAGTCTTGGGTGAGGGTTGGAAAGAACAGGGCCAAGTGCTCCACACAGGGATAAGGACAAATGAAAACACTCCCAGCACAAGGCCTGGGGCCCCTGGTCATTTGGCTTCCTGACTTGGGCAGTTTCTTCCTCCTTACGTGTCCCAGGCAGAGGTGCTGACTGGGTTAACGCAAAAGCAGGGGTCAGGGAAGTTGGTGTCAGCCTGAACTCTGCCGCTGATAAGCCAGGGGACCTGTCACAGCTCTTTCTGGCTTTGGTTTTTCCATCTGCAGCAGGAAGGGGCTGGCAGAGCCTCCCTACGACCCTTCCAGTTCTCAACTTCTATACTCTTGCGCATTCTACTCCTGAGCCCCTCTGAGAGGTGGATTCTGCAGCCAGACAGACCCAAGTCTGGAACTTTGCTTTCTGATCAACTGGTGGGACCACCTCCCCCTCTAGGCCTGAGGTCTTTAATGAAATGAGGACAAGTCTATCCACTTGGAGAAGGCAACCCTTTAAGCTGTGTATCATCAGGCACTCTGCTGGGGCACCCTGAGGGCCACACACTTGGAATCTATGGCTGTGAACTCCCAGGATGCTGTCCTTCTGAGGTCTGTGCCCTACCCAGTGGTTCCAGGTTCCTGTCTGCCCAACCGTGTTTCTGGAGAGTGGGTAAACAGGTTTTGCCACAGGAAAATCAGAAAGGGCACAGCCCCAAGAGCCATCAGAGAGAACACTGTCTTGCTATTTACAGATGGCTTAACTCGAGTGAGCAGAGATGACAGCAGACGGGGCCCAGGCAGGACCCAGTAGGCAAGGGTTTTCTATCCAGACGGACTCCCATCCATGTAGGGCAATCCACCGCCCACAGGCTGGACGGAATGGCTGGATCGTCCCACCAATAGCACTGGGATTCCAAGGGGGAGTTCATTCAGCAAGTTTCTGGCTGAGCATGTGGGGAGGAGAACGTGGGCATTCTGACTCCTGTTCAGTGCTGTTTCTGGGACATCTATTCTGACACCTTGTCTCTGATAGAGGAGGATGCTGGCACCTACAGGGACACACAGATTGGCCACAGGTCATCTAGCTACTGAGTGAAATACGTGGGGCCGTATCCGACTGTCTCACGAGCGTCTTCTGCCTCCAGCTGGGCAAAGGGGTAGTGACGTCCTTATTTCAGAAATTGGTTGTGTGCCTGTGTGTCTCTCTCTATGTATGTCACCAACAACATCACAGAAAACCTTCTTCCATTATAAAAACACAAAGAGAATTTAGAAAATAAAGGAAAATTGAAACAAAAATGATCCCACTGCCCAAGCATTCACTTTTGGCTACATTTACTTCCTTAGCTTTTCCTATATATAATTCTTTTTCTTCTCCCTTCACATAGTTGAGTTCATATTGACTCTACGACTTCATGCCCTGATTTCACTCACACTATCATAAGTATTTTCCATGTTGTTACACGCTCTTCATAAGTGCCAGTTTGAAAGCCGCAAGCTCACTGGACCAACTCCTGATTGTTGGACATTTAGGCTGTTTCAGATCTTTCACTGCTACACCTAATGCTTCAGAGAGCAGCTCTGTGTAAGACAGCTTTGAATATTTGGGATAATTTTATTGGGCTGGAACTTTATGGAGAATACTGATAATATATATACCAGATGCTCCTGTGGTTGGCTTTCTCATGGCTGGCCCAGACTTGCGGGTCTCATGCAGAAAGCTAACAGGTCCCCTCTCCTCTTTCTGCAGCCTTTCCTAAAGTTTGTGTTGATTTTTTATTCTCATTACTCCCTCGAGACCTATAAGTTATTTCATAAGACCCTTCTGTTAAAACCTGTCACATTAACAAGGATACTCTCTGTTGAAAGTGAAGGGAAAAAAATTACATCGCAAACTATATTGGTAAAAAATGGACTCTATTGGTTTAAGAAACTGAAAAGCTGTTGGCTTCAGGTATATCTGGATCCAGGTGCTTAGGCAGTGTGGTGAGGACCTGGTTTTTCATTGCTTCTTGGCTCAGTTCTGTTGTTAATTCCATCTTCAGACCTTGCATGCTGGCATCGGTTTCAGCCTGCCTGTTTCTAGGCCCGCAAGATAGAGCAAGATTTTCTCCCTGGTAGCTCCTAGTTAAGCCCTCAAATTCATTTTGATTGGACTAGCTTAGGCTGCTTGCTCCCTGCTGCACTCATCACTGTCATTAGAGATATGCCCTGACCTTAAGCCTAGGCTTTGTGGGACTGGGGTCGGCTCCACTTGTCCCAGAACCCATAGATTAGGAGAGATGGTCCCTGCAAGGCATGCTTGGGGCATTGATTATCACAAGAAAAGAGTGGATGCTGGGGTGGAGAACGTGAAACAATAGATGCCACTCTGGGGGACTGAAACTTATCTCAGAAGCATAGCATTTTGGACCTGAAGCATCCTACAAACACATCTCCCTACGATCCCTGACAAAGAGGATCCCGTGTTACAACCTCTATGAGAGATAGCCGTTCCAATTCTGTCTGCATACCTCTAATGATAGGGAGCTCACCACTGTGCAGACCAATTCACTCCACCCTGGCATAGCTGTGACCGTAAGAGAATTAATCCTCCTTTACGCTGAGCGTTCAAATCTGCGTATCCACGTAACCACACACGGGCACTGGCCCTACCGGTCCTACCTGAAAGACCCTCAGATATGTAAAGACTGACATCACAGCCTACTGGGGTCTTTTCTTCTCTCCACGAAACAGCCCCTGGACTTTGTTGTATGTGACTTGGTTTCCTATCTTTTTACAATTGGTTGGCTTCCTCAGATTTGTTAACCTGTATAGAGTCAAGAAGTGACCATGAGGCTCAAGATTGAGGCAAATCCACAAATCCACGGCTCCTCGAGAAGACTTTGGTAGGACAGCCAAGTCTGCTCTTTAAACAGTTGCCCAGATGCAGGGAGAGTTGGTTCCAACACAAGTTGTTGCTTCCCTGTGGTTTGTGTGAATTGCTCTTTTAGCCAAATTCAGGGCTCTGAAAGCGAAAGTAAAAAACCCAACCGTGCATTACTTAAAAGGATATGTATGACATTTAAATTTGTTTTAATGTTTATGTATGTTGACAGAGAGAGAGAGAGAGAGAGAGAGAGCGCGAGCTCATGAGTGGGGGAGGGGCAGAGAGAGGGGGAGACTCAGAATCCGAAGCAGGCTCCAGGCTCTGAGCTGTCAGCACAGAGCCTGACACGGGGCTCGAACTCACAGACCATGAGATCATGACCTCAGCTGAAGTCGGACGCTCAACCGACTGAGCCAACCAGGTGCCCCAGAGATATATGACATTTAACTGAAGGGATCCTTTTCTAGGGAGGGCACTTGATGTGCCAGCCATAGAGAAATGGCGCCCACTGTTTGGTCAACTATGTGAGCCTCCCACAAACTCCCTTTTCTACCACTCCTTTTTCTGGTGCTCAGAGCTGGCCTCTGCTCCTGGGACAGCATCCAGCACCTTATGGACCCAGGAGATCATAGCACAGGTAGCAGATGGGTGGATCATCTTGTCTTGGCGACCCGGCAGCATTTTGCGCAACTCTGCTCCCTTTTTGTAACCCTAGAGGACTACCATTCAAGATAGTCATGACCCTTCTCTGTTGAGCAGCCTCAAGCATATGATACTCCCATCCCTCCAATCACCAAAAGCAAGCAAGGAGTTGGAAATCATCGATTGGCTGGATTCAATCAACATCAGAGCTGGGGGGCTACTGTTTCAACTCTCTCTGCCATCTGAGTGGGTTGGGGTCATGCTTGCTGCTGTAACAAGTAAGCCCCAAATTGTATATTGGTTTGGATGTGACAGAGTTATTTCTTCCCTCTGTTATAGGACTGGTGGATGATTGGGTCAGCAAGAGGCCATCCTTCATGTCAGCTCTGAGCCCCAGGCTGCTCGATGTTTTGCCGCCTTCAACTAAAGGCTTCCAAGAGGACCCAAAGGGGTGGCTCCATGTCAACTTGCCAGAGAAGAGTGCCATGCAAGTTGTATATGAGGGCAGAACTTGACCACAAGACCACACGTGACTGCAGGAGAGACTGGGAAATACAGTCAAGGTGTGGGCAAAGAGGAAAAACTAGATTTTGGTGACCAGAAAGCAGTCTGTGGCACACAATCCCAATCCAAATTATGAGCCTGGACCATTTAAAATGGAAGCTGAGGAAATGAGTACTGATCCACAGAGGAAGAGTGGCTGGGCAGGCAGGCAATCCCTGTTCCAGGTAATTTCCCTCTGAGACACTGCTCCAGCCATCTCCCACATCCTAGTTCCATCTAGCACCCTTGACAGACCGTGACCCATCCCCAGGACAAAGGCAGGGGACCTGATTTGTGCACGAGCCCCGGAGACTTCTTGAGTCTTGCTTTTCTCACGCACACTATGCACGATTTAAAAGTATCACGATAGCATCACCTGGACAAATTTTGAAGCTTCGGCTGAACAACTTGGGATGTCTGAAGGCTTGTCAGGCAAGAGAAACTGACTTGTAACTTGAGGCAGGTGGAAACTCAGGGATGGATTTCTGATAACACAGCGTGATGGATGTATATAGCATTTCCTGACTTCTCTTAACAACTCTTCGGCTGCCATGGCTCCATCTTGTCGGCTCACTCCACATCGACATTCCTTTTGAAAGGATCATCTCAGACTCAAGTATCTTTTACAGACTCTCAGCCTGCTCAGTTGGCTGTAATTATTGCCTCGATGATCAGGTTGAAGTTCCACTGTTTGTTGCATGACAGATAACCTGTGTAAGAGGGACCGTCTTCTCCGGCAGCACCCTCGCAACCCGCTTACTGGCACTGCGGTCCAACATGACTCCTCAGACTCTCCAGATGCTCCCGACCCAGTTGGCTTCCCTCAACCCATCTCTGGAAAGGGCCGTCCTTCAGGGAGCCCTGCTCTGCTCAGATGACAGTAAGAGAGGATTGTGTTCTAGGCTTGTGGCTGTGTTTATGTCACTTTGCACGCTTACTGGTCACACACAAGGTGCACCACGGGCAGGGCAAGACATCTCAGCAGACAGAGGGACTTTTTTCTGAAGTCACAAGTTCACATTCATGTGTGTTGGTAATCACACCATTTCACCAAGCCCTTCTTTTCTTATTATCACATAAGAACCTCTTGATTTATATCCTTGTTTCCCTTCTTAAAACTCCCAGCCCTCCATCATACACACACACACACACACACACACACACACACACGTTTCTAAATGCCAAGCTGTACATTGTGAAGCCCAACTCTATGTTGAATTATAATAATGCCCACACCTTTCAAAATATCAGCATTCAAATGCCAACTTGTGGCTACTTGCTCTCGTGATTTCTCATTGATGACTTTCTATATAGCACATGTCTGTTTATATTTATCTGAGCCAGGGGACTGCACTGCTGATTACTTTTTCCACTTTACTAAATTTATTAACAATGGTTTACACATCCTGCATATTCAGGAAACCAGCAACAAGGTGATTTCACTTGGGGTTCCATGTCTCCTTTTAATATGGTTGAATCTTATCCAAGCATCCTTTTCAGAAAGAACACTCCACAATGAGTAAGATGTGGACTATGTAAAGTAAGAATCCTTTCCTATTTAAAGGGCTTTCAGAATAATCCTCTTCATACATCATACAACACAACAAGAACATATTTACCTGGGGAAAATGGCCCTAAATGGTTTAGTGAGGGAGGTGTGTGGTGTGGAGAATGGGGCAAAGGGAGAATGGGGCAAAGGGGGCAGTGACAGGAAATGGTAGGGTTGAGCTGGCACTGGGAAGCCTGCCCTGGGTCCCATGAAAGAATTATCCCAGACTCTTTAGGCCCTGCAGGTCTAGTGGAATAGAGAAACACACACACACACACACATACACACACACACACACGATCTATATGGACACTGCCTGTACAATGTTATTCCCTCTACATGGAACATTCCCTCTTCTTCCACTTCTTTTTTTTAATGTTGATTTAACTTTTAGGGAGAGGGAGAGACAGAGTGTGAGCAGAGGAGGGGCAGAGGAGGGGGGTGCACAGAATCCGAAGCAGACTCCAGGCTCCGAACTGTCAGCACAGATCCCAACATGGGGCTCCAACCCACGAATGGCAAGATCATGACCTGAGCTGAAGTTGGACGTTTAACTGGCTGAGCCATCAGGTGCCCTCTCTTCTTCCACTTCTGCCCAACGTGTGAATTATCTTAATCCTGAAGGTGAAGATCTATGTTACCATCCATATCCTGCCCTCTCTGCACTCAACACCCTACCTACACTTCTTATGTCATTTGCCACACTTGATTGTACTATCGGTGTCATGTGTTTGTCTGTCGGCCTATTTTCCCTTTGAACATAGGCTTTTGGAGGCAATAAGCATTTCTTCTGCATCTTAATATCCTTCGTGTCTGCCATGTGGTCAGTACTCCACGAATGTTGAATGAATGGCTAAAATTAGTATCCAACTTGTTATAAAACCTTAATAAACATTACAATCCAGGTGATTTTTTCCATCCAGAGTCTCTCCTTTATCAATATCCAGGAAGACGCTTGATATGCATACTAATGATGACCACGCATGCTTCATAGAAATGTTCCAGAACCTACCAAACCCCCACATTTGTCATTTGTGATGGCATCATGTTATTCCACTGTGTTAACACATTTCATTTTGCTTGGTCAGCCTCCCTCTTCTTTGGCCTTCGGGTTGTTGACAATTTCTAGTTATTATGGGTAATGCTGCTCTAGACATGTTTTTCTTTCTTTTTGGGCTAATACCATGGGGTTTGTTACCAAAGAGAGAATTACTGGGTCAGAGAATATAAACAGTGGCTCAGCTTTCATTCATGTTGCCTGATTGCTTATGTAAATTGGTCCAGTGTTTCTAGAAAGCAATGCTGAAGGATGTGCTTCCACTGGCTGCCAATCTTGGGTTTTCTCATATTTATTTTTGCGGCTCTAATAGGCATGTAATGGGACCTGAAAGTTGGTTGGATCTAAATTTTATTTCATAGCTGGCGAGATCGCACATGTTTCCACATGGTGATTTACTACCTCCATTTCCCGGTGTGATTCTGTTCATCTCCTTTGACCACTTATCAGGGGGAATCACATAGCCGCCCATCCATTATCTGTTTTGGGCAGTAAGCAGACCTGGGAAGGAGAATGTGACAGACATAATGGATGCTGCTGCTTTCCTTTTAATATTTATTTTTATTACATTGTGGTGTAAAAATTTTCATTCTTATATATTTGAACCCATCCATCAGAGCCCCGACGGTATCTGTTTCTTCAATAGCTGGGAATTTATCTCCTCATCGGTTGCAGCGGGGATGGCGATGCTGGTCCCTTGTCTCCAGGTTTGTCACAGATTAACGGTACGAGACAACTGAACTTGACAGGCATGCTGTATGAATTCAAATGAACTCTCCCCTGGCCCGTTAGCCAACTGTCCCAGCGATGTTTATTAAATAACAATTTCTTTCCCCAATGTGCTCTTTTGCTGGCCTAGCGTTAGTTTTACTAGGGTCCAAAATCATCTCCGGAATCTCTTCTACTGAACTTTGCTGCTTTCAATACAGCACAGGACGGTTGCAGTGATTGACAATTCACATCTTAATCGCTCAGGAGGGATCAGCTATCACTGCCATTAAAAGACGAATCCTTCGATGGTTCTTTACCCGGAAGAATAAGCGTCCCACACTCAGAGCTATCGAATTCTATTAGAGGACTTACGGAGATTTACATTGGTATTGCATTCACTCTATATATTGACTCTGGGACAGAGCATATGTACTTAGGGATTACAATTAGACCACAGCTGGAAAGCTCCCCAAAGACTTCGGAGCTTTAGACAAAGGGAAGACTCAAGTTTCCTTCAAATAAGCCTGACCTGGGAAGTGTCCCAAAGGGTCAGTTGGTCCCAAAGCTGATCATTTTGAGTAATGTACTTTTTCTGTAGCCTACCCCGCCCCTGACCCCAGGACAGTGATCTGCACATACCCAGAACAAGAAGACCAAGAAGGAATCTTGGCTATACCCTATGAATCCTACTGTAAAGGTGTTGGTAGGTGGGTAGTTGGGTTGGGTGGGGTGGCAATAGAGGATCCATAGCCCCTCCACTCAGTCTGGAGTCATGGAACGTGAGTCTCATTATTTTAGCACCAGTTTTTTCCAGTTCTTCTGCCCAAGTGTCTTTCAGTTACACTCTCCTGGCAAAGCCCTCGGATTGAATCGATCTACCTGTACACATTCTCTTCCATCACCCCTGGGCTATTGAGGACACCTGAAGGAAGATCACATAACCCCCACGTTGATGCTGCACAAAACTCATGGTCTCCAAGCTCAGCAATGCTGGTGATCCTTCTCTGCTTCTGTGGTTTGCATTCTCTCCTTCAATTCATCTTCCTCTCTCCTCCCTGTTCCACTGAGCATAATGTCCTTGCTCAGATGTGGATCTATTCCTCCTGGAGCTCGCCTGTTCCTGCCTTCGCAGGGACCTCATTCTCCTTATTATACCCTCTCTGTCCTGGGTCCTCAAACTTGCCTTCTCTATTGCCTTTTCCCCCTCGATGCTTAAATGTACTCTCTTCATTGTTTAGGTGTTTTGGGACTTGAACACTCTTCTCAGAGCCAACATGGCAAACAGACAATGGGTAAACAATAAGAAACTACAGAAACTATTTTTTATCAACGTCACTAATGGCTTCCTTATTTCTTAAATTTTTTTAATGTTTATTTATTTTTGAGAGAGACAGAGACAGAATGCAAGTGGGTTGGGGCAGAGAGAGAGGGAGGCACAGAATCTGAAGCAGGCTCCAGGCTCTGAGCTGTCATCACAGAGCCCGACATGGGGCTTGAACGCATGAACTGTGAGATCATGACCTGAGCCAAAGTCAGACATTTACCGAACTGAGCCACCCAGGTGCCCCTCATATTTTTTTTTTAAAGTTTATTTATTTATTTTTAGAGAGAGAGAGTGGAAGGGTCAAAGAGAGAGTGAGAGAGAGAGGGAGAGAGGAAGAATCCCAAGCAGGCTCCACACTATCAGCATGGAGCCTGATGTAGGGCTTGAAACTATGAACCATGAGATAATGACCTGAGCCAAAACTAAGAGTTTCAGATGCTGAACTGACTGAGCCAGCCAGGAACCCCACCCCTAGTTCTCATCTTATTGATATGACAATGCTATTCTCTCCTTCCTGAAACATGTTCTTTCTCTGACTTGGGGACAGCCTACTCTCTTGGCTTCCCACCCACCTAAGTGGCCTTTCCTTCTCAGTCTCATCTTTTGGCTTCTCTCCCTCTGCCTGGTCCTCCAATGTTGGTGTTTCTTGGGGTACTATGTATGCATTTGATTCGCCCCACTTGACACTGTTTCTTGGCCACCGCTTCCATTCTTGTGGCTCCAGTGGCCCTCTGTCTCTGTGTGGATGATTTTCCGTTACATCTGCAGGCCTGTGACACCTCTTTGCTGAATTTTAGGTTTCTACTATGAGCCCTGGAACTGGAATGTCTGTGTATTGAACTGTCTCTGCCCCTTAGTGTGTGTGTGACCTCGGACAGGTTACTTGATATCTGTGCCTCCGTGTCCCCCTCCTAGGGTTCTAGTGAGGGTTAAATTATTATTATGAACAGCCAGCTGTTTGCTGAATGTCATACCCTTCAGGTGACCCAAAGACATATTGAATGTGACCTGCCCAAATCTAACTCACCATGTTCACTTAGCCTCCAAAATCTTCATGTCCCCAAGTGCTCCTTTCTTTTTGGTGGATGATACCATTGAAGTCCCCAGACATCCTGGACTGCCCTGCTATCTTCATCCTTGTGGCCAGCCAATCACCAGACCCATGCATCTACCTCCTAAACATCTCTCCTCTTCCTGTTACCCATGTCCCCTGCCCACACCCTTACTCTGGCCACCATCAACTCTCACTTAGGTATGATGCATGAACTCTTCAGTGGGTCCCCATTGCTCTGAAAATCCAAACCTCTTGGCATGGCTCACAAGTTCCTATCTGGCCTAGTGGTGCTCATTTATCTTTCCGTGCTATCACCACCTTCCAGCATCCAGCCGCTCTAAATGTATTCCTTTTTCTTGCACTCAGTGTGACCTCCAGCATTTTTACCTGCTGTTCCGCCTGCCTGAAAGTCTTTCAACCACATCCCCTTTTTCTGCATTACTAACTACTCATCTTTGGGGCTTTGTATTAAAAGCCATATCCCCCTGGGGTGCCTGGTTGGCTCAGTTGGTTTAGCATCCGACCTTGGCTCAGTTCATGATCTTGTAGTTCATGAGTTCAAGCCCATGTTGGGCTCTGTGCTTATAGCTCAGAGCCTGGAGCCTGCTTCAGATTCTGTGTCTCCCTCTCTCTTTGCCCCTTCCCCACTTGTGCTCTGTCTCTCTCTCTCTTAAAAATAAACATTAAAAACTTAAAAAAAAGCCATATCCTCCAGGTAGCTTCTCTGACCTCCTTGTGGGAAGAGATGCATAGTCCTTTATGCTCCTACAGCACCCTGTACTTCACCCATCATTGGGCCCCCTTCACACTAGTCTGTTTAGAAGACCATATTCCCCTTTAAGGATCATGACACTCTTGTTCTCTCCTGTATGTCCAGTGCTTGGTGTCTGGTAGGTGTTTCACAGTATTTGTACTCCATAAATATTTACTGAATAGATATATGGTTCCACCCTGTGACAATATGCATGCTCTATCTATCCAAGTTCTTCAATACTTTCCGCTTCTCATCACCTGGTTCTGGATATCAGAATCCTTCTCTTTTGCTCATTCTCCTCTAAATAATTCCCAGTACTTGCCATTGAGAAGCTCAGTGTAATGGTGGAGGTGTACAAGGAAGTGGGTAATGACAATGTGGCTAACACAATGTGATTGGTGCGTATGAGAATCAGTGATGTGAGTTGGAGGCAGAGGAGGGGATGGGTAAACATTTCCTGGAAGAATTGACTCTGAGCTGAGTTTTTACATGTATTTATTTATTTATGTTTAATATAGTTTATTGTCAAATAAACCATCACTCATCCCAACAAGTTCCCTCCTCAATGCCCATGAGTTTGTTTGTTTGTTTGTTTGTTTAAAGGAAGATCTGGACAGCAATGGAGGAGAAGAGAGATTCTCATGCATTATTACTCATACTCTTCTGTGTGCCAAAAAGTAGGTAAGCAGAGACAGCCCTTACACTTACTTCCACTGACAGTTTTCACACTTCCCATCAGC
The DNA here is from genome assembly GCF_018350175.1 of Felis catus. Lineage (NCBI taxonomy): Eukaryota > Metazoa > Chordata > Mammalia > Carnivora > Felidae > Felis > Felis catus. The sequence continues at coordinate 22,138,438 of NC_058381.1, read as the reverse complement.
TCCATTTCACTGAAAGACTATGATGCACCCCTGGGATACTGAACACTGCACCCTTTTCTCAAAGGCCCTTCAATGTCGTCCCTCATCTAAATAAACCTGGCTTATCCTGCAGGGCAAACACTGTATCACTGATGCTACTAATGTCCAGTGCATGCCTGTCTTCACCCATGATTTCCCCAGACGAGGGGACGGACGTGGAGGAGGTGAACTGTTTGGAGGAGGTTGCACAGAGCTAATTAGAAGCACAGCCAGGAGTCAGCTCCAAGGACCTGCTCTTTTTACCACAACCTGCTGTCTGCTACATTTTTAAACACACGTGTGTGAGAGAGTGATGTTGCTAAAGGATGGGGGTGGGGTACCGAGGGGCAAAACCCAAATCTTGAACTTGAACTTGAACAGTTAGCCTTCCAAGATAGATTCTTCCTGAAACATATCACTTACTAGGAAACAAAGACACTTATTCAATAAGAAAAGACAGAAACATTTTGCCTTCCATATCCTAAGACCGCTGTTCAATGAAGTTAGAAATAAATCTCACAAACAAGAAGGGGTTATCCAGTCACGTAGAAGTTAGCACTCCTAAATAAATCCCCAGAAAGAGAAGCAATTCAGAATAGAGTATTTAAAGAACAAAGATATAAACACAGCATAACATATAAATTTATGGGATGCTGCCAGGCTGGTACTTAGAGGAGAAAGTATTGCTCGTGATGGCCTCTATTAGTGAGAAAGAAGAAAAACCGGGAATTAAGTCTCTACCTAAATAACCCAGAAGGGGTACAAATTATCAAGTGAAAGGAAAGTGGGAAGAGTAATAAACCCCAAAACAGAAATGAATAAAACAGAGACATAAAATTGAATTTGAAGCACAAGCTAAGATGGTGACTTCCAAGCCTGGCAATTCATCAGAATTACCTGGGATGCTTGTTTGAACCATGAATGTTCCAGCTGGAGCTCAGACCTATTGAATCAGATGTGTGAGGGGGTGGAGGGGCTGGAATCTGTATTTCTGACAAATTCCCTTCCTGACTGTTATGCACCCACCACACTCGCCTTTATATCCTCTGGTGTTGAGAGCCATTGTCTATACCGATTCTCTCATGAGACTAACCCCCATCCTCTCTTCCCTGCACATGGTGGGAATAGCTAGGTCACAAGGGGACCCCAGCCTCTAGACATATCTGATTAGTCTAAGAGTGGATACTTGACCCATGCTTGGCCAGTGTATCCTTTCTCTGGGACTTTTAGATTTGGAGCCTGGAGACTCGCACAGCCTTCCTCTCATGCTCTGGATTGTTATCTATGAAGCAATAAGCTTTCTGAAACCATGTCTCCTACCCTGTAGAGTAGAAAAGGGGAGGTAGCTGGTCTTTAGAGAGAGAGGGTTGAAGGCAACATAGAGAGAGAAACATAGATGCTAGAGAAACACAGATGCCAGAAGAAAGCCCAGTGTGATGCAAGCCCTTGCTTCTTTTTGTCCTAAGACCCAACTGCTTCCTGCCCTTGGATTCCAAGAGTGCTCCTGGGCACTTATATTGTTTTCCCTTCATGTGTAAGTTGGCTTGAGCAGGATTCTTGTCCCATGCATCAAAGGAAGCATAGCTAATTCACGAGTATACTTAGTTCCTTTCTCCCCAGGCATGGGCTCCTGATGTTATCACACTCATCCTTCCAAAAAAGAAGTAAGAACATACTTACAGGAGTCATACCCTCTGTATCTTGGTGACAATGATGCCTTTTGGGTCCTGGTGTGATCGAGGTCTGTCATAAATCAGACTCTACCTTCTTCTTTGTGACATATACCTTCCTGCTTCTCAAGGTCAAATCTGATTGTGCAGCCAAGTAGCCATGGATAGGGTGCAATTTACAGCAGCATGGGCAAGGAAAATTGGAAAATTGTGTAACAAGTCATAAACCATTGAGCCTATATTCATAATTTTTTAAAAATGGAGAAAACACACCTAATATTACGTACTATCAAAGGAGTCATCACCAAATATTCAAGAATATATGCTGAATATCTCATTCAAGCTGAGGACAGTGTTACGTTTGGGTATTCTTTTTTTTTTTTTTTTTTTAAAGTTTATTTTTGAGTGAGAGCAGGGGAGGGGAAGAGAGAGGCAGAGAGAGATTCCCAAGCAGGCTCTGCACTATCAGTGCAGATGTGAGGCTAGAACTCATGAACTGTGAGATCACGACCCAAGCCAAAATCAAGAGTTGGACCCCTAACTGACTGAGCTACCCGGGTGCCCCAAGTTCAGGTATTCTGAGACAAGTAGCCTGTGGTCACTTCCCACGGGGTCCGACTGGTGGAGGAGGAGACATACAGGTAAATGAACAGAAGGAGTGTGGAGGTTGGGACTCAACTCTAACTACTGAAGCTGTCAGAGAAGGCTGCCTGGAAGTCATTTGTGCCGTCTTCATGAATGAGTTCACAGGCAGATCAGGTGGCAGGAAAGCGTGTGGAAAGGCACAGCACGGCACTTAGTCATCGGGGTCACCGGAGACTGGAGGGTCTGTTGGGGAGCAGTGGAGATGAGGCAGGTGGGACAGCTGGAGACCAGATTTCTGGGCCTCCTTGTCCTTGGATGGGACCACATGAATGACTTTGGCCAGTGAGACATGAGTAGACGTGACAAATGTTATTTCCGGGTCAAGCATCTAATTGCTGGGGTAAGAGCCCATAGAGTTCTCATTCTCTCTTTCCTGATAACTGTCAGTGTTCCAGATGGTGACTGCTCCACGTGCCTGGAGGTGGGCATGGGACAGACCTTGGAAGCCCCCTGATGGACATGTAGCATGAACAAACAGTAGGCCACTGTTCTATTTAAGCACTGAGATTTGGATTGCCTCATACCACAGCATACCCCAGCCTGTCCTGACTGATCAAACTGACCCATCATCCATCCCCAAGTGGGGGGTGTGTGGTGGGACAGTGGCAGAGGAGGCTGGGCCTCGGCCTACACCAGTGGCGGACATGGAGTCCTGGGGGCTCTCAGGCAGGCAGCCTAGGGAATGGCCGCCAGTGTCACCCACATCTTGTTGCCCATGTGACTGGTGCTCTTGACCCTTCCCCACCAGCCAACCAGTTGCTCCTTGGAGAAGGGCGAAATTCTGAGTGTGATGATGAAGAGTGACAAGAAAAGGCTTGGAGAAATTATACACAGGGAAAAACCTTGACTTAGAAATAAGCACATGAACTTTGAAAATGCAAATCTTCTCCCAGCTAAATGAATAGAATCAGTCCAATAAATAGCACGCACAAATTTTGAAAAGTGTGATTGAAGGAAAAGGGTCAGAGGAAACAATGAATAATGGCAAGACAACAAAATGTAGTGGCAGGAAACGGACTTCAGAGTCACAGACCTGCCTTCAGACCCCACTTTTGATATTTGCAATATAACTTCCCCATACTCACGCATCCATTCATCTTCTTTTTTTTTTTTTTAAGTTTTATTTATTTTGAGAGAGAGAGAGCACATGCATGGGAGGGCAGAAAGGAGGGAGAGAGAGAGAGAATCACAAGCAGACTCCCCACTGTCAGTGCAGAGCCCGATATGGGGCTCGAACTCATGAACTGTGAGATCATGACTTGAGCTGAAACCAAGAGTCGGGCGCTCGACAGACTAAGCCACCCAGGTGCCCCCCTTCATCTTGTTTACCCAGTAAATGTTGACTGCCTTCTGGGTGCCGAGTACCATGCCAGGTCCTGGGGCCCAGTGCCTCTGAGCCTTTGAGACACTGACTGTGCCCTACGTGGAACCTGTAGTCCAGGGGTACCCACACAAGAATGTGGGCTCCCTATTTATGCTGCAGGAAATCCACTCACCTGACAGGGGTTGCGAGCATGGGGCTCGTGTACAAGTCACCTTGCAGTGTAGATAGCTGCTCAGAGATGCTAAACCAAAGGTGACTAAGACCATTAAAATGTCAGAGACCAGTAACAGACCACAGGATGCTGTAGTAGAAAAAAACACTTCCGTTCAATAATCACTGGAGATCCATGCATTATTTAGAGTTTACAGGGAGGCACTTTGTAACATCTGAAGTTACAATGGAAACTGAAAGGTAATTATGGCTCTAGACTCTTCATTCCAAAACACTTCCTCTTAAGCCCACACATGGGAGTCTCAAAGTTCTATTCTAGATGATTTGGCCCTATAGCATGGGGCCGACAGAGGAGGATTAGGAAGGGGGGCGGTGACCCATCAGGCCTCCCTTGGTCTTTGGTCTTTTGGCCTGGCACACTGGGCTACCTGGTGTGCCCACAACCGGCTGTCTACTCCCTCTCCCATTGCTGAGTGTGGTAGGACACAGTGTATACACAGTATACACAGAATGTAGAAGAAATGTCCCAGGGAGATAGATCTGCCACGTGTCTAATTACATTTTATTTTTAGGAGAGGAAACAGTGTGGAAGGAACATGGGTTTCAGAGTCATGGAGATTTGGAGTCAAATTCAGCTTTGTGATCTTGGCAGGTTAAGTAATCTTTCTAAGCCTTGACTTTCCTCACTTTGGAATGAACTGATAATGAGAGCAATTATGAGGGTACTCACACACACACACACACACACATCCAGATGTATATATACATAAATATATAAGTATGAATATTTACATATATACATTTATACAAAATACATATTCAAGTATGTTTATGTATACATGTAGATATGTATACACACACACACACACACACACATGGCCTAGCACAGTGCCAAATTTTTGTCTCGAAATTAATGTAAATCTGTCCATTTGAAACCATACTATCCATTTTTGGCATTCTGCTAAGACGACGGCCAGTAAGGAGGCTTCTGGGGGCACCTACTAACCAAAGCCAAACATTCTGAGCAGAGTTCTCAAACCCAGCTCACCCTTGGGATCATCTAGGATGTGCATGAAAATGCTGATTTCCAGGCTGACCCACGGGGATTTCGAGAATGGTATGTGATAGGGCAGTGGAAGCTATAGTTTTACTGGTTCTGCCAGGACTCCTGGCTGGCCCTGGGACCTACAGACCTACAGTGAGGCCAGGTCTCTTGTGTGTCCTGATGAAACGCAGTATGCTCCTCAGAAGGGCTGAGGACCTGACTCATCAGTGGCCACCTTCATTTTCTTCACTGATTGGGATCCCTCCTCCCAGAGATTGACTTCAGTTTTATCCTGCATTCCTCTGCCCCTTCCCCTTGCTTCTGACAAGGGAGGAGGCAGAGGAAGAACAGCTAAGATTGACTGAGAGCCCAGTGCAGGCTGGGTCTGGGGCTAAGGGCTTCATTCAAGTTATCCCATTTAATCCTCAAAGTATGACAATGTCTAATGGCATTTGGGATAAGGACACTAAGGGCCAGAGAGTCTAAGTAGCTGGCTTTCATGGAAACACATGAATCTGAATCTAGGATTTTATGGTTCCAAAAAGCAGGCTCTTCTAGACATCATGAGTGACAGACAACTTACATTTCAAATTAGGTCTTCTGTTTGCTCAGGGAAGAAGGGGTCAGGACATAAAATGGAGATTAATCAGTAGTATCTTATATTAAGTCAGGTGGACAATGACCTGCTTACCTTCATTCTCATAGTTATCCTCTTAGGTAGATCTATTATTTCCTCCATTTTACAGGTGGCTGAGGGCTCCAGAGGTTGAGCAATTTTACTAAAGGGCACAGAGCTGGCATATGGTGGTCCAGGAGGTCTGGCTCCTGAGCCTATGATCTCAGTCACTGTGATGCCTCTTAACCGAAATGGTGGCCTCCAAGGTGGAGAAGAGATAGAGGGGTTTAATAGTACTTAAGAGAGACAATTGCCAAGATTTAGTGACTGGGGCTGGTGAGGAAGGGGAAGGAGTCAAGGAAGGGTGACAGCTAGGTTCTGAGTGGGTAACCAATGGACCCAGCCTCTTTCATCTATAAGAGGGAATAAGGATGGAAAAATGGTTCATTAAGTTCGGGACATATTCATTTTGATATGCCTGTGAGATCACCAAGACAAATTAGTATGGATTCAGGAAATAATCATAATTCATCCATCCATTTAACACATTTTAAAAAGTTATTTTAGAGGGAGAGAGAGAGCTCAAGCAGGGGAGAGGGGCAGAGGGAGAGGGGGTAGAATTCTAAGTAGGCTCCACACTCAGTGTGATGCAGGGCTCTATCCCATGACCCCAGGATCATGATCTGAGCCAAAATCAAGAGTCGGATGCTCAACAAACTGAGCCATCCAGGCATCCCTAACAAATATTTATTCGTGTTTAATTTGACAGTGTTGTGGGCCAAGCCCTGGTCATGCATGGACCAGGTGGCCTGGAACAATTTCCAGGCTAAAGCTCCTGGGAACAGACCCCATCTCACCATGTTTATTTCTGATACCTACACGAGATACTAGATACTAGACACACAAGAGAGTGTCTTGTTCCATCCTTCAAAATTTCCACTCACATCAGACATCAGTTACCAATCACAGATGACAATGTCTGTGGCTAGCATGACATTTTCACTACTCAAAGCCACAGATGGGTGACCACCATTGTGTCGCAGGGAACTTCATGCTAACTCAGGGTTTCTGCATCACCGGGGAGCAGTTGGGTAAGACTTGGGCATTCTTGTCTTGTTGCCCATCTTTTCCTCTTGCCAAGCCCAGTGCCAGAGATAAGAAAGGTGAGGTGACTGCACTTCTGGAGCTGTCAGCCTGCAGAGGGGATGGAGACACAGCTCTGACAAGGGGAGGAGGTAAGCTGCTTTGCAAAGAGATGGTTATGTGGAGTTGAGGCTGATTAAAGAAATTTGCAAACCCACTGGGCTTGTTTATCCAGTTGTGTTGTCAGTGATGCCTATCCTGGTGTGGTGAGGAGGAAGCCACACCCATGAGGTCTGTGATGCAGGCCAGTCACTTTACCTCTCTGAGCCTCATATTCCCATGTATAAATATGATACCTGCTCTGCAGGGATAATATGGGGACTTCACAGGAAGCTGGTGCAAAGTACTCGGCACATAGTATGCCGGCTCCTTCTGTTAATCACTTAGGGAGATGTTGCTAACAGGCATCTGATGTAACCCATTCCATGTAGACTTCACCCTTCCAGTGTACCCACACGTGCATACACCCATGCACACATATGCACGTGCACCGCAAGGGTTGTGGGAGATGTGCGGTAGGAGCTGGCAGACCCAGTCTTTGCCCTCACTCTGCCATGAACTCCCCCTTCTGGGGTTTCCAGAGCTGCCCAAGACTCCTGAGCTCCCTGAGGCTTTGACGCCCAGGTTTCTCGTTGAAGCTCTGAGATGCCCCAGATGCTCCTGACACCCTTCTTATGTACCAATACACCCATTCATTCATTTAACACATATTTGCCAAGCACTGTGCTGAGTGAGGAATTGAATTGGCTTCTGTTTCTGTCACTTATGACCCAAACCGGAATCACCTAGGTATCATGTTTATTTCACAGGTACGAACGTGGGGTACAAGAGGGCATGGGTGAGCCTAGACTAAGAGCCCTTTGCCAGTAACAGTGGAGCTGGGGAATATACCCTCGTCTGAGCTCCTTCCCTCAGGGAGATAATTGTCAAAACTTGTCTGCATTCTGCTTAGACCAGAAGGTAAATGTGCATAGTGTGTTATCTCAAGAGGGACACACGACCAAACCTCCTGGGTAAGGTTGAGGAATTTGATGATATTCCTGGCTTTTAAGGAAGTACACTATAGTAATTGTAAAAATGGACTCTAGGGGTGCCTGGGTGGCTCAGTCGGTTAAGCATCTGACTTTGGCTCAGGTCATGATTTCACTGCTTGTGAGTTTAAGCATCGTATTGGGCTCTGTGCTGACAGCTCAGAGACGGGAGCCTGCTTCAGATTCTATGTGTGTGTCTCTTTCTCTGCCTCTCCCCTGCTCGCACTCTGTCTCTCTGTTTCTCTCTCTCTCTCTCTCTCTCTCTCTCAAAAATAAATAAATATTAAAACATTTTTTTAAATGGACCTTGAGGGCCAGGAAATATGGGCTCAAATCTTTATCACTTCTGAGTAGATGACCTTGATTAGCTTACTTTCTGAGCCTCAGTGTCCTTCTCTGTAAAATGAGGATGTTTATAACTACCACTCGTGTTGGTCATGAAACTTCACTGAGATAATGCATGTAAGGTCTGAGCTCTACATGCTTAGCAAGAGCAAGTGCTCAGTGAGTACTGCTTGTGATGGTGATGATGATGGTGATGCTGCTGCTGCTGGAGACCAATGCAAAGTTGTTCAGGTTGGCAGATGTACTATGGCCCCAGGTGGTTAATACTAACGAGTTCTATTCAACAAGTTAGCCTGCTTTGTTTCCTGGTGGTTATGTTTTACGGTTGTGAAGGGGATGATATTGGTGTGTGCTGTGGGGCATGTGAACGGTCAATGGTGGGTACCTTCATGTTATCCAGGTAAGGTTGCCTTTGCTACCATTCATGCTAAAGACCTCTGGGAAACTCTAGCCCGGTTTTTGATTGGGCCCTCCAGAGCATCCAAGTGGCTCGGCAGAAGAGCATGGGCTGGGCACAAGGTGTTCCAAAGCCCAGTGTGGGCACAATTAACGTGGCATTCTGGGTAAGACAGAGACCCCACTCAGCACCTTAAAGTTGCACCATAGCAGCAACATCTTGCTTGAGGTCACTGGTCTTTCAACAAATAACAGAGTTTGGGTTCATTTTGGAAGACACAGTGGGTCTTAACTGCCATGCAATTTCTATCAAAATCTCAGCAACTGGGGAAAGCTTTCTGTCTTCCTTTGTCCTACCTTGCCACCGGGATGGGAGTAGGGAGAGAAAGTCCCCAACCAGGAAGTGGAGCTGAACTCAGACCCAGGGTGAAATCCCTAGCAGGTCTTAGGGGAGGCAAACCACTGAATCTCTGTAACTGAGCTGTGAGTTAGAACAGTCCCTTGGCCCAGATCACTGTGCAACAAGCCCTTCATGAACAGCTACACAGGCACTTTTTAAATAATTTTTTAATGGTTATTTTTGAGAGAGACAGAGTGTGAGTGGGGGAGGGGCAGAGAGAGAGAGAGAGACTCAGAATCTGAAACAGGCTCCCTGCTCTGAGCTGTCAGCACAGAGCCTGATTCAGGGCTCGAACCCACAAACTGTGGGATCATGACCTGAATTGAAGTCAGATGCTTAACCGACTGAGCCACCGAGGCACCCCATACAAAGGCAATTTTAAAAAAAGCTAAATATTATTGTATAATTTAAACATTTAATAAATAATAAAAAATCTATGTATTATTTAAATACCGTCTTTCCCTATAAAGAATCTGGGGGAGGCAGAGAGAGAGAGAGAGAGAGAACCCAAGACACGGACAGAAGTAGAAAGAGAGAGCTTTCAAATATCATTTAATGCCTAAATGTCACAGGTTTAAAAAATTCAACAGAATTCTCACGCATTCTTTTCCCATAGGGGGATACCCTTTAAACAATGACCTTTAAAAAAAACTGAAGCAAACAAACAGCTTTGATGCTGACATGTTCTTTATAGGCCTGGAGAGTCCATTGCTGACAGGAAGAAGTTTACCAGCCCACATGGTCAGTGTTGGGGGCAGTGGATCTTGAGATCCAACAGATTCTTGTGTACCTCATCTGTCTGGGGTGATTGAGTCCCTGGTTCTTACATGATGAAATGGTTTAAATACCTATCATTTCTTGTGGTTGTAAAAATTCAATTTTGACCTTCTAGCTGTGATGATTTATCTGAAGGCTCTGGGGAGACGCAGGGTTGGAGCACAGAGTAATCTATAGGACAACATATCAATTACATTGCAGATGCTTCCTCCCTAAAGATCTCAGAGTGGCTCAAAAGCCAGGGCTTCATAGTGGAAAGGGCATGGTACTTGATGTCTGAAGGCTTGGGTTCATGCCTTGATGTCATTAATAAGCTCCCAGGGGGAGCTGTAGGGCCAGACAGAGCAGTCTTTCCAGATAATAGATGTTTTGCAAGCCTACCAGAGAGCAACTCTCTTGGTATATAAATATAAATATAGGTGGTAAGAACTGCTTAAAGTGGGAACATTGAATAATTACACACTGAGAGTCTGATAAATCTTCGTAATTAATATTAAACATGTTGATACATGGAAGTGACCTTCCCAGCTCAGACTGGTGTGGGATCAGACCAGCTCGGGTCAAGTTTCAGCAGGTCCTTGGTGACGAGAAGAAGGATCTGGGTTGGATCTACACATAGAAATAATTTTCTTAGCTAATGGACTCATTAATTGCTGATGAGGAGGAATTGGAAGTTAATTATCTGAATTTTACTCTATATAGTATGATTACAAATATTCTATTCTCAGTCCTTTGACTGTCTTGAAATATGGCAGCCCTTTAGCGTGTTAAGAAAAAGGTAAACTCTGTAAACAGTTGTCTCCAATTCCTTTCTTCTGTTCTCTCTTGAATCCATTCTGATTAACTCTTGTCAGGGTCCCCAGTGACCAAAGCTAAATCCAATGGTCAGTTCTTAGTTGTCATTCTCCTTGAACTCCCTAAGCATTTGGCTTGGCTGGTCACTCCCCCCTTCCTGGAATACTTTCTTCCCTTGGCTTCCAGGGCACCATATTCCCCCGGTTTTCTTGTTGCCCCTGCACATACCCCACCCTCACCTCCACTGCTCCTGTTCCTTCTTAGTGTTCTTAGTGTTCTCTCCTCAACTTCCTGACATTTTAACAATGGAGAATGCCAGGGCTTGGTCAAGGGACTTGGTCCTTTCTTTCTCTACATCCAATCCTTGGTGATCTGACCCAATGCTATGGTTTTGACAACCATTTCTCGGCCGAACCATTAAAAAAAAATCATCACTTTGTGGGTCAAAATGGCAGAATATCGGCATAGTCATATGGTTAAACCCAGTGATTCCCAAACGTTATTGCCTGTGAACTCCAGATATCTCCATCTACCTGTATATTGGGCTTGATCTTTTCTCTTGGATGTCAAGGAGGTATTATAAGCATGGCTTGACCAAAACCAAACTTGTGATAACCCCTTACCACTGCCCTGTCCCCTACCAAGACCTACTCCTCCTGCATTCTTGCTTATTTCAGTCAATGACAATTCTAGTTTTTAAACTTTTTAAAATGTCTATTTTTTTTTGACAGGGAGAGAGAGAGACACAGTGTAAGTGGGGAAGGGGCAGAGAGAGAGAGAGAGAGAGAGAGAGAGAGGGAGAGAGAGAATCTGAAGCAGGCTCTAGGCTTTGAGCTGTCAGCACAGAGTCTGAGGTGAGGCTCAAACTCACAAACCACAAGATCTTGACCTGAGGGGAAGTCGGGCACTTAACTGACCGAGCCACCCAGACGCCCCATTTTTTTCAAGTTCTTCAGCTAAAACTCCTCGGAGTTATTCTTGAGCCCTCCATTTCTCTGACAACCAACGTCCAGTCCACGTGCAAATCTTTTTGACTCTAACTTCCAAATATATCCAACCCCGGTATGCCTGGGTGGCTCAGTTAGTTAAATGTTCAACTCTTGATTTTGGCTCAGGTCATGATCTCATGGTTCATGAGGTCGAGCCTCAAATCAGGCTGAGTGTGGAGCATGCTTGGGATTCTCTCCCTCCTTCTCCCTTTCCTTCTCCCCTGCTCATGCATACTCAGACATGCGTGCACTCACTCTCTCTCTCAAAACAAATAAACATTTAAAAAATATATATTCACCCCTGCCAACATTGGCCATCTCCACTGCACGTTGGCTGAGCCATTATTATCTCTCATTTGGCTTGTGCAGTAACATCCTACCTAATATTCTTGCTTCTGTCCTTGCCCCCTAAAGCAGCCCAGGGACTCCCGTGAAAACGCAATTTAGATCATGTTCATCCTTTGTTCAGAAACTTTGACTTTGCTCAGAATAAAAGTCAGACTTCTTACAGTGGTCTCCCACTGTCTGTGTCATCCCTGGACTTAACTGTGGACTTCTCACTCTCACCTACTGCAGGTACACTGGCTCTTTTTCTGTAGACATGCTTCTGCCCCAGGGCCTTTGCACTGGCTAGTTTTTTCTGCCTGGAATGTTTCTCCCCTGATAGCTATATGGTTCCCTCCCTCATCTCCTTCCAGGCTTTGCTTAAATGTCACTTTTTCGTGAAGCTTTCCCTGACGACCAATTTCAAAAGTGCAGCCCTCCCCCCAACTTTCCTGCATTCATTTGGCACTTGTCAGTCTCCCCCACCGGGTAGAGGATTTCTCTCCATGTATCCCAACACCCAAAACAGTATTGGGATGTGGTGGCGTTCAATCCATTTTTGTTGGATAAGTAAGGAGGTACCAGGATCAAGCTGTCCGTGGGAGGGGGGATGTAGCCAGAAAACTTTCAGAGAACTATTTTTCTTAAGTCGACACAGAAGGAAGACAGGCCTGAAAGCAGCCACACAATTTCCGCCACACTACTATCCGCCAGTGTGTGCCAGGCTGTGTGCGAAGTGCCGTGGATACTGCCGTGGTACCTACGCTCCCGGACCTTCTGTTTAGTGGGGGAGACAAATATTCATCAGGTAGTTGCACAGACACGTGCACAGGGGGAGCTCAAACGAGTGGTGTGAGGGAGAGAGCCTCAGCGCAATGAGAACTTACTCAGGCGGATCTGGGAGGGCTTCTCGGAGGCGGCACTTGAGCCAGGACTGCTGGAGGGATACGCTCCTCTGAGCGCACTGATTGGTGCAGAGGTGGGCACGTGACTCTCCATAGGCCAGCGACTCTCGCCAGGCCACCGTCTTGGGGACGGTTCCCAAAAGGGCGTGGGAGACGGTGATCCTTTTTCTTCCAGGTAGCTGAGCTTTTGGCCGTGAGCCCAGCGCTGCTGGAGGCCACATCGCTGTGGTGTGAGGGGCCTGCCTGCTGGGGGAAAGAATCAAGAACCTCTGAGAAGGGAAGACGGGCCCGAAGGGGCTCTGACAGTGGGGGAGGCCCCTGATCCAGTGTCCTCCCGGTTCTTTCCCTGGGTCATATGAGCCTATCAACCCGTTCAGCGGTGTAAGGACTAGCAGTCAACCCAGGGTTTCTCTGCCCCTTGCATTGCGGGCATCCTGACCAATCCTCTCTATTCCGTAAGAGGAACACGCGGCTGGATGGTAGGGGTGAGTCCGAGAAGGAGAAGCCCAAGTCCACAAGTCTCACGCTCTCCCCTCCTCCTCAGTACTGGGGTCTCTCTCAGGAGGGCGGGGCCAGAGGAGCAAAGCGTCAGGGACTCCGTGGGGCGGGCCTTGTCCACGTCAAGGATCATGATACGGCTGAACCAGGTGGGGCCTCAGCTGTCTAGCGGGTGTCTCACCTTTTCTAAAGGGACAGTTAGGGGCTGGAGAAGAAAACTCTCCGGGTCCAAGATAAAGTAATGATCACCAAATGCTCTATCAGAAGCCCTTTTCCTTTCTTCTGTCTCACCGCAGGGGCTTCCTGGTATAAAATGCAAAAAGCTCATAGTGAAAAGTCGGTCTCTCTTTGTCCCCCGCAATGGTGAGTTCCTCCCTTTAGAGACAGTTTCCCGCATAGCCTTCCAGAGGACAAGCGAGTATATAAAGCTGAGTGCCCACGATTTCACACAAGTGGTTTCATGCCACACACACTGTTCCGTCCCTTACCCTTAGTACTTAATATATTTTAGATCTCGCTCCATATGCACACATGAAGTGGCCTCATTCTTCCTCATAACTGCAGAACATTCTGCTGAGCGGAGATAGTATAGGTGTTTATCTAGTTCCTAGCTAATGGATGTTTAGGTGTTTCCAATCTTCTGCTATCACTAAGGCTTTCTTGAATGTCCAGTATGATACATGCATTGTTGGGCCCGTGCACAGGGCTCCCTGTAGAGTAAATTTGGGGCATGTTTTCCCGTTAATTTTCATTTTATCTTTCTGTGGATTGGAAACACTCTCCTGGCCCAGAGAGAGGGCGTGATTAGGTGCAGGTCACAGAGTGAGTGAGGAACAAGCTAAGTCAGAATTAGAACTCAGATGCCTGGTTTCCTGGTCCAGCATCAGCCCTGCCCACCTCCATGTAGCCTCCCTGGGAAAGGGCAGGAGTGGACTGGGGGAGGGAAGGTGGTCACACCCCAAACTGTGGATAAGCAGGGGACCAAGGGAGGGGCCCCCCAAGGGTGTCTAGGATCTGGGGAAGAGGAGGCTGAATATGTAGGACCAAGAGTGAATTTAGGGGTGAAAACCGAAGGCAGGTGTCCACTCTCTCTTTCTTCCATTGTAACAGAATTTTAGCTGGGCTCGTGGCTGCCCACGATAAAAAAGCACATTTTCCAACTTCTCACTTGACTAGGCTCTGACTCCCAGGCTGTAAAGAGATGTGTCCGGGATAACCCCCAACAACCTTAGATAAAAGGTAAGTTATGCACCGATCGCCCCTCTTCTTCCTCATCCTGCTCTGCTGCCTGGAAGGCAGGTGCCTTCGGTATGGGTTGTGGGATGAAGGCCACGCCTTAGGGATGGTATTGAGGGTGCCTGGAAACAGCCTGGGTCCCTGACAACTTTGTGGAGTGGAGCTCTCCTAACAGCCTGGACCTCATGCCTCCAGACTTTTACCGGCAAGATTAAAAACCACTGTGCTTGGGGCGCCTGGGTGGCTCAGCTGATTAAGTGTCCGACTTCAGCTCAGATCATGATCTCATGGTTTGTAGTTTTGAACCCCACATCGGGCTCTGTGCTGACAGCTCGGAGCCTGGAGCCTGCTTAGAATTCTGTGTCTCTGTCTCTCTGCTCTTCCCTCACTCGACTCTATCTCGTTCTCAAAAATAAACATTAAAAAAAACTAAAAAATGATTTTTCTTAACCCAGGACTGTTCTGGGTTTCTTTCTTTCTTTTTAATGTTTTTACTTATTTTTGAGACAGAGAGAGACAGAGCATGAGCAGGGGAGGAGGAGAGAGAGAGGGAGACACAGAATCCGAAGCAGGCTCCAGGCTCTGAGCTGTCAGCACAGAGCCCGATGCGGGGCTCGAACTCACGGACTGTGAGATCATGACCTGAGCTGAAATTGGACGCCCAACTGACTGAGCCACCCAGGTGCCCCATGTTCTGGGTTTCTTAGTGCAGCTGAGTTGAGTCTTATCTGATACAAAAGGCCAGCATGTTGAGCACGTGGGGTTCTTACACTCGTGACTGAATTGTCCCAGGTTACTTGGGTTCCATCTGCTAGATCACCTGTCAGTGTGGTCGGTAGCATAAATGGAACTGTGGATGGGCCTGAGACATCAGGGAAGCTGGGTCCTCAGCTGGCCCTGCTGCTGTCATTAAGGTACATGGCTTTATGCAAAGAACTCTCTTTCCCAGGGTCCCTGTTTTCTCATATGGAAAATGAGAAGTTTGAGCAGGAAGTCTCTAAGAGCCCTTCCAGCTGTGATGATCATAGCTCTGGATAAGACACCCAACCTGGGTCCTTTTCCCTTCCCATCTCTGCCCCTGTAACTCCCCACATTTCACGGGCGCCTCCTGTGGGACTGTGCTAAGCTCTCTGAGGTCAGGATCTTGGTCTTTGTCATGTATACCCTTGTCTAGCTTCTAGAATAGGGCCTTGGGTATAATGGGTGTTCAGGACACATCTGTTGAATAGATGATCTTGTGGCTCAAGACAGATTGGAGACAGAGGGGCAGAGAAAGTTCCGACAATGATGAAAATCATGATGTGGGGTTCTTCCTGGCCTTGCGTGGTGGCCTCCTATGGAAACAGGGTGGACTCGCTGGGGTCCTCGTGTAAAGGAAGGAGTGTTGGCATTGGAGGCAGGCAGGC
Source organism: Felis catus (assembly GCF_018350175.1). NCBI lineage: Eukaryota > Metazoa > Chordata > Mammalia > Carnivora > Felidae > Felis > Felis catus. The sequence continues at coordinate 22,122,704 of NC_058381.1, read as the reverse complement.
TGCTTTGTCCCTCACCAGCTGGTGGCCTTTGGCACTTTGACAAACTTCTTTGAGCCTTAGATCTTTCTTTTTCCTGGGGGAATGTTATGCCTGCTCTTCAAATTGTCTGCCTCGAGGAAGGTACTCACATCAGCTCTTACTGTAGCCCGTGGCATGCAGGGGGGCTCGGGGAAAGTCCATTCCCTTCCCTCCTACACCCCAAAGTGTTCTTGCCACATCCTGTCGGGGCTGGGGCGGGGGCAAGGACCAGTGGGCTGCTTGCTTTCTCCAAGGGAGAGAGCACGAGTGACCCTGGAGTGAACTCTCCTGATGTGCTTTTGGATTCGGCACCTTCAGGTCTAGCCTTTTTGAGTTCATTCTATTACCCTGATCTCCTTCGTGCTTCAACATACCAGCAGACAGAAGAAGCTGCACTTGAGGCGACCTGAGCTCAAGATCACAGCCATGACGTTCATTTTGGGTCGTCCGCTTCCTCCTGTTAGATCATCTGCCTGAGTATCTGTCACCGGTGTGGGCGTGTGCAGGACCAGGCTGAGGTGCCACTGGCCAGGAGCAGGTGGGGTCGAGAATAAGTAGGCCTCGGGACAGCGGTGTGCACCAGGAATCTCAGGTCCCAGGATAAGGCCAGGGACTGAGCCCAGCAGTGGGGCAGAGTCTGGGGATGGAACAGGGACCAAGGACCAAGGAGGGACTTTGGAGGGAAGAACGAAGCACTCTTCAGTCATCACACGCCAGGTTCTAAAGTGTGAATAGAGGCTCACAGACCTCGGGCTGACATCCAGCCTGCTGTTTGCCAGTGGTGTGACTTGAATCTATCCCTTAACTCCTCTGAGCTCTTTCCTTGGGAAACCGGGAATAAAAGAATTCCCATGGCAGGCTTGTGAAGATTCATGAGATAGCACGCATCCTGGCATGTATCAGCGGGTACCATTCTTAACAGCTGTATTCTCTTCTCCTATGTACTCAGTAGGTAAGTATTATTGCCCCATTTCAGAGATGAGAAAACAAAGGCTCAGGAAGGCTAAGTTTTGGCTACAGCCATAGGCTGGAAAAAGACACAACAAGAATCTCATCCCAGATGTTCATGCACTGGGGACGCCCCCTACCCCAGTCTGCTTTGAGCTGGTGGAAGCTGGGAGAGAGAAGGGGGCTGAGGGCTGTGGTCCACACCCACCTTCCCCAGCAGCTGGTAGGTGGAGGCACAGCTGCACCCACACAGGGTTTCCCTGTCTGACCTTGTTGCTAATTTCAGTCTCTGCGGCTTGGTCCTCCTCAGTCACACCTTCCTGTGAAGTCCTCCAGTCCCCACCCCCCAACCACACCAAAGGCAGGGAGATATCACTGATACTGCACTGGGCAGGGCTTTGCCCAGGCCTTCTATTTCTTTCCTTTCGAGTACTTTATCCTCCTCATGTCACCCCTTCCACCCAAGAACTCTGTGAGCATCACTTTATTCTAGTGTGAACACCAAAAAGAGAAGGGACACAGTGGGTGAGCAGCTTACCCCCAGTTATACAGCAAGAAGGTCTCTGTAGGCAGTCAGCTCCTTAGTGGCCACCTTGAGCAGAAGGTGACAGAAAAAGGTAAAGACCCCAGCCCTACAAGGTTCCCATTCGTCTATGCTCCGTGTGTATCAGAATCTTTCTCTGTGGCTGGGAAATGCCCACCTTGGTTTTGCAGGAGGGATTTGGATCTTCCCAGGCATCTGAACCTTCCTCCATGCGCCTTCCCCTCTCCCTCACACTGCCCACTGATCGGCTCCCTCTACCACAGGGAAATCCCGGTCCCTGCCGCCTGGTCTCTGCTCCGCTCTGGACGACACCACGTTCTGTCATATCCATGATGGTCCACCATTCCCCTTTGCTGTCGGTAGCATTATTATCCTTATTCTAGAGAGGAAGACACTGAAGTTCAGAGAGGTCCCATGACTTGTCAAACATCACAACCCTGGTAAGGTGTACAGCTCAGCTCCAGAATCGGGTCTGTAGACCCCAAGCCCGGTACCCAAGCCCCTACGTGGGATGGGGTCAGCCATGCTTTCTTCCACTCTTCTGACAAACTGCTTTGCTTTTTCAAAAAAAATTTAAATGTATTATTTATTTTTGAGAGAGAGAGAGAGAGAGAGAGAGAGAGCAAACTGGGGAGGGGCACAGAGAGAGGGAGACACAGAATCTGAAGCAGACTCCAGGCTCTGAGCTGTCAGCACAGAGCCCGATGTGGGGCTCGAACTCATGAACCGTGAGATCATGACCTGAGCCAAAGTTGGATGCTTAACTGACTGAGCCACCCAGGTGCCCCCAAACTGCTTTTCTTAAGAACACAAGCGCCACAGTTGACTGTGGTAAATCAAGCACTGACTGTTCCAGGCATGGCTCTAGCTCCCTGAATCCTTATGTCACCCATAGTAGTAGGAGATACTGTCATTGGTTTATAGCCAGGGAGGCTGGGGTCCAGAGAGGCGAGGGACTTGTCCGTGGTTACATCTCATGGTTGGCAGAAGTGTGAACTTGACCCTGGAACAGAGAGCCCCAGTGCCCAAGGATGGGGCCACCTGCCTGGAAGGAAAAGCATGGATCTGAGAATGCCGTAGGTGTAGGTTTTAATCCTTTCTCTGCCTCTGTCAAGCTGGTGAAGGCTCTTACCGTGGGCTCCTAGGTGTATAAGATATTGTTGGGTTGTGTTCAGGCAAGAGAGGCATCCAGAGATAGAGCCTGTTATAGTCTGGTCCTGGGCACAGAGTAGGGACTCAGTCAACTGCCTTCCTTTCTTTTCTTTCTGGGCTTCAGCAAAGGCCCTCTGGCCTTAGACCCTGGGGAAGCATCTTGGGTTACAGCAAAGGGACATTCTGCTGGACTGGAAGCAGACTCCTTCTTGGGTGTTTCAGCTCCCTCAACCTTGCTCCGTGGGGCTGTGGGAGAGGCTATGGCTCATGGCTTCCTGAATTTCGTCTCCTTTCCAGCCTGAATTTACTCTCCTTCCTCTTCCTGCCCACCCTGGCATTCTCTCCCCACCTCTCTCTCAATCACACTGCCCGTACGTTTCCACCATGGAAAAGCCCCTCTGTTTAAACTCCTCTCTGCTTCCTGTGGTTATTTGGGCAGATTCTCTGAGTGGGCACATCTCTCTGAGTCACTGTCCCCTCCCCAGCTCCTATTGAGTCAGCAGTGGACTTCTCTTTGTCTTCTTCCTGTCCCCATGCCCCACCAAGGTGAGCTCCTCCCTGTCCACTCTGACCACCCTCCTCCTCCTTTGCCAGCTGCCTAGAGCCTCAGATAGAGGGCAGGGGTGAATTCCAAGCCCCCACTCTCTCTGAACAACTACTCGGAGCCAGGCACTGTGTTCAGCACTTTCCGTGCTCTGTCTTATCAACTCTCACAACGTCATGATGTGGTCATGATCAGTTAGCAATTGTTCCCTCTTAGAGGCTCAGGCAAATTAGGGAATTTGCCCCCAAATTATAGAACCAGCAAGTGGTAGAGGCAGGACTTAAACCCATGTCTGGCTGACTCCAGATCTCAGGCTCCTAAACATACTGCCCCAAGTAACATTCGGTTCTGAGGCAGACAGAAGGACAGACAAGAGTCCTTGAAGTTGTGAGAGTTCAAATGCCCCCTTGCTCATTCAACTTTTGGGGAAAATGTGGCTCCTTTGCACACACTTTGAGCCCCAAAGCAGCCCTGGAATTTCCCAGAGAGTGAAGAGGGCCACTGTGTGTGGGAAGGAGGAAGTGTGAATTTTCAGGGGCCTGAGGCTTTCTCAGAACTGAGAGCATCAAAGCCTGGAGTCCAGAGGTGCTGGGGAGGGTTTCTCAATGACTCGGAGGTCAATGATTTGGACTGGGCTGCTCGTTTCCTAGCAAACCTTCACTGCAGGCCATGTGTGGACCTGCTCTTTGCCATCCATGACCCCCAGCTAGCTGGAGAGACAGACTTGGCCACCAGCACTTGGCAGGGCTGGGTGACAAGGCTTATGATGCAGGCACTTATGATGCAAGGCTTAGGAAGCAGGCAGAGAAGGAACTCTGGTAGCTTCGAGGAAGGCTCTGAAGAAGATTAAGGACCTGCTGTCCCCGAAGGTCGGCAAATCTAGTGCAGCATAATGGAAGGTCAGAGGCTGCTGGGTTCAAATCTAGGCTCTGCCATGTCTGAGCTGGAAGATCTCCAGCAAGTTTTCTCTGAGCCTTATTTCTGCAATCTGTGAATTAAAAATAATGATCTATTTCACTGGAGTGTTATAGCTATTAGATAAGTTATAGTTATTAAATAAGGTGGTGTTGCAAAACACCAAAAGATATCAGATGCTACTCCCTGCCTCCATGCTGGCCTTGCCCCATCATCGAACAAATAGCTGCAGGAACCATCTCCACCAGCAGCCACGGGTGTTGTCAAAGTCAATGGCTTGACTCTCAGGTTAGACAGTATCTCTGGGCTATACCCTTGTTTTCTAATCACAGACAGTTTTAGATAAGAGACTGAGCATGACTTGGGGGCCACTTCCATATCTCCACTTAAAAACAAAGCAAAGAAAAACAAACAAACAAAAAATTGGGGTGTCACAAGTTCTGGGGAATGGGAACTTAAAAACCAAAAGATGTGATTCAACTCCAAAAGGGAGGTTTTGCAGAGAAGGGTTAAGAACCTAGAATTCTGGACCCAGACTATCTAGGTTCACTTCTTGGCTCCATAACACAGACGATGAATGAACTTGGACATCTTTTTTATAATGCCAGTCACCTTGTATTGGGTCTTAGAATCCTCAACTGTGGAATGGCCTTCTTAATAGTACCATCAGGATCTTCCTCCGGGGGAACACGTGGGGGATAAAGTGAGATAGGGTGGCAAGGAGCTGAGCACACAACCTGGCGTATAGAAAGCTCTCAATAAATGTAGCTGGTTCTTTTATTGCTGCTTGGAAACTGTAGCTTAACCTTAGAGAACGGCAGGGCATATGAGGACCCCTGGGGGGCTATCTAGATGCCTGGTTTTCACCTGGGACGCTCCAGAGTGTGGGGAAGAGCTCCAGGAGCCCCTTGTCACAGTCCAAAAAGAGGGAGAGGGAGAGGAGCCCGCCTCTCCTCCACCTCTACATCCATCTGTTTCGTAGTTTGGAGTTCCCTTTTTATTGACATATAGCTGACACCCAGTGTTACACTAATTTAAGGTATGCAATATAGTGATTCCACAACTCTATATGTTATACCATGCCCACCACAAGTGTTGCTACCACCCATCACCATACAATGCTCTCACCGTACCATTGACTATATTCCCTATGCTGTACCTGTCATCCCCATGACTGAGTCATTCCATAACTGGAAGCCTGTAGCTCCCACCCCCCTTTACAGTTTGAGGTTCCCTTTAAGAGTTGTATGGATAAAAGCGCAGGGAGGAAAGAAGTTGTGTTGGTCTAAAAAGTTTGAAATCTGCAGATTTGTCCCGGTGATTTCCAACTCCCCCCACTCCATGAGGACGTTTTGACGGTCTTTTCCCCATGGATACTTATCATATTGCTTCCATGATCCCATTGTACATAGATCCACATGATCTATGAGTTGAATCTCAGATCCACATAAACATACTCTGGAAGAATGCATGCTTGGAAACATGGTATCTGGGAAAAACCCTCAGATATGGACACTGCACAACACGTGTGTTCCTTGGAGCGTAAACACAGAAGCAAGTACCCACACAGAGATGCTCAGATACTCAGACACATATATGTATCTCGACGCACATAAGCACATGACACGCACACATGTACATGTATGCCCAGATTGGAATGAATTTTCTTTGAGGCCAGTTTGACCAGCTCTGTCTTTGGCAAAAAGAGAACTGGGATTTACAAAAAGGAAAATTACACCAATAATAGGGTACAAACACATTTTCACTAAATTGACACACACACACACAAAAAGGTGGCTGTGAGGGTTGGAATGATACACCCAATACTGAGAACGACTTTTCGTAAAACAGATGTATTTATGCATCGCTGCTAACAGACTACACTTACATTTCTTTTGGAGACATTTTGCCTATATGTTCCAGGAGTCATATTCACACCTCCTTTTCTTATAATTCCACTTCTAGGAAGTTAATCTAAAGAAAAACATCACAAGGTGAAAAGTGACTTACAGAAAAGTAGTCACAAACATTGTTCTTTAGGCAATAATGGTAGCTAGACAATACCTGTAATTAAAGATGTCAACTCTGTTTGAGGGAATATTTTTCAGTTATCACAATGGCAATTAGGGAGGCTCGGGGGCATTGCAGAAAATATTTCTGATAAAGCCAGTGAAAAAGGACAGCACAGAATTGGGTGTTTGCTGTCATTGGGGTGATATGATTTGTCCGTGAAGAGCTAAGCAATGCTAACTGAGAAAAGAACACTTCTTTGAGGGCTATAAGACTATTATTGATATGTTTGTGTGTGTGCGTGTGTGTACTTTAATGTTGTTGTAAACTGATTTCAATTCTAAGAGGTATCTATAATATAAAAGATAAACCCATTCTAGGCCAACCTGATAACTGCACTAGAGATTTAAGCCATTTATGGATAATGGAGACTTAGCAGCTCATATGTATGAGAAGCTCTATGTACAGACATGCCATATATAAGAGTGCCACATGTTTGTTTGTCTTCGTCTTTTTTTAAAAATTTATTTATTTATTTTAAGAAAGAGCACAAGCAGGGGAAGGGGAGAGAAGGGGGGCAGAGGATTCATAGTGGGCTCTGTGCTGAGAGCCTGATGTGGGGCTCAAATTCACGAACCGTGGGATCATGATCCAAGCCAAAGTCGGATGGCACCCAGGCACCCCTCATTTGACTTAGTCTTAAATGGCAAACTACAAAGTATCCATGGTACTTTACATGTCTCAGACTCTGCTCTGTTATTCTTCCAGTCCCTGAACTTGAGTGCTTAATCTCTGTTTAACACCAATGTCTGACCTTACACTAATCTTCCTGGATATGCAGATCTGTCTCCCAGGAGATAAGACTTGGTGGACAAAAATGTCTGGAATCAGGAGGGCTGGAGACTAAGTCCTTGATTCCGCACCATCTAGCTCTGTAAGCTCCAGCTACTATTGTTAGTATTCATCGGGAATATACTCTGTTGTGTGCTGTGGTGAATTCTTAATCCTTGCTTCTCAAATTTTAGGAGCACCAGAATCACCCAGGAAAACGGTAATACAGAGATTGTTGAGCCTCCCCCCAGAGTGGTAGAATTTTCAGTAGATCTGGGGAGGGGCCGAGAATTTGTATTTCCAAGAAGTTTCCAGGTGATGCCTAAGCTGTGGCCCGGTATTGACAACCACTGCTCCACTTCTATTGTTTCATTGCTCAAAATAACCTTGCTGATGAAGTACCTTAAATATCCCTCCCGCTAACTAAGGGGGCTGAGAACATGAATGTCTTGGCAAGTCATTTAATGGGCTTTGTTTCATTGCATCTAAGAGAGAGTCATCAGATTACCTCCTTTCCTTTCAAGGACTAAAGAATAGAATGGGTATGAAAGAGCCAATCCAGATAGTGGCCAGATTTGCTTTGATACATATACCAGCACACACACACTCCACACATATCCACACATACCCCCCCACCCCGCCCCACCATGTACACACAGGGACACAGAAGCACCCCCCACCTCCCAATACACACCCTCTTCTATTGTGGAGACCAGCTGCCTGCCTTCTCTTCAAATGTGAACCCTTTCCAGGTTCCAGGCCCCTGACTTTTCTTTTAGTTGGAGAGAATGAGTCAACTCAAACACAGCCTACCTGCATGGCTCCCGCGGTCACTTGGAGGGCTCAGCACAGTGACAGCATGCACTGCTAAGGACTCTGCAGATGCATCAGGCTTTGTGGCCTCAGGCTTAGCATTCAGTCCACTGTGCTGCCTGCATGAGCTGGGTGCCAGGAGCATGCAGATGAGCAAGAGGAAATGCTAGGTGTTTGATGAGGGCCTTGGCAACCTCCCCTTTCTTGTGGGAACCAGAGGGCAGGCTTGATTCAGCATCTCCGAGCTGAGCACATCCACCCCAAACCCTGTGATGTGGGGACGACAGGGACTCCGGAATCAGACGGGCCTGGGTTTGAATTTGGAGCTACTACTTCATAGCTGTGGGCCAGGATCTCTGTGCATCTCAGTTTTGTCATCTGTAGTCTGGGGTAAATGATGCTGACCTTCCCTGGGTACTTGTGAGGGTTCGGTGAGCTAGTACATGTAAGAGCGTAGCCTGGGGCCCGGCAGAATGTTTCCTGGAACTTGATGATATGGCTCAAAAGTTTGTATAGGAGGGTAAGAAAGTAAAAATAGCCAGAACACTTCTGGTTGAAGAATAAAAAGCAAACAACAAGCAAAAACAAAAACAAAGAGATGGGAGACTTGACTTTACCAGACACCATGACTTACTATGAGTTATAAGTCAATGCAGCGATTGACAAGTTGACCAAAGAAAGGAAACAAGAACCATATATATATGAAGCCATGGTCAGGTTCATACATTACATCAAAAGGGAAAGGAAAGACTGTTCAAAATTAGCTCTGGAAAAATGGCAATCCATATGGAAAAAAGATGAAACCAATCCATTACACCAGGTACAAAAATCAAGTCCAGATACTCGAATTTTTTTTTTTAACTTTTTAAAGTTCATATGTTTATTTTGAGAGAGAGAGAGAGAGAGAGAGAGAGAGAGAGAAGGCATGTGCACACACACACATGCACAAGTAGGGGAAGGGCAGAGAGAAGGAAGGAGAGAATCCCAAGCAGGTTCTGAGCCATCAACGCAGAGCCTGAGGTGGGGCTTGAACTCACAAACTGTGAGATCATGGCCTCAGCCAAGATCAAGGCTTAACCGACTGCACCACTCAGGCATCCCTAGTTGCTTAGATGTTTAAAAACGTTTAAAAAATTTGTAACAGAAAATTTAATAAAAATAATTTTTAAACTTTGGGGAAGGAAGAGATTTCTTAAACAGGACACAAAAATAAAATAAAAGATGGATAAATATTTCTGGATTAAAATTACGAGCCTTCATTCTTAAAAAGACAGCTTGAAAGTAAAACTACAGATTGGAGAATATATTGCAAGACACATACTAACAAAAGATTGATACCAGAGTGTGTCAAGAGCTCCTTTATATCTGAGGGAGACTCTATTCTTGTTTAAAATGATATGGAATATGGGAATGCAAGCTGGTGCAGCCACTCTGGAAAACAGTATGGAGGTTCCTCAAAAAACTAAAAATAGAACTACCCTACAACCCAGCAATTGCACTACTAGGCATTTATCCACGGGATACAGGTGTGCTGTTTTGAAGGGACACAGGCACCCCCGTGTTTATAGCGGCGCTATTAACAATAGCCAAAGTATGGAAAGAGCACAAAGGTCCATCGATGGATGGATGGATAAAGAAGATGTGGTATATATACGCAATGGAGTTATTACTCGGCAATCAAAAAGAATGAAATCTTGCCATTTGCAACTATGTGGGTGGAACTGGAGGGTATTATGCTAAGTGAAATTAGTTAGAGAAAGACAAATATCATATGACTTCATTCATATGAGGACTTTAAGAAACAAAACAGATGAACATAAGGGAAGTGACACAAAAATAATATAAAAACAGGGAAGGGGACAAAACATAAGAGACTCATAAGTATGGAGAACAAACTGAGGGTTACTGGAGGGGGTGTGGGAGGGGGGATGGGCTAAATAGTAAGGGGCACTAAGGAATCTACTCCTGAAATCATTGTTGCACTATATACTAACTAATTTGGATGCAAATTTAAAAAATAAAATAAAATAAAATAAAATAAAATAAAATAAAATAAAATAAAATAAAATAAAAAACAATGAAAGCCCATCAAAAAAAAATGATTTGGAATATATTCCCTACATCATTGGCTTTGTTTGGACTCAGCCATGTAACTTCCATGAACCAACAGAATGTGAGCAAGTATGACACCTGCTATATTCTAGCAGAAGCCTTAAAAGTGTTGCAAGTTTCTGCCCATCTGCTTTTTCCTGGACCCTCTGCCAGGAGAATGTCATGTCCTAAGTGAGAGCTATTCCTTCAGCCGGGGCCCAGGTGTGGGAAGACATAAACAAGGATCTGACCTGACCCACAGCTCAGAGAGGAGATTCGGTTGACCTATTGAGAGCAAAAAAGAAATGTTTCTTGTTATAAGCCACTGATATTTTGGGGATGCTTTTGTTATTGCAGCCAAAACTGACCATTACAGAAACTAGTACCTAGAAGTGGGGTACTGCACTCACCAAAGAATAAAGTGTTTGGCTTTAGGGCTGAGTGGCAAGTGGTGAAGAAATTATTATAGGGGACTAGAAGAAGCTATGTAAGCTGGTAATGAACTGTTTGGTAAAACGTCACATGTGGGAAGGTGGGAAACATACCTACGGAATTTATGGCTTTGGAAGAGGTTTTGAGACAGAATGTGGTTCGTGCGAGCTGGTTGTTACTAACTCCATTTTATAAGGTTCACGAAGGAGATGTCAGCAGAAAAGAACCGGTTTCTTTGCAAGCAGAGCTGAAAGGGAATCTAGAAAGTCTAGAAATTCTAGGGCTTCCAGAGTTGAAAGGGGCAATCATCCCTCATTTCCAATCTCTTCAGCATGAAATGTTCTCAAAATAGGACACAGCTTAAGAAGCTCTGGTTATGAATATTCAGCCTTTGAGGTTCAAGATCAAATCAAGGGTGTGACTTCTGGAAAAAAAACTGGATCTTACAAAACCTGATAGCGTCAAAGTAATTGACATCACAGCTAGAGAGAAAAAGAAAGGCATGGCCTCAAAGTGAATTGTGAGTTTGGCTGCTGATGTTCCAAAAAGTTTTTGAGAGAGTTATATTACCCAAAATGCTGCTGGTCTACACTAAATAAAACTGACTTTTCAGGCCATAAAATGATCTTGAGCCCCAGCACTCTACAGGCAGGAAGCAGGCTGATGGTATCGATATGAAAAACAAAATACCCAGAAGAAAAATAAAAAACAACAACAACACACAAAAAAAACAGGAACAGACAGTTCACAGAAGAGGAAACATCTATGGCTGATAGACAAATAAATGTTTAATCTCATTGTCGGTCAGGGAAATGCAAATCCATACAGAAAGTGATCTCGATGAAAAATAATCGGTTAGCAAAAACTGAACACTCAGATGATACCAGGTGTGGATGAGAGAATGTGGATCCATACGATCTCCCATACTTTGCTGGTGTTTGCAAGCAGCTACTTTAGAAGATGATTGGAACTATCTCCTAACAGTGAATATTCTAGACCAGCAATCCTACTTTTTTTGTATATGCTTTGTAGAAGTCTTGCATATACAAACATGTTCAGAGCTGCACTGTTTACAATGGCAAAAATCTGGAAAAAACTCAAATGCCCATTTGAAATGACCATTTGAAAGCAGATGAGTCAATAGGAGTATACTTAACCAGTGCAATTTTATACAGCAGTTAAAACAAATGCACTGCTGTGGCACTCAATAATGTGAACGTATGTTGACAAAATGCTATACAGCACAAAAGAAGTCTCTAAAATCTAAAAGTATGATACCTTTGCAGTAAGTACAATTAACCTATGTAAAAACATATACATTTTAGAAACCCATACAGATTAAAACTATGGAAAAGGGAAAGCGAGGGAATTTGGGGTGTTGGTTATGGTGGGTTGGAGGAGTCAAGGAGAGTAGAAGAGGGAAGATATGGTTGGAAGGAGGTTATTTACAAGGTGTTAGCTTTGTTTTGCATGGTGGTTCACATGGGTTTATGGCGTTATCAAAAAGAAGTGTTGAAAAAGACTCTTAACTATAGAGAACAAATTGATGGCTACCAGAGGGGAAGTGGGTAGGGGGATGGGTGGGTTTAAGAGGGGATTAAGAGCACTTAATCATGACGGGCACTGAGTAATGTATAGAATTGTTGAATCCCTATATTGTACACCGAAACTAATAGAACACTGTGTGTTAATTGTACTGGAATTAAAATAAAATTTTTTTAAAGAGTGAAAACTGGAAACAGACAAAAGTCCATCAACAGTAGAATGCACAGATTGTGTTACCGTAAGTAGAATACTATGTTGCAGAGAAAAGTAATGAACTACTGCATATATCATATGCGTGAGTCTCAAAAACATACAGTTGAGAAAAAGAAAAGTAAGTCATCTAAGAGAGTGCCCTGGGATTCCATTTATATAAAGTGCAAAACTGAAAAAGAAAAAAAAAGGATAGATAGATAGATAGATGATAGATAAAATCAATAAAGAGAATCAGGAGAGTGTTATAATTAATAATCAGAATAATGGTTACTTCTGGGGTTGAGGGAGAGGTGTGGTCAAGGAGAAGCCCATAGGGCTTTTAAGCCCCAATAATAAGGATCTAAACATGAAAAAAAAATGAAATTACTTCAAGAATCTGCATCCCAGGGGCCCCTGGGTGGCTTAGTCAGTTAAGCATCTGACTCTTGGTTTCAGTTCAGCTCATGATCCCAAGGTTCATGAGTTCAAACCCTGCATTGGGATTCTCTGTCTCCCTCTCTCTCTGCCCCTCCCCATCTCCATCTCTTTCTTTCTCTCTCTCAAAAACAAACAAACAAACAAACAAACAAACTTAAAAAAAAAGAATTTGCATCGCAGGGGGGAAAAAAGAAGTAAAATGTTAAAAAAGAAAAAGATTGTTTTGATTGCTATTTTAAAATCACAGACTATTAGAGTTAAAAGCATCCTCAGAAGTTGGTTTGTTCTCCTATTTTCCAAATGAGAGAACTGAGGCCAGAAGGGGGAGTGACCAATCTAAGTCACGCAATTCCTTAGTCCCTTGGCCCAGCCTGCTCCTCTGGTAACCCTCCTGTCTCGCACGCCCAAGCCACAGCTCCATCCTTCTGGACTCTCCCTGCCACGGAACCCCTCCCTCTGTCAGTTCTGCTGCTACAGCACACTTGGGTCCTTCCACTGAGCACCACCTCCCATCAGCAAAAGCTGCCAGAACCTCTTGCATGGACTTCTGCCATTCCCTCCTGGCTGGTCCTCCTACATTCTCTCTTGCTCTCCAAAAAAACCTGTTTTCCATAACACTCAGAGAAAAACCTTATTATTACATTTTTCAAGTCGGTTCCTCACCCTGACTAAATTTCTTGGCTGCCTTCCCAATGTACTTTGAATACAATTCAGACTCATCATGGCCTACCAGGCTTCACATGAGCTGTTCCCTGCCTTTCTCTGACTTCATTTCCTACCAATGTCCCCCAATACGTTTCATATGCCCCCCCTCACTGACTTTTCTTTCTGGAACACTCCAGGCTGGTCTCTGCGCATGGTAGACGTGGCCAGCACCCTGGTCACATCCCTCAGCTAGACATTCTACCTTCAGCGCCCGCCAGCTGACCTCAGCCACGCAAACCTGCTCCTCCTGTAAGCCTGGCTGGACAGAAGTGTCAGGGAGCAGCCCTCACCAGTGACAGGAGTTGGCGTGTAAATACCCCTGCTCCCTCGCTCCTGTGTGGCCTAGCTCAGGACCTTGCTTTGCGCTGTCTCCCACGGTATCCCCTGGAGATTGAGTTCCAGTCACCCACCGTGGAGCTGCCCTGATACCCTTTATTTAGTCTTCCCCTTCCTCATTTTATACCCTACTCCCTTAGTAGTCCTTCCTGCACCTCCCAAATAAACCACTGTCACTTAAATCTTTGTCTCAGGTCTTCTTCAGAGTGTGGTGTAAGCTAAGGCGCCATGTTGGGCCTCAGCACAAGACGCTCCCGGCCTAGCACATTTCACCCCTCTGTCTTCATATCTTCTTGTCATTCAGGTCTCAGCTCAGATGATAGTCTTTTCATCTCCACCCAGTCGTGTGCCTTTGTTATGTTTCTTCAATGACTTATCCTATTTGAAATTATCTTGTTTATATAATTAGCCTTGAAAATTATGTCTTTCCTGCAGGGTATTAACTCTACAAGGGCAAGTGCTATCTGGATCCTGGTTCCCAGGACATAGGAGAGTGTCTGACACCTAGTAGGCATCCTTTAAGTATTTGTTGACTTAGTTAAGGGATGTTTGTTGCTGGGAGGGACTGCATCATATACTGCATCAGGAGTAAGATTTACAGAGGCTGTTGGAGTATACGCATTTATAATTGAACAGCAATTGTTGGCACGTAAATGGATATTACAATTGTGTTTTTGAGTGGATGATTCTCTTTTGTGGGCTTAATCTGCTTCCAGCTACTTTAAAGAGCTCACTATTGCTCTGCTAATTACAAATCCCGATAAACTCTCCATTAAAGCATATCTTCTAAGTGCCTTCAACCTGATAATACTGGGATTAGAAGGAATTATGAATGGTTGAAGGTAGAAAACCATATTTACTTAATAACGATCTTAAATTCAACTCGCCTTTCCGATGCCTGTACCTGAACTAGCAAAGCCATAGTGCATTTACCTGCTTAACGACACAGGTCAGATGTTAGCAGGGGCTTGACCCTGGAAATGCGGATGCAGGGGCCACAAAGAATGCTCTGTGTGAAGTCCTTTAGAGAAAACTTGTCTTCTTTTGGGTGTTGACCCATCCTATGTCCACCTGGCATGAACCTGCTTTGACATGGGCCTCATCGGGCCCAACACTTTGCCGAGGGCATTCAGGTAGAGGCAAGCATGTGTGTGCTATTAATCTCTGTGAGCCTTGATTTCCTCATTTGTAAAATAGATTTATAATAATGATTCCATACCTTGTGAGGCTCAGAGTTACACATGGGTGTAAGGGACCAAGGAAGCCACAAATTGCCGTGAACATATAAAGACTATCATTGTGACTGGCACCCACTGCTTCCCGCTTAGAGAGAGTCCTGTGTACATGAGATATGTCTCAGTGGTCAGGTTGTAACTGTGTGGCCCCATGAAATGACTAGAATATGGAAGAAGGCAAAACTCAGGCATCTCGGGGTTGGGTCGAGACACTGTGGAAAAGGCAGGATTTTCAGATGCCTGGAAAGCCACAAGGAGCAGGGACAATGCCCTGAGAAGCTGGGGCTGCCAAGAGGGCCCCTGAGCCAGGGAGCAAGTGTGCGTGTGCATGGTTGTATGCATATGAGCACGTGATGGACCTGAATGACACGACTTAGGTTAGGTTAAGGTTAAGCTTAAGCTTAAGGTTAAAGTCTCCAGCTCCATCTGAGTATGGATCAGCTCCCTAGGTCACCTCCGCATTCGTTAGCAGTATCGCATGCACTGTGTTGAGCCAGGAGCTCAGCGTCCAGACAGGAAGGCAGGCTTGGGAATGAACAGCTTTGTTATAAGGCAGTGGGTGGAAGACAGGGGGGAGCCCACAGTGCCCGGGATCCAGAGAAGTGGAGCTTTGGGAAGAAGGGAGAAGGCCTGGCAGAGCAGGTGTGTTTGAACAAGAGTGGACACTTACCAGGGGGGTG
Source organism: Felis catus (assembly GCF_018350175.1). NCBI lineage: Eukaryota > Metazoa > Chordata > Mammalia > Carnivora > Felidae > Felis > Felis catus. The sequence continues at coordinate 22,107,275 of NC_058381.1, read as the reverse complement.
AAACAGGCATAGGGCTACTCCACTTAGAGAGGGGCTGAAGAGCAAAGACCAGGGTGGGGAATCCAGGGTAGGGGCATAGAGTATACATATGGGGATACAGTGGTATAGGTTGTGGCCAGATTAGGAGGAATGTTGCAGGATAAGTTTAGATGTCTGGGCAGCTCCTGAGGAGGGGTAATCTGTGCTGAGAAGCAGTGCAAAGTGCTGGTTCAGAATTGGAGTCCCACTGCCTGTGTTTGTATCCCACCTGCCTGATGACTAGCTGAGTAATCCTGGGCAGTTTCTCTGTGCCTCAGTTTCCCTATCTGTGAAATGGGGTATTGCCCTCTACTTCCAGGGTGTTGAGGAACAGTAAAAGGGCTAACACGTGTGAAGTGTTTAGAGAAGTGCCTGGCACACGGTAAAGTTAGCTATTAACCACCACCATTCCTCGAGGGCTAAGGGAACACCAGGGTTAAGGGATGAACAGAGGGCAAGGAGCCTCTGACCAAGTGTCTGACATCACAGCCATAGGGTTTGGAGGAAATCCAAGAAGGCCTGTCATAGAAGCCATGGCAAGAGGAAGCTTCTGGAAGGGTCAACACAGTCAAGGGTACCAAGAGGTCAGGCAAGACAAAGCCAACGGGGCCTTGCATTTAGCAAGAAGCAGGTCATGGGTGGCTAAAGTTGGCCACTGAAATTTCCGTGATGTCATAGGGTCAGAGTCCAATGTGTGGTGTAAGAAAAGGTGGGCGGAGAGGAACTGGAGCCGGGAGGGATGAAACATCACAGCTGTCTGGCTGGGGAAGGACGTAAGTGAGAGGCAGTAATGGTAGAGGGGCACGAGGCTTGGTAGTCATCTGTTTTGCCAAACACCCATTGTACCCAGCCATTGTCTCCTGCAGGGCTCATGACCTCTGATCAGCTAAGCAAGGGGAAGATTGGGATCCTTCTAGATAAGGACACTTAGGTTGGCAGAGATTAAGAGCGGCAGAGCTGGGACAAAAGCCAAGCTACCCATTTCCTCTCCCTTTTGAAGATGCTGGTAAGATTGTGTGCAAGAAGAGAACGGGCAAGAGGGCGTAGGGGGCTTAGTGCCATCTAGCTGCTTTATCACACCTGGATCTCAAAGGGCCCGTCCAGTGAAGGTGGCAAGGGGAAATGCTGACAGATCCCTTTCATGAGCACCTAGCATATGCTGGGTGCCCAACGTGTTCCATCTGGCCGAATCACATCACATCTGGGTAGAAGTCTTTGGTGGAGATTTCTAGCTCCAGCTGGAAATAGTGGGCAGGATGGACCTCAGATCAGCAGAAGGAATACTACCTATTTTCACATCTGCCCCTTCTGCCCAGTCCCTTTTATGCCATGTGAGATCTGGCTGCTGGCAGTAGTCCTTGTTTTTGACTCTGTTGCAGGGGAGTTGGGGCTGTGACTTGAAGGTAATGTGTCTCTCGGAACATGCTTGTGGGAAGTGAAGTACATGCTTCTGGCTCATTTGGGAAATGTCTTTACGTTGAGAACTTTGGAACAATAAAACCATAATGATATGATTTGGGAAAGTCACCTTCCAAACCTGGGTAGAGGAGACCCAGAGGGGGCTGGAGGAGATTCCAGGGGGTAAACCAACAGATGTCCATCCAACATGCTGCAGAAACACGACCAGAGGGCTGACGGGGACAGGGCAGCTTTCGTGGCATGCTTTCCGTGTGGTCCCTGCTGTTGCCATCTTGACATGCTTCGTTTTTGAACAAGGATCCCTTATTTTGCACTTGACCCCGCAAATGAGGTGACCTATGCTGGCCATGGGAACAGGTGGTGGGACACACAGACTGAGGACTTTGGCTACGTCTGGCAGGAAGCAGCCCTGACTTCAGATGCTCCCCATGTGAACTTGGCTCCTGAAATGCACCCACCTCTGACAAAGCTCAAAGAGCCAGCGGTGGTGGAGAAACAGGACTTGGCCAGTTTAAAATCGCCTCTTCAGAGCAGCTATGAAGGTGCCTCACACAAAGCAAGCAGGGAGGGAGGAAACACAGAGCGCTCCCCAAAACGACGATAGATGAGTCGGGCTCTGTGCTGGAGGCCTTTGCACACGGCTCCGTATTAACCTCCTAAGACAGAGCATAGTGAATCCAGCTTCAGAGATGATGCCTCAGAGCTTCAAGATGATTAGAATTGACCAGGTGCAGTAAATTGCAACCTGGATTAGAATTCAGGTGTCTGGACCCCATGTCCAGTGCTCTTTCCATCACAGTAGAGGATTGAGGTGGAGACGAGGAGACCTGGATGTCCGAGCTCTGCTGGCTAGCACGTCCGAGGCATGGCTCCCATTCTGAGGGATGAGGAGTCTGGGCTCAGGGCACAATCTGTCGTCAGTTCTGCTCACTCAGGAGCCCAGGGGGCCAGACCCGGTGATGGGAGCACCCCTGGGGGAGGGCCAGCTCTGAGCTGGCCTGGGTTCACAGGGCTCTGGGCACAGGATGTAGTGGGAATTGGGCGGTGGGCTGTGGTGAGGCCCGGGCTGTCCACTTGCCACCACAGGAAGAGAAAGGCTCCCCAGGGGGCTTTCCCAGCAGTTTATGGGTGTGTCACCTGAATCATGAGTGGCCTTGTTGGTTTTGGTGGGCATACTGTAGAGTCAAATTGCTGCCACTTCCTGTCCCTGCATCTTTGCACTGCAAGGTGGAAATGCTGGGGCATTTTTTCCACCATTCCCTGCAAAGTTGGCACTGTGCCCCGGCCTCCAGGTGGGCAGCGGGCTTTCCAGCATCTTAGGGGCCCTGATCATGCCCACCTTCTCTCTTTGGCCATAGTACAGCTCTTTGAACATGAGCACAAGGCCAGAAAATCACAGAGGAAGAGCCTGAACTGGCAGTTGAGAGGTGGGGCTGTCTTTGGGCCTCTGTCACTGAGTCCCCATGTAACATCTCACTTTTCTTTTCAGGGCCTCCAGATCCTCGTCCATAATGTGAGATGACCCACCCCAATTCTTCCTAGGAGCTCTCCCTGCTCTGTGGGGAATGGGGCCCAGAGGGAGAAGGGCAAAGGGGCTAACGTTCCACCAGGCGCCAGGCTATCTGTGGCGCACACCTGATCCATGCCAAGTCCTTGAATCCTCATGGGGACTTTGCAAGGTGGATATTTCTGATCCAGGATCAAACAGCTCAGGGACCACGAAACTGAGTCCACCACATGTTTACGATCCAAGCCCATGTCATGCCTCCCAGGCTTCTTTGAGCTTCTGACTTCTGGGTGCTTTCTACGTTCCAAATGAGGCATTTTAAATGTAGCCCATGACTCCTAGAGTCGGGGGTGGGGGGCGGTCTTAAAGGGCTCAGGGGCTAGCATTAGCCCAATGAGGCTCTGCTGCCCTGGTTCCTCACCAGAAGTCCCCCCCACCCCCACCCCAGCATAACAGGCTTGATCCAAAGACCAGTTCCACTGGGGGTGTTTGAGGGGGCTATTTGGGGGATGGGTGGGAGTCTGCCTGAACTTGGAGACTCAGAGAGCCATTAAATGCCAGACCAGAGGGGGTCTCAGTGGCCATCCAGGCTAGGGGCTTCGGATGGGGTGCAGCGGTGGGGCTGGATTGCCTGGGGAGGCATTTCGAGACCCTCCAGTTGACCTGGATTCAGAATACACCCCTCCCTCCCAAGCATGTGTCTTTTGATAAAAGCTTCCCAAACGACCCTATTATGAATCCCATTTGTGGGGAACGAGTCCTTGACTTAGGTCAGCATTCTCACTTTTTAGGTGAGGAAATTGAGGCCCAGAGAGAGGCAGTGACCCGCCCAAGGTCCCACAGAAAATGAGCAGCAGAGCCCAGAGACCTCATATCCTGATTGTCACATGGAGCCTCCTCACTTGTCACCCCTTCTGGGTTCGTTCAAACCTTCAGGCCTCCTGCCTTTTTCTGCTCCTTATTTCCTTTGGCCTCCAACAAAAGCCTTCAGTCCAAACCAAAAATCTGGCTGCACCTTTTTCCTGCACAAAAGACTGCTTAAGACCTTCTCCTGCCAATAGAGTCAAGTCCCAAGGCCCAAGTCTCATAAACAGGATCTTGTGGAACCAACCCCTACAGTCCTGCTGGCTTCCCTCCCAGCCATTCCCTGCAGCCTACATGGTTTCCCCCATGCTCTAGAAACACCAGCCTACACACTGGCTACCCATCGTTGTGAAGCAATTGTTCGTTTTCCCTTAAGAAATATGTCACATTTATTTTCATACAAGCCTATTACAGATATTATTATTATCCCGATTTGGGGGGGAGGCTCAAGGTTGAGCAACCTGAAAGAAGTCAGTCACACCAGCAGGAGCACAGAAGAGCTGGGAGTGGATACCGGGCATCTCCCCAGAACTCACTGCACCCATCCTGTCCACCCCCGCCTGGCAAACACTGCCTTCGCCCTCCCTGCCCCCGTTGAAATGCCGCACGGCACCCCAGCCGGACTGGGCGTGCACAGCCTGTGGCTTTTGCGTGATGGCAGTTGTAGCCTGTCTGTGCTGCTTACTGGTTTTCGTGTCTGTTTCCCTCTCTAGGCTCTAGTTCTGGCAGTCAGGTCTCCTCCCAAACCTGACTGCCTGCACAGGGGCTGACAGAGTGGGTCCTTGAAGATGTCTGCCCGACGAATGGATGAATGAATGAATGAATGAATGAACACATAAGGAACTGAGATGTGGCACCAAGGAGTAGTGCCAGCAGCACTGATGCAAACAGCCTGATGCCTATCCATGTGCGTGAGGCAGGAGACAGACAGTACGGGGTGGTACAAACACGCACAGCCCTGGGGCCGGAGCTCCCCACCCTCGCTCTGTCACTTGCTCAAACTGTGCAGCTCCTATAAGGCCCAGGGCCAACATTTCTCATCGCTGGCCGGGGTCGATGATACGGATAAGACCTCTCCTTCCTCCTTCAGCAAACAGTCACTGCACACGCGCCCTGTGTTGGGCACTGGGGCATCAAAGGCAGCCCGCAACGGAGGGACCCTGCCCTCCGGGAGCTTCCAGATATGGCAGGTGTGTGGACCGCCAGGCAGTTACGACAGTGAGAGTCGCCTACCCTGAGGAGCGAGCCCGGCTCACCCCGCGAGCTCAGGTGGGACAGCCGCAGGCAGTGAGCCAGGTGGAGACGGAACAGGCGGCCCAAGCAGCGGGGTGGTGAACCCCTGGCGTGTGTGCAGAACAGTGACAGTGCCGTGCAGCTGGCGCTCTGTCGGCCACATCGCGCAGGACTTTGTAAGCCGAGCCAAGACATCTGTACTCCCCCCCCCCCCCCCCCCCGGCACCGCGGTGCGAGCTCTTGTCAAGCCCAGGAGCTCAGTGGCTGTGGCTGCACGTTGAAAAGCCGGCGATCGTCCCCGCTGTGACATTCCTCGGGTCCCCAAGGTTCGCCTGTTGCTATGAGAGCAGTTCAATGTCTCCTTCACATTGTCACTGAGAAGGAGATAAGAGAGACTGCCTTAAAAGAAGGAAAGTGCTGGGTGTTAGAGAGCAATAGGGGACGAGGGGACCTAGGCAGAGTGTAAGAGGCACTGGAAAATACCAGGCAAGGCTGTGAGTTCCAAGGTATTTGGGTACTGGGGGGACCTTGCCTGGGCTGGCCTTGTGCTTGCTGACGTGAGGCTGGTGCAGGGCTGGGGCCAGAGGGGACGCTGTGCTCACGGGGTCGACCACAGCAAGCTTGCCTGGGTGTTGGGCAGCACTGATTAGAAGGGAAAGGGACTGGGGGAGCAGCCCTGGGTGGGGAGGTGGTGGCATTGCCGGGGTCATGTGATGAACCTCGGAGGGTCCAGGATTGAGGGGTGAAGAGGAGAGGAGGGCGGTTTTACTGAGCACCTTTCACTATGTGTCAGGCCCCGTGGGAAGGATTTCCACCTACGATGCAACTCACAGGACACTGTGCCTCTTTTGGAACATTTACCACAACTTACCACAATTCTCCATACCTGCCTCCCCGAGTGAGGCTCCCCGTGGGGCTCGGGGCCGGTGTCTGCCTTGTGTCCCCTGTGTCCCCAGGACCTAGTGTATAGTGGGTGCCTCACAATGGTTATGAATGATTCAACTTTCTTTTCTTTTCCTCTCCTCCTTCCTTTTTTCCCCCTCTTCCTTTCTTTCTCCCTTGTTCCAAGACCAGGTGAGAAATTTCGTTTGCTCCTTCAAATAGCACAAAGTTGGGTTAAGGTGTTTGGGGAGCCGGTCTTCAAAACAGTGGGGGGAGTTTGTACCCGTCCAGCTGGCAGTGGGTTTCATAAGGATGGAAAGAAGGCTCAGAAGTGTTAAGTTACTTGCCTGAGGCCACACAGCTAACAGGAGGTAGGGCGGAGATCTGACCCAGTTCTCTTAGAATCCACGGTATGCTTCCTCCCTAAGTGAGGCACTTGCGAGAGATCCACACCAGCTGAGCTCTGTCTGGTCTCTAACCATCCTCAGTCAATGGGCACCTATTTCACAAAAGATAACTGATAAGAAAGCCTTCCTGCAGGCACTTCCTGGTTGCAAGCTTCTAACTAAGAAAGGGTTGCACCTCTATGCCATGTTCCTCGGAGGGAATGATTAAGCCTTTCTGTGCCTCTTTTCCCACCCTGGGCTCGAGGTGGCCACAGGGAGGGGGAGGAGGGAAAGTAAGTTTCCGTCCCTTTCTTGAGTGGGCCAGGCAGCATGCCTGGGAGGAAGGGAAGAGGGAGGAATTTTCTGGGTGGCAAGGTAGCCTCTCTCCGGGCCCTAAGTGAGTGAGAGCCCCGGGATTACATGGTTACATTCAATACCTTTATCTCCCTTCTCCCCCAGGGAGACTACTAAAATGATGGGAGAGGAATCCAAAAGCATCATTCTGTAAGGACCAAGGGAATAAGAGAGCGGCAACTGTGGGTTAGTGATTTCTGCTACTTCAAGGGCATTTTGGGTGGCAGGATGGAGGGGAATTGATGGAGCAGAGCAGCCGTTAGCTGTGGTCCTTGCTGGAAATGTGTTCTCAGAGGCGGCCACGCATGGAGCTCAGATGAGCAGATGACCTCAGCATCTGCTGTCCCATCTCCACAACAAATTCTCAGTATGACCTTGGGCAAGTCTGTTTCCTCTTTCTGAGGCTCCTACTGGAGCCATACTGGACCCGTGATCCTTCTGGTGTCTGAATGTCCCGGAGGTTTTTTTTTTTTTTTTTTTCCTTCAACATGTAGAGGCACCAAGTTTTGATTCAGATTCTGGTATTTGCATTTTTTTCAAAAGCTGTCCCAGGAAGCTTTAAAAGTGCCTGCTGCAGATGGTCTTTGAGGGCCCATTCAATTCCAACTTGTCAGGACTCCCACCCAGGTGTTAGTTTGGAGAACACACTGGGCTGGGGTGGGAGACTCCCAGGGATATAAGACCTTCGGGGGAGTGATCCAGGAGGCTTTGAAGGAGGCCGAGTGCCCATCTGCTGGGGACGGCAGAGGCTCTATACAGGGACAGTGGCATTTGAAAAGGGCAGAAAGCCCACTGAGGGAGACCGTGAGGACGGCCCTGCAGGTAGAAGTCCCAGTAGGAGCAAGATCTTAGCAGTAGGGACATTTGTGGCATGTGGGGGAATTACAGATATTCAAATGTGGAGACAGCACGAGGAGCCATGAATGTCCAGGGGAGCACCTGCGCTCCATCCAAATGACAATGGGGAGCCACGCAGATCTCTGAGCTAGAGGGTGCACGAGCAAAGTATATCAGCCTCACCAGCCCTCTCTGGTCATTTAATGCACGTCGGCCTCATGGTTTTAATACATGGGTTCGGCCCCGCGACCTTTTCTGGAGCAACTACTATGTGCTGTTTGTGCCAAGCACTGCTCACGGTGTCTGGCATGACCTGGCCACTCTGTGGCTACACAGCCGCATCTCTCTCCTGCCACTTCCCTACTCAGTCCACTCTCCTTACCCCCACACCCTCAAGGAGTGTGGTCCCCCATGCCTCCCTGTCCTTACACAAGCCCCTTCCTCTGTTGGCACGCCCCTTCCTACTTCAGCCCTTCTGCAGGAGGCTCTGCGTGAAGAACATTCCCCTGGGTGGCCTTTTGGATGCCCTTGGGCAGTTCCTGGTCCTTCCCGTCCCCCTCCAGATGGCACATCCACTGCAGGCCTCACACTGTGTGGCTTTTACTTGTTAATCCGTGAGTCTAAGGGCAGCCAGGTCAAGATGAGGCACCGCCCGTTAGCGGTAGCTGTCGTTCCTGGGGCTCCCTGAGGATTTAGGGCAGAGCAAGCTGTTGAGGAGTGTTGAGTGATTGAAAAAATAGCAATGGCAACGATCTGGGCCAGGCACGTGACATAGCAGATTTACCTCTCATGGCACACCCTCGGGACGTGTGTCACTCTCTCCACCTTGCAGCGCACGTGTGACTTGGGATATGTGAGTTTGTGCAACTTCTCTCCTGCAGAACGGGGCTAAAACACAGGTATGCCTCAGCCCTGGCCCTCCTCTCCACCATGTCCCGGGCCAGCCGCTCCGGCCCGGGCCAGAAGGATGTGGGGTCAGAGAAGCCACAAACAGGCAACTTCCTTTCTCCTGTCTCCACTTCCCACTCAGCTGGGACAGCTCCTACTCATTTTCTCAAGATCCTTATCTGCTCCTGCACTCGGAGAAGTTTCCCCATACCTTGCACACTACCCAGGAGAGGTGGGGAAAGGAGTGTTCCATGTGGTCACTGGGCGTGAGTAAGCGTCTCTCCTCCCTGTGACTTCCCCGCCTCTGCACCAGGGGCTGGGAAACCCCACTCAGGTCATCGAATAAAAGCTCTGGGCCCCGCAGCATGGGCCAGGGAAGAGCTCTTAGCTTCACCAGACACATCGAGACCGCTGCAAGGAGGTCTGAGCCAGACCCCCCAGGATGAAGCTCATCACCGTGGCCCTGGTGTGCCTGCTGCTGGCTGGGATGTGGCTGCGCGAGGCGGACAGCAGGAGCAGTGAGTGTGGTTGGCGTCACTACGCTCCTCCTTGGGGAGGGTGCTCTGGGCTTGTGGGCAGGGCTCACCCTGAACTCAAGGCCTCTGTCTCCCCTCCTCCTGGAAGAATTCTTCCTGAAGAGGGTGAATGGAGGACTTGGATGTGGTAGGGGCAAGGGGCCAGAGGGAGAAGGTGTTTAGGCCAGCGCCACAGCTCAGCTGCCAGCCTCAGCCGAAGCAGGCCCTGCCTCATCCAGGGAGCTCTGAGGCTATTTAGGCAAGCCAGGAGGCCTGAGGCCCAGAGGAGGGACTGGGTCCTGCCTCTACCGGGGAACAGATAACAGGCAGAGTGTAAAGTCAGGACTGAGACTAGAACGGGTGGCTAGTCACTGTCGGGCAAGTGTTGGCCCAGTGACTCAGGCCAGTCACTTTACCTCTCAAACTCTGCGTTCCCTGCTGGCAAAATGGGATTGGTAATGCTTGCCCTCGGGGCTCTGGAAAGAAGACTGATCTAATTCCAGGCACCTGAAAAACGCTGCGTAGACAATGAAACGAGGAGGAAGGAGCCAGGATTGGAATTTGAGTCTCTTGGGGGGTGGGGGGTGGCAAAGAGTGTGTAAAGTGGCCGAGTTGGGGGTGGAGCCTGGACAGGGCTGAGGGCCTGGGTAAAGGGCATTCTAGAGAGGGGGTGGAGAGCATCTCAGTTCCTGAAAGCTCTTCCCTGGTCACCTCATCCGTTTGAACTCCTTGAACCATTCTTAGTCTTGACCGAAAGCCACAGACCACAGTTGTCCTGTGTGCACCAGGCTCACTGGGCCCCAAGAATATGGAGTCCTGAGCCCTTGAACCCAAATATTGGGCCAGAACCATACACTCATGGTGGGATGTCAGAACTGGAAGCTTCTTAAAAATCAGTCCAAAAAGTCCTATTTGACAGATGGGAAGTCTGGGGCCCAGATGGGGGCTCATCTTGGTCAAGGCCACACAGCTGGATTGGAGGGAGCTGGGATCTGAACCCCAATGTCCTGACCCTCTGCCTACCTACAGAACTAGGTGGCTGATGAGACAGCACTGCACTGGGCTGGATGTAGTCCCCAAGCCTGGGCCTGTCCCAAAATGTTTTGTTTGTTTGTTCGTTTGTTTGTTTCTAACCACTTGGATAAAAGGAACAACGTCCAGGTTAAGAAATAGATGCAAACCATTTTTTTGTGTGTTTTTCTTCCAGTGCACGTATCGTCCTCCAACTGTTGCTTCACGTTTGTGGAGAAGAAGATTTCCTCGCAGAGAATCCAGTGTTACAAAAACACCAGCTCCGCGTGCTCCCGCAGTAGTCTAATGTGAGTGGCCCTCCCTGGGTCAGTTCCTGACTCCCTCCTCCAGGGACCAGAAATCAGCCCACCTGGAATTAGAATGGCAGACGCTAGATGGCGATGCTCCACCAGATTCTGGTTTCTGAACCTGGAGCCAGGCCGCCAAGATCTAGGTGTGCAGAGCCCAGCATGGGCGCCAGGGGGAGCGCCGCGCTTCTTAGCAGGTGCCAGGAGGGATGCCCCTGCGCTCCCACAGTGACTTGGGTTTCTTGGAACTCCAAGGCGCCAAGTATTATATCCTGATATTTTATGTCCAGAAGAAGGGACTGCTTAAAAGCTCCAGGAATTACTGTGTAGTGGGAAAAGTGAGGGGGTCACAATTATTTCCTGCCTCGGGATTTGCCAACCTATAATCTTGGTTGACCTTGGGCGGGTAACTCTTCTGCACCTCATTGTCTGGGCACTCCTCTGCACTCCTTATCTGTGAAATGGAGTTAAGATGACAGTCGCATCATAGGGTCATTAGAAAGTTAGACTGAGGGGCGCCTGGGTGGCGCAGTCGGTTAAGCGTCCGACTTCAGCCAGGTCACGATCTCGGGGTCCGTGAGTTCGAGCCCCGCGTCGGGCTCTGGGCTGATGGCTCAGAGCCTGGAGCCTGTTTCCGATTCTGTGTTTCCCTCTCTCTGCCCCTCCCCCGTTCATGCTCTGTCTCTCTCTGTCCCAAAAATAAATAAACGTTGAAAAAAAAAATTAAAAAAAAAAAAAAAGAAAGTTAGACTGAGGTAGCTTACCCCCGCTTTTCAGTATCTAGAAAGCATTCACGTATATGATCTTGGCTAACCCTTTTGGGGCACCCATTTTCATTATCATGAACAGTGAAGTTCAGGGAAGTAGAGATATTTGTCTGAGGTCACCCAGATAATTAAAGTTAGAATTGGTCTATAGTTTGGTTGGACAACAGCCAAGTTAAAGAGGTGGGCAGGTTAGAAAAGAAACACACACACACACACACACACACACACACACACAGTGAATCTAAAGCAATGACTGAGGGTTCCAGATGGACACAGACACATGAAAAGTTGGATCGAGGGCCCTCATAGATAGTCTAGGATGGAAATTTCCATACTAGCTAATCCTCAGAGTGTCTGTAGCCCTTACCCCGCCCTAATACAACAAATCACACTCTCCAGAAAAGGGAGAAACTCAGTTGAATAAGCTCTTCCCGAGGTTTGGGAGTTCTTCCCAGTGTACAAGCCGCAGGTCTTATGCCACAATTTCATTTTACAGGCCCAGAGAGAGAAGCTTAGGGGAACCCAGCAGCAAGGAGGGGGAGATGGGACTTGTGTGTGGCACCCAGGGGGCAACTCAAGGTGATTGGGCTCCTCCTTTGTTCTTTTCCCACAGAATCAAGCTGAAGGGAGGCAGAGAGACCTGTGTCTTGCCGACAGCCCGATGGGTTAAGCAATCTTTAAAGTCCAAGAAACCATGCCTGCTAAAGTAAACACGAGTGGATTTCCTTCCATACTGGACTCTGAAGACCGCATGGCTTCACCTGTCTCCCGCCTCAGCCCCTGACCCTATGCCCGTCCTTCTGCCCAGCTTTGCAAGGTCGTAGAGGGTTCACTCAGTCTTAATAAGCTATGTTGTTGCACTTTATATATTTAAATGCTAGAATCTTCAATTCCTGCCTCCCTGGGCTTCTTGGATCCCACAGGGATTTCGGATGCAAACTTGATTGGCACTGAGAAGCTGGGGCCAGGAGCCAGGTGGGTGGGGGTGGGGAAGACTGGTTGGTGCCAGAAGAATTGACTTCTTATCAACAGAGACAATAAATGACTTGCATGTCTCAGCTGACTGCCTTTTCTTGGGGCGTGGGGGGAACATTAATTCAGGACAGTGATGTAGATTCTCTGCTTCCAGGTTTGGCGGGGGGGGGGGGGCGGGGAGGAAGGCACGGTGAAGCAGAAAATGGGAACTCAGGGTTGGGGTTCCCAAAGTCACAGCTGCCCTAGCTGGAGGGGATCTTGTGAGGTCATCCGCCTGTAAGATGTTGCTAGGCCCATTCTACAGATGAGGTGACTGAGGGTTGGAGAGGGACAGAGATAGGCCAGAGGATACAGAGCGAGTCAGGGTCAGGTCTGGTGGTAGAGCCTGGGGCTCCTGCCTCTCAGGCCAGAACGCTCCCGTGTGTCCCAAGATGGCAAGTGACGGCCTGACACAGCATGCAAGGTGGACACATAGGGGAAGCGGAGGCCCCGTCCCTGTCAAAGGGGTAATCACAGGCCCCGACTGGTGCAGTGTGGGACTCCGGGGAGAACAGCAAGGGAGGGGTGTGGCTTCTGGGTCTCAGGGTTGGCGCCCTTAAAGGAGTGGCCTTAGGGGAGTTCTCATGGCTGCTCTAAAAGAGGCCTCTCTCCTTTCCCTGGCAGCACAGTGTCTGTCTGGCCCACTCTTCTTAAACTGCCTCTTCCCTTCTGCCCCCACGACCGCCCTGCTTCCTCCCATCCTCTCTTGTAAGGACTACCGCAGGGCAGTAAGTTGCTCTCAGCTCTCCTTTGCCAACTCCCCCCAGCCCAGGGTCACAGGCCACCCACCCTGGCATGCCTCTGCCCTCTCTATGGCTCTTGAGGCCTTCGGCCCCTCCCTCCTGCCTTCAGAACAGACTCCAAACTCCGCCCGCCCGCCAGCCCCTTGATATTCCAATCCCTCTACAGCCCCGCCTCAACCTTCCTTTCTAAAGGACTCTACCTCTTCCGTCCCCGGAACCCCAAACTCCAGCCCCTCTCCCTTCCTTTCCATCCTGTGCTTCCTCTAGAAGAATCTTTGCCGTGACTGCGCCCTGGCATCCTTCAGGGTCGCTACCAACTAGGACCGGGTCATTTCGTTTTCCCCTGGAGGTCAGGTGCACGTAGTGTCTGTATTACTCTGAGGACCGCTTGGAGCGGGGAGGCATGGTGGCAGAGAGACCAGTTAGAAGCTGATGTTGGGGCCGGAGTAATTGTTCTAGAACATGCTGGGCTGCTGATCCAGGCCCTCTGCGACACTCCGATGAGCCCAGGTCGGCCAGCCACCAACCTCGCGAGGGCCTCCCCAGGTCGGCGCATTCCTCCAGCGCCCTCCGCCAGCCACATGAGCCTGGGAGCGCCCCCTACTGGTTGGAAGTGACGCTTCCCCAAGAAAACACCCTTAGGAGATTTTAAACAAAATGTGTTTTCTGCAACAAGACCACAATCTTACCAATGGCCTTCTCCTTTCTGCACTAACCTAGTTAGCTACACTTCACATTCGCAAGGTCTTCCCCTCCCCGGATCGCAGCAACCCAAGATCTGGAAGCCCATACAATGGCTGGGGAGTTAGGCAGAGACAGACCCACTGCTGGCAGCTTATAGGTCAGGGAACTGGGGCTTATGACCGGAAGCAGCTGGCTCAAGGCCTTGCTTTAAAAAAAGATCACCAATATTAAAAACAACCCCAAGGCCGGCAGTAATTCAAATAACATTAAATATTACTTAAGACCTGGTACTTTTTTTTTTTTTTTTTTTTTTTTTTTGCATCACAATATGGAAAGCACCCTGTTTGAAAATTACAGTAAAATTAGTCCAGGGTATAGCCGGGCAGGCTGGAGGTGAATAAATCGTCGTTTCTCACACTCTGGCTTGGTCTTAGTGTGGCTGGACGAGTTCAAGGCTTCAGGGCACGAGATTTTTGACTGAGCTGTTTCACATACTCCTGGACCCATTTCTCCTTCGGGTCAGCACAGATCTCCTTGGCCAGCTTCGTCCTGAAGCTGTGGATGCAGGAGGGCTGCACAGTTAGATCCAGAGAGGACTCACTGTGCTCTAAACCCTGCGTGGCCCACCTGCTCCAGGTGAGGGATCCTCCCCGGGACAGGAGGGAGGGGGGTGTGTGGAAAGAAGGGGACTCTGGAGGTAGTAGCTGTTCTTGGAGGCCCCGGAGAAGCTGGCCTGGCATCAGACAAAGCAACTGTGAGATTGCAAGCCCATTCGGGGATCGGGGGTGGGAGGGGGTGTGGGGGGGAAAACAGCCCTCTCTGGGCCTGTTTTCAGTGTAATCACAGTCTGGTAAAATCGTGCCCCCTGAGTATAAGATCCCGGGTTGGTCTGATGCCTGTCCTCTGGGGTGGCACTTCAGGTGCGGGGATGTGGGAATGAGGTGGGGTGGGGTGGGGTGGGGTCAGGGAGCGGGTGAGCAGCGTTTTTCTACCTACATGACAGCTGTCTGGGGACAGTGGCTGCTGGTGATTCGATAGGTCGTCAGCTTCGGCAAGGGGATCTTCTTATTGTTAAACGTGAAACAGCAAGGGAACAGGGCACTGAATGCACCTAGAGATAAAGTCACAAAGAAAAAGCCTTTTCGGAGGTGCTAGGTTTTTCTCAGCTTGAATAGGGGCAGGAAGCATCTTTGGGGACAGGAAAGGAAAGAGGCAGAAATGGATCTTATCCACTCCAGGTCCAGTGCTCCTGCCCGAAGCCCCAAGGTGGGGTGAGACCTGGACCATGTGGCTCAAGGTTCTCTCAGCTGTGTGGTGCAGACACGTCATTGCAGACAGGGGCAGGCCAGTGTGACAGGTCCTGGCTCTGGTGCTCCATGTGCCGAGTTTGCGAAGGTCTGCCAGGGTCAAAAAAAAGGCCCTGGATTTGGGGTGAACGGCTTAGGTTTTATCTTGGCTCTGCAATGGCTGGGGGTGGACGTGTAGGACCCTTCTGTCCCCAGCTTGGTCTTCAGCTTTCTGTCTTTAAAATTAGACGTTAAAGTGAAGCTCTGAGGATTCCCAGGGCTCTGATAGGCTCAGAAGTGGGACACTTTGGCTTTGGGCTTCCTAGGAGGAGAGGAAAAGGAAAAGAAGGAGAGAGGGCGGGAAGGAGGGAGAGAGGGGCTTACCTGGCTGGGCGAGCGCCTGGAGGCTGAAGGCGGCAGCTGCCAGCAGCAGGCACAGAAGCGCTGCGGAGACCCTCATGACCGCAGGGAGCTGGGGCGTGAGATCTGGAACTTTCTGGGCTGGTCTCAGCCTCTCTGCAATGCTGGTGGCCCTGCCTGCCTTTTATAAGGAAGCAGAGAGGGCAGGGGCCGCCAGAGGGACGACTGCCTGGGCCGCGCCATGGTCAAGTTGAGATGCAGGGCGCTCCTGAATCTGCTGAGCTGGGGGTTGGCTACCAGCGTTTTCCAGGAATTTCAAGAAGGAAGCTGTGGCTGCAGCAGGGCAGGTACTGTTTCCTTCCAGCTGCCCAGGCCACAGAGAGGAAGTGGGAAGACAGACGTGGTACCACTCTCCATAGTGAGTGCTCCCAGGAGCTGTTCCAGGGCCTGGCTTTCTCTGCAACCAGAGAAAGAGCGCCGTGTGAGGGCTCTGCATGGGCGATGTATCTAGTCCTGACGAGGTGTATACCGGTATCATCGTGCCCATTTACAGATGAAGATGCTGGGGTGCGGAGACATGAAGTAACTTGCCCCAAAGTCTTGTGGGAAGTGAGTGGCGGCACCAGAAGAGAGAGCTGGTCTGTTTACATATAATCACTGCCACTGAACTGCAGAAGTCTTCCTCCGGGCGGGTTTATGTGGAAGTCTCGTACTTGAGACCAATCAAAGCCAGCTTCTGATGGATGACAAGGGCTCCTCTTGTCACCTACTGGTGCCCCCTTCTGCCACTCAGGCCCAGAGAGATATGGCTTGAAGTCCACTGATTTGTCCAGGACCCCTGTTTTCAGGGAGGACTGTTGAGTTTCTAGAGCTGTTGCCAAGAAGGCGGTTGCAGAGTAGAACAAAGTGGGGTCCTTGCTTCTGGGCCTGGCTCCCCACTGCAGTGAGCTTCTGGCTGAGCTTGAGCTTGGGCGAACATCCCCGTGTGCACGGTGGGAGGGGGAATGGGCTTGGACTCTGGGAAAACACCTGCCAAGGGGCGTGGCCTGAGCCTTCTGTTCCCCATGCTTCTTCCCAGCTCCCAGACCTTACTTACTTTTTGGACCTGCCTGGAATGCTTTCCCCTAGGTTTTCTATTCTTGTGGGTCTTTCCACTCTAGCAAGTTGTTTTTCACTTGTGTGCAATGAGGGTAAAAGCATGGAAATAGAGAGCTAAGATTAGTGAAATAGAAAATCAAATCATATATACTGGAAAGGATTGATGGAGCTCAAAGTCGGTTCTTTGATGAACCTACAACGAAGCTAATGCTCTCCTGAGACTCACCATGAAAAAAAATACAAAAAAGTGGCACCTGAGTGGCTCAGTCTGTTGAGTGTCCAACTCTTGATTTTGGCTAAGGTCATTATCCCGGGGTTGTTGGATCGAATCCTAAGTCTGGCTCCACGTTGAGCGTGGAGACTGCTATAGATTCTCTCTCTCTCTCTCTCTCTCTCTCTCTCTCTCTCTCTCTCTCTCTCTCTCCTTCTCTCTCCCTTTCTCTCTGTCTGTCTCAAACATACATGCAAAAAGGCACAGATAGCCAGCAGAAGGAATAAAGGGAGAGGTGTCACCCTGGAGCCTGTAGACTCCAGAAGGAAAATTGGACCCTTATGCCAGAAATTTTAATTTAGATGAAATGGATGACTTCCTAAAAAATATAACTTACCAGACTGCCAAAAAAAAGAGTAATTCTAAAACTACTGAAAAAATGGAATCAGTCATTGAAAATCCTCCTACAAAACATCCTCTGGTTCCAAGGGCTTTCGTAACTAATTCCTTCAAGCATCCCATGGATTAATCTTTCACAATTTTGTTCCAGAGAATATCAAAAGAGTGTGCATTCCATCTCATGTTTTTTTTTTTAACTTAATGTTTATTTATTTTTGAAAGAGAGAGAGAGCGAGCAAGTGGGGAAGGGGCAAAAGGGAGGAAGACACAGAATCCAAAGCAGGCTATAGGCTGAACTGTGAGCACAGAGCCTGACATGGGGCTGGAACCCATAAGCTGTGAGATCATGACCTGAGCCACCCAGGCGCCCCCACTCCAACTCATGTTGTACATCTTACATAACTTTGACACAAAAATTTGTCAAGAACCACACGAGAAAGGAAACCTGTCCCCCGGACACACATTCCTTTCTGGTCCACCTTCTTCTCTGACCTGGGAAGCCAACCTATGTGGATCTCTAGAGTAGGACTTCAGGTCTGCCGTCTGTGGGCAGCGCTTGCGCACTAGGGAGCCCTTTGGGGCGTGAGAGAGGGAGTAGAGTAAGGTGAGGTCTGCTGCCTCTTCTGGGCCTCAGCATGGATGCAGTCCTCACTCAATGGCTTTCACTTCTCTCCAGGGGCTGGAGGGAGGGGGGCGCATACCCTGGCCTTTCCTCTTTGGGTTAAGGGTCAGTTCCTACACTGTTACTAGCCTCAGAGTACTAATGCACCCTTGTGGTTTCTCCACATTCAGCCCACATCTTGCTAAATAGCCTCTACTAATCCATCCCCAGATCACTCAAATTTAAGTGTTATCTATTCCTTATTAGGACCCTCACTGGCATAGGTTTGGACCCAGTACCAGAAATGGCTCCTGGAAATGGTCCTTCCACATGGGATTCTGGGATTGGGTCGCTCATATATTTTAGGAGCGTCTGTTGGCATCATGGTTGCTTAAATCATCACGGGTAAGGTTGTGTGGCAGACTGTGTTTCAATGAGCCCTGCGGGTGATTCTGGTGTGTACCCAAGTTTGGGAACCATGGAGTTACAGCACATCCCATAGCCATCTCTGATCTCTAGTGAAGCCACCAGAAAGCCTTGGCAAAAGAAGCATCCCAGGGCCTTCCCTGGGAGCAAGTAGATCCCTTTCAACAGATCCACTTCTCTGAGCCTTTGGACTCCTTCCTAACACCCCAGGGAAGTCTCAGAATTACAGATTAATTAACTGCAGCCTTCTTTGTAAGCCTAGACTCCAATCAACCAATCTGGCTGAGCATTAACATCATTTCCAGGTACTTGTGCTAACACATTAAATCCCTAATTTTCCGCAAGTACGCCTATGTCAATAAATTGGACGGAATGAGTCTTGTGTGTTCTTCTGCCATTAGTGACCACTCCTACACATGCACCCTGAACCCACAAATCGAGTGGGTGAAGGGACATCCAAACCCTCCTGACTGTAGGGACTCCTGTCTGTCCTTCCCTCTGCTTCGGGACATGATATCTCATAGGAGAGTGGGGTTAGGAGCCAGGGATCTGGAGTCAGCCAGTCATGGCTTCAAGTCCTATATCCACCATTGACTGGTTATGTGATTTGGAGTAAATCGCTTACCTCTCTGAGCCTCTAAGAGGAAACTGATGGTTAGTTATTACCTCACTTTGATGTCAGAGTTGAATAAGATAATCCATGGAAAGTGCTCATCACAGTGCCAACAACCTCCATTTCTAACTAGTGACCAAGTGATGCTCACGCCTCTGGTCTGGGGCCCATGCTGGGGAACCATGCTGTGATACATCTGAGTCTGGATCCCACTGGGAAGAGTGGGATCTGGGATGGCACAGGCTGGACAGTGCTGCTTCTTGAGCAGCAGAGACAAGGTGGGCACAGTTACCCCCCAGGAGCCCCAGGGCTGGAGAGGTAATCTGTGTTTTGGCCAGCAGGGATCAGTGGCAGTGGTTATGAGATCCCTAGATGTGAAATGGATGGGATGCTTACTAAGGGACTGCTTGACTTTAGGCAGAAAATTCTAAGTTTTATGGGCAGAAACCTAGTACAAGTCCCTGTATCCATGGGACTTGAATTCATGGCCTCTTGAAACCCAATACAAGTCTCTGTATTCATGGGACTTGAATTCATTGATTCATGGCATCTTACCCAGTTATCAAATCTAAACAGTTTCATAGACCTGAAATCTTCAGATCAGGAAGACCAGGAAGGGCCCTTGCAATGCTAGGCTGCAGGTGAAATACAAGACAGTTGATTAAATTTGAGTTTTACATAAACAGTGAGCAATTTTTTTAGTGTAACTATGCAATTGGCAGTATTTTTGCTAAATCTGGAAACTCAGAGGTCTATACTGTAAATCTTTGCTAAGCCTTCCCCAGAGGAGCCTACTGCCGTATAACCAGGGTGACTCTGCCCTAGGGAAAGAAATACTGAGACCTTCTGGGATTATTTGATGATGGCTCTAAATGGACGCTATTCTCTGGATACCTGAAAATTCACCCAGGCTCCCTGGTCAGAGTGGGAGCTTATGGAAACTCTATTGGCTTGGGGTTTCACTCAATGATGTTTAGAGCAGAAGTTCAGCTCCCTCTTTTCTAGCTCAATGATCTTTATACGATATAAGTTTCCCAGAACTTAGAATCCTGTAATTTTAGAATCATTTTCTTGTGTAGAGTCTTAGGACCCAAGCCTCCTGCAAGCAGTGTCCAGTAGCCCTGGGCAATCTTAGTGCCCTGCTGTCTTAGACTGGAACATGCTGGAGTTGGCTTCACTATGTCATGTTGTGATTTTCAGAGGTTTACCCATTGAAGTCTATTCTCATGGAATAACTTGTTGGGAAGCCTTGATCTGTCACAGCTTAAAGCTACAACTAGTCAAGGAAGCACCCTGTACTTATGCTTCCCCCTGTCCATCTCACTTTACTCTTCAAAGCTGTCAGGAGTATTGAGATAGTACAGTCTTTCCACTTTACAGAACGGATATTTGACTGCTAGAATGGCAGTCAATGGGAAGGGAGTGAGCCAGCACTAACTGGCACTCTTTGCCCCCCAGGCTGGTCTCTCCAGAGAAAGGCAAGCCTGCAGAGGAAGTGATTAGCACCCTTGTGGCACCAGAGGAGGGAAGTCCCTCCATCCCCCCGCAAACAGTGCAAAACCGCTTGCTTACTCCTTCCTTCACACCTCCTTCTCTCCTATCTCCACATTCACTTATAATATCCCATCCACCTGCAACATTATTCCTTCCATTTGGCCCCCAACAGGAATCATGTGAGGCCTGACTTAAATTGTGCTTCCAGCCCATACAAATTCCACATGGGACCAAACCTTGTTCTGAATGGATGCTTTACAGAAAACAGGACAAATCATAGAGGAACATTTTGATAAATGGACCGTATTAAAATTAGGAAGCTTATTTCATCAAAAGGCATATTTAAGGGAGTGGAAAGAAAAACCACAGATTATGAGAGGTGTTTCAATTTACACATCTGACAAAAGATTCCTATTAGGAATACAGAAGTTACTTCTATTAATTTATGATTAAAAAGACAGCCAATCTACAAATGGACAAAATCTAAATCTAAGCATTACCAAAAATGGACAAAAAGCATGGCCTGGGGTTCATGAAAGAAGACATCCAACAAATATTTGAATAGATGCTCAACCTCAGCAGTCATGAATATAATGAAATTTTAAACCACTACTATGTGGATTATGGGAAGTTATACTCATAATCAGAATGGCTAACTTAAAAAGAATTGACAGAAGTGTTGCAACACCAAATGTGGAGCAACTCTAGTCCTTATACATTGCTGGTGGGTGGGAGTGGATGTAAATTAGCACCATAGTTTTGGAAAATATTTGGCAGATTTGAAAAAGGTTTGGTGGGTGAGCATATATTCAACGTACACATATCCTATGATCTCTGTGTGTATTTCTATCAATCACCAATCATCTATTTATCTATCATCTACATTCTACCTCTGTATTTATCTACCTCTGTGTGTATCTATCTATCTATCTATCTATCTATCTATCATCTGTCATCTACCTGTAAATCCTAACATTTGCAACAATACTTCCAATTTCAGGCCAACACAACATGCTTTTTCCCCCTAGCTTTCTGACATTCCTATGTTTTGTCTATGGAAATTTCTCCAACAATAAGTGGCTTGACTTCTGTTATCTGCAATATATTTGCTTATTTTCTACACCCTTCTCTATGTCAACATTCTCCTAGTTATGTAGCTAACTTAGTCCCAATCTTGTTGGCCCTGAATTGTGGGCCACCTTCTTGGACCCAGTCCTACCAAATATGCTGGTCAAGTTCACGGTCTTGTCCGAGCCCTGGTCCCAAAGAGCACACTGGGCAAGTCCCTGATTCTGGTCCTAGCCCCAGCCCAGGTGAAAACCCCAACCAAATTTCCAGCTAAATGCCTGGCCCTGAGCCAGTGAACTTGTCTGTTGAGATCCAGCCATTGACCAAAGGAAAGGAGAACAAATACTGACTGTATGAAGCCATGACTCAATAAGACAGAGCCTTAGACGAGGACCTGTGTACAGATAGTTCATTTGGAAGTGATCAATGGAAAGGGATCAAGGATCCCAGGGATCAGGGCTGAGCAGGTGGCAGAGGTGGAGAAGGAGGAGAAGCCAACACAAGTATGCATAATCCAGGTCAGCATAGAGGATAGTGGGGACTGATTCCCCTGGGACTACCTGAGACGCCTATGGAATGGCTCCCAGAATCCACCACTGGAAAGAAGGGTGGCAGGAGTGTGTGAACTACTGCCTCCACTCTTCATTGGCAGTAGATTGTTACCCTGTGTTCCCTCTCCCACACTTCTGAGCCTTGGGTGAATGTGTAGGCTGAGCCAAATCCCAACCTGAGAAGGCACACAAAGAGGAGCCTGTGGGCAGAAAGCAAGAAGTGAGGAGGACACTGGCAGCATATGTGGAGAGACTGAAGTGAATCACAGCCTGAGGCAAGCTGTGACCTGAGGGTGAAATCAGAGGTGTGCCCAAGAGGATGGCCATCATCTTCAAGTGACCTCCCCAGTCCTCACTCCTAGTTGACAAGGGAATAAGTCGGGTTCACAGATACTAACCAATCACTATAAGGATGTGGATTTCCAAAGCACTAATGTTCAAGTTAGGCCGTGTAAAACATCAATAACTTAAATGAGATGACACATTACTTATGTGTTTATGTTTAATGTTGTGAACAAAATTCGTTGTAAGTTGAAATATGATGACACAGTCCTGGAGTGCAGCTAGCTGGGCAAAGCTCAGGGGAAACAAATGGATTGTGTTTTGATTGTGGCCTGGGTGTCATTCTAGGCTGTGTCTTCTTACATTGGAAATTGGATTTGTGGTCAGGCTATTTCATGAAACCCTGGTCCCAGACGTCATCAGCCAGCTTGTCCTTGAGGCTGTGGAAGAGAGGTGAGAAATGGATGGAGCTCTTGTGGCCAGAAGTGCTCCTCTCACCCAGCTGATACTCAGCTGCTTATTGTCCCTGGGCTTGACTGTGCTACCTTGGACTTTAGTGGAAAGCTGGTTTTTAGACAGGTGATATATCTGACTTGTAATAGGCTAGGCTCCTGGCTGGCTCAATGTTTGTTTTTTAAAATATATATACTTTAATGTTTATTTTTTTGAGAGACAGAGCATGAGTTGGGGAGGGGCAGAGAGAGAGAAGGAGACACAGAATCTGAAGCAGGCTCCAGGCTCTGAGCTGTCAGCACAGAGCCCGATGTGGGGCCTGAACTCACAGACTGCGAGATCATGACCTGAGCCGAAGTTGGATGCTTAACCAACTGAGCCACCCAGGTGCCCCTGGCTCAATGGTTTTAATCCTGGGTGCTTTACTTCCCCAATCTACCTTAGCTAACAGGCATGGCCAAGATTCCAAGAGACATGGAGGGGGCTTGTGAGGTCATCTGCCAGGTCCCCTCACTTTCTGCCTGTGAAACAGCACAACCTCCCATTTTGTATGGGGCATCTTAATGCCGGAGAGAGAGATCCAATTGTCCTAAGTGACATACAGTCAGGGTGAGTTCTGGGACCAGATCCCAAGTGCCATGCTTCCAAGTGTACTCAGATTGTCGTATCCCTCCACGTGATCACAAATTACAGGCCCTGCAGAGCTGGGTCAGTGGAACAATAGTCCTCTTTCCCTCAGGGAGCGGTCTGGTCTTTGTGCCTTACTATGGTGGGCCTCATGTCTGAAAATGGAGCCAGCCATGCTCACAAAGTACAAAACAATCTTGACACTAAGAGACTATTAAGGAAAGGAAGTCCCATGCCTTCAAACAGATGCTTGCAATTTTGGGAGATTGGGGCTGGAGATAGCTTAATTCTGTGTCTCAAGGGCACCAGCTGTCTCTAAATAGTTGCCTTATGAGATTGTAAGAGAAGGTCTATGTTCCAGGTCAAATGCTTTCCCTCTCCAACATTTAACATACCACTCCATCTTGCCCATTCTACCTAACCTCACCCCCACTCCCAGCCTGCTTCACCTCCCCTGTACCATTACAGTGGCCTGCCTGCCCTCAGGCCCTCCCTCACTTACTCCGACCCCATACTCAGATACCAGGTCATTCTTCCTCATGTGCATCTTGGAATGTGACACTGTCCTTCACTCCTATTTCCAAAACTTTTAGTGCATCTTGTTTTTCCAGAGTCCAGCCAGATGGGATTTCCCCCTCCATCCATTCTCTTCCTCCCCCTCTTGTACCAGCTCTGAAGAATCTTTTCATTTCCCATTGCATGCCATTCCCATTCAAGACCAGTCCTGTTGAAGATTTTTTAACGAAAAGCCTTGAAAGAGCTTCTAGGTTATAGACATCTAGTTTCCTCTAGTTTCACTACTAGGACAATAGTCTGGGTTTGAGGATTAATTAGATAAAAGTTGGGGTTATGGAGAAAAGTTTGAAGCAAGAGAGATACCAGACAAAAGGAGGTGTGATGAGAAAAGAAATGTGAAGGTGATGTTAGAGACTGGAGCCAAAGGCTGAAACACCCTGAACCTCAGTTGAATCTAAAATACTTCTTAGAGGATGGCCCCCAAACCCTAAATTGCCAGCCATTGCTGCCATTTTCTTCCTCCTAGCTAAATGTTACCCCATGAAAAATAAGACCAAGTTGTTTAGGGGCACCTGGGTGGCTCAGTCAGTTGAGCGTCCAACTTCGGCTCAGGTCATGATCTCACGGATCATGAGATCGAGCCCCGCGTCAGGTTCTGTGCTGACAGCTCAGAGCCTGGAGCCTACTTCAGATTCTGTGTGTCCCCCTCTCTCCGTCCCTCCCCTGCTTGTGCTCTCTCCTTCTCAAAACTAAATAAATAAACATTAAAAAAAGAACAAGTTTAAAGTCATATATTTTTTTCTTTGAAAATGCCATATAGTCATTCAATAACATTAATTTCAACAACACTACACAGCAGTACAGGAGCATTGACTTTCTAAGAATTCGGAAGTGTTTCACTCTGATGATCCATGGAAGGACCTGACAATACTGTAGGCAGGTTGGAGGGAGAACAATGACATCCTGCCATGAACTTGACTGAGTTCACAGGAAAGAAAACATGCCACCAGATTTTATACTTTACATTTGCTAACATTTATATCAGACAAAGTCAAAACATCAATAACTTAAATATAGTTAAATAATATTTAAGAAATGTGCTTTAAATTATTATACAAAGTGCTATTGTCGGGATTGTAAAAAAATAATATCACTCTGCCCTTGGGGAGGGTTGGGGGAAAATAAATAAGGTTTTCTTCAGGCTCTGTCTCTCCAGTCTGGGTATAAAGGTTCAAGGTTTCTGGGTTTGGGACTTTTGGTCCAGGCGCTTCATGAAATCCTGGACCCACTTCTGCTTGGGGTCAGCACAGATCTCTCTGGATGTTTTGGTCTTGAAGCTGTGGAGGGAAGAGAGGGCAGTTAGATGGAGCACCTTGAGGATTTTGTCCAGGAATGTGGCCTGTTGGACGCTAAACCTGAGCAGCTTTTTCTCTCTGGGTGAGGGGGCTGGATGGGGACAGGTGGGGGAGGAAAAGTCCTCAAAAGGAAACTGTGCTCTTGTCCCAGGGGAAGCCCTCAGGTTCCTGGCTGAAAGAACTTGGATGATCTGGCCAAGCTCCCAGAAGGTTAGCCTGGATAGAGTATGGATTCCCTCCCGTGAGCTCAGTTTCTCCATGGGGTAAAAGTTCCTTTGGATTAGATGGTATATTTATCTGACTCATTTGGACATGCATCCCGATATCTTTCCCTTGTATGTAACTCAGATAGAACTTTTGGTGGAGGGTTCCAGGGCATGATCTACTCACATCACAGCTTCCTGGGGACACTGGATGTTGGTGATCCTTGTGTAGCTCTCTAGCTTCTGCATAGGGATCTTCCCTTTGACCACACTGAAGCAGCAGGTAATTGGGATGGAAACTGAACCTGAAAAACATTTTGCAAAGAATGATACAGTTATAATGCATCATAAGCATTCATTTGCAAAGGCAGGTAGAGAAGCTAGGAAAAGCTAGCTAGGAAGCTAGGAAAAGCAGGTAGAGAAGACAAAACAAACATACAAGTTCCAATGAACACTGGGCACTCCCAAGTCCAGTGCCTTAGTTCACATTCCACAGATGAAATGGTGCCCAGGAGTCAGTTTCCTCTTTGGGAGTCTGGGGACCCTCATTGTTGACTTGGAATGGAGAAACCTCAAGTGACAAGACTAATCCGGTAGTGCCATTAGGAGGATCCACTGATCCAAAACCACTGACACCAAAAAGATAAGTTCTAAGAACTTGCTTCCCAGCTTTCTGTCCCCATGGGCTCTAAAGCCAACCTGGGTCACATGCTGAGAGGCCCCTGGGTCCTTATTATTCTTACATGGCTGGCTGTAATTCAAAATTTGAAACCCCAAGCACTAATTTTTTTCCTCTGCACTACTGCCTGAAATGTTCTTCACATCCACAATGAGAAATGGTCCTTCCTTCTGTGTCACATCCCCAAACAATGTAAGGGTCATTGAGGTAGTGGCTGCATTTAGTGTCTCTTCTCCAGCTGGTGTCAGGAAGGACCATGGGGACTGGCCTCAGTGGCCTGGGCATCTGGTTCTGGTTCTGGCTAATTGTGCCATGACAGCTCTTTTTATCTCTGCTGTTGGTTTCACTTTCTCCATCTCTGTAATGTAGGCTATGCAGCAAGCATGCTGGGATGGTAGTACCTACAACAGTTAAAATGGTAAGCCTTAGGAAGAGAGGGCCTTACCTGGCTGAGCAAGCACCTGGATGCTGAAGGTGGCCACTGTGAGCAGCAGGCACAGAAGCACTGCGGAGACCTTCATGGCAGAGGGAAGCACAGGAACTTGGGTGTGAGAGATGGAAGTTCCTGGGTTGGTTTCAGCCTCGCTGTTCCTCTGGACACCCTGCCTGTCTTTTATAGAGAGCAGAGTGTGTGGGCGGGGGCATGAAGTAAGACTTTGAATATGCTTAGTAGGCACCAGATCCTGGGGGTGATTTCCAAACGCTGGAAGAAGGAAGCTGAACAGTTTCTATCATTCACTTAGACTATGTGGAGTAGAGGTGAAAGGGTATGTCGTTGTACCAAGAGAAATACAGGAAGTGACCTCAATGGAATGTTAAGGAAATGGAAATGTTTGAAATGGAAAATGTTCTGTTGGAAAGGAAGAATAGAAGCTGAAGTCATAGTGAAGTGAAGACAATCAAAGATCTGGCCCTCTCTGGGGCCCAGGAGGCCTGAGACTGGGCTTTAAGTCTTTGGCTGTACTTTCCATCAGACTCAGGTCCCTGGCATCCTAAACTAGTCAAGCTCCTGTAGAACCCCACACAGGTAGCCTGATAGAACCCTGGCAGAATGGTGGAATCCGGGAAAATCTTCAAGTTTTGATGCCATGGAATCTTATGTTATGGGGCATGAGAATTGGACAGCACATACTGATCTTGTAGGGTGGTGTTTCCAAATATGTTATTTAGACACTAAAGTTTCTTTCCAGTGAAATCATAAGGAGAAACTCAATATTTCATGCAGGTAGAATGGGTCTGTTTGAGAAAGACCTTCAGTTCCCTTTGTTTACATACAGTGGGGTAGGGGTGGAGAGGGAAGGGAAGGAGCTAGGTTTGCAAACCACTGACCTCTTCTACTCGCCTCCCCTCATGTATCTGCCATTACGGTATCATGTGGAAATCCCACTGCCCTGAGACTCCCCTGTGCTCCTCCTCCCAAATCTCTGGCTACCACTGATCTTTATAATATCTCTATATGTTTATTTTTACAGAATGTCATACAGTTGGAACCATACAGTATGTAGTCTTTTCAGATTGGCTGCTTTCACTTAGAAATAGGCATTTAAGCTTCCCTTGTGTCTTTTCATGGTTCATTTCTTTTTATTGCTGAATAGTATTCTATCATATGTGTGTATCAGTTTATTTAACCATTCCTCTATTGAGGGACATCTTGGTTGCTTCCAGTTTGGGGTGATTATGAATAAAGCTGCTGTAAACATTCTTGTGCAGGCCTTTATGTGGACATAAATTTTCAAGTCATTTGGGTAAATATCTAGGAGTGTGATTGCTAGATGATATGGTAAGACTATGTCTAGCCTTGTAAGAAGCTGACAAAGGGTCTTCCAAAGTGGCTGTACAACGCATTGTTCATTCTCACTAGCAAAGAATGAGAATTCCTGTTTTCTGCATCTTCGCCAGCATTTGCTATTGTCAATATTTTGGATTTTAGCTACTCTCCTGGGTGGGTAGTTGTTTCTTATTGTCTTAATCTGCAATTCCCTAATGACATATGATGTTGAATATATTTCATATGCCAATTTTCTATTTGCATATTTTCTTTGGTGGGTGTCTCTGATGAGGCCTGTCACTATTTTTAAATTGGGTTGTTTGTTTTCTCATTATTGAGTTTTAAGTGTTCTTTGTATGTTTTGGACACAAGCCCTTTAACAGATGTGTATTTCACAAAGGTTTTCTCACAGTCTATGGTTTGTCTTCTCCTAATGGTGTCTTTCATGCAGGATAAGTTTTTCATTGTAATGAAGTCCAACTTATTAATTTATTAATTTCATGGATCAGGCTTTTCGTGTTGTGTCTACAGAGTCATCACCAAACCCAAAGTCATCTCAATTTTTTACTATGTTATCTTCTAGAATTTCATAGATTTGAATTTTACATTGAGGACTATGATCCATTTTGAGTTACTTTTTGTGAAAGGTATAAGATCTGTATCTATATTCTTCTTATTTTATTTTATTTTATTTTATTTTATTTTATTTTATTTTGCATGTGGATGACAAGAACCATTTGTTGAAAAGATTTCCTTTTCTATTGAATTATCTTTGCTTCTTCAATATTGATTCTTCCTATCCATGAACATAGGATCTCTATTTACTTAGTTCTTTAATCTTTCATTAAAATTATTGTAGTTTTCCACATATTGATATTATACATATTTTCTTAGATTCATTCTAATGTACTTTATATTTTAGTCCTAATATATATAGTATTGTGCTATTAATTTCAAGTTGAAATTGTTGTTGGTATGTGGAAAAATAATTGAATTTTATGTATTAACTTGGTAGCTTGATACCTTGCTATAATTGCTTTTTTGTGCAGGAGGTATGTGCGTGTGTGTGTGTGTGTGTTTCTTTTCCTACATGGACAATTATGTCTTTTACAAACAAAGACCTTTTTTTCCCAATTTCTTCTCAATTTGTATACCTGTTTATTTTCTTGTCTTATTGCATTAGCTAGGACTTCCAGTATTTTGAATAAGAGTGGTTAGAGGGAACATCCTCGCCTTGTTCCCAGTCTTAGGGGAAAAGCATTTTTTCATGATTAAGAATATCATTTCATTGTTTCTACATCAGTAAATATGATGTTAGCTGTAGGCCTGTTGTAGATGGTCTTTATTAAGTTGAGGACACATCTCTTTATTCCTAGTTTGCTGAAAGTTTTTTCATGAATGGGTGTTGGATTTTGTCAAATGCTTTCTATTGGTATCATCATATTGATATCTTTGTGTACTTGGAGTAAACCCCACTTGATTATGTTGTGTAATTCTTTTCATACATTGTTGAATTCTATTTGTTAATATTTTGTGGAGTATTTTGTATCTATGTTCATAAGATGGTCTATAGTTTTCTTTTGGTTCTTCAGGGATGGCAGGATTTTGATCACTTTGGGGACAGTCCCCCTGCCAGATATACCATGTATCACTGATCTCTATGGGGCTGTGTAGGCTAACAGGTCAAATTTGCTTATATTTTTAATTTGGAAATAAAATCATTGTCTTACAAAATACCCTGAAGACCTCATTTTTAATTTCTCCTCTGAGCAGTCTTCGTATGGAAAATGCATCTATAAACAAATGACAGAAATAATGGTGGAAATCATAGTTCTTGGGAATCAAAAAGGAATAATCAAATGAATAGAAAGAAATGGCATGTCCTGAGTCTAATCCTGATTTAGCCAATAACTAGCTAATGACTTGACCAATGTGACCATGAACTAATCTTGACTCTGAGGTTCATTGTCCTCATCTATAAAGTATGGATTTTTGAAAAGTTCAGGGATGGTAAATAGTTTTCAATCATGTATTAACCTGATGGATTTATGGTAGGTGACCAGAAAGGTTTGTTGGGAAAACAAATAAACAATAAGCCTTCATTTGAGTATTGAATGTAAAGTCATGATTGATTATTGATGTCTGCCATGGGTACAACAGTGGGGATTGGTACTTCCCATGTAACATAGTTTCTTTTCTAGGGTTAAATCATATTTAAGCTCTTCTGTAACTTAATTTATGTATGATTATCTGCAAATGATCCAATCAGAAACCAGAGAGGCTGGGATGCCAGGAACTTGCAGACAAGTGTTTTCAGCTGTCAGCCCTAGGAAAGACAGTACAGCATGGTAGTTAAAAGTCTGGATTTAGATACTAGGATTACTAGTTAATATCTATGTCAGAGAAGGCACAAGTCATCTAATTTCTTTGTATTTCAAATTATTTACCTATTCTTTGTTTTTCTTATATGGAAATGAAGTTTATTGAGAATATTAAACTACCTAACACTGAAAATTTACTTTGCAGAGTGAGTGGCGTATGGTAATACGTGCAATAAGGTAGCCATTAGCAATAGTCAAATAAAATGAGTGTTCTGTCTAGAACAAGCTAGAAAGGAACTCAAAATGTAGTTCTTGGTCTTTTGTACCAGTTCCCTCCAAAACCATTTCCAAACAAAGATATGTGATAAAGACAGGCCTCCCGAAATGCCTACACTTTAGATGAAGAAAGAAGAAGAGTCTCCTGGAAACAGAGAAGTGACGTCCTGCCATGAACCAGAAGAATGGAATGTTGTGGGGTCTCAGAAGAGATGGAGGTCAGATCCCAGTGTTGATATGCCAAAGAGCAGCAGGCTCCTAATTCTACAGGGAGTTCAGAGTTCTTAGCTGGCAAGTCACTCTGATTATGCAATTTCCCTTTCTTGCTTTGTTTTTAAACTGAAATCAAGAAATCCAAACATAAAAAAGTTAAAACGAAACTTTAGCCCATGCAAGTTCATGTCTGTCCAGCAGCCTGGCTGTTTCGTTCAAGGAAGTGGTCATTCTGCCTCTTCCCTTTCCCTTCTCCACAGTGCTTTCCCAGCAAACAAATTCTTGAAGCAGTTTTGACAACCCACCTACAGGTCAGTGGCTGCAAAGGGGAGCTTGAGATCAGAAACCTGTGAGTAGCAGACAGGAAATGAGTATCCTGGTATGGAAATAGATCTGAATTTTTAGGTGGTTCTCAAGGGATGCAATGGGAATGGGAGAGCATGCGGGAATCAGAATTGCTGTATTCATTTTCCAGTTCAGTCTCCAGTGTCCTCAGTGGTCACACAATTATAGATTGCATTGGAAAGAGACATTTGCATTTAATTTCACTAATCTTTTCACTTCACAAATGAGGGAAAGAATTATGGAAGTGAAATGATTTGTCATGGATTGTACAGCGACTACATGACAAACCAAGACTGGTCAGTGGTCATGTCTGAACGAAAACCATTTTGAAATTCAAAGTTAGGAGACAAAGACCAGGTAGAAGACTGCAGTGAGGTGCTCCAAAACCCCAGGGACCATCTAATGTCCTAGTGCCCAGATCCACCTATAATATCAGGATTCTCTGGGCAATTATTGGTAAGATATGCCTTAACCACTTCAGTATAATGAGTGAGAATCTTTGGAGATGATGTCTTGGATTCTGTTTTTGAAGTGCGCTGAGTGATTTTTAATCAAATCCATTAACCTAGTTCAAATGTCTCATTTACAGGTGTATAAACTGAGGCACAGGGTAGGAAAATGATGTGCCCAGAGTCACTTGGAAAATTTAGTTAAGAACTGATACCAGAATTCAGAGATGCAGGCACCATGCTTAGTTATGCACTGGGCCTCTTTGGTCCCTGGTACAGGTGGGGTCTCAGTCTAGTGGAGGTCCCCAGATTTCCAATGTTTTGTGTCTGTAAGTCTGTTTTGCAGGGAGAAACGATTATGGGCCCAGCTGGAATGTACATGATTTCAAGGAGGATTACTTGATGGGTCTTAATAGGAACAGCATGAACAGATTCTATGTGGGCTCGAGGATATGTAGCTTATGCCACCAAGCCCTTAACCATCATTCCCACTCAATGCTTAAGATTTTCTTGGCACAGGGGATCTCTGAGACTCAACAAACTAGTAATGTCTATTCCTGTCCTTTATAACTCCATGCAATCGATGGGATTTTAGGATAAACTCCTGAATGGTGTTTGGGGCTATGGGCTGGATGTGAGAAAGAGAGGTAAGCAGGGTCACTGGACTCAATGTGAGGGCAAGACTGTGCTATTATGGCAACTAGAACATTGTCTTAATAATAGTGAGCTGTTCAGTTGTTCCTGGGTCTTTGCTGGGAGCCACTGGGATGTGGATTAAAGTCTCTGAGCCTGCTCTGCCGGTTATGTGGGGGCATTTGTTGTGATCTGTGCTTCCTGGCTGGGTTGGTAGTGTGGACTCTAGGTGCTGCCTCACCCTACTCTGTCCCTGCTGGAACAGTGTGGTATAGCACAGCACAGCACAACATCACATGGGGTGCCTCTTACCCAGCTTCCGGGGGTTCCTTCACTAATAAGTGAGTGGAGGGCTTTGGTACTGCTCTAGTCTTTCCTCACTCGGGCTGTCGGAGTCTTTGTCACCAGGAATACCCTGGTCACTGTGGCAGGTCAGAGACATGGGGATTCTTGTAATAGCTCTAAAGGCCTCTGCCTTAAGTGACACATGTCACTTCTGCTTATATTTTATTGATCAAAGTGGGTCATACAGCTTGCCTGTCTTCGAGATGGCATGGAAAGCTAATCCTACCATGTGACAGAAGAATAAGAACTGAAAATTTCAAGGGATGTCTCTAGTCACTACCACCTGCTCCGTGGTATCTACCTCAGTTCATTAACTGTTAAACTTTGTAAAGAAGTGACTGTTCTATGTGACATTCTTTGATTAAACGATTTCTTTTACTTCACATTCAAAATAGTCCACTCTTTTTAATTTTTTAAATTTTAAGTTGGAACAGACTGGTGAATGTAAATAGTTTCATCATCTACAGTGCACCTCTTGGCATTCTAAATCAAACATGATGTATTATTTTTGTTCTCCTTCCGTAAGTGACTTTTATCTAAATGTCAGGGAACTGTACCAATGACTGCCACACAAGGTTATCCACATCAACTCAGTAAAGTGGGAAATTATGATAGAGCCCTTAACGGATACAGGTGTTAATTGGCCCTTAGAGCAATATTTTTATTTCATTATTTATGAAGATCACAATTAAACTCATGAAGGCTAAGAACCTCTACATTAGTAACTATGAAGCACTGTGAAGGAGCCTTTGTGCTATTAAATGTTCCACCTCACATACAAAACAGTCGCCGTTTTGTTTTATTAGTGTTTTTTTTTTAAGTGGGACCGTGTAGTCTACCTAATTTAATATTATATTATACCCCGTAACATTCTGGACCAAACGTGTTTTATGATCTTTATGTCAAAAATAACAACTAGTTTTTATTCTAGCTTAAAAAAAAAAAGAATGCATAACGTTAAGTCAATTGTAGAAACTTCAGGTCAGTATGATACACACTAATGTATTCCACCATATGAATGAACTGAAAACGTAAAACCTCCCTCTCAAGGCACCTGCCAACACGGGTGATTGGCAGCGGGCGGATGTGATGTCAGCACCGTCCCGGAAGTGCACGTGCACACGCCCACCTGTAGCAGCAATGCTGGCCACCTTCCAGGCTACGGATCGCCAATAAGAAATTGTTCGTGCAATTTGCAGCTGCCACGTGTTCAAGTTTGGCTTCATGGTTTTTAATTCAATTGTTTTCCCTATTCTGATCTCCAAGGTGGTTCTCGTCATACAGAATCGGAGGGTTCTGTTGAAACTCTTGTTTGCTAACCAGGGGCTGCTGCCATCCGCGGGAATACCGTGCTTCCTCCAGAAGCTGCCCTTGAAATTCAGGTCTCTCATTTGTGGATGGTAGCACACTTCTTCACTCGTCTGCAACATTGCCAGGACTTGTAACATCTAAGAACGACTTCTGGCATGTTTCCCAGGTCCAGACGCTGGCATTTTCCCCACCTCAGAACAAAACACTGAAGGACTTTTAGTGATTTTTAATGATTGCACTCTTTTTTGTAGGAAACATAAAAAATATACAGAAGTGCCTAAAAATGAGGACGAAACGTACCTGCATTTAGGGTGACCATCTTGTCCTGGTTTGGCCTAGAATTTCTCGTTTTTAGCACTACAAGTCCAGTATCCCTGGAAACCCCTCAGTGTCGTCTCAGTCATGACAGCTGGTCACCCTATTTGAATTTTAAATACGGAGATTGAACTTGAGCTGATATTTTTATTTTATTCCTCTTTTTTCTCTTAATTTCACTGCATGTACATATACATATGTAAACATATATGTATATATGTGTTTTTGTATATCTACACATACATATACCCATATATCCATATACACATATATAGACATAATGCACACATGATGATATTCACAGCTTAATTCACTTAACATTGGTCATATACTCTTTCAAATCATTTGATATCCCTTAGTTGCTTGAATTTTAAAGGCTTCATATTGGTCCTCTATATAAAGCTCATTATAGTTGGGTATATATACTGTTTATGTTTTCATTTAAAAAATAATTTTAATTATTATTATGATGAAAAATCCAGTTAAAAAACCCTGCCTATGTCTTTATTTCTGTAGGTTTGGAATTGATATATCACAAAGTATAAAATGCTTGAATATCACCATAGCACTTTCTAGAAAGTTTTACTCTGGACAACATTTACTATTTGTAGTAAGCAGAATAACGGACACCACCACCGCTCTAATTAGCCTCACCTAGTCCTTGGAACCTGGGAATATGTCACCTTACCTGGCAAAGTGGTCTTTGCAGATGTGAGTCAGGGTATGGACCTGGGAGGAGAGTATCCTGCCTTCTCCAGCTGGGTCCAATGTACTCACATGAATCTTTAGAAGTGTGGGACTCTTTCCTGATGCTTCAGCGACAGGAGATGGAAGAAGAAGAGATTCAAAGTGAGAGGGACTTGGTCCACATTACTGGATTTGAAGATGGAGGAAGGGGGCTCTGGGCCAAGGATTATAGCAACTTCTAGAAGCTGGGAACCGCCCTTACCTGACAGCCATCAAGAAAATGACGATCTCAGTCCAATGACCCAAAGGAACTGAATTCTGCCAACAAGCCAAATGATCAGGAAAATTGATCTTCCTCTAAAGCTTCTAGGAATTAACACAGCTCTGCCAATGTCTTGATTTTAGTGTGATGAGACCCAAGGCCTACCTCCAACTCCAGCACTGTAATTTTTATGTTGTTTAAGCCACTAATTTTGTGCTAATTTATTATGACAGTGGTAGAAAACTAATACATTATTCTTTAAAAATGTACGATGCTTTGTTAATAAAATATTATCATGTATATAGGCAAAACTAACCTATAGTGATAGGATTCAGCCTAGAGGCTCCCTTTCATAGATATGAACTGGCAGGAGCATATGAGGGCAAAAGGGAGGCTCTGGGGTTGGAAAAGTTCTACAAATGTTGATCTGGGTGGTGGATGTGTGGAATGCATACATGTATAAAAATGACTTACCTGTATTGCACTTTATGGTAGGAGAGTATTACCTCGATAAGAAAGAAGTAAAGAGAAATCATTCCAGCACCTGCTTGTTCAAACTTTTATTACTGGTGGATATGTTGGCGTGCATGTTCAATGGATTACGTTTTTATTTTGTGAATTACCTGATAGCCTCCCTGGTTTGGGAGTTCAGTTATTTTTTCTTATTTATTTACAAGAGACATTAGGACTTCGACCTTTTGTTTATTCTCTGTGTTGAAAACACAGTATCCTCTCAATGATACAGAAGTTCTAGCATTGGAAACATATCCCTGACTCAGGATTTCCTCTTTAAAGAAGACAGAACTTAAGGCCTCTAGGATGGCAGCTTTTTTTAAAGTGTTTGGGACTGTCCCTGCCCGTTGCGTCACATAGCACTGATCCACACAAAAACCACACAAGGCCACCATTCCATTGAAAAAGTCCCGGTTACTTTTATTCTCCAGTGATGTGGCTTGATAATAAGGGCACATCTGGAAGCAAGAAATAGAAACAGCAGCTAAAGTCCCTTATGAGGACAACGAGTGGGTTTGTAGAAAGCAAGAGATGAATGTCAAACAGGCAGAATCCTGGCCTGCTTGTTAAGTAGCTATGTGACCTAACTAGATTCCATCAGGTCCACCCTGCCTCATATATAGAATGTGGGAATGCCCAAGATCAGGGATGGCAAGGGGCCTCAGTGCCAGTTTCAACCCAAGAGGGTGGTTGGAAAGACAGTGAGGCCTTATCTCGTGCTATGGGAAATAGTGATCCGATTCTTTACTGAAGTCCTCCACGGGCACAGGTCGAGGGATGACCCCAGCTTTGTGACATGTGGCCCACTTCTAGGCCAGGAGATACTTGTGACCCCTGCTTTTTTTTCATTTTATTCTTCATGATTATCTTCTTGAAATGAGTCCAGTCTGAGAACTGGACATCTAGGAATTGGCTGGAAAGAGTTCTTTGCTGCTTTGCTCTAGGACCAGCGGGATGGTGGTCACGATAATGCACTCTGGAGCCAGACTGCCAGGTCTTGGATGCATATTTCAACCTGTGTATCTGTTTCCTTTTCAGTGAAATGAGTGTGAGTTAAACAAGTTGACACAGGAAAAGGGAGTTGTTAGCATATGATAGGTATTTAGTAAGTTACCTGTTATGCATATTCAGAACAAGTGGGTGCAGTGATTAGAGGAGGGGCCCCAGGTGTGGGCTACTGGACAGAAGCATTCCCTTAGCAGTTTTCATGGTTCCCGATGAGGTCACGTGACAGAGGTGGGCCACAGCGGGAGCTTTGCTGTCCATGAGGAAGTAGTGCGTCTCCTGGATACAGAGAAGAATGAGGGTGCCGGGTCCTCACATGAACCAGAGGCACAGAATGCTCTGGGTGCAGAAGCAATGGGAGACAGATTCCCAGGTAGGACAGACACCAAGAGGCACCACGGCCAAGTTCTGCAGGGAGATCAAAGACTGCAGTCAGTAAATCCCCCTGATTTCACAATCTCCCTCCTTTGCTTTTGGTTTCAGTCTGGATTTGGGAAATCAGTGTGAGAAGCTAAAACGAAACTTAGGATTGGCCAAGTTCTGTGGCCGCTCCATTCCCAGGAAGGTGGTCGCCCTGCCCTCCCCTTCTGTCTCCTCCTAGTTTGCAGTTAGCTGAAGCATGTACGACCACGTGCTTGGACTCCACTAGCTGCCGGACAGTGAGACTGCGGTCTAGACAATAAGTCAGTGGTGGATGGAGATAGATGAGCTTGGGAGAGAAATAGGTCTCCTGCAGTGGAAGCTCTTCTGAAACGACTCCCAAGTAATGTTAAGGTCAGATGGAAGACTATCCTGGAATCACAAGTCCTGGCCACCTTTTACAGCTTCACCTCAGATTTATTCAGAGATTGCAACATCATAGAGACAATGGAGAGAGATGTCAAAAGAAAGAGGTAAAGTGCTTCCCAGCAGGTCACAACGCTAGCCCAATGGTGATCCAGGAGGGGCAATGACCAGAAGCACGTGGTCATTGACCAAGCAGGTCATTACAAAGACTGCCTTGCAAGTTCAACACAGGGCAGGTGGGACCAAAAGCTGAGAGCACGGAGGAACTTCAGAGAGCATCCAGTGCCTGGTCCCAGACCAGCCTGTGCCTCAGGTCCCCAGGGAAACGAATTAAAAACCTGAAAGGGGTATTTCTCCATAAGCCAGTGTTCTGAACCAGAGTGTCACAATATAGCCTGGGAATCTGTGTTTTTAGAAGCAGTCCTGGCAATTCTGATTCACTGCCAGTTTGGAAGCCATCAATCTAGAGTGAAAGCACTCAGCACTGGTGGCTGAGTCTCATGCAAGGAAGATGGTTTGCGCAAACAGTCCTGGTAATGTAGCGCAGAGGCATAGCCTAAAGAAAAAGCCGGGGTTGCAACGATCAATTATGTGTCATGCATCTGTGTTTGGTCCCTGCTACCCGGTAGGAACTCTGCGTTTCAGAGGTCCCAACATCTCCAATGCGTTGAGTTTGCAGGTTCATGGACACAGTGGGAGGGCAATGGACTGAGGACCATTTCCGAATGAAGAGCCCTGGCTTTACAAGAAAGAGGGGTTGAAATGAATTCTATTGGTGGTTGTGCATACGGAGGCCACCCATACTCTACCTTCTGCCCAAGCTCAGAGTCATTTCTGAGTATCAGGATGCATGGTGACATGTTAGTCATCTGTGTGTGCCTACCCTTGATTGGAACTTCAAGGGTCCCGCTTGATTGGATTTCAGAGATGAGATCTTGGTGGCAGATGGCACACAGAACGACCGGATCTGGCATGAGGATGGAAGAAGTGGCCTGTTTGCTAAGTGCTCCCAGGACTTTGGGTGTTTTGGGGGGCTTTGATAAAAACTCAGGGTCTGGGCAGGCAACGATGGAGCAACGGAATGGGTTTGTAGTAACGCAGGCCCTACATGTAAATTTGAAACACTTTTCCATCCAGCTCTTCCCCAGCTAATGCACATGATCATATTTTGCTAAGAGACATGGTTTTTAGAGCTGAGGGAACCTGGGAGGTCATCTGCCGGATTCCCTCACTTCCTACCTGGGACACAGGATCATTCCCATTTAATGGAGAGGAAAACTGAGCCCCTGAAAGAGAACTTGATACACCTAAGTGCATGAGGGAATCCCCAGGCTGGGACTTTTTCAGTGCCCCTGGCTTCTGAGTGTGCCGCTGTCCACAGCAACCATCTCTCCCCGAGACTGGCAGGCATGAGTCCTGCTCGTTGGTCTTTACCTTGGTGAGGAGGCTGGTTTCCATACAAGCGGGTTCCATTTTGGAAAGAAGAGCTGGCAAAGTTCACGTACTACAGTGGAATTTTAGGGGGCACCAAAAAACGCAGACCCTGTCCCTTTAAATATATGTACGTAAACCTCTATAATTAGGGTTTAGGGGGATAGTGATGGAAGAAAAATTGGGTCTCAGGTGGGCATGCTCCAAAAGACCACCTTGTGGTATTGGGGAGCTAGTTCTAGGATCTGAGTCCCTGGCCCTCCCTCTCTCTCTTCACACTAAATATCTTCGGTAAAATCCCAGTGTTTTCCATCCCTCCTAAAACTGCCTTCCTGTTACTTCTTGCCTGAATCATTGCAGAGACCTACTCTTGGGCCCTCCCTTCCACATCCCATCCTGCCCACAGCCACCCGCTTTCTTTTCCTCAAAACACACTTCTGATGGTGGCATTTCCTCTCCCTGCTGGTCAGTGTCTCCCTATCACCTTCAGAATTGCACCCAAGCTGTGCATATTGACTTTCAAGAGCCTCTAAAACATGACTCCAAGCTTGCATCCTAAACTTTCTAGACCTTTCTCCTGCTCCTGCACAAAAATTGCCGCCAAATTCTGCTTCTCACCTCCTCTTCTCGTTGTCCAACCTGAGTCAATGCTGCAGAACATTTGCCTCTCACCTCATCCCCTCCTTAAGACAGGTCTTGTGGTGCCTCTTTTACAGTGAAAAGTGTCACTTGATTAAATCGGTGTCCCCTAGCCTTTCTCTGAGGTCTCAGTTCACAGAAGATCAGCATTTCTCTGGGGCTTAGATAGATGGGTGGGAGGAACTAGAGGTGAGGAGAACACTCTTAAGACCATTGCAGTCGTCCGAGTGGGAGTCTCTCACTGGTAGAGGGAGAAGTGGTGGGCAGCCGAGGGAAGGGATGGGTGTGAGCTGACACTGGGTGTTGGAACCCTGGTGCTGGAGCAGCCCTGCCCATCTTGGACCTGTGTGGAGACCAGCCAGGTCAAAGGGCCATTCATCAGGGCATGGCCCCAACGTCCTAAACCTGGGGGGGTGTCTGGGTTTGTCTCAGCCTCCCTGTTCTCTGTTCTGCTGGTTTTTATAGAGTTGATATCCCTTATTTTGTAAGAGGTAGAGAGTTAGGGGGAAGGGAGGGAAGCCTTTCCCTTGGCAGGGTCATGGTCATAGAATGGTGAAATGAGATCTGGAATCTGCACAGTAGGCGCTGGGCCCCGGATGGCTTCCAGGACATCAGAAAGGGTAGCAGTGGGCCGGGGCATGGCACATTTTCCACCCAGTTCCGGGGGTGAGTTAGGAACGGGAGGTGGAGTCACGCCCAATCTAAGAATAGGAGATGTTTCGTGTTGGCTTATCTTCAGGGCTCCATTTACTCTTGATGGAAACTCCTCTGCTGCAGAAAAAGGAGGAAGAAGGGAAAGTGGTCGCAAGGGAGGGGAGCGGCTCTTGTTTCCACCTTCTGGCAGCATCCCCGTGAGGGGCTCAGCACCGTGGCAGGATCCCAACCAGAGACCTGAAACACCTCTCTGTTCCTGAAGCCTGCTGACTTTGTTAGAATCCTGGACAGTATTAAACTCAAACTTGGGCTGGATGAAGGACTCCAGGAATCCTACAGTTACGAGGCTGTTGGATCTCAGCATCAGAGAATGTCAAAGCTGGGTGGCAGATACAGATGTCAGAATGCTGTGTTTTTCCAAGCTCGGTTTGGCTGGCAAAGCCTTTCCCCGAGAGAGACCACAGGGGGGAATCCCAATCTATCAGTCAGGGCAAGTGGAGCCATCTACGTGACACAGAAGCTGCCGACCCCCGTGTCTCACACCCGGAGCTCCCGGGTACGGCATGGAATGTGGTGTGAGATGGCACTGATCCGGCCAAACTCCTCTTCCCCAACACACACATCAAGTCAGGGTATAGGAGGCACCACTAATGGACCAGTGGTGAACACCCCCACCCCCACGTGCTTCCTGGGTGCTGAAGACCGGCTTTCTCTAGAGGACAGTTGGTGCAGACATGGGAAATTGTGTACTCCAGCATTGGAGAAAAACGCTGCAGCAAATACTGGCTTAGGTGCATTTTAGGGACATTTGCTCAGATACCCCTGCGTTCTGTGCTCATCCCTGCTTTTGGCCAGGTTCCCTCTGCCCCAGCAGACAGTCGTCATCGAAGACCTATGACGTGGATGTGGATGTGGAAATGGCATAGGGACTGTGTGCAGAGGGGACTGTACACCTCTTGTGGATGTCACATCAATAAGTCAAGGGCTATGGTGTTCAAATAATGTGGCCCCTTCCTTCTAGAGGCTTCCTCAAAGTGAAGGTCCAGAACACCCTGGCCCCGGGGCTGGGGAAAATGCCTACGGTGTCTATTAGATAAAAGCCCTTTGTTCATCAACCATGGGATGTAGGAAAGAATGAGGTATAGGAAGCTGGAGCTTAGTTTCCCCTTCTGGAAAGGGGGCTAAAATAAGGTGTGAGGGTTAAATGGATTGATGTGTGAAAAGGTTTTTTTTTTTTTTTCTTTAAGCATTTAAATGATATTTATTTATTTATTTATTTATTTTATTATTATTATTTTAATATGAAATTTATTGTCAAATTGGCTTCCATGCAGCACCCAATGCTCATCCCAACAGGTGCCCTCCTCAATGCCCATCACCCACTTTCCCCTCTCCCCCACCCCCCATCAACCCTCAGTTTGTTCTCAGTATTTAAGAGTCTCTTATGGTTTGCCTCCCTCCCTCTCTACCTTTTTTTCCCTCCTCCCCCTCCCCCATCGTCTTCTGTTAAGTTTCTCAGGATCCACAGAAGAGTGAAAACATACGGTATCTGTCTTTCTCTGCCTGACTTATTTCACTTAGCGTAACACTCTCCAGTTCCAACCACAAAAGGCCATATTTCATTCTTTCTCATTGCCACGTAGTATTCCCTTTTCACTAGTACTTATAGAGCAGTATCTGTGTGGGTGAAAAGGTGTTTTGAACAGTGACTTCTATCCTAGTTGTACACCATTTCCCGCATCTGCACCAACCGTCCGCTAGAGGGAACCCATCCTTAGCACCTAGAAGCCAGGCTGCGCTGTTTTCCGCTGGTCAGTGAGTATCGTTTCCTACATTGTGTCTTGCGTGCGTGGAGGGAGAGTAAGTTTACCAGCCATGACTTTTTTTAAAGGGACTTCAGAAGAAGCTGCTGGGAAGGGACTCAAAGTCTAAGACAATGGGATTCTCATAATTCCTCCCCCAAACGGACTCATGGTTCCAAATGGAGACTTGTTGCTGTGGGCAAACTTTGCCAGAAATGCCTGTGTTATGGAAAAGGAACCAGGAGGAATGCGGGGTAGAGGGAGGAGGTCCCAGAGGACAAATGCGTGATGCCAGTGTCACAGCTGGGCAAGTGTTCAGTGATGCCAGGCCGTTGGTCTGTTATTTTCATTTTGCGGTATCCTCTCCCAGATGCCAGCGTCACGGTCTCTGGGGAGCTTCTGTGTGAAATTCCTTAACCCAATCTCTTCCGCCATCTGCGGTCGGCAGCTCTTCAGGCTGGCTCAGCTGTCTTCTGAAGGTAGGTGCTGTCTGTTTTCCTTCCGTGTTCTCTCTCTCGATGATCTCCTGGCCAGCACTTACCCAAGGCAGATGCGATTCACATTGTTGCTGGTGCATGGAAGTGTGTGATCAGGAATGACTCTGGCGGGAGATGAGTCCCCTGTCATGGAAACGGAGCCCCCGGCTCCCATCCTGGTCCCTAAGGAGCAAGCAAGAGTGATTAGGTTACTGTGCAACCTGGGAATCCAGACTCTCCGCTTTCTTTTATAGCTCGGACTTGGATTTCATCTGAGACCACACAACTGGAGGAGGAATTAAATAGGACCCGAGAACACCTTGTCTTCTATCCTCTCCTTTCTCCGATGGAAAAACTGAGGCCCAAGGACAGCAGCGAAATCCTTCAGGCCATGCAGGGTATGAGAGGCCTCTGTGTCCCAGAGCCCACATCTTCTGCTATATTCTCTCTCAATCCCAGGGCCTTGGTTCTCTCTCTACAGAAGGGAAACAGCTGGCATGTGCTACCGGCCTTTCCCAAAGTTGCTTGGAACTCCCTTGGAAGAAACATTCTACAAACTCACTTTCCTGCAGGGTTCAGCATTGCAGCTGCTGTGCGGTAAATAACAAACAGTGATGGTTGTTTCTGTCGTATTTGTTCTCCAAGCCAGGGAGTACAGAGTTTGTGTGCCTTCTCCAATTTAATCCTCCTGATCAACATCTGAGATAAGTGCTCCTAAGCTGCTCATTAGAAAGATAAAAGAATGGAGGTTTAGAGAAGCTAAATGCTTTCCTTGTGTGGGACAAAGCTCGTGAAAGTGAGAGCTGCCTCTCTGTGCAGACATGCCTCTGAACTAGGATAAACACATACCAACACGCCTTTGTTACAGTGCCATTGACCCAGGATCTCACATCATTGGCTAGTGGCAGGTATGTTGATCTCCACCTTACCAGCGATATTAAGCAATTTTCCTGGGAATACATAGCCAGTGCGGGGCAATCCAGAGCTGAAGCAAATCTAGGAAGTAGAATAGGGGTCCCAAGTCCCCCTCTCCCCCTCCCTCTAACACACTGAACTAGAGTCTTTGGGGAAGATAACTTAGAATCTGTTCTTGGGACGCTTGGGTGGCTCAGTCGGTTAAGCTTCTGACTTCTGCTCAGGTCATGATCTCATGGTTTGTGGGTTCGAGCCCCGCTTTGGGCTCTGTGCTGACAGCTCAGAGCCTGGAGCCTGCTTTGGATCCTGTGTCTCCCTCTCTCTCTCTGTTCCTCCCTTTCTCGCACTCTGTCTCTTTTTCACTCAAAAATAAATAAACATTAAAAAATTAAAAAAAAATAAAGACACCATGCCAAAACAACAACAACAATGATGACAACAATCTGTTCTTTTACGGGTGCCTGGGTGGCTCAGTTGATTAAGCTTCTGACTTCAGCTCAGGTCATGATCTCACGGTTCGTGGGTTCAAGTCTCACGTCGGGCTCTGTGCTGACAGCTTGGAACCTGGAGCCTGCTTTGTGTCTCTCTCACTCTCAAAAATAAATAAACATTTAAAAAAGAACCTGTTCTTTTAGACATGTCCCTAGTGATTGTGATGCGTAGCTGATTGGAAGCCATACATCTAGTTCAGAATTCCATTTTATAGTTGGGTAGACTAAAGCTCAGTGAGAAAAATGTGAATTTCTAAGAGTCACCTTACAAGGGAGTTGCAGAACCAAGCCAGGGCTCAGAGATCATGCC
Organism: Felis catus; assembly: GCF_018350175.1. NCBI lineage: Eukaryota > Metazoa > Chordata > Mammalia > Carnivora > Felidae > Felis > Felis catus. The sequence continues at coordinate 22,063,676 of NC_058381.1, read as the reverse complement.
TCAGGCCCAGGCTTGCAACCTTGGAGGGGATGCCCTGGTGCCCTGCCGGGAGCCCCATCCACCTGTCAGCACTGTTTTTCCCCAGCTGCAGCTGTGTTGGTAGCCGACCAGCCTGCACTGAACTCCTCTCTGGGGAATGCCCTTGGCTGTAGGGAGCCTCCTTCTTCAGGGTCACACTCTCTTTTTCTGGGGACAGCCCACATCCAGTGGTTGGTGATATAGGTGTAATAAAGGCATGTCCCCTTCTCGTAATCGTGGACAACTCTGAAAGGGACATCCCAGCTCAGATAATCTCCTCTAAGTAAAAGAATATACGTCTCTTGCCTCCACCATGAAAAAAGAGGAGCAGTGCCTGGGAGTCAGCTCCCCTATCCTCGGGAAGACTGCTCTGATCCCGTACCCAAAAGGCTATTGTTGTCACTGGGGTGTTGAACAGGAGTGGGTTCTGCACAGGTGCAGGTGTGATACAACCATTCCTGTGGCTTGTGCCACACCGCTGGGTAGGCTTCATGGTATTAGAGTTTTTTGTGCTGGGAAAAGAAGCCCACTGCACCCCATGCAGCCCATGGCTTGGTAGGAGAACCACAAAATGGAAATTGGGATTCCAAACCAAGGCTGTACCACCTAAAAAGGAGAATTTACATCTTTTGGGGAAAAAAATTCCCAGTGTCAGATGGAGCCCTTGAAGAGACAAAGACCTCGGTCAAAGGAATTCAGGTGACCTTGCGGCCCAAACTGCCCATCATGAGGTAAGTTTTAGTCAGACCACCAGGTTATAATGCCAGGTGGGCCCAGCAGCAATCCACTAAGATGTTAAAACCGCGTATATGACTTGGGCACCAGCAGGGCCAGAGGGCACAGTAAACCAGAGAAGCAGGTGACTCACACCCCGATGTCATCCACACTGCAGTGCCTCTCCCTCGGTTCACACCCATGGCTGCCTGAGAAGTCACTTATGGAGGAACTAACGGAGGAAGAGAATGGTTGAGCTCGGTTCACAGGTGGTTCGTGTCACTATGTGGATACAGCAAAGAATGGATGGCAGTTGTTCTACAGCTCACCTCATGGGTAGCCTTGAAAGACAGAGTGAAGAGGGCACAACTTTGGTCAACATTCCCGGTTGTCCACTCAGGTGGCCTGAGATTAGAATATGTGTGGACTCATAGCCAGTGGGGAATACTCTGGATGGTTGGTCGGGAAGGAGAAAGGTAGAAAGATTAGGGAAAAGAAAGGCTGGTAGGGAGGCATGTAGATGGACCTATGGGACAAGGCACAGGAGGTGAAGACCTTTATTTGCTATTACTGTCCATCAGAGAACTTGGAGAGCAAGAGAGGCATTGAATGGCCAAGCAAACAGAGTGACATGACCAGTGGACATTGGCCACTGCAGTATTGGACAGTGGGCACATGAACAGAATAGCAGGGGTTTACGTTACACATAGGCCCTGTAGCATGGGTTCCCACTCATCAAGACCAATGTAGTTAAATGTCTAACCTACTAGCAACAGAGGCCAAGGTTGAGTCTGTGACATGGCATCATCCATCAAGGACACTACCCAGCTATTTGGTGGCAAATACACATGTGATTACATTGCACCTCTTCTACCCTGAGAAGGAAAGTGATCCATCTTAACTGGAGTAGGCACACACTTCCAGGTATGGGTTGGGTATTATTTCTCCAAGTATCTCAGCCAACATCATTACCTGAAGGTTTATAGAGTGTTCATCCACTGGCATACAGTACATGTCTATAGACCCAGAGACATATTTAACAGCAAATGAGGGATAGCAGTGGACATATGACCATGGGGTCCACTGATCCTACTACATAACTTCTTCAGCAAGAAGCTTCCAGTCTGGTAAAGTAATTGAATGGCCTATTGAAGGCATAGCTGAGGCACCAGCTTAGAAAAAAAATATGCTGTATGGATACAGCCCCATCCTCTAGGATTCAATGTATACCCTAAATCAACTAATAAATACTCTTGTATCTCCAAACACATAAAATTTGCATATCCAGGTATCAATAGGTGGAATTAGGAATGGTCCTACTTACCATCACTCCCAGTGACCCACTTGGGGGAGTTTGGGTTTCCTATCCCTGCAACTGAGGGCTCTGTGGGCTCAGAAGTCCTGGTTCCCTGAGGAAGAAAAACCATAGTTTATAGAAAGAGTCTCATTAAACCTCAAGCTATGGCTACACTCTGTCTCTTTAGACTTGCAGGCTAAGAGACCCACAGGTAAGGGGAGGAAGGAGCCACCATCTTGGTAGGGTAATTAACCCAGGCCAGCAAAAGGAGGTGGAAACAGGGGCAGAGGAGACTATGTTTGGCTCCCAGGTGATCCACTTGGATATCTCTCGGTACACCTTTACCCAATTTAGATGGTGTCACAGCCTGAGAAGAGCATGATAACCAGGCACTGAACTCCTCAGGAATGAGGGTCTGAGTAATACCCTGAGGTCAAGCCACCTAGACCAGGGAAGGTGTTGGCTGAGGTTGAGGGAAGTCTAGAATGAGTGTCAAGGAAAGAGTTAATAAGTATCTAAGATTCTGATCTTGATTTCAGTGCATGCATGTGTGTGTGTGTGTGTGTGTGTGTGTGTGTGCATGCACGCACACATGCGTGTTCCAAGCAGTTCTCCATCACTAGCTGGATGTCCCATAATTCAACTCGCTCCTGACACCATCTAGCCGGAGATAGCATCAGATGACACATGTTAGGGTTCAGTCTTACAAGACTGCACCCACCACCCATCCACCCCTAACCCAACATTTCAGACATCAATTGCAAGTCCAGATTGTCACCTGTGCTTCTGACTGACCGGCTCTAGATTGGAGGTTCCAAGAAGCCCTCTTTGGATTTGATTAATTTGTTAGAGCAGCTCACAGAACTCAGAGAAACATTTTACTTACAAGATTACTGGTTTATTATAAAAAGATTTAACTCAGGAGTAGCCGGATGGAAGAGAGCCATAGGGCAAGGTATGCGGAAAGGGCATGGAGCTTCTGTGCTACCTTACAGGGCACCATTCTCCCCAAATCTCCATGTGTTCAACAACCAGAAGATCTCTGAGCCCTGTCCTTCTGAGTTGTTATGGAGGCTTCATTACATAGTCATTGGTCATTGGAGATGCCTCAGCTCCAGCCCTTCTCCGCTCCCTAGAGCTTGTAGAACTTTCAGTCCCAACCATCTAGTCATGTGGTTGGTTCCTCTAGCAACCAGCCCCCATTCTTAGGTGTTTTCCAAAAGTCACCTCATTAACGTAACAAAAGACACCTTTATAGCTCTCATTACAGGAAATTCTGAGGGTTGTAAGAGCTCTGAGCCAAAAATAGGGTTGAACATCATATATTCTTATATTTCTTATTATAAATCACAACATCACAGTATTACAGTCTCAAGACCAGCTGCAGCAGTGAGGAGGGGCACTAGTTCACTCCACTAGCCTTGCTCTTACAAGCTGCCTGAGGAAAAGAGCCTCAACAGATTCTCAGATGAGTTAGGATCTATCCTATAACCGAGTGGATGAGCAGCAAAAGGGCCAGGGCCTGATGGATTCCCTGGTGGGTTGCCAGATCCTGCCTCCCAGAACTGGTGTTTTCCTTCCCCAGCTGCTGAGTGTGTTGGCAGTCAACGTGCTCTAAGCTGTTTCCTTGTAGGAAATGCCCTTGGCTGACAGAGCGAGTGCTGTCTTGCCCAGGATCATGCCCTTTACCAGGAGCAGTCTGCCTCAATGACAGATTCATATGGGGTATAAAAGCCTGGGTCTTCCTGCCCATTTGGGTTATCCCAGTTCTAAAACTTCCTGATTAGCACTCGGGGCTGAAGTGTGCTAGGCTGCAGGAGAGGCTGGGAGACTTGCTGTGCCTGGACTGCGATCCAGGGATTACTCTGGACAGGAGCCATTCTGCAGTAGTCCCTAGAACATCTCTGACGGCTCCTGGAGACCATGCTTCTACCCGAGGCTCTCACAGAGAAGCTTCTGAGAAAGGTTCAGTCTGATGGACAGTAGCCATGCCAGCTTGTCTGACTTGGGAGTGGCCTGCCTGACTTGGGAGCATGACTGCAGAACTTGGTGCCCAACCTTCCCTGCTCCAGGGTGGAGAACTGACATTTTCCAAGAAAAGTGCTCTCAGAGCAGATTTTATGAGGTCATTTGTTAGGTCCCTTAGTTCTTTCCCTAAAACATGATTATTTCCAGGGGCGCTGAGCCACCGACTGGGTGGCTCAGTCGGTTGAGCATCCGACTTCGGCTCAAGTCATGATCTCACAGTCTGGGTTCGAGCCCCACATCGGGCTCTGTGCTGACAGCTCAGAGCCTGGAGCCTGCTTCGCACTCTGTGTCTCCCTCTCTCTCTGCCCTCTCCCGCTCATGCTCAGTCTCTCTCTCTCTGTCAAAAATAAATAAACATTAAAAAAAAGTGATTGTTCCCAAATTATAGATGGGCAATCAAGGCCCAATGTAACACCTTGGGAGAGACCAATTCTGGATATGAATTGGAAGTCACCTGCTTCCCAGGTCAGTACTGTTTCTAGTGCCTCATGCTGCCCTTTATGTCACCTTGTGCCACAGCCACAACACATAGTGACCCAAGGGGACTTTGGTGTGAATTGTACCCCTTGGAGCTATGTAATGCGGTGGACTGCTGGATGGAGTGTGATGGAGTGGGCCATTATCCCTCCAGATTGGCAGCCTCAGACTATGTGGAGTTACACCAGCAGGGCACCCAGATGCTAGGGTGGCCAGATGTTTGGGGCAGTTAATTTATATATATAATACATATTATACATATTATACAATATATATAATACATTATATATATAAAATATATAATATATTATAAATATATATTAAATATAATATTTAATATATTTAATATATAATATTTAATATATAATATATATAAATATATATAAATATAATATATATATATATTGTCCCAGCATAATTTTTTAAAATTTAAATTCAAGTTAGTTAACATATAGGGTAGTCTTGGTTTCAGGAGTAGAGCCCAGTGATTCATCTCTCTAATATGACACCCAGTGCTCACCCCCCTTAAATGTGCCCTTCTTAATGCCACCCGTTTAACCCACCCCCCAATTCACCTCCCCTCCAGCAACCTTCAGTTTGTTCTTTGTATTTGAGAGTTTCTTATGGTTTGCCTCCCTCTCTGTTTTTATCTCATTTTTTCCTTCCCTTCCCCTATGTTCATATGTTGTGTTTCTTAAATTCCTCATATGAGTGAAATCATATGATGTTTGTCTTTCTCTGACTGAATTATTTCGCTTAGCCTAATACCTTATAGTTCCATCCACGTTGTTGCAAATGGCAAGATATTATTTCCATCACTGAGTATGATTCCACCGTGTATATATATATATATATATATATGCCACATCTTCTTTATCCATTCATCAGTTGATGGACATTTGGGCTCTCCCCAAAATTTGGCTATTGTTGCTTCTGTAACCATTGGGGTGCATGTGTCCCTTTGAATCAGCAATTTTTGTATCCTTTGGATGAATACCTACTTGTGCAATTGCTGGAGTGTAGGGTAGTTCTATTTTCAATATTTTGAGGAACCTCCATACCGTTTTCCAGTTGCTGCACTACCAACATTCCTACCAACAGTCGTCTCAGCATAATTATTAATGGTACTTCCTTTTTTTCTCAGAAGTGTCCTAATTTGGGCAATAAAAATGACGTTGATATGACATGTTCATCTTACTTCTTACTATATGAATGGAACACAACTCCTCACCTTCCTAGACTGGCCTCAACCTTCCTTCCCAAATTTCCCCACTGCTTCACACAGATGCTGACCCTATCGCCTTCCCAGTGGGCTTCCACCCAATTTGATAAACACGTCACAATCATCCTTATTTCCAGACATTTGCTCAAATCATACCTGTCTCCTATCAACGTAGCTTGAAATACCTTTCAAGAAGCCCCTGCACTTGCCCATCCATCAAGAGCTGGCTTAAGTTCTAGGATGAAGCCTCTCTAAATGCCTGGAAAGCCTTAGTCTCAGTCAACTTCTTTCCAAGGGCCATCTAGACTTCCTTTGGTTTCCAATGTTTGTATTAGCTGTGTATTGGGAGTTGGAGGATAATCCAAAGAAGAAGCTCAGGCACAGGGATGATATCACAGGCTACCGCAATAGGCCACTGGAGAGACTTGGGGCAAGTGTGAGGTCTGCCAAGAAGGGAATTGTGGTGATGGGGTGAAGGTTTTCCTGAATGAAGGGCTAAAGTACTTGGGGTCTGGGAAGCTGTTCTTAGGTACCACAATCAGAGGGATGGAGAGGATGAGGTCCTGAATCTCATTGAAGACCAGTGGAACCAAAAGGCTATGTGTCAGGCACACAATTCCCACCCCATAACCATGCCTCTTACCCCTACTTCTATCTTTCTCCCTCCCCAGTTCAATATAGAACCCCCCACAAATATTACAATGGCTGACTGTAATAAAAAGTATCTATTTTTATGTATTCCTAAAATAACATGTACTTTCACTTTATGAGTCATGCTTTGATTTACAAAGAGCAATGTTTTTTCTTAAAAACACAAAATACCTTCATATGGATGATCTTCGCCAGGACTTCTACAGAATTCTAGGGAGGTAGGGAGGAGAGGAGTCCCATTACTCATACTTTGCAAGGGACTGAGTTGGGGGTCACAGAGAAGAAGGGAGCTGACTTTCTGCTTTATATTTTAAAAACAAGGCAGACCCTCCTGGCAGATCAGTTTAAAGTTTTTCAATAACTTAAACGCAATATGTTTTATTAAAATGATTAAAAAGAGTGCTTGGGTGGCTTAGCCCGCTGAGTGTCTGACTCTAGACTTCAGCTCAGATCATGATCCCAAAGTCATGGAATCAAGACCCACTTTGAGCTCCATACTGAGTTTGGAGTCTGCTTGAGATTCTCTCTCTCTCTCTCTCTCTCTCTGCCCCTCCCCCCTCTCTCTGCCCCTCTCCCCCTCTCGTGCTCTCTCTCTAAAATAAAAATATATTAAAATAAAATAAAATAAAATAAAATAAAATAAAATAATGAAATAAGGGGTACCTGGGTGGCTCAGTTAAGTGCCAACTTTGGCTCAGGTCATGATCTCACGGTTCATGCGTTCAAGCCCCACATTGGGGCTCTATGCTGACAGCTCAGAGCCTGGAGCCTGCTCCGGATACTGTGTCTGTCTCTCTCTCTCTCCGCCTCCCCTTTGCTTGCACTCTGTCTCTCTCTCTTTCTCTCAAAAATAAATAAATTAAAAAAATTTTTAAATGATGAAGTAAAAGCTCTTCCTTTTGGAATGAGGATGAGATTATTTTGGAATGAATCTTAGGAAGACCGTTGAAAATGAATCAGGCATTTCTCAGGCTCTGGTCTGGCTTCAAAAAGGTGAATATTTATGGGTTTGAAGTTTGGGGTTTGGGGCCAAGTACTTCATGGCATTCCAGACACCCTCCTCCCTGGGACCACCTCCTTGGCCTGTTTGGTGGGATGGAGGGGAAACAATGAGAAGGATCCTCTACAAAAATTGTGTCCATTTAACTGAATTGTGTCCATTTAACTGAATTGTGTCCTTTTAAACCTTCCAGGACCATTTGCCATGGGGCAAGGGGGTTGCCATTGGACAGGACGAAGTGGACAGAGAGAGGAGGGGAATCTGGGGGTTATCTGCCACTCTTGATGCCCCAGTAAAGCCATCCTTGCTCTTGACTCAAAGAAACTAGTGTGAGCTGAACAAGCTTCTAGGCAGGGAGTTAGGCATGAAAATTTCCTGTTGTGAAATTTCATGGATTGAATTTCCATGGATCGAACTCTTTGAGTCCATGACTCCAAGTAACTTTGAAATAATCCCGTATTGCTCGCTGCCCTTGAGAAATGAATTTTGGGGCTGGGAGAAGGTGAGTATTGTCAGAGGCTCTCTGCTGCTGGTGATTCTTCTGTAGCTCTATGATCACTGAACAGAGAACTTCCCACTGGCCACATTATTTTTTTTTAAATTTTTTTTCAATGTTTATTTATTTTTGGGACAGAGAGAGACAGAGCATGAACGGGGAAGGGGCAGAGAGAGAGGGAGACACAGAATCGGAAACAGGCTCCAGGCTCTGAGCCATCAGCCCAGAGCCTGACGCGGGGCTCGAACTCACGGACCGCGAGATCGTGACCTGGCTGAAGTCGGACGCTTAACCGACTGCGCCACCCAGGCCCCCCCCCCCCCCACACTGGCCACATTAAAGCAGCAGACGGTTGGGAAAGAAGCTGAATTTGGGGGAGAAATAAATAGAAAGGATAAGCCACTAATGACATGTAGATATTTAAAATCATGATTTTGTAAGAAAGGAAGGATATTTCAGAGAAGGCAAAGAAATGATGTAAGAGGTGCAGATAGAATCCATCTGCTCTGAGGTCCTGTGTCTCTGCCCCCACTGTCCCCATCTGAGACCCACCACCCCTGGCAAGGGTATGGGAAAATCTTTGTCGGTGCAATAAGTTCTATCTCTGCCGTTATGAGGAGCTATGTGGCTCTGTGATAGTCATGATACAGTTCACCAAATATTCTCCATTCTCTGCTTTCTGGAAACTTGGTAGACTTGCATTTCCTGGTTACTTTTGGTTGGTTGGAACCATAGCCAGTTTTGATCAATAAGTTAGAAAACAGAGTGGCAAGTGTCATCTCTGAGCTAGAGTTTGTATTTGTCCGTGCAAGACCCCCAAGAGCTTTCTTTTTCATTTAAAAAATTTTTTTAACATGTATTTATTTTTGAGACAGAGAGAGAGAGCATGAACAGGGGAGGGTCAGAGAAAGAGGGAGACACAGAATCTGAAACAGGCTCCAGGCTCTGAGCTGTCAGCACAGAGCCCGATGCAGGGCTTGAACCCACGGACCGTGAGATCATGACCTGAGCCGAAGTCGGACGCTTAACCGACTGAGCCACCCAGGTGCCCCGAGCTTTCTTTTTCTTTATCACAGTAAGCAGCAATGTCCCCAGTGGCACCTGCTCCTCAATACAGAATCCTCAGTATATGAGGCTAAAGCTTTAGCCAGCACATTAGAGATAATTTAGTACAGTGAGAAATTAACCTTCATTGTTTTAAGCTACTGATAACCTAGGATTGTTTGCAACCACAGCATGCGTTATCTTATTCGGACTGAAACATGCAAGAAATCTAAGTCATCAGAGGATGGAAAAATGAGATATGATACAAACACCTACACGGTTTCCCAGAGTCAAAACATGTCACCTTGAGATTCTGTTGGGACCTCATTCCCCTCTTCAAACCACTGTTTGCGAAAGCCATCTCAGTTCGGTAAAAATTCTGGTTCTACACTCAAAAGGTTTCTTTCCCCTCTGCTACTGACAAAAATACCTTCTGTGCCACAGTACAAGAACATCTCTTTTGTGAGCCCCATCACTGAACACTGCAAGGGCAGTCAGATCTTGAACGCACATGGTGCCTTTCTCAATACTCGTGTCAGGCAAGAATGTGGGGACTGGTTTTGGTGACCTGGATTTCTAGCTTTGGTTGGGACATTTCTTGTCCACTCATGGCACCTGTTTGCCCATCTTTAAAATGCAGGGTTTGTAGCAAGTCTTTGCAGATTCTTGCTGATCTGATAGTTCTGGAGGTGGTTAGCTTTTCCGTAGGGAGGGAGGGGTTTACCTGGCTGGGTGAGCACCTGGGTGCTGAAGGCAGGCACAGAAGCACTGCAGAGACCTTCCTGTTAGACAGAGGGTGAGGATGCAAGTTTCAGTGTGACAGCGGGCATTTTCTGGATTGGTCTCAGCCTTTCTGAGACACTGGCTGCTCTGCCCACCTTTAAAAAAGAGCAGAGAGGGTGGGACCTTCCAGGGAGGCTTTTGGCTGGCCAGGGTCATGAGCAAGTCATGAAGAAGGAAGCGCTTAACTGCTGACCAGGTTCCAGGTCCCAGCAAATGAACAAGACATAAGAGGCAAACTAGGGTGTGTGTGTGTGTGTGTGTGTGTGTGTGTGTGTAGGGGGGCACATTTGTCATTTGTCCTGGGGCTCAAAGTATAGAATGTGTGCATATGGAATGACTTGTGTGCAAAGTATAGAATGTGTGCATATGGACCTTGGATAGTAATTCTTAAAAGCTCTGCCTTTTCTCAAATGACACATCTGTAGTTGGGGAGGGAAGTGGGGAAACCAAGGGCATGATGATGAGGACATCCAGGAACCCCCCTGGTCCCTGTGTTCATGTGGTGGCCTTTAGGATTTGCAGGCCAGGAAGGGTTCCTAAAACTCCTGCTAGGCTCCCTCCCCTGCCCCGCCAGAACTGTAGCACATGAGAACCTCGTCCTTATGTTTCAATCTCATGGTCATAGGCTTTGAGACCCTGGGATTTTAGTGTCCTAGGACATGACTAGATTGTTCTTATTGATCTTGACCTCCTGTGAATTCCTGCCCCAGCTTTACTGAGGCATCAGCGACAAATAAAGATTGCATATATTTAAGGTGTACAGTGTGACAGTTTGACATATATATATATATATATGTCACATATATATGTCACATATATATGTCATATACACACATATATACATATATAATTCATATACATACATATATACACATATATATGTATATATATGTATATATAGTGATATATATGTATATATATATGTATATATAGTGATCATGGCAATCAAATGAACCCACAGGCCCATCACCTCACATAGCCTCTTTTCAGTGTGGTAAAAGCATTTAAAATCTATTTTCTTAGCAAATTTCAAGAATACCGTGTGGTATTATTACCTATAGTCCCCATGCTGTACAGTAGATTCCCCAAAACTTACTCGTCTTATAACTGAAAGTTTGTACAGTGTGACAGACCCTTCCCCAGAAAGACAAATCAAAACCACCATGAAATACCACCCCACACCTATTAGGATGGCTATCGAAAAGACAAGGCATAACAAGTGTTAGTGAGGGTGTGGAGAAAAGGAAACCCTCGTGCACCGTTGACGGGAATGTAAATTGGTGCAGCCACTGTGGGAAACAGTATGGAGGTTCTTGCGAATCTGTAAACTATTTGCTTAGCTGCTAACTCTCTTCTCCCCCAAATGGAATGAAATAGCAAAAGCCCATACATCAAAGACACGGTGGTGGAGGTCTGTTTGAAGCAGAGTGGGGGGCCCCCCATGCTCTCACCCCGCAAGTGTTCAAGAAATACTTTCGGAAAACCAGCAATCTGTTTCGCCCTCGCTCCCTGAGCCCATGTTCCAGACCAGACGACTGGTAGCTAAAAATATCAAAGAGAAAGAGGAGACAAGAATCCAACACGTATCCTTTTTTGTACACAACGCCAAGCCCCTTAATGGGAGATGCTGCACGGACAGGCAGTCTTTCATGGTGTCACTGTGGTGAATTACAGAATTGAATATTGCCATAGAGACACCGCAAGGGTCGCCTGGTTTTTCCTGCACACTTAAATACCAAGTTGATTGATTGGAGCAGGTCATAGAGAGGTGTGTTGAGAAGGATTCTGAGGCTGACTGGTGATGTCTGTCATGGGCATGGGATTAAGAGAGTGCCCTTGATGGCCTGCATGGTCTCTAAGCTCCCATCTGGAATAATTGGTCTATAATTACTCAAAAAGAGACCAAGTAGGAACCAGAAAACCTGGACCTTCATTGTTCTCTCCTGCTCAGTTCCAGGTGAGATGGTTTAGTGTGGACCCCAGAATCAAGATCCTGAGTTTGGATGGTTCTGCCACTAACTAGCTTTGATGCCATGGACAGCTTACCTACACTGCTAGATTAAGATGGAAGGAATCACGCCTACCTTGGAGGATTCTTGTGTGAATTAAGTGAGTTAGTATATATAAAGTGCTCAGAGGAGTGATCAGATGGCTGTAGTCAGTTGCTCTGTAAGTGGAAGTCCGTCATCATCGTCGTCGTCGTTCTTGTTGTTATTAGGAAATAAGAAGGATTTTGCCAGCCAGGGGATGCTAGAAAACAACTCCAAGTCTGGCCAGATGGCTTTCTCCGTATCTTCTCCCCAGGTTCCCCCAGCTTCTAGGTAAAGACATGCAACCCCGGGATGGTTTCCAGAAATGCCTGAGTTGCACTTGTGGGAGATGCAGAATCTCAAAAAGTGTGTCCAAACAACACGTTTGGAATGTTTTTGACCTCACAGGCGTTAGGCTGACATGGTTGAGTGATTATATTCCCTTAGTAGAAATAATTTTGTAACTGCTGGGTGTCTAGAGGGCCCTATCAGCAAGTGATTTTCCATTTTTGTGTTTTCCTCCCAGGGGGTTGGATTTAACCTGGACCATAGACACTTCAGTGGGAAAGAATAAACTGAATCTGAGACATCCAAGTTTAGCAGCTGTTCCATCCAGCTGCCTGGCTGTCTCTAACAGTGGGGGCAGCTTCACCAGCTGTTTTGTCTCTCTTCCCTGGGGGTTCTTTCATGGACAAGTGACCTGGGCTAGGTCCACTACTTTTTTTGGTCTGGTGCCTGACACATGTGGGGTGTTGGTGGGGAATGACTCTGAGCGATGGGCAGGAAATGAGTCCCTCATTGTGAAAACAAAATCCTAGCTTTCTTTCCAAGGATGAATGATCAGTGGAAAAAAGGATCTCAGGAATTAGGACTCTTTTTTAGTTTAGTTTAGTTTTGTTTCTGTTCTTGTTTTGCAGCTGTGCTCTAGACTTCCTCTAATAATGCAAAGTTATACACAGAATTGAAAGAGACATTAACATTCATTTTATTCCAACTCTATCTTAAAAAAAAAATAGAGACCTGAGGACCAGTGACAAAATCCCTAAGGCAATGTGGTATGTTTTAGGCTGAGTCTGATTCTAGAACCCCTGACTCTTGACTCCCTACCTTGTGAAACCTTCACTGCACAGTAGCCCTTAGACTCAGTTTTCCCTTGTGCCAAACAGAACCATGTAGGGTGTGCTGCCTCTCTCTCTCAAGTCACTGAAGATGTCTGCAGTTTCCTGTTACTTTTGGAGGAAGGTTACTCCCAATATATGTTAACATAAAAATTCTAACAATGTGTCTAAAGAAATAGCACGTTCTCCACAGTAGTGCTAACTTATTCAATGTGAGCAAGCACTGTATTACTTCACTTATTTAATCATCCCAATAAACCTACAAAGTAGGTTTTCTAACTAAGTTCATCTCAAAAATGAGACAACAGAGGCTTAGGGAAGGCAAGCAGTTTCCTCTTCTGCAAAGTCATTTCTAAAAGTGAAGTCTGCCAGGGGGCCCTGGTTGGCTCAGTAGGTTGAGCATCCAACTTTGGCTCGGGTCATGATCTCACGGTTCATGAGTTCTGGCCCTGCATTGGGATCACTGGTGTCAGCACAGAGCCTGCTTTGAATCCTCTGTCCCCCCTCTCTCTGCAACTCCCCCATTTGCGCTCTCTTTCTCTCCCTCTCTCTCTCTCTCAAAATAAATAAACATGAAAAAAAAAAGAAATAGAAGTGAAGCCTGCTTCTCAGAGTTGCCCTGAGAAAAACCAAAGCTCTTTTATTTAAAATATGCTTACTGTTTATTACATGATCTTATGTAATCCTCTTGGGACAATCAACTTCAGTCCTTTGTATGGTGAACACGGAGGCAAAAGTTGGTGAAAGTATTTCCCGGAACCAGTTGATCATGGTAACACTGGCCTCTGCTTCCAGAGCAAGGACAAAACTCACAGCGGCTCACTGCGACAGGTGTTTATTTCTGTGTTGTTCATGTCACGGCTTGATGTTGGTCAGGCAGCTTGCCAAAGGCGCTCTTTTCTGAGGAGTGACTCAGCAATCCAGCCTTCTTGTAAATCACAGGCAGCATCTGGAACACGTGGCCCTCAAGTTCACTGAGGCCAGGGAGAGAGGGTTGATAGATTGTACAGGGAGCTTTAAAGAACCAGGCATGGAAGCCTTGACTACCACATCTGCCTACATCCTGTGGCCCTAACTCGTCATACGACTCCAAGTGCAAGGAGGCTGAGAAGTAAGGAGAAGATCCCGGGTGAGGGCTAATAGTTTCTATACAGTCTGCCCTTTGTCACTGCTTCTCTACCTAGGTTAATGCAATTGACCAATCCCCAAGAGAGATCAACCCAAAGTCCTATACGGTCATTGCATCAAATTAAATGTCCAGGATCTCTGGATAGCAAGTGGTCTTCTCTGGCAGGTGAGGGCATTGGATTCACTCTGTCCAGAGACCCGTGAACTGAAAAGACCAGTTATTTGCCCTTGACGTAATATATCTGGTTTGGAGAGGACAGGTGCTTGCAATCAACTACTTCATTCGTGGAGGGGAAGATGGTGACACCAGTGGCCAGTGCTCTGTAGCGATCCTGAAATCCTCCAGAAAGATGTTGTGAAAGTCCCTCACCCTTGGTTAGGCTAGATTCTGCAATCTGGGGACGCTCTTTTGTCTTGTTGATCTTGGCGCCTGATTGCTTTTGTGAGGTCTCTCCTTCTACATTATTCTTTGGCCTCCTCTGAAGTGGGTGTAGAAGAGACATGATCTTCCAGGGACTTCTGCAGCCTTTGAAGGTGGCTTGCTTCACTGTAGAGCTTGAAGTTTGTTTTTATTTGGAACGGCCAGTGGTATCTTGTTTTCAGGCAGGCTCATTCATGGTTTTATTGGCCATATGGTCTACCGCCCTTGAGAACGTAGCAGGTTTCTAATATCTTCCCACCAGGCTATTCGATATATGCCAGCAGCCACAGCCTGGATCTTTCTACATATACTTCTCACATTATTTTTTTACCTTTCCCTCTCTCTCTCCCCTCCTCTTAATGAGGCTTGAAAAGGCAGAGCGGCAACTTCAGTCTGATTTGTGCCCTAAGTTACTTCCTCCAACTCACAGTTTTTTTCCTGAATGTTTATTACTGAAATCCTTTTACTTTTTCCCCTTAAATTACCTTCTCTTAATGTTTGAGGCCTAGAAACAGATGGCTTTCCAACAATGTGAGATCCTGAATTTGTGGACTTTATTCCAGTTCATTTTATGTTAAAACCAGTCAGTTCTTGGGGCGCTGCGTGACTCAGTCAGTTAAGCATCTGACTCTTAATTTCAGCTCAGGCCATGATCTCATGGGTCGTGAATTCAAGCCCCATGTCAGGCTCTTCACTGACAGTGCTGAGCCTGCTTGGGATTCATTCTCTCTCTCTACCTCTGTTTCTCTGTCCCTTCCCCCGCTCACGTGTGCTCTCTCTCTCTCAAAAATTAACTAATTACTTAATTAATAAAAACAGTCAATTATTTCCTGAGTTCATCTCTTTCTTGCAATACCCTAACAAGTGCAGAGAAAAACAACCAATGCATAAAAATATGCAATATGGATGCATATTTTTTTTTAAATTTTTTTTCAACGTTTATTTATTTTTGGGACAGAGAGAGACAGAGCATGAACAGGTGAGGAGCAGAGAGAGAGAGGGAGACACAGAATCGGAAACAGGCTCCAGGCTCTGAGCCATCAGCCCAGAGCGCGACGCGGGGCTCGAACTCACGGACCGCGAGATCGTGACCTGGCTGAAGTCGGACGCTTAACCGACTGCGCCACCCAGGCGCCCCTGGATGCATATTTTTAAAACTCTCTCCTTGGAGCTACAATTTCAGCAGACCAGGCCGTCAACTCTGGCACTTTGTACCAAGATTCTCCATCATTTCAACCTGAGATAGCTTCCTCACTGCCTCTGCCAAATGTCTAGTCAATGTTGCACATTTTAGGTTTTTACTGGCAACCCACGATCATGGTACCGATTCCTCCATTAATCAGGGTTAGGCCAGGGTCCCAACTGCAGTGGCTTAACCCAATGAAAGATTATTTCTTTTGCATGTCACTGAACAGGGTAGGCCAAGTGGCTCTCCTCTGACAGCTTAAGGATGTGGGCTGTCTCCATCTGAAAGCTGAGGTTTTTGGAGCACATTGCCTCCAAGGTCAGCACAGCAGAGGAAGAGAAGCCCTAAAGTGTGAGCTGTTTATAGGGAAGTGGCTTCCATCATTTTGGTCCTCACCTTTTCGGTTAGAATCCAGTCACATGGCCCCTCAATAAACACAGTGTAGGCTGGAAAATGTAGACGAGCACACGAACATGTGGTTGGCATTTTCAGCCTCTGCTATTTCAAGTCTAGGGGATGGGAAAGTTCAGACTCCTCATGTCTAAGCCAGAGGCATAGGTCAAGCCCAGAGACTGCATTGATCTGAAAGAGGACATCAGGGAACTTCAAAGTGTACCCATCACTCTTCAGCAGACAGGGCTGGGAACCAGTTGCAAAGACGGAAGGAGCACCTTGCCCGCCCAACACTCTGTATTAGAATCTTTGGTGATGGTACCCAGAAATCTGCTTTTTTATTAATGTCTTAGAGATATTAAGGCCAACATGAGAGCCATTGATGTACTATAAATCTCCATGGATGCGGGCTCAGTCAGGAAAAATAACTTGCCCTAATTTACCAGGCACATGAGTGGTATAGCCAGTCAGATTTTTGAATCCCATTAAATTTTATGTCCAGTTATGTATCAGCTTCTGTTCCTGGTTGTCGTTTGGAATTTCTCTTTAACACTCTGGGTCCAGAGAGGCCCATTGAGAACAAGTGAGTTCAGCATTCCTTGAAAATGAAAAGATAGGCTTGACAAAGAGAGTGTGATCAGATTCTGTTTGGGCTTGGGCACACGGAACACATCTCTCCTTGCCTGTCTTACTACCTGACACTCCGCTTGTATCTGGCTGCACCACACGACTTTGCTGGGTCTCATTGCACGATCGCATCTATTTCCCTCCTACCCCTGGTCATCTTCCTGTCATTCCCCATTGGTATTTGAGATTATACTCCTTATTGATGTTTGGAGATGAGGACTATTGGGCTGGAGGAGGGGGAAAGGGCTGTTGGACCTTGGTCTGAGCATCAACAATGGCAGCAAATAGTCACCAGTAAATTGTCTGCTTGCCACCAAAGTGTCTGACTTCTCCTGACCCCTTGAGATTTCTACTGCAATTTTGATGCAAACTGCCCCCCCCTTCCAAGAAGCTCAGCTTGAAGTTATCAAGGGTTTGTCAGTATGCTGCCTTGGATACAGGATCCTGACCCTCTTTGGTCTTCTTCAACCTCTGGAGATAGATATCTTTAAGACATGTGGTTCCTAGGTGTGGAAGGGAACTTCTGGAGTCATCTGTTGATCCCCTCCCTGGTTTCTTAATGCAGGGGATACTTGCATTATTCTGGATTCAAAGTTGATTACAAGAAAGAAAACCAACCAGCCACAAGGCTGATGCAACAACTGAGAGGAGAGACCACTGGGTAGGGCATGGGATGGTGAGAAAAGAAATGACTTTGGAAAGGAAGAAGGTATTTGAACAAATGACTGAAACTGATGTCAGATCTGGAGCTGTGGAGCTGGCTAACCCTGGCGCCAGCCAAGCTGACTTTCCTTGACATGCAGGTGAGCCCAGCTTGGGGGCAAGCCCGGAGTCTATCATATACTCATTCCTCCAGAACACAAGCCGCACCTTCTGAATCCGGCCCTCCTTTCTCTGGCACTCCAGAGAAAGCTTTATCTTATCCTTTAAAAAGGCATCAAAGTCAGGTTTTATCCAAAAATATATTTTATGTGAAAATTCAAGAGCTATACATATAAAAATATTCAGTTCTATAATAATATTATGTTTCATAGGGACATCCCCTCCTAAAAATTAAATATATGTATATTTGCATTGATTCATGCACAGATACTCACAACACTACAGTGAGGTAGAGAGGAAGGAGCACCCTGTAGTTTTGAAGCGTCTGAAGTGACATGTGTCCAAAGGTTTGCATTTGAAACACATCCAATTCCAGAGCCCATTAAATTAAAATATTAACAACTTAGAAGACATAATACACTACTTAAGAAAAACCATGATTCACATTATTACACAAATTTCATATTCCTTAGAATTGTAATAGAATAATTTCAGAATGCACGTTGGAAAGAACAGGGCATATACATTAATTGTTCCCCGAGTACTGACTTGGCTTCATTGTGGGCATGAAGGTTCATAGCTTTGAGGTTTGGGTTTTCTTGTCCAGGTACTCCATGAAATCCTGGACCCACTTCTGCTTGGGGTCAGCACAGAGCTCCTTGGCCTGTTTGGTCTTGAAGCTGTGGGTAAAGAGGGCAGTTAGATGGAGCACCTTGAAGATTCAGCTTGGGAGTGTAACCTACTCTACGGAAAACTTGCCTGGCCCATTAGCCTGAGGTTAGGAAGGGGCCTCTGGGGAAGGAGCTGTTTTTGCTGACCTAGGTGAAGCCATCTTGGCTCCTAGATGAAAGAACTGACATCTGAACCAATGTCTGGACAGGGAGCTGAAAATGGGAAGTCTCTTTACTTTCTTGAATTCACTTTTCCCATAAAAAAAAATTCCTGGGATTGGATTAGTCTAAGCATCTGAGGGTTAAATTCCAACTCAGTCTTATCATAGAACCCAATCCACTGTCTGGGAGCGGACCTCAAGATCAAGGGGTGTGGGTGGTCATGGCTTCACTCACATCACTCACATCACGGCTTCCCTGGGACAATAGCTGCTGGTGATTCTTCTGTAGCTCTTCAGCTTCTGGATGGGGATCTTTCTAACGGTAAATCTATAGCAGCAGGTGGTTGGGCTATTAATTCCCTCTGTTGAAACAACAACAACAAAGGCTATTGAGGGTGTGTGCTGGGACTTTCATTTGAAAAGTAGGGAACAGTAAGGAGGAGGAGTCAAAGGAAAGGGAAGCCACCCACCCTAAATCTCTAAGGACTAGGTCTGTCTTGAAGTACCTAAATCTGTCTTGAAACTCTCTCACTTGCATGGACTGTAAAGTGGAAGGATACCACAGCTCATTAAGAAGAGAAGAGGAACTGGTGACAAATCTGGGTATTTCTAGGAGAGGCTCATAGAATAGTCCAGTTCCTCAGGTCAAGGGGACCCCAGCTATAGGTCCCCCTCTAGGCTCTGAGCAATCTGTTCCTAGTTGTCAGTTTCTCTGATACCTGCAGCCTCTGCAGAACCCTGTCTCTGGATCCTGGGATGAATGAAGCATAGACCAGATTCTGGGTCTCCTCCTTTCCCCTCCACCATATCTGGAGATACCCTGCACACTCTCCACCAGAGTCCCCTTCTTTTTGATGATTCAAGTCCCCAACCCCTGTTGCAAGAAGCCGGGGCAGTAACTACACGGAGGGTGTGATTACAGAGCTGGAGTCCTGGGAGGACTGGATTTGGGGTCCACGGCTGGAATTCTCATCCAGGCTCTGCCCTGGAGCAGCTGTGTGATCCGCCTCACTCCGTGTCCTTCTCTGACTTTCCTGATTATGAGAACCCAGAGATGGGGTGATGGGCTTCAAAGGGAAGGAGAAAAGGGCTTACCTGGCTGAGCAAGTGCCTGGAGGCTGAAGGCAGCAGCTGTGAGCAGCAGGCACAGAAGCGCTGCGGAGACCTTCATGTCTGCAGGGAGCGAGGAACTTGGGCGTGAGAGCTGGAGGTTTCCAAGCTGGTCTCAGCTGCTCTGCTCCTCTGGGGGTTCTGCCTGCCTTTTATAGGGAAAGACAGGAATAAGAAGAAAGTGAGTGGATGACAGGGCTTTGTTCTTCTGAATGAATCATAGGATGGAATAGTAAATCTGCTGAGCCATTGCCCTCCCCTGAGGAACATACTAGGAAATGAGAGAGAAATGTGATTGATGCTGGCCTGCTTTCCATTCAAGCTCTGGCGTGTTGGTGAGGTGCTGGCTATGCCCAAGCAGTGTGTGATCTATGACTGTTACCAAGGGTTCCTTTTTTTTTTTTTTTTGAAATGAAATGCTTTATGTAGAAAAAGAAAGGAAGTAGGGTTACCAAATCAAAGAAATGTAAGGGATTTCCCCAATTTTCCTTTCAGACAGTATCTCCAGGACCCTAGTTTCCAGAGAAAGTAAAACTTTGGCTGGGCTTTAAAATGGACTAAAAAAATCCTTTACTGCTTTAAACCCTGGTGGCTTTTCTTTTTTTTTTTTAATTTTTTTTTTAACATTTATTTATTTTTGAGACAGAGAGAGACAGAGCAGGAACAGGGGAGGATCAGAGAGAGGGAGACACAGAATCCGAAACAGGCTCCAGGCTCTGAGCTGTCAGCACAGAGCCCGACGCGGGGCTCGAACTCTCAGCCCTCACGGACTGCGAGATCATGACCTGAGCTCAGTCGGCCGCTCAACCGACTGAGCCACCCAGGCACCCCCCTGGTGGCTTTTCTTAAACCCAAAGAAGAATGTGATAATAGGACATTAGCAGAAAAGTAGACTTCTCTATTTTTAGAATAATACCTAAAATTGTATATCTAGTAATTAAATGCTATAACAACCCATCTGAAAACAGTGATTTAAAGCAAGAACAATAATTGATTTTGCTTTTGGATATGGGACTTGACGGGCTCAGCCAGGTAGTTCTTGCTCAGGGATTTTTACATCATTGTAGTTGGATGGTGGCTGAGACTGGGGTCATCTCAAGGTTTTCACTCAGTGTCAGGTGTCTGAGCTGGGAGGTCTTAAACAGCTGGGGATTGGATCAGATGGAACCTTCTTCCCCCCACCCCCATCTTTCCAGTGGTCCCTCCACATAGCTGGATATGGATATTTTACATGATGGTTTAAGACTCCCAGGTACAAAGTTAGGGAACATAGACCACATCTCTTAATTTGAGGACCATAAAAGAATTTGCAGACATGTTTTTAAACCACTATCTGTTTCATAGGCTATCTGAACTACAAAGCACTTAATAAGATCATGGGATGCTGTGGTTTTTAAAATATCGGATTATCTATGAAAATATTATTACAAGTAAAATAACAGAAGGGATGGGGTGCCTGGGCAGCTCAGTCAGTTGAGTGTCTGACTGTTGGTTTGGGCTCAGGTCATGATCCCAGGGTCCTGGAATTGAGCCCCACGTCAGGCTCCGTGCTGAGTATGGATCATGCTTAAGATTCTCTGCCTCTTTTTAACTCTGCCTCTCTCCCCTACTCACATTCTCACTCTCTCTCTCTCTTATAAAAAGAATAGAGGGGAAGCCAAACTTATGAATAAAATCAAAGTGGACTTGCTCAGTTGGAAGCTAAGACAGGAGTCTTCACAACCTCTCTTCTCATACATATCTCAAGGATCTAAAGACTAGATTTTGAAAACCAATTGTCCGTTTGCTGTTTCAACCTGCCCTTGTTTATATGCACACACTACAAGCTCATCAACCAATCGCTGATGATATTAATGAAAAGGGGGCTTGATGAGAGGCCCTTGGCTTTGTCCATCTTTTCTATTGTTGTTCAGTCTTTATTTAATTTACTTCTGCTCTGATATTCATTACTTCCTCCCTTCTACTAACTGTGGGCTGAGTGTGCCCTTTTTGTTGTCTCTTGAGGTATAAAGTTAGGTTTGTTATTTGAGATCTTTCTTTTTTTCTTAATGTTTGCATCCATTGTTACAAGCATCTCTCTTAGAACTGCTTTTGATGTGTTGCATAACTTTTGGTTGGTTGTGTTTCCATTTTTGTTACTTTCAAGATATTTTTTATTTCCCTTGGATTTCTTCTTTGACCCATTGATTGTTTAGGGGTGTGTTGTTTAATCCTTACATATTTGCATATTTTCCAGTTTTCCTCTTGTTATTGATTTATAGTTTCATACCATTGTGTTAGGAAAAGATACTTGGCATGAATTCAATCTTTTTAAAGTTTGCTAAGCTTTGCTTTGTTATCTATCATGTAACATTGGAGAATGTTTTGTGTGTGATTAAGGAGAATGTACATTCTGTATACATTCCATTTGATTGGATGGAATGTTCTATATATGTCTGTAAGGTACATTTGATCCAAAGTACTTCAGGTCCAACATTTCCTTACTGATTTTTGTTTGGTTGATCTATCCGTTGTTGAAGGGGGTATAAAAGTCCCTTACTATTATTGTGATCTATTTTTCCCCTTTGATCCATTAGTATTTGCTCAATATGTTTAGTTTCTCCAATGTTGGGTATAGTTATATTTATGATTGTTATATCCTCTTGATGAATTGACCCCTTTATAATTACATAATGATCTTCTTTGTCGCTTACAGTTTTTGGCTTAAAGTCTATTTTTTGCTACATGTATAGTTATTCCTGTTCTCTATTGGAATATCTTTCCCATCTTTTCACATTGAGCCTATGTGTGTTTGTAAAGTCAAAGTGAGTCTCCTGTAGGAAGCATATAGTTGGGTCTTATTTATAATTTTTTAATGTATTTAGCCACAGTATGCCTTTTCTGGAGAATTTAGTCCATTCACATTTGGTGAATATTGATAGGTAAGGACTTGATAATGCCATCTTACTTTTTTCTATTTTGTAGTTCCCTTGTTCCTTTCTCCTATCTCACTTGCTCCCTTCATTTGTGAATTGATGATTTTTCATAGTGGTATTCTTTGATTCCTTTCTCTTTCTTTTTTGTGTATTCACTGTAGATTTTTGCCTAAGGCTATCATGAGGCTCACATAATACATCTAATAGATATACCAAGCTATTTTATGCCTGGTTGCTTGAGTTTGACTGCATACAAAACCTTTACTTTATATCTTTCCTTTTATGTTTGTTATGCTACATTACCTCTCTTTACATTGTGTAACATTTAACAGATTATTGCAGCTATTATTTTTAATAATTTTGTCCTTTAGCCTTTATAGTAAAGTGGTTAATGCAGTATAATATTACAGTATTAGACTATTCTGAACTTGACTATATAATTACCTTTACTAGTGTGATGTATATGTTTTCATGTTACTAATTAGTATCCTTTCATTTCAGCTCAAAAAACCCTTTTCAGCATTTCTTATAAGGCAGGTCTAAATGGTAATGAAGACACCATCCCACTCTCTCCTGACTGTGAAGTTTCTGCTGAGAAATCCTCTGATTACCTTATGGGAGTTCCTTTGTAAGTGACAAGTTTCTTTTCTCTTTCTGCTTTTAAGATTCTCTTTTTGTCTTTGTTTTTTTTTTTTTTTTTTTTTTGACAGTTTTATTACAATATGTCTTCGGAGAAGAGTTTTTAAAGTTGAGTTTGTTTGGGGACCTATGAACTTTATGAATTTGGATATTGAAATCTCTCCCCAGATTTGGGAAGTTCTCAAACATTACTTCTTTAAAGAAGCTTTCTTGGGGTGCCTGGGTGGCTCAGTCAGTTGAGCGTCAGACTTTGGCTCAGGTCGTGATCTCGTAGTTCGTGAGTTCAAGTCCCTCATTGGGCTCTGTGCTGACAGCTCGGAGCCTGGAGCCTGCTTCAGATTCTGTGTCTCCCTCTCTCTGCCCCGTTCCCACTCATGTTCTGTCTCTCTCTGTCTTGCAAAGATGAGTAAACGTTAAAAAAATTTTGAAGAAGTTTTCTTGCCCCTTCTCCCTCTCTGTCTTTCTGGGACTCCAATAATTCACAGATTTTTTTTTTCTTTTAATAATATCCCAGAGATCACATAGGCTTTCTTCAGTCTTCTTCATTCTTTGTTGTTGTTATTCTCTGACTAGATAATTTCTAAGGTCTTCTCCACAAATTCTTTCTTCCCCTTGGTCCATTCTGCTGTTGATGATGTTTATTGTATTTTTTATTTCATTCATTGTATCTTCAGCTCCACAACTTCTTCTTTTTTTTTTTTTTAATTTTTTTTTTCAACGTTTATTTATTTTTCGGACAGAGAGAGACAGAGCATGAACGGGGGAGGGGCAGAGAGAGAGGGAGACACAGAATCGGAAACAGGCTCCAGGCTCCGAGCCATCAGCCCAGAGCCCGACGCAGGGACCGCGAGATCGTGACCTGGCTGAAGTCGGACGCTTAACCGACTACGCCACCCAAGCGCCCCGCAACTTCTTCTTTTTAATGCTTTTTATCTCTTTATTAAACTTCTCATTCTGTTGATGTTTTGTTTTCCTGATTTTGTATAAAGGACTTTCTCTGTTTTCTTGTAGTTCATTGAGCTTCCTTAAAAAGGCTATTTTAAATTCTTTTTCAGGTAAGTCATAGATCTTCATGCCTTTGGGGTCAGTTACTGGAATGTTATTGTGATCCTTTGGTGGTGTCATGTTTCTTTGATTTTACATATTCCTCGAAGTCTTGTTTTGTTTCTTTGAATTTGAAAAAGAAGCAGCAGTCACCTCCTCTAGTCTTTTTTTTTTAGTTTATTTATTTATTTTTGAGAGAGACAGAGACAGAGACAGCACAAGTAAGGGAGATGCAGAGATAAAGGGAAGGAGAGGGGCGTCTGGGTGGCTCAGTCGGTTAAGCCTCCGACTTCAGCTCAGGTCACAATCTCGCGGTCCATGAGTTCGAGCCCCGTGACGGGCTCTGGGCTGATGGCTCAGAGCCTGGAGCCTGTTTCTGATTCTGTGTCTCCCTCTCTCTCTGCCCTTCCCCCGTTCATGCTCTGTCTCTCTCTGTCCCAAAAATAAATAAACGTTGAAAAAAAAATTAAAAAAAAAATAAATAAAATAAATAAATAAAGGGAAGGAGAGAATCCCAAGCAGGCTCCACACTGTCAGCACAGAGTCCTACATGGAGCTTGAACTCACAAAACCATGAAATCATGACCTCAGCCAAAAATAAGAGTTAACTGACTTGTTAACAAGCTTAACTGACTGAGTCACCCTGGTGCCCCTCTCCTCTAGTCTTTGCTGACTGGCTTTGGGAGACAACTTCCTTCTGTTGGCCCTGCTAGGGATTTTGAGGCTTTCTCAGAACTTCTATAGATATGTCTGTTCCATTCTTCTTTCTCCTTCTTGTGACAGAGTTCTTAAGCTTGTATGCCTTCTCTCAATCCTGCAATACACCAGGCTGAATGCTGACAGTCTGTCTTGCTTCCTCAAGGGCATAACTAAAGCTCACATTTATGGTCTCTCCCTGGATCACAGCTGCAGGTGGTTTTCTGTGCTGGACCACTAGCTGTCTGTCAAAGCTTGCTCTTGCCCTTGTCAGGAGAAGTCACAGATGCAGGGAAACAGATGCAGGTTGGGGAGGGGTGTTTTGGTGAAGCTCATAGAGTGCTGAGGGTGCCCGTGGGGCCAGTTAAAGGGATCTGCCAGTGAGATGTCTCCAGTGGCCTGTGGGCAGGCTTCTTGATGAAGTCTGTGGTGCAGTTAGTAGGATCCATGCCCTTTGAATGCCTTAAAAAAGGCTTATCTCCTGCCCTGTCAGCCTCTTTTTGTTCCTTGAGTCATGTAGCTCAATGAGTTAGTACTTTGGATGAGACAGGAAACAAATGGATCTCTTTGGTAGCTTCCGCCTACCTGGGGAGCTGGGGAAGCACACCCCAAATGCCCTCACTTTCCCCACAGGAGAAATCAAGGGCTGAGAGGGTCTCTCTTGGCACTGGTCTGTGCCACTTTGGAGAAGGAGTGATGCAGGTAATGTCAGACTGTTCCTTTTGCCCTCTCCAATGCATCCAAACTTGATTTATTTTTTCCCAACAGCGTGCTGGAACTTCTCCACTAAAACTCTGGACTTTGATAGATGCTCTCCCATCTGTAGGTGACTGTCCAAGACAGTGTTCCCCAGGAACTCCCAGAATACAGCCAAGAGAGGTCCCTGCAGATTCCACAGCCAGAACCAATATCTGAATGCTTTTGACTTGATGAATGAATGGGTGACTTCTTCCTTGGCATATGGTGCTGGATCACACAGCTCCCAAAAGGCACTTTTGTCCCTGCATGGGTGCAAAATTATTGCTGTTAAGGGGGAGATATGAGCAAGGGACATCTTATTTGGCCATCTCACTGTCTTCGGTCCTCTTTCCATTACTGTTTTCTTTTGTGATACATAAATAATACTATTTTATTGTATACCACTTTATTCCCTTTTTTCTTTTACTATGTATATTT
Organism: Felis catus; assembly: GCF_018350175.1. NCBI lineage: Eukaryota > Metazoa > Chordata > Mammalia > Carnivora > Felidae > Felis > Felis catus. Next base: position 22,037,809 of record NC_058381.1, on the reverse strand, counting down.
TAGTTATTTTCATAGTAGTCGCTCTGACTACAATTATCATGTATAACAACGTGGTTCAGGTTAATGCCATCTTTATTTCAATAGTATCAAAACTTTGATCCCTTGTAGCTTCACTGCTCCTCCACCTTAAAGCTATGTTGAATGGAGAAAGGGGCCATGAGGAATGCAGGTGGCCTCTAAAACTTAGAAAAGGCAAGAAAACAGATTCTTCCCCAGAGCCTCCAAAAGGCATGCAGCCCTACTGACCCATTTTAAACTTCTGGTCTCCAGAACTATAAGGTAATATATTTGTGTTGTTTTAAGCCATTATGTTAATGATAAATTGTTACAGTAGCAATAAGAAACTAAAAGAGATTTTGATATCTGGAATATCTATAAATGGGGTGCTGCCATAATAAATATTTTAAAAAATGTAGAAGCGGCTTTGGAATTGGGCAATGAGCACAGGCTGGAAGAATTTTGAGCGTGATAGAAAAGGCCTAGATTTCCTGGAACAGACTGTTGGCAGCAACAGGAAATGAATACACCACACTTGGCATTGCCTCCTGAACCAGGGCCTATTGCCAGCGCCTCATGTTCACAGTTTTATCATGCAAGGAGCAAGGACTCCCTTGCTTAGCTGGAGAAAAAAAAATAGATTCAAGATTTCCTGAAAATGAATAGATGTGGCTTGGGAAGGGAATGTGAGTGGATTGCTTTTGGGCTTGAGCACATGGATTGCCTCTCCCTCGGCCTCCCCTCCTTCCAGACCCTTCATCACAAATCTGCCTGGTTTTAGAGGGTCTGATGCTCCCTAAACTGTACGTGGATGTTCCATTTGCTCGCACTCCATTCCCTTTTGCCCCCCTGGCATCCACTGCAGCTGAGGATTTAGTCCTGCTTGGCAATCAAGGATGTAGACTGGAGGAGTGGAGGAGAAGCAGGGAGGGCTACTGGACCTGGCAGATGGGTCAGAGAGTTCCATAAAAAGCAGCCAATAAGTTGTCTTCTGACAGATGTATCAAGGCACTTTGGGGAGCTTGGAGCTTTGATAGAATCCTTCAGCCTGAACCAGGGACCCTGGACTATCTTGGGAATATGGAAGCAGAATCCCCTTTATTCATCTCCAGCTCCAACTGTTGGAGATGGAGGTTTTCCAACACACACACTCCCAGATCCTAGAACCTAGGTTCTGCCAAATTCCTATTTGTAACACATTATCACCCCCATTTTACTGATGGAAACTCAGAATACCCAATCTGCTCTGAATGACAGAGTGAGTCAATGCCAGGACTGGGATTAGAACTCGAGTGTCCCTGCCAGCCAGGGTTTTCCCCAGCTGCTGAAGGCATTGCCTGGTCTAGCTTGGTACAGTAGCCATCTCACCACCAGACTAGACTGGTGAATCTGCAAAATCACCACGCAGAATTTATTCAATAGGGCAAGAGATCTGCTTTCTTTAAGTGGAAGGGCTGCCTGTGCTTAGATGGGTCAAATGCCTCACAGGTAGGTCAAATGCCATGCAAGGAAGTACAGACCTTAGGTGGACATTCAGGGAAAAGAGATCCATCCATATAAATGGATGATCCTGTGCTCCTTGGATTGAAATGGGGGATAGTGGTGAAGAGAAGCACGTTCTGATTTCAGGTAAACTGTCTCTTAGAATGTGGATTGTAGAAAGGGCTTCTGAGTCTTAGGTCACAGGTCCTTCTCTTCCATCTACAACACACAGCATTTCACTCTACCTAGCTCATTCTTCTCCAAAGCTGCTTCTTGGGCTCCATATTCAAGCACTCATCATCTCTTTCTTGGATCATGACAGTAGCCTTGTCCATACTTCTCCAAACGTGTATGAAGCCAATAAGTTACATTTACTGAAACTCACCTCTGAATCTTTGAACATGGCATGTCCTTCCTCATTGGCTCAAACATTGTCAACATCTCCTTTTAATCTATGAAGTTGAGTACTGACTTACCATCCTGACATTCAAAACCCTTTCCCAACTTTTCTTTCTAAACTTCCCCAACACTTGACACCGACATGGACCCCAACTCCCACCTGATTGGTTTTCACCCTCTTTGATGTACACACCATCATCATTTCTACCTCCAGGTATTTGGCTCCATTCTTCTTTCTCCTCTTCTAAATGATACTGTAATTTTTCTAGAAAAATCTCATGTATTCATCAAGGAGAAGTTCAAGTCATATCTTCTTTATGAAATCTGAATCTGACTGTCTTATCAGTGGTCATTCAGTTTCTCCTTGATTTCCCAAAGTCGGCAGTGTCTGTATTACTCCAAGTTGGAAGATTACTTGGAGGGGGAGAGGTTGGGGGCAAGTATCCCAGTTAGGGGGCAGTAGTAGTAGATGATGAGAGAGATTGAGGGCAGGGGTCAAGGGCTGTGAGAAAGGACATGGGGCGTTGCTAAGGAGACAGGGTGACAAGGGTAATTGGGATCTGGACAGATGGTCTTGGGGACTAGAATGGTAAGGCTGGAATGCTTGACTGGGTCCTGACTTAAAGATTCTTCTATAGGCACTCAGATTTGCCTACCCAGTGAAAAAGACCAGGGCCAATCCACATTGTCACTCCTCCCAACACAAGCCCACCCTCTGCAAACATGTTCCCTCCTAATCACCAAGATTACACTCAGCTTTTTAATGTCTTTCAAGAAAACACCAAAGGCAGTTTTGTACAAAAATATATATTTATATATTGATCAATAGTTATATAATATACATCTCCACAATAGCATTTTTAGCAATTCTTTAGAATTTAAAACATAGTCTTTGCATTAATGGTCCTTGCAAGGACACTCACACCATCCCAGGGGTGGAACTTCCCCCCCTCCCAGAGAAAAGCAATTTGTCTGGTCTCCATATGAAAAAAAACAAAAAACAAAAAACAAAAAACAAAAACCCTAGTATCCAGGGAAGATAAATTTAAAACATCAATAACTTAAATAAGATTAACAGTACTTCAGGCTTCATGTGAGTATCAATAAACAAAGTTTGTAGTCTTTGATATTATAATAAAATAACATCAGGAGGGCATTTAGGGAAAACTAGAAGAAAATAAATTAATTTTAGATTCTTCGGTTTCAGAGTGAGTAGTCAAGGCTTTGCAGTTTGGGTCTTCTTGTCCAGGTGTGCCATGGAATCCTTGACCCACTTCTGGTTTGGGTCAGCGCAGATCTCCTTGTTTAGGATGGTCTTGAAGCTGTAGGGGAGAGAGAACACAGTCAGACAGGGTTCCATTGAGATCTCAGCCTATGACGACAGCCCATTCTGCCCCAGGAAGCTGCCATGGGAACAAGAAGAGGAAGGCAGGTGGAGAGAGGACATCAGGGCGTCCTGACTTCCCGCTAAAGAAATTGGGAGGGTCTGTGTAAGCACTCAGATGGAGAGTGATGTTGGGAGTCACCTTGTCCCTTGTGGCCTCAGTTTTCCCACTGGGCACCTTTGAGGATGAGATTAGATGGCCTAACTCTCTAAGTTTGTAAGGCTTGTCCTTTGCTACCCAAGGAAGAACTGGCCCAGGGAGGGCTGGTGTGTTCCACTTACATCACAGCTTCTTTGGGACACTTGCTGCTGGTGACTCTTTTATAGCTCACCAGCCTCTGCATCGAGATCTTCTTATTGGTGAGTGTATAGCAGCAGGTGACTGGAGAATTAATTGCATCTGGAAATAGAACCACAAAGAAAAAGCATGTTAGGATGGGTTAGATTCTTCTGATCTTAATCATAGCAAGAAAGAGTAGGAAGGAGCAGGAGAAGGGAAGTCAGGAGTAAAGGTAGAACTCGTAAATCCCAAAATTTCTGCCTATGCTTCAGAGCTAGAATGGCATGCTGACTCAGCTTCCTCTGCTTTATAATGGGTATATAGCACTGATAATGAGCGGTGGGAAGGGGGAGCTGTTAAAACTAGATAATTCCTGGGAGTATCATTAATCACTGATCCTGGAAGTAGTGAATAATCCAAATTATCAGGTTCAGAGAAGATCAGCTCAGGGAACCCAGCTATGGGTCCCCCTCTAGGCTCCAAGTTGTGAGTTTCTCTGATACTTGCTGCCTCGGGATGCTGGACCGAACGAAGCATAGACCAGATTCTGGGTCTCCTCCTTTCCCCTCCACCATATCTGGAGATACCCTGCACACTCTCCACCAGAGTCCCCTTCTTTTTGATGATCCAAGTCCCCAACCCCTGTTGCAAGGAGCCGGGGCAGTAACTACACGGAGGGTGTGATTACAGAGCTGGAGTCCTGGGAGGACTGGATTTGGGGTCCACGGCTGGAATTCTCATCCAGGCTCTGCCCTGGAGCAGCTGTGTGATCCGCCTCACTCCGTGTCCTTCTCTGACTTTCCTGATTATGAGAACCCAGAGATGGGGTGGTGGGCTTCAGAGGGAAGGAGAGAGGGGCTTACCTGGCTGGGCGAGCACCTGGAGGCTGAAGGCAGCAGCTGTGAGCAGCAGGCACAGAAGCGCTGCGGAGACCTTCATGTCTGCGGGGAACGAGGAGCTTGGGCGTGAGAGCTGGAGGTTTCCAAGCTGGTCTCAGCTTCTCTGCTCCTCTGGTTCCTCTGGCTGCTCTGCCTGCTTTTTATGGAAAGTAAAGAGGGCGGAGCTAAGAGAAAGTTTGGCCCAGGGCAGCATCATTCTCAATGAATGACAAAGTGGAGTCATAAATGTGCTGAGCAAGGATAGTGCCCTGGGAGGTTTCCAGGAAGTAGGAGGGAAGTAGTGAGTCTCGACTGGACACTTTTTCCATTTGCGGCTAAGACCAAAAGAAGTGGGGTGGGTGGGGTGAGTTATGTCCAGAGCGACCACAGATGTGAGCACAACAGGATTTTCTTAAGAATTCCACTTTCTCTGAAGCGAAAATTCTGTGGTTGAAAAGGAAGCAAGGAAACAGAGATCACGAGAGATGACGGCATCTCATGCCCCCCTCTAGCCAACCTTCAGGCAACAGCCCGTGGGGTTTTCAAGCCAGGAAGGGGCCTCGAGGCCTTGGTGGACTCCCCAGCATCATAATAAACCCATTTGCTTCTTAAAATCCAGGATGGTGGCACAGTTGAAGCTGAGCCAAACTATAGGATTTTATAACCGTAGAATTGAATTCCAAGATTCACTGGGTTTAAGACATGGCAGATGCCACAGAGGTCATGTAGTGCTACAGATAAATTCCCGTGTCATACTCATACAGTGCTTGCCGTGTGCCAGGAATATTCTATGCCCTTTACATGTGCTAAGTCTTTCAATTCTCCAACCCCCATCCGGTAGGTATTGTTAATTCCCATTTTAGAGATCAGACAACTGAGGCACAGACAGCGTAAGTCACCTGCCAAGGTTCCCAGGGTAGGACCCAGTGTGTCTGTGCATCACCACTGTGACACATCCTCCAACCGGCTGCCTCGTAATATACCTGGGTGCCCTCTGTCCTCCACATCTGCCAAAGTAGCGGGCATCCGAAGGGGAATGGAGAAACATCCCTCGTGGTTAAGTCACTGTGGGATTTGGAGTCTGTGGTTATACGGCAGGCAGGCAGAAGTCGGGCAGCACGTGCCCCCTTCCTTTCTGGATTCCCAAGAAGAGCCGGTAAGCAGATGGGACAGTGTTACAGGATTCAAATGTCTGCTTTAGTGCCACAGCTCTGCCTTAGATGTCCTCAGAAACCCCCAGAATCACAGTCATAAAAGCTTAAAGGTGTTCACATTGATCTCAGTGAATCCGTTTCTTCTGCAAATATGATAGGATTCCTTGAGGCATGTTATTAGATGAGCAGAGCCTAGAATTCAGATCTCAGCTTCCTCATTCCACTGCTGCCAAGAGCTTTTCCCTCTTATTAGTGGAAACCCTTCCCTAATCTCTCTGAGTGTCCTTTGCCAGGGACTGGGAGGGTTGCATCCCCTTTGCCTGTGGAGCCCATCCATTCTTTGGGTTCTGCCCAGGTTAACAGGTTGAAAGATGTTGAGATCCTGGTTCAGTCATGTCATGGTCAGTCCTAGGACCCTGGACCAAAAACCCGGGAGAGATGGTGTATTTCCACATCTGCTCTTTTATGTGAGGAAACCATATTCCAGACGGGAAGGCCAACGGGAGGTCTCTGGCCAACAGGAAAGCCTCTTGGCTTCTCGGAGTGTTTAGATGGACTTCTGAGTATCTGAAGCTAAGTATCTACTGCCAGGAAGGGTCATCAGTTTTGGAAAGTGACTCGGTCTCTGTGAGTGTGAGATAATCAACAGACCCAAGATGAAGAGGGTGGGAATCAGAGGAGAAGGTGTCTTGATAGCTGTCTCCCTCCCACCTTTGCTGTCAAGCAGTGATGCTCTCCTCAGCTGGAAGGTCAGTCACAGAGGAGGAGAAACAAGTGGAAATTCCCACTCTGAGGCAGCTTTGGAAGTTCCCGGATCCCATGGAAAATAATGAGTTTGGCCGGAGCCCACATTCCAGATGCTGGGCCTGGAGCCAGCGCCGTCTCACGTGGGGCTGTGCTGGGAATGTTCCGGCACAAGGTCTGGATTGGGCCCCTGCTTAGGAGTGGACAAGGGAAAGGCCCAAAGTAGAACACTGTGGAGAGGCAGGGTCGAGGTTTTGCAGCTCGCTGGAATACACAGGCCCCCTAGCCCCCTGCTCATCAACTCAGAGATGAAGAATGGGAAAGTGAATAACTCCTTGGTGAATAATCCTCCTTTCCTTTCTTCCAGTGGGGCTCACCCCCACCCCCCACAGACATCCTCCGCATGGGCCTTTGTCATCACCCCAGACTCCCACTCAGTGTCAGGGGAAATGGAAAGAGGAACTAAGACTGAGCTTTCTAGAAATATCAGAAGCCAGCACCTCGCCCCTGCCTTGGTTTGCTTTGTAGTTACTGCAAAGTCTCCATCCAGCATGGCGCCCCCTTCCCCCATCCTGCCACTCAGGCTTTTGAGTGAGACACACAGTAGGCTCTGCACCAGCCAGGTCTTTTCTAGATACCTCCCCCAGGCCTTCTTCCAGGTTACTCTTAGTTCCAGAGCCCGTTTTCCTGGGACCCCAACTCTGTTATCTGGTTCCTTTCAAGCACTAGAAATCCATTCTTTATTCTTATACAGAATGTCAGATAAGCACAGGACCTTGGAGATCATCATCCTGTTTCACTGATGGGGAAACTGAGGCCAAGAAGGAGGCAGTGATGGGCCTGAGGTGACATAGAAAACTAATGGCAGATTGTGTCCATTTCTGGGCTCCCCATGTAGCACCCTTGCTCATATCCTGCATTGTCTGCTTAGCAGAGCACGAATACGATTAGCATCTCCTCCGTGCAGAGCACCGGGAAGGGGACTGGGGTAAGGGGAAGGAGAAATGAACCAGACATGAAGCTTGCTTTCCAGAAGTATCCATGGGAAGTGGGGCTGGGTTAATGAAAACATCTGAACTGGTTCACCCCAAGCTTCCAGCATGAAGGCATTTACTGCGTTCCGGGATGGACCTGCCCTATGTCTATTTGCATGAAGGAGCTAAGGATATTACAGGGGGTGGGGGGAGTGGGAGTCAGGGGGTTGCAGATAACCTTTGCAAGAGAAATAAAGATTCATCTGCAATGGCCTGGGTTCTTTGGGGGGGGGGGAGTGGTGTCCCAGCTTGTCACTCAGACTGCCTTCTGGGCCAGCCCTCATGGACCAGCTCTTGACCCTACAGTGAGGGGCTATCATGGGGGTGGGGGGGTGAGCATAAGTAAACTGTTAGTGTGAGACACTGCGGATCCTTCGATAGACTGTAAGGAAGGACAGCAGAGCAGGGAAGAAATCACTTTCGTCAGTTAGAGATCGCATTGCCCAGGGTGGCCTGAGCAGTGTCAGTGGGACAGGTGAACACACTGGAGGTGCCCCTTGTAAAGGTGCTGAACTAGGGGGTGGATCTTAGGGAAACAGAGGTCATGAAAAGCAGGTGAGGAGACACAGAGGAACATTTTACCACCTTTGCTGGACCCTTGCTTTTAAGGGAAATTAAAGAGACAAACAATTGCCCTCACTGGATAGACCGGAGCTGCTGAGGCTCAGGGAAGGCTGGGTGGTGATGCATTTAAGGTGGGCACGGGGTTTGGCAGGTTCTGGAAACTTGGGTGAGTGCTCAATGGAGGAGGGGCACATTTTGTAACAAACTTACAGACCCTGCAAATGTAAAGTCCTTGCACATCTCCATGGGATTTTGTTAAAGTGCAGATTCTGGTCCCTGGTCTCGGGTGGGCCTGAGATCCTGCATTTCCAACCAGCTCCCAGGTGATGTCGATGATACTGGCCCATGATCCCATTAGAACAACCTTAAAAGGGCCGAGTATGGGAAATCCGGGGCAGGTGGGGGAAGTGAGCAGTCCATTTTGTCCAGACGAAGGTTCCTATCCCTGGCTCCCGGCTAGGCTTCAAGGACCATCTGGAATTGTCTTCCATATTTATGTGACTGTGTAGTTTTCTAGAGAGAGAGAGACCATCGCTTCCATCAGATTAGCAAAGGCATCCTTGACCTCCAAACAGTTAAGAACCAATGAACCTATCAAAAAAGGAGAGTTCCGGTCTGCACCCCAGACCCACTGAGTCACAATCTGTAGTTTTGTTATGTAAAGCTGTATTTTTTCTAAGCTGCCCTCCCCTGGGCCTCAGGTGATCTCCAGCCTGTGTTTGGACACCCCTGGGCTAAACCGTAGGGTCCACGAAGCAGAGGCTATGCTGGCCGGGCCAGGTGACACTAACAGAAAAGAGGCACAGGTGGAAGAAAGGAAAGAAACCAGAGGAGAAAGAGCGAGAGAAGAGGGAGGAAGAAGCAGCAGCCTGGACTCCTGGGAAGAGCTCCAGGCGGCATCCGAACACCAGGGCCAGAGGTCTGGCTCTGCCTCTGTCAGGCTGTGTGGCCTTGCACAACCCCCTTGACCTCTCTGGGCCTCTTCCGTAAAGTGTGATTACTAAGACAGCTGTTTCCAATATTGTCACGAGACTTGTCTGAAGTGATAAACCAAGGGTGCTTTGTAAGCAGCGTGTAAAGAGCTGTGTCACTCTAAGGACCTGAGCAAGCTCCAGGCGGCCTGGGGGCACCCATGCCAATCCTAGGCAGCAGATGCTTTCATTTCTTGCTGTGAAAGTTTACTGGGCATCTGCAGTATAACGGATTGGGGTTTAGACTTCCTAAGCTCTTCCTAATCTCCGTTCTCTTGTCTGCCTAGGGACAGAGGGAGAGCCTTTGGGGGCTGACCAAAGCCCGAGTTAGGCAGAAGCAGCCCCAGAATCGAGTTAGGGCCTCGGGTCCTCACACAGCCAGCTCTCACGGGAAGCTCCCATTGTGACAGGCCCCTGTCTGCCTTCAAACCTCGACGTGGCTCTCAGCCCCTCCCTCTGCTTCTAGAAGTCTCTGTGCTGTGCTCTATCCTACCTCAAGGCTCCAGCCTGTGCTGCATCCAGCACCTGGTGCGTGTCTTTCCTGCAGCGGGGTTCTCAATAGTGTTTGATTGAACCAACGAACAGTCCAAGAATTTCAAATCGTTGCCCCAGATATCTGAATCGCAGGGTAGTTTACTCTCAGACAGGGAGATGAATACAGAAGCAAGGCTGTGGTTTTCCCAAGTTGCCCACTGGTTCTATCCGGGGAAGAGGTACTGGCAGGGCTGGGGGGCACAAGCCAGGGAGAGATTTTCAGCGACCACACGGGCCCTTCTTGGGGGATGAGCCGCTTCTCTTTCTTGGTTGCAAAATGTTGCATCCTGACAAAGGGAAACTTCCCAGGAGAACAAAGAGCTCCTTCTTAGCTAATGGTTTCAGCTGGCATAGCGGTGTAGCCCCAGGTTGCAAAGCGCTGGCTCTCCATTCATAAGCTTCTTCTGCCTTTACTGTAGATCAGAGCCTCAGAGAGTCTGGATGAACACGCAGACAGTATTTGCCTGGGCGGGGGAGGGAAGAAGTTGGGGGGTATGTGGTTTCGCACAGCACACACATCTCTTTGTCTTCGATGCAAGGATTTGGAATAAAGCGTTGCCAAATAGCTCAACTTTGCAACGTATATATTACTCAGAAATACAGTCAGGGTAATGACAGAAACTTCACAAGCACATTGTTCTCTCCGGAGCTGTTGATGATGGGGCGGGCATGGCGAGCAAGCAGGAGCCAGTCGTGGGCAGGGACTTTTGTTTGTGTGATCCTGGCATTAGCACCTAGCATGGGGCGCATCAATGACTAGAGGGGGCACAGTTAGAGCAAGGGAGAGAGACAGACAAGAATCAATGAATTAGGGAACTGTCAGAGCTGCATGTGCCATAGAGATTCCTCCCTGAAAAGCCCTGCCCGGCTTAATTAAAAATGGGGAAAAGAGAGGCGTCTGAGTGGCTCCGTCGGTTGAGCGTCCGACCCTTGGTCGTGATCTCACAGTTTCGTGGGTTTGAGCCTCGTGTCGGGCTCTGCGCTGGCAGTGAGGAGCCTGCTTGGGATTCTCTCTCCCTCTCTCTGCCCCTCCTCCACTCACGATGTCTCTGTCTCTCTCAAAATAGGTGAATAAGCTTAAAAAAATTAAATGGGGGGAAAAGAGGGTTACCCAGGATTTTAGTGCACTCCCTAAATCAGAGCAGACAAGCTGTGTGTATGCATGTGTGTGCTGTGGGAAGTGCCTGGTGACCCAGAGCTTAACTTTTTCCAGTGAGACTGCCAGCTGCTATTTATTTTCCCTAAGGCAAACCTCCTTTGTTTAGAGAAATCTTACTGAAGCAGTAGAAGTAGGCACTCACTGCGTTGTAGGCACTCAGTCCTCATTGTCCTTGATGAAGGGAGCAAAGAGCCTTTGGTGGCCAAAGGGAAAGACTGCCCCTCTTAACACTCCATGCTATGCAGAGCTGGACACGGGGGAGAATATGGGTACATTTGCTTAAGGACCAAGGACCTCCTAAGGGGAGAAAATTGAGGCCCCTTCTCTTGAGTCCAAGGTTCTTAGACACTCTCCATGTCGATATAGCCATCGCATGGTAAGGGCCATGGCCAAACCTGCCAGTGTAAAATGAAGACACCGTGACTTTGGGAGCCCCGGGGTAGCACTGTGGCCAGGACTAGAGGGGGCACAGTTAGAGCAAGGGAGAGAGACAGACTTTGGGTTGTGTGGGGCCAGCAGTCCACAGTCATGCCACAGGGCAGTGCCAGAAGCATTGGCAGCCGAGAGCCCTGGCCACTGTGCTTGAAATTTAGCGGTAGGACTTGGAGCTCGACTGGACAGGTCCCCAAGGCTCTTGGGAGCTGTGACAAGGTTGGGAGCGGCCACTTAAGCACAGACAGAGATTTCCTCCTAATCTGGACAACTTGGGGGTTCTGAGGATAAAGGAGCAGAGAACCATTTGTGCCCCAAGATGACAGAAAAGACTATATTGGACACACACACACACACACACACACTTGTTTGCTGTGGACAGTTCACTTTCCAGCACATCACGTGCATCATGTGCTCCCAATATAGTTGGGATGTCCTTCTATCCCCAAGCTATGACAAACTTCGCCATGACACAATTCTGATTTCATGATGAGGATAACCATTAGTTTTAAGTATTTACTGAATGTCTTCTAGAACTTCTGTGTGGTTACCAAGGAAAGATTTCAAAATTGTGGGCCATGAGGCACCCATGATTAGAATTCTTTGCATGTGCTTTATGATTCATTAGATCATGGGAATCTAGCAAGGGCATCGTTATGTAGATGAGGCCAATATCATCACTCCCATGTTACAGATGCAGACGTCGAGGCATAGCAGTTGGCTTGCTCAGGGATGAGGGAGCTGGAAGCAGCGGGGCTAGGACTGAAACCTAGGTGTTCCCACTCCAAGGCCAGTCTTCTCCATGCTCTCCCAGTCCTTTCCTTCTCCTGCTCATTCTCCTTTCTCTTCTCCCGAGAGCTCACCTCTGTCCATCATGTCCATGGAAGGCTTAGTAGAGAGGTGCTGGGTCAAGGGAAGGAAAAGATCAGGGGATGAAAAGGAACTGATAGGGAAGGCCTCTAATGGCTCCTGGGCCCCTCAAGTGAGCCCAGCACCGCATCATTTCAGCATTGGCCCACTCTCTGGACTTTGTCATCTCCCTGACCTTCTGCATTTCATGGAGTTCAACTTAGTCATCGATTTCTTTGACCACAGGCTTCCACTTCCTTCCCCTTTAAGCAACTCCACACGCACTGTGTCAGCTCCTCCAGGGCCCTCCACCCCTACCTGGTTTCCTTGCCTCCCCACCTTGCCAATTCTTGCGTTTCCGTGGTTCCCATATGCTGGTACCCAAATGCAGGCCATCTGACCACACCCCCTAACTCCTGACCATCCCATTGTCCTGGATAAGCACCCCAGTGATGCTGGCACACATGCCTCGTCCTTTCCATCCTGCATACCCCAAAACTCGGGCTCCAGGCTCAGGCTCCAGTGCTCTCAGTAGACAACATACCCCCTGAGGAAGCAGAGACTGTGTGGCTAGAATTCCCTCCGTGCTCATCCCTGTGCCCAGAGCGTAAATCTGTTTTCATCTTCTCAAATCTCTTCTCTCCTGCAGAAGAGCTTGTCCCTCTTGTTGAGGGTCTCTGATTGATCTACATCCTTGAACCCCTGCAGACTTTTCCAGAAAGCTGGTTTTCTCCGTTAGCTCCGTGTTATTTCTGGCTCTCTCTACTCTTCCCTTCCTTTAACCCAACGGGCATGCTCAGGTCTTCTTTGTTTAAAAGAAACCTATTTCCAGGGCACCTGGGTGGCTCAGTCGGTTGGGTGTCCAACTCTCGACTTCAGCTCAGGTCATGATCTCACAATTCATGAGTATGAGCCCTGAATGGGATCATCTGCACTTGGGACTCTCTCTCCTTCTGTCTCTGGCCCTCCCCACTTGCTCTCTCTCTCTCAAAAATAAATAAACAGTTTGGGCGCCTGAGGGGCTCAATGGATTAAGCATCTGACTCCTGATTTCAGCTCAGGTCATGATCCCAGGGTCATAGGATTGAGCCCCTCATCAGGCTCCATGCTGACAGTTCAAAGCCTGCTTGGGATTCTCTTTTCCTCTCTCTGCCCTTCCCCTGCTCGAACTATCTCTTTCTTTTTCTCTCAAAACAAATAAATAAACTTAAAAAATAAATAAACATCGGGGCACCTGGGTGGCTGAGTCGGTTAAGCATCTGACTCCAGGTCAGGTCATGATCTCACAGTTCGTGAGTTCCAGCCCCACATCGGGCTCTGTGCTGATAGCCCAGAGCCTGGAACTTGCTTCAGATTCTGGGTCTCCCTGACACTCTGCCCCTACCTTGTTCATACTCTGTCTGTCTCTGTCTCTCAACAATAAATAAATGTTTAATAAATAAATAAATAAATAAACAAACAAACAAACATTTTAAAAAACCTGTTTCCCTTAGCCCCATCCTCCCTCAAAGGGCATCCTTCTCTCTTTCTTTCCTTCTTTTCCTGGGACAAAACTTGAATCACTGATTTCTACTTTGGTCTCTGTGCTCTCACCTACAATTAATTCCTTAATCTGTTTCCATTTACTTCCCGCATCCATCGCTCAGCTGAAAATCTTATGGTCTCGGCAGTGACCTTCTCTCTTATCACTTCCTGCAGAGGATTCCCCACAACCTGATCCAGTGTGAAGTCACTGCCATGTTAATGCTGCCTGCGGCCCGCCCTTTCAGGAAATCCTGCCCACCTTTGTGTCTGAGGCTTTGTTCTCTTCCCTATTGCTTTCTGCTGCTTCTTATACACTGTGTTTGCTGGTGTCTCTTCCCTGTGCATCCCTGAATACTGCTTTTCTCTAAGGATTCATATTTTCACTCCTCCTCTTCATGACAGTTGGCAAACTGGTGGTCCACAACTTGGTTCTGTTTGCATAGAGATTAAAGAGAAGAAAAATTAATTGCCAGCATGTAAAATTGACCGATTTCTCACTTAAAACTGTGGGCACCTGGTTTGTCTTGGTAGAATCAGACCTGGCAACATGGAGCCCGTATGCCCACACGGCAGTCACCCGTGAGAGCAGAGGGGTGGCTGTCCCTTTGGATGAAGCCTATGTTCCCGGGTTCACCAGAGATGCCTCCCTCCCCCACA